>NW_026622717.1:0-1200000 GCF_028826915.1 Penicillium bovifimosum | reverse complement strand
TGCGTTGATTATGAATAGCCAGCGCCAGCCCTCTAGGCCGGCGTGGCCGTGCAGCGTCTTTGTAATTGCCGCTTGCATTGCGCCGGACATCATCTGACCGACTGCTTGGCAGGAATGGTAGAAGCCCATGCGTTTGGCTAGCTCTGTTGGCGTGTACCAGTACACTAGATGATTGGTTTAGTTTGGTGGATCTGTGAGTGGTTTTTCGGGATACGTACTGAATAGGGTCATCATGCCTGGCCATGCGCTACTCTCGCATAGACCGAGGAATACGCGGAGGACATATACCTGTTTTGCGTGAGTTGCCATTGCGATCAACCCGGTCAGAACACCCCAGCAGATCTCCAACCCAGGGAGCCAATAACTTGGTCGCACATAGGTGAGGATGATTTGTGAGGGGATGAGCATTATACAATATGCGACGTTGAAATAGGTTGTGAATCTGGAAACATCAGTTACCTATTGGCCAGTTGGCGAAGTGGAAATGCATCGACTAACAAATTAAGCTCATTCCCGACCAAGTGCAAATCTTCCTTCATGCCAGAGACATAGGCATTGTTGATATTCTGTTGATCGAGATATTTGATCACTGACTGGAAATTAGTGTTCACTCTTCAGCTGTGAAGGGGGTGCAGCCCGCACCCTGTGAAAGACAGCCAAAGGTCATCAAGAAAATGTCCAGACGTCGCACTAGGGCCTTCTCATCCGGGGATCGAAAATCGGAGTTTGCCGCTGCATTGCGGCGGAATATTTTGAACGACACCATTGTTTTGATGAGCGTAAAGAAGAGCAAGGAGAGCCGGTTATATACGAGCTGCAGCGATGATAAGCCCGTGCATGTCTATGACCCCTCGCAGATAGGAAAAGTACCAAGATACAGATCTCGGACATGATCCGACTCGTATTTGCTTCTGCGATGAGCGTGTGATAGGTGGGAATTCTGTGGGCACCAGTAGCTATGCCGATCTTGGGGTAACCCCAGAGAGATCAGGGACAGTCCTAATCAACCTAAGATATGAGGGAAGAGCCTCCTTGGGTGGCACGACAGCTTGGCATTCAGCCAGACTCCACTTGGGTAAAGAGACGTTAGTCTTCGCTCCCAGTCCGTGGGGGTGGAGGCCCGGTGGACAGTTCTTGTGGAATGGCGGGAGTCCGAGATAGGAGATCCTGAGCTTCCCCGCACCAGAACCCCAAACAAGAAGGTCAGAACGAAGGTATCGACGGCTCGAGCTATATATACGCTAAGCCTTGGGTTTTGCATACTGTCAGATGTCCAACATGTTAATTCCCACGGGGTCTAGCAGAAGCTTGCCCAACCCGAACCCCTGTTTGAGCTATTGGCAGCGAACAACGCGCGCCTATCCGCATTTGAGTGCCAATATCGACGCGGAAGTCCCATCGGAATCGAAATATGTGATTGTGGGATCTGGAATTTCTGGTGGCTTGACTGCTTTCCAGTTACTTGAAGGAGGAGCGAAACCCGAGGAGATTGTTATTTTGGAGGCACGCGAGGCTGCGAGTGGCGCAAGCTCAAGGAATGCCGGACATGTGCGACCAGGTCGGCGAATCTCCCGGTCGCTATAGAAGTCACGATATCTGACGTTGGGAATAGATGCATTCAGAGGATTCAGTGCTTATAGAAAGATTCACGGAGACGAACAGGCATTGAAAATCATCAAAGATGAGCGACGAGTCCTACAAAAAGTCGACGAATTTGTGAAAAGGCATAATGTGGAATGCGACTTTAACCTGACGACAACCTTTGATGTTTGCATGACCCCTGAATTTGCTACTTACGAGGCAGAGAGCCTGGCAGCGTTCAAGAAAGCAGGAGGTGACGCATCACACGTCAAATTCTACGAGGGTGAACAAGCACAGCAGGTAACTAGAGTCCCGAGGGCTGTGGCAGCCTACGAATGGCCGGCAGGATCGAGCCATCCAGCAAAGCTTGCACAATTTCTTCTGCAGACGGTGATATCCAAGGGCGCAAAGCTATTCACCTTCTGTCCTGCCACGAAGATTGAAGCAAATGCTGCATCTCCCGGACGATGGGATGTGCATACACCTCGGGGAACCATAGCAGCGGAAAAGATTATCCATTGCACCAATGCTCATGCAGCCTTGTTACTGCCTCAGCTAGACGCCTGCATCCGACCAAACCGTGCACAAGCCCACAGTCTAATTCCCGTACCCGCTTTCTCGGGGGAAAAAGCCCTGCAGAAGACCTTCTCGCTCCGCTATAGTCTTCACCATTTCTACTCCCTGATTCAACGCAAAGGAGATGGCACGTTGGTGTTAGGCGTATCGCGATCCAATCCGAGAATGAGTCCCGAGACAATTAAAAGTATCCTTTCCACGGACGATTCGCGATACAATGAAGAGATTGCCCAGGATGCTCTACAGAGCTTCGGTGAGATGTTTCCCGAATATGGATCCCACACTGCTGCGCACGGTGAAGGGCTGGACCATGTCTGGACTGGAATAATTGCCATGACTACCGACTCTGTGCCATTTGTCGGAGCGATTGACTCGCTCCCGGGGCAGTATATTTGTGCGGGTTTCAACGGACATGGTATGTTTTTCCTCCGCTTGACTACAGCCAGATGATGTTAATACTGATGTACAATAGGTATGGCGCGGATATTCACATGTGCACCGGCTGTCGCCCAACTGGTACTTGGTAAGACGTGGGATGAGACGGGCCTACCGGAGTGTTTCCAATTTAGCAACGAAAGACTGTCACGGCTCTCCGGTGGGGATTTGCCTTCCATTTGGTAGTTGACTGGTACTGGGGTGTCAGACTGTGTTTTATCATATACAGTTTATCAGTGAAGACCCAAATTCAGATGATATCTATGACCAAGCAGTAGCTCAAGAGCGAACATAGACCCCGGACAGGAATAACATTGTGGATCGAAGGCGGGGGCCCGACGCCTTCGATCCCCATCGTCGGGCCCCAATTTTATTCCTCTCTGTCGTTCCGATCCGTGGGTGGTACCAAAAGAAGGTGTTCGGAACGTCTGCCACATTCTCCAGGTCCTTCACCTGGGCGAATTCCTCCAATCTTATGCCGCACAGGCGTCTCCATCTCCCCGCAATCGCCGAGAGCTCAGGCGGGAGGTCCGAATTGTGGCCAAGCCACTGCAACCATAGCGTACTCGCCGCCGGGACAAAAATTGTGGAGGATGAGGCAGCCGTAACCAGGAGTTACCTGGCCAGGGCCGCCCAGGGAGTGTAGATTTATTGAGCGCGCGGGCGATCGTCGCGAGCGGCGGAGCGCGCCGGAGCATCCGACGTTGACGCCGCCTTTTAAGCAATCTACTAATTAGGTTTAGCGCGCCACAAATCTGGCAGAATATTGAATCATGTGATAAGGCCTGAGGGCACTCAGGTAAGGTACCAGCAAGTCAGCTTCTGAGCTTACAGCTACTAGTTACAGACACCTCTCCCCGTCGTTACCGCATGTAGGAGAGATTGCCATGTTACAGTACATGCCTCAAAGCTCAAACTACTGTGTACGTGTAATCATAACCATCTGCCATCTCGGTAAAATACCACTCACGTATTTGGGGGCAGAAGATCGGCGCAAGGGATAGCAAATCACCGTTAAGCGGGTCCGTAATTATGGGGGCCACTGGAGATGTACATCGCTCAGGGACAGTCTCGGAAACTTATACATAGTGCGGCTATTCTCCGAGTCGAGAGTAATCCGACTCAACAATGTTTGCTCTCCTCACCTCCTTGTTAGTGGTGGCCGCCCAGGCTTCCACCTCCTGTCGTTGCTTCCCCGGCGATGACTGTTGGCCCTCCGAAGCTGTTTGGACCAAGTTCAACGAGTCAATCGGTGGACAATTGGTGAAGACAGTTCCACTGGCTACGCCATGCCATGAGCCCAACTATGATGCTGCTCAGTGTACGATTCTGCGGGATGGCTGGGAAAAGCCGGAAGAGCAGTAAGTCCTTTTCTGACTGTGTATCGGGAAGTTGTGGGACTAAACAAACGATAGCTATAAGTCATCTTCATCTATCATGGCCGGGTTCTTTACCAATGGGACTTGCGACCCATACCACCCAGTTTCGAAGCCCTGCACTCTGGGTAATTATGTTGCCTACGCCGTCAATGTGACGACCGCCGATCATGTATCAAAGACAATCAAGTTTGCGACAAAACACGACATTCGTGTAGTTGTGCGTAACACAGGTCATGACTACAACGGGAAGTCTACCGGTGCTGGCGCCCTCGGTATATGGACACATCATCTCAAGGACATTAGCATCCATGACTACAAGGACGCTTATTACACCGGCAAGGCAATTACCATGGGTGCAGGTGTGCAGGGCTTTGAGGCGTACGAGGCTGCAGAAAAAGGCGATGTCCAGGTCGTTGGCGGCGAATGCCCTACCGTGGGCCTGGCTGGTGGTTACAGCCAGGGCGGCGGTCATTCGGCGCTCTCTTCGCGGTACGGACTTGGGTCGGACCAGGTCTTGGAGTGGAAGGTAGTCGACGGAAAAGGTAAAATTGTCACGGCAACCCGTGATAATGAGTACTCTGATTTATACTGGGCGCTGAGCGGCGGAGGTGGCGGCACATATGGTGTTGTTCTATCAATGACTTCCAAGGCACACCCGGCCACCCCTGTGTCAGGCTTCAACTTGACCTTCACCAACGATCAAATTTCTCAGGATACTTTCTACAAGGCTGTTGGGCGTTTCAACACACACTTGCCGGCTATTGTTGACGCGGGTGCGATGGCGATTTGGATGTTCACCAATACGAGTTTTGCTATCACGCCATTGACTGGACCCGATATCCCCGAGGCAAAGCTGCTCTCCTTGATTGAGCCGTTTATTAAGGACCTGAAAGAACTGGGTATCAAGCCTACGACGTACTCTGAGCAGTTCTCCAGCTATCTCCAGGAATTCAACACCATGCAACAGGAGATTGGTGTTGGCGAGGCTCAATACGGTGGCTGGCTTATTCCCCGCACAGCCGTGCAGAACAGCAACGATCGTTTGAATGCTGCACTTCGCCAGATTACGGAGGATGGGGCTACCTTCATCGGGGTGGGACTCAATGTGTCGCAGAAGGTGATTGGAAATGTGAAGAATTCAGTTCTCCCTGCGTGGCGCGATACATTGATCTCGGTGACACTCAGCACTCCTTGGAAGTGGAACGCAGAAGAGGAAATGCTGTCAGCGCAGAAGAAGATGACGAACGATTATATCCCCAAGCTGACAGCGGTCGCTCCTGGCTCCGGAGTATACATGAATGAGGTAGGTTCTATTGCCTGCCTATGACACTCAATTTCTGATATCCATGCTAATCATTTCAGGCCGACTTCCATCAACCGAATTACAAAAAGTACTTCTACGGTGCGAACTACCAGAAACTGGACGCCATCAAGAGGAAGTATGATTCCAACGATATCTTCTATGCCGTGACTGCAGTTGGTTCCGATGCTTGGAAGGAGCATGCGGACGGTCGACTCTGTCGTGTCGACCGAAATGCCTCGAGATGTGGATTTGGAGGCGATTTGTAGAACTAGGAGATAGCCATTTTCTTCAACTCTTTGTATATAGACGGACAGCCGGTTTCTCTTGCAAAATTTCTGTCTGTTTCGCCACTTGAATAGATTTTCATTCTATCTGATGACTTGGAGATTCACTATTGGTTTGCAACCGTAAGGCCAATCCCGATGCACACCAACCGAGATACCTATCAGGGATTCTTATTCTTCATGAACCCCTGGTTGATCTTGACAATAGTTTCCAACTAGTTTCTTTACCTTCTTCCAACACCAATTCCCTCTTGCAGCAACGATCGACATCAATGTCACCCAATGCAGTTTTGCCAGGGACGAACTCTTCCATTATCAATTTTATGCAGAATCCTGCCCCCACTCTATCCTGCAACCCCAACGCCCGACCATATGCTCGCAGCAGTTTTATTATCCAGCGAATCACACCCCGCCAGAGATCGGCATAGCCCATAGAATTTAGCGTTACAAGTCAAAACAGCCACATGCAAATTTGGTACCTACCACGCTTCCAGCAGACCTTCCATGCAGATCGTTCGCTCTGGGGTTACGCTACTAAGGACCTCGCACGTCCATGGCATGAAAATCTTCACCCTGGGCGTTTTCTCTATCATGGACAATAGAGTAATGATTGCAGATCTGCGCAGGATCAATATCCTTGATGGTATTGTGAACGTAACCGAATTAGGCAAGTGGACTGCTCATGATCTACAGCTATAACTCAGTCCTGTTCTGTGTTAAATGAGGGACCATGACTCTGCTACCCTCGATGTTGGCTTCGACCACGCCAACTGCTTCATCATGGCGTGGGTGCATAACCTCCACGGCTCTGACCCTCATAGCAGAATCGGTCGTGCCATTGTGATGTGTGTGGTGTTTCCGGTTCTTGCGTTGATGGCAGTATGTCTACGCTTTTATGTGCGATTGAGGACAAAACGGGCTCCGTGGGTGGATGATTATGCTGTGTTGATCAGTGTCTTGTTGACTGCTATATATGCGGGACTTACTATTGCTCGTGAGTGTGTTCAATATGCTGATACTGCAAGTGAGAGGTATCTAACAAGAGTAGAAACTCGATGGGGAATGGGACTGAGCCAGGCTTATTTTCCCGAGGAGAATACTATTGCCTTCAGCAAGGTGTGTCTTTCGTCTATAGATGGCAGGTAACCATCTCAACTGTCTCTAACTGATTATAGATACAATATGCCGGCGGTCCTGTTTATACCCTCAATCTTCTCGCATTCAAGCTTGCCTTGCTTACATCTTATTATCGCATTGGAGGATTCGTGAAATCATACAGAGTCACTATTCTCATTGCCATCGCCGTTTGCGCCACTACACAGGTGATATTCACCTTGATTATGTCGCTCGCCTGCAAGCCTGTAAGTATCTGCCTCAAGCAAACGGTTGGCATGATCGAACCTGTGTTGACGGGATATAGATCCCAAAACAATGGGATATCACTGTGAGCGGGAAATGCATCGACACGGTGTCATTCTATTATGGTATGTCTTGTTATCCGGATTACACAACAGAGATACTGACTGTCTGAACAGCCATTGCAGGTAATTCTATGAGCTACCAAGTCTTTCCCATCCTACGTCGGTAACTAACCATAACCAGGAACCAACCTTGGCTTTGATGTCGCAATCATCATACTCCCCCTGCCGGTTCTCTGGAAACTCCAACTTCATCGGAAACAGAAATGTGTCTTGATAGGAATGTTCGCACTCGGATTCTTCGTCACCATCATCCAAATAATTCGGATCTTCAGCGTCAAGAACCTCAAGAATATCACGGATAGTGAAGGACTCATTCTGTGGTCTATCGTTGAAGTCAGCCTCGGCGTATGTGACCCCTTCTTCATTCTTCCACTGTCTCTAACATCTTTCCTAACTTTCACTTTTTACTTAGGCAATAATTACATGCATCCCAACGTTTAGCCCTCTGTTCAAGAGTTTCGCGACAACCATAACATCATACCGCAACAACGGCATGGGGCGATCGTACGCTCTCGAGTCAGCTCCTGAGTACGGCACTGGAAAGTGTTCCAGTTTCAAGAGCAGTAAGAGGACGACCTTCGGGCGTCAGCAACAATCCAATACAACCGTTATCGGGTCCAACCTGAGTAACGCAGCAACCTATCCTCGGAATACAGATAGTGAGGAGGAGATACTTGGTGAAAGGGACAATGGAAGGATTTACAAAACTGTGGACTTCAAGGTTGAGAATGTTTGATTCTTCGAATCTTGTCTTACAGTATCTTATATACCTTTTTCTTTCAATTAATGTGGCAACTTTTCCAGAACGAGCTGTCAACTGACGAATTTCCTTGATTCAGCGCATAAGAAAGTCCCACCAGAGGTTCTTCCTCCCTTCCACCCTAAGGGGTTTTGTCCAACCTCAAGAATTACATATTTGGGTCCAGTACTCCGGGGCTGTTCCTGTCCACTTTCTTCCTCTGGCTCGGTGTCTACGAGGATATGTCTGGAAAGACCTTAGCCCCGACATCGGTTTCGGATCCAACATATTGGATGTCCTCTGACCTCTTATCCCTCCCAGCCAAAATAAACACCCGCAAACCTCCCGCAATTCCAAGAAAGAAGAATAGATCTAGCTCAATTCATCCGCATTAAGAACATCTCATCCCTTAAGGTCCAAGATCGTTCCTTCAATCTAAACCTACAGTGGGGCTGCCCCGGACCGACCCGCGAAGCCAAGCCCTCGCGTCAACAGTGCCGCCAACGGCAACTGCGGGGCTTGTTGAAGCCAAGCCGCCCCAGTACCGGACTTGTGAGAGAGATTAAGCAATTACCATGACTGGTTTAAGACTCGCAACACGCGCTACAATACTGAACACACACTTTAAACACCATGTCAGACGTGACACGCGTCGCAGTGGGATTATTGGGGCAATTCGTGAATCGTAGGGATATGATGATGCCAGTTGGCGGCAAGCTTACCAGTTGGCGCGAAGCTCGCCTAACAGGCTAACACGCGTCTTCCTAAGATGCTCCACGATTATCATCCACAGATTGATGCAAATATACCTATCTTCCGCAAGAGTACGAGTGAGCTTTCATGCTGGGTTGCACCGTATCTACGGTTCTCTACATCCGCTAGGTATTATGTATGCTTCAAGAAGGTAGGATTTAAAGCCAGAGAGCACTAATATTACCAACAGATTGCAGCTAAATACCAGACCCGCCATCAGGCACCTTATAGAACCCCTTCCGATTCCAAAACTGAATAAACCGCCGCAGCATACTCGAATCCAGCGGCCGACACACAAGGTCGGGTCGCTCCTTCAGCGCAGCAATGGTATTGTCCGCCCGGTACCACGGTGTGTACTGGCTGGCCTCCCAGCGAGTGAGGCGGCCCAGCACGCGTTCCTGCACCATGGGCATTAACGGTGCCAGCGCAGAGTCCGGACCGCGTTGCTCGCGCATCGCCTGCGCCGCCCAGTCCTCGTAGTCAACCATGCGCACCTTATACCCGGCCTCATTGAGCACGTTGCACGTGCCCTCGACCGTCACGGACGCCTTCGGATCCGGGGGGACAAGATGATACGACCGGCCGAGGCGCGCGTTATCACCCGCGATATACAGAATGGTGTCGACGACATAGTCGATGGTGACATACTCGAGGCACTGGGTGAGGCGCGGGAAGGTGCCCATCTCGATGCAGCCGACGACGAGGCGGGTGAAAAAATCGTTCGGGTTGCTGGCGCCGGTAACTGCGTCGCCGATGATGAAGCCCGGGCGGTAGATGGCGACGGGGAGGTGGTGCGGATGCTCGTCGCGCAGCCGCCGAACCATCGCCTCGGCGGTCCACTGCGACTGGGCGTAGCCAAGATCGTAGCGGAGGCCCTGGATGTGCGGCTGGAGAGGTCCGTCTTCGTGGAGCTCGCGCGTGCCCAGGATGGCGCCGGTGGGGCCCCAGGCATCGACGCT
This sequence comes from Penicillium bovifimosum, assembly GCF_028826915.1. Taxonomy (NCBI): domain Eukaryota; kingdom Fungi; phylum Ascomycota; class Eurotiomycetes; order Eurotiales; family Aspergillaceae; genus Penicillium; species Penicillium bovifimosum. The sequence continues at coordinate 1,190,510 of NW_026622717.1, read as the reverse complement.
GGAGATGTAGTGGAGCGGCTTGCGGCGGCCGGTGGCGGCGAGACTGAGGATGTTACGGGTGCCGACTATGTTAGGGGCGCGGTGCTCGCGGTACGACTCGCAGAAGTTGACCTTCGCGCCGAAGTGGAAGATCACGGACGCCCAGTCGGCGAGCCAGGCGAATTGCTTGCGGCCGAGGCCGAGGTGCGGGTCGGTCAGGTCGCCTGGGAGGATGAGGAGCTTCTGGGTAAGGTGTTCGGAGGCTGGCCAGAGGTCGTATTTCTCGAGGGCTTGACGCACGCGCGCGGCGGCAGACTCAGAGTCCTGAGCTCGGGCAAGACAGGCGACTTGCTGGACAGTGGGCTTGTGCAGGAGCCGGTGGAGGAGATGCGCACCGACAAAGCCAGTGCCGCCTGTGAGGAAGACACGGCCCTCGTCGGGGCTCTGCCAGTCAGGGATCCAGGCGATGTCGTTGACGAGGTCGACGTCTTGCATCCAGATGTGGGTGTCGTCGGGGGCGTTGCCGTGGGTGAGAGGGTCGGCAGGTTGGACCCGACGAACAAGGTCGTCGAATCGCGAGTGCCGATATAGTTCCTCCATGGATATGAGAACGTCCAAGCGGTTCTGGATGCGGGCTATGAGCTCGGCGGCCTGCATGGATGTGCCGCCGAGGGCGAAGAAGTCGTCGTTTTCATGGATTTCAGGCAGATGCAGTATGTCCATCCAGAGATCACGGAGAATCGCATGTTTGTCTTGTGCGTCGCCGTTGGACTGGCGCGAGGGGGCATCATCATCGGGGTTCTGTTCCTGAAGAGCGTCCATCCGGCGCTGCACAAGTGTGACTTTATCGAATTTGCCATTCGGAGTGAGAGGAAGCTCCTTCATGACCTCGATGGCGTCGGGGATCATGTACGACGGGAGACGCTCTCGTGCGAACTGGATGAGAGCATGACAATCCACACTCTCATCGCCACTAACGACAAACGCAACTAGTGCATGCGTACCATCGACCGTCAACGGCGGTTGTCGAGCGACAACCGCCGTCTCCACTCGTGGGTGGCTCTCTAGGGCACGTTCAATCTCGCCCAGTTCGACACGGAAGCCTCCATGCTTGACTTGGGAGTCAGTGCGTCCGAGAAAGTCCAAGACGTTGGAGTCGGCTCTCCACTCGGCTCTATCTCCCGTGCGATAAACTCGCACTGCGTCGGCGTTCTCGCTGTCGCGGCCCGGCCGAGGAATCTCCACAAAATGCTCCTCGGTCTCGGCAGGCCGGCCGAGGTAGCCGGCGGCCTGCTGGGGACCAGCGATGTGGACCTCGCCCGGCTGGCCCGGTTCCATGACGGGCCGTTGGTCTTCATCAATCAGAATGGTCTCCATGTCTCCGACAGGACGGCCGATGGGGATCCGCTCCGAGTCAGTGTCTGCACGAGTAACCTCATGCATTGTTGTGAGAGTTGTACACTCCGTTGGACCGTATGTGTTCCATAAGTGCTGGGGAGGACCGTGTTCGAACACACTACGAATCGCCTCCGGGTTGGCGACGTCGCCACCCATCAGGACATGACGCAGGGTGCTGAACGCCGAGGGGCAGGCCGAGACAACGATCCGGAAGAGCGCCGCCGTAATGAAGATCACCGACACTTGGTGCTCTTGCAGATACGAGGTGATGGCTCCTGGGTCAGTTGCAATGCGTCGAGGGACAGCAACAATCGTAGCCCCAGAGAGGAGAGTAGCCCATATCTCAAACAGACTCAGATCAAAGCCGGGATTGTTGAACTCGGCCACGCGATCACTAGTGCGTAGAGGGGTGATTGGCGTGCTCGTGGCCAGGTGGAGGATATTCTCAGCGCGAATCTGCACCGGCTTGGGTTTGCCCGTTGAGCCAGATGTGAAAAGGATATGGCTGCGGCCTGTCTCCGGGCGAAACTCCCAGGCTGGTAGTGCCGCGTCTGCCTTCTGTCCCATAGGCGGCATGTGCACGGTGTGAAAGTCGGGGATATTGACAGGCCCATCTTTTTCCGTAATGAGGTAGCGCACGTAGACCTGATTGAACATGTCCAAGATGCGAAGCTCCGGAAGAGTAGGCTCAATGGGCACACAAGTGGCCCCAACCAAACGGACTGCAAGTTGCGCGACAACTTGTCCAAGTCCTGAACCGAGGAGAATCCCTACGGGCTCTTCCGGGGATTTGATACCCTCCGCATTCAGCAACTCCGCAAGTTGGATCGCCTCGGATACAAGCTCGCTATAAGTGAGCGTGATATTGTCCGCTACAACAGCAGGAGCGTCCGGAGTTTGTTGAGCTTGAGAATATACACTGCGTTCCATGATGGTTGTATAGGATCGATTGAAGACAAGTATAGTAAGATAGGTGGGTAATGGATGATGGCGCCGTGAGGTATGCGTTCCATTTGGAAATATATACAGTCGGAATACTTTTGGAGACCTATGACGGAGTACTACTTCAAGACCTGATACCTACATGCCCGGTATGATGCAATGAACTTGAGACCTAGGTCGTTCCCCCTTCCCCAAAACAAGGAAGTGATAATTAGCTGTCAAAGACAATGGCATGAAGTAAAGGAAACATGCAGCTTTTTGCGGCATCACTGGGTTTCTGAGTCACTAATTTGCTACAAGGTCTCGGAGGCAACGATGGCCTAACTCTATACCTGTTCAATCGAAGTCAATTTCATCTTATGACGAGTATTCCAGCCAATTGCACGGTTTAATGACGGGTGAGCTCTTCTGCGGGCTTCTCCGTATGCACATCACGACGTATATAGATCTCAAACTTCGGCGCATGAGCCGATAGGGTTCGCTTTTGGAGGCGCTTGCATCCAGCTTTCCAATACGTTCGCGCCCCAATACGTATGCCGAGTAAATGATTGTTGCCACCTCTCACATGTGGGCATTTTCTTATACACTTTGCAGTAGAAATACCGAAAACTCTCTCCTGTGTAACCCACCATATGACTAAATAAGGCAGCTGCATGGGTATACTGCGGAGGCCAAGACTCGGCACACCTCAAATCTCCGACGGCGCATGGGCCGAGAGGGCTCGCTTTTGGAATTCATGCACATGCACCAGCACATACTGAGTACCTAGTGCGCGAAGGTAACGGCTTATGATGTGAATGGTGATGTCAAGGGATTGAGCATACATCCCGCAAACAGGTACTAATCAGTCAGAAATCGTCATGGGCATGGGGGTGTTGTATCGCATACAGAGCCAATCTCAGCGAACCGGAAAAGGATTCCAGAAAGAGAGTGTGGTCGACTGCGCCACATAACGGAATCTATATAATCAGTCCTTGACTGGCATTTGAAAGAGCTGTACAGAGACGGAGCCAGTTGAACAACGCAATAATCATCGCCATTGTCTAACCCTTATTCAAAATGAATTCTGGAATCGATACTCTTTGCCACAAGCTCGAACAGACCTTGGCCCGCCGGCGCGAGAAAGGCCGCCTGATGGTTCCCCCTTCTCCGGCCAAGCTAGACGACTTGATTGATTTCAGCTCCAATGATTCACTAGATTTATCGACCTCCGGGGCTTTAACTAAGGCTTTCATGAATGAGATCAAGACTCATCCTGCGTTTACCGTCGGAAGTACATCATCGCGCATTTTGGATGGTACAAAGCAGTACCTGCTTGATCTCGAACGGGACATAGCCAAGTTCCACCGTGCCGAAACAGCCATGTTCTTCAATTCGGGATTCGACGCTAACGTGGCTCTCTGGTCGACGATCCCCCAGCCCGGTGACTTCATTCTGCACGATGAGTATGTGCATGCAAGCATCCACGATGGGATGCGCCGGGGTCGGGCGACCACTCTGTCTTTCAAACACAACGATTGCCAGGCCTTTGGATCGTGTCTTGAGAAGATTCGAACCGAGAACTCGGGAATAGCAGAGGGAAGTCAGGTAGTATTCATCGCTCTCGAGTCCTTCTACAGCATGGACGGGGACTCAGCTCCCGTTGTCGAGCTGCTTGAGGTGGCGCACAAGACACTTCCCCGGAAGAACTTTATATTTTCCATCGACGAGGCGCATTCCAATGGGATCGTGGGACCAAATGGTTCCGGGTTTGTGTCTCACTACGGATTGGAGGAGCAGTTTCCTATTCGACTTCAAACATGTGGCAAGGCGCTAGGGTCCACGGGGGGTGAGTGACTGACTTTCTACCGTGATCAGGTGTATTTCTGACAGGCATAGCTGCTCTTTTGTGCAACGAAACCATTAAATTCACCCTCCTCAACTATGCCCGAGGGGTAATCTTCAGTACAGCACCGAGTTTCGTGAGTGCGGCTGCGGTGCGAGCAGGATACGACATCGTAGGCAGTAAAGAAGGCGAAGATGTGAGTATGAGTTCCACTCTAGAATCGGCGTCTACTAACAGTAAGCAGCGTCGAAAACGTCTTCAAAGCAATGTGTACCGCTTCTACCACCAGTTGACATCGCATCCAGACTGGCCGCAGATCAAAAGAAAGGGCACTATCTATCTCCCAACTGAACATACTTGGAATCTGGGGCCATTCCAGTCTCCAATAGTACCTGTGGTTCCTCGGTATGACCTCGCAGACGACCTGGCAAAGTACTTGGAGCAGGCCAAGTACTGGGTGAATACCGTGCATTACCCTATTGTCCCCGACAAGATGGATCGCGTTCGGATTGTGCTGCATGCGGATAATACTCAGCAGCAGATCGATCATGTTGCGGTCCTTATCATGCAATGGGCGAAAAAGCAAGGCGGCAGACAGGCTCAATTGTGAAGTTGTCAAATATTTCATATTTGCTCTGTAGCACCTGGGCCATCGGTTCAAAAACATGCAGGAAAACCTTCCGTGGTATAGGAGGGAAGAATTATATTGTAAGTTGTAACAGGCCAGCTGGCCAGGGCCTGATGAGGTCACGTGTATGCACGTGCCCTACGACTCTACTTGTACCGCGTTCCTGTTTTTATGTTCATGTTTCTTCAATTGGTAGATTGTATCTGGCTTAGTGAAATTGCATTCAAGGACAAGTTTTGCTCCAGCCCTTCACATATATCTACTAAACACAGTATGCGTTTGCAAAGTCTTATCCTGCTATGTACCGAGTTCGTTAGGATGAAAGAGATTAGGCCTGCGTTGAAGACACTAAGCGGGCTCTTACTTTATAGCCCGCAGCAAACCCCCGCGAGGGTGAATAAGTATCCAAATGGGACAGCATGTACGATGCCTGGCTATGTGGTGGTCCCTATATATTACCTATGACTCCACTCCTTATTCTGCAGGCGATCCCACTAGACGGAACCTTCATTCTGGTCAGCCCATACTCGTACAGCGGCAAACAATCCGCTGTCTCTTACTACCCTTCGTGCTAATCAAGGTACCCCTCGTCACACAGGCACTTCACTTGACACTAGGTCAGAGGTTAGCCATCAGCTTATGTCAAGGCTAGGCCTGGGATTCCGAGGCTTCGACGGAAGATTCGACGGGACCAACGATAAAGAGCAAGAACAAGATAGACTTTCATCGAGTCGTCTCGGACTACAGACGTCTGGAGGATGACCATCCCTGGCATTTGCAACAACCCTCAATGGGTAGCCTTCACGCAAAAATAAGATAGACTTCCACTCGTGTCCGTCCCCGCATAGGCAGCCTTCGGCTTGTTGTTTTTGCGTGGAGGCTGCCCATTGAGGGTTGTTGCGAATGCCAGGGATGGAAATGGTCTTGGCGAGACCCACAATATTCGTCGCGAATATTCACGCGAATATTGGCTCAACGAATGCCGATATTCGTCTTGTCTGTGATTCACGAATGCGAATGTGAAGGGCTCAAAATATGACAAATAGGTATTCGTGCCGAGCCCTATCCAAAGCCATGCAAGGTCATCCAAGATCAAACAAGACAATGCGGGGTCCAAGTCCAAGATGACGGAAGCCCGATGATCCCATCCAAGATCATCCGGGGTCCAAGTCCTCAATGACCTGTGGAGCCCAATGAAATGATCTTACGAGGTTCAATGATGAATGCTCATCCAGAGTCCGAGCCATGAGAGATAACGCTGTCGTGAGATGTGAGGGGTCCCAGGGGAGGACCCCGTAACAGCCAGCAACCCTCCATACACCGGTGATCGAAAACAACCCGATGCCTTCATCTTGTTGAAGTCTAGTAGTAGTGTATCTAGTGTCTTGGAGGATATGGTGCGGATGAGCTTGTCTTGTGTCATTGTCTGTGGAAGCTAGTTATCTGGATATTGTTAGGACCGGCGTACTGGCGGGTCCAAATGAGGGGTTTAGAACTAGAGTGAAGAAATCCTAAGGGGTATTCCTGTATTCAGACTAATCGCTAAGGAGTCTAAGTCTCTGTTGTGGAGAGCCCAAGCCGGGTCACGTGGCCGGTCAAGCCTGACCGCCACGTGACTTGGCAGAATCCAGGTCCAAGTCCTCTGTGAGGCACTCGTGGGTAGAGGGACGTAACAGATATGGAGATTTTCTTCCACTTGTCTTCTCCGGAACATACAAGCGCCGTTCCGCGCACAGGAGCAAGTCCGATCACGTGAGCTTGTCCTGGCAAGGAGCGACCCTGCTTCGACACATCTCTTACTTCGGAAGTCCCAGACTCCCAGTTCACAGGAACCAAGTGTCGTTATTGAGGTTGGCTGCAAGACATATTTAAGTCTTCAGTCTTGTTGAAGATGCGAAACATTGGCTGGAAGGAGTGGGGGCGCGTAAGGTTCTTCTTATGACTTTTTCCCGGCGAAGCCACGAACTCTGGGGACGAAATTATACAGGCAGTGCATACATGATCTGGAGCAACCAAATTTTCCCGGTTCATGGGCCGTTCAAACGGCCCATTTGTCTCACTAAGGACGACCTTCTTAACGGCGCAATTGCCTCAGGCTCCAAGGGCAGCGATCGGCTTGAATTTGACATTCCTTCTTCCGAGAGGTCATAACGGAGATTGGACTCACTCCTTTGCCATGAGATCCTGCCTCCCCAGCTAACTTCGTGAACCGGACGATATTTATATCATGCTGTGCAGTAGGCTGCACTGGTGATCGCGGGACAAGTTTATTCAATGTACCAGTCGAGTTGCTTAGATATTATAGAATCAAAAATTGAGGGCTGGACATCTTCCGCACCTACATCCAAGAGAGGATATTGTAGAATGCGAGAGTCGGCGACTTGAATAGTAGCATAGCCGTAGAAAGCTCACATTCCTACACATCTCCTATTTAAACTGCTTGTGCGCAAGCGCCTAACATCGTTGCTCCTTCTAGTCTGATGGCTATGCTGAGTGGTACCTGCGGAATCGACCCGTGTGCCTCAGAGCACACAGCCTTGATCGTTCCCCTCTTCAATAGTTACCTAGTCTAGTGTCTACTACTGTTTCACCAGAACAATGACAACACCACGTACCATCCAGTAAATCATGCTCCTGCCGGAAACCCCCATAATGCGCAAGGTAAGGCTTATTAGCTACCCACCTGCCAAATAGGGTGATTATCCCGCCTTGATAGACAGGACTCAGGAGTTGGCCTAGGAGGGATGGAATATGGACGCGTTCACCTTGAACGTAGAATGAGGCCCAAAGTCTGACGAATTATAAGACGAAAACTGACTTACAAGGAAGCCCACTGTACGGTCTTTCCCGTTGATAACGAAGAGCCGGCCAAAATGCTCGAAAAGACATTCAAATATACAGTATGCTGCCCAGGTGTAATGCATACTTCGCTGAAACAGCAACTGACGACAGATTACGGCAGATGGATATGAAAGAGGTTGGTGTGACAGGTTTGGATTCGTTTGTCGTTTGCATTCCGCTTGCATTTCGCTTGAATTACTGTCGTATTTCGAGGACTTCGTTTTGACAATACCTATAACCAATACGGTGGGAATGCAGGAATAGGATATGACTTACTTCAAGTAAAGCGTCCACCGGGCGACTAATATGCCCGAACCGTGTATGTAAATCTGTTGTCGAGGTACCAACGAGAAATTATACGAGCCATTGACCCCTGCAGCATGTAGAGTGTCGTTTGATGCATTCGCCATGCATATGATGTCGTCGTCAAGTGTGACATGCAACGGAGCCTCACAGAAGAATGTGCCACAAACCTCCAATGCGCTCGCCTTAAGCGGTCCGTTCATGTCCAAGATAGGAAGCGCGTATGTTGTTCCAAGGCTGTCATATTCAATGCTTCACATGGTTGCTCTGGCAATTTGCTGGTCTCGTATTTTTCACGTGCTAGTCGTGCCCTCCATCCCTCTCACTATATCTTCCCCTTTCTCGATCCATCCCCCCGTCAACCTTCATCCTCAGACCAATCAATACACCTGCCACCACGAGGTTCCTAATTGGTCTGATGAGCGGAATCGATTGATGAGGCGCCTCATGACGGCCGAGTACCAAATCAAGGGCCCCAAGCGGGTACTTCCCTCAGCTGCCTCGAGGGGCCCTCAACCCCTCGTCTCTCTTGGTCAGAATCCTTCCATCTTTTTTCACTCATTCCATCTCTTTCAAACTCATCACTCCCTGTCCGCCAACTATCTCCATCACGAAAGCTGATACTGACGACTGCAGACGACGCGGACATCGAGGTGATTGACAACGCCGACCACTTGGGGCTCGGTGGGAAAGACTTCAGGGATTGAAACAAGCTTCCGTGCAGTAAGTAATGCCCAATCGTCTGACAAGGATGCAACTCCATCAGTCGGATCTCGATACTTACTCCTACCCAATAGTCTCAAGTCCTGCCTTGAGCTCACTGTCGCGTCCTTTGGATTTGTCATGACACGCATCCTTTCGGTTTGTCATTACACGCAACAGAAGCTGAGGGGTTTCGGCGGTTTGTTCGTCAGGCTGCTGGGGGGCCCCGTCGACGACTCAATATTCTTGACGTGGGGAAGCCATGCCCAAGCTAGTCATAGCCCGTGTGTCGCTAGCAGTCAGAATTCGAGGGACACCACGCACAGACCTCATCGGTAGCTCATCCACGGCAGTGAGGGGTGTCAAGGTGCCTGCTCTAAGCACGCGTTTGAGGAGTAAGTGACGCCGCCGCTGTGACGGCCACTCGTCCAACAAGGATGTCAATCCACTTACGTGATCTCATCGCTTACTTCTTTTGCTCCCTAGGACGTCCGATGACCACTGTTGATCCGCCGTCGAGTCGATGACCTCCGCACTGTGATCGATGCCCCATATGGCTGCACAGGATGAGGAGACCTGGTTGGCCAAGATTCGGTATCTCCTCGACGACAGAGCCGAGGAGAGACTTCTGCGGCACTTAGACCCCTTGCCCGAGCGAGTCATCACCTGTGATGACCTGTCGCCACGAAACGAAGATAGGCACACTGTTCAACTTGATGGTCACATCATACTTCGGCAAGACAGGCCCAACTAATGCCGACCCTCGCAAGACAAAGACAGACGGAGGTGGCAAAGGCAATTGGTAATGACTGCCCCCATGCATTCTGTTCGAAGGACGCATCATTTAACCATGAAACAAACTGCAGGGACGCGGCCCAAGGCCGGAGAAGAGTAAGTCCACCAGACTTCCCAGGTGCTCCTATTTGCACCTTGCCTTTTGTCGGTTTTTAGTAACTCGACGTCTAGGATGACGACCGTGACTTTCATCTGAACGCCTCACTTGGCGTCACCGTGACACAGGAAGAGCTGATGAGCTCTTCCAGCCACGAAATGTGTCTTGTCCCAAGGGCTTTTCAATCCCGCCCACGGGAGGGTTTAATACGGGCCTCGCTCCATCCGAGTCCTTGAAACGGCGAGCCGCGCAAAACCCAGTCGGAGGACGCCATGAGCTACCCTGGCGGCGCGACTCTTCATGACCCAGTGGTGGTCAGAATAAAATAATGCAGCAGATTGGCAAAAAGCTCCACACTCATCCGCGATGTAGGTACGTCTGCCCCCATTCAACCCACATGCAAGGCAAACTGTGTGATCAGACCGCTGACCCCTTCGCTCTCCATAGAAACGCATCGAGTTGCAGATGATCGGCCCGTACCTGGGAGTTGTCGCCGCCGCGCCGTTGACTGCTCAGTCGTCTTCGGATAATGTCTCGGGCTCGGCAGATCGGGGAGGTCGGGAATCTGAAATCCTCCCAATCCTCCAATCTTGCGTCGACATCCCCGTGATGACGTGACTCCTTTCGACTCCGTCTCATCGCTGCAGAGGTCATCGACTTGAGGAGGCATTTCTTAGCGGGAAATCGAACACGGCACCCCTCAAGAGGCCCAAGAAGCCTGTCGCATACCTGACGGCGAAGATTCTCACGGCGAAGATTCTTACAGCGAAAATGAAACCGATGCGTCTGACGATGAGAATTACATCTGTCGGTATATATTCCACTGTGACTTGGCGGCTTACCATGGCTGGTGTTACCACCACATCCATCAGTCTTGGGACCTAGCGTGTCTGGGGCTGCCCTATCGTCGACTGCTTCGGCAATTTGGGATAGTGTCTCGTGCTCGGCGGGTACGCCTAGCATGGAGATGGAACATCTGGCTTCGTCGAATCTGGCGCCCAAGCTCCAACCATGAACCGAGAGTCAGATCTAAGAAAACCACGAATTGGATGGCTTGGAAGACTCAAGACTCGGCCTCGAGGGTGACTCTGAAATGGTTGACGACACGGCCGCGGACTGTGGTTGTGATGACTCTGGTCTCGATAGTTCGGGAAGGGACAATGGCGTCGTCTGCCCCATCGGTCTGTCCATGCAAGCGCAGGCTCAAGGTGGACAAGGATATCCGCAGATGCATCCGAATGCACACGGACAGATACCACAGATAAAGCAAGAACCAAGCTACCCGCGCATGGTGCACCGAGTTCGCAGCGGCGGCGCCGTACTTCTGGTGGAGAGCATTTGCAGCACGGTCGCGGGCCGATTGAGGGTTAAGCGATGTGCTATCTGTACGCCAGTCAATTCCGCAGTACTATGCGGGGGCCTGGGTGTGGTCATCTGCGGCAGTCCAGGTTGGCCATCTAACAAGCCATTAGATCCTGGCTCGGTCTTGATGCGAGGACCGCCCATGCGGACTTCGAACCATCGAGAAGCATGGAAGACGACCGTGTCAATAGCGGCAACCGATGTTGACTTCACGTCACAGCCCAGGAGATTATGGAGTTGTGGCGTACCTCTTGAGCCGTTAAGTGGCTCATAGGCTCCAAGAGTCCACTTTCGTCGCTTCTTTGTTCCCATACTTTCCTCCCATCGACTCTCCTCCATATTATAGCACGTGGAGAGTGTGGAGTGGGAAAAAGACGATTGGGGGGTCGATCCGGGTCGTGCTGGTGTTGACCTTAACGAGGGGAAATTGGAAATGGTCTGACCCACACCATGAACACGCAGGTGGGCAACGATTTTGTCCGTGGAGTTTCTGGTGGTGAGCGGAAGCGCGTAAGCATCGCATCCAGCGGCACCGAAATGCGGCTATCAGGGGCTTGGCGTTTTGGCGAGGGAAGGAGCTCTCAGCGAGACAACCCAGCATAGCCATGACGACATCACGCATGTGCTCCGCGTACTGGTCGCGGAGACCCCCGCCAAACGGTTGCGGGGAGCGCGAGCCATAGCAGCGAACTTCAGGGTATCTCCGACGGAGAGCTGGGGGAAGTGAACGTCGGTTTCGGCGATGTAGATGGCTTCACCACGGAACTGACTCCGCATCTGCTTGTCTGAGATTCCTTGGTAGATACCGCCCCCGGTGCCGGGTGGGAGTCGGAGAAAACGACAGCACCGGGGGCGATATCTTCAAAGATGAGGCGTCTAGCATTAACTATTCTCCCTTCCCGTCCGACTCTCCGTTGTCTTCGTAAACGTGGCAACGTGCCAGAAAAAGGATTGTTGCGAGGCGTGGCTGGTGCATGGTAGCTGCGGCTCAGGGGCCTGTAAGGATCGGCCCTGGAGACTTCCATGATATAAGCTGTGCTCACTTGCCTTGAACATGTTGACTTTCTCGCTGCCTGGTGTCCGGGTGAATGTACATAGTCCTACAGTCCTGCTCCTCATTCTTGGAGATAATTTTCGTTCAGTTGAATTCACGATCCCATATTCAAATCCCCATTCCGCGTATCACACTAAGACTCTCAGCCTACAGAGTAGATTGCGACACAAACGTCTCAGATACCGTCTTAGCATCTATATCTGCCATACAAATTTACCAGATCCTGATCTGTGCAAGAGCAATGAGGCGAAGAGAACGGTTTCTCGCCCATGTCATGGTCTTAATCGAGCAACTAACACGCAGATACTACCTAGATTATTCCACCGACAAGCGTGTGAGAGATCATCCGTGTTAAGTGTCCGGTTACGAAGAGGAGAGCTCTCACGTGCAATGGGTTGGTCTTCCCCATTACTCCCGGTCCGCATCTAACTATTACGCGGGCAACGAAGGTCACATTAGACACCTGAACCTAGATGATATTGAATACAAATACAAGCAAAAGAACCTGAAAAGCCCAGAATAGGCAAGGAGCCAGTAAGTATCCGTAATGCCACTCTTGATTGTATACCAAACTCCAATAATGCGCTACGCTGTGTAAACCAAAGCCCAAGAGTAGCCAAATCCACTCAAGGACTCACAAAACTCCATACACGCTTCCGACAATGCTCGAATCACGCTCCTCGCATGATGAAAGGAAACTCAAATAATAACAAATAACAGCGCTTAATTTTGAATCGCCCTCCTTCGCAGTACGCCGAGATGTTCCAGTCTCTCCCAGGCTTTGTTCATGTCCGAACGCTCATCGCCAAGCACTGGTCGAAGAGCCAAGCCATCAAATGTATGGAGGGAGCCGCTTGTGCCGGCGTAAAGCAAGAGCTCCAGGACTCTACGGCGGAGCCGTGTGGCTTGGTCGAGGTTCCTGAGATACTTCACATCGGCTTGCTGGTCTGCGAGTGGGAGAGTGAACGGGTCGTTGATTTCGGTTTCTCTGTCTGCCTTGGGATCATCCCCCATTGCGGCGCGATGGGAGATCTGCTCGTCGTTTCCGAGCTCAGCTAGGGCGTCAGAGAGATCCTGGTAATTTTTCTGGTGCCGGACGATGGCTTTGTCTTGGTACTTCAACTTCTTGCGATCGGCATTTCCACTCCCAGTCACCGCTGGGGGTAGAAACCAACCGTCAATGGGTTTCCACGAAGATCCAGCTTTCTCAAGGAACATGCGGTTCCTTTTCCAGTTCTGCCTAAACGACTGAGAATCTGACAAACCCTTCTCATCCTTGAGAGACGGTTGCCAGCGATCATCAGTCTAGCGAGGCAGTTCATTCCGACCAGTGGCTCAACCCCATCAATAGAGTTGAAGTTCAAGTTCAGGACCTTGACATTCGGGAAGCTCATCGCAAAATCGCCCGGGAGGCCCTTCAGTGCGCAGGCAGCGAGATCAAGAAGTTGGAGTCGCAGGAGTGGAGCAGAGGGAGAAACAGTCTGGGCAGAAAGTCTGTTCGATGACAAAAAGACTTTGCGAACATCCTTGACGACTCCCAAATCAATATCCACCCTGAACTCATGGTCGTCTTCTGTACACGGCGTCTGCTCTCGGAGAGATAGCACCTCGAGATTGTGACAATTCTCAAGGCCAGTCACGGTAGAAAGATGGTTCTCATCAAGATAGAGAAGGCTGATAGACGGGAAGGCTCGTGCATCCAAAGCATTCAAGCGATTTTCGGAGAGCTTGAGAGCGCGTAAGCTGATAAGAGAAGCAGGAGAGTCGAACTGGGTGATGTGGTTGGCGCTGAGATCCAGAGTGGCAAGTGACGGAAGCCATTCAACGTTCCGAACAGATGTCAGACAGTTGTGGCTCAAGTCGAGGTCACGAAGACGGGTCAATTCGGACCCCTCAAAGTCTACTGCAGTGACAGAGTTGTTGCTCAGCTTCAGGCTAAGCAGGCCATTGAGATCGAGGATCCCATCAATGTTGCGGATCCGGTTGTCATTCGCCTTCAACTCGCGGAGATGGATCAAGCTTGAGAAGCCGTCCAATGTCTCAATATCGTTTCCTGAAACGTCCAGATACTGCAGATTCACCATGTGACCCCAGGGAGTAAGATTGGAAAGGCAGTTTCTGGGAATTTTGAGAGTCCTCAGGGTGGAGGGAATGCCACTCAATTGGCCGATCTCGTTATCCGAAACATCCAGCTCTTCTAATCGAGGGCAGAATTCGTTCAGCTTGTGTAGTGTGATGAGCCCCTTCTGGCGCAACACTAAGCGGCGAACATGCTCCCAATAAGGCTCATATGGCTCCACATCAGTGATATGCTTAATCAAAGCTTCAACCGCCAATGCGAATGTCCCATGCACTTGTCGCAAAGAAGACGGGTTTGTGCGCTGAGCCACGTAGCTCATTTCAAGGTTCAGTGGCTGGTCGCCTTGGTTGACGGTAAAGTCCGCAAGTGGACTGAGATGAAAGCTGTAGCTCGTGTCGAGCCCGGCGCTCTGGGGAGGCATCAGTGATTGCCCGGTTTCTGTTCTTACCGGCGTCTCTTGAACCTGAACTGACTCGTTCCTGCGGACGAGGCTTTGTTCATCACCATTCTCCTCGTTCCTCTCTTCAATCCTTGAGATGGGACGCCGGATGAACGGCTGTCCACCAACCGATGTTTGACGTGCCGTGGGGGGTGCTGAGAGACGTGTGGAGACACTTCCGAGGCCTGCCTGCGTGTTACCCTCATCTGGTACAGTCCCATGTTGAGCGTGATTCGGCTGCAGGTTGGGCTGGGCATCATGAGATTCCTCCGTGGAGGAGGAGCGTGAAACAAGCGGCGACGAGAGGTTGACTGTCGCGACACGTGCTTGCTTCCCTTGGGAGTTGGGATTTTTTGAAGACAGTGGCTCCGGGTGTTGAGCCTCGAGTCTCTCCTGTCCGGACGGCTCCCTCCCCGTTGCCTCGTCGGTGTCCCATGACGTAGCTCTCGTCCCAGGATTAGGAACACTCGCCGTGAAGCGAGTAAACCTTGATTGAACTGAGCTTGTACCGACAGAAGGCTCCCCGTTTCTCGTGTGGGGTCGACCATCGGGCCTCTTAAGGGATGTTCTCGTAGCCAAAGGACTGCGGGCCTTGTTTTGGTCTTTGACTTCGGCGTCAGCCTTAGTAGGAGAACTGAGGCCATGGACTCTCATCATCTCTTGTAGCTCGTCCACACTGAGATCCGGGATATCTCTGAACGGGTCATCAGCCTCCTCGGCAGGTTCAGAGACGGGCGCCTGTTGTTCTTCCACCTCATCCTTCACCCACTGATTCTTCGAACGATCATACTTGAAGCCATTGACTTCACTTGGAATAAGATGGGCTACAATATCAGAAGCCAGCACGCCTTTCACATGAGAGCCTTGCGAACTGCCTGTGGGCACGGAAGTAACGCTGAAACCAGACATTTGTGTGTTGATAGTCATCAGATCATGGGCGATGTTTTCCGCCGTGTCGTCGGCCATCCCACTGGTTTTTCGTTTTCGCGGCCCCTGAATTCGAATGTTCTGTGACCTGTGTTCACCGAGTTCGGTTTGACCCTCATCCTGGCCCTGGGAGGCATGCAGAGACATCTCGCGATCGTCGTGATCATCCTGCTCTTGATATTTTTTTAGATGGCTCAAAATAGTCGGATTCAATTCCTTCACCTCCCTTAACTTGCGAAGGTCGGTCCCGTCCCGACTGGGAGGGCGAGAGAATGCTTCTCGGGTAGAATCATCGTCATAACTGAAGTCTTCCTCGCTTTCCACGTCAGATTCGTGCAGACTTGTCAAGGCACCGACGTCTCTTCCCTTTGATCTGATGAAATCCATGATCTTGGTGGCTTCATTCAAATAATCCTGAGTGGTGATGGATCCTTTCCGCGAAGTATCGCTGGTGCCGGTGATCTTCACCAGTGGAATATCACCATCGAGGGAGAATGAATCGGAATAATCAGTGTTATCGAAATTGGACTCTGAAAAGTCCCTGCGCGGTGCGACATGACTTTCCCCATCGGTCCGTATTTGACTTGGTGTGGGTGTTCGAGGTCGCTGCATGGATTGGGAATGGCCCGGCGGCGCGAGATAGTCACTATTCTCTATCTGTACACCATGTTGCATGAGACTTCGTTGCAAAAGCGACATGCTGTCGCCGAATTTCTGCGGGGACACGCCGTCGGCATTGTGATGGGGCTCGGCGCTGATGTTTCTCATGATCGTTCGACGGCGTTTGGGGACAGGATCCAAGCCGGCGGCCTTCGGTACTCGCTTGACATCAGGAGCCATGTTTTCCTTATTGTGTGGCCGATTCCCATGTCGCACATCATCAAAGAAATCCTGGCGCATCCATGCCGATGGCTTCCGAGTGAAACCGGAACTTGCTGATCGGCTGTAATGAGACAATTGTTGAGAGGGGCCCCGAAGATATTTTTGCCGGGTTGATGATCGCTTGCGTGAAGATGGTCGAGAGCCAAATCCCGCGGCCTCATCATAGACCAATTTGTGTTCGTAGGGGCTGTTGTCCGAGAAATCAAATTTGTCCAATTCACCACCTCCAAACTGGCTGATTCGATGTGCAGCATTGCGAGATCCGACGCGTTCATTGCGCCTCGACGAGATCTCCTGCAGCGGTTCATGTCTTGCGTTCAAAAAGCCGCGGTTTTCACCTTTCCTTCGCGCTTCTTCCGAGGGCGAAGGGGGCTCTTCCCCTTCTGACGCGTCGCTAAAATCGTCCTCGAACTGGCTCATTCGTCGAAGAAGTCTGTTATTGGTAAATGTGTCGTGGTCACCGAATAACTTCAGGGGACTCCCTGATGACGGCATTTTGGCCTCGGTCTCGGCTCCTGCCGTAGATGGACGGACATGAGACGAAGAGGGACGCGGTAGGCCGGGTGACGCTGTCTTATTAGGGGGGTTGAAGAGAGGGGAACTTCGGATTTTAGAATTGGCGAGGACTGTGGGGGACAAAAAATGTGAAGGCAAGGGCGAAGGAGAGAAGCGACGAGGGAAGGAGCGATTTCCTCTACGGCTGTTAAATTCCACCGTTCCCATAGACAGATCTTGTGGCAGAGAGTGACTTGTCACGTCCAGCAAACTGTCATCTCGGGGAGACGCGTCTGGGCGAGGTTCGCTGTGATTGTAGAAAAGGAAGCTATCGCTGGCTGGAGAACCTGCGCGACTGTCCTTGTCGATAGAAAGGCTTTCCAACTTGTCGGTGACCTGTTTCAATGCAGACTTGATAACTTCCGGGGTCGCCTTTCCATCCACAGTGTTGTTTCGAGAGAAGATGATGGGTGTGAGTCCTTCGTTGCGCAAATCCTCCAGCCCACTGGCAGTTCGTAGTTGCGTGTTCCCTACTTGTGATGACCCTTCCTGACCCCAACGCGCGTCCCGTTCCCCATTATTGTCCCATGGGGCGCGATTGACGGTCCCTTGTGGCGATTGGTCCTCCTCTTCCTTTTCGTTCTCCTTGTTGACACGTTCGGGCTCATCGTCGCGACTACTGTTCCCATCGCTACTCTGTCGCGGAGGTGTGTCGGCGAAATCCCATAAATGGTCATCTTGCTTCGTGAATGGAGAAACGCCCTTACGCTCTGCGCCAGTAGTTGGTGTCGGCGGCTTAAACACGCTCTCAAGTCCCATCGGCGCGAACAAATCCCGCGCCTCACCAGCAGCGATTTCCCCGCGCAACAACCGCCTGCGCCATTCTGGCGTCCCTTCCTTTGTTTCTGTGTCCTTCCTCGCTTTGATCTGAACCGTACCGTCGAATTCAGACTGGTTGGAGGTGTTGGAGACATTCGATACCGATCGTAGAGGGGAGCGCGTATCCATAGTGGGCTGCTTGCGTGCCGCACCTGGGGTGGGTTTCGGAGTGACCTTGGGGCTGTGGCGAGAATTGACTCTTGGGCTCGCCTTGGGAGTATATGTCGTTTTACCCGGAGCAGGCGATCGTGGTTTCCGTGTTTTGGGGGTTCGTGGAGTCTTCGGAGTGGGAGGTTCTCTTCTATGAAAATGACATGGTCGGGTAACTTTCTTGTTGCTTCCCGGTGATTGTTGTTCTAAGGAACGCCGTGCAGGGACAGGAATGCGACTCGGGGTACCCTGTTGACTAGTAATTTTGGGGGAGTCGGGGAGGATTGGTTGCGGTATGGGAGTGGTGGGTGAAGCTGGAGAGGGCCAATCGTCTGACAGACTGTCCAGCCATGGTTGGTTGCTCATCTTTGTTATGCCGGTACGCGTCGGTCAACATAACAAGACTCGAGAGGCATTGAGGCTAATAAAAGAAACAAATTTGAGGTGGGAAGTGCGGAGATGCGGTGTCCAATCTATTCCCCACTCAAGCTCCTTGTTTACTTGTTGTCAGCTTTGTTTACTTTCTCCAGATCGGGATTTTATTTGGTGAGATCTCATTTGTATATCTCTACTATGTCTGCTATATCTACTCAACTACATACTATGTACTTAACCCTGGTTTCTACTATCTATCTCAATACTATCTTCCTAGGTTAACACCTTCAATTGCCCCAACACTAGTTATTGAGCCCCTTTGAAGCCTAATGCGCTGGCTAGTCCCACTTAGTCTTATTCCTTGGCCGATCTTACCTCAGTATCCAAATGAAGAAGATTGGCATTGAAGTGCAAGGCATATCCGTTCAAAGAATAGATAGCATTCATGTACTCGAGTTCATGACTCAAGTAAAAGTTCAACATGATCGAAAAGAGTTTCAACGCCGGGCAGTCCCAGGGACACTAGGTAGGTTCCATTATATAGCTGCAAGGTTCCGGGCATTGATCATCGAGTACTACGGGCACTTTAGGTATATGCAAGGGTCGGGTCAATGGAGTACATCGCCCGGAGACCAGGTCCATACAACCATGAAAAGATACCTAGGTGGAAGGAATAATGAGATACTGCGTGGCAAACCTAGGTAAGATATATTGTATTCACCTCTAACTCCTAGGATATTGTCTCCATATTGAATTTACAGTAAAATAACAGGAAATGAAGTCAAGACCTCAGACAATGAGTCTCTCAAAGGAGTACTTGCCGACAGCCTTGCGGCGCAAGTATCCAATCTCACGACTGGTGCGGTTCTTGACCTCACCGGTGGACTTTTTGGTCTTGGTGCGGGAGACATCAGTAGAAGCAGCCTTGAGGGACAGCGGCAGCATCTTGCCACCGGCATCGCCATCGTAGCCATCCTCTCCTTCACCGGGCCGGGTGAACACCAGCAAGTCGGCACCATTGAGCTTCTCGTAACGGACGAGGTGAGACGGGGCGGAAGCTTCGGCATCAATCTTGGCCAGGGCATCCTCGGAGCTTGTTGCGGAGGTGGCAACTTGGTCTGCGAAACGAAGATATTCACGCAAGACACCCTTGAGATGAGTGGCCTCTTCCACTCCGGCGAGAGCGGCAGAAACCTCGGATTTCATGTCTGCGATCAATTCCATTTCACGGTTAGCAGCGGCGACTGAGTCGGAATCTTCGAAGTCGCCCGATGCCGGGATGGCCGAGATCCAGCCGGAGGGGCCCACGGCATCCACAGAGGCAGTGATGAGGTCAACGATGACATTGAGAGAAAGGGAGGGTGTGATTTGGTCGAGGGTGATAGGTGTAGGGGGGTTTTCGGTGAAGCGAGAGGTGTAACCTCCGGTGGCCAGGGAAAGGCGGAGGTGGTGGACCATAGAGATGAGTTCCGTCCGCGAGAGATTGGAGCGGAGGGAATGAACCACTACTGAAGCAGGCTGCGAGTGTATTTTTCGGAGGGAAGTGTTCAAGCCGGCAAAGATATCCTTCAGAGTCGCCGTCTCAGCACCCAGTTGCTTTGCAAGCTCTTGCGTAGGAGTGGCAAGAACACCGCTTGTGATTGCTCGCGCTGTCTCTTCAAGGGTACCAGAGTGAGACCGCGCCTGGTTCAAAAATGCCTTCAGCGCGTAAGCCAATTCGTCGGAAGAGATCAATGTGGGACCCTCAAGCACTTGGTTGACCTGCTTCAGGGATGGGTCTGAATCGAGGAGAGCCTGAATGAATGACCCGGTAGGGAATGACTGCAGAATACGTGGCTTAGACGCGCGGCGGAGCGCAATCTCAACATTGTCGAGGGACAGATGTCCCAAGCGGATGAGCCAGTCGCAAGTTGTCGGGGGCCACATTGCAACGCGCAGTTTGAATGAAGGAGACGCCGACACTGTGTCAGTCGTGGTGGACGCCTCCACGGCAAAGATCTTTGATAGCAAGAAGAGAATTGCTTCAGGATTGACGTATTGTCCACGGGTTGGGAGTATTGTCGAGGCATCAGAGGTGCTGAAGTATGTCAAAACTGCATTATCGAACAAGTCAACGTTCTTTGCTTTGGTCGCCTTCTCAATCGCTTTCGTAAGATCAGTCCATTTCTCAACCTGCTCAGGTGACGAAAGTCGAAGGGAGGCCATGTTGTCAGATCGGTGCTTCTTCGACGAAATATCCCACTGTGCGCCCGATGAGCCAATGCCCCTGCCGATGGCATCGATGAGCAAACTATCTCTTGTCCGCTTTAGCGAGGAGCTGGGCGCACTGGGGAGAGAGCTCAAGTCAAACGCAATAAGAGTATTTCCCTTGGTTGCGACAGCAATGCCAAGCTTGGCGAAGTAGCTGATGAAAATTGTCGGGGTCTCTAGGGCCGATCCGGTACTGGACAGGAGATCACCGGCTGGAATGCTGCGCTGCACGGAATTGTACTGGGTATCGTAGACCGCCACAAGAGACTGTTGTGCTCCAATAACGGTTTGTGGAGAAATGCGCATGACCGATGAGAATTCCTCATCGTCGAGGACGAACTGCGATGTAACGGAGGGGGAGTACTGAGAAAGATCAACATTGATGAAACCCTTCTCGAAAGAAAGATTCAGCCCTGCTGAGCCAGAATGGAAGCTCCACTGCATATTATTGCTATTGGTGGTTTCCAGGCCGCTAACATCCGGGATATGGAACGTTTGCAGATGGTGCAGACGCTGACTTTCGTCCAAGCGAGACTCCGACTTCGCATGCGCGGGGACCGAGAACATTTGAACAATGATGTCTTTGAGTAAAACTCGGCCAGCATTCTTCGGCTGTGATACCAGAAGCAAGATGGATGGCTCGTTGACTCCAGAAGTGGTCAGGTCGCCCAATGCCAGCGAAGCCAAGTCCTGCCGTCTTTTGAACAAAGCCTTCTTCGCATCATCAAATTCCACCAAAAAGCTGGATTGAACATTGTGAGTGGAGCAGACCTTGGCGATCTCGCTGTGCTGAATGCTCCATCGCTGGGTCTTCAGATCTGACGACAGCCTGCGCACACGACCGTCTTCGTGAACTGCAAGGATATCGAATGGATCCGCCTCTCCATCAACATCAGTGCTAGAAGGAACAATGCCGACAAAAGTCGTTGGGCTAATCGAGTCGGTCACGGTGGTAGCTGAGGAAGAAATGACTGGGGCGCTTGAGCTGTTGCTGCCAATCTCCTCCACAAAGCATTTAATTTGATGTTCAGGCTTAGTGACAGCAGTATAAGTCTGTCTCCGGACCGTTGATTTCTTTGATAGCTTCCTGCGGACTGAGCATGGGCGGCAGGAAAAAGTAGATTGTGGCGGGACGGCGTAGGAGGTCACGAGCTTTGGTGTTTGAACCTAGAGATATATGTTAAATATAGACGAGACAGAGTAGAACCGTGAGAAAAGAGGTACATACGTTGTAGATGTTCACAGCCTCACCATCCACAGCAACTGCGACTTCATAGCGCTTCCGTTTTTTCGCATCGGCGAGACTGAAGACATCGCCGATCCATGTCTTGCCGGTAGAGGCGTGAAGAGGGCGAGGCAATTGCGCCAGGACAGAAGGAGACTGCAAATCCATGACGAAATGAAAAGGGAAATCACAAACTGCTTGATTTCCTGCCCTTCAAAGCGTATGATCTTTTTGATTTGACCCATCCAAATTGGAAATCTGAAAAATTTTCGGGATTACGTCGGGCCGGGAGACCCACCATTTAGGCCATATCAGGCTAGCGCAGGCCCGCGAAGCATGACATAAGCCATTAACGCGCCGCGGGCCTTTCGCGTTGGACGTGTTCGAAGCTATATGGGAGCGATCTCGACGATTCTTCCCTCACGAATCTGCTATACACCGAATATCACTTGTCTGCCACCTCAATGGTATATCTGAGATATTGTCTTTCTCCCTGATCTCTCCTCGGAGGTCATCGATTGGCCATCACAGGCGCATTGCATCCAATCTACCAATGGCTATGGGAACCAACGAACAGCATGTTATACATCCCTTCTTTCGACAAGGTCAGAATATATCCTATAGCCCCATGCTCACAGTGACTGACCCTGTATAGAATTTGGAGTGGCAGTGAAATCTACGCCCTCTAATGATCCAATCTTGGTGGATACCGAACCAAACGAGCCTCACGAGAGACCTGCATATGAACAGGAGTTCCACGCCTCAGAAAATCACGGAACCTACGGCCCCGAATCAAGCAATGCGAGCTCTGTGGACCTTGTGGAAGACCCAAACGGGGACCGGAGAAAGAGGCGAAGGACGGACGACCCCCAAACAACGGAGCCCCTCGGTACTTCCAAGAGAGGGCTCTCAGAATGGCTTGGCATAGCACCATCTGCACCTTCATCTGTTGATGGCTCGTTTGAGACCGACGTCAATCTGCCTACGCATCCACCTCAGGCTCCGCCGGCGGAAATCCAACATCCTACAAATAGCGCCCAGCCATCGACAGAGGATGAGAAACCGGAGGGCAAAACTGGCGGGAGTTCAGTGAAGCAAAAGACCTTGAAATTGAATTCGAAGGGAGGTTTCCTTTCCGCAACTGGCAGCAGTCCCCCTCCAGAGACAAACCGAAAAGCGACGGGGAAGCGGCGGAGGCATAAAAAAGGGGAGCGCAAATTGGTTACAATGAAATATAACCTTGGCACGGAGCGAAACCTTGGGAAGTTGATTGACGACATCCTGAGTGGGCAAGCAGTCCATAAGCCCCCAGCTCCCATAACATCGGCCCAGCCGCGCAAGACAAAGCCACAACCCCAGAAGCCGACCCACCCATTCTTCAACAAAGGTTCGACACAAACGTCCGGGGCTACATCGAAAAATGGTCAATTGGAAACGTCAGACCCTGGAGCCAGCGTAGTTCCGACCCAAGCCACTTCGGCTGCTCCAGACAGGAAGCGGGTAGTAGCAGCTTGGGGGAGCTCTTTTACTGGACTCCCCCGTCGTACGTCGAAGTTTCCCGAACTGCTTCATCCACTTTGGCCGCCACAAGATCTAATGCACGTGAGAGACATTCAAGCGGCCGCAGGTATCAATGATCGTGCCTGGCATGCTACTCAAGACCAAAAGAAATCAAAGGTTGCAGCCGTTTCTATCCATGATGATGAAAACGTCCTTCTGGCCGGAACAGCCGAGGCAAGGCGGATCGCCTGCCTACCCAAGGAGGACCCGAACAGTCCAGCTATCCTCCGACACCCCGTGCGAAATGTTGCCAGCAGCCAAGTACTGCACACGGCAATGGAAAGGCAGATGTCCTGGTCCTCACCAAACGGACGACTTTCTTGGGACTCTTCCTCTCCGCCTCTCGCTAGACTTCAGTCGGCCCTACTCACTGCAGTGTCGGCTTTTGATTCTGCAACTTACGAACAGCAGCTTTGGACACACAAGTACGCCCCCCAAGCCGCTGAAGATGTTCTCCAGCTTGGCCGTGAACCCCAAGTGCTTCGAAATTGGCTACGAAATCTCAAGATCACCGCGGTGGACACCGGCAAAGGCTCGAAAGAATCTACACAATCGAAATTGAAGCGCGAGAAAAGGGCGAAGAAGCGAAAGGTAAACAAACTTGATGATTTTGTTGTTTCAAGCGACGATGAGCTATCTGAGATGGATGCTCTGTCGGGTTCCGATGATGAATTAGCGGGGGGCGTGACTACGACACCGCGTAGGACTGTCGTCAGATCGGGTGATATGGCATCTGCTTCACATGGAGCAGAAAGGATTCCAATGGCCAATGCAATCCTACTCAGTGGTCCGGCTGGCTGCGGTAAAACCGCATCCGTCTATGCCGTTGCAAAGGAGCTTGACTTCGAGGTCTTTGAGATAAACCCCGGAAGTCGACGAAGTGCCCGAGATATGCTGGAGCGAGTCGGAGACATGACGCAAAATCATCTTGTTCATCTTCTCAACGAATCCGAATGTCCAACAGACAGCATCAAAGATGACGCCAAACAAAACAAGCTGATGAGCTTCTTCAAAGCCCCGGCGACAAAAGCCAGGAAGCCGGTCTCTGCGTCTGGCGAACAAAGTCCCCACCCCGAACCGGCGCCCAAACGACCTAGAGAGCAAAAGCAGTCTCTGATCCTACTCGAAGAAGCTGATCTTCTTTTTGAAGAAGACCGTCAATTTTGGACTGGCGTCTTGACCCTCATCAGCCAGTCAAGGCGACCGATCGTGATCACATGTAACGACGAAGGATTGATCCCTACCCAGGAAATGTCTCTTCATGCTATGCTACGATACCAAAAACCCGCGCCAGACTTCTGCGTGGATTATTTGCTTCTGGTTGCCGCGAATGAAGGGCATATGCTGAAGAGGGAGGCCGTCACCCGACTTTATCAAGGCGCCGGAATGGATCTTCGGAAGTCACTGATGGATCTGAACTTCTGGTGTCAGATGGGTGTTGGCAGTGAAAAGGCAGGCCTAGACTGGCTGCTTCCTAGCTGGCCGCCCGGGTCAAACGTTGATCAAGATGGGAATCGACTTCGGGTCTTGAGCCTTAACACCTATGAGCGGTACATGGGCTATTTCAACCGTGATATGCTTCTCACTCGGGGTTCCTTGGACGCAGAGACAGAACTCATCCGCAACAGCTTTCAATCGTGGGGTCTTGGCTTGCAAGAGTCTGAAGCTATGGCTGGGAAGAATGATATGGAATTACTCCCACCTGACCAATTCCAACTTCTTCCCAGGACGAGCAAGCTGGAGATGCTCTCCCTCCAAGCGGATTATTATGATATGAGAAGCTCTCTCGACATGCTTTGCCCTAACTTGTCCGTCGACATGAACAATGTGAGTGGACAATCAATACAACCGCAGAAACACCAGCTAATTATTGCACAGGATGCCATTGATATCTCCGGACCACCGCTTCCAGAAAGCCATAAGTTCAATTACCTCGACAGCTACCCACTGCTGCACACCCCTCTGCAAGTCGAATATTCTTCCCTCAGTGAAGCGGTCGGCAGTACCTTTGATGCCTTGATCAACCGGACCTTCCGTCCCTCAAGCACGAAGGACCTTGAAAACTTGTACGCAAACCGCGCCTTGAGCAAAGCCATCACCTCCGCAAGTCCTCCGCCAACCCCTCCATCCACTCTACCTCAATACCAGCGCATTTTCGAACCCATAATGCGCGCAAACTACTCAAACCCCACACCAACTGCCCGCCACGCCCCCTCATTCGAGAATGGCCTCGCACCGATCACCGAAGACCTAGCCCCGTACATCCGTGCCATCATGGCCTTCGACGGACGTCTCCAGCAATACCGTGAGCAGCTGTATGCGCTCACAGCGCAGGAAAATGGGCGCGGCGAGAAGCGAGCACGTACAACTCGCGCCAGTCGCGCGGCGCTTGAAGGAGGCAATAAAGCCTTCACTCGTAAGGAGCGGTGGTTCGCTAACGATACGCCCTACTACAAGGTGCAAAACACGGCCGGGCCTGAATGGCAGAATGTTTTGTTCCAGATGGGGTACTTCCATGTTCAGCCTACGGGTGAGACATCCCCGGAGCCTAGTAGTGGCCATGTTACCGATGAGCAGGTTATGGAAAATGCTGAGTGAAAGGCCTTGTCCGTGACCCAGTGTATTATTTATGAAAACGATCTCAAGATGCACGTTCTAGCTGCCAATTCCAAATGCACATTTGTACTATTTACAACATCTACTCCCGTGAGTCCCGTCCTACATAGATCACAAGCCCTAGAAATGGCATACTTCAAAAGTAACAAAGCCACGAATGACATTCGCTATGTATGACAAGTCATAAGAATACATAGAACAGTAACCAGCCCTCCAAGGAAAGTAGATAAAGAAGGTGCCACAGGCTCGAAAGAAAAGTAATCCTGCCTGCAGGAATCTAACATCTAACTCAAGTCAGCACAATAACACAACCTCTCCCCAACCTCCACAAAGCTCACAGCAAACCCAACCTCACAACCACCTAAGCAACAACCCTACTCGTAACAGCCGGCTTCGGTACCTCAGGACTATTAAACTGCGCAAGATGATAAGGCCCATGATCTTGCTTAAAATCAAATATCGAATCCCCCGAACTCCGTCGCGACTCCGCCGGATAAGCATTCACATTCCTATTCGGCGGCGGGACACCCTCAGTACCGAAACGCTGCGTCGCGTAGCGCGCATAGAACCCAGAGCCACGACGACGATCTTCTAGATCTTCGCGGTCGTCACGGGCCATGCGTTTCTTGTAGAGTATTATGAGGACGATAATTGCTGTCAGGAGGAGACTGTTGTAATCCGAGTGCGT
This sequence comes from Penicillium bovifimosum, assembly GCF_028826915.1. Classification (NCBI taxonomy): domain Eukaryota; kingdom Fungi; phylum Ascomycota; class Eurotiomycetes; order Eurotiales; family Aspergillaceae; genus Penicillium; species Penicillium bovifimosum. The sequence continues at coordinate 1,164,018 of NW_026622717.1, read as the reverse complement.
TAGTTGGGGGGTTGCGTTGCGTTGGTATTTGGTGGTTGTTTATGGATGGCTGGGTGCGGTGCTTACACCCCTGATATAGCGGCTGGGACGCCGATTGTCAATGCCGAGCTGGTGGGTTTTGTACAGCTGGACATTGTTTCGTCTCCATCGCAGTCGCGGCGGAGGAGGGTGAGGAGGGTGGTCATTTTGCTGTGATCGTGGTTGTGTGTTGGTTTGGGGGGTGGTAAGGAGTGGTGTTTTTGTTTTTCGGGTTTGGGTGTTTGGACGGGGATGAAGGAGTGACGGGGGTCCACTGAATGAATGGTAGTGTAGATCGAAGGGAGTGTGGGGGGAATGGAATTCCAGTGTGGGTTTAGAAAAGAGACAGAACAAAGACAAAGAGGGAAGGGAGATGAAGATGGGAGATTACGGAGATAGCCAATTAGCTGTATCGGGTGTTCTGACCGTTTGATGTTTGATGTTTATTCCCGTGGTAAAAAGGGGGTGGCTTGTTTATGTACGAGGGGTACATTCTTCCTTTCTACAGGTTTGTCTTTCTTTTTTTCAACTGTCAAGCAATAATTAAGAAGGAGATGAACATTATGGGCTATCAACGAAGTATATAATTGTATAGAAAAACAAACTTGATCTTGGTTCAGATTGGATCTTCAGTTCCACCACGGGGAAACTTGATCAGAGTCATGTGATTGGCTTGATCTAGTCTAGACCAGGACCGGATGGATCAGTTTCATCTTATGCAGTACACTGTACAACCAGATTATTATGCAACACATAGTGATCAGCCACTGATCACGGGAGAACAACCATAGGTTGGTCTCACTCTGCATCTTGGCCATCTTGATCAGGACGAGATCTATACTGCGAGTCTGCGGCTACTGCCTGATAAGACCATAAATTTGGAGTACTCACTGTTTGATGAACTGGCTGGCTACACAGTACTGCCGCCACGAACCATAATTGACTGGAGATAAAACCTATTGACGTTTACAGAATGAATTCAAGGTAATCATGACTGACATCTCGAATGAACTGAAAGCTCTTCTGGGATGTCTACATCGATCGAGAGAAATCGGGTGCAGCTTCCGAGATTCGGTTTGTTTCCCGACGATGGCATCTTCCCGCATTCTCTCGTTGTAGAAATCTGGAAGAATAGTCTTCCATAAACTTGGATTTCGTCATTTGGCCTATAGGCTTCATAACTGGTCATAAGTCATAACGAGGCCCACATAGTAGTACTAGTAGTTGCAAGACCTTACCTAGAACCTATACCCCGACTGACTGCAGAATCCCGTCAACATCCAATTGATCTGCCAGATCCCACAGCTCTTGCGGTGGAAGGCTGACGGTTGATTTCAATGCCAACATGTCCCACTCAAACTCCTCCTGGTCAAAGGAATAGGATTGCTCGCCGATCTCGTTCTCATCTTGCAGAGGAGCTGGTGGCAGACTGTCATTAGCCAATGTGGGCGTCAAGGGTGCGAGTAATTCCTTCAGCTGCCTGAGTTCAAGCTTTCGGAGTGGGGCAGCTAAATTGCCCTTTGCAATAAGTTTATCCAACACGCATTCCAGGTTGTCGCACCAAGTATCACTCAATATCAGTGACGGGGTGATTGAATGCATTAGGTACAGAACAAACCCAGCGGAGAATGCGGCTTCTATCTGAAACGGTAGAAATGCATCTGTTGACTCAAGTCAGTGCTGTGAATAAGTATACTAATGAGGATACCATACCCATCAAGTCATCATCTGCCAGGGTACGAAGGGTCTGGAGAATAGTCTGGGCTGAATCGGCACAGCACTGTAACAGCGACGCAACGGGTGGAGCTAATCCTATTATTTGGGACGTCTGTCTCTGTGTTCGTTCGATATGTTCAATATGCATGTGGAGGGCGCACATCACGAGCGGTCTCGTCGTAAGTACCACGCACTACTTCTGTCAGTTCATCATGAAATCTACACTTCGGAGGTAACTCACATGATGATGTGCCAACATTAGACGAATGGCCATTTTAGAGGCACGGCTGATCAGTCCGTGGAAATAAGTATTTAGAAATTCGGTCAGGTCGTGAGAAAGTTCAGCCATGCTGTAAATAACAGACTGTGTGCTTCGAACAAGTGTGTCGTTGAAATAATTGCCAACTCCGTAAACAGCTGGATGACATTCAGCAAACTTGTCGGGGCTTCATCAAATGTATCAGGGACTTACTCGTCATAATGGTGGCCATAAGCCGAGAAAGTCGCACATGCAACGTTAGGTTGACATGTTCTACTGAATTATCCATCTCTGCTGGCAATTTGACTGTAATATCATCATCTCTGATCGAGCTGGGCGCACCAACCAAAGCAGAGAACTCTCTATCGAGTAAGTAAACCACCCAGAAGATAGTTCTGCATCGTTTGGAGAGATCTGGTCCACCCATCTCCTCTGGTACATGTCTGTGTATCCCTTCGAGAATGCAACCACGTAAGGCCTGTCCAATCTGTTCACATAATTAATTAGTCGAGTGTCAGGGCCCTGGGGAAGGTGAATACACCCACGTGTTGAAATGCCGCGCATCTCATATCGATTGATTGAAGATACACCGCTGCAAGGCTCAGTGCCTGTATACCCCCCAAGGGGTCTTTGTCATCACCTGACAAACTGGGCAACAGAGCCATAGCCCGCGATGCGTATTGATGACCAGGTGGTGTACCAGATGGACTTCTTTGTGTCAAAAAAGCTTTCCCGAAGGCAAGAACAAGCAAATATTGACAATACCAAGATCTCTTGGTAGCGGCTATGGCAGGTGGGTCACGGTAGAACTCATGCAGGTTTCGTAAATAGTCATGTTCATCGAACATGAAAGAAAGACAACCAAAGTAGTACTGGACAGTTCTGAACAAGAATAGTGCATAATCCAACGGTGGCAGATTGGTGACATCAGGTACCTCATCCAGAGGAGATGGCCGCCAGGTCAACCTGTAAGCCATACCGTCAACATGTAGTGGATCTGGCAGAGAGTTTGATTCTGGCAATTTCCTTCCTATCAGGGCAAGGACACGACGACAAAAGGACCATGATGAACTTGGTCCCATGTACCCTATGGTATCATCATCAGCAATGAGAGAGGGAATGACTCCATGTGGGAGTCACTTACATAACCTGCCATCTGGAGTTTGTGCAAAGGATGGGTCCTCATCAACAAGAGGATTTCGAGAAAATCTCGATCTATGAGTGTCTTGTTCGACTTCTTTATCAATCTCATCCCTTCTCCGGGGAGTCTCCGGGGTATGCAGGGATTGCCCTGTCCCTAGAACAAAATCTGAATTAACAACAAACCTACGCACTCGAAAAACGCATATTCCTTACCATTCTGCATTGAGCGCCATCCAGTATGAGCTGGAGTGTCTCGCGGTATACTCGATTCTTGAGGAGTTAGAGGAATATCAGCATCCTCATCTCCCGGCAGTGTGCCGTCTTGGACACTGTGACCAAGAGGCGCTACTGACCCACGTCGCCGTGAATTTTCGCTTCTGGATATCTGCCCCTCTAGCTCTCGCAAGTACCTAACATCCATCAGCATCAGCACATCACGTGAAGTCAAATTGCAAGCTACTTACCGTTCTGACACTGATATCCGAAGTTCCTCAACTGGAAAGTGGCAGGGCTTGTTCCTTCGAGCACATCTTGTGCAAGGGCTTATGCCCGAGCACTTGACCTTCATTGACCGACATCGCTCACAGCTGTTTTTACATGGCGTAAGTGGGCATCCTACCTAGAGGCAATTTGCTGGGGTTCTGACTCACGCCTTCTGGCACTTCTTCAGTTTCCCCTGGCTAGAAGCTGGAGGCATTCCGGATTGGGAGGCCGAAGATAATATATAAAGAGTGAATGTGAAGTTGGTTTGTGCTTCCGGGGCAGCCTTCCGATATCTATGACGGTGCGGGCCCTGCGGGGGCGGGGTACAGGGAAGCTGCTTCAGTACTGTATGTCGGAAATCGGGATGCGCTTCCGACGATTTCTTATCAGATAACGGGGACTTGCTTCTCACAGTCACAGCCCTGAGCCCATCACATGATAAGTGCGACCCTAAATGAACTGACATGTATCTCAACTACAGTATTTACGTTATGGTCCTAGGTATGGATTATGGAAAGTTCCTGTGATCTGCGCATTAGTTAACTATTGCATATCCAGCGAGTGTATTCACTGTATTGACGAAGGACTCTTCAGTGTCTGCTCTACGGGTGTACACCATCTGATTGAGGTGTAGCCGAGAGAAAAGAGAGACCTGCTGCGAGGAATCAGCGCTCAGCTCGATTGAATATAACATTGGCGAAGATATTCAACACTCGCTAACCGCTGAGGGGATGTGTCGGAACAACAGCAGCAGTGGAGACCGGAGAACGGAGATACCATATCCCACTTAGATTAGTTAGTCATTGTTATGCCCATACAAATTGCCAGCTAGGGGCTTCATAGAAATTCAGACTTGTTGATATCCGATTGGTACGCACTATGATTTACTAAGCAGTTTTCGACGGGCTTCAGTTAGAATATCTCATTGCACGTGACTCACCCTTGTTTCGAAACCCCTTGAAAGTTGAAATGACGACAGTAGCTGATCCTTAGCATACTGTATCACCAGACAGGATACATTTAAGGAACGATCGAAATCCAAAATTCCTGGTTCAGACTTTACTCTTTCAGAGCACCTCCAGGATGTTGTCGTATCTCAGGCGATTTTACTCGGCAGCACTGGCTGCATTGCGATACGTTGGTTATCTCGGTTATTGCGCATTTCTTGTCTCATATAATCCCGCCATTTATCGGATATCATCCGTCTAAATCTGAAAAGCCCGACGATCTTGAGGCTAATGATCCGGTTGATGTCGCCTCAGCATCGAACTGCGACACATACACCGTACGGCTGCACCCTCAACGTGACTTGGAAATAATCGGAGTTGGAGCTTCCGCTCAAGTCTACGAAGTTGATGACCAGACGGTTCTCAAGACGTCTTGGTTGTTTGAGCGACCTGGGAATAGTGCCCCTGACAGCGATCGATGGCACTACGCCTCAGATACCCTCTTTCAGTCCAACTTGTTACAGAACGAACGAACTGTACTACGACTGCTTCGACGATGGCCACACCCTCACGTTATAGAAGCCGTTGATGCTGATCAACCCGAGGGAATTTATCTCCGCAGATATCACTCGTTACCTGAGGATAAAATTCCCGCTCAGCGTCATCGGATTTGCTGGTACCGTGATCTTACCGACGCACTTTGTCATATCCACAGCCTTGGTATAGCCCATGCAGATGTACGGATTGACAATGTTCTCTTTGATGAACACGACCATGCCATTCTTTGCGATTTTAGCGCTGCCAGCCCTCTTGGTCAGCCAAATCCCGTTTTCCCGGATCTTCCACTTCCAATTAACGGTCCCTCGCCGACTCTATCTGAGGCAACAGATATGTTTGCAATGGGGTCGCTTATTTTTCAGATGGAGCATGGAGCCAAGCCTGAGCTGTCTGTTGACAATCACGGCAGATTGGTTCTGCCCAAAATACGAACCGATCATCCAAGCCTTGATTTGATCATTCGAAACGCTTGTCTCGGGCACTATAGCCGCACTTCAGAGATGCTAGAAAGCCTCAATTCTATTGATACAAACGGTGTTCGCCATGCTCATGATGTCCAATTGCGTTCGAGATCAACGGAATCATTGAGAGATCGGATCAGAAAATGGAGGGAGTACCGTGAGAATAAGTTTGGTATGTTATCTGTTATATGTTGTCCACCTGTTGGTGCCTAACAGGATCTCTAGGTTGCGTCCTCGATGGTGTACTCTCAGAAGATCAATTGCAGAGCCTAGCTGACTGTTATGGTTTGGATAAAGATGCGGATTTACGTTTCACCGGTTATCGGGTATGTTTGTAGTACTCGTCTAACTTCCCTGCATCCGCAGGCATATATAGTCGTCGTAACTACCGTATGACACATGGTAGGCGACTTGTTTCAGTCAGCATTGGTCTGTAGCCTGTTTCAGAAGCAACTCACGAGCTTCGGCTGTTTAAAATTTATAGTCGAAACAGAGGGCACGAAAGGATGTTGTTTATCAATTCGTGCGACCTTTAAGGCCCTTTTATATCCACTCCCTAGGCAAATGTTGGATGTATACGGCCTAGAGTAATTTCCATTCTGGGCTGGGCACGCATGCAGGTTGCTGTGTCAAGCAGGAGGGATTTAAAGCGGGGAACTGTCATTTGGGACTGTTCACAGGCCCTGAGCGGTTCAACACAGCGAAATTGGATGTGTTCAGGGCCTCGGGTCGTGTGTTGTTTCTTTACCAGCAAAGGTCTACTCGGAAGAACTATTCAGAGTCGCATTACAAAAGTCTCCATAATTGGCCCGACCAGTGGATGGAGGTTAACGATGGGAGTTGCGGGCGGAGGCGCATGCGCCCCGTACGATGTACATTAAAAGCTGGATTCGAACCGAGGAGGGACTGCTTGCCCACAGGGGCGAGGCGGCCAGCCGCCTATTCAGAGTAAGAATATAATAATAAAAATTGGCCCGAGAGTATCGGACCAGGAATGGTCTTCCGCACCGAACCGATGTGATGCTCTGTGCATTAGCTTGAGGCTGTTATACATAGATGATCACACGAGAAACACACCGCATCCCTACTGATTCCGCACGGCCAATGTGGAAACAGAACTTGAAACCTTGTGGCACCTTCTGAATATTGAATGGCCAATAGAAAAGCCCATGTGACCAATGACCGTGTGACGTGGCCGCTCCAAGCGCTAGGCTACAGGCTTTAAAATTCATTCTCCAGTCTCCCCATCCAAGTACTATAAGCGCCCAGGCGAAGTCACCCCAGGAGCAGGAGATTGAAAGACTGGAGAGGGAGATGGAGGAACAGCAGCGCGAGTTTCAACAAGCCCTAGCAACGCAAAGAGAAAAGATCCAACAGTTACAGAAACAGCACAGGGGAAAGTAAGAAGAGTTACCCTGGACTAGTGACGGCTGATCGCTCCTAGTGTTCTACTTTTGAAAGACTCGTTAGATACAATATGACATGACTGAATGAAGCCCTTTGAGCGTTTGACTTTGACCGAGTAGCAGTTATCAGCAGTGGTGCGCAGTCCTATAGAGCTGAAAGGAATGGGATCCGGATCAATATCTTCTACCGCCTGCCTGCCTAGATATGCTTAGTGTCGCCAGCAGCTGGTTCAAAAAAGCCCTTTGAGCTCTTTATACTCGCGGTCTCCGTCAGCTGTCTTTGGAACCGAAGACCCAGTATCCCCAGCTGTACATCATTTACCGATGTCGGCCGACGGAGACCTGCCTGCAGTGGCTGGATGATGAGGCGAGATAACTGCTCCAGCTTCGGCTCGGAGTAGCGTCCCTTTTTCACGCAAAGGAAGGTGCTTTCAATCGTGTCAACAATAAACGGATCGACCGCTATTCTCTGCATGCTCTATAAAACGTCAGAGCTGGACCAAAACTGAAAGAGTAACTACGACCTCACCTGTTGCACTTTATTTAGCCAGTCCATCCTGTCGTGTTTTTTGATACACCAGCTAAACAATCTCCAACTGAGAGCATGGTACTGCCATCGGAACGATTTAATCGCCTCGGGGGATTGCCCAGAAGCTTCATAGACAAACTCATCGGAAGGAATGCGCTGAAATATGCCAGAGCTCTTTGCGATAGGGTATCGGCAACGACATCGGGACTGTCTGCTTGAGGTCGTGATAGAGTCCAATTCCAGGCCCAGCAATCTGTCAGTGGGTAGCTTGGCAGTACGTACGGACCTTGCGTGGCGCTCTTCGTCCAAGAGTGAATCCAGTCCTGGTACCCGCGGAGTCGAATTGTCCACCGTTCACCACCTGTCGTTGTCTGGTTTGACAACTCGCGTTTCCAGTTAGCCGGTTTGCTGTGATGCCCATCACTTTTCTCGGGGGCATCAGAGTTGATTTCCGTTGCCGTAGAGCTCGAGCGGGCAATTGCTACATGAACAAATGTAAGTCCTCACATTTCCGATGCAGTCATCTGGACAACACAACGTTCAATGGCGGCTTCAGACTTACCCCTTTCTGGCACTCGAGGAACCTCGACTTTGACGGACATTCGCATGGGTGCTGCGGACCTCTGAGTCAGATGGAAGGGTAGAATCGAGCAAAGGCTGGGTGAACTGGAGTGAGCGTATAGATACCCAGCGGCCATCATAGCCCCCGCCTGATGCGATATAAAATCGTCAGCGCACCTATTATCACGGGTTTAGATACTCATACATCCCACAAATCCATGTTTCATTCTGAATATATGTACTGATCGGCGGCACTTGTCATTTGTTTTCGTTGGCCCCCCTTCAACTCGTTGGCTTCCCTCAACTCATCATTTCCCCTCAGCTCGTAGAGCCTTTCCACTGCCCTATGCTCAATGCGGCCGAGTCTTCAGCATAAAGAGCAACAGTAAATGCCACGAAAATGAATGTCATAGTGCTTGCGATAATATACCATCCACTGGGTCAGCCATTTACTGAAGGGTTCCTGGCCGGGGGGGGACAGACTACGCTCTAGGGGATGAAAGTGGGGCCATCGAATATCGAGCTTTTTGTATTATGCTTTATTCCTCATTCAATACATTGTATTATATCACACACCTGTACTATACGCAGGCCCACGGCCAGACGCGGAGACGGAAGCAGCGCGCGGCAGGAAGCCACCGATGCTCTTTTCCCGCAACGGTAGTGGCCCGGTAGTGGCAAGATCGAGGGTCCCGTAGAAAGCAATAGGCTAGCGACACTAGAGTTGGCGTCGAAGAGAGTAACAGGGTGAAACCCAGGATGTCTAGCCCGTAAAACAATTATAGAATTACGCGAGAGAAATTAGCACTCGAGCTATCCTATCATCCGTCCAATAAAACGTACAATGTCTGAGACCAATGCACGCTGCATGTAGAGGACTCACATTGAGCTACTTCAAGCCTCATGAGTGATGGTGTCACTATTGGCTCTTTCGTATGCGGGTTTGGCGCAGGACCAGAGCAGGGGCCAAACAAAAGCGTTGTCCCGAGGCTACATAAATGAGTAATATGCCCTCCTACACATGAGTATTGTCCTCTATATTCAGCTCTTGCCACCCTCTCATTGGAAACTGCGGTTGATGGTTCATGACTACTTCAACTGGGGCTGTGGACAGCTCCCTCAATTGTGTGAGCACTCACGAGTCGCTACAGCCCGCTGATGCAACATAGTGTCAGTCCCGATTCCAGCTGGAGGGTCTTCTCATTTGTAGCTCAGTGGCGGATGCATTCAAACGGCCGCTGAGCCACAGTGGAGCCGGTGCATTTGCCCAGCAACCTTAAATATAGCATCGGCGCCCATATACACAGTAGCATGTCCGCCCCATGCTTGTCCAGGATGGTCTGCTAGGTCAGGCCGCGGGTGCGCCTGGCGGCTGACATCCGGATCGTTACCAAAAATAGGTACTCCAAGTAAATGCATAGGTAGCGAGAGGCTGAATCAACGAGCTTCACGGTTTGCTCCCATTCGGCGTCCCATGATTGATTCGCCAGTTCACTCATGAGCTTGGTGGCCTTGGTCAATCCGGCTCCTGTTGGAGATCCTTTAGGTGGATACAACAGAGAACAATAGATTTTGTCGACCTTTTCAAAGGACTTTACGGTGGATGCAACGAACTTTCTCTCTGTAATCGGGTCTTGGATACAGCTGTTTTCAAGCTTGTATCAGGTTACAAGATGGCCAGTCCGAGAAGATAATACCTGCCTAGACGGGCTCTAATGTCAGAGAGCCACCATGGAGAAAGTGAGGTCGATAAGGGATGCAGATCCCTCCAATGGATAGATACGCTGTAGTAGTACTGTAGTACTAAGTACTATCTTAGGTGCATATCGACATTCTGTGCGAAATCATATCGTCAGGTAGTCTCCATCCATGTTTTTACTTGCCATGAAAGTTCAGGTTCGAATGAACGAGATTCCATCGATTTAAACATTCGGATAATCTTCGCATTCCACCATCCACAAGTGGGATAAAACGAATCAGGCGCCCGTTGAATTAGATTTGGTAGGTTCGCATCCTTGGACCTACCTAATGGCGCTCATGAATATGTTGACTACGTTGACAGTGCTTCCATTGCCAACAATTTATTTGACTAAACAAGAACCTTTCAATACACAGAGTATTTACGAGAATGAGATAAAAGAGTGCGACTTGTAGATCCATGTAGCTGATACAACCCTCTTGGGGCCGGCTAACCCAGTTGGGCGAGGTACCAGTAACATCGGGCCCGTTATCTCCAGGCCGTTGACGCTTCATCTCCTTGAGAATTGTCGGTCAAGCTCTACTTTTCACTTACGTCTGATTCTCTCTTTTTTTGCCTTCTCGAAGCTGACGAGTCTGTATCATCTCGTGGTAGAGGGAGGTGCGTGTTTATTCGTGCGACCAGCCCCCCTCGGAGCTCCGCTTGATCGTCAACATCGTCATTGCCAACACCTCCGCACCTGACCCCGACAGCTCCTCCGGCGCAAACATCACCCCGGTATCGGCTTCCAGATGTCTTTATTCGGCACATCCCCAGAGGATCCCTCGATGGGTGACTCTGCCCATAGAAGCAAGTCCTCGCTGTTTGCCGACGAACCGGCTACGGGCGGCTCGTCGCTGTTCGCTGATGACGACGGCGACGAGAACGGCCCTCCTTGGAACATCCAAAATAACACAGCGAAAAGAACAGCCCGTCGCGATCTGGTTCGCACCTTGCTTCCTACTGCTGATGTGCCTGAGAGCTATATCGACGCGTACGATTTGATTTTGAACAGCGGGGATAGGGTCGGCTCCGGCATTGGGTTGACCTCCGTTCGGGAGATTCTTTCGAGCAGTGGGCTGACTGCAACAGACCAAAGCAAGGTCCTGAATCTGGTTTCTTCTGGGGATCATGAGAGCTTTAGTGGACTGGGTCGTGGAGAATTCAATGTGCTATTGGCGCTGGTCGGCCTAGCACAAGAAGGCGAGGACCTATCTCTTGATGCTGTGGACGACCGTCGTAAGAGTGAGTTGACTTCGCGCTTTCGTTTGCCTTTTATTTGGAATTATATGCTCACGCAAACTTCTTAGAATTACCCCAACCGAAAGCTGGCTATCTCGACCGGCTACGAACGACTAGCGACGCGAACTCTGAACGACTATATCAGCAACCTGCTACTCCCCCTTCCCAACCTCCTCCTCCTTTGGCGAACTCGGGCTCCACACGGTCGGAACAGCCACGGCGGGAATCATTGGTCGGATTGGAGTCAGACCCGTGGGGAAGTCCACAATTACACCGAGGCCACAACCATGAGACAATAGTGGCTGAACCACCTGCCTTGAATGGCTTCGGCAGTGTGCGATCTACGGCAGACCCTTGGTCTACCGCGCCAGTTGAAGATACCACACCGAGCAACGCGGGCCAACAGGGGCATGTTAACGGCCGGACCGAGCCTGTGCCGCCCAGCAGTTCTGGGTCTGGCTGGGGGAATAATAATTTTGGTGGCCCAAACGAACGGAGCTTTGAGGCCCCAGTACCTCCCGCATTAGGTGGTTTCGGTCCTCCAGGGGATGAGCCTCCCATCATTGCACCGCGGCGACGGTCCATTAACTTCGGTCGATCGACCAATCCGCATGTAGAGGAGACTGTTACCGTTACGTTGCTCCCGGAGAAAGAGGGATTGTTCATGTTTCAACACCGAAACTACGAAGTGAAGTCTGCCCGTAGAGGCAGCACGGTTATACGGCGTTATAGCGACTTTGTCTGGCTGTTGGACTGCCTTCAAAAGCGATTTCCTTTCCGGCAGTTGCCTCTTCTTCCCCCTAAGCGGGTTTCAGGTATGTAAATGCAGGTTGAGCACACCTACTTGCTTACTCACAATTCTGAAGTCAATGGCACTCACCTTTCAGCGGATTCATCTTCCTTCCTCGACAAGCGCCGACACGGACTCGTTCGATTCACCAATGCCCTCGTCCGCCATCCCGTCCTCGGCCAGGAGCAGCTCGTGATTATGTTTTTAACGGTACCAACGGTAAGCTTTGAATTGGGCCCTTTGAAGTCCGGTTGATACAGCCGCTGATTGAGAATAGGAACTCTCCGTGTGGCGGAAGCAGGCCACAATATCAGTTCAGGACGAATTTGTTGGTCGTGTCCTCCCCCGGATCTTGAGGAGTCGCTGCCCGCAACTCTGAATGATACTTTCGACACAGTTCGCAGCGGTGTCAAGCGTTCTGCTGAAATTTATATTAATCTTTGTACTTTGCTGGAGCGACTAGCCAAGCGTAACGACGGGTTGGCTGCTGATCACCTCCGTTTTTCTCTTGCTTTGCAATCTTTGACGGAAGTCACCAAAGACACGTACGCAGTGGATACCAATGACATCCCAGCCCTTAATGAAGGTATCACCGCTACGGCTCGGCACCTCTCTGCCAGTCAAAGTCTGTTGGAGGATGAAGCCCGAGGATGGACCGAGGGTGTTCTGGAAGACCTCAAACGACAACGGGATTGCTTGGTCAGTGTACGTGAGATGTTTGATCGGCGGGACCGTTATGCACGAAACAACATCCCGCAGCTGGAACGACGCATTGAGACCAATGAGCGGAAGCTGCAGGACCTTCGCGCCCGGCCTGCTGGTACTGTAAAGCCGGGGGAGATTGAGAAGGTTGAGGATTCAATCTTCAAGGTGAGACTGCCTACCTACTTCAACGGTATCCCCTGTAATACTAACTTTGATGTATCTGTTAGGACAAAGAATCCATTGTGCAACAACACGCGCGGGGCGTCTTCATCACCGAATGCATCCGCGACGAACTCATTCACTTCCAGCAGAGTCAATATCACATCAGCCGTCTGCATCAAGACTGGAGTCAAGAGCGTGTCAAGTACTCTGAGCTGCAGGCAGAGAATTGGCGTGGCTTGAGCGATGAGGTTGAGGGGATGCCTACTGGAGTGTAGCTGGGCAGCATTGGGCCTCGTCAGCCAGGTCGTACATAACAACTCACCGGTGGATTTGACACTCCTACCAATCTCGTTTTACAGCACGCGCGGGATGCACAACACGCGTCCTATCGGTTGGATTTTGATTGCTTTTCTATTCGCCATATTTCCCCGCAAATCTGCATGTTTCGTGATGTTGAGTTTTCAGCGTTGAATTCCCCTGAATGTTTGCAACTTGTCTGGAAATGTCTTATATGCAATAGTTTTTTTGGCTGGTTCTTTGCTTGTACGACTGTATTACGGAGTACACCGTTCCCAATTGATTCCCAATCGATGTCCGATGTGATATGGTATGTATTGTATGCCATATAATGGCAAAAGGAGGCGATTGCAAGTGCCACATACCGCATTGCCAGCATAACGATATACTCAACCTTCTAGTTCCAGCATAGAAGTGTTCACAGACATCCCCGGCACGAAGTTACGAACGGATCAAAACGGGGCACGCCCTGAGTCTCCACTATGTAGACCAGCGACGCCACTGACCGAACTGGCCAACCAATGATCCCTAATATAGTTCTTGGCGCTCTGGCAGGGCTGACGATCTGACTTACCATACGTGACCGGAAAATTACGGTGTCTGCAGTGTGCAAGTATTTCTCATGAGAAATGTCATAGGTAGAACTTTAATTGACAAAAATCACTATTCTTCCCCTTTCTCCCTATTATTGCCTCTCTATAGAATGTAAGCCCATTAATACTCCTATCTCAATCTGTTGCGCACTCTTCCTCCGCCCAGCCAAGACATTTTCCGCTTCCGAAGTGGGTCTCGAAAGGCTCGGCTGACGAATCCCGCCGTCCCCAAGCCAACCTCGTTCTGGGCAAACCTGCCCCAAGCACGCGTTCACTCGCTTCTACTGCTTGGCCAAGAATCGACCAAGATCGACCAAGACTTTGGCCGAAACTCCCAGATCTTGCCAATTTTTTCTATCTCCGTTTCCCTCTCTTCCCCCCTCTCGCCCTCCGACCCGACCCAACCGACTTCCCCAAGGCCAAGCCCGTATTCATTCTTTCCAAACCTCTGGTCCAGTCGCCTCCAGCCCTCGCATCCCCAAGACCTTGGCCAGTCAGTCCGCACCCCACAGAAGCTGCACTGTCAATCTTCGACCTGCTTGCACTCAGCCCTACTGGGCTCGGCACCTTGGCTCTCCGATCATCAATCACCAAGGCATGAAGAGCTACGCGGATTTAGGCAGTTTGAGGGCGGAAATCATCCGATAAATCGCTCGCAGCGGTACGAAGCTCCTGGCGGCATTCTACACTACCGAATAGAGAAGAAGCAACAAAGTGTCTGGGATAATACAAAATTGGTGGTAGATCGCTGTCATCTTCGCCATGGCGTGGGATCATCTGGACATCGATAAGCCGCATCTGGCGTACATGATCCTAGGAGGGTTCACTGGCCTGTTCATGCTGTGTTCCCTGTTCGTCAAGGAGAAGCTGTATATCGGTGAAGCGACCGTCGCCACCATCTGTGGCATCATCTTTGGACCCCATGCGGCCAATTTATTCAATCCCCACGAATGGGGCAACATCGACAAAATCACACTCGAGTGTTCTAGAATTGTCCTGGTCGTGCAATGTTTTGCCGTCGGTGTCGAATTGCCCAAGTCCTACATGGAACGTCATTGGAAATCTGTTACGTTGCTGCTGCTCCCCGTCATGACCTGGGGTTGGCTGATGACCAGTGTGTTCATCTGGTGGTTGGTGCCTCCCCTGAATTGGCTGGAGTCTCTGGTCTGTGCCGCCTGCGTAACGGCCACCGATCCTGTCTTGGCATCGTCCGTCGTTGGTAAGGGAAAATTTGCCAAGCGTGTGCCCAAGCATTTGCGAGACTTGTTGTCTGCAGAGTCTGGGTGTAACGATGGTATGGCTTTCCCATTCATCTACCTGTCTTTCTATATCTATCATTATCGGCCGAATGTCGGCGAGGTGTGGCTGAACTGGTTCTGTATCACTGTCTTGTACGAGTGTATTTTGGGTGCCATTTTTGGCTTCACCATTGGCTACCTTGCTCGCCATGCGATCAAACTGGCTGAGCGTAAGGGATTGATTGATCGTGAGAGTTTCTTGGTGTTCTACTTCGTCTTGGCTGTCTTCTGCGCTGGTTCCGGTGCTTTACTGGGCATGGACGACCTGCTGATTGGATTCGCCTGTGGTGTCGGATTCAGTAACGATGGTTGGTTTACGGAGAAGACTGAGGAATCACACGTCTCCAACGTTATCGATCTGCTGCTTAACTTGGCATACTTCGTCTACTTCGGATCCATCATCCCCTGGGAGGACTTCAACGCCCCCGAGCTTGGCATCACTCCTTGGCGGTTGGTGGTCATTGCAATATTGGTTCTCTTCTTCCGACGCATTCCCATCATGCTAATGCTGAAGCCCATTATACCGGATATCAAAACTTGGCGAGAAGCTTTATTTGCAGGGCACTTCGGTCCTATCGGTGTCGGTGCAATCTTCGCTGCCATCCTCGCTCGAGCAGAATTGGAGAGAGACAACACACAACCGTTACCTGAAAACGAACTTCCTCTGCCAGGAACCTCCAATTTCTATGTTGTCAGACTTATTTGGCCTATCACAACTTTCATGGTCATCACGTCTATTCTGGTACATGGTTCGTCCATTGCAGTCTTCACCCTGGGTAAACGCATCAACACCTTGACTATCACCCTATCCTACACCCAAGCCAACGAGGAAGGACCTTCATGGATGAACCGTTTGCCTCGTGTGCAATCCATTGCCAAGGGCTCCATGTCCTTCCGCAAGGCGGAGGATACTGATTCCGATGAGAAGAGCGTGGAGTATCCTCCTGGTACATTGCCTCCCATCGGCATGCCTGGGAACTTCCTTCGTCGGCAGCGTGATGAGGAGGGAGAGACCGAGCAACAAGACATCGAGAAAACTCGTCGCAAGCCCTTGCGCAGACGTCGCCGCAAGCTCGCTTCCGCTGAAGGGGGCCCAATCAGCCAGTCTGCCATCATGCCCGCCCCTAGACAAGCGGAAGGCCGGACTGACGAAGAGAAGAAAGAGCTTGAAGAACGCGACCAGGTCGAGCGCGGAGCTTCTCCGCCTTATGCCGAGCGGGACCGTTTCGGTCGCGAGCCTGAGATCGAAGCTTACCAAGAGGGTCACCACATGGTCATCGAAGATGAAGAGGGTAATGTTCTCAAGACTGAGGATACCTCTAATCTGTCGCCTGAAGAGAAAGTCCATGACATTGAAGAGCAACGCAAACGCCTGGAAAATGATAAGTCCGGTGAATTTGCGGCATCTGAGAGTCAACCCCACAAGAAAACCGAGGGAGAGGAGCATGAGCGCCATGTTGAGGAGAAGGCTCAAACAACTTACGGAAAGGCTCTCAAGAAGTGGAACCAGTGGACTGGACTCGGAAAGGAACGCGCCGCTGAGCAGGTTGAGAAGCCAGAGAAGCCTAAGACAGAGAAGCCTCCGAAAGCTGGGTCTGCAAAGCCCAAACCTCGCTCCGCTCATGCCTACCAGTTCGGCAATACCATTATTGTCGAGGATGAGGATGGTGAGGTGATCAAGAAGTATACTCTACCCGGTAACAAGAAGGCCGAGAAGGGCGACAAAGCTCAGAAGGAGCCCACTGCTCCTGGCCAAGCACCTGTTCGCCGTGGTTTGACCCGCATGGGTACCTGGTTCGGCATGGAGGAAGAAGGCGAATCGTCTCAGGCTGCCCAGGAGAGGAGGAGAGGTGACGACATGACCGCCGACGACGGTCTTCGCTTCACCTTAGCCGAAGACCGTGATGTGAGCTCCCACGGTATCGGCCACAAGGGTAGACGCATGAACAAGCAAGAATTCTTCGAGCAGATCAAGGGTCTGGATGCCAAGGCTCGCCGGGATGTCGTGCAGCAAACTGATGCACCCACCGCTGTCCAAGAAATGGCCCAATACGAAGCTAAGCAGGAAGAAAAAGCCGAGGAAAAACAAGAGCGCCGCCTTTCAGCCGCAGCCGTGGCTGCCACTACCGGCCCTGACGCCATCCCCGAAGAAGAGGCGCAGGAGCTCGAGTCCGAGTCCTTCACCGACACCGAAGCGAGCGAGGATGACACCGACGACCGTCACGACGGCCCCAATGTCGCTGCCTCCCTGGCGAAGTTCTCCCGTGGCAGCAGCGCCGCCCAAGAGCGTCGCAACAACCTCAGCCCTGCACCACCCCGTACCCGGGACCGTGCCCGCCGCGACTCCGAGGACGACGGCACAGAGCGTATCCCGCCCTCACGTCTCCGCCAGGCGGCTGGTATGACTGTGCCCCCGCGCCAGGACGACGACGACACAGGCGAGACTCCTGCTGAGCGTCGCCGCCGTCTGGCAGCGCTGGGCGTTGATGGTGATGACTCCGATTCCGATGAGGATGCCATCGAGGAAGAGTCGGATGAGGAGGGCAACAACGACAACAAGTCCGGCGAGCCTACGAACAAGTCGCAGCCGAACGAACCCCAGTCCTCTCCCTCGGCATCTGGATCTGGATCTGGATCTGGAGCCGGCTCAGCCTCCCAATCGGCCTTCAGACACATTCCACGCGTTTCCTGGGGCGGCGAGAAGGGTCGTGACATCTAAGCTGTACCCTTGTTCCTAATAGTCATTGACGAACTTCACCCATTGCTTTTGTGTATATTGTATCACAGGACAATGTACCTTCTACCTACATCCTTTCCCACATGACTCGAACACCCCTTTGCGTCGATTATATCCATGTATCTTCTTCGTTTCCGTTGTGCATAATCCTGTTGCTCTAGCATATAATGGCCTTGCTTGATCATTGATCGACTTGCTGTTTCTCGTGTCGATAGGATTCCTTTGTTTCTCCTTTTTGTTTCCCATCGACGCGCTGCTGTTATTCCTAGAGTGGAGCGACATAAATTCATTGCATACCTTTCTTGAATGTTAGGCTTCCTTTCCTGAACTCATCTGAAGAATATGAACGTACTAGGTAGGAAGGAAATGTACAAAACACTGCCGCAATTGGTTTACA
This sequence comes from Penicillium bovifimosum, assembly GCF_028826915.1. Lineage (NCBI taxonomy): Eukaryota > Fungi > Ascomycota > Eurotiomycetes > Eurotiales > Aspergillaceae > Penicillium > Penicillium bovifimosum. Next base: position 1,145,978 of record NW_026622717.1, on the reverse strand, counting down.
CCTATCTACTATTTACCTAGGGCTTCACAGTCTTTGCTTGTTCAGGGAAATAACTTCCATCCATGGAATGATCTATCAACTAAGGTATCAAAACAATCCTCTCCATATACAACAACAAACGAAAAAGGGTCAACACAACTGTTCCTATTCCTACTCCTACTCCATCGTACTCTGCGACCTCATAATCCCCCTCCCAAAGAACTCACTAACAACCCCAAACCGATCCCTCGAACGCGCCAACTCCCCCTTAAACAAATCATGCTGATCCGCCGACTCAACCTGTCTCTGCCTGATAGCGCGCAGAGTGGCGTTCGTCGGCGCACAGACAGGACACTGAGCGTCGTCCTCGAGGTTATTCAGACAGCGCTCGTGGAAGGAGTGTTTGCAGAGGAAGTGGACGGTGGGTAGGTCTAGGGTTCCGCCGCAGGATTGGCAGCGACGGGATTGGAAGACGACGGGTTGAGTTGATAGGGTGTTTAGTTCTTGTTGTTTGGTTTCTGTTTCGGATTTGTAGCTTGATATTAAGCGGCGGTTCTGTGGATGTTAGTTTTTATTTCCTTTTTTTTTGGGAATTGTGGTGGTGATTGACCATGGGGGAGGGTACGTACGGTTGTGATGTCTTTGCGCTCGCGGTCGATGTTATCGCTGAGGTATTTCTTTACCCGGCCCATCGTTACAACTGCGTTGTTGCTGAGTGCTTGGATTACTTGCAGTGGGGAGAGAAGGCCGTCTTGGTTGATGCGTTGGAGGACTGCGTCTAGCTCGTCGCCTGCTTCGTCCAGGATTTGAGGGCTTGAGGCGAAGTAGGTCAATGCGTCGATGTAGAGTTGGGGCTCGTCGGGTCCGTACCGCCGTAGGGCTTTGATGGCTCCTTGCGTGTCTTTTGCGGAGGTGAAGGAGCGGAAGATATCGAGGCGGAGACCTTCTTGCTCGCGGACGAGGGTGGATCCTTCTCGGAAGTTTGAGAGGTCGGAGAGAAGGAGCACGTTGGATGTGGAGATGGGGATCTGTGTGGATTAGATATAGAATATCGCGAATAGAGAGTTGAAATGCTCACATCTTTCCCTTCGATTAGTTTCTTCGCTTTCGTTTCCCATTCCTGTCTCTCGCTTGCATCTTTTTTCCCCTTTGCTGTGTCCAAGTACATCTCAAACAATGTTGTGAAGAGATCAATTTTGGCATCCTTCTTCAAGTCCGGCTTCTGCACCAAAGTTTCGAGGAAATCTATGAATTCCTTTGGATGGTCCACAAATGCGGAGAATGCTGTTCGTGGTTTCGGAATATCGTAATCTGGCGAAGAATCTTTATCATCCTCCTCATTTGTTTCCGTCTCAGCAGCTTCGACCCGTGGCTGTGTGCTGGCACCAACTTTCATATACCGCAGTGGAAGAAGTGCGGCAAGACTTTGTACTGTGCTGGTCGTCTGTGTTAGCTGTTCTGCTGGCTGTTCTACTTCCGTGCGTGGCCGGTACTGGCCAGAATAGTAGACCTTGAACAGCTCCGAAGTCCGCTCAGGGCAATGTGTCAGCAAGACTCGAGCATATTTCATGAGATTGTGATAGGCCTGTCAGGCATTAGCTTGTTTCCTGCAGAGAAGGCGATGGACACATACCACTTCAGGATCCAATCTCCAGATGTATTCCACTGCCTCAGCGTATTTCTTAGAATCTTCGATAAGAATATCAACGACCATGTCATTCTCGCCGTGTTTCGTTGCGAGATAGGCTGCTTGCTCGTAGTACCCGCCTTGTCGGCACATAGCAATAGCAGTCTCCAGATCGAACTTCAGCTCACCAGGAGCCTTGATAAATGAGTCCAGCTTGCTTGTGTCTTTGAGCTTTGCGTAGCAGTTCAGAAGAAGTGTTGTGTGGTCAACCGTGGCACGGCCATGATCGTGTAATTCTTCAAGATACTCGATCAGATTATGAATACGTTGGGTGTCCAAGTACTATAACATCAGTCAGCAAGATGATGCCCGTGAACAAGGATGCCACTGACCTTGCGAATAACTTGAGACGGTTCAGTATTGTCAATAGCCCGGAGATACTGCTGCATAGCTGTATCATAGTCGCCTCGCTGGTACAAGAAGTCACCATACTTGCGGTAGATAGCATTCTGTTGTAGCGGATCGATTCCAATCTTTTGTGCAAGATTGATAGCAAGGATATAGAGATTGCGCTCGTACAGAATCTCAAGCTTTTGCTGGAGAGACTTTTCGCGATAACGGAAGATCTAAGGAGCGTTAGAAGACACATACAATATGATGAAACAAGTTCACCTACCTTTCCTTCCGTAGTGAGAAGAAACAGATCCCCCCATTCCATGAAAATCCGTCTCATGGGTGACACCAGCGCCTCGCTGTGCGCAATGAACTTAAGATCGGTATCGAGCAGAGTAAAAGTCGTCGTGCCAAAGATATCTTCAGCCGGACTAGCAGTATACTTCCTCAGCGGATCCGACTTGCCAGTCCCAGCCTTAGGTGGACAAACGAGCGCCACATAATCGCGGAAAGCATCAATGGACGTCTTCGGGCCCTCAAATGCATAGCTTGCGCCGCGACCGCGCGGGCCATATGTGAAGACCGCTTCCTCGCGGGCAATCAAAACATCGCCACTTTCTCTGTCGAGAGTCATGCAACCCAGGCCGCAGCCCGTATCCTCCAGCACGCGCGCGGGCTGGCCCTGGCCCCGCCCAGCGATAACCAATGTCAGGATACGACTCGTGGTTGCGATGTAAAGGGTTGTGACGGCAGCGGTCTGCGTCTCAAGGCCGGTGATGGGTTCTTCGGACTCGAATACTATGCGTTGTCGTGCACCCCGGTCGTGAATCAGATCGCCTCGGATGATCGTCACGGAGCCGTTTGCGAACCCGACTGCGACCTGCGAGAGGTCGTCGACGGCCGTGAAAGCAGATATCTACAGTATTGTAAGTATGGCTTCCGTTTGTTCCCGCTCCGAGTTTGCACGCACTGGAAATTGTCTTCTGGCATTCTGCACGGAGACTGTTGACAGACACTTCGGGCCACCATCTTTCTTCTCTGTATCCAGCGCCCAGACCTTCAAAACTGGCTCGTTGGAGAGATCTTCTGAAACGGTGACTAGCAGAGCGGTATCATTGATCTGTCGCATATGTGTAATGGAACCGGTGTCGTGAGCTTTGAACGATCGCACGACGCGGAAGGCCGAGGAGACGATGTGGACGAAGCCATCGATAGTGCCGACGAAGAGGTTCGCAGAGCCGGTACAAATACTCGAGAGGTCACTCTAGAGATCGTTATTAGATGCGGCATGCGCTGGACGGGGATGCCGGGGCCTTACATTGAATATGTGGGAGCTCTCCTCTGGTAGCTTCACCGGCGACACGTCGATGAAGTTGAATGCTTTCCACTATTGCTGTCAGTTGAAATTCACCATGTAGAAGGATTAGTATCTTACTGATGTCAGCGCCATCTCAGCTCTCCACTGACTGAGATATGCGGCTGTGAAGCGACGAGGTTCGGAGCTCTCCCCGCTGGCGCTCGGGCCACTTGGTTCCTGACGTCGATCCATGTGATTTGGGGAAGACCCATTCAATGTATGCTTTTATCACAATTGCAGGCACTAAGGCACTTGTATTTATGAAAGAATGTGGACTGTTCACAGATTCCCATTTCCCCAAATCCTAACAGGCTAACTATTCCTAAGCACGATAGGATGATGAAGGCATCAATAGAGAAAGCCGTGCAAGACTACAGCAAAAGACAGGTAGTACTACGTAGCAAAAACGCTCTGCTCATAGGTATGGCACAAGGAGATACTCTGAACACAAAGACATCCCATGTCAACAGATATGACTGCACTGTGATCATATGACCAAGACAGCAAAGTATGTATTCCGAAAAGAAAATGTACACAAATAATGCTCAAACACTGTATGCTACCCCAGAACGCCTTCGCTCCCAAGCCGAAACAATGAAGATGACAGCAAAAGAACAAGATATAGATAAAGAAAGTCATCACAACGTCAGAGTCTCTCATTATTGCGAAAGATCCATCAAAGGAGCACGGGAATCAGCAGTATTGACAGGCCTATGGTTGACGCTCGTCCGACCACTGTAGTTCAAATCAAAACTCTGCTGCAGCCAACTTCCAGCATCTGCAATAGCCTCGCTAAGATTAAAGCTTTCCATTCCTTGGGGGACACCTTGTCCATCCTCCCCAGTGGTTGGCATTGATTCGCCCAGTGTGAGAGGCAAAGACGCAGCGGTCTCTGGGACGGATGGATGCGTGGGTGGATCATCCGGCTGCTGAGCGGCTGGTCGTGGGCTTGCTTCGTCTTCGCTAGACTGAGAATCGGCAGTTTGGTCATCATTGTCCCCATTTATTGATTGACTTCTAATCGAAAGATCCGGACTGGCAAAGCTGTGCTTCTTTCTTCTCTTAGAACTCGTTGTGGGCGACCCCGAGCCTGGTCTGGAAGGACGCTGTTTCTTCTCTGTGCTGAAAGTGTAGGGAGTAGCTGCATCGAGCATAAATTGTGTGTTCATCGCTTGCGTCATGTGTCTGTTTATAGGTTTCGAGCTTCGGCCAGCTTCTTCGGTGGTGAAATTGAAAGGTGTAGCCGCATCGAGCATAAATTGCGTGCTCATTGCCTGCATCTTGTTCTTGTTGGCGGATTTCGTGCTCCTGTCCAAACCACGTTCAAGTGTCTCGTCCATGCGATAGAATGGAGTGACCTTCGTCGAGTGAGTCGAACCATTCGGTGAACGCACGGCTCGGTCTTGATCCGGTGTTCGGTGGGTGTAGTATTCCGGGCTATCCAGGTCGTCTTGGAAAGACTTCTGGGCATGCAGAAGAGCAGCCTGGGTGGAGAGCTGGGTATCAGGACTTGTATTTGAGTCTTGTTCAGAATGCCCTTTGGGCAAAGCTGTCGAATGAAGTGATGTTATTCGATCTGACACACCCAAGGGTGCTGGTACTTGCTGAGCCGAGGGGAACTGTTCACATGTGTTTTGCTCGGTTGTGGTCTGTTCGTTTGTTCCAGAGTATTCGGTATTTTGATATGTCGAAGTGTTCGCTTCGTCTGGCGCATTTCCGTCTGCATTCTCTTCCGCATTCTCTTGCGCAGCTGCTTCCTCTACGACCTCTTTCTGGGCGACAGCTTCCTCTGCAACAGCTTCCTCTGCAACAGCTTCCTCTGCAACAACTTCCTTTGCAACACCATCCTCATCTGCAACCCTAGTTTCTTTCGACACAGTGTTGTGTCCTGTAACTTCCTCCACAGGAGGTACCTCGGGAACTGCTATTTCTTCGGGGGCAGAAGGTCCATGCTCCACCGGATCCAATGCCGGAGGTTCTACAGGACCGGGACCAGCAGGTGCAGGATTGACCGTAGAAATTCCCCGCAGGGGACTCCCTGGCTCCAAAATCGTCTCTTCCTGTAAAATACTTTCATCGTGCAAAGAAGAAGTATGTTCCTGCTGACCAGAATGCTCGCTGACGCACCTCCGATATTCAAACCTCGGCAACTGTGACGAAGAATTGACAATTCTAAAGGACACTTCTTGCGGCATATGGTCATGCCGAGATCGCTTACGTGGTGATGTGATAGGAGCGCTCAGCGCCTTAGATGTAGACGAACGAGATTGAGAAGAAGGATGGCCGTTGGAATCCGTATTAGAATTCCGAGCCGTCATCGAAGCAATTGTTTTGACAGGACATGATTTCATAGGAGATCCCGGTGTCTGCGGAACCTGCACATGGACCAAACGTGGCGCAGGTCGACGAGCTTTATCCGAAAGACGAGAAGCAACGGATGTCGTCGGTGAGCTGGGCGGTTCAAACTTGGTGAAGTTCATCAACTTCCGATCTTTCTTCAGCCAGTCCGCTGTCCTAGGCGGTATGATTGACTGCTCATCAACCTCTGACGACCGTGGTTCATTCAATTTTGCTGGAGACTGTCGCGACGACTCATCTGGTCGATTATGCACCGGCCGCGGGGTGGATTTCCTGGACGGCCTCCGCGACGGTTTAGACGGTGAAGAACGGTTCCCGGCGTTTACTGAAATCCCAGCGGATTCGAAAGACGATGCGGGAACCTCTGGACAGCCGTTACTGACCGACAACCTCTCTCGATATCTCGTCCGCAAATCGGTTTCCTGAACCACCCGCTCAGGCACATTAGCCCGAGGACCGGAGCTCGAAGTAGTTCCCCGTGTCCTATCCTTCTTCCAGGGATTCACCCATCCCTCATTAAACGGTCCTCTCAGCGAGGCAGAGAGGATAAGCAGCGGTTTTCCCTGCAGATAAGACTGCGCCAAGTTCTCAACCCGCTGGCGCTTCGCAGCGCGGGCGGTGTCGTCTAGCTCGTCGTCGGAGGCCAGCAGGTCATCTGTATCTATCTCGGATGTGGAGGGTGCGCATGTTTCAAGTGAGACCGGGGAGACGGGCCGCGGATAGGGCATTGGGGGTGAGGTTCGAGCTTGGCGGAGCTTTCTTAGTTGTTTGGTGAGGCCGCGGCAGTCGGGAGCTGCGATGGAGGGGCTTTGGACGGTCTTTTGGGGGTTTGTTTCATTTCTAGAATGGGGATTGGATGTCCATGTGCGATCGAGGCTGTGAGGCAGATGTGTCTGCCGGAGATGGGGTGTTCTGCCTGCCCAACGCGAAAAACCACTTAACGCGTTCGATGCCCCAGCAACCCCGGCGGGGACGGTGGGGAAATATTATGTCATCATGTGTCCGAGGAGAGCCCTTTGGAGGGCGATGACTTCAAGTGAGAAGAATGTGATGATTCGAGATAGATCAAAACTTCCCTAGTATGTCACAGCCTCTGAGCCTTACTAGATGCTAGCTACGGCAACTTGAGAACAAGTAGACCCATGAATATCCTACTATACGACCAACCCTGATCAAGAAAGGTAAATCATATTCACAAGAAGTATAACCTAGTCCGAATGCACGCTGCATAGGCGCAAGAATGAGATTCCAACGACACCGAAACCAGCAATTTAACAATGGTAAAGAAGCAGGTAACCCTCACTGCAGTCTCCATCGTCCCACCGGTGTGAGACGCAGACGCAGATGCTAGCAAGCAGGGAGGACAGCAAGACAGCAAGACATGAAGACATTCGCATGTTCGTCTCTGGGACAGAATCAAAAGTCACAGGGGATAGGGGCAAGGGTATCATGAGCACTACGTGTAGAGCCAGACGGGGGATTGTGGTTATTGTGCAGATATACGTGAACTTCAATGGGGATGTGATGGGGGTAGGATGTTGCATTGGATTGTTTATTCATGATACACGGGCAGGCGAATGAAAACGCAGAGATGGAGACATGGGGTAAATAGATATCAAACATTGAGGCATTCAAACGAGGTAATGTGGGGTGGTCATTAAGTGGTCATCATAACGGAGTGCTCGGTACGCTCCTTCATTCGCATAGCTTGGGCTTCGAGCGAGCGGGCCATCAATTTCGTCACTGCGAGAGATGTTAGATGTTCCCAAGGGAGTAAGGAGAGTGGCAGATCTTACCTGGCCAGACAGCAGCTCTTTCCAGGATGCTGGCTGTCGCAATCAATATTTTACATCCGTAACCTCCTTCCACGACACTGGGTAGCCGTTGCATGATACTCAGCGCGGACGCGGAATTGTTGTTCTGGACCTGGCGCTGCATCTTTGATTCGATACTGCCCAGGATCTCCTTGATTTTGTCCACGAGCTTGCAATCTTCGTCTTCTAAGAGCATGACTCCCGGTACTTGAGTCAAGTCCGCGTCGTCGCGACCCAAGACACCCAGATAGGTACCCACACGTTCTTGAACGGTTGTGATCCATTCTGCTAGCACCTGTGCGCAATCGAATAGGCACATTGCGCACTGGATGGGCAATTCCCGTGACGTGAACTCGATAAACGTGTTACCAAGACGGTCAGACATCGAGATGGAGTCCGCTGCGTAGAATGCTGCTTTCCGCAGATGCCTTTCACGTTTGGATTGGCTAGACTTGTAGATATTGGACAGGGTCTGCATCGGCTCTTCCTGCGTCGGCGTCTTGGAGATTGCTAGGTCCGAGACTCCTAGGTCGGCGATGGAATCTCGTCTAGTATCAATGTGGCCTGTGAGTGACGGGTCTACAACGTCGTTCATGTCATTGCCTTGCTGTTGGAAAGTCTCGGTGCCTCGCGCTAGCTCATCCGCCATGCCATTCCAATCTCGTTGCCAGAAAGCCTCTTTGCTTCGGCCTAAGTTGACAAACAAACGGACGTATGCCAAGTCCAGAAGCGGGATACTGTCTGCAGACAACGGCCCAGCGCCGAACGGATTCGGTCGCTCAAGGCTGTGGACGGGGTTGCTAGCCCATGCTGCTTGCCACGCCCGTAGAGCGGGCTCGATATGTGATTGCATGGCATCAGTCTCCTGGGTTGTCCATTGTCGACCCATGTGTCTTTGGCGGGTTTCCCAGATATAATTATGCAGAGAGTAAATGAGTACCAAGCAGCCAAACGTACTAGGCCGGTTCTCGGAATTTGCCAAGTCATTTGCGTTGTAGAACAGGTTTGCCGATTGGCTCTGTTCTCGTTGGCCGGCAGTCAAGAGAGAGGTCAAAGCAGCCGAAAACGACAAAGTCTTCTTCGAAGCCATTTGGCCGCCCATCCTTTTCCACGCTTGGGGGGATTCGGCCGCCCACACGTCTTCTTCGCAGGGGAGATCAAGGCGAATTTCCGAGTTTGTGAGAGCGGGTGCGTGGTTGTAGGCCGAAACGAGGAAACTGGAGACAACAAAGATAGCGTAGAGTGTACGTTTTCGCTCTTCTACGACCTTCCAGTTCAGCCAATCTTGGCGCTCTTTCGGTTGAGTAAATGACGAGGACGTCCAGTTCTCCGAGTCACCAGGAGAATCGTTTCCGTCAACTCCAGCAGTGAGATGATCTTGTGGCAGATGCTTGGGATCCAAGTGATGTGTCAATTCGGCTGCACGTGCTAGGCTGACCAAAGCAGCACAGTGCGTGCTAGCGATGTCTGCAGAGGTCTTGTCGCCACAGGCATGGCCGTATATCACATTTAAAAGCATCGCTTGTACTAGCCAAAGCGGGGTGTTGTGAACAGAGTTATCGCGAGGGGGAGATGGACGATTGAGAGAGGGAGATGGACGATTGAGAGCAGCAGACATGTCCGCCTTCCGTCGCTCTTCAAGATATAATTGTATCATCTTTTTTGCGGCTTCGAAAAGGTCCTTGGAGGCAGCGGAAGCTGATTCGTACAAAGCACCGATGGCGGCCATGGAGAGAATCAAACAGCCACCGCCTCCAGCGACGCCGGTGGAGCTGAGGTTGAGATGCCCGCTCGGCGTGCGCAGATTGTTGGTGAACTCGGGAGCTTGGAAATTGAGGGTCGGGATATGGAGGAACGGGATATGCGGGTGGAAAAAGGAGACGTAGGACGAGATGTATCGCTGCAAGTCCGAGGTGCTGGGTAGTTGACCGGAGCTGTTGAAGCCAGTCGAGCGGAACAGTTCGCGACTATTTAGAAGTCCACTTGCGGGCTGAGAATATCTGCGATGATCGAAGCCAGTGGAGCCCGACATGCCGGCTAATAGAGCCTGTCGTGTGGAGTCTGTAAATGTATCCGTTGAGACGGCATGTTCATTTCGAAGGGCACTATTCGTGAAAGGAACGTTGAGAGGATTAGGAGATTCTCCGTTTGTGGCCAGAGAGGATGAAAACATACTCTGCGAATGTCCTCCCATGATGGGCTGGCCGACTGAAGTCATAGAGGGAGGCGTGGCATACGTCTCAGCAAACGGATTCTGGGCCATTAGAGACTTGGGCGACACGGTTTCCGGGGGAATCCCCAGATCATTCAAAGTCGTCGGTGAAAAATCAATCGCGAACTGATTGGCCTGGTGGTGCGAAGGGAACGGGTTGTGCCAACCATTGGAGATGGGAATGCGGTTCGGGCCGTCCAGCATGGCCTCGCTGATTCCGCTCTGGCTACCAGTGCTCATCGCCGAGGGCGAGGACTCGTCAACAACCGAGTCGTTGCCGTTGCCCATCCCCATGCCCGAATCGAACCCGTTCATCCAGTCGAAGTTCATATCTTCGTCCATCATGGGATCCGCAGATGACGGAAGTCCGTTGGGGTAGTGACCGAAGGGAGACGAGGGCGAATCGCCGAAGCCTTGTGGAGATCCTGCAAAATGTAATTGTGCTGGGTTGATGGTACTACCGTGACCCATGAGCATGCCGTCGATGCCCGTATCATAGCTTCCATACACTGGAGCAGTCCGAAGTCCTCCAGACATGTCCATGTGCAGCCCGGAAGTCTCAATCTTCGGAAGACCATTCAGAGAATTGTTTCCAGAGCCGAAACCTCTATAGTCCAGGGCTGTGCCAACTGAAGAACTAAGGCTAGCATGATATGAGTGACCGGAATGGGTGGGCGCCGACGACGGATTACCGGCGCCGGGAATACCCAAAGCCCCATCAACGTGGCTAATAGTGTTGGCCCTCGGGCGCATAGAAGAAGAAGACGACGAGTTGTTAGCAACGGAGTTCTTGCGTACTCGGTTGGCACTGGGGGCAGCACCCGTGCTCTCACGGCGACTATTTCTCGGTCGAGAAGACGGCGTGGTGGTCATGTGTAGCTTCTGCTGGTGTCGCAGGAGCAAATCGCGTCGAGCAAAGCATCGTGCGCAGTCTGGGCACTCGAATGGTTTTTCCTTGGTGTGAGAGCGCTCATGGCGCTTTAGGTGCTCCAGTCGCGCAAATGAACGACCGCAGGTGGTGCAGACGTGGGGGCGAGGCTTGTCTGTCTTAGGGGGCGGAATATTGCCATTGACCCCTGTTTGACCGTTCAGGTCGGTCTGCTTCTTCGAGTCTTTGGGAGCTGCGAAACGATGGGTAAGAATTGCACACGGGGGATTGCATCAGCCGTACTCACCAGGCATGTTTCCGGGGATTTCGTTGATACTGGCTAGGTCGCCCACTTTATGATCGTGATTTTGTCCGACCATACCATCCGATAGCATCCTAACCACTGGTGTCGGGGACGCTGTCGGTTGCGACGAGCGGGGGAATTGCTAAGCAGGAGAGGGTGCGTCAATCGTGAGATGATTTGAGGATCGCGTCTGCGCGATGTTGTGGGCTTCAAGTTTTGTACAATGTGTCGCGCATCAACGACTGTTTAGCCAAATGACATCAAGTCAGCATGTCTCTCGTATGATGCGTAGAGGGCGCTGCCACAGCGACCCAGGGTACCGTGGCATGCTATCATGAACCGTGCCATGAGATGAATGATCGGAACCCACCAATGAGAGAGACAAATCTACAGTCGGTTTATCGAAGTATATCACTGTGAGTCTGCGAATTGGGTTGAATGGGGATTCGATCGAATGACAGGTTATGAGGACCTGTAACCGGTATGGGGTAATGGAGGCGTGTGTTTGGACGTCTGTTGGGACGGAATACATCAGCAAACCAGTCTCACAGAGATGTCGCTCGGATATATTATTTCAGTCGAGTTACTCACATCAGACTCTGCGAGGTAGAGTAGTGACTTTGTTTGCTTTAAACTCGCGCGTCCATTGGGGGGCAATTGACCTCAACTCGGGGAGCGTTGGAGTGGATAAGCCGGAGATAACCGACGGAGAGCAGATAGGCAATTGTCGATAAGCAACCACAGCGACACTGGTAGAAGAGCAAAATGATGGAAGGTAGAATATGGATGGGAGAGAAGAGAAGTAGTTGGGAAGTTCGAAATTGCCTCCGACGTTGGAGTATCCAGAGTTCCGTTTCTACTCCGTACAGAGCGAGGGTACCTGGGCGCATGGGTACTTACATACCGTGGCAGTGGCAGTAGTGGCGGGTATCGAGCGGACCGGCCTAGTGCCAGAAGTACTGGGGAAGTACCGGAGATAAAGGGGTCCGAGTGTAAAGGTACACCGAAGGTACATACAAGGCAACGGCCACTCAGGGCGAGTGAGGCCCAGACATCCGCACAGCAGACGGACAGCAGATGGACATCAGACGGTACCAATACCAGCAGAGCAAGTGGGTCCAGAGAACACGGGCTGACCTTCTAGGCCAATGGTGCTCTCACGATTATCCAAGGTGATACCAAATGCGGCGTAGGCCAACTCTTACAGACACGCACGGTCGACTAGATGCCCACCAGTTCCTGGCTCTGGGTTTATCGACGAGCATCATTGGCTGATTTCCACGCACTTGCTTTCTTCGGGTTAGCGGCGTAACGCCAGAGTCCGCTAGTATCGTGTTCTTAATGAGTTGGACCCAGTCTTATCTGTCAGTTACATCGACGCATATAGCCTGACACTGTATGGAATGCAATTGCCTGATTTTAGGAGATTCTTGCGTTTCAAAAATGGAATTTAGCAATTCGGGGATTCGAACTTATGCGCTTATGATTGGAGTATTGTGGTATAGGATACGGGAAAATAGCAACGAGATTCCTCTAGCTATTATTGTTCCAATCAACAAATACGGGATACGCTACTAAGATGCTCTGGAAGGTCTCGGAGTGGGCCCGAGAGTTACAATGGGGGAATAATACCCTCATACATGTACCTGGGTAATGTAATTTAACGTAAGATATGGCTGTGGCAAGACCTCGTGACAAGACCCATTTGGTTTCAGGTAAGATCGTCTTGGGATTTTGATATTGTTTGACTCTTGTGATTAGTTAACTTGTTCTTTCATTGAATCGTCACTGGCTTAAAAGACTCATATTTGTCCTTAGGATCCACAACAATCCATCCCCCTTTGATGTCACCCCAGGAGGAAATCCGAATCCACCGTGGGGCTGGGGCCATGATTAAGCAAAGGATCCGCAAAAAGCGAGGCCATGCGCCATTTTTGTGGGGGAGGCCAAGTCAAAAATGGGTTCGTGTGGGGGATTTCCCAATTACCCCAGTAACAGTCCAGTATATAAATCCGTAACAACACGTAACCTGCGGCTGTTGTTCAATTGGATGTACCGGCAAGCGATGCCCTCCTTATTGCACATGGCCTCGGGGTGAGGTTGTTCTGGTATCTTTTTCTATTTTTTGCTCTTGATTTCCCTTTGTCTTGGCTCCCCCAGACTTTGGTTTGCTTTCCCCGGAATCTGCCCCTTGAGCGTTTTCTAGAATTTCCACTCCCGTCGATGTATGGGCTCACTGCGCACGTTACCCCACGCCATTTTGAGTTTGAGTCGCACAAACGAGGCGAAGATGAAATATCCTATGGAGATTGAGCGTCCCGCCGACCCATCGTCGGATCGGTGTCGGATCTGGGGTTATGATGACGATCTGGTGTTTCAATGCTGACATGCGCACTGTTCAATTGTCTTCTTGTTGATCCAATCCCTCGTTGAGTGTTTCAATGCAGACAAAGAGGACTGGCCGCACTGTCTTGGGATGCATCCGCGATTCATTGTAGGTCTTTTCAGTGTCTGCCATGTTCCCAAACCTCGTCATCTCGGGGTGTTGAAGGCCTCACATAAGGGTCGCACGGACATCTCGTTTGCAGAATCCCCGGACTTGACAATGCACTAGTCAAACTAGTACATTAGAGCGAGTCTAAGAAAGCTGCAGGTGACCCGAACATGAGTCAAGGGTGGCCGAGCGACAAATGAAATGATGAGACTGTCAGCCACCAATCCCAGCTCCGACGCAGGGAGCTGTGCTCAAGCTGTGTCGATGTTTGTTGGGTTGATCGGCCTACCTAATTAGTGCGGACCGGCGGAATTCGGCGATTTCCCACAGGTGTAGGGGTAATAAGCTGCGACTAAAGCTTTGACTTTCCCCTTGAAAATATCGGCAGAGGACATCCGACCCATTGCCAATATGCTTGCGTCCATGCATATAGATGGAAAGGGACTTAGCCACATCAAGATAGCTGCCATGTAGAGACCTCGTGAAGTAATATCTGATGATCTGATCAGTCCGATAGCTCTACCCTGACCCTTTGAAGGAATCAGGTCAATTTGTTTCTGATTTTCGCCGTGCATGCCTTAGCTGGGGATCTGAAGCACTGTACAACACTCCTCCAACTCCAAATACAGCTCATGATGTTGAACATGGCCGACTGGATGTTACGCAGCGGAAGAGGCCGTTCATAACCACCACCTAGTCCAAGGAACAGCTTGAAGCTCGGCTTATCTCCACTACGATCATCTCTCAGATGCAGGTCCAAACATGGAAGAGGCAATAGTAACCGCTTTACCATGAATTCGGAAACACACCAATAAGTCAGCTGTCAGGGGCAGATAAACCAATGCCACTAACGAATATGTGACGGCATGACCCGGAGCGGTTGAAAGTGAGTCGACAGGGACATCCTTGAATCCGCGCTAGTCGGTCATCGAGCCTCGAGTCCAGTGAACGTTATTGAGTAACCGCGCTTCGCGGATGATCGCTGTCGGTCTTTATGTAGGATATTCGACGTATGTCGCATGAACAGCACCCTGTACTAACAGAAATAGTAAATTACAACGGCTGAAACACCGACTCAGATAAATGTCTAGCGGTAAACATATGTACTTTGTAATGATTGCTGTCTCCATAAATTCTCCGAAATGTCCACCTAGCTAGCCCTGCGTGTCACGGGAGACCAAGTACTAGTGGCCAGTGCTGCACGATGGCATCAACGCGGGAAGAGGCGGAGCCCACACCCCCTGATCGGACTTTTGGCCGCGCCTTTCAATTTCATTCTTCCGTCCATATCAATCCCAGCAAGTTATTCTAGCATCTTTTGTGAAGAACAGCCAACGGGTTCGAAGAAGGTGCCGTCATAGGCTTGTTGAGATTTGACGATGCCAACGCTAAGTGCGGCCAAAGGACGGAGGATTCCGTTCAGAGTAGCTTGTCCGATAGAGGATATTGGATGATTTCAGTCATTCCACCTTTTGCGCCTCTGTGCAATGCTTGAGGCTGAGATTTGCCTTGCCTTGTGCGTCATTGTATGGATACCTGCAGTGAGTCGCTACATGGATCGATGGCGAGTTCGCCTCGATCTACTGTATGGTCAACGGTTTACCGTCTACAGTATACGTCTGTGTACATCGCGAGTACTTGGGGATTTAGCCACTTGAATCCAGGTGGAATTGTTGTTGTTAATCAAAAAAGGTACCGACAAGCTAACTGCTGCTACCCTATGCCAGATGGAGCAGCTAAGGACGTGCATAGAGTGACAGCACCACGGCCCACGCCACAGATTATCAGCGCCAGGACAACGTGAAGACCGGGCTCTAATAGCGGCAATTGACATGAAGCTATGCCGACTGACTTGAATCAAGGGTCTCAATTGTTTCGTTGTGGCAGGATCAAGCCAATGAGAAAGCAATTTGAAACGATAGAACAGAATACAGCAGTGGATATAGCGGAAGATAGCCGTGGAGCTCCCAGCGGACCCAGCCCAGAAAATGCGGCGACTAATCTCGTCGCTTGATTCGGTGCAGTTCTCGGCCGTGTGGCTTGATATTTTGGGGTGATAAACACGAGGTGGGCTGATCCGATGTCGACATGACTCTTAAAATTATCCCAATCATCATCGACTCCCAATGCTGAATCTATGGTAGTTTATGCTCATAACTAATTCCGACATTTCTATTTCGTGCATAGACGCTAAATCCCGCATAGAAGGAATACTACATCGGATGCAACTATCTTATGCAGGAATAAGATTCTCCAACTGACTCCGTACATTCAACCAAGTCCAACGTGGCGGCCAAACTCGCATTCTCACTGGAGGGTCGAGTCCCTGGACGATCAAAGTTTAGAGTGGGTAATTGCGAGGCAGTGCGTGCGCGTTCGGACCTACGTCGATGCGCAATGTTTCTGGGAACAGACTCCAGAGCATTTCATTTGTGAAATAGAGGTAGCTGTGGCAATGAGGTTTTTATTCCAGCGCTAAGCTCCTGAAGATGTTATATATAGTCTGTGTAGGGGTCTGGACCCAGGATCCATCGAGATGTAAGATAAACACTGTTGTATGATAGTTACAATCGAGAAATTGGAGTAGATTTGTAAGGTTCACCCTACACCCCTGTAAAGTTATTGTACACTCTGGCATACAAAGTACATACTGCTTGTCGCGATAGCAAGAACTACAAGAAATCGTGACATCCCCCGATAAGAGCAATGACAAATTGATTAACACTATGATTTATACTAATTCCACCGGAGACAAGCCGATGCCGCAAGTCCGAAGAATAGGCTGTTCTGAAAACGCGAGAGCGGTTATATCTGATGTGATTGACCTGGGAGATGCATTAGCGGTAAATTTAGTTGCAAAGTGAACGGATTGGATAGGAGCAGACTTGGCCGGGTAGATCGATGGAAGGTTTGTACACAGTAGTAGGAAATATGCATGCCAGTTTCTTTGTCTTCTACCGGAGTTTATGGGGATAGCCACTGCCCCAAGACATAGACGTAGGTATACACCATACCCCTGTCTAAACTCCGATGTCTCGAGCCGAGCAACACAAGCACAACACTCTTGTCTAACATTGAGAACATAATGCGCTCAAGTCGCCATTCAAATCCATGCATGTCATACCTAGAGCGTCAATCACGCCACAATCGTCAACATATGACAGGGACTTGGACATATCGATCTGTAGCAGCGTTAACTTATGGGTCACTTCGCATTGCGGGCGAGGCGCCAATGCAATATCGAGTAAAGAAGAAAACATCGCCATCATGCACAGCCAAGGTCGATCTTCCACATGATCGACATACTGTATGTCCAGGATACTGTATGTCCAGGACTATCACAACGTAGGCCATGTCTCGTAGTACTATGATCGACCATTCCATACAACAAAGCCTGCAAGATATCACGATCACACTCGCCACAAACCCGCCACCAGGGCAGGATCATTGCAACTGACTGGCCCAGTCACACCCGAACTTGGTCCAGGGTAACTGGCAGACATGGCGAGATACACGTACACAGTATTTTTGGCAGGTCACGTCACGTAGCCTGAGTGGAGGCATTAATGGGTAGGCGGCTATGGCACGGTCCATCATGTGGACGCTGTGGCTTTGCTTAGGTGCAGATGATCCCTGCGAGAGCCAGCACTGGGTTTGGCGTTTATGGTTTTCTTGTCTTGTCTGCTGGAGTTCAGGTAATTGCGTGGAAGTTAGTGCGTGTGTAATGGCCGTTGATGCTAAGGAATGTTCTGCATTGCAGATGAATTGCCCCTCCCCTCCTTTCGATACATCGGCTGTGTTGATCGCCGAGGTTGAGGCGGAATGATGGATTTAGTTCCGCTGTGATATCTTTGGTGACTTGGATATATGGTGTCAATGTCTATTGAGTTCTTTGGGAAAGTGATATTAGGGCAAGCTTGCAATGGAGTATTTGATCGTTGCGACTCTAGTGCGCCAAATAGATGCCTACATGTATGTACTGAGCCAAATATGAGACAGAAACTTTTTAACCACCTTACCCATCTCAAGAAAAGGTCCAACTCCGGGCATAATGATATTGGAAAAGAAATCCACAGAATTCGAATGGTATATGAGCAAGACATGGCACATGAAATTCCCAAGTCGGTCGGAGCGTAGATACATTTCGTCTAGACACTGATCGTCTTGAAAACACTACAGAACGAGCCCGGTTAGTTTCGAATTCATAATTCACCCTCACGACTACAACATACCTGAATCCACTGCTGCCGGTCGCCATGAGCGTACCAGGCATCTGTGCTTGCCAGTGCAGCTCCTTGACAGACTCCATATAATGCACAAACAGCAATTGCGAAGGGATATCTGCCATGTTAGCCTGGCGGCTCTCTTCATCGTCCAGCTCGACAGCAAGATCCCAAAGAGTGACAGTGTTGTCCGCGCAGCCAACGGCCACCACACTGTCGTCTGAAGGGTGCCACTCGATACTGGTAATTGGCTCCTTGTGGAAGTCGAATGATGCAACTGGGGTAGATTTGATCTGGGAAGAAGGAGCAGCCGCATTAGGTTTCCAGTGACGCAGATCCCAGACCGCCCACTGTCCATCATCGGCACCGGTAGCCAAAAGGTGAGCGGTCTGCTTGGACCAGCTCATGACGTTCACGTCAGTGTTAGAGACTTGAACGTCCACCGCGGGCTTGCGCGACTTAGATCGCACATCCCACACCTTAACGCTACCGTCACTGCTAGCAGAAGCAAACACATTGCGCTCGTTGGGAGACCATTGCAGTTCCTCAATCGAAGAGGCATGGCCTGTGAACGGCCGGGTATCAGTGACCCAGCCGCCGCCTTCAGTACGAGTGGTGACGTAGATCAATCCGTCGTTGTCGCCGGTCAACAGCTTTCCGAGAGGCTGGAGGGGAGACCAGTCCAAAGCGTAACCTTCGGTCTTGTGCATGCGCAAAGTGGAAAGGGGCTTGGACGCCGAAGGGGGAAGGATGGTTCCGGGCACATCGAAGCTGCAAAGGTGGGCTGTGACATCGTGGATAACGACTTGCGAGTTCTCGAGCCAGGTTGCGGTAAGGGTTTGCGGGGGCTTGGAGTAATCGCCTGACTGGGAAGGTGTCTGGTGGGTGCGAATGCGGTTTGTCGTTGAGCCAAGCGAGATCGACTTGTGCTCGAGAATGGGCTCGCCCATGTCGTCGTCGTCCGAGTCGCTGTCGGATTCCTCGCCTTCCTTCTCCATTCTGCTTAAGCCACTCATTTTAATCACCATCAGTTCATTGTCTTTGGTTCTCGAGCCCTCGGCTTGTGTGCCAGTGACAGCGTAGACCGTGGCGGGGAAGGTCTTGCGGTTGTCACCGAGCGAATCGCGCACAATGTCGAAGGAAAGGCATGGCCAAGGTGTGCTGAGTGTGTGAAGCATATCGTAGGTTGAGGGATCGGGCGATAGTGTCTCTCCGGGTGCCAATTTGGTCCGTCCAGGAATGAAAGTCTCCTTGTCCACCTCCATAGCTTCTAAAGAAATGAAATAGGTCAGTCCAGCCGTTTTGACCAGTTTACAGATCCCAATTAGATCCAAATGTCGAGATAAACGCACCCCTCTCTTCTTCCTCGCGCTCAGCATCTGGGCGACCGTCCACTCCGGCCTCGAGGATCTCATCTTCACTCTCGAACTCATCCTCGAACTCGTCTTCAAACTCCCCCGCCTCGTCCATTGGGGCATTTGCGATTGGCCGGTCGCCAGCCTTTAGAGCGACCTGCTCATCCGCTTCGGCACTTCTCTTAGACATCTTGAAACGCGTAAAGAGTGTTGATTAAGAATGTCAGGGCCGAAGAGGGGTGTGCGATAAG
The DNA here is from genome assembly GCF_028826915.1 of Penicillium bovifimosum. NCBI lineage: Eukaryota > Fungi > Ascomycota > Eurotiomycetes > Eurotiales > Aspergillaceae > Penicillium > Penicillium bovifimosum. The sequence goes on along the minus strand of NW_026622717.1, from coordinate 1,126,743 downwards.
AACTTTTTTTTCTGTTAACTGCGGGCCAGTGGCCAGATCTGGTTAGGTTTACCACTTTGGGTTTAGCGCCTTAATACAAGCCTCCCTTCGCTTTGCTCCAGCATAACTGACCCGATCTCGCCTCTCCCGCCCTTTTTCTTCTCCTTCGCTTGAGCAAGGATGGCTGTCGCATAGGAACAGGATCATTGTGGTAACTGGTAAGCCAACCCCGATAGGCCATCTGGGAGGCTATCAATTGTTGCCGGCTATATACTACACGTGATCATGGTTGCGAACTGGCATGATCTCGCGTTCTCAGGATGTAATGGCACAGTTGCATGGATCTTCGAGAACCACATCAACATCCATTGAAACAACGGGAATATAAATGCTAAGACTGGTGTGGAATATGCGCACACTCGCAACTACTCCTTATTCTACAGTAGGTTGGAAGACGTATAAGCGTCGGGGAAGATTAGACTTGTTCGAGACTCCTCGGGCAGGTTTCAACAATTTCCGCTAAGACTGCTTGTAGTCTGGGGATAGGAACAGATACTGGCAGTGGTACTTGCTTTGCTCATCTGCACGAGATGACCATGCCGTGCACTTCCAGACGTTGACTCAAGGGCGCGAGGGTGCTTTAACGGTTCCCAGGTCTTCCAAGCCAATGACCATTAGACGGCAACCTCGGTCATCCCACAACATGTTGCGCCAGTCACTATCGCGGTGGACCACCCCATGCGAACGGAACACGTCCAAGGCTTTCTCGCGCTCCTGGTGGAAGAAATCCCTGTTCTCATCATTGAGAACGAACTGGAGTCTCCTCCCCGAATAGCTGAGAATCATCATCTGCCCCATCCGCTGGCCATGGTACCAATATGAAACCCGTGGGTTAAATATCCCAAGGTAGGTAGGAATAATTTGTCCCTGCAGATTCCTGAGGTGGCGATAATTGGCTGCTTCCACTTTAAGGCGTGGCCGCTTTTCCGCGGTCGTTGCTTTGATAAGAACAGTATATCCGTGCGAAAGAAGGGTAGCTTCAATAAGATATCCTGTCCGACCACAGATAAAGGAGCTGTTCGAAACCGAGTACTCGATCTCGGGCAAGTTGGCGATTAAGCTGGCGTGTGAACTCTCGTGGTTTTATAGTGTGTCTCTCACCACCGTGGAGTTTCCAGTTGGGGCATGCCTTGTCTAGAGGGCGTCGATTGACTATGCCATGGATGCAGGCAATAGTGCAGTATGATCGCGTGGATTGCCTATCATTTAGAGTCATATGTTTTTCGTCCCGGTCAGCTCGCTTCTTTTTCGCTTCCCCTGCTTGATTCGCTTTTACTACTCGATCGGCTGCGCGACGTTGCTGCAGCAGTTCGCGATTGTAATTCCTCCTCTTTGCTGCTACTCTCAGTTGAGGAGTGCTCCGGCGTCGATACGTGTGTTTCCTGATCTCGTTTCCAGCGCGAGGGCCGATAATTAGAGGCCGGTGGGTCTGGGTAAAACATGTTGGGATCAGTATTCAGCAAATACTCGAATGATCTGAGTAGTAAACATAGTATGGGTTCGTTATCTGGCGTTGAGTGTCTGATGTCCAAGTGGTTGTCAGCTGTTGTGCTGTGTACTTAAATTTTGGCAACAACGAGGGAGCGGCGCTAAAACTATCGCGGTCTAGCGTCAGATCACAGTTGCCCGCCTCGAGCTGAATGTATCCCAGACAGTCTTATTTATATGCGCTTTGCTTCGAGATACTAATTGCCATTCATTTCCAGCCGATTTCCTTGAATTTGTTTGCTTTTGCTGACTTCCTTCGCCCAATCCGTCTTGTTTATCCGCTCACTCAGGGACAACCCTGCTTGGTCTCCCGAGATCAACACAGCTTTCGGCTGCTTCAATTTCTTAACCCACTCCCTTGAAACATACTCACATGCAATCTTGCTAGATTGCGCTGGGATCTCAGCACGTAATATTGGTAGATGCCCCTGAGTCTCATCCAGCCAACGCGCTCTATGCTGACAACTGTGCCTTGTTTAGCAGATTGCACCTTTCGACTCCACCCAGTCACCAATCACAAAACATCATGGATTTCTCCCAGTCAACGTCGGAGGCTCCGATCGCCCCGGTCACTGAAATACCCGCTGCCCCTGCTGCTCCTGCTGCTCTCGAGCCTGAGCAGGTTGCTCCAGAGGACCAAATGCAACAGGTGTCTGAGGAGGGACACGCCCCGGAACAGGAGATCCCGTCCGAGCAGCCTGCGCCTGCCATGGTCAATGTTGAGGAGCCGGCTTCCGAACAAACCAGCAGCCGTGCTGCTATCAACACTGGCTACAATAGCGACTCCAAGGCGCATTACCACTCCCGATCGACTGATTTCCACCAGTCTGCCCCCGAATATGCTGCCCATGATACCGATCAGTCCCGCCAGAACTCGTCTCCTCTTCTTAGTCACCGCCCCCCTCCTGTGCCGAACTCCAGACCAGGCTCTGGACTGTCTAATAGCCCGGAACGCCCCGGTATTTCCCAGTTGCAGCAACCTGACACTAGTCAGCGCCAACCCACTCAGGGCAACAAGAACAGTGTCGTAATAAAGGTTGGCATGGTGGGAGATGCGCAAATTGGAAAAACGAGTCTTATGGTCAAATACGTTGAGGGTAGCTGGGATGAGGACTACATCCAGACTCTGGGTGAGTTGCAATTCTGCCTGTTCAATGGAACCGGCCAGCTAACGATATACTCAGGTGTCAATTTTATGGAGAAGACAATCTCGATTCGCAACACTGAAATCACCTTTTCAATCTGGGATCTTGGTGGCCAACGCGAGTTCGTTAATATGCTGCCGCTTGTCTGCAATGATGCGGTTGCAATTCTGTTTATGTTCGATCTCACTCGCAAGAGTACCCTGAACTCAATTAAGGAATGGTATCGCCAGGGACGTGGCTTCAATAAGACAGCCATTCCCTTCCTGGTGGGTACCAAGTACGACCACTTTGTGAACTTCCCACGCGAAGACCAAGAGGAAATCTCTATTCAGGTATATCATGATCATTGTCTATGCTTTTGCATGAACTAACCATTTTGCAGGCCAAGCGATTTGCCAAGGCGATGAAGGCTAGCTTGATCTTCAGCAGCACCAGCCACAGCATCAATGTGCAAAAGGTAAGCTTACACCCGACAGCCTGTTTCCCACAGGGTTTGACTTGAGTCACGTACTAACCTACCACAGATCTTCAAAATTGTTCTAGCCAAGGCATTCGACTTGAAGTGTACCATCCCGGAGATTGAGAATATCGGCGAGCCTCTGCTCCTCTACAAGAACGTCTAACTACGCGGTTTCCCTGACGATGATGTACATTGGGACGAAGTGACGCTGTTGATGATCGACGCTGGCCCTCTACCCTCACGGCTCTACCCCTTTGTGACTTTTTTCTTCTTTTCTTTTCACCAACGATGTACTTGACCTTTCTTATGTCTCTATCTCTATCACTGCCGCCTCCTCTGTAGGAGAGAGGCATGATGCCTGGTATTTTTAACTGCTTCCCTTCTCCCTGTTCATTTTCTTCATTCTCTGAACGTACCTAGTCTCTTTTCTTTTTCTCTGTCCATGGTTCCAGACGAGGGGCTTCACCGGCCTGGGGCGTTTGGGAGTCCACATGAAGGACGTTCTTGAAATACAAACCCTCAATGATGTGCAATTGCAATCTTTATACTCGATCGGGGTAGATGTTGATTCCAAATATAGAACTAGACGGTAGACCCCATCCAATTGGTAGACAGCCTAATAAGGCTGAGACCCCCTCTTTACACAGTACCTACTTGAGCCTCCAACTTGTTTTACACGGTAATTCCTCAGTTCACCGGCTTTTCTTCAATTCACCAGGCTCTTTCCATATTTTTGCCTCTGCAGCTGAATTGAAGTGCCAGCAACCAAAACCCTTTGCAATGATTTTAGGGGATATTCCACAGTACGATTAGCTTACATTCGCCCCCGCCAAGCCACCGAGAGCAAGGTACGGAGTACTTGAGTGAAACCCAAGTCTATTTCCAAACACCCGTAAACGACTCTAAACATCTTCTTGACTTCTCCTCTATATACGGAGTAGAAGCTCTGGCATGCGCCATGACTGAAGAGCCTCAGATGAGCTCTATCCAGCAACGGATCGCCGCCCTGAACCAGTCGCAACAGGCCCGCCCACCGGGAGGCCCTGAACCGCCAATCTTCCGCCCGTCCCCCGAGCGGAGCGCGTCAGCCAACAACCCTCCCTCATACGACGCAGTCGGCTCTGTGGCAGATAGATCAGCTATCGGAAATGAACCCGCAGATGACAGAACCCAAAGGCCGGTCCTGCGACCGCCTCCTATGGAAACACTGCGACCTGAAGTGAAACCAAAGCCGAAAGCCCCTCCGCCATTGCCCACACGAAAATCAGATCGCTTGGCTCCCCCGACACCAGCTCGCCCTGCACTCCCACCGCGTGTCCCGTCGAATCAAGATCGCAGGCCCTCCTTTGAGTCGACTACGTCCGATGCGTCGTATTCAACAACGTCGACAGCGACGTCCGCGGGGCGAGGGGCATCAACGACCTCGGTGAACTCCGTTGGGAACAACCGCATCAAGGCGCCCGCATGGGGAGAGGCAAAACTGCCTGAACTTCCTCCAAAGCGACCTAAGGAGCAGGTTAGCTTGGAACCACCCCCGCGGCCTACAATTAGTAGTAAGAGGAGTTTTGGGAGCCTGTCATCCAAATTGACCTCTAAAATATCCCTGCCGGGGGCCAAGCCGCCTGTTCCTTCTCCTCCAAGTCAGCCTGCACGGCCAAGTCAACCTCCTCGCCCTACTCAGCCTCCACGCGGGGAGACAGAACTAGAGCACCCGGTGCCTCGACTACCACAACGCCCGCGATCAGCAGTCCCTGCAGAAACAAATAATATTACTGATGACTCCCGTCCCAGTCTACCGATTCGTAGAACCCTACCTCCACCACCATCTACTACGCCGGTGAAAGATCCTAGACAACTTGGATTTGGCAACAAAAGCCCAAGCATTCCACCTAGGCCGAGCAGCACTACCGCTAAAGGGACGCCGCCTCCTATCCCACACAGCTCTCGTCCAGACTTATCTAAAATCTTGGCCACAAAGCCCCGATTGAATGGATCGACGGTCTCCCCGAGCCCTCCAGCCCTTACATCAGACACAGAATGTTTGGTTTGTCGGGACTTCTCAGGGCCTGACAATCATGCTGCCCGATATCCTCGTGCATCGCTTCCCACCCAGGATATGACATGGTTAGCAAATGAGCTGACGGCACCCTTCCCATCCTTGACAGACAAGGCTCGCGCGATATTTACTTGGTTGCATCACAACATCTTCTACGATACCCATGCCTTCTTTAACAACTGTGTCAAGCCATCCACGCCGGCCAGCACATTGGCAAGTGGATTAGCAGTCTGCGAAGGCTACGCAGGATTATTCGCCGCGTTAGCCACCCACGCAGGCCTAGAGGCAATAGTAGTAGGCGGCCACGGCAAGGGCTTTGGACACACCGCTCTTTCCCCCGGAGCTCCCGTGCCCCCATACAACGGCAACCACGCCTGGAACGCCGTCAAGATTGACGGTGGCCGCTGGAAGCTCATCGATGCCTGTTGGGGCGCCGGAGCAATCGAGGGCGCCGGACAGCCCTACAAGCAACGCTTCGAACCAGCGATGTTCTCAATCTCAAACGAAGAATTCGGCCTAAAACACTTCCCAGAAAACAAACGCCATTTCTTCCGCGAGGATGGACGTCCCGACCTCACATGGGAAGAATACATCCTCACCGACCCAGAACGACCAAACGGCGTCGAGTCTCTCAAGGTCTACAGCGACGCGGACAAGCGCACCATCGGCCGCAAAACCTTCTACCCACAAGGCCTCCACATTTCCATTAGCACGCCAGGCCCAATACGCTTCCAATTCGGCCTCCTCTGTCCGCATTGGACACTCGCTCGCCATAGTCACATGCAAGCCGGCTTATTCCTACTTATGGTTCATGGTGTGGACGGACGTGAGGATGACAGACTTCCTTTCACTCATGTGCCAGGCTCGGGTCCCGCGGGAGGTGGCGAGTTCTGGTATGTGGATGTTCCTAGTGCGCGGATGCTAGGTGCGCCTGGTCAGAAATTGCAGTTGGCTGTGTTGACTAGCTTCGGAGATCGGAAGGATGCGGACGGTGTTACGGCTCAGGAGTTTCGGGAGAAGGTTGGTCGGGTTGGGATGGCTTGGGCTTATGTTGCTGAGTGGGAGCTTGTTCGGTAGGCTGTGCTGGGCGCTTTCGGTTCATAGTTCAAGGCTTGCCTTGGCAAAGTGTGCATATCTCTCTAAATGCATTGTGGGGAATAGCCCTAATTGCTCTGCCGCATACGCCCATCTTATGCCAGAAACTATACTGGTAAGAGTTACGTAGCATTTGGGAATATCTTCTCGTTATTCTCACTTTTTTCTATGAGCCTGCGCAGAGATATCCATGTAGCAAGAGTACGTCTAATAGGTCAGCAAAAAGCAAACTGGACCTGGTTAGAGAGTGGCACCACAATCTGAGACCTGCCATTATCAGCTGGGTTGACAACGCTGCCAAAAGCAATAGACTCAACGTTCATCCCAGACATGGCTTCAAAGGGGGGTCAGTAGTAGCGGTCGACTCACGGTGACTGGACGTCCGAGACATCTCAACCACGGTTCTTCCTGTTGATAGCGAAGAGTACGGAGTAGGGTGTTCGGAAAGACATTCAAATATGCCCGCTGCCCAGGCTTAATGCGCATACTCCAAATCAGCGATTGACCGCAAACTACGGCAGATGGATGGGAACCTAATAGGTTGGTGTGTCTGGTGTGACGGGTTTTGGCTTCGTTTGTCGTTTACATTTTGAATTGCTGGAGGACTAGGTAGGTTCGAGGACTTCGTTTCGACAATAGGTATAACCAGTACAGCGGGAATGCAGAATATAACTTCCATACTTCAAGAAAAGCGTCCACCAGGCGGCTAATACAGCCGAACTGTGTATAGTCGTGATGACTTGCTGACCCTGAGGGGAGAAGGTTGAAATCATGGTCTCACTGAGACGGGGCTCCTTCCCTCAGTCGAGCTCTTCGACTTGTCGTCATGGCTGTATCTCCATTCCGCTCGAGGTCTCCCGATGCCGGGTGGGATTCGCAGTCAGCAATCCCCATATCACCATTGTCTTTCGGGTCAAACGTGCCAGAAAACCGACGGAATGGTACTATAACAGCAAAGGAACGCGACTTGGATCGATGCGGAAGTCGGCACGACAGTCAAGCCCCCATGTTCGCCCTTTGCCACAAGCACCAAGGAGCTGGACCTTCTGATGAAACCTTGGGATGGTGCAAATCTCCCATCGGTTGTGGTTGAGGCTGGCTGGACAGAAATTGTTAGAAGGCGTGATTCGTGCATGATAGCTGCGGCTCGGGTGCCCGAGGTTGAAAGCTAAGGACGATAGCACTCGGCCAATGAAAAAAATCCAATCTACACAGTACACAATAAACTGTGCTTCTGAAGTTCTGGTTGTTGTACTTTCTCATTGCCTGGTGTACGAATGAATGTACCTAGTTCCCCATTCTTGGAGACGATTATCGTTGAGTTGAATTCACGATTCCATATTCGAATCCCCATTTTGCATATCACACTAAGAAAAAAACTCTCAGCCTAGATTCCGATGACACAAATGCCTCATAACTAGATCGTCTATTTCCGCCATACAAATTCACCAGATTTCCCCTGGTCTGTGCAAGAGCAAGGGGGCGAAGAAGAGAACGGCTTCCCGCCGATGTCAGTGGCTTGATCGAACAGCAAGGGTGCAATGGTTAAAATGTTACTCCGACGAACGTGTGAGAGATCATCCGCGCTAAGCGTCAGGTCACAACCTGGAAAGAGGAGAGCTCGAGAATTGTCTGGGGCAATGAGTCTCGACTCTCGAGTGCAACGGGTCTTGCCCCAGTACTCCGCATCTATAATACGCGGGGAATCAAGGTTACATTCGACAGCTGAACATGATATTGAATACGCGTTTCTAAGACACACCAAGTACCTACGTTCGAGATCAATCGTAAAGCATGGATAGAATGTCTCGCAAAGCACGTAGACTGTCGACCCACACTAAGTAAACAGCCACTGACAGCACAAGAACGCCCGAAGAAATTAAACTTTCAGCGACGCAGTCAATATGGCATTTTCAAGTTCCGGAAAATGGACAAGATCAATCTAAAAAGGGGAAAAAATCACCGCCGTCTTGGAGCCGAGTGCAAGCCGAGTCCACATCGGCGTACGTCAACCACTGCAGAGCCAAGAAGCCGTCAATGCGGTCCCGTTCAGGTAAAATGGCCGTACTCGGGGCCCCGGACTAGTATTGAGGGCTGGGTGGGTTGAAGAGATTTCGTTTCATTCGCTTCCCTTCTCCGCGATGTGGACACTCCGGCTAATTGCAACTTCCAGAGTGTTAGTCGGAAATACGGTAAAAATACCTGTTTCTTTCCAAGGTTCCTTTGTTTCATGCCATGAGGGATGAGGGTTTCGGCCCATGTGTTGCCGAGACCTGGGACCTGTTTCTAGACAAGGAATTTGGTCCATTGAAACATGATTGAGTGTCTCCAGGAAATTTTTGTGGGTTGTATGGGGATTATGCCCGGTAACTGCACATTGACCCCTTTTTGATTTACGGGACCACATTTTTCTCCAGAGTACTGACTCTATTCCTACGGTGTACGGAGTACATCGACTTTTTACCTCTACTCAGATCAAAATCAGCAGAATGACGACGCTTGCTTTTGCCCAGAAACGCCACTTCCGTCCCGATTGCAAGGGCAATCAGCCGGCCATCTCACAGAACCCGAACACGGCTTCAGGCCGGGTTCGGGGGCCCCAAGAACGCGCTTGACCAGGTTCAGGTGTCGTCCTCGTGGCCGATTCCCCGGATCCCATAAGCCATCCCGGGGGGTCCACCAATCAGCGAAGAACGGGTGGATAGGCGGGTGTAGATAACCACCAATCAGCGCCCGCCAATTTACTTGGGGTTGCAAGCGGAGTCTTGGCGCAGCTCTGTTCCCATCTCGAGCCAGTCTGCGTATTATATCTGGGGCATTTTGTACAGGATTTACTCCGTACAGTAATTTGTCTGCCCCGGACCATGTTTAGCGCGGGATGTGAGTGGGGTATACAGGATAGAAACAGAGGAATGCAATCTATGCGAGTGGATTGTCCTTTAGTCGTGAATTTCTATTCGGCCCCCTCCGAATCCAAGATGCCGCGAAGAATTTTCTCCGCGAAAGCATGCGATCTATTTAATAGGGAGAGTGTCCTCGCCCGTTGCGGCGGTTCGATCTTCTTGTCTCCGTGATTTCTTCCTTTTTTACACCTACCTCCCCTGGCCTGGGGTCAACAGTCACCATGTTTGTTGTAGGCAATATCTATGTCATCACGGCGGTGGCCGTCATTGGCGGTGCGCTGTTTGGTTTCGACATCTCGTCGATGTCAGCTATCATCGGCACGCCGGCGTATAAGTGTTATTTCAACCACGGACCTTCTGGTCCCCCTTTCAACGATGACCTTCACTGCAGTGGTCTCGACTCCCTGTCTCAGGGTGGTGTTACGGCTGCTATGCCCGCTGGTTCTTGGCTCGGTGCTTTGATCTCCGGTTTTGTTTCGGATCGTCTTGGTCGCAAGTATGCGATTATGGTTGGTTGTGTCATCTGGTAAGTGGTTGCCATGGACATTGGCGGGATGGATATTGGACAGTTGTGGCTGACGGTTCCTGTCAATTAGGGTCATTGGCTCCGTTATTATCTGTGCTTCCCAGAACATGGGCATGCTTATTGCCGGGCGTATCATCAACGGTTTGAGTGTCGGAATCGAGTCCGCTCAGGTTCCCGTCTATATCTCTGAGATTGCGCCTCCTTCCAAGCGCGGTCGTCTCGTTGGTTCCCAGCAGTGGGCCATCACCTGGGGTATTCTCATCATGTACTAGTATGTGATACATCTGTGGATCCAACTTGTGAAAGACCCAGTGACTGACTTGTATCACAGCATCTCCTTCGGTTGCTCTTTCATCGGAGAAGGAAACAATGCCACTTCCCAAAACTACAGCGAGTCGGTCTTCCGCATCCCCTGGGGTGTTCAGATGGTCCCCGCCGTTCTCCTCTTCCTTGGAATGATGATTCTCCCCGAGTCTCCCCGTTGGTTGGCCCGCAAGGACCGCTGGGAGGAGTGCCAGTCCGTGCTTGCTCTGGTCCACAGCAAAGGCGACCGCAACAGTCCGTTCGTCGTCGCCGAGATGCAAGAGATCCGCGACATGTGCGAGTTCGAGCGCCAGAATAAGGACGTCACCTATCTCGAGCTGCTCAAGCCCAACATGATCAACCGCACCATGATCGGTATCTGGACTCAGATTTGGTCCCAGCTGACCGGTATGAACGTCATGATGTACTACATCACCTACGTCTTCAACATGGCCGGCTACGAGGGCGATGCTACTCTCCTCGCTTCCTCCATTCAGTACATTATCAACGTCATCATGACCGTCCCCGCGCTGATCTGGGTGGATCGATGGGGCCGTCGTCCTACTCTCCTGATCGGCGCCACCCTCATGATGATCTGGATGTTCGCCAACGCCGGTATCATGGGCAAGTACGGAGTGGTGGTGCCCGGTGGCATCGACGGTGTGGCCGAGCAATCGATGCGTCTGAGCGGTGCCCCCGCTAAGGGCCTCATTGCATGCACCTACCTGTTCGTCGCCTCGTACGCCCCGACTTGGGGACCCGTTTCATGGGTTTACCCTCCTGAGCTGTACCCTCTGCGGGTGCGTGGTAAGGCCGTCGCCTTGGCAACTTCGTTCAACTGGGCGTTCAACACGGCGCTTGGTCTGTTTGTGCCCACTGCCTTCGCCAACATACGCTACCAGACTTACATCATTTTCGGTGTTTTCCTGGCCGCCATGCTCGTCCACGTCTTCTTCCTGTTCCCCGAGACCGCCGGTAAGACTCTAGAGGAAACCGAGCAGATCTTCGAGGACCCCAACGGTATTCCTTACATCGGTACCCCTGCCTGGAAGACCTCCACTTCCACCAAGCGCACTGCCGCTGCCGAGTCTGGTGACGTTGAAGTTATCGGGGAGAAGATGGCCGGTGAGAAGCGTGCTGCTTCCTACACCGAGGCTGTTAAGGCATAGGGTGTTATTTGTATAGAGGGTCTCTGTACACCATTGCCTGTTGTTTCTTTCTTGTTTTCCCTTTTGTCTCTGTTTGGGTCCTAGCATGGTCAACTGTGTTGTACCGTGTTGATACGAGGTCATGTAATACTGTTTGAGATCGCATATATTCCCGTCAATCCAGTCTAATCAACAAGATTAGCTCTGCTCAATTCTCTTCACTTTTCGTTTCGAGTAAGATCCCAATATGCCTGTCAGGCATGTTCACCTAGGCGACTCTAGTGCGGTCACAATGGAAGAGACGTACTCTGACCTAGTTCAATTCCAAACCCAGCCAGATTTGAACTGGATACTCCGTACATTATTGTACTGTGTACTCCGTACTATAAATTTTGTGACCTGGTTGGATGTGTGACTGTGTCCCGAAAGCGTCAGAGGAAATGCCAAGAACTCCCCGGAGCTACAAGCTGGGCGAGTTGAAGTGGAGTTAGCCCCTGGAAAAAAGAAAAAAGAAAAAAGATCTTCTCAGATCCTCCGATCGTTCCGATGATGCTTTGATGTTCATCGACTTTCCCCCTTTCTCATCTCATCGCACGTGAGCTCAGACTTCCTTCACCACATACCTCGGGTACGAAAAACAGTCCAGTCATGGTCCGCCCGCGGGGAAGCTCAGCCTTGGGTGTGGACATCCGAGGCGACACCAGTGCGCCAGCGATGTCCACAATGAATGAAGTGAGCCCGATCGAGCCCACATCGCCTGGTATTAAGGTACGCGGAACGAAACCCCGTCGACGCGCAAACCACTAACAATGTTCCTCTCGCAGCAATTCGATGCACAGAAACAGGCCAGCAAGGCACCGCCCAAACGGCGTCGAGCCCGTTCCCTCCTCCACCGATTCGCAGATACATGTCTGCGATACACATGGCTCCTGCCGCTTCTCATCCTGCTGTTCCTCATCGGACTGTACGCTATTAACCCCACACCCGCGAACCCCATGTACAGCGCCATCTTCCTGTCGTACCCCCAACCCCCGAAGACACCCGGTGGGCCCATTATGTACGGCAAGGGCAAGAAGGATATTGCGTTCGTGGCGTTCTACACCGTTGTGCTGTCGTTCACGCGCGAATTCGTCATGCAGCAGATGATCCGGCCGTTCGCGGTTTGGTGCGGCATCCGCGGGAAGGGCAAGACAGCACGATTCATGGAGCAGGTGTACACGGCGATCTACTTCGGAGTCTTCGGGCCGTTCGGTCTGTACGTGATGAAGCGGTCGAGTATCTGGTACTTCAACACGACCGCGATGTTCGAGGGCTTCCCGCACCGCGAGCACGAGGGCGTCTTCAAGGCGTACTACCTCCTCGAAGCGAGTTACTGGGCCCAGCAGGCGATTGTGCTGCTCTTGCAATTGGAGAAGCCCCGCAAGGACTTCAAGGAGCTGGTCGGACATCACATTATCACGTTGGCTCTCATTGCGCTGAGCTACCGTTTCCACTTCACGTACATGGGGTTGGCGGTGTACATCACGCATGATATCTCGGACTTCTTCCTGGCGACCTCGAAGACGCTCAACTACCTGGATGCATATATCACTGCGCCTTACTTCGCCATGTTTGTAGGATGGTGGATTTATCTGCGCCATGTGCTGAACCTTAAGATCCTTTGGGCTGTTCTGACGGAGTTCCGGACTGTTGGACCCTTCGAGCTGAATTGGGAGACTCAGCAGTATAAGTGCTGGATCAGTCAGTACATCACCTTCGCACTGCTTGCCAGTCTGCAGGCCGTCAACCTCTTCTGGCTCTTCCTGATTCTGCGAATTCTGTCCAACTACATCTTCACCCGAGTCACCAAGGACGAGCGCAGCGAGGACGAAGACGAGGATGAAGAGCTGGAGGCTGTCGATGAGACCAAGGGCATTACTACTGGGGCTGACCAGCTTGGCAAGGAGAACCAGGCCCCACAGGTCCTGGTCAACGGCGAACCTGTCGCTGAGCAGCGCGGTCCTCGGACTCGCAGCAAAAAGGCATAAATCGAACATTCCGTTCGTCTCAGTTGATGGTTGATGACTACGGCATCAAAGCCTGAACGTGTTATAGTTATATTTTAGGATCGGATGGGTTCTTCTCCAGGTGATCCTCTGGATGTGTTGATATGCTGTTTAATGTATCTGTTGGAGGGTCTGTGTTGGGTGCATCGGGTGTGCCAGTTAGATAGCCCTTTAGAAGAGCGGGCGCCGGCGCTTGTTTTTTAACGAGCAAATGAATCAAGTAATTTTCTTCTTGGATTGTCAGTTCTTGGGATGTGGATGGATTACTTGTACAGGTCAGGATAGGACTACACGAAAAACATGGTGTATTAACTGGGTCGGTATCAATATCGGCAGGCAGTCAACCATCAATAAAATTATGACAAAATGAAATGTGCCCCGATCCATGAGTCGTGGGGTGCACTTTTCGGACTGACATTCATTTCAAAAAGTAGAAGCTGAAAGATGGCTCCGCAGAGCACTGAGAGCAGCCGCAGACGGAGGGAAAAGTGAGTCACTTGATCCCATGGTGAATGCATCAAACGACATTCTACAAGCGGATAATTACTCCTTGGTTTCTCAACAACTGATTTACATACACAGTTCGGCCGTATTAGCCGCCTGCCCGGTGAACGCTTTACTTGAAGTATGGAAGTTATATTCTGCATTCCCGCTGTACTAGGTGGTTATATTGTCGAAATGAAGTCCTCGAAGTCCTCCAGCAATTCAAGCGAAATGCAGACGACAAACGAAGCCAAAACCTGTCACACCAGACACACCAACCTATTAGGTGTTCTTGCCCTTGCCAGCATCATCCTTTGATTGCTCGTCTTTCTTCTCGGCCTTGTCTTCCTTGGATTCATCGTCCTTGGGCTTTTCATCCTTGGACTCTTCTTTCGTGGCCTCGTCTTTCTTCTCATCCTTGGACTCGTCTTTCGTAGCCTTATCCTTCTTATCGTCTTTGGATTCCTTGTTGGAGTCTTCGTCCTTGGACTCGGATTCCTCCATTTTATCCTCCTTCTCTTCCCCCTTCTCCGAAGAGTCCTCAGCGGGCTTCTCCTCGGAGGTCTCCTCTACCTTGTCGGCTTCCTCCTTGTGCTCATCCTTGTGTTCGTCTCCGTGCTCCTCCCCGTGGGGAGTCATGGTGTCCTTCAGAGCCAGAAGGCCACAAATAAAAGATCATTGGACCGGTGATAGCAGCGGAGCCCAGCATCCTACAAGCACATCAATTAGAAACGGTACTCTCGTTGAAAGCAAGACTCAAGAGCATACACTCACCAAGGCAGGTCACTGGATTTAGGCCCTGGCTCATAGCTGCCGGCCGTAGACTTGAATCTGCGGCCAAGGAGCTGAGCAGATCGACGTGTCACTGGAGCAGCACGGAAGGACTGCGCTGCAGTCGCAGCTCGGAAGATGGAACGACGTGCAAATACCATGATGTATGTGCTAGGTGGTGGAATTACAGTGGATAGGGGGTGAGAGAGAAGAATGAAAGTGAATTGAGCAGAGGTACGAAGTATTAAAGGTTACAGTGTCCCAACACCCCGTCCTTCCTCGGTTTGGTCTACTGTGTAAGACGGGGCCCTGGGCCCCTGGCCCGTTCCCGAGCTGGTCTGTGCGTCGTGATGTCATGTTGTGGCTGGGATTTGAGATCTGGGGCTGGTACGAAGTATGAACGGAGTACGGAGTACATGTACGCAGTATTAGCCACTAGCATTTGTAGAAGACTCTTGGATAACACTTCATAAATACCACTCAGAAGGTTAGAGTCAATACAATTGGCGCTGAAGTGCGATCTGATGTACTTCGTACTAAGTTCGTAGATCCTACGGAGTACATAGCCCAGTCTGGCCCATGTTTATCAGATCATATTTCCTTCCCGATGCAACTCGACTGCCTGTACATCTAAGCAATGAATAGAACAAATCAAGGTTCTGAGAAGTTTTCATAGCTTACTGTCTACATTGGAAGGATATCCGGAGGGACAACACGACATTCGTGAAGCATTGAATCTAATGCCTCAGGCCACAATATATTGACACCTCAGGCGGCAACACCCCACGTCGCGGCGGCGTCTATCCAGAAGCTCCCACCGCAAGCTCTCTCCCCCAAGTTGATTTCACCTGCCTCACATGCCACTTTGACCATACTCATCTTCTGTCTTCCTCCCCCGTACACAGGCACATATTCATCAATATGGCAGATCGCCAAGTCACTCAGCAAACAATTCACGGCCTGCTCGCCAAGCTCAGTGACCCCGATGCTGACTTGAGATACATGTCCTTGAACGATTTATATGACATTCTGACTGGCTCGCAATCTACCTTCCTCACCCATGACCGCGCCACATCAACAAAACTGGCAGAAGGTCTTCTCTCCTCCTTGGATGATCAACATGGCGACGTGCAAAACCAAGCTCTCAAGTGGTCCGTACCGAGCTATATCCCCCATTAATTCCGCTGAGATCTAATTCCTTTCCATGAAAACAGTCTCGGTCCGCTCGCTGTGCGCCTACCATTTGAATCCCTCACGCCCCTCCTCGAGAAGTTGGCGACTTTGACTGCCTCCCAGACGATAGACACTTCTGTGCCTAATACCGCCTTACGCGTCATCGTCGACACCCTCCCTCGCCCCCAGCCAGGCCAGCCCGCGTCTCAGAATGCGATTACCGCCTACTCAGCAGTATCGAAGATTCTGATTCCCCGCTTGTCCGGCCCGACACCCTCAGCCTCACGGAGGCGGGGCTCGGTGGTGAAGGGCATGATGGAGAAGGATCCATCTCGAGGCTTCAGCAGTGATGCAATCGATGTACTCATCAAGGTTGTGACCTGCTTCGGGCCCTTGCTTCAAGAATCAGAGCTCGCGGCTCTTCAAGCATCCGTCATGGCCATCATCCAAAACGACACAGCTGGTACCGTTGTCACCAAGCGCGCACTGACAGCTATTTCTGCGCTTGTGCTCCACTTCTCCGACAGCCAGCTCAACAGCTTTGTATCTACTCTGAGGGATACGCTCTCGTCCGATATCTCCATGGTGCAGCGACGACACCTGATTGCCGCTATTGGCGCTATTGCCAGAACTGCACCGGCCAAGTTTGGCCCGCACCTGGATACCCTTGCTCCGTTTGTCTTCTCGGCGGTCGGAGAATATAACATTGAAAAGGCGGACTGAGTTGCCGCTGCTGTTAGTCTGCAATTAATGGTTGTCTGGTCGACAGCCCATGCACAACCACCATTCGACGGCGCTGAGATCAAATGAGGCTGAGACATTGTATCTGATCGAGATCGGCTGTATGTAGCCTTCTTATGATGATGCGAACTCGCCTCCGAGGCCGTGATTTGCTAAAAGAAGAAAAATGTCTGGGCTCAAGAACCAACCTCTTAACGCCCGCGAGCCAAACATGGACTTAACGATACCCACGTTGATATTGAATACAAGCGCTTCGGCCATCTCAGCTTGCTTCTGTGCATACATGTAAATGCTAGTTGCAGCTTCCTCATATGTGCTCCTGCCTTTCTATGAGAGTAAACAAAAAGCATCCTCGCTCTTTCCTACTCTGTGCTCCTATCTCTTTCCAACCGGTTCTCGTAGAAATTACCTCATTTGCCCTTCGTCCTGAGGGTTGGCTGGTCTTACCCTTCTTCTTCTCTTCCCTCACCTCGTATCATCTCGTTTACTATCCCAAATCCTTACCTCTTTCATACCCAGTTTAATATAGCATAGCCCTATATCATCTTCGAAATGCGTGGTCGTTCGATATCCCTTTTGCTCATAGCCACATTGGCGAGCTCTGTGTTTGCCAGGGCCCATGATGCCCCTGTGTATACAGTTTCAGTTGAAAATACAGTCTCCGTTGAAATATCTCCAACAGGAAACGTGTCCGTGACGGTGTCCCGTCTGGGCAATCGTGATGCGCCCAACAACGCCGACTACCGCTGTGGTCCGAAGCTCGGCAAATGCCCTGTGGGTACATGCTGCTCTGGTGCTGGTATGTATGCAGGTCCCAGCCTACTGAGCTATCTACTAACATCGTTCCCACGATAGGGTTCTGTGGCACATCCAAGGCGCATTGTCGCTCTCCGGACTGCAAGATCGACTACGGCAGATGTGATGCCCACAAAACACCTTTAGGACCACCGACCAAGGATATTCCCCGTCCACACCTTGGTGAAGTCCCGTATGGCCCTCGTGAGATTCGTTCCTGCGCTGTCCCTGGAACTGTTGCATTGACATTCGACGATGGCCCAACCCGCTACACTGGCGACCTGCTTGATCTGCTCGACAAGTACGATGCAAAGGCCACTTTCTTCATTACTGGTATCAACAATGGAAAGGGTGCCATCGATGACCTCAGTCTGCCCTGGGCTTCCCTCATCGAACGGATGGACTCAAGCGGCCACCAAATCGCCAGTCACACATGGTCACATGAAGACCTCAGCTTGATTACCCCCTCGCAACGTGCTGAACAAATTGGAAAGAACGAAGCGGCTCTGCGCAATATCCTCGGATACTTCCCTACTTACATGCGGCCACCTTATTCCAGCTGTAGCCCTGACTCACAATGCGGGAAAGAGCTGGGAAAGCTGGGGTATCACATCATTCTCTACGATATCGACACAGGCGACTACAAGTACGATAGCCCGGACCTGATCCAGCGGTCGAAGGACAACTTTGATCGACAGCTCTTTGGTAGCGATCCGCGCACCAAATCATGGCTCGTCATTGCTCATGATGCCCATGAGCAGACTGTCCACAACCTCACTGAGCACATGCTCAAGGCAATCCATGATCAGGGCTATCGAACAACTACTGTCGGTGACTGCCTCCGGGATCCCAGGGCACTATGGTACCGCAAGGACACCCGAATGCCTTCTCACAAAAAGAAGCCGAAGAAGCATTCCTCGGCAGATCCTAAGAAGCCAATCTCTTGGGACGGTTCTTGTGGTAAGAACTATACCTGCCTTGGCTCCAGATTTGGGTTCTGTTGTGACAGCACCAACTCTTGCGGCAACACCACACGTCATTGTGGACATGGCTGTCAAAAGGATGCCGGTTACTGCTCCATGGAGGCTCCTTTCAATGGGGATGCGTGGAATCCCAAAGTGGGGCCCAAGAAGGGTCACAAGTCAGATGCGGATCCTGGGTACCGGAATATTGGTACTGCAGCTGCCACGTCGTTGTTGCTTGCTTTACTTGTTGCTATGTTGCTGTATGGATGATGGATCTTGGGTTTGCATTGCCATGGTTGATTAGGTGACTTGAGTGTTATCGACTTTGTACTTATTTATAGGCCGTGGCTCGGTCACTACATTCGTTTGAGGCTCTAACCAGACGTGGTATGAATAGGTAGCTCATGGATGGTACGGGATGGACAAGCAGCACAATGGAATACAGTATGCAAGTTTGTCGTTGGCTATACATCGATGGTCGGTGATCATTGCTAGCCTTGTAGTCAAGTATTCTTGGAACCGTTACTCTGAGTAATCGTTTTGATATTCAGACTAGCTGAGGAAATCTCATGATAAATTGGCCTCACGCCTGGGTAGGATATTAAGAAATAACCCAGCCTCTCACTCCCTGTAGATGCAAGAGTATAGCATGCAGCCATAAGCGATGCAGATTCCAACAGCGAAGACACAAAAAAAACAGCACGCCGAGAGCATTCTCCCGAGGGGTATAATAATAACACAAACGCAACAACCCAACCCAACCACAAAAGAGAAAAAGAAACACCACAAGGAAATCCATAAAGTAAAGAACCCTACTTCCGCACCATCTTAAGCAGCGGCGCAATCCTCGCCCTCTTACTCAATCCCACACGATACGGCACAGCACTCCTCGCCGAGATGGGACTATGCTTATCCGGACCCTTGCCTGCACCTTGCGGTGTATTGACAGCCTTAGCGTCTGGTTTCGATGGCGTCTGCGGAGCCATCGTTTCAGTTGCAGCAGGAATAACAGGAGGAGCCGTAGCTGACTCGGCCTGCTGTTGTCCTTGTTGTTCTTGCATACCAGTCTCATCACAGATATTCGTTGGCACAGACTTGGGACTGTTATCGATGACAACGGCTAATTTGGCCGGGACTTTAGGTTCCGGGGGTTTGGTCGGTTCGGGTGTTTCTATCTCTGGAGTCTCGGTGTCGGTCTCAATTGGTTGTTTTCGCTTGCGGCTGCGTTTTTTCGGGGCTGGTTTTTCCTGATTTGCGGGTTGTTGCTTTTCTTCGGGAGTTGAGGCTTTGGATGTATTAGGTGCATTCTCCGATATCAGAGGGATTGGTTCCCGGTCTCGTGTCTCGGGTGTTTCAGGCTGAGGAGTGGCCTTTTCGCTGGAGGCCTGCGTATCGCGAGGTTTGGTATTGAGCCAGATAACGTCGTCTTCGTCAGCGGCTGTGTTAGGAGTAGATGTAGTCTTCGCTTTCTTTGCTTTATTCTTTTTCGGGTCCTGGGGTTTTGTCTTTGTAGTCTTAGTCTTGGGCGCTGCTTCTGTGTTTTCTTCGTCAGTTTCATCCGGGGTTCCACTCGAGACCGGGGTGTTGTTCTCGGTTATCTCTTCTGTATCGGATGGATCGGCCGTACCGTTTGCGCCAGGGGGTTTGAACTCGTGGTCTCGGGAGTTGGCTAGCTCGTCATCTTCATCGCTGTCTGGTACAGACTGTTGCTTGGATCTTGGGCGCTTTTTCTTTGCGGCTGGCGCGTCGATGGCTGGTAGGATGGCCGGTAGAGCGAGCTCGTCGGGTGCGCTTGATTGGGAGTATTGTGGAGAGACGAGACTGGCAGCGGTGGTGTCGGCTTTGACGCCGCTGTATCGTAGTGTGATGATGGATGAGAGAGGTTCGGTGTCATGTGGAGAAGATGGGTCCGGCTGTTGAGGTCTGGGCTGGGGATAATCATCCAGGGGTTGGTTTGCGAGTGTGCTTTGTTGTTCCATGAATAGCTCGGATGATTGTTGGAGACTACTTCTCGGGGGTGGAGCCATTGAGTTATTGGTATCAGGGGGAGTCAAGTCGTAGATACCCTGCCTGGGGAGCAATGGAGATTGATTTGTCTCGGAGTGAGTTCCATTGGGGGCTCCAGGATATGAGGAGCCAGTTCTCTCCTCTCCGCTATATGGATAGGAATGAGAGCTTGGCACTGTGGGGATCGGTGCAGACTGAATAGGGTCTGTCGTGTACAGCGCAGCTGTAGATTGAAGTTGTGGGCCACTTGAAGGTTCATCGTCTAGAAGTCTTCTCTGAGCGAGTCCAATCTCCGTCATCATAGCACCTGGATTACCTTTAGTATGTGAATCTAAGCTTTCTATCTTCTTTGTCTTGTTTTGTTCAAGCTATTCCATGGCGACGTACCAACTGATCCACTCCCGCCCTCACTCGTCGAGGGAATCCATCTCTCCTCACGCCACTGCTGCGATGAAGTAGCCGTTGTATGGCTCCTTTCTTGGGACTGGAGGAATTCATCGAAATTGACACTCAATTGTGGAAACATGCTCTCATCCGGAGCAGGCATTGCATAGTGGGTCATCTGTTCGGCGGGGATATCATGGTGTTGCTCGAGTGCGGGCTCAGAGGGTTGGAGGGGAGCAACAGAGGGGGAAGCTCATCCCCCTCAAAGGGTTCATCCTCATCGGAGTCCTGAATGACACGATCCACACCCATTAGAGTCAATTCTCTCGAGTCGTCGGGGCTAGCAGCATTGAAGTTGATGGCCAAGAAAGTTAACGCGTTCCTGACACGACGGCACGTGGTGATAAGATGGAGATCGACATACGATAAGCGAGGTACATCTAACATCTTAGGGTGGAATCAACGCCTTACATTGAAGGAACTATTTAACTACACAGTACGGAGATAGCACCTAAATAGCCCTATACAATCCTACACTGTATAAAATCCAAACGACCCTTCTATTTCCCAACCATACGACATTTGATCATCGCAACCAAAAAAAACAAAAAAAAAAATCCAACCCTACTCGCTTCACCCGGAAAATCCAATTGCCCGCATCCAAATCAGCTCTAGCGCCCAAAAAACCCAGCATAAATACAGCCGACTCGCCCGCCCCTTTTGACTCTTTTTTCTTTTTTTTTCTTTTCTATCAACTATCGGGGCTCCACTTTGTGGCTTGCTGAGGCTTATCCGATGGCTTCGGCCTTCATGGGTTTTCTTCCGTTCCCGGCCCTGGAGAGTGACAGACGATCCTTCTTATACAACACGTTATAGCTGATGCTAGGGCTTCTTTCGGGTTGTCCTATTGGCGTTAGCTGTGGGGAGGCCGTTACATACCTTTTTTCATAGACGAATATGAATATTGAATATAGCGTCACTGGTGGCCTGATCAATGAAATATTTACCGCATATCTACTCTCTAGAGACAATATAAACCTAGAAACTGGAACTGGAAACATAAGCGAGGACAGCCACACATACAGCGGCAGTCCTTGGTCATTCTATTACCTATTTCTTAGTCCATTGCTAGGTTGCGGCGCGGCTGTCGTTTATCATACCTAGTCTGTTGGAGAAATTCCCCTGGAAGAATAGACTTGAAATTGCAACTCAAGGAGTTGAATGGTCAAAGGGAATCTCATATAGATACAAGCTCAGTATGTACTGTACTAAAAGCAATAGACCAAAGTCATATGCCAAAGAAAAACGTGTTGTGAAAAAAAAAAGAAGAGAAGGCTGCATAATGCTGCATGGTTGACGAGTCTGCAGTCGCCAACCTCAAAGAAGACGCCAATGTCATCCACGAATGTATCCGACACACCAAAACACCAACAAACCCATCAACAGGCTCAAAAGAGCCTAAAACATAAAATGCAACAGGTGAGTCCAGAGTCACCGGGTATCTCAAGCCATAGACACAAATGCATCAAAAGAGAAAGGGTAACCTCGAAGAGAATCACAGCACACCACCCGGCAGGTTGATCTGTCCTTGCCGGCCGCTATCGAAGCCAGCGCTGTTGGGTGCTGATGCGGTAGGCCCGGGGGTGCCACTCGGGTTGTCCATGTGAATTTTCCGCAACATGAACATTGGCTTTCGCCCTTCCTTTTCTAGCTGCTTGAACAGGAGAAGAGGCTTCTCCTGCAATTCCAGGCATCGCTCTTGGTCTCCATACACGATGTAAAGAGCGTAATTCTTCCAGTCAGAGTTAATGTTGTATTTCTTGAGGGCAGCCGGCAGAACCTTGTAGCAGGGATCTTCCCACGAGACTCGGAACGACTTGAAGATTTCCACACTATTTGGATTTTCACCGCCTCCGCTCCCGCCACCTCCAGTCCGTGAGTCGGTCCTGTCGGGTCGAGGGTCAAGACGTGATGCCGTGGATGGTGTCTCGGCGCGGGATGATGGTAGCTGGCTTGGAGTGAGTCGGTCTCGGGAATGTGCAGTCGGTGTTTGTTCGGGATAATCATAGGCCGTGTTGCGGTTCCCACTGGATGGTGCTTGAGAATATGATCGTGAATTGAGTGTCTGAGGATGGGCGTGGTGCAGATGAGGCGACGTTGGTGAGGGTATGCCAGGTGATAGTTGTGATCCTCCGTTCATTGAGGCTGTCAGATGGGACGAAGCGGCCATAGCGGCAGCTGACGGGTTCAGGGTGTCGTGGTGAGATCCCCGTTCATAGCCCATCGGTGGGATGTGGGTTGGCGAGTTGTTCTTGGGGGTCGGGCCGCTGGGGTGAATGCGCTTGGAGAAAGCTCGCGCAATCTTGGATGACGATGATTGTTCACTTATGATGGGCTGGGAATTTGTAAGAGTGGCTGTGCTATCATGCCAGTTGTCTGAAGGTTGCCCGCCTGAAGAAGGAGGTGGTAATGGATGTGAGCGATCTTTTGCGATTTTGATAACTGGCAAGATTTCTTCGCGCAATCGCCGATAATCATCTGTGATCCGCCGCAGCTCGGTCTCAATCAACATGAGTTTCTCGTCTCGAACCTGGATCGATTTGATCAAACACGCGAGGTCCTGTTGTGATGCGGTCTCATTCATACTCTGGTCCGCAGCTGCAAGCATGGGTTAGATATCATGCTCGAATGGTGGGGGTCTGGCGACATACAAAGGGGAATATAATGGTCTGCATCGAGAGGGACCATCTGCTTGACTTTGATTTCATAAACGCTCTTCAAAATTGTCAATCGATGTCCCACACTGTTGATGCCCATTTCCTTCAGCTCCTCATGCTTCAAAGCAACTAGGGCTTCGCCGACAATCGCATTTTCTGCGCGGTAGGCTCACGTCAGTAAAGTTCACGAACTGAATATCCTAGCGAAGTCGCTAACCTCGAAATGCGCCATGATATTGAAGCAAGCCAAGTGACGTCAGAAATTCCTTGCATTCTTCCACTCCCCATTCTGTAATGAGGGTTCGCGGGGAACGAGGACCATCCATCGGGTGTCCGAATTTGGTCGGAGTATGTTCTGCCGACTGAATGTCGGAGTCTGTGGGAGAGCACTCAGAGTCGATATTAAGGTGCGGCGAGGTAATGACACTGCGTTCGTACTCATCATCCGCGTCGGAGTCGGCGTGATAGGAGGTGTGGAGAGACATGATGGCGGGGGGCTGTTCGGCGACAAGGCGATATCCACCGAATGTGGTGATGAAAGGTATGAGAGGTATGCAGACACCACCGCCAGACTGAGTGTGCTGGGGTTCACGTAAAGGCAGAATCAGCGGTAATGCGCCGAATGCTCTATCTTACAAAGCGCAGGCAGAAAGAGAGTACGTCGGGAGTCGAAGTCTTTAAGGCGAACATGTGCGGATTGGGAAATTATCGAGGCGACTGCTTTATGTTTGGTTCCTCGTGTTGTGGCCAAGTGTTTTCTCAATACTCCTCTTTGAGGAGGGGCGCTGAGATGGAAGACGCGGCAATCAACAAGCTGAGCAAAGCGGGGAAGGTTGGCGGTTCAGGGCGGCGAGATAGAGGCGTTGGGAGAGAAAGGCGACTCGTCAATACGAACAATGAGCAGATGTTCTTTGAGGCCAAAACAAATTGATGTCCGAGACTAAACTGAGACTTGAAGATCGAGATCAGGCAAAGAAGATGGTCGAATGAGAATGGGGAACACGTGACAGGGTCTGGACTGGTCAATCCAAGCCCTCAAGACCTCAGAGCTACCGGAGTATAACTAACCATAACTGATTCTTCTTTGCTTCTCGTGTAAATGTTCATCAGTCATCAGGTATTTATCCGTTCATGATAGACATGTTCTTGGCTCAATATCTCCCTACTGTTGAAGACTTGTCAACTTGCCCCGCCTTCATCAAAATGATGCCCTACACCTCCAGTAAGGGCGAAACTGAACCAAGTTTATTTCTCTAACTTGACTACAAGTCTCCTCCAACGGCCATCACAGATTGCTAATCAACATCTGCCTAACAGGAGTAGGGATTGTTCATAAGCACTGCTTACCTCTTTGTGAACACCCTCTGCTGTCAATGCTTTTTCCCTCCCAAGCGATCTAGAGAACCTACATGTTCAAGTGTATATGGAAGAAACAATGCCTACGGCACGGAGAATAGAAAAGTACATCGAAAGGTGATATTCATCCTCGAATGATGGTCTATCCAAATGCAAAAGCGCCGACCATCGTATGTAAACCCATGAAATCCGATGCCGCAGCCGGCCCGAACCAATCTGTACTCCGTAGAAAAGAAACCCGCCATGCATGATCGCATTTTGAAACAAATGCTGCTCCCCCAAACCCTTAGTGACCGTCATTACTTCTTGTCGCCATTGGGCGCACTGTCACCTTCCAGATCCGCCACTTCTCGTATAATATCCTTTAGTCCGCGTACACCCTCGTCGACGACCGACTCCGGTATACAGACATTGACTTCTTTGATGTATTTGAGCGGGTCGTAGGGCTGGTCCTTGCCCTTTTTCGTGCCGTTGGTTGTCCCGTTGGCCTGGCCGTTTGACCTGACCTCTAACGCGGGGTGACTCCGGCCCTCTGCTGAGGCGAGTACTGCTGCCATCACGTCGTCGAAGGTCTCACAGCGGCCGGCGCGGAGGAGTTCTGTGGCGAGGGTGGTGATCTTTTCTGTCCAGCCTAGACGGTGGAGGGAGCTGAGGAGGTTTTCTTGTAGATCTTCGAGGGCGCAGCTGGCGGATAGCTTGACAAGGAGGTCGGATTCGAGAGCGTCGGGGGTGGGGGTGGCTCCGTTGGTGGAGGCGGATGAGGGCATTGTGGAGGGCGGGAATAAGGGTTTTGCGGGCAACACTTGAGCAAGAGAGAAAAGCGCGGGCGGCTCTTTCGTACAGAAGCTCTGGTTTTCCCCGGAGAAATGAAGTGTCGCTGGTTGGCGCAAAGTGGTTGTCGGAGGGGCCCGCCCTTTATTTCAATGCGGGATCGAAGGCCTATTAGAATTACATTGCATGTAGTGGACAGAAGTGCATGCAAGGCAATTGAAGCTGAGGAAACAATCAAAGATATACGTAGTTAGGAGAATATCCGAGCAGGGCTGACTCGCGACGGCCAGATCGGACAATCGGCATTGTGGGTCCGGTCTCGAGCGGTGAATCGGGATTCGCTGTCTTTGCCTCTTACTCTTCTACAGAGTACAGAGTATTGCTCTTCTTTTGATATTCTATTCAATCATTCTCAGAGACTAATGATCCAGGTCACTTTGATCGTATTATGATATTATAACATATTATCAAGCTGATATCGACATTTACCAGGGTTGGCTTCCATATCATGGCAATGGTTGCTACTTGCTAGGTCCTGATCTATACTCAGAGTGCAGATCTCAAGACTATGTACAACGGATCGATCTTCACCAAGTTCCAAGGCTATTGCCTTATTTGCCTACTCTGCCTTGATCGCGAATGGAGCAGGCGCAGGGTTTGACAGCGCCCATGAAATGCCATTGCTCATCACCTCGTCCCATCTCTTGGACTCGGAAAGTTTATCCCCGTATCTTCTGAACCCATGGGGCACGCCAGGGAAAACATGGACGTCCGTAGGAACACTATCGAGGAAGTCAGCTCTGGAACCCCCAACTCAGAAAAGGCAAACTCACCCATTCGCAGCAAGCTCTTGCGCAAAGAACAATCCCTCATCTCTTAGAGGGTCATTTCCCGCAATGCCAAACGTAGTAGGAGGCAGCTGCTTGATCTCTTCCGCGGTGGCATTACCAGGACTTATCTTACGATCGTTAATGGCGTCCTTGTTATTCGCAAGAAGCAGGTCGCTGAACAGCTTCATGCGACTCATCGGCAAGATCGGCGCTTCAGCACACTGCACATAACTTGACAACTCAGGACTCTTAAGCATCTCCATTCTGGGCGCATAGTGTTCAGACACCACAAGACAGGGAATCATGAGCACCTGTCCTGCAATCTTAGGAAGAGCACTCAAGCGCTCATCCTCACCACGCAGCTGCGTCAACACCAACGACGCCGTCAGCCACGCACCAGCCGAAATGCCGCCAACGACAACCCGATCGCTGAGACCGCCGATCTCAGCGATATGTTCGTGCAGCCAGACGAAGGTATCTTCGACATCATGCCAAGCAGCGGGATAGCCGTGTTCGGGCGTGTGTCTGTAGTTTAGATTGAGGACTACAACGGGAGTACCCTGCTGGACGCGCGAGGTTACAATGAGCGAACAAGTCGCATCTTCAGAGCTCAGCGTGCCAAACAGAAAACCGCCACCGTGCAGATGGACGTAGACAGGCAGGCGCTCGGAGATGGGGACACCTGCAGGGCGGTAGGTGCGTACTTCTAGGGCCGTGCCGTCGCGGCCTATGACCGTGTGATCGTGCATCTGCACCGCGGAACTCAGACCTAGGTCGATCATATCCCGCGCGGCGGACTCCTCGCGAGTCTTGTTCATGAATGATTTGATTTGTTCCGCCGTAAGATCGTCGGGGACTGCAGGCAGGGTTGCCTCGAGGGCCAGCCATTCGGCGCTGGGTCCGGTGTACGCAGAGAAGTCGGCCATGTTTATTCTTGTGATGTAGGTTTATTCCGGGTTTATGATGTAGAAGGAGATATGTTGAATGCAATAGGTCTCTACCTGGGCATAGGCTGACATCGTACAACATCCATAAGCATAAGCTGAGACTATTAACTGACACTACCCCACTCATCCCACCTCGGCTCGGCTATGCGTTGCTTTACGGGCTGTATTTATCCATCCGACAACCCCACTTGAAACATTGGAGTAACTCCAGTTAGGTACGTCAGAAATGACAGTTAGAGAGACTTTAAGTGTAGACAAGACATCTGTATATCATTAACTTTATATGTATCATTGACACGGGTAAACTCACGCAAACTCCTCAACCCAACCCCAAAACCTTCAACAATGGAACCAACAATCCCATCAGAACCCCCTTCCCGCTCCTTATCAGGGAAAGCAGCAATCGTAACCGGAGCAGGCTGCCTCGGAGAAGGCATCGGCAACGGCCGCGCCATTTCCATCCTCCTCGCCGACGATGGCTGCGACGTACTCTGCCTCGACCTCAACCTAGAATGGGCCAACAAGACCGTGGAGATGATCAACTCAAAACCCGGCCGCGGACGAGCATTCGCACTTCGTGCAGACGTCACGTCAGAAGCAGACTGCGAAATGGCAGCAGAATGCGTACTTGTAAAGTTCGGACGACTGGATATCCTGATCAACAATGTCGGCATCGGAGGCGCAGCTGGCACTGCTGTCGAGGTTGATATGGTGGAGTGGGCCAAGAGTATGGAGGTCAATGTTGCCAGTATGGTGATAATGGCCAAGTATGCGATTCCGGTGATGTCCCAGAATGAGGGCGAGATTAAGGGCAGCATTGTCAATATGGGGAGTGTGGCTGGGTTGAAGGGTGGTACGCCTCATCTGCTGTATCCGACTGCTAAGGGTGCTATTGTGAACATGACAAGGGCTATGGCGGCACATCACGCGCCTGATGGGATTCGGGTTAATTGTGTTTGTCCAGGGGTATGTTCATGATCAATTATTCGTTGTTGCGAGAGATCAGAGCTGACTATTGTAGATGCTGTATACGCCTATGATGTATGGGAAAGGGATGAGTGATGAGGCTCGTGAGGCTCGTCGGAAACGGAGCTTGCTGGGAACGGAGGGGAATGGGTGGGACTGTGCTGGAGCTGTGGTATTTCTAGCTGGACCTCATGCGCGGTGGATGACGGGTGTTATCTTGCCAGTTGATGCGGGGACAACAGCTGCAGTGGGGATTGGAATGACCAAGAGTGCAAGTGTCAATGCTTAGTTTGGCCGAGAAGACTCTTTTCTTTCCCTTCATCTCTTTTCCCCTCAACCACCAACTCAGAATCAAAACAATTACAGATCATTCCGATGATGAGCTTCGATGTGTAAAGGTTCTTGAAGCATTCTCGATTGTGGATCAATATGACAAATTTCCCGGGTGGATGAAATGTTGGACATACCCTCTTCGATCTCTGGTCGATGATGGGAGATGGAGGTTTGCCGCATTGATGACGTTCCTTTTCAGGGAGCGTACTGCGGATGATTTGATATTCTGGTTCATGATACTATGGACTGAGGCTGCCTATCCCCCTGCAATCCTCGCGGCAATCTGAAGAACATATATCCAGTCCGGAATACCAGACACGAATATGCGTCAACCTGGAACCCAGCTGCTAGCATAAAGCAAGGCTTATTGGGCGCCAGGTACTGACAGCAACTGGAGTGGATTGCCGATGTCTCCCTAGTCAGCTGTTAAGGAACAAGCAATTCTCACAGATGCCATGGTCGGCTGCGTATATGGAACAGGCTACGGATGTGTTGTTAGCAGTGATAGTGCCTACCTGGGTGTATGTCTTGGAGACTGGATCAACCACTCGTGGACTAGAAGATTGATTAGAACCCTCGATCCTTTATACTGGTAGCCAAAGCTCAACTGGTATGATGCATATCTCCAACATCGGAAGGTCTGTTTCCTCTGTCCGCGGGTATCACAGTGTCGCTTTAAATGAACAGAGATGATTGAAAGACGATTCGGATCGCAAATGGGGAGAGGTGAGCCAAACGGGGGCCAAAATTCCTTGTTAAGCAAGATGGTACTCAGACAATACGTGGATCACAAAGAGTAAACTAACCCAAGACGAATTCAAAGTCTCCCAGAGTCTCCCACGAAAGGGCGATTGAATCTCGCAGAGGCGTGTCGCTGGAAAAAAAAGAAGAAAAAAAAGACAAGAGAAGAGAAGAAAAGAGAATACACCAGTAATACATTCCATTCCAATCCACCAGGTACAATTCGCTCAGATGAAAAGAAACGCCAGTAAATGCAAGTTACTTCAAGGTATTGTCGTTAAATATCGCCGTCGGTGTCGGTCGCCACCATGCGCTGTTTCTGCTTATCTTTGCCCTCTCTCCTCAGTGCTTCTATTGTGTTCTGCACTTCGCATTTGGCCTCTGTGTCAATATTGGTGCGCTCGTCTGGCTCAAGAGTCTCTTTGTCGCCGACCCGCTCGTATAGCATGCGAGAGATACACCGGTTGATATTGGTATATTGCTCCTTCGAGATGATCCTTTTCTTCAAATGCGGTTTCAATGCAGTGCCCACCATTTTCTGAATCTCGGCTTTGAGGGCTAGGGATGGTCCAGCTCGAGTGGGAGATGACTCGGGCGATCGAGAAGTCCCAAGATGCAGTGCGCGTTGCGGGATGCGGGAGCGTGAGCGGTTGGGATGGCGCTGCGATGGGTCCTTTTCCGCGCCAACCGCCGTTGGGCTACCGGAAGAGGATATTTCGGGGGAGAAGGGAGGTGATGTTGGTTCAGCGGGGGAGGACAGCTGAAGTGGAGAGATGGGGCGGCTCCGCGAGAAAGGTGGCGGTGTGGCCGCCGAGAGGAGAGGGGAGGAGTAACGAGACGAGGAGGGCGAGATTGATGGAGAGGATGGACCGGGAGATGGGCGGTCGGTAGGAGCGACAGACGTTGAAGCCGAAGGTCCGTATGAATTGGTAAGACTCGGTGCGTCCTCAACCTCCTTTAAGAGCGATGACAAGAAGCTTGGTCCAGCGGAGTTGTCGCCATTCAGCCGAGCACTGGAGCTCCCAGTTTTGGATGATTCACCGGTTTGGGTCTGCTGTGCCAGAGCCGCGAGCTCCTGTGGCCGTCTTGTTCGAGGTCGCTTCAGCTTGCGCTCTGGCTCGGTGGGCTCGGGAGACGGCGACATGGTAGGCTCTTTGCGCTTTCTGGCTGCGCTTGGGTTGTTCTCAATTTCCCGAGCCCTTTCAAATGCGTTCCAAGCCCGCATCTCCTCCAGGGACTCGGGCGCGGGTGTTGGAGCTCTAGGAGCCCGAGGTCGCGATGGTCGGGCATGGTCAAGGTCGAACAGTGATGCGCTGTCGCGGAACCGGTTGCCTCCGCCTTGTCGTTCGGCTATTTCAAATCGACGTTGCCATGCTTGGAATTCGCGCTGGTTTGCCTCTTCGCGACGGCGTTGTTGCAGCATACGTTCAACAGATCGAT
Source organism: Penicillium bovifimosum (assembly GCF_028826915.1). Lineage (NCBI taxonomy): Eukaryota > Fungi > Ascomycota > Eurotiomycetes > Eurotiales > Aspergillaceae > Penicillium > Penicillium bovifimosum. Next base: position 1,096,115 of record NW_026622717.1, on the reverse strand, counting down.
CGTCATCAAACGGAAAATCGAGATCGATATTCAAATGATCCCAGACAGACTGCCATACTCGGGCCCAGTGTTGAGAGTTCATCTGGTTTCGAGCCTGGAGCTGCCTCCGTTGGGCCCGAGTTCGACGACTGCGCTGCTCGGGCGCCCGGGATGGGCGCGGGGGCGCGCTGATACCTCAGACGCCGGCCTCAGAGCACGTTGCGACTCGCATTGTTGACAGTACCATTCCCCCGCGGGAATCCCATCCAAGCCTAGACAGTAAGTGTGAGACGGTGCTTCACATCCATCGCATAGGAGGAGGACATCCTCGTTATCATCCTGTCCGCAAATTGTACATGGCTGGAAGTCGGCCAAGTCATCCTCCGCATATTCAATAATCATAGACGGGTCAAGGTCTGCCACTTGTGTTCGGTCTTCAACAGCATAGGACGAAATAACGGTTCCTATATTATCACACTTAGTACGTGTACTCAAGAGAGGAACTTGTCATATTCAAAGAAGGGGGAAGCCTCGTACCTCCGACTTGGTCGCTCAACTCCACCATATTGAAGCTGCGACGACATATTGGACAACTATTTGCGCGTTCAACCCATGGCTTTAAGCAAATATTGTGTAAGACATGACCACAGGGAAGTAACTGAGCGATCTGGGAGTCCTCGAGCCCAGTGACATTGCCATCCTTTTGGTCAATGCTCACAGGCTCAAGAGGATCACCCGCCCCTTCACCAAGGTCGCCTAAACAGACAATACAAGTATCTGACATGGACAAAGGAATAATATGAAAACGCGATGTCCATGAAGAGCAACTTTCAAGCGATGTAGAAGAGAAGAAGGTGTGGGGAGCGGCCTTTTGAAGGTGGGCCGGATTGCCGGACTAACGCAAAGTAGGTAGGAACGATGGAGGCGAATGATGCCCTGGATCAGGCGGAAGGAGCGACCGACCATTCACGATAACGGTTTTTGCTGTTCAATATTGTGAAAAGATATATATTTTGTTATTCGCTTTTACTAATTACTATGACTCCTTTACTATGAAAGGCTATCGAATATCTTTGAGGCTGGGTCATGGGCCATGTGACTTCTTTGACAATCGAGATCATGTTCGCAACCATCCAACAGGGTCCCTGTACCACGCAAACAGAGATCCGCACACAAAGTCACTGAATGGCAAGGTGGCCAGTCTACAATCGAAGATAACTACTTTAGGCGCCCACCATTCAGCTGAAACCCGAATCAGCGTCTTCAGCCTTGTCCTCACCTTAATCATCATGATCACAGGCTAAAAATCAACTGGCGATGACGAAAGGATCAGGTGAGTCAAGACTCAAGAGCAGACCCAGACACCTGGTGCAAATGTCCAGGTGCACATAAAAAGTACAAAAGCAGATATCATTCGGAGCACACTCGGTCTAAGCACGCAGGGTATATTCAAGACAGTGCAATGTGCCAGTGCCAGGTGACATCCGGATTGAGATCCGCTCATATGGCGTCGAGTCTACGTGACTGTCTCACGCCCGAGGAACCATAAAAGACCATACGTCGACAGCCCATCTATATGGTGACTCACACAGTCGCAGAACAGAAACAAATTCGCGAGGATTCTGGATTGACTGGCAAAATTGTCTGTCCTGCAGATAGCGACCGAAGCGAAGTTCGAGACCAGTCAGAGCGATATACGATATACTCGAAGCGATGCGGATGCACAAGAAATTGTATTCCCGAATTTATTCATTCATTTTTTGGTATTCGGACGTAACCGTAAAGAGAAATGAAAAACCACACAATCCTCCCATTTAGACCTCGGCGATCTCACGCAGACGACGGATGGTGGAGCGGGTGGCAGCGGCAGCGGGGGTGCTATAGTGAGCGAATGGTCAGTAAATCTTCTGGATGGTGTGTTGCGACTTTGTGCGCCGTTCGAGTTCGACTCCGAATCAAGTCACAACGCCGCTTTCGTGGTTGGTGTCGACTTACGAAACGGTGTAAGCACCACCGGCAACGGTCTTGTTGCAGCCCTTGCACTCCCAGATACCGACAGCCTTGCGCTTGACGGTGTTCTTTCCGCAGAAGGTGCAGACGTAACGGGCGTGCTGGGTGACTTCCATCTTCTTCACCTGCTTACGCAGGGAGGCACCGTATCTGTTGGTAAAGCATGATTAGAATCCGTGTCGTGTTGTAAATGTGTTCGCTATAGGTCGTGTGTCTCGATCGAGGATATCACAGTCGTGTGGGCGCGAATTGGGCGAATGCCATACCTGGTACCATATTTACCGGTGATGCCGACCTCTGTGGGAAACAGTTAGCATCGGTGAAAAATTTGTTTCGCTGTTGAGTGTCTTTGAGGGGAAACATACTCTTGGTGCGCTTCGTCATCTTGGCTGGTGTAGAGGGTGAAGATGGGTATTCAACAGGAGATCAAAAAAGACGCTTTGAATGAGGGCGGGTTGTGCTGTGGATTCTCGCTTAGGGCTCTTGGCTTGGTGCGATCACCTGACCTTTTTGAGTTAGTGGGCTTATGTCATGATGGATCTTGGTGGCCTCAGGTTTCAAAATGCTTACTTTTGTGGCTTCGTGTCCTGTGTGGCTTCGACGGTCCACAAGGTCCACCCAAAGCGATGTACGGAGTAAAATGGGACGATGACGGTGCTGGTTAATTTTCGCTTCGATGCTTGATTTTTATCGGTGCCCTCAAATTCAGGCTTTCATTTCTGTGAGAATAAAGTACCCCAGACTACCCCTCAACTGTCATATGAAGTCCCCTAATTTACTCTCCAACTCGGCCTAATTGTGTTCGAGACCGCCGTATTTTACTCAGTCGGGCGACTCGGGCCAATTGATCTATCCGGTCACGTGATACGCCCAAGACAAGAATGATAAACACTTCCAAGATCGAATCAGTACTCCGTAGTCCGAATCATATTGTGTGACCTGTGTTGCTTTTAGTCCTACGTAATCTTCACGCTTGCGCAATAAGTCTCCCTCGCCTACTCACCTCCGCTCCAGATTCCTTGTGTTCTCAAGCGTGCCGAGAAGCTTGTGATCCGCCGAGCCCTTTCCAGCAAAGCTACATCATAGACCCCAACAGTCCACCATTCCAGAACCAAGCACCATGACTTCCAACCGACAGTATGACCTGGTCTTGCTAGGCCCGACTGGCTACACTGGCAGATTCTGCGCAGAGCACATTGTGCAGAACCTCCCTACCAGTCTGAAATGGGCTATCGCAGGCCGCTCCGCGCAGAAGATGGAGCCTATCGCGCAGGAGCTGAAGGCTCTGAACCCCGATCGTGCTGACCCAGGTACACAATTCCGCGCTCTTTTCTAGATCTCACAACTTGCAAGCTCGGCGCTTACTGCTGTGGTCATAGATGTCCTGGTCGTCCAACTCAACTCTACCGAGCTCAACGAGCTTGCCCAGAAGACACGGCTGGTTATCAACTGTGTGGGTCCGTACCACCTCTACTCGACTCCGGTCGTGGAGGCATGCGCTTCCAATGGCACTCACTATGTGGATGCGTGAGTCATTGCATTTATTTATTTTGTGCATCATTCGAACACTGGCTAATCGTCACAGCACTGGAGAAACACCCTGGATCAAATTGATTATTGACAAGTACCATGAAACCGCCAAGGCAAATGGAGCTATTGTTCGTTCCACTGCAACCTCCAATATATGACTATACTGACTTCAGGAAGATGATCCCTTCGACTGGCGTCGAGAGCGCTCCTGCCGATATCCTGGCCTGGTCTCTGGTCAAGCGTGTCCGCGAGGATCTCTCAGCTCCGACCCGCCAAATCAACAGCACCATCAAGGAAATGAAGTTTGTCACACCCATCCACAAAAGAAACACATATCTGACCCATTCAACCAGATCCTCCGGCCCCAGCGGCGGCACTTTGAGCACGATTCTGTCCATCTTCGACTGGCTCCCAATGTCCGAGCTCTCGAAGTCGATGCAGCCCTTCACCTTGGCAGCATCTCCCCCACCGAAGAACATTCCCGGCGAATCAATCCTGGAGAAGCTGCTTGGTGCTCGCTCAATCCGCGACCTAGGAACCGTGACAACCTCCCCAAGCGCAATCGCCGACATCACCGTCGTGCACCGTAGCAGCAGCCTAATGCCCGAGCTGTACGGACAGAACTTCTTCTTCCGCCAGTTCCTGTCCGTCCGCAACGTTCTCATCGGTGTCGCCGTCCACATCGGCTTCTTGGTTGGACTCTCTCTGCTTGCGCTACCGCCTGTACGCTGGCTGGTTCGCAAGCTCATCTTTGCGCCTGGCGCTGGCCCGCGTAGAGAGGACTCGGTAAATGACCGTCTCGAGTACCATGCCATCGCCACTTCGGACAGTACTCCGCCGCAACGCGTCTTCGGTAAAATTACCTACCATGGCGGCATGTATCCATTCACTGGACTTTTACTGGCTGAGGCTGCTATGGTTATTCTCAGCGAGGAGGAGAAGATCAAGAAGGTCTCGCGTGGTGGCATTGTTACCCCGGCTACGCTGGGTCAGGACTTTGTGGATCGCCTGGACAAGGTTGGCTGCAATATCGAGACCAAGATTTTCCAGTACTGAACAGAGTCATTGGTTATGGTGTGAGGCCAGGCAAGGCTTCTACGCTGACTTGGGCAACTCCTTATATGTGACGGGTAAAAGGTGCACTTCTTATGCTTTGACGATAGTTTACGTATTTTCGCAATGATTAATCAATCATCACTCTGCAATGTGCAAACATGCCTACCTACTACCCTTCCACTCAAAGCTTACCCGCCCTTCCATCAGCGAAAACATGGTCTTTCAACCAAGTCGCGAGAATAGCATTGACTTCATCAGGCTTTTCCCACAGAGCCCAGTGCGAGGTATCGACCTGCTTCAGAGTCAAACGCGGGAGCTGCTTCGCCATAGACTTGCCCAAATGAGGCGGCAAAGCCTGATCCCTCAAAGCCTGGATAAACAACGTAGGAACCTGAATCTTCCTGTCGAGGATCTCAAGTTCATCCTTGTAGTTCACCTTCCGAGTGCGGTACCAGTTAACTATAACATGAATTAGCACAATCACAGCCAACAACCAGCGGATGTAGAATGCATACGCGGTCCATGAACACCGCTCCTGGCGAACTCATTTGAGTAGAACTCCAATTCCTGTAGAACGTCAGCATAATCCCCTCGTACCAGATTAAATGGAATTACAAAGCCGACCTACCTCCTCACTCAACAACCTCGAAATCTTCAATGCCCCAATCTTATCAACATCCACACCCTTGGTCGCATCAAACCCAAACTTCCCCTGCTCCGTCCGACCCCCATACAGCGCAAGCAGGAACTGGCTAATCTCCTCCTTAGACCGAATAACCTTCTCCAAATCCCCGCTCTTGAACTGCAGCTGGTAAGCAAAGTGCGGCGTCACGGTGCGAACCATGTCCTCCAGCGAGACGTCCTTTGTCGTGGGCGCCGCATAGGGCACACAGACAGTGAACAGGTGACTGACGAGCTCTGGGTGCCAGAGAGCGACGCGGTAAGCGAGTCCCGCGCCCCTGTTGCGTGTTAGCATGGATTCCGAGAACAGAGATTCGATTGGGGTTGTTCTTGCCAGTCGTGTCCGCCTAGGATAATCTGTTTCTCGCCTAGGTGGCTTGCTAGGGCTTTGATATCTGCTGCGCAGCTTTTGTGGGAGTACTGGGTGTAGTCATCGGGCGCGTCCTTGGTTTAATTGTTAGTTTGGAGTCATGGTATGCAGATGATGCAGGGGTGATACGCACTGTTCGTCCGTATCCGAGACAGTCTGGGGCTACAACTCGTAGGCCCATGTCGACGAGCATGGGGATTTGGTAGCGCCAGCCCATTGAAAGGTCGGGGAAGCCATGGATCTATGGAATGTGTCAGTGGGTGTTCCTTTTTGGTGGATTAGCTGCTTACAAGGATGACAGTAGTTTTGTACTGGCCGGATTTTGGCTGGCTGAGAATGTAAGCTGCACATTGTTAGTTCATGTTCGTTCTACATCGGAACGCTTGCGATTCCAGCATTTTCGTGCATTGTGGGTAGCTCACAGTAGTTACGGCCATTCAGCGTGGCGGTCTTATACTCAATGCGGGGGTCACCCGACACACGGATCTTATCGACAGGCATAACGAGTTGGTTTGAGCTGATGCTTCGGATGAAAAGCGCGCTTGTGTGTGGAGAACTGGAGATGCAGGTTTGCAGATCCAAGTTTCAAGTATAGTCAAGTATATAGCTGTTAAATACAGCAGGTAAGCATGAGAACTTAATCAACGGAGATATAAGCTCCGACTGACACGAATCAACAGAATAAATTATGCCGTAATCATGAAAGCCATGGAATGCAATTCACAGATGCGGAGAGAACATCCCGAGTCCCCTCACCAGTCTGCCTCGGCATCTCGGAGGTGGGGCGCCAAGCCGCTAGCGCTGTAAACCCTAACGACGATGTACTATGTAACTATGTAGTACTTACTTACTACTTCGTACATACATCGTAGGATAATCAAAGGACACCCCTATTCTTCATGAGCTTGCCCAAGATTGATTGCATTTGCTTGAGCATTGCCGACTCCGAGAATGCGTCTCCACAAAAGTCGAAGAACAACGGATGACCAAGTACTAAGCTCTGTAGGGGCTTAGAGCTGTTCTTAATGACAGATTGACAGTGGTAGGAAACAAAGCAGGTCCTTGCAAAAATATGCCATGCATGCCCGGGAAGTAGATCTGCATCTATCAAAAATTTACTGCTACACTCAGTACCAGAGTACTCACACCACAGGTGCTCGAGTGCATGAAACATACCAGGAAAGAAGGTTCTGTTTCTTCGCTAGGCAGATCACGGAGCATCCATAGATGCTACAATTGGTGGTCAAGTGTATTTCATGGATATCATACATGTTGCCCCATAAAGTGCTTTCAAAATAAGCTTTAGATATCAGAAGCAATACAACCAACTCTCCGTAGCAATCAAAACAAATCAAGGCTTCCGGGTATTTGTCCTTGGTGTCATAGTCAGAGTCATTCCACCACTTCATAATTGACATAGAAAGATTGTCGACCAATCTAATAAATCACAGTATCCTCATTGTCCTCAAGCACCTCGCCTCCGTCATCATCTCGGTGGGGATCGGTCTGGTCTTGAGTGGCAACTTCCTCCACGTTAGTGGTTTCATCCGTGGTAGGTGGAATGGGCTTCTGGTCATTAGCATCTACACCCACCGTGTCCGGAGCACCTTCAGCTGTTTCCTTAGAACCTGTGTCTGTCGGAGTTACCTCGGGCTCTGGAGCCGGTGGCGGGACTTGCTGGCCATCTGATTGTGTGTCTGCTTTGGGCTCTTGCGTCTTTTCCTCGTTTGGTTGCTGTTGTGGTTCAGCCAGTGTGGGTTGCTCCGGTGCAAAGGCCTCTGGGGGGTATCGGGCTTCAAACTCAGCAACTTCACGTGCAATAGTCGCCTTTGCTTCCTCGATTTGCTGCTGTATGATTGATTCATCGCCAGGTCTCGATTGCCATGGTTTGTAATACTGCATGAGGTGAATAAGCCTGTGGACACTGCGTATGCATAGGAAAACAGTACTCACCAGGACCGGCTCTGTCCGTGTCTTAAGGAAGTGTGCTATAGCAAGCATATTGGAGTGCCGGGTTTGCATCTGGTCAACACGTGTAAGCAAACAGACCTGTCCACGTGGTCTAGGGAACATAACGTACCGCCTCTCGCTCATACAATGGCTTCTCTCTCCTCCTGACCTCTTCACGTAACTCCTTCCGCCGTTTCCTTAACTCATCGTACTGCACATCCTGCGTCTTCAGCTTCTCCTGCTGCTTCTTCTCAATATCCGCACGCCGTCTTTGAGCTGCGGTACTCGAACTCTGCGAAAGAGTACCCAGTAACCCACCGAATAATCGCTGGCCCCGCTTCCGATCTTCCTCCCTTCCAGCTCCACGGGGTCGCACAGGCCTTGGCCCGGCGGGCTCATTTGCTATAGCCCCAGGTGACGAGGGGCGACCACGCTGGGACTGCGGAGAGATATCACCCTGAGAGCTGAGTCGCCGGCGCTTGGCATCATATTCAGCGATTGAAGACTGTCTTCTCTTCGCAGTCAACTCGGGAGATTGTGGCTCGGTATCTTGATCAGGTACAGCTACCGCAGAAGCGAGTGTCTCAGGACTAATACAAGAATTTCGGAGGTTAGTTAGAGCGCTCAATCTGGACGCTTGCGCGTAGTTTGCACGGGACGGGACAACTCATACCCATCAGACATCGTGGCTAGTCAAGGAGCGCTGACAGCAAAGAAAAAGGAAAGCAAGAAAATCGCAAGGGCGTTTGAAACATAGATCTGGTCGAGGTCACCGAGTTGGAGGCATCAAACCGAAGTCGACACCGTCGTGCTTAGGATCACGTGCACGGACCACCTAGTCTTTAGGCAGGGCGTCTTCTTCCTCAATCTCCCTCCTCTCAAATTTCCCCTCGTCCCAATCTCCAGCTTGATCCCAAGCAACCCTCACTCCACATCCTGCGGCCTGAACTGTCTACAACCTCGTCGCATCCTCCTCATCATGTCTCGCCACCACCCCGATCTCGTCATGTGCCGCAAGCAACCCGGCATCTCCATCGGCCGTCTGTGTGACAAATGCGACGGAAAATGCCCCGTGTGCGATTCCTACGTGCGCCCCACGACCCTAGTCCGCATTTGCGACGAGTGCTCCTTCGGCAACTATCAGAACAAGTGTGTTGTCTGCGGCGGTGAGGGTATCAGTGATGCATTCTACTGCTTTGAATGCACGCGCCTAGAGAAAGACCGCGATGGATGTCCCAAGATTATAAATTTGGGAAGTTCGAGGACAGATCTGTTCTATCAGAAGAAAAGTTTCAGGAATCAATGATCATAGATTGCGCCTTGGTGTGTCTGCGTGGAGGGGGCCAAGGACGCTACCGGCAGTTTTACGATCTTCTGCCTCGCCACGACAATTTGAGTCTACAAGCTCTACAAATACGAGCGCCTGTGAAGCATTGTGTGGGTGGGCGATTTGCGCCCACTCCCGTATACGTTTATTTGGTGCCTATCTATACGGTGGCGAGTTTACCGGCCGGGGCGGCGAGGCCTGGCGAAGCCACGGGCAGGACCCTGGTCTCGTGCTGGTGTGACTTCCTCTTGCAGGCGATCTCCGGTGATTTCGTCAGGGCCAGAGGCCTCAATCTGCGATGTGTGAGCATTCGACAAGGAGTCTCAACAGACTTCATCTACAACTGTGACATGCGTACCTTTTTCTCAATCTTCAGTCCTTCTTGTTCGGCAACGGTGATGGCGTTCCTCCGCGAGCTGGCATGCAGCATTCGCTCCTTGATCGACGCCCCGCTGGGACAGGTGTACACGAAGATCACAACATCAGATCCGGGGTAGTGGTAGAAGGAATACCGCGGCGAAGAGGAGGAAATGTGTGTGGCGACAGAGTTCGGCTCGACTCCAGACTGGGAGTCGGCCAGGACAATTTTCTCGGTGCGAACATCAACCGTCTTTTTTTGAAGTTAGCCAATTTCACAGATTCATCTTATTGCCCATCTCTTCCAATGACCTCTAGAGGCTGGACTGAATACAACCATGAACCAGGGAATAACTTACCAACTGAACCAACCCACTATCCTGTAAATCTTTCAAGGCAGTCTTAGCCGCCTCATCGACTGGCAGAGAAACTCTCATACCGGAGCCAGTACCAGGTCCAAACGTACCCCCAATACCAATATCCCTGGAAGGCGTACCATTCCGCGCCTCGGCCTCAGCCCTCCGAACAGCCTCCAGCTCCCTCTCCTTCTCGCCCATCATATCTTCACGAGAGATAGCATTGGGTCCCTCGCCATCACGCTCGCGCCACGCCTCCCGGTCCAGAATCTCCTCTTCCTCCGTAGCAAAGACAGTAGAAGCGAACTTCTCCGTGCCAAGCTCACGAGTCAGAGTCGACCGAGTCGAGGCAAAGAGTGTCTTCGCTCGCACTGGTGCATTGGACGGGATGTAGGTCAAGGCGATGAGTGCAGTCGATGCGGACGTCGGGCGTCGGAGAAGGAGGTAGATTGGGGTTTTCGGCTGGAGGACCGAGGAAAGCTGGGGGAGGGCAGAGACGAAGGCGTCTGGTGAAGGGCTGCCTTGGAAGGAGATGGGGGACAGCGGTGTTAGGGTCTCGGCTGTGATGGTCACTGGCAGGCAGAAGGATGAGGGGTCGGAGTTGAAGCGGCTGAAGGCATCTTGCAGCTCCGCGGAGACTGGGTGGTTTGTTAGTGGGATTGCATTTGAGATTTTGTGCTTGAAGTTGATGCGAGTCACTTACCTGTAATTCCTGACTGCATGATGCCGCGCTTTGGGATGCAGCTGGGGTTGGTAGTTTGTTGTTTATGGGAGAGGGGGAGCGGTGAATTGAGGGGCCGATGGCCGGTCAGCGTTTAGTTTCTGGCTCTACTCCGTAGTGTCCGTACTGTATTTTCAGATTGTTCAACCACCTCAGCACTGCAATTATTCAGAACATATATCATCTTCACAGAAATACCTAATCTTCTCAAGCTTACTGACTCCTACATCTACCATCACCCCGGGCAGATTCTAAAGACTCGGCTGGCTCTTAGGGATTTTTAAGCTTTTGAACTTCTCTATTCAACTCAAAGCGCACCAGACAAAGTGGTATACAAAGCAAACAATATATACAAAAAAAGGCGTTCCCACTGGTCTGCAGTTGAACAGTCCAATGCGCGAAACAGAGGGAACGCAACGCCCACCATGCTGGGTCAGGTATCACAATGCTCTCCAAAAACACCACATTTTGAGCAAGTTTACTCATCGTACTTGCCACCAACGAAAGCCCAGTTAGAGGCTTCCAGCTTGCCCTTGAGGAACTCGTACACAGTGAAAGTGACAGCCTGACCGGGAGCGACACGCATCACACGGGGAGTGATACCCTTGTAGAAAGCGCGAGCACCCTCAGTCTTGAACATGTCCTTGGCGATAACCATGATACGGGAGACAGCGGATTGGCCGGGTTCGGCACGGGTCTTCTGGAGACGGGTCTTGATGGTGTCGATGGGGGCGTTGGAGAAGGGACCGACGGCACCGGAGATCAGGCCGATCACGGTGGTCTGGTAGGCGGGCAGCTGGCTGTTGCTGTGCTCGGGTTGCCAGCGCTGGAGAGCGGCCTTCAGCTCAGTGTATGCGGTGAAGTTGGCGGCCTGGTTGGTTCCTTGTCGGAGAGCGGTCAGGGAGACACCGCGGTACAGGACGCTGAAGCCTTCCTCTTTAATCACGGTGAAGAGTGCGTGAGGGGCACTACGGTACTTGGGGGCGTCCAGGGGGTCTGCGAGACTGTGGTGCTGCGCTTGCAGACGGATCTTCACGACTTCCATGGGGTTGACGATGGCCACGGCTTCGGTAACACCGGCGGCGAGACCAGCTGTGGGGAACGTTAATCTTCTGTTTGGTATCGTTCGTCACTCGCGGAATTCACGTACCCAGGAAGGTGCCCTTGCTGCTGATGACGCCTGTCTCCTTATCGGCGAGCCAGCCCTTGTATGCTTCATATGAGGTGAAACGGATAGCCATCTTGGGAATGATACCACCCAGCACAGCACCGAGACCCTTGTACAGACCCAAAGCGGTCTCCTTCTGCACGATCTGAGCACCAGTGGCGATGAAACCGCGGGGCTTAACCTGAATGAGCCATTGTGGTCAGCGATGACTCCAATTGTCAAAGGAACTTTCTCCAACTCACACCAGGCGCTGTAGCCCTCCTTGAAAGCTGCATGCGGACCTTGATTGTGTCCAGGGGGTGGCACACGAGGGCCTCCATCATACCAGCACCACCACCAGCTAATTCAGAGTTAATAGCTGTACCCAATTCCAAAAGGCGGGATCTACTCTACCGATCAGGTTGACCGCGGGCGATGTGCGCTTGGTGTCGGCAGTCTTTGCGGACATTTTTTCAATATGTGTTCGTATATATGCGGAGAATGTGCACTTTTGTTGGCGAAGACTTCGGATCTGAAACCTTCAAGAGGTGACTCGAATATGCGAATTGCGCAGATGTTCCGAGTGTCGCGAGAGAAGCCGGTGCGGAGTAAGTATACAATTCCGGAGTAGGAGCAAGTATACGATTTCGAAGTAACAACCTGCAATTGGGCTGAAGGGGATGTCTTGGGATCAAAAAGAAGAGATCTTCGATTTCTTCAGGAAAAGGCCGAAGTTCGGGTTATGTGAATCACGGGGCGAAGTGGCGGAGGTTTGTGGGGAGCTATGACGGGGAAGCGGAGGAAGCTGGACGAGCGGAAGTCTACGCAGTATACAGGAGTTCCTCGCACAAACAAGGGAAAAGAGAAGAAGAAGAAGAGAGATAAAAAAAAGTTATCAGATCGAAGAATCGCCGAGGATACTCTTTATTTAATATTCTTCCCTAGGAGTTCCGATTCAGAGTGGAAATGCCCAAGACACATCCCGAGGCCTTCGGGAAGAAGGGCGGCTCCCTATCCAGTTGCGGAATTCACCCCAGATCTCCAGTGATCTGACTTCACATGCCTACATTTGTCTACTGTGTATTCTGCAACTGTCGTCATAGTTTTTGCAAGCTTGTGATCCAGTACTTTATCTTGAAATTAGAGTATATATCATGTCCGAAAGCGTAATTGACTGTCTTCTATGACTTTCCAACCTACACTAACAATAAAAACCATCCTACCCCCGAAACTCTGACAGTCCCAAGCTAAATTACCCCGGAGCCTCCCACATTGAATACTTCGGACTTCAGTCGGGGAAAACTAGCGAACTCCGCTGGCGATTTCGCGGGTGATCTCGGACGAGCGCGAAAGCTCCCCTCAGCCGAGGTTCATTTACCAGATGGTCATGGGACTTTCTGAGTCAGATGGTCAATTAAAGTATTCCAACGTTGTACATAGGGCTTGGAAGAGGCTTGGTTATTGATCTTTTTGATCCGGGGTTTCTTATTTGAAGGTTGTTAGTAGTTATTGCATGCAGTACATCGCGTCGCAGTCTTTACAAGTGATGACGTAGCCGGTTGAACATTCTACCACATGACCGAAACCATGGAACATCCACGGAACCAAATTATTCAGAACTCTGCCTGTACAATGTAACTAGTACTGCGAAGATGAAGATTGTATTGAGACAGCCTACAATATCGCTGGAATCAAAGTACCTTCACGTGCATTTGCCATGGTTAACATCCGGGGTCACTGCCAAGTCAGTCGACCCGACTGATAATCTCGGGCTCGGCTACCCGATGTCGGGGATCCCGTTCTGGACTTGGGCCTAATCTGATATGCAAAAAGTTGCCGTATACAGCCTGTTCACGTCTTCTTCATATTTCTGGGCAGTGGTACCCAGGTACTAACTATGTATGTTGTATACAAGTAGCTGTCAGACAAGTATGGACGACCACCCTTTCCGCTATCAAGTCCGAAGTATCGGATCAAATCCGATCCCGCGATAGCGCAATCTCCAACCACATTGTAACACTTTATGTTCCCCTGGATAAACAAACATCGATGTACATACACCAAGGGAGTTGGGACCACAATCGCACGGGATATCCCACAGCCCCCACATCTCAGTCCCTAGACCAACCCAAAATGAACGCAGCAGCCCCCGAGCCCGCCCAGCCACGGTGGCAGCAAGTCCTTCAACGGGCCGCAACCCTAATCCTACACCAATGGCTCCTAATCGGGATCGGCATCGTCTGCGTGCTGGCATACTTCTTCCCGAACGTGGCCAAACACGGCGGCACAATCCGCTCCGAGTACAGCATCCTCTACGGGGTGATAGCGATAATCTTTCTTATCTCAGGGCTAAGCATCCCTCGCCAGAAACTATTATCGCAGTTCCTGAACTGGCGATTACACCTGATCGTGCAGACGATCTCATTCCTTTTTATTCCAGCGCTGGTCCTGGCCGTCGTGCATATTATCCTTGCTGCCGATGCCGGTGGGAAGATTGACCGCGCCGTGCTGGCGGGGTATATATTTACAGCTTGTATTCCGACGACGATTGCGTCGAACGTCGTTATGACAAGGGCTGCGGGGGGCGACGATGCGGCTGCTTTGGTGGAAGTTTTGCTGGCTAATATTCTTGGTCCGTTCGTTACGGCGGCGTGGACTGTGTCGTTGATACCGAGGACGGGCGAGTTTGAGCCCTGGCGGTATGGGGGTGGGAGCTTGGGGAGTATGTATAAGGAGGTGTTTCAGCAGCTGGGGCTGAGTGTGCTACTGCCGCTTTTTGTTGGGCAACTTGTGAGGTGGACTTGGCCGGATCGCACTGCCCGGGTCTTGGAGAAGACTAAGCTGCCGAAGCTGGCTAGTGTCTGTATGTTGTTGTTGATCTGGTGAGTAGACGCGCTCTCTCCGGGTATGATATACCTGCTTGGTCTTGTTGTTGTTCTGACTGGCATGTCAGGACTACGTTTTCTTCCTGCTTCGCAACCGGGGCACTCCAGACCCTTTCCACCCAGAGCGTGGTATTTGTGGTTCTCTTTAATATCTTACTTTACATCACTTTGACGGCGGTGTGTTTCTTCTGCGCAAGACCACCGTGGATATTCAGCTCTCGCGGCTGGTCAAAACCCATATTTAGACGCATGTCGCCGGAAGAGACCATTGCAGTGTGCTTCTGCGGGCCAGCAAAGAGCACTGCACTCGGTATTCCACTACTTTACGCAATGTGGCAGCCGGTTGATCTCTTCACGAAGGCCAAGACGTCGGTGCCGGTACTACTTTATACCACGGAGCAGATTTGCGTGGCACATTTCTTTGTTCAGCTGTTTCGGAGGTGGCATGCCAGGGTCAACGAAAAGGAGAATTCAGATAGTGGGACGCACGATGATGTTGAAGTTGGTATGGTTGAGGGTCCGCGTGGAGATCACGCTGGACGTCATGAGGTTACGGCTGCTTGATACCCATTTTAGATGTACATTATAATATCACTGGTTGATTGCCATCTTACTATACATAAATCGATCGAATTCGAGGTCTCTGGACCTTCAGCTTCCCTGCCCGAGTCTCCAATGGAATAACGTAGTAACCGTTCGTGGTACATTTCGGACGAACCTTGGAACGTCCCAACCTTCCAAGTTTAAGTCAACTTCTCCCAATCCCTTCCAAATACAAAAGCAAAACGGCAGATATCGTCGACGTAGAACTCAATATACCTAAGAGGCAGAACATTTCCCTACAAGCCCCACGGGCCACTGAGCCCTGACAATATGAAAGGTCTTTACAGCCAAGCAGGTCCTCGAGACACGAAGTGATTTGGATGAGAGTAATGCAACCACTCCTGGTGGTAATTGGTATGTATGCATACAATACACAATGAAGAGAAATAACAAAGGAAATACGTATCAAAGGTGGCCCCTCGAGGTCCGGGAAGCCAACCTCGTCAAGAAGAATATACATGACACCTATGCAACTTGCACGGAGTCAAAGTAAGCTTATATCTCAAATATAGCTCACTTTGACACCCATCCCGGCGGTGGCTTTGATCTTCTGCCACGCACCGTCCGTAATCCGTCGAACACGATCGCGCACACCCTGCCGGCTCATCGCCATCAGGATACCAATTACAAAGAGCAAGGTGCGCACTATTGACATGGGATTCCCCGACACAGCCTGAACGATATGGCGCATGAGGTTGCGCAGTCCAGTGGCCACGGCCCGCGATTGACGACCGCGGGGTTCAGCTTTATCCTGTTTCTTGACATTTTTGGAGCTGGATGATGAAAGCGAGGTCCGAGACTTGCCATTCGGCGTCTTGTCCGTTGCTTTGGGACCTTTGCTCTTGGGTGAACCATGCGGCCGGCTCTTCTCAATTCCATAGTCAACCTCGCTCGTATTGCGCTTGTGGCCATTGGGCTGTGGTCGGGCGGCGGCGGCCGCCGCTTCTTCTGCTTCGCGGCGCTCTTCCTCTAGTTGCCTTTCGAGCTCTTCGTCCTTAGCCCGCTGTAATTCGGCTGCGCGCATCTCGCCCCGTTCCTTCTCTTCTCTCAAACCCTCGAGGGTTTGAAGGAAGAGGTCCTTGCGCTCTTCATCCAGAACTTCGCTTAGGTTGATGAACTCGGTGGAGTATTCCCATTCACCATTGCGGGGGAGGACGTGCAGAGTAAAGAGCTCGATAATCTTCACTCTGGCGGTCAGATCCTTGGGTGTGTCGGTGCCACCTCCCGAACGAATCGGACGTGGCTGATACTCGTCTGACGTCTCCTGGAAACGATCCGTAAGATCGAAACTGGGTTGTCCATAGGAGGAGAGGTAAGTCTCAAGGCGCTGTTGGTTAAGGGATTGGGAAGAGGAGTGAGTTAGAAGTAGGGTAGCACTGTTACAACGCTGTTAGTACATAGTTGGAATCCCAAGGTGTAAGTCAAATACTGACAGGTTGTAGACGACTTCGGCATCCACCGAACCCTCGTGGCCCTGGTACCCGACCTCGACCACAGTCTCCCAAATTCCACCTTCTCTCACTTGCGAGGCAATTGATTTCCATTCCTTTTGACCAAATTGTTTATTTCCCTCCTCTGCACCGAGGTCGACTATTGCGCTGAGGAGTGTGATGTAGAGGTTCCACACCTTGATCCTCCACGTGCCAGCGGCTGTGGCGATCGGCGCAATTGGCGATGAATTATCGCCATTTGTGTGCTGATCCTCCTGTGGTTTTGAAGGCGTAATAATCGGCTGAAGACTTCTTAGAGCTTCGGGGAGCCGTCGTGTGAGGTAAAGTTGAGAGGCTTTCTTGTATGTCTTGGAGCACAACTTTGTGGGGGTGGTTGAGGACGGTGAGCGGGTGTGAGAGCGAGACGACATAGCTCCGTTGGCCATTGTGAGGCCAGGATATCCAAAAGAAATACTGAGGGTCTTGAAGAAATAATAAAAGGAGTAATTACAAGAGGGAAATCGTGAGAGTGCATGAGAGTGAAGCGTGTCGGGGCTGCTGATCGGCTGTCGTTTTCCCTCGGCTCATCCAAGTCCGGGGTCGGTCACGGGATTGGCCTGTGAGGTTGAATCTCAACCTCCACGTACTCCACCCTAACAGTCTCAGTCAATACGCGAAGCCCTAATGATGGAGATGGGTGGAAGAAGTCTACAGTAATTCAAAGGACTGCAAGGGCATTTACACATCTTAGCAATTGACCACGGTAGGCCGCCCGGCGCCGACCGAAGTCACGAGCTGGACCAACGAGGTACAACCTCCAGCTTCTCTACGATCTGAAAGTAGGAAACCGTTGGGAACGGGCATCGAGGAATTGCATACATGTAGCATCTCTCTATTGCGCATATACACAAGGTCACTGGGGCGTTGCTTTCCCAGTCATGTCCATAGCTACAGCCACATGTCTCCACTCTCAATTTGGGGTAGCTGGAAGCTCGGCTCAACCACAATTCACAATGCCAGCAGATTTGAGATTGTGGGAGGATTCGTAACTAGCTATTATTTGATTCATCTTTGTTAATGGAAGCTCATGAACAAGGCTTCAATATGCATCTGGAAAATAGAAGTAAGGGTTAGGTAATATTAGTGCGGGCGTTTGCGTGATACCTGGAGTCAAACTTGAATAGTGACTCCTGAAGCTAGTTAGCCATTTGGGACTGATGAGGATAGAACGATCAACGAACCATTGCCCAGTCCGCTCCTTCTCTTCTTCCTCGCACTTTGCTTCTTATCACACGACTTCACGGGACTCGTCTCATCACGCGAGTTCACGGGACATGTTTTGACACATAAGCAGATCGACCCACCTACTATATAAGCGTTCAAGCTCTCGACTTTCTATCAGTTCCATCTGACCTTTCGACAAATTGCACATCGGACTGAGGTATCTGATATCTCTGATCTTGGTTCGAGGCACTTGCACTTTTCATCTCTCAACATCGGTCAGCAACCCACGAAAATCGACAACGCCAGGCGTCGATTAGCTTCTTCGTTCAGGCTACTTCATAATCCAACAAAGATGGACGTCACAGCTCTGACATTTACGGAGTGTCTTCCCTCCATCCTCGATGACATCTCCAATAGCTGCTTTGTCTCTGTGGATTACGAGCTTTCCGGCGTGGCCTTTGCGCCAAGTGGGCCTCGCCTCAAAACCCAGACAATCGAACAGCGTTATGTGCAGACAAAGGAAGTAGCAGAACGGTACCAGATCCTCCAGGTTGGACTGACCACTTGCCATGAAGACAAGGAGAAAGGCAAGTATTAGCCCTGATCGACAGGATGTGTCGCTAACTATCTGCAGCGACCTACACACTGAAGCCCTATAACATCAACCTGAGTCCAATCACCCACCGTGAGATGGACTTAAATCGGGACTGGACCATGGGGAGCCGCTGTATGTCCCCTGAAGTCAGATATCAAGGATCCCACTAACACTTCAGGATAGCAATAGAATTCTTACTTGCGAACAACTTCAGCATTGACCATATGTGCAAGTACGGCGTCCGGTATCTGTCTCGGGAAGAAGAGGTTCTGGCTATCAAGAGAGCTACAGAAAGAAGCCAGGTGCGGCTCCCTACTGAGTGTCTAGACGTCAAAAAGGATGAGCCGGAAACTTTGGCATTCCTTGAAGATGTTCGGGAGCAGGTCAATGATTGGCTGGCACAGGGCGAGGTAAGAGATGAGATCAAATATCGAGCTGGGCGAATGAATTGACATTAGCAGGAACGCGACTTACGCGAGGAATATCTTAATATCCCGCCGCCCCAGGCCGTGGGACTTATGCCTGACTCGCCCGTCCACTTAACGAGAATGCAAAAATCGCTTGTTCACCAACTCATCAACGAGGAATATCCCACTTTGACGACGCGGAACATGTCGACATTCGTTCAGATTCAAATGCGAGATTTGGACTACGATAAGCTTCTCTTCGAAGGGAGATTGCATACCAAAATGGAACGCATTCGAAAGCATATTGGATTTCGGTGGATCGCAGAGGCACTCGTCGGCGGAAACCTGGAAGAACTAGAACCGGAGGCATTCCAGCCTCTGGTGACCAGAGAACCAGCTCTGACGATCGAAGAGCGAGCTCTTGAGTGCAAGCAATTGGCAGACAAAGTGAAGAGACGGCTCAAAGAAAACAGACCGGTTCTGATCGGCCACAATATGTTTTGTGATCTGTTGTTCTTCTACAGATCTTTCATCGGTCCGTTGCCGGATACTCTCGCCGAGTTCCAGACCGTCATCCACGAGCTATTCCCCGTGCTAGCTGATACCAAGTATCTTGCTACTCATGACTGCGGTTCCCTTAATCCTAACTCTTCACTCGAGGAGCTGAACACGAGGTTGGCGGGAATGGAGAACCCCAAGATTGGTATGTACCGACTTATATCATTGACGAGCAGTGAGCACAACTAACCGTCTTCCAGAGATCGACCCTCGCTTCAGCAAATACCATTTCCAGAAAAGCGCGCACGAAGCAGGTTATGACAGCCTGCTCACAGCAATGGTATTCATCAAGCTCGCAGGGATCATACGTGGCGGTGGATCAGGGATCTTCGCAAAAGACTCGCCAGGAGAGACAACAGCACCCAGTCTGGCTGCCAGTGTTATGGCAACTCCCGGTAATGCTACTTCCAGATCGGAATTTAACGACTTCTTTGACACTGAGAATGAATTGTTTGACACTGAGAATGAGTTGTTTGACACTGAGGATGAGTTGTTTGACATTGAGAATGAGTTGTTTGGCACTGAGAGTGAATTGCTTCCGCCGATCCCAGCAGATGACATTGCTGAATCTGGAACGTCCCTGGCAGATGGCTCCGAGCTCATGACTTTCCTGGTCAATTGGGGCATTCTTCTACCACGTCAAGGGGATAGCTTCTGGGGTGTCTACGGGAATAAACTGCGTGTGTTTGGCACACAGGAGCGAATTGTGAAACTGGGAGAGGTGCCCGTGGAAGAAGATTTGCTGCTGGCGCTTTGACGTACGCAGCACAAACGAAGACTTCGTCAATCTCCGATCCCGACAGAACACCGCAAAGTACTTAAACACCAAAAAAAGATAGGAAATGAAAGCAGGAATGTACGGAGCAAATATCATGAGATGTTTCGATTGAAGCATAACCACTAAGTAATACGTAGGATGTTCGCGGCAGCTATCTAACAGTACGCCTTGATTTATAAAGAAGGTACCGCTAGCGAAAATTGGCCGCGAGGAGCTCACTCTGAGCACCATTAAATGATCAACCGGTCGTAGAAAACTGGACGCAGTGATGATAAGAAGTGCTTGGAAGAAGATAAAACGGAGAAAGTCAAATTTTCGCTATTTAAAGTGGCCGAGATTGGACTAACCCGATTGGGCCTGGCGACAACGTGACCCGTTTGGATCTTTTTCTCGGGGAGTTCAAGGGACCACCGATCAGCCACATATTATCAATCTCCCACCCTTGAAGATGTCCTCAGGATCCAATGGTGCACGGCGCGTGGCCTCGCTACTGCGTATGTCCAATTGAGCCCTTTTTTCCCCAGCTCCCTTCGTCCCAATACTAACACCGCGCGGACAGGGCCATCAATAATCGACTCCAGCGTCTGCCGAAGCTGTCAAGAAACCCTCGGCCGCCGCAGCTATGCCAGCGCCGCACCAGCAACCGAAGCAACCTCTGCATCGACATCTGCCGATCCCGCCGTGAAGCCAGCGTACACGATCAACGCCGGCGTAGTCCTCTCCCGTCCTCCGCAAATCACCCGCGAACTCGAGCCCTTCGAGAAAGCGTTCTTTTTCTACCAGAAGCGTCTGAATGAGCGTCTGGCTCTCCCCTTTACGAAATATTTCTACTTCAAGCGTGGCACACCCGCCGACGAAGACTGGAAAAAGAAGATCCAGGAGCGTCGGACTGCCGCACGTGATATCGGAAAGTACAACGCGTACGACAGCGATGCGTGGAACGACGAGCTCCTGCTCGGTGCGCCTGAGTCCGAGCCCGAGCACCAGCTCGAAGCCCTCGTGCGCGACGCCGAGTCCACTGCCAATGCGACTTCCCAGGATACGAGCAAGAAGGAGGAGATTCCTCGGCCGTTCCCGCGAATCACGGAGGCAGACAAGAAGAACGATCAGAAGAGCCTCGACCGTTTGCTTTCTCGTACGCTTTACCTCCTTGTTCAGTCTAAGGAGGGACACTGGAAGTTCCCCAGCTCGCCGGTGGAGTCGGGCGAGACTCTTCGCACGGTTAGTACTAGTTTCTTGTCTCGGATTATGCATTTAGCCAAGTATTCTAATCTGGTTTTTATTTGATAGGCCGCCGAACGCACCCTTGCCCAATCCGCCGGAGTCAACATGAACACCTGGATGGTCGGCTTCCACCCCGTTGGATGGCACTCTTACAACCCTCCCAAGAAGTCCGCCGACACCCCCGGCAGCAAGGTCTTCTTCCTGAAGTCCCGGATGATGGCCGGCCAGGCCGATCTCTCCCTCAACACCCAGAACTTGAAGGACTTCAAGTGGCTCGCCAAGGAGGAGCTTGCTCAATATCTGAACACGCAATACTACAGCAACATCAAGAATATGCTGGCTGACCGGTAAAGGGTTGATACCGGGGGCAACTGAGAAGCTGGAGCTCGTGAGAAGAGGAGGGCGATATGCGAGGCTCTCTTCGGATGGAGACGAAAAGGCATACCTGTTCCGATACGAAAGCGCACTATCGGTGACGCACTGCATATACTCTTGCGCATGCCATGTATAACTAGAATCTTCCTGTACTGTCAATCAATTCATTCAATGTCATTGTTGAAGCTAATGTTCGATTCCGGTATAGCCAACGCCCAAGTAACGCTATACAGTGCATGTTAAACCCAAGGAAATAAGAAACCAACCCCATCCAGCCCTAAACCTCATGTATATCATGCCATGTTGAACTTCTGCCCTTGGACAATAGGCTGGTCCTTGGACGACTTGCCAGAGAGATTCTTGCCACACATCGCGCAAGCTAGAATAGACATTAGCATCACCAACCTCATAAACACAAAGGAAAGAAGAAGACAAAGAACATACCATTCCTCTGATAAGCACACCGCTGACAAAACTTCTTCCCCACCTCCGTCTTCACCTTACAATTCTCACAAGCCGAAGCATAAGCAGCATAAGGATTCTTCGCTTTCGCGCTGAGGAGTTTGCTCTGGCGCAATGTCAGTGACCATCCCATCTAAATCTATACTTACTACACAGTACACGTAAGTTCGATTACATTGCAGCACATACCTTTCCAATACCCGTTGCGCCTAGCGTCGACTTGGTTTTCCCCTTGTCGGCGCTTCCAGAACTAGATGGCGAGCCGTAATAGATGTCGTTTTTGCGCTTGACGCCTGGTGTGGCGAGCTCGGTGGCTTTTATCTTCTTTTGGCATTTTGAGCAGACCATTTTTGGGTCTTTGGTTTCTGTTTTCTGGTCGTGGGAAGTGGTAGAAGACGACTGGAATAGAGATGATGTTATGCGGGCAGCGGTTTTGCGCCACCGCCTGCTTTCGATGCCAAGACTGGTTTGGCGGGTTGTTTCCTTTCTCTTGCTCCCCGTTGTTGGGCTACTTATTTGTTTAAGGTACATATAGTGCCAGTAAAGAGTTTATACAGAGTAAAATATTATATGCTATGCAACAGGTATCATAAGCCACTCGCGACATTCCTCGGATATCAACATACAAACATAAGAAATGGGTAATCGCGTCAAGAACATCTGAACAATACGCTATAAGTTACCTTCAACACACTCCAACACCTCGGACCCTTCAGCGAGGTGAAGGGATCTGCTGCTGAGCCGACTGCGCCGAGTAATCCTGGTACGGAGCTGTGGCATATGGTTGCGGGGCTGGAGCGTACTGTCCCTCGGGATATGGCGCAGGATACTGAGCTTGGTCCTGGTGAGGATACTGGCTGGGATACTGGGAGACCGGGCCCTGGGGAACAGAGTGCTTCTCATGTGCGTCGCCGAGTGTCCTCCACTTTCCGCAGCAAAGAAGGATGCCCGTGAACGTGCCGATCCAGAAGATGAGCTGGATGACTGATTGGGCGAAGGACAGGTAGGTGGGAGCAGGGTTGACTAGGAGGGTGTAGTGGATTTGGACAACGGCCCAGCCGAAGCAGACGGCGAACCAGCTGACGGCGCCAGCGATGAGTGTAATGACAGGTGTCTGAACATTAGGTTAGCTGGGCTTTGGATAGAAGGACTGGTTTAGTGAAAGACTCACCTTCGACATCAAACGACCGGACTTGACAAAAATAAAGGCCAGCCAGGCGAGGATCTCCATGGACATCAACCAATAGATGATTTTCAATGCAGCACCCAGTCGCGCGCCAGCGTTTGCCATACTGTAGATATCACCAGCTCCCGGGTTCACCATGTAGACATAAGTAACGACAGTGAGGGCAAACTCGGCAAGACCGACCACAAAGATAATACTGAAGAAGATCCAGTGCACGGCGGCCACTGCCGAGCTTGGTCTACCAGAGTCTGAGAGACGGGCCAGGAATCTGTGGATGAAAGACCAAAAGATGTGAAATGTGATAGCAATCGCAACAACGACGAATAACTCCCAGAGCATCGAAATGATCAGATAGTAATAGGTCACCAATGTCTCGGCGACCACTAGGCCTTCGTAGATGACGACCAAGATTTCGTAACTAATCATGCGCGCCCGTCAGCACATTGCATGGTTTCATGCTAGGCGTGTTGTAACTCACAGGATGAAGCACACAAGCGCAGAAATTATGGACGGCAAGGGGAGACCCTGGCTGCGGAATCGGGAGGCCCAGATGAGGAAGACAGCAAATGCGATGAGACAGAGGAGGTCGAAGGCAAATTGTGCATAGAAGAGCTCCTCGTAGTTATCACCATAGTAGCGCCCGCTACGTTTCACAGACAGTAAAATTGTCTCGCTCCAGGGGTTGTAGTCTCCATAGCCGCCCCAGTAACTTCCTCCTCCGCGTCGAGGTGCCATCTTCAATGCAATCTGTTAGGGTTTGTTGGGGATTGCAAGATGTGCAAAATAGTCATTAGTTTCGCGACATCTTCTCTACGCGGCCAAGCCCTTTAAGTAAACAAACCAGGGAGGCTGAAGCAAATTAGACCCGTTTAGCTTGAGCCTCAAGGGTCTGCGAATACGAGACCCCGGATGCGATGGACGGGCATGATTGGACCGGAGTCAATACCAAGGAAAAAAGACATTCACCACCAAGGAAAAAAGGCACGAAATACGAGTCATTCGGGTCTGTTTAGTTCCTTAGCCTCGTGGATTAGCCCCTTTTAGAGCTTGGATTTCGCCCCTTCAAGGGCCTGGACCCCGCCTCGGCCCTCGGTGCATGTGGTAAACGGGGCGCATGGTGGGCGCGGTAGGCGTTGGGCAGGCGTTGGGGGGTGGAAGGGGCTGCTTGAGCCTTGGTCTTTGACGACTTGTGCACTCTGTACTCGGGAATTTGGGATGGGATATAGCATGAAATGCAATTACTTTGTAGTTGACTCGTGTTATGGAGAAATTTACGGTGTCAGAACCCAATTAAACGAGATGTGCCCGAGATTGCCAACGCATCGAGGACAAAGGCAAGAAGCGAGAAATCGCCGATCACAGGCTAGTTAATTGCTTGGCGGTCTAAAAAAAGAAATCAGCTGATCTGCCTTGGTCTTGGAGATGTGCAGAGGGAAAATACGAAGAGTTTAACGAACCTGAGGGGACTGAGGACTGTTCTTAAGCAGATTCTGAGGCTGAGATTCAAGAGTGTTCAGTCATCTGACCTCTACAATAAGGCTTGGAACAGATCAGCTGATTGATCCCGACCTAAAAGTCAGATCTATCAACTCCAGCGGGATCCCCATGAACCCTTACCATTACCCTCTTCAGCCTTGTGCAGAAACACACTAATTAGGGAGGACAGTCGCGTGGCTGAGCTTACTATGTATGTCTATAACCGACTTGCAAAGGACGAAGGAAAAAGAAACGAAACAGCTATTTGTCGAAGCTGTCAAACCACCGACCAGGGAAGATCCTAGATATTTCTCAATTCGCGCCGAATCTGAGTTCCACCCAGTCCATACCCTCCTGCATTGTTCCGATCGATCCTCGATAATGAAGTGTATACTTTGTACTAACACGAATGGTGAACCCGGGTCCCCAATATCACAAAGAAGTGGATATGCCCGAGTCATCGTCGCGAACTAGCTCACCGCATCCTTACTCACCCCGGACAACTGTCAATTGACCGAAAAATCGCGTTCCTTGTTTTCATTTTATTTTACTCTGCTTTGAGTCCTTTTTTGGGCACCTTTGATTCTCCTCTCAGATGCCCCCGTCACATCGTGATGGGATCCTCCGCAGATGCATGGTGACTGACCCGCCACTTGGAAACTGGCCCGCCATCTGTCGCCGAAGGCAAGCACGGCTTCTGGGGAGGCACTTCAAAGGGAGGACCACAAAGAACACGACTCTAGCGCCTCGCTGCGGCCTAAGAGCTTGATTCAGGTCTACAGGGCTCTAGTTCTGCCATCTGCCTTTCGACATGCGCTTGTCCCAGGACCTGAGATGATCGTCCGTTGGGTTTCACTAGGCTTGTACCAACTATCACATAAATACTTTGCTTGTTTTTCAGATAAATCCATTTCACTTCTTCTACTTTTATAATCTCCAGTCTTTTCTCTTCTTTCCGGTTCATTTTGCTCATTTCCAGTCTGGCGCACCGCGCAACCCGCATTCGGCGTCTCCGCAGATCCCCGGTTCTCGACTGCATCATATCCCCAACAATTGCAATTTTCTGGGATTTGCGTCTGCATATTGCATTATCTTCATTGCTTACCTGTATCGGGGCTTGCTTAAAGTTTGTCGCAAACGCTGTGAACCCATCTTGCCGAGCATCTCGCAGTATTAATTGCTGTACCTCGTCCGGGGTATTACTATTTTCGAGCAACCCCATTATCACCCCGACAATTACCTTATTCCTACTCTTCATCCTCAATTCTTGGTTTCAATCCGCGGAAATCTAAAAAAAAAAAAAAACACAAAATGCCTCCAGACAGCTCAACATTCACAACCCTCAACCTCCCCCCAACCTTCGAACTCCCCCAATACATGGAATACTTCACCCTAAAAGCCGGCCCAAACACCGACCTCTGGCGCAAACCACCAAACGGCGAAATAACAACAGCCCCCATAGTCTTCACCACCCTCCGCCACCCCTTCGTCGTAGCCGAAGTAACCGTGAGCGCAGACTGGGAACAAGAATGGGACCAAGGCGGCCTAGTAATCTTCGCCGGTGCCGCCCCTCACACCCTCAGCGAAACAACGTCCCTCCGCTCCAGGACCCCACGTCCTCCCTGCAAATGGGTGAAAGCAGGCATGGAGTTCTCATCCGGCACCGTGAACGCCTCGTCCGTCAGCGCAACTGCCGACGGCGCAGACTGGTGTTTGTCGCCGTTGGCGCAGGGACAGACGGGGCCTGGGCCGGGGATGGTGGTCCATTCGCTGCGGATTAAGCTCGAGCGTGTTGGGGATGCACTGTGGATTTGGTATCAGGTGCCGACGGCGTCGCCGTATGCGGTTTCGCCGGCGGCGGTGGGGAGTACGTGGAAAAAGTTGCGGGAGGTTACCTGGTTTTTTTATGGGGTTGAGGATAAGTTCGTGCATGTTGGGGTTTATGCGAGTCGGCCGACGGGGTTGGGGAGGGGGGAACCTTTGTGGGATGCTATGCGTGGGATGAGGCTTGGGCCTTCGGCTATGGGTCCGGCGGATGGGTTGGTGGTTGAGTTTGAGGATTTGGAGATTTTTTAGCTGGGTTTTTTTTGGTTTGATTCCTTGGGGTTCTTTCTTGTTGAAGTTTGGACTTTTGGTGATACCTTTTCCCTTTCTGCGTTTTCCGAGCGGTTATGGCATGTCCGGAGTCGAGTTTTTGAGTTTCTGATGAATTTGCTTGTTGATCGTGTTTATATTTTTTCTACAGTATGAAGCATATGATTCCTTGATGCACTTGCGCTTTTATCTTGAATGAGATGGGTATCGACGCGATCAGTCGCGTCAGATCCGTTTGTCACGCGCATGTCCTTCGGCATCAGTGAGCTCTTTGCCATGCATATAGGCCATGAATCATAGGATTCATGGATCATTCGGCTATCGCATCTTTATTTATTGCATAATTGCTATTTGTTAACAATGCTTATTGTATTGAAAGGAAAGTAAATCATTTCGAATCCCGTCCGTCGCTCCCGACAAAGTATATCCTCGATATATATTGAACCAGAGCGGGCTTCACCTGGAGAAGATCTATATATCCCAATTCAGTAGTTCAACTTTATAGCCGACCATAAACATACCACCATAACCAATCACACATATACAGATATGCTATTAGTTCAAATCCATATATACACCTAGGTATACGGAGTAAGATTGCAATAAGATCGTATATTTCCCCGAGCTACGGAGTAGATGTACTTCAATCTGATATCGCTAACTGTAAACGGCTAGACCGAGTTCACAGATACCCCAGTCCAAGCCCCAGGGGACTTCAACGTGAAGTTCGAACCCTGATCTTCTCCCACCACTCTTCAAACCTAATATTCAGGTACAGAATTAACAAAACACCCAAACTCAATGCAACATGTCCTGCTTCTCGCCCTGCATACTGCATGCAGAACCCTCGTAACGACGCAGTCTGCAACGGGTGACATCACCGGCTGAGTCATGCGGGAAGGCCGTTCCCGAGGTCCGGGAGCTAAGAAATTTTGCATCGAGGGTCTCCAGCTCAATTGGGGTCCAACCAGAGCCGTGATGGGCCATTTCTGTAGCTCGATCGACTGGGAACCGTCTGTAGTTTACTCCTCACCGTTTAGTGTAGGCCAATGGATGGGTGTTGTGGCGTAGGTGCTTGTGGGAGAGCGGATCGTTTTGCTGAATGAGGATGGACCCGTAACTAGGACATCCGCTAGTGGAATGGGGTTAATTGAGATGAAGGAGTTGTTTGTTGTTGTTTTTTTAGGTTGGATAGAGCTAATACCCCAGGTGGTGTGTCGGTAGCTGTTGTCTACGTGAGAGATCTGAGCTTTCGAAGCTGGGAGCTCTATACGTGCAATCGCCGTTCGTTCCAGGAAAAGGAACAGAAGGTGAAAGAATCTACTCCGAAGGAAAAGATATACAGCCTCTAGACGCAACACACAGAGTTTTGGTTTGGCTCTTTGATAGGTTGGATGGTCGATGGGCCATATAGGACTCTATATGTACAGAAAGAAAAAGTGTTGTAGATGACGCTGAAAGTAGTACATGGTAATACATCACGACCAAATACCCTCCCCGGCGGATAAGAAGAGATTCTCAAAAAACCCCCAAAATCACATATTTTGAAATGACAATTTTCTCAAGAATCCGCAAAACCCGAGTCGTTGATAATTTAGACGTACTTGCACATCATGGCAACCATGAGATCGAAGAGACCCATGGCCTCGACGAAGGCAAAGCCAAGAATGGCGTAGGAGAAGAGCTGGCCACGGAGGGCAGGGTTGCGGGAGACACTCATGAGGAGAGCGGCGAAGACGAGACCGATACCGATACCGGCACCACCGAGACCGATGGCGGCGGAACCCATACCAATGTTCTTGGAGACCTCGACCATGGCGGAGGCGACCTCGGAGGAGTACTGGCGGCGAGCGGCAGTCTGGAAGGCCTTAGCCTGGAGGAGGGTGGGCGACTGGATGCGCTTGGGGGCACCGATGGTAGCGACGGGGGCCTTCTGGGTGAAGGTGCGCTTGGTGGCAGCGTTGAGCTGGAAGCGGGCAGCAGGGCGGGCGACCTTGGAGGTCTGGGCCATGACGGAGGCCATGCGGGAGGTGAAGACACGAGTGGCGGCCATTGTGATTGATGGTTATGGATTATACGGTGGAATGGGAAGAGAGGAGAAAGAAGGAAAGAGGAGAGAGATGGACTTTTCAGGGAGAAAAAGCTGGGAAACTACGGGAGACGGCCGCCCTAGGACATAAATACTCTACGGCCAAATTTTCGCCCGTCCGGTCCTGCTAGGTCGGTCTTAGTGTGTATGTGTAAGGTAAAATAGCCCTAGGTTGTGCGTGTTTAGGTGGACTCGGGGGTATTTGATTCGCAAATCATATGAGGAATGCTAGGGGAAGGTGGTTTTGGGATGGTATTCGATGTTTTTTTTCTCAATTCTTTTTTTTTTCTTTACCGCGTATTGCTACCTGTCGGGTTCACTCGGGTATTGTTCCAACTGGGTCCACTGGGATCATTTTTGGATTGATGGGTCTATCTCCCCTGCATGGGAAATGACCTTTCACTTACACGCGCGTAGATGGACAGTTACTTATTTGATACTAATTGCAAGTTACATGCATGATGAGAGCTGACCATAACAGTGAAGGGATGAAGTCAAAGACGATTGCAAATAGTCAGTCAAGGAAAATAAAACCGAATAATTCCCAATTCTGCCCTTGCCGTGGATCTTAAGCATGTTCCAATTCTGTGGATCGATCCACAGCTAAGCTTCTACTATCCAATCATAATCCCCTCGGTTCCACCAAATTTCTGAATTCGTTCCCGGCGTTCCCCAAACCGGCCCGACTCGGATTCCAGGTCCACCAACAACGGAGTTACTGGGCAACCACCGGTTGAAAGGAGGCAGATAATGTGGAACGGGTGGATATAATCTCCCCCTTTCGTCCCTCGGGAATCCACCTCACCGAGTGATCACATTGAGAGAAATACGTAATTCAATACGGATCCGGTACCCCGGGGGTGTGTTTGCTGTGCCGAGGGGAGGCAGAATCTATGCATTGAGGCTGCAGAAGATGTGCGATCTTATACTTTTTTTTTGCAGGGGTAAAAACGTCTGGAACTGCCTAAGCGAACAGACGGAATAAAATTCAAAGAGGGAAAGGAGACTAAAACAAAAAACCGGGTTGTCGTGTCCTTGCTTTCACCGATCCACTTAAACTGGATTTCCGACCCGCCAGATCCCGACTATCACTGCCAAACAACTGGCCTTTTCCGGGTCCCAGTGTGAAGGACATTCAGCTGGAATATTAAAGAATGTCTTTCAGTTTCCCCGGGGGCTACACTCCTTTATATAGACCTACCTCCAGCAGGAAAAAAATTCACACACAGTGAGCATCCCGAATAGGCGAACGAAGAGGCTCTTCACGCTCGGGGAAAATTCGCGATTTGGTCATTTTGGCTGATCGCTGCTTGGCAGGACCCACACAAGCTCGATCCAGGGTGCACCCGTTACGCGTTCTCCTTTGCTGGAGCTACCTGTACAGTTATCTGGGGAGGCTGGGGTTCGATACTGTGCAAGGAGATACAATTGCAACTGAGCAGAGCAATTGAGCAATTGAGATCAAAACAGCTCTTGAAGCGAGCATTATTATGGATGTTGTCTAGTATCGAGGTCAGGGGTTCCGGCCTCGGGTGTAATCGGGTAATACCATGAAATACACGTATGGTAATCCTCAGCCATCGACCCATCGACTCATCGACTCATCATTGACCAGCCGTGAGGTCATGGGAAGAGGTCAGTTGGCCGCATTGGAAATGGAATAGCCTCAAATTGCTGTACGACCGTACAGCTAATGGCCTCGCGGTATCCGTAGCTTAAGTTAGTGGACGTAGCCCCCGTTCCCCTTGAATTGGATATCCACTCTCGAAATGAAACATAAAGAACTCCGTACCCCGGTCAAATTTGCTCGTAGTGAGATTCTCTCATTCTCGAACGACTGTCACGCCCTCGGCAGAACACGCGCAAAGACAAGCCACTCTAAGCGCCGACATCCACTCGATCACAGACGCACTGCACCAGCTTACCTGTGAACTCACTAGATACCGTCGATTCCACTCCAATTCCGCTCCCCATCGAATCGCATTACGCACTTGGCGCCCAGAGTCATGCCCCGAAGCGCCGTTCGCTGCGCCTGAAGATCCGCCCAGCTACCGAGGGCATGACGATGGACAGATATGGTATCCGCATCCAGGGGGCGTGTGACCACCGGTCCTCACGCCAAAATCACGGCATTCAAGCCGCAGTATCCACTGGCCTGTCTAGCGGAGTATCTCCCACGCGTGGTATGAGGCTCCGGGGATTTGCTGCATTGTTAGCAGCCTAGCAGGTTGGCGGACGAAACAAGCGCCAGATTCGATACGGTCATCGATTACCCGACACCCCCGCCTTTCTTCTGGCACGAGCCACGCAGTCATTGTGACATCCCATAATCATCTCGAATAAGGCGCAGGATGCGGTTACGCAGTATCGGTTCGCGTCGGGTTGCGATGTCTCGTGCTGGGACAGCCGAGGCGGCTACATATACCCGACGCTTGTCCGCGTTCCTAGCACAGCGATAGATATATACACATAAAGTCCAGCGGGTTGGGACTTGAGGCTTGAAGCGCGGGATTGACTTCGTAGATGTTGTGTCGTCGCGTTGAGGAGCAGTTACTGCTTGTGACACTCGGCTTCGCGGATCGCATGCCGGGGATTCTTGAGTAGCATGGGTGATTTGTGAAGGCTAACGCCGTAAGTACAGTACCAGGTGCAAACGTCAAGCTTGGGAGAAAGCATTGTAAGCAGTTGTGAAGGTGTAGGGGTTACTCCAACTCGTCCTCTTTTTCCGCTTTGTTCTTTGACTTGGCCCCTTGAATAGCGGTGTCCTTTTTGTTGGCTTTCTCTTTCCCTTGGTCTTGTTCTTGTCTGGACACCTGGAAGCATAGTGAAACTCGCTATAACATGTATCTAACCCCTTTTCATTTTGTCATAAAGCATCGCCAAGGGAAAACCAACTCTGCAGATGCTCTTTCCAGGCAGACAACGTCAGACCTTGGGGACGCCCGGGGAGAAGACTTGTTATTGCCACTTCGGAACCCTCTGGTGTCCGATGCCGCCCCGGTGCAGAGCTGTATTGGATCATGCGTGACCATACAGAGCCTTGTCGAGTCAAAGGCTTTTGCACCAGATGACGAACCTTTTACTGAGGAAGAGGTTTGGGACTCGTCCCAGATGGGAGATGTCCAGCTTAATCACTCAGATGAGTCTGAGGTTGATACTGACCCTGGCCATACCGACTCCGCGGAGTTTCGGGAACTGGCAAACAGGGCTGCTTGGAATTCGCTGACTCGCGATCAACGAATATCTACCGCTACAGTACAATCTGTGTGCCGTAACGAAGAGGTCTATTCTGCTGATCTGTGTGCCGTAACGAAAGTCTTCATTCGCCTCAGCAGAATAGACCTCTTCGTTACGGCAGACAGATTGTACTGTAGCGGTAGTTATTCGTTGAGGTCCGCTTTTAGGACTCCAACTTCATCGCCACGACTGAGTAGAGCTGGCCGCAACCAAGGAATCTGCCTCGGGGGTTGGCGAGTCAGAATAGGAGGGCTGCTAGGGAGACGCAGATGGTGCAGTAGATTCCAGTCTCAATAGTCTTGAATGTGATCATGAGAACACTCATCAAGAAGATGAGGGCGTCGGTGGAGTTTGACAGCGGCACTGGCCACTGATTATTATGCAGGAAAGGACAACAAAGCTAGACCGAAATGTGGAGAGAAAGAAGGTGAGCCTAGCTTTGTGAGGTCCCTTCCTCATTCCATGGCTGCAAGAAGATTGGGTGCTATATAGCATTACCAAGCTGTTAGACCCATCGCAGCGTCCCATTTAGCAGAGGCAAGACGTTTCAGCGTATCGAGGATGACTCTATACGTCGCACGAGTAGAAACGTGTTCCTTCGATCTTGGGTGGGCCGGAAAAATATTGATTGCCGAGCCGGTCATGGACGCAATTATTGCAAGGGAAGGGGTCAAGTCGACTATAAAGCGGAGATTCTAGCACCAGCCTGTGGCATATTAGGGGGGTTTGATCTCGTGAGCTTACTATAACAACCGGTTTCTCCTTTAACGAGCAGTATGTAGTGAAATCTTGAGAACCCATCTGCAATACGGGGACTATGAAGGTGACTCGAACTCAGGACCATTTAATTGGCGTTGATTGGGAGAAAAGTCAGAACCGGCAGGCTAAATTTAGAAGCCCCGTAGGGCTGAAGGGTAGACCCACTATGGCACCAGATATTCCATTCTAGTTTTGTACGCAGCATCATTGGTATCCTCTGGAAATTGATACATATTACATGCGATCGAAACATCCTCCCTAGAGGCCACCTCTTGGACAGCATCTTCATACATTGAAGCCCTGGCACAGCTCG
Organism: Penicillium bovifimosum; assembly: GCF_028826915.1. Taxonomy (NCBI): domain Eukaryota; kingdom Fungi; phylum Ascomycota; class Eurotiomycetes; order Eurotiales; family Aspergillaceae; genus Penicillium; species Penicillium bovifimosum. Next base: position 1,062,936 of record NW_026622717.1, on the reverse strand, counting down.
ATATACGGGTGTTGGTTTCTCGGCCTCAACTAATTCGACATTCCGACGAACTGCTTTCACTTCCATAGCACACTTGTATCTCTTGGTTTGTTAGTGGTATGTGCAGAGCAATACCACGTATCTATCGTTGAGTATCGGAGATTGAGATTGAAGTAAAGTAGGTCATTGAACCACGGGTCAGATCTATACCCGCGCAGGTCCCATGGGTGACATGAACTCATTCTATAGATCTGGAGTTTCTTAATCATTGTCCACCTGTACTCTGCAGTGTATTGTATACGGATTAATTGTGATTTGATCAAGAATGCCCGAAGCCGAGTGCAATAACCTTCCGAGACTCCGAAGTTATTATCTCCAACCCTTCGGTGCAAGAAACCCCAGGAAGGTCCGAAGTGCAGTGAAAGTAAGCAGCATAAGCACAGGGTACGTAGCTTTGGATAAATGCATATCCTGTGGCGTGGGGATCTGAAGCAAGGGACCGGGTCAGCTGTGCGGATATCTTGCCCCGCATTCCCTGACCCCGCGTGGCGGGGATGCAGATTGGCAAAATGAGGGCTGGTGACACGTGTAGATCTTTGTTAAGCTCACCTCGGAGCGGGATACCAGTACGGGTGTCCTACGACCAGATATTCCAACTGTGCTTATAGATTAGGTGTTGATAGATTATCCACCCTGATATTGGAGTACTAGATTGGGAAATCCATTTAGCAAATCAATCACGTCTCACCACCCGGCGGGAGAACTGCTGAGAATTGGAATATTTCCAAGTGTGTAATTATTTCTGCTTCTTATCTTGGATCCAATAGGGTTTCCAGACCACTACTAATGCAAGCACATTATCTCGGCAGGTAGTATCCGCATTACCTACAGCATGCAAATGACGGTGAGCATCTAGGATCCTCCCATGCAACGGCTAATAAAGTTCTGACCTGACAATATGTACACAGCCCTCAGAACCTTGGGACGGTGATTCCGCTCCGCCGGAAAGCCGACTACACCGCCAAGGCCCAAGCGTCTACTGCTTTTCCAACCTGGCAAGAAGAGAAGAAGACATAATTGGATGCAGTCTATGCAAATAGTCGACTCTTTCACTTTGAGAACTGCAGAAGCTATCTCGTGCAGATAAACTGCAGCTCGCAATGGCTTGGGAATACGGATAGACCGGCGAGCTCTGAGGGTCCAAGCTTAGGGAGACTAGTGTGGGAGTGGCACGAGCTTCATTGTTTTGGTCAATAATGAAGCACTCTCTCGGCTTAGTCTCGGATCCTGTTATCATGTGTACTCCGTATTGGGTAGTAGATGGGCTGATGCGAAGATTGGATTTGGGTAAAAACCACTCCACCCCTGTTCATGAAGTTTTGTTTTGATCACTGCAAGATAATAATGAGTCAGGATTCACCTGACAGGTGGGTTCAGGAGCTCGCCATTTTTTGGTGGACGTTGATTGGCCAGGAATTGGGAATTGGGTCTTGGCTTTGGGTTTCTTTTTTCGTACATTTGCAGCTGAACTGTTTCTGAGGGAGATTCTGGTGTGACTGTACACAGTAAAGGACCAGAGACATAGAGGGGTAAGTGTATGACAGTCACACATGTTCATGAATCAAAAGAAAGAGAAGAAAAAGGGAAAAGAAAAAAAGCGGATCGCCCAAACAATGAAGTACCTCGGCGATAGCTTCACCGCATGTTTATGAGATCGGCTGAAAGCCCAAAGTACGGAGCATTAGGCGTTAAAGTGAGATAAAAGTGGTAAGGTGTGGAGGATTGTCGCAAATAGTAGCAGAAAGGTAAGAAAATAGCAGAATTAGCAAAATTCGGTCACTATGCCAACCCTCTTCCCCCCACTTCTGGCAAGCTGTGCCGTTGTACTCATTTGGGGCCCGAAGTTCAGTTTTTTCTTTTTGCCTCTTTTCTGCCTTTCCCCCCAATACTCACAATAATCCTCATCCTTTGCTCTGTGAGCTTGTGTTTTCTTGTACACGATAATCTAGCGTTAATCTTTGCTGGTCAGATTGTGCAAAAAAAAGCCTAAAAAACTCATACCTAAAATACCCTCGCGAATCATTCCCATTTACGACATTACGAATCTGACGACCCTAAACAACTATGGCCGCCGTTCAAGAACCCATCATTCCCGATAGCAATGCGCTGCCGAGCGACATGAGTGAATCGACAGCTACACTGGTCGATCCCGCCGCACAGGAACCATCCAAACCCGAAGTCCCCATGACTGCGGCCGAAAAGAAGAAGGCCAAGAAGAAGCAGAAGAAGCAACAGAAGCGCCAGGAGAGTATCAGCTCTGTGGCTGCTGTGGAAGCTGAGAAGGTGGAGGAGGTGGTTCCTGAAACTAAATCGACAGAGCCGGTGGAGGAACCTGTGGTGGAAACTCCCAAGGAGGCTGCCGAGGCATTGGCTGAGGAGAAGTCTGCAGCTGAACCGGCTGCTGAAGTATCTGAGACTGTTGAGAACACCGAGCCGGTTACGGAAGAATCAAAGTCTGCCGAACCGGTACCGGAAACTATCGCAGAGCCTGTTGAAGAAACCAAAGCGGAGGAGACCGTCCCTGAAGCTGCCGCGGAGCCAATTGCCGAGGAGACCAAGGTCGAGGAGGTGGCTGAGCCAGTCAAAGAAGGATCCAAGACCGAAGATGTCGCGCCTGAACCTGCTGCAGAGCCGGTTGTTGAAGAATCCAAGCCCGAGGAGGTGACTGAGTCCACCACCGAAGACAAGCCCGTCGAGGTCACCCCCGAGGCTGTCGCCGAGCCTACCATCGAACAGACTCCCGCTGCTGAAGAGCCCAAGGCTGAGGAGGTGAGTGAAACCACCGAAGACAAGCCCGTCGAGCCCATTTCCGAACTCGTTTCTGACCCTACCACCTTACAGACTCTCGCTGCTGAAGAGCCCAAGCCAGAGGAGGCTGCTGAGTCGACTACCGCGGACAAGCCCGTCAAGGAGACTCCCGCACCCGAGGAGCCCCAGACTGTAGAGGCTGTTCCTGTCACCCAGGAGACTCCTGCTGCTGAGGTTGCTGCCGAGGACTCCAAGGCCGCTGAAGAGCAGCCTGCCGTCGAAAAGGTCGTTGAGGCGGCTCCTGAGCCTGCTGCGGAGCCTGCAGTTGAAGAGACCCCAGCACTCGAAGCCGCAGTGGAGGAATCAAAGCCCACCGAGGCCGTTTCTGAAACCGTCGCAGAGCCTATCGTCGAGGAGACTGCCGCGGTTGAAGAAAGCAAGGCTGAGGAGACCGCTGAGCCTGTCACTGAGGAGAAGTCTGCCTCAGAAGAAAAGGCCGTCGAAGCTGTCCCCGAGGTCGCCTCAGAGCCTGTTGTCGAGGAGACTCCGACCGTCGAGGAGTCCAAGACTGAGCCAGCCAAAGCTATCCCCGAAGTCGCCGCAGAGCCTGTTGTCGAGGAGACCCCGGCCGTCGAGGAGTCCAAGGCTGAGCCAGCCGTCGAGGAGGCCCCCGCTACCGAAGCCGCCCTGGAGGAGTCCAAGCCCGCCGAGATTGTTCCCGCAAGCGCCGCAGCGGCTGTCGTCGAGCAAACCCCGGCCGTTGAGGAGCCTTCGGCTGTCGCAGAAACGGCGCCTGAGCCTGCCGTCGAGGAGTCTGCCGCGGCCGAAGAAAGCAAGGCTGAGGAGACCGCTGAGCCTGCCACTGAGGAGAAATCTGCCTCGGAAGAAAAGGCCGTCGAAGGTGTCCCCGAAGTCGCCGCAGAGCCTGTTGTCGAGGAGACTCCGGCCGTCGCAGAGTCCAAGACTGAGCCTGTTGTCGAGGAGGTCACCGCCACCGAAGCCGCCCTGGAGGATTCCAAGCCTGCCGAGATTGTTCCCGCAAGCGCCGCAGCGGTTGTCGTCGAGCAAACCCCGGCCGTCGAGGAGCCTTCGGCTGTCGCAGAAACCGCGCCTGAGCCTGTTGTCAAGGAGGCCCCCGCCACCGATGCCGCCCTGGAGGAATCCAAGCCCACCGAAGAAGTGGCCGAGCCCACCAAGGAGCCAGTGACCGAGAAGGCAGTCGAGGAGCCTGCTGTGGAGGCCGAACCCGAGAACAGCGCCGACACCACCGCAGCTGTTCCCGAGGAGCCTGTCACTGAAGCCGCTACCGCCGAGCCAACTGCCGAGGAGGTCGTTGAGGCCAAGGAGGAAGTCGTTCCCGCACCCGCTGTGGAAGCCCCTGCTGAGCAGCCTGCCACCGAGGAATCGATTTCCGAGCCAGTCAAGGAGGCTGAAGCTGCCGAGCCGGTCGCTGAGCAGACTGTCGAAGCTGCTACGGAGTCCGTTGAGGCTGCTGCCACTGAGGCTGCTGTCACCGAGCCTGCTGTCACCGAGCCTGCTGTCACCGAGCCTGCTGTCACCGAGCCTGCTGTCACCGAGCCTGCTGCCACTGAGTCTGTCCCCGCCGTCGCCGAGGAAACTGTCGCTGAAAAGACCGAGTCTACTGAGACCGAACCTGTCCAGGAGACCACCGAACAGGTTACCGCAGAGGAACCCGTGGTTGAGGAGCCTGTGGCTGAAATTGCCAAGGACTCGACTGCTGAGGAGGCACCTGTTGTCTCTGAGGCCGCTGAAGCTGCTCCTGCTGCGGCTGTGGTTGAGGCCGTCGAGAAGGCTATCCCCGTTGAATCTGCCGAGGAAGTTGTTGAGAAGCCTGAGGCCACCAAGGGGGAGGAAGTGACTGAGCAAGCCGTCGAGAAGCCTGAAGCCACCAAGGAGGAGGAGGTGACTGAGCAAGTCGTCGAGGAGCCTGTCGTTGAGAAGACTGTTGAGGAGCCCGTTGCTGAGACTTCTGTCCCAGAGCCGGCTGCGGAGGTCGCCCCCGCCCCCGTCGCTGAAGAGACTTCTGCCAAGGAGATTGTTGCTGAGGAGCCTGTTGAGGCTTCCACCGAGACTCCCGCTGTTGCAGCTGACGAGCCTGTCGAGAAGGCTGAGGAGAAGCAGCCTGAAATTGAAGCAGTTGCTGAACCAGCCGTCGAAGAGACTCCTGTTGCCGTCGAAGAGCCCGTGTCTCAGGAAGTGCCATCTGCTGAAGAAAAGGTGGCCGAGGAGCCTATCGTTATGGCTGAGGCTGTTGAGACTGCTGTTGTTCCTGAGACCGTCGATCCTGTCGCTGAGCCCACAGCTGAGCCATCTGTCACCGAAAAGAAGGTGGCTGAAGAGCCTGTAGTCGAGACTGTTGAGGATGTTGCTGCTCCTGAGCCCGCTGCTGCTGAGCCTGCCGCTGCCGAAGAGAAGGTCGCTGATGAGCCAGTTGCCGTTGTTGAGGCTGTCGAGGCTACGGTTGCGCCTGTCGTCGAACAGACTCCTGAGGCGGCGCCGGTTGTGGAGGAGCCTGTTGTTGAGGAAGCTGCTGTCGAGGCACCTGTCGCTGTCGATGCACCTGTCGCTGTCGAGGCACCTGTCGCTGCGGAGCCAGTGAAGGCTCAAGAGCCCGTTGAAGCGGTCATCCCAGTAGGGGAGTCCGCCAACAAGGAGGTTGAGCCAGAGACCCAACAGGAAGAGACTGCTGCTGCACCTTCTCATGATGCTTCTGCCAAAGAAGATGGCGGCAGTGCCGAGCTTGTCGAGGCCGGCGCCGCTGCCGCTGCAGCCACCGTGCTCGCCGGTGCCGGCGTGGCTGCCGTTGCTGCTCACCAGGATTCTGAGACTGCAGCCGAATACTCGAAAGATCAGAAGGATCTCAAGGCCGAGGCCCAGCCCGAAGTCTCCACAGCAGAATCCCAGCCCGCAGACGGTAAGCCAGCACCGTTCTATCTCTCCAACCAGCAATCTGTCATGTCGATCGAAACTGATCCTGTTCTTGCAGCGCTTGCAGGGGATCGCGAAGCTCTGCTCAGCAAGCTGAACCAGCCATCCACAGACCAGCTGGCCGCATCCAGCCAGCAACCGTCGGTCGAGGCCGTCGAGCCCACCAAACCCACCGAAACCAGCGAGGGAACCACCGAGGGAACCACCGAGTCCGCTGCCAAGGCATCAGACACCAAGCCTGCTGCCGACAATAGCCTTGCGCCCAAGCAGAATGATGAGGATTCTCGTCCTACGAGTCAGAATCGGTCAGTTACAGCTGTTTCTCTAAATGGTGCAACAGACAACTGGCTCAAAGCAATCCTGCGCACCGTGTTTGTCAATTTCTTTGGAGCCATCTTTTCACCTTTCCGCCGTAACAAGGCCCCCAAATAGGGAAAGAAACATCACTTTTTTCGTGTCAGCCAGTCTGTTTTTCCTTGGTACGCTGTTCGTGGAGAATGAGAGCCTCAAACTGATGATGCACGGACATGGGCTCGCTGAGGGCTGACTCACTGACTGATTGATCAGGACCAGCAGCTGGTTTTGGCTCGCTGTGTTGACGGTTCCGATTCTTGCGATATGGTGTCGTTCATACTTCGGATAAGATCAACAATAATCCGAGCTCACGTGGCGTCGAAACGGACACTTCGGAACTGATCAACAATGATCCGAAGCACGTGCGTATCAAAGCCCCAGCTCTTGGCATCAACGTTGTGCGTGGGCATTGGCAAAAGTGCGTCGCCTTCCGAAGTATAGACATCGAGGCCGGACTTGAGGGCCCATCTCTCCCCCAAGCAAGTTATTTCATATTCCCCTGTACTATTGGCTTGTGTTTCCTGTTTCTATTTACGAATCTCATTTGCGCCTTGCTTCGTTTTGATTTATCTATGGTTAATGATTTCCTTTTGTCATCTCTTCATGTTGGGGTCGATGCTGCCCTCGGATCGATTAGGTTGGCTTGCTCGCCCAGTATGTAGTAGTTCTTCAATGGCATGATCTTATGAATAATGAATCTTTCAATCTAAGTGTCTATATGCAGGTATCCGCATGGTGCTTTGTCTTCTCCATTGCATGAATGAATCCTTTGTAGAGGACGGTCTTGCTGGGGGCAATCATAGACATCTTGCTATAAAGGCATGCCAGTTCCCCTGCCTTTTCGCCTTTCTAGAGCGCAAGGGGTCTGGTAGATCGACGGAGGGAAGACATGGACTACGACAATGGGTGAACTGCGAAGATTCCTGGGCGGACAGATGGGCGGCGGGAGATTCACAGTGGTTTAGTGATAGGTAGGGTGAGGGTCGTGCCTTCGATATCAAGAAAAGACCCGATGGAACGATGGCAAGTACCCGTGGCTTCCGTTCTAATCATGCCGGGAGCTGGGTTGGTTCGGGGGTAAGTGTTGGTGTCGCGCCCCCCATCTTATTTCCACTCACACGCGTCAGCTTCTTCTTCTTCTTCTCCCCCATCATCATCAATCACCTTTCTTTTGCTCCTTGTTCATCGATTTTATCATTCTCATTACAAGATGGATAATTTTGAGCAAGGTAAGTTGTAATCCATCCATCTCTCCATGATTTTGAGTCGTCTGCAGGGGCCTTTGGGCTTCTCTGCGGTCTCAGGCTTCGCCATGGGAGTTTGATTTGGGTCTTGATACTTTTCGAGTACCTGTGGTTATCTCCTATTGGGATGAATGTCTTGGGCTTGGTTCTTCAAAAGGATTGGGTCTTGAGCTCCCCAGAGCAGTGTCTGTTCCATGGAATGGACGCAGTACGTCTGTGGTGCCTGGGTCCTGTTCTTGATGCCAGGATTCTTTCTATGGAAGTGTTCTTCATTCGTCATCAGAATAAGAACCTCCTTCTTCAGACTGAATGCCATTCACTGTGTGGAAATGGTCTTTATCCTTTGGGATTGGGCCTTGACCTGCAGGATCAGGCTCGTGAACGAATGAACCTCATTTGGGCGCATACTGAGCCTCAAGAGAGATGAAAGAGACACATTGATCCTTAATAGGATTCAATCATCAATCATCATGGACTCATGGACATGCAATGGCTTTCAGGTGTTGTTCGTTGAAGGGATGGTCGCTAACGTTTGATGCTATAGTTATCGAAAACGAGGGCTGCGACCCGCAACAGGACCAACAACAGGACCAGCGTCAGAATCAGCGTCAGAAGCTGCGTCAGGTCCTGCGTGCGGTCCGGCGTCATGTCCTGTGTCAGGTCCTGCGTCATGCCCATGAACGGCGCAATGCGTTCAGAAGCTCGTCGATCCCTGTTGCTTCCTCAGCCACGCCTGCAACGACTTCTCCGCCGCTTACCGAATGCGAGGGCAGTAACCAGCGTCAGGTCAACGAACAGCGCAACGCGTTTGATACTATCAGAAGCTCATCGCCGGCTGTTCCTTCCTCGACCATTCTGCCGCCTGCCCCAACTTGCCCCCCTCCTACCGAGAACGAAGGCTGCGACCAGCGTCAGGTCCATGAACAGCGCGACGTGTTTGATACTATCACAAGCCCATCGCCGCCTGCTCCTGCCTCAAACATTTTGCCGCCTGCACCGAATAGATCTCCTCCCAGTCCCCCTATTTATTCTCGCTGGTCTCCTTCTTCGTCTTCTGTTTATTCTCAGGAATCTCCCACCCCCCAACCAGATCTCTCTCTTGCTTTTCAGCAATCTCTCGCTTCCCAACCAGATCTCTCTCTTCGGCGGTCTCGCTCTCGCACTGACTTCCCTCATTTGCGTGAAAGTCCACAACGTTCCCAATCTGCGCCTCCATCACCTTTCAAGATGGACAGCGGTTTGGATAAGCAGCTGCCGGACTCACCTACCTCGGCCACCACCCCTCGTGCTTCTCGCACCACCCCCTCCTCTCCTCCTTTTTACGGAGCTGGCAGTCTCCGTCGCTACACCACGCGCCGTGATTCGCGTGCCTCCCTCAATATCAGCCCTGCCTCCCACCGAGAGGACAGTCTCGGACAAGAACCCACGCACCCTGATCCGCGCGCCCCCTACATCTCCAACTCTGCCTCCCACCGCGATCGCAACCTCAGCGATGTCCCACCGCCTGCCGACTCGCAGCATCAGTCCACCCCTCGCCGCGACAACGTGGACCTTGCGGACCTCGCCTCGAGACTGAAGGCTCTGGAGGAGACTGTGGAGGCGGCCTCCCGGTCCCAGAGGCTCGAGTTCGAGAGAGTTGGCCGCCTCGAAGGCGCCCTGAGAGTGGAGATGGACTGCCTCCGTGGTCGCCTCGCCGACGTCGCCGCGTGGAAGGAAGAGGAGCTGGCCTCGCACGTGAGGTGGTTCCAGCAGCGCTTCGAGGCGCTGCGCATCCACGTGGAAGAGGTGTTTGCCGTCTGGGACCATGAGCGGCACGAGCTGCTCATGGCGAACGAGCGCATGAGCCGCCGCGTGGACGCGGCCGCCATCGACGTGCGCCTGGTGAGGAGGGAGCACCAGCTCCTTGAGGACCGAGTTGGGACGCTGTCCCGGTCCCTCGCCCGTCTGTTCTTGGCCCTCCAGGGCCCGGCGACGAGTTTGTCAGGGAACTCGTTCGCCGACCAGTGAACCTGGAGCTGCTCCGGCACCCCCCTGTCACAGGGGGTGTCTCTTCTGGTGCTGCCTCGGGCTCTCCCACCCCGATGGCATAAAAAGGCCCAGAATGTCTTTTTCGGTGGTCTCTACGGTTTCCTCTTTCTTGTCTCGACCCTTCGGGGTTGAGTTTGCTTATTGGTGGGGAGGGAAGAAAACGAAAAACAAAAAAAATCGAAAAACAGAAAACCCCGAAGAAAAAAAAATCAAAAATCTTGTATGAGTTGCTCGTTGGGGCTTCGACTGCATCATGGGGTTTCCTCGCTTTCGAGGTCGGCAGCGATGAGTTGCTTGTTGTACGATTAGGTGTTGTATGATTAGGTAGCCTCAATGCCAATGAACATGTTCGATTACTGATTCCAATATAACTTCGAAAGTAGGCTGCGTAGCGTCCTAGGTACATGTAAGGACATAACATTATTCACAGTATTTACTTAGTCGCAATCATCATCTTTTCAATATCCACCGCGGCCTCGGGGACCTGCGGACAGTAGTGCAGACGCAGCGATTCACCTTCCCACACTTACCCAGCAAAGACATTGGTAGACTCGACATCAATGGCAAAAGCATTGAAGACACCGTCACCCTTGCGCTCCTCGGTATGCCAAAGTGAAGAGATCCGACGACCATGGTGTTTCGAAACCTGATTAGTGATCCATAAGCGCCAGCGTCGCAAGAGCCGACTTCTCCGGCAACTGAAGCGAAGTCATCATAAGACGCTTGGAGACATTAGCCAGTCTTCTCGGAGGCGGGTCACCGTGTGCACGGGATAGCAGAGTCGGCTGCGGACAGCGGAGCAGAAGAGCCATAGGCGTCTGGAAGTTGACCTTGTTCTTTGAGCGGGTGGAGGCGAGATCGGTTCCGTCTGTGGAGGCATTGGGGTCGGGGAGGCGGAGGGAAGTGTTGGGGTTGTACCCTACTTCTGGGTTCATGGAGAGTGAATAGAGGGAGCGGTAGAGGTGCTTGATGAAGAATTTGAAGTCGAGGTGGAGGTCTGCTGCGGCTTTGCTTGCTTCTTGGCCTTCGAGGAGGGCGAAGGCGGTCACGGTGCGGAGGAGGTCGTTGAGGCCAAAGAGGAAGTCGTTCCCGCACCTGCTGAGGAAGCCACTGTTGAGCAGCCTGCCGTCGAGGAATCGAGTCCCGAGTCAGTCCAGGAGGCTCGTTGCTGAGCCGGTTCCTGAGCAGACTGTCGAGACTGCTACGGAGTCCGTCGAGGCTGCTTCCACTGAGCCTGCTGCCGCTAAGCCTGCTGCTGAAGCCACCGAGGAGCCCGTCCTCGCCGTCGCCGAGGAAAGCATTGCTGAAAAGGCCGAGCCTACTGAGGCCGAACCTATTCAGGAGACCACTGAACAGGTTACCGCAGAGGAACCAGCTGTCGAGGAGCCTGTGGCTGAAATTGCCAAGTACTCGACTACCCGCTGTCTCCGAGGCCGCTGAAGCTGCTCCCGGAGAGACTGCCGCACCTGAGCCTGTTGCTGCTACCATCACCGAAGAAGCTGCTGCTCCTGCTGAGGGTGTGGTTGAGGCCGTCGAAAGGCTATTGCCGTTGAATCTGCCGAGGAAGTCGTTGAGCAGCCTGAATTCACCAAGGAGGAGGTGACTGAGCAAGCTGTCGAGTAGACTGTTGAGGAGCCCGTTGCTGAGACTTCTGTCACCGAAGAGAAGGTTGCTGAAGAGCCTGTGGCTGAGACTGTTGAAGATGTTGCTGCTCCTGAGCTTGTCGTGGAGGCTGTCACCGCCGAGCCCGCCGAAACCAGCGAGGGAACCACCAAGTCCGTTGCCAAGGCATCAGACTCCAAGCCTGCTGCCGACGACAGTTGCGCCCAAGCAGAATGATGAGGATTCTCATCCTACGACTTTTCACTAAATGGTGTACCAGACAACTGGCTCAAGCAATCCTGCGCACCGTGTTTGCCAATTTCTTTGGAGCCATCTTTTCACCTTTCCGCCGTAACAAGGCCCCTAAATAGGGAAAGAAACATCACTTTTTTCGTGTCAGCCAGTCTGTTTTTCCTTGGTACGCTGTTCGTGGAGAATGAGAGCCTCAAAATGATGATGCACAGACATGTCGCTGAGGAGTGAGGGCTGACTCACTGACTGATTGATCAGGACCAACTGGTTTTGGCTCGCTGTGTTGACGGTTCCGATTCTTGCGATATGGTGTCGACCGTGTCGTTCATACTTCGGATAAGATCAACAATAAGCCGAGCTCACGTGGCATCGAAACGGATACTTCGGAACTGATCAACAATGATCCGAACCACGTGCTTATCAGAGCCCCCGATCTTGGCATCAACGGTGTGCGTGGGCATTGGCAAAAGTGCGTCGCCTTCCGAAGTATAGACATCGAGCCCGGACTTGAGGGCCCAGTTCTCCCCCAAGCAAGTTATTTCATATTCCCCTGTACCATTGGCTTGTGTTTTCCTGTTTCTATTTACGAATTTCATTTGCGTCTTGCTTCGTTTTGATTTATCTATGGTTGATGATTTCCTTTTGTCGTCTCTTCATGTTGGGATCGACGCCGCCCTCGATGGATTAGGTTGGCTTGCTCACCCAGTATGTAGTAGTTCTTGAATGGCATGATCTTATGAATAATGAATCTTTCAATCTAAGTGTTTATATGTAGCTATCCGCATGGTGCTTTGTCTTCTCCATTGCATGAATGAATCTCTTGTAAAGGCCCCTGCAGACGACTCAAAATCATGGAGAGGTGGATGGATTACAACTTACCTTGCTTGGAATTATCCATCTTGCAATGAGAATGATTAGACCGATGAATGAGAGACAAAAGAAAGGTGATTGATGATGATGGGGGAGAGAGGCAGCTGTGTTTGGGGGCAAACATAGACATCTTGCTATAAGGCATGCCGGCTCCCCTGCTTTTTCGTCTTAGCGCAAGGAGTCTGGTGTATCAACGGAGGGAAGACATGGACAACGACAATGGGTGAACTGCGAAGATTCCAGTGCGGACAGATGGGCGGCGGGAGATTCATAGTGGTTTAGTGATAGGTAGGGCGAGGGTCGTGCCTTCGATACCAAGAAAAGACACGATGAATCGATGGCAAGGTACCCGTGACTTCCGTTATAATAATGCCGGGAGCTGGGTTGGTTCGGGGACAAGTGTTGGGTGTCGCGCCCCCATCTTATTTCCACTCACACGCGTCTCCTTCTTCTTCTTCTTCTTCTTCTCCCCATCATCATCAATCACCTTTCTGTTGCCTCTCATCCATCGATTTCATCGTTCTCATTACAAGATGGATAATTCTGAGCAAGGTAAGTTGTAATCCATCCACCTCTCCATGATTTTGAGTCGTCTGCAGGGGCCTTTGGGCTTCTCTGCGGTCTCAGGCTTCGCCATGGGAGTTTGATTTGGGTCTTGATACTTTCCGAGTACCTGTGGTCATCTCCTATTGGGATGAATGTCTTGGGCTTGGTTCTTCAAAAGGATTGGGCCTTGGGCTCCCCAGAGCAGTGTCTGTTCCACGGAATGGACGCAGTACCTCTGTGGTGCCTGGGTCCTGTTCCTTGATGCCAGGATTCTTTCTATGGAAGTGTTCTTCATTCGTCATCAGAATAAGAACATCCTTCTTCGAACTGAATGTCATTCCTTGTGTGGAAATGGTCTTTATCCTTTGGGATTGGGCCTTGGTCTGCAGGATCAGGCTCGTGAACAAATGAACCTCACTTGGTGGCATACTGAGCCTCAAGAGTGATGAAAGAGACATATTGATATTGATCCTTAATAGGATTCAATCCTCAATCATCATGGCCTCATGAGCCTGCAATGACTTTTAGTTGTTGTTCGTTGAAGAGATGGTCGCTAACGTTTGATGTTATAGGTACCGAAAACGAGAGCTGCGGCCAGCGTGAGGACCAGCGTGAGAACCAGCGTCAGGGCCAGCGTGAGGATCAGCGTGAGGATCAGCGTGAGGACCAGCGTGAGGACCAGCTTGAGAACCAGCGTGAGAGCCAGCGTGAGAGCCAGCGTGAGAGCCAGCGTGAGAGCCAGCGTGAGGATCAGCGTGAGGACCAGCGTGAGGATCAGCGTGAGGACCAGCGTGAGGACCAGCGTGAGAGCCAGCGTGAGAACCAGCGTCAGGACCAGCATCAGGTCCTGCGTCAGGTCCTGCGTCAGGCCCGGCGTCGGGTCCTGTGTCGGGTCCTGCGTCACGCCCATGAACGGCGCAATGCGCTTGATACTATCAGAAGCTCGTCGCTGCCTGTTCCTTCGCCAGCCACTTGGCCGCCTGCAACGACATGTCCCCCTCTTACCGAAAACGAAGGCTGCGACCAGCGTCAAGTCCATGAATAGCGCAACGTGTTTGATACTATCACAAGCTCATCGCTGGTTGTTCCTTCCTCGGTCATTCTGCCGTCTGCCCCGACTTGTCCCCTCTTACTGAAAACGAAGGCTGCGACCAGCGTCAGGTCCATGAATAGCGCAACGTGTTTGATACTATCACAAGCCCATCGCTGCCTGCTCCTTCCGTAAACGTTTTGCCGCCTGCACCGAATAGTTCCCCTCCCAGTCCCCCTATTTATTCTCGCTAGTCCCCTTCTTCGTCTTCTGTTTATTCTCAGGGATCTCCCACACCACAACTAGACTGCTCTCTTGCTTTTCAACAATCTCTCACTTTGCAACCAGATCTCTCTCTTCGGCAGTCTCGCTCTCGCACTGACTTCCCTCTTTTGCGTCAAAGTCCACAACGTTCCCAATCTGCGCCTCCATCATCTTTCAAGATGGACAGCGGTTTGGATAAGCAGCTGCCGGACTCACCTGCCTCCGCCACCACCTCTCGTGCTTCTCGCACCACCCCCTCCTCTCCTCCCTTTTACGGAGCTGGCAGTCTCCGTCGCTACACCACGCGCCGTGATTCGCGTGCCTCCATCAACACCAGCCCTGCCTCCCACCGCGATCGCAACCTCAGCGATGTCTCACCGCCTGCCGACTCTCGCCATCAGTTCAACCCTCGCCGCGACAGCGTGGACCTCGCGGAGCTCGCCTCGAGACTGAAGGCTCTGGAGGAGACTGTGGAGGCGCACTCCCAGTCCCAGAGGCGCCCTATTGACAGAGTTGGCCGCCTCGAAGGCGCTCTGAGAGTGAGAGAGGAGGTCGACTGCCTCCAAGGTCACCTCGCCGACGTCGCCTCGTGGAAGGAAGGGGAGCTGGTCTCGCACGTGAGGTGGTTCCAGCAGCGCTTCGAGGCGCTGCGCGTCCACGTGGAAGAGGTGTTTGCTGTCAGGGACCGTGAGCGGCACGAGCTGCTCATAGAGAACGATCGCATGAGCCGCCGCATGGATGCGGCCGCCATCGACTTGAGCCTGATGGCGGGGGAGCACCAGCTCCTGAAGGACCGAGTTGGGAGGCTGTCCCGGTCCATCGGCCGTCTCTCAGTGGCCCTCCAGGTCCCGGCGAATGAGTTCCCGGAGGAACCCGTCACCGATGGCGATGACTCCGAATGAGTGAACCTGGAGTTGCTCCGGCAACCACCCTGTCACAGGGGGTTGTCTCTTCTGGTGCTGCCTCGGGCTCTCCCACCCCGATGGCATAAAAAGGCCCAGAATGTCTTTTTGGGTGGTTTCTACGGTTACGGTCTCCTCTTTCTTGTCTCGACCCTTCGGGGTTGAGTTTGCTTATTGATGGGGAGGGAAGAAACGAAAAACAAAAAAATCGAAAAACAGAAAACCCCCCAAAAAAAGAGAAATTCAAAAATCTTGTATGAGTTGCTCATTGGGGCTTCGACTGCATCATGGTGGTTTCTCGCTTTCGAGGTCGGCAACGATGAGTTGCCTGTATGATTAGGTAGCTTCGATGTTGCCAATGAACATGTTCGATTACTGAGTACAGACTCCAATATAACTTCAAAAGTAGGCTGCGTAGAGACCTAGGTACATGCAAGGACATAACATTATTCACAGTATTTACTTAGTCGCAATCATCATCTTTTCAATATCCACCGCCGCCTCCCGGACCTGCGGACAGTAGTGCAGACGCAACAATTCACCTTCCCACACCGACCCAGCAAAGACATTGGTAGACTCGACATCGTTGGCAAAAGCATTGAAGACGCCGTCACCCTTCCGCTCCTCGGTATGCCAAAGTGAGGAGATACGACGACCATGGTGTTTGGAAACCTGATTCATAAGCGCCAGCGTCGCAAGAGCCGACTTCTCCGGCAACTGAAGCGAAGTCGTCATAAGGCGCTTGGAGAAACTAGCCAGTCTGCTCGGGGGCGGGTTACCGTGTGCACGGGATAGCAGAGTTGGCTGCAGACAGCGGAGCAGAAGAACCATAGGCGTCTGGAAGTTGACCTTGTTCTTTGAGCGGGTGGAGGCGAGATCGGTTCCGTCTGTGGAGGCATTGGGGTCGGGGAGGCGGAGGGAGGTGTCGGGGTTGTACTCTACTTCTGGGTTCATGGAGAGGGAGTAGAGGGAGCGGTAGAGGTGCTTGATGAAGAAGTTGAGGTCGAGGTGGAGGCCTGCTGCGGCTTTGCTTGCTTCTTGGCCTTCGAGGAGGGCGAAGGCGGTCACCGTGCAAAGGAGGGTTCTGCGGCGGGCGTCGCGGGCTGCGGATTCGGTTGTGACGTTGGTGTCATCTTCGTCGTCGTTGACGACTTCTTGGTCGCCTTCTTCGCCCATTTCTTCGCGCTCGGCGTGGTTGATGAGGTCTTTTAGGGCTTCGAGGAGATCGCCGAAGAAGTCTTGGTTAATGAGGTGGGCGTATTTCGCTAGACCTTCCAGCACGGGACCCATCAGGGGCGGAATGCGGAGCTTGAGGATGCGGAAATAGAGACCGAAGACGAGCTTTAGCGTTTCGGCTTGGTTCTTGTCTCTTTGTTCGTGGGAGACGACTGCCTCGGCTTGACTCATGTCCTTCTCGACTTCCTTGCGCTCTTTTTGGACCTTGCGCTCTCGTTTCGTGCGGAATTCACGCTTTTGCTTCGGCTTTTTGCCTTTGGGTGCTTCTTCCTCTGCCCGATCCACTCGGTTTTGAGAAGCCTTGAGGTGGAACTCGCCGAGTAGGCGGAGATGAAGGAATGTGTCCAAGACAGTGGGATGAATGTGGAAGTCTCTGGCCTTCAGCATCTTGGCAAGCAGACGAACAGCTTCGAGAGATACGGTTCCATCGTTATCTTTTGCGAAAATCTCTTCCAAGGTCTCACGGCACTTGACATAGTCGGCATCGAGCTGTCTCCGTGCTAGGCGGTTGACCAAGATCTTGAGAAGCTCGCTGCGGAAGTTGAAGTGTGGTACGGCCAAGAGCATAGTGCAAGCCATCTGAATTGCGAAACTCTTCAGACTGGGATCAGTGGGGCCATCTGCTTTGGATGGCTTTGAGAGCGCACCCAGCTTCAGAACGTAGTTTCGATATCCAGCCACGAGGGACTGTTCGAAGTCTCGGAGCTTGCGCACTTCTTTTGATACTCTGGCGGTCTGATCTTCCTCGCTCAATGGACGAATGCGGTATCCGGGGATGATATCCTTGTAGACAGCAGCCTGTGCAGCCAGAGCCAATTTCTTGACCGTGAGGGGTGTGTTTTTCTTCGAGGACATCTCGGCCATTGTCTTGAACAAGGAGATGTGCTCCTCGGGATCTTCGTTGATCAAGGTTGCGATCCTGGCCAAGTCCTCCTTTGCCTGTATGATTTGTGCCTTCACTGGGATCTTGGGTGCTTCTTCCTCGGATTCTTCTCCGTCCTCATCCTTACCCTCACCTTCAGAACCATCCTCCTCGTCATCATCGGTGCCCAAGAAGCTGTCGGTATCCTCAGCCTGGTCCTCAGCCTGATCTTGGGCCTGGACAAAACCTTCGGAGGTCTTGATTGGCAGTCGTGCGCTCTCGCTGGCTTTCTTGGTGTGTTTGCGCGGGCGGCGCTCGTAGTCTTGCTCGACGTCCCATTCTTCGCCCTTGGAGCGCGAAGAAGAGTCTTCAACATCCGCTGGAGGACTCAATCGTCTCCGCTTCACTTCTGGGCCACGTGCCATTATGCAATTGTATATCGGGGGGTTCGAAACGACCTTCGCGGAGAAAAGCAAAAAATATCTTGGAGTAAAAAGGCGGTCCCGAAAATTCTAGGCGGAAAGACAATCATCGCTCCCATTGGCTCTGGTGGCCCGTTCCACCACTATAATTTTCAGGTCCGCTTCTAGGCGGTAAGATATTGCCCGACTTTGGTTTTTTTTTGGCTCCTCACTTTTTGACAAGACAAGATCGCTGTTACTGTACCTTATTGTCACCACTTCAGCTTCATATTATACAATATGAGATCTCTCACAGAAGTACGTATATCTGCTTCTCGACTTTGATGCTCTGGCTAACCCAATGACTCTACCAGGAAGAGACGCGGACGCTCTTCACGAAGCTCGCTGTCTACACCGGCCGCAGTCTGAATACTCTTATCACCCCCGCCGAAGATGGAACCTTGAGTGTTTTCCGTCTGCAGGGATCCCGTGTCTACTACGTTAAGAAGGATCTCGCCAACCTGAGCGTCTCATTCCCCCGCGATGTGCTCTTGTCTATGGGTACTATGGTCGGCAAATTCACAAAGGTATGGGCTCTGAACCGCTGTCATTCTTGCTGCCAATGCTAATATTCCCGCAGACTGGCAAGTTCCGTCTTAACCTGACAGCTTTGGACCTGTTGGCCCAGCACGCTCGGTACAAGGTATGTGTCGGTCTATATCAGGCGTAGCTCAAGAAGCGGTGCTGACGTACTCTTACTCGCAGGTCTGGATCAAGTCAAACGGAGTTATGGTAAGCTTGACATTACAATACTAACGGGATTCACTGCATTTTACTAACAATTTCTAGCCTTTGCTCTATGGTGGTTCAGTTCTCAAGGCCCATGTCGCTCGGTGGTCCGCCGAAGACGCCCCCGTGAACAGTGGAGTTATCATTTTGGACGAATCCGACAACCCATTGGGATTCGGTGTCACTGCCAGAGGAATAAGTGAAATGCGTCGCCTTGAGCCTACAAGTGTTGTCGTTCACCGTCAGGTAGGTTGGATTGACTCGGGATTCTAAGCATTCGCTAACCAAGACAACAGGCCGATACAGGAGAATATCTCAGAGAGGTGGGTTATTCTATACGTTTATCAATATTTCATCCTGCATTACTGACATTCATAATAGGAGGATACATTGTTCACCACCTAAGCAACGTTCGACATGACATCGAATATTACATGACAACAAGTCGAACCCGGCGTTTGGGAGTTTCATTTGATCTCTTCGATCTTATAAAAAGTTGGGTGTACTTTCTACCGTCGGATGCTGTGCTCTCTGCTTCTAATGTCATGAATTCATGGCAAATATTGATCGACATCTATGTAATGGTTAGCATATGAAATTACACCGCTTGATAACATCTAGAGTCTCCCAGAACTGTCCTTGGTCTAGTTATACGAGTTATACTGTAAAAGTGTCCGTACATGTACGAAATACCTACACAGTAGGTACTAGTCGTTGTATATCATTGCCCGTGCTTCCAGCGGGTACGTGGGCCACCACCATGGGTGTCACTGAAACCTCCTATGGAGTAGGTATCAACGATCTAGTCCCCAGGATCGTATTTCATGGGACAGACAGTTGATAACAACCAAATAATTGTACATCGTCGGTATAGTAGATACTAGTTCTCGACGATCTCCACCGGGCATCGGAGATATGATGAGTCAGCGGATGCCATCATCTCGGATTTGGGGCAACTGCAAAGACGCGGGATGATATCTCAGGAAGCCTCATCCTGGAGTCTTGGACTATCTTCGAGATTAATCGAAGACCAGCACAGCACGAGACCTTGTCACGTGCGACCAAATATATAGCTCTTCGTGGCTCGGCGACCCTCGCTGCTGTACTTCTTCCCTTCACAGCAGTCTGAGAATATCGCCGACCCCCACCATCATCACCATGGCGCCGTACACAGCTGCCCAGAAGAAGCTAATTGCTGAATTCATTGAGGTCACCAGGACCAAGGACACCGTGGCCCCCAAGGTATGTCTTTGAACCGGTTTCCGGACATATCGCGTTGTGTTGCAGTCCGTTCGAATGGGGGTGCTCTGGCCTGGTCACGTGTCTAACATTGAGTATAGTTCCTTAAAGCAAGTGGATGGAAGTTGGAACAAGCGATTGTTGAGTGAGTACCCGCTGCTTTTGGTTTGAAATTCCCACGATCTTTCCTCGGGCCTTCATATGGCGCTCACTCCTTCCGGAGTGAGCGTGTTGTTTGTGACGGCACCAGTATAAGAGACGGGTTTCTGGTCCAGCATCATATTTTCTTCCTCGTCATCTCTCCGCCTCCTTCAATCACCCTTACTGCAGTTTGAAATCTCATCATGTTGTATCTGCTGTGACCATGGTGCGGATAAAGTTCACTGGCCCGCGAATGCCGCGGGAGGTGCGGAGGGAGGAAGAAGACCTGTACTGTCACCCCATTTCCATGACTGCACATACTTATCCATCCCGCTTTGTCGTTCCCATACATGAAGCATGTTTGAGATACGCATAGGCTGACCTTGCCTCTTGACAGTTACCTGGCCGCTGCCAAGAGCACACAACATGTGTATACCTCGCCAATTACCATCCTTTTCGAAAGCTACCGCGGTATGTACACGTCTTTGACACGTCTATTCTACGCCGAATCACTAACCCACCCTTAGACGACCCGGTCGAGAGTCCGGATACCATCGGTATCACTCGCGCCATAGACTTCCTACGTGACATCAATGTGGAGCTGGACGAGGTCGCCTGTCTGGCCGTCTCCGAGCAACTCAAGTGCCCCTCGATCGGCGAAATCACCCGTGATGGCTTTGTGCTTGGATGGATCAATGCCGGGTATGATAACTCTTACAGCTCAAAGATCCATTCTCAATCCGAGCTAACAAACTAACACCCACACAGCTGCGACACTATCCCCCTGATGCAGGAGTGGGTCAAGAAGGTCCGTACCCGCATCCCTAAGGATCCCCAGCTCTTCCGGAAGGTCTACCGTTACGCCTTCACGGTCTCCCGCATGCAAGGTCAGCGTCACCTGCAATTTGACATCGCCGTCGAGCAGTGGCGTCTCTTCTTCACTGCTGAGCGCGGCGGTCTGGCTTGGAACACCAAGACTACCCCGTGGCTGGACTGGTGGATCCAGTACCTCGAAGATTTCGGCAGCAAGCCCGTTACCAAGGACCTGTGGGAGCAGGTTGAGGTCTTCATGCGCAAGACTCTCGAGGATGAGGATATGCACTGGTACAATCCTGATGGTGCTTGGCCTGGTGCCCTGGATGACTTCGTCGGTTGGGTTCAGGATGAAAGGCACGAGCCGAAGATGGGTAAGGGGCAGGAGCAGGATATGGAGGTCGAGTAAAGGACTCCCTCCGGGTTATTTTGATATGAGAGTGTTTTCACTCCATGTCGGCCGGCTCACGGCCTGGCTTTGTGGACTGGTTGTCCACTTGATTTTCTTAGGTATCTACATGCGCTCTGCCATGTAGCCATGGAGTTCTTCCCAATTGAATTTAGTTTATTCCAATTTCATCTGGTCTAGATATCTAGGAGTGCACGTAGTCGATACCTAATCGGAGTGTAATGATACTGGTTCCTGATATCAGAGAGGAAATTACATGTGCCACTGTTATGCAAGAGCAGCAATCGGACTCAAACAGACATCCATGGATATAAAGCCATTCATCATAATATTGAGTAATAACATCAGGGGTAAGATATCTGGGGACATGTCAAAATACACGATGGGTGTGTACATGGTAGATCAACACTAGACAATAATGAACAAAGGAAAAAAAGATTAATCATCTACTGCAATCAAGCAGGGAAAGAGGCGATAGACAAAAGACGATGCATCTTCCCGGGTTTGTTTGCAATCAACTGCGGACTCATCCTATCTAAGGGTAGTCGCGCTTCTCGTAGCCGGGGTCGCGGCGCTGGTCGTACCGCTGCCAAAGCCATTAGCAATCAAATCTCAGCGATTCCACAGAAATATTATACACATACCTTGCGGAGAGCTTCCAGACGCTTCTTCTTGGTGTGGGTGTTGACGTAAGTTCCGATGAAGAACGCGATAATGTTGAAGAACGGCACCCATGTGTGTTCGGGCAGGAACTTCTGAGCGAAAGCCAAAGCCAGGGGCGAAGTGACCCAGCTGACCTTCATGACGGGCATGAATCCAGCCTTAACGGTAGCGCGGACCTGGTGGATGGTGCGCGCACCAGCGATAACGGCCATAGAGCTGAGATAAACACTGTTCTGGATGGGGGAGACCTGCGGAGAAAGATGGAAATTAGCGATTTCGCACGACACACGGGGGTAATGTCGACAACACGTACAATCAAATTGCTGACGAGAATCTGCAAGATCTTAGCCTTCAGAGATGTGCGGCCGGCGAAGATCTTCTGGAGAATGCCGATGAGGACGTGGCCGAGGGGCGCGCTGATGAACATGCCGTACAGCGACATCTTGGGGATGCGCGAGCTGAAGTAGTGGCCGTGCTTGCCGACATCGTGAGCGATCCATGAAGCCAACAGTTCCTGCAGGCCGGAGAGCACACCGGAGGTGAGCATCTTCGTGCGCAGCGGGTTCTTCTGGAGCTGGAGGAGGTAGGCCTGACGATCCATTCCCCGGATTAGTTGCCGCCTTTCTTAATTTTCTTATTATTGGATACGGGGGAGCGCCGCTGCATACCTGGAGATATCCGGCCGCTGTCCTTCCGCCGGTCAATCGCTCACCGACACGGTGTGCGAGGTCTTCGGACTTGCCGCCCGCGGCCGTGACGGCAGTGCGAACCGTTTCTTCTTGGAATTTGACGGACATTGTGTTGGTAGGAATATGGGGTTGAAGGAAGGGGTTGGATCGGGGTTCAAGAAGATATCTCCGAACCAACTGACGAACAATGGATTAATATGATGATAAGGTCGGAAGTGGAGTGGGAAAACGATGGGGGTGAGGAGACCGGGGGGGGGAAGTTCCCTTGTTTGTTTATGAAGTTGGGGGCCCGAGGGTGGCTGGGCTAGATCTGGGGGAGATTAACAGCCGAGGCAACGATTACTCACATCTTTTTGTTTACAATATCTCTGGGGGTTGGAAATTTTGATATTCAAATATTGGACAGTAGGAATAAGTCAACCCATGAAAATGAATCCATCGGTTAAGAAAATAGCAGTAACTGGGGACAACGGATATAAGAGCGATGGGCGAGTCGGCAGATGGACCGGCGAGATCCATTCTCCATCGGCGGAGCTCATCGGAAACCCCCGACACCGTTTTTAATTTCATTTTGGATTTTCCTTTTACCTCAACGTTCTCATTTCATTTAGATTAGGATCTACTTGGGTCAAGGTCACTATGGAAGTGTCAAGTGAATATTTGATTGTTCGTTGCTGCGATGCTTCTTTCTTCGCAGGTCACGGGACTCGCAAACTGCAGCGGCAGCCGGAGACGAGACATCTGGAAGATAACCAATTGAATACAGAAGACCGATTCCATATCTCAGCCATCACGGCAAAGGCGCAATTTTCCCGGGGCTTGATGGAATCATGCCAATATGCCTACTCGCCTAGCAAAGAATCGATCATACTGATGTCTAGAGTCTTTACTCTCTAGACTCTCTTCGTATGCCCGTTGACGTGACATAGTAACGCCAAACCTCTTTATTGTGGGGAATTCAAGTTATATGAATGAGGATCGAGCATACACTCTCAAACTTTTGAAATATGCCCAGCATCCTATTGGATATTCTCACTCTACGCAATACAATGCGTCTGTATTTGGAACAGCTGGTATGTCGACAGCCAGATCTTTGAAGGTAATGATATTTCTTCGGTCACCATAAGAGCTTCTGCCGTATAGGCTGATCGCATACATCGGTCGTTGGAACCTAGGATGACCGTGTTGGGTGGATCTTCGCGAGGCCAACGACACAGTAGGTGTTCCATGTATCTACCTTTGGTCGTTATGCTGTGAGGTATTATCCCCAGTAATACGCACTGTACCATTGATCAGTCTATGCGAATCGCAGTTGTCATGTGAATCAGCACTCGTGATGAGACCAGTACCAAGTCATATTTCATGTCACATGGTGAACCAGGTTTGCTATGTGCTACTATTTGGGTTCCTTGTCTCTCACCTATAAATACCTGCTGGTTCGACCCTCTCTCGTCTTCCAACTCTTCTCTCCTCCACATATCCAAAGATTACGCCTCTCCTATCTCTACCTTTCTCGAATCTATACTATTTCAAGGTCAAGGGAAAACCTGTGGCCTTCCACACTCTCTTCTCCCCTCTTCGATGACCTGATCAGCAACTCACAACCAAAACATGCGTGGGTAGAGAGCTCCTCGTCAACGGTCCTCTCCATCGACTATCGACACACCACTCATCCCTCTCTGGTCAAGGGCCAATAATGGAACGGCCTTGTTCACCTTGTCCATTTGGGGCCTGGACTCGACCCCGACACATGACGCAAGCATACGATGGCTCTGCTTCAGCCCTTTTCGACTCTATACTCCATCATGGGCCAGCAAACGACCCTGTTCCACTCGGTCCCGCCTCATGACCAGAATATGCGGGACCTTCGTTTCGACCCTTTCGCAACCATGCGTCAGTGGAGGAGCAACATGCGGCCCTGGCTTCCAGTGGCTCTGGGACGATCCCAGATATTATAGAGTCATACGCGCACTCGGAGATGACTCGGCGAGGCGTGACAAGGAGCCGGCCGACTGCCAGCTGCTATGCTCGAAGTGGATTCCAGGATGATCTGTTGATGGGATGGGCCATCAAGATCACGCCTCGATGTCTCCACTGGCCCTCGCCCACCTACCTTGAACCTACTTACGAAGTGCCAAGCCAGAAGGTTTTCTTCGTAAGCTGAGATGGTCCTATCTATGCCACCTCAACATTGATAGCCTCTTGGCACAGTGCCACCCGAACCTAGAACCGACCTCCCCCGCATCGTCCGTTTCAGCCCAACATACTCAAGAGGCAACGAGGAACTGGTGGATGTCCTCTACCCTGACAAACATGAAGGTGAGTAGAATACAGAATGCCAACAGAAGGTTTTCCGACACTAATATCGACTGGTATGAATAGAGACATGTTGAATATATAGGTTGTGGAGCTACCGGAGAGTCCGGAGAACTCGATGCCTCTTGACCTAGTCACTGTCCCAGATGGAAGGACTGTTCTCTCCCCACCTTCAATTCGCAGGGGCAAGCATTACCTTACAGTGAAAGTGAAGTGGAAATTCTCACTCCTGAGATCTGGTCCTGCTCCCGCAGAATCGATCCACCGACCGAAACAAGAATCAAAACCACCGGGGTGGTACAGTGGGAGGAAGCACCATTGTACCCGCTCTTGTGACGCTTTTTCCACTTATTGTCTTTCCAATCATACAAGATGCCTCCGATCTTTACCGAAGTCCCAAAGACAACGGAATCGTGGGCAAATGCAGTCAGTCTGTCCGGAAACACAATACATCCCAACCAACGAGACCAATGGGGCTCGGGCTCTAATATCAGCGAGGAGGAGTATCTTTTGTTACGGGTATTATGGTCCTTCGAAGAGCAACTGGACGCCGAGATGCGAAGCAAGTTTGGCTTGAATGGCCGTTTCAAAACCGCGAGGCGATGGCTGGGAAAGTTTGAGCCATTTGCTAAATACCTGGAACAAGTTGAAAGTGGGAGCCAGATTCCCAAGTACGATCCCCAGCAGTTGAACCCCGACGCCTGGGGGAGCGGCATATTCGATATCGCAGCCCATGAGCAATATCGGATCGTTACAACCATAGCGTCGAGTACGACAACGACGGGGTCGAGGAAGCCGCTGGATGAACAAACTATAAATGCCGCGCTTATGGCATTTCTAACATCCATTGCCATGAAGCACTCCCTCACAAGCGAGGAAGAATCTCAACACCGGCTACGTTGTCTCAACGAGCCCTCATCCACCCCTCCGACTTCCACTTCCCAATCTCCTGGTGGACTGTGATGAATAGTCAAGTGGAAGGGGGCGTGCCAGAAAGCTTCTTGACCTTGAAGCAGCGCTGAAGAAAGTGGCTTCCGTACGGAGCAAGTTTCATGTGCGAAAGATTGGCATGTTGATCCGGTGGGAAAACGACGAAATTGGTGTGGAGAATGACATGGTGACATGGAATCAATTCTGAAACCGATTGGGGTCCAACGCAACAGATTTGTGATCCCGAATTCGGACAAAACACCCGCCTGGAGCCTTCAGAAGGCTTGCCTCAAGTGCAAGTATGAGGTGAACACGCGTCCTGACCTGTCAGAGGAGTAGCTTCAAGCTTCACACTAAGTGCCGCCACCCTGGCGTCTGGAAGAAGGAATTCTGCCATGGATCCCATGTGCGAGGCCTGTAAGACTCGGATGCCTCTGTTCACGCTCACTTGCCCAAGCTGTCAAGAGAAGCTCGACAAACTGCGCACGTCAGTTCACATGGACTGGGACGTGGACCAGAGGAGGGACTCAGGGAGAGCAGAGCAGGCCATCTGAGGAGACGCTCATGGTTGGTTTTCTTTTCTTCTCTATGTTATTTTCCTTTTCTTCTTCTTTCTTCCTTTCTCCAGTCTTGTTGTCATTAGAATAGGTAATCGGAAACCCTTTTTCGAAAATGCTTCCTTGTCACAGCTACTATGTAATATCTGCCAACTCTTGAATGTCGTTAATCCATGAATAATACCATCATAATCATTGAAACCTCCAGAACGTTTCCAATGTCTATCTTTGTTTGTGGATTTACTCATCATAAGCAACTGGCTCTCCAATTCCTCACAATGACCCTGCAGGCTGTTGCTCAGTCTTGCTGGAGGCACAGGCTACGATGAAGGAGACGATTATGGTCTTGATGGCTGTCGTTGCCGTTGTCTGCGTCGCGATGCAAGCATTGTAGTTCCCATCTGTACACAGTGTGAGGATTCCAAGCCGGCCGAAGATCTGCTGAGGCTGTGCGCCTGCGAAAGCCAGTACTACACCGGAGCCTGTGCCTACAGCTCCATACATTGACCCTATCTCACTAGTCAAATACCGCTAATGCCTGCGTGGTTGTTTTGTCGGGGTGAACCCGAAGAAGATAGGGCGGTTGGTTTGTCTGTATCAGTCCACTATGGCCAATAAGATCAAATTTGTACAAGAAAAACAAAGGGGTCAAAAGAATGTGAACAATGAGCACCCAAAGTCTATGCTTTAACCGTTGAAGTAGCAGCCCACAAGTCGTGCAAACTCCAAGCCCCAGCACCGAAGCTGATAAGCCCGACCATGCTATCGGGAATACCGAGGCCTTCCTCAACACACCAGTGCAAACACAAGGGAGCCCAGAAGGTATTATTGACCAGACTCTTCTTCCAAGCCCGGACCTCCAAGCGCGTAGCCTCGCTGTCCTCAGCTTTGGTTTCCTTGTTCTCAACCGTGCCAGCAGCCACACGCTGCGCAGCCAGTCGCCGTTTACGCAGCACACGCTGGCGCCAGAGCACGAAGAACTGGAAGAAAATATGTCCAAACCATCCACGGGTACTCCAGATATCCAACTTGGCGCGCCCTCCGTATTTGTCCACGAACCGCTTCGAGACAATCCCCTTGGCAGAAAGGTACGCCACGTTCTCGAGGACCTGGTAGAACACGTTCGAGATGACCTGCAGAACAGTCAGGGCATGCAGAACGGGGTCAGCCGGTGGGGATTTGAGCGTTTCAGCCCCCCAAATCCATAACGGGAGCAACCCGAACAGCCGCAAGGTATATCTCGTCTCCGACGCAAGTGAGGAAAGGGCCTTGAATTTTGAAGCCGATGACGCGGTAGTGGGGCTTTTGATCGATGTACCACCTCTTAGTCGCGCGAGAATACCCATCCGTGCCTGAAATGCTATCCAGGGGGCTGAAGCTGTCAGGTGGTGCAGCATTGAGGCGACATATTGGATGGTCGCTAGTGCGCGCTCTTGTCCGTTTGCCTCGGATAGTAAGCTGCCGAGATTATTAGCAACATCCTTTACCGGTGTCTATTGCTGCGCTCATGGCGAGTATGTCATGGCCTCAAGGGGTGGTGCTTACAGATTTAGGCGGCGGATTGTGACATCAGTTGTTTTTAGGGCGGTTAACAGTTGTTGCTTTGGGCATGCGCTCCCTCTGGGAACTTTCTCTGCATCGGCAGATGCTCCTGGGGGCTTCCCAAGGTCTGACATAGTGTATGATGTGTATAGGGAACCTTTGGGCGAGGAAAATAAAAGGGACGTTAGAAGAAGCGCGCGAACGGAAGCTACCGAGGCTCGGAACTTAAGGTTCGAAGTTCCAAGGGCGATCTAATCTCCGGCGCTACCCCCGCCGCCCGCCGTCTCTAGGGTCTCTTAGATATTCGGGCATCTCCGCGTTCACAGCTGTTTCTATCCTGTTTAATACTATTTGCTTATGCCATACTATTTTATTACGATATACATATTGATTATTGTTCATGGTGTTATGGTCTCTGCTGGAATAGCATCAGGGGATTAGTTCATTCATAGGCACTATCCGTGCTTGTCACATGCGGAGTACCCACTCGCGAGTCTCACGTGCCGCGCATCTCACAATGTCTACCAACGTCCTCATTTGCTTCATGAACCTCATTCAATCGCCTAAATCCCACGTCTACGGTCTATTTTCTCTCTGCATAAGCGTAAGATGCATCGGTCATCCTTGCCATGCGCTTATTGCGCAGAGAGCTGGCACAGAAGCTCCTTGCAGCGGAGGTAATTGATGGATGCCATGCCGACCAACGGCAACGAGTACAAAATCTTGCAAGTACTCCGTGCATTTGGACATAAATTGAAGTACACAGTAATATCTTTCAATATTGGCAACAAAATGCTTGATTCTATAAACGGAAAACACCTGAAGACTTGACTCGCATCTGTTTGGGCGGGGGGACGGGTCATTCGGATGTATTCTGTCTCCCTTCCCTGTACCAACTCCTCCAACCTCGCTACTCTCTGCGGCAACATTCCCGTGTCGTTCTGTCCTTTAACCTTCCGAAAGCTTAGGTACAAGAGGAGGATGTTCTGTAGGCCTCAGACTACTCCACAAAACCCAAAGACCGCGTGGTACAGTGGGGTTCTGACGAAGGAGATGGGACAAGGAGACTCGCAAGCATTGTTGGCCTTTCCGAGCTAGCACAACTATTGATGACACCTACTGCAGTCTTCAAGTCGACGGGGTATGTCTGCCTCCAACAATGGCCTCCTCACACCCCCCGCTCTGAGTAGAGATCAGGGCAAGGCCGCCGTATGCTTGCGTCATGTGTCTGGGTCAAGTGAGTCGCTCAAGTCCAGGCCGCCAGAGCTCAGGGCCGTCTATTGGCCCTTGGCCCGAGAGGGATGAGAGTCGTGTCAATAGAGACGATCAATCAAGCGAGCGCTTGATCTGGATATCGTTATATTCGCTCACGTCTCACAAGACCGAGTTGAGTATAGGAGACAGAGGCGGGATCGTCGATGTGTACTCCATACATAAGCAGCCGGCCGATGGACTTGTTTTCGAACATGATCTGCCAAGTCGGCAACCGCCCGGCTTTGTTGAACGGCCCAGTATGATTGTTGTGAAAGTAGGACCCAAGCTTGGAAGGCGCCAGTGGCTTGGCTGGTGGCTGATCGGGGTCCAAGGATGGCGAATCGGTGGGCGTGGCAGATTCGGTGGGACTGAACGGCTTCGGTGGCTAGGTTGTGCATTCGGTGGCGATGACCGCTTCAAACATGTTTGCCGGGTTGAGCAACTGACGCCGGTAGGTGCTCAAGGGTGAATCCCTGGCTAGGCGACGGAGATCGTCCACTTCGTTCTCAATGAGTGTTTTTGTCGAAGGACCCGCGGTCTCGCCGCCTCGCGGCTTGTCTTGTAAGTGGCGCGCAGAACAGAGACGAACACGTACACATGGGTGCCATGGAAGCCACGGTGATTATTGATTGTTCCCCACCCACCTACTCGACACTTGACTCTAACACATTCCGACTCTGACTCACGAAGAGCCAGAGTCGGGAGTAACGCCCCCGATGAGGGTCGATCCGCTCAGAGGAGTGACGTCCCCAATGAGGGTCGATCCGCTCAGAGGAGTGACGCCCCCAATGAGGGTCGATCCGCTCAGATCTCCCTCACCTGTGAGGGTTTCAGATCTCGAAAGTGAGATTACTCTCACTTCACGCCCACTGCGAGGTGAGGCTTGCCGCACCCGAGCCCTACGAGATAGGCGTCGGAGAAAAGCTTGACCAAGGCGGATGACTCGGTGTGGACCTCGGCGCCATCTAGCTTCTCGATTCTCCTGTCGATGCCAGGAGTTTCGCGGCTGGTTATCGGCCGGCTGGTTGTCACGCCTCGCCGAGGCATCTTGCGGCATCTCGACACGTGCCTGGACACGGCCCAACGGACCTCCCACGTTGGAGTCATCTGAAGCAGTTGAAATGTCCAGGCTCGAGGGGCGAGGAAGAGACGAAAGGGCGGAAGGGGGAGAAGCTTCCGCCGTCTCTTGAAGGTCTGGCTCGGTTGCATTCCCAGTCGAGTGATCCAGAGCAGTTGAACTGCTCTGGCTCGATGGGTGCGGGAAGGAAGAAATGACGGGAGGAGGAGAAGCTTCTGTCACTTCTGAGGAACCTTGCAGTGGGAGTGGTTGCCCCACTGTTGACAAAGCTGCAAATTCCTGTGAGCTCACCATGTGACCATAACGCTGGCTTCTGATAAAATCAGATGGATTCCACATGGGAGTCACGAGTTCATTGAGGGATCCCTCCGATGTGGCAGCATCTGAAGTGAGAACGTTTGCTTGGATCATTCGCTTGACATTCACATCAGTGTCCTGCTCCCTTTGATTAATTTGTACTTGTACACTCGAAAGCTGCTGCGTACCACGCTCGAAGTCATACAATGCCTTTTGTTGATCGTTGGTCAAACCGAAAACCAACATGCCGATGGCCTGATTGACAGCGGAGGATTGACACAGGATGGGCGCATGTTCATCGTCTCTTACAAAGAGCTTATGACCGAACAGAGTTGCTTGTACCATGCGCTTCGAGATGTTGACATTCTGGTCGATATTGAGGTAATACTTGAGGGCTGTTGGCAGCATAAGCTGACCAGTGACGAAGCAGGGGGAGGTGCCGTGCTGATCGAGGAGATCATCGATCTCTTTCTCCGTGAGTGTGTTGGTAAGGGCTTGCGTGAAATCGTCGGGGAGGCTTGAATTGGATTCCATGATGCCCATGGGATGGGATAACGAGGGTGAGTGTTTCGAGGTATGTTCTTTGAAGGTTGCGTTTACGTGCCAGAGCTAGAGTGAGCTTGAGAAGAACTTACAACACCTGGCCGCAGCAGGGCGTTCACACCAATGCGGCAAAAATGTCGGCGGGGCCATTATCGTCATCGTCGACTCAACCGTCATGAACGGCGACGACCGTCTATGAATGGCGACGACGTCTATGAACGCCGACGACAAGGGTCTTGGTCAATACAAGCCGCTAGATCAATGGTTCATCATTCACCTATAGCTACATATGGTACAACCAGAACTCGGGGGATCTGCCATTCATCGGAATTGAACCAAGAGACACACACATCTTGAGATCGGCCGAGATGAAGATGCTCGAAAAGGACTTGCGTTAACTTTGGCTGACCTATGCAGCTCGGAAGCGTGCCCATGCAGTATTCACCTGTATAGGCTTCATTCTCTACATCTCTACAATTCGATTACATTGATTTGTACTAGTTAACGTGATAGAAACCTTCGTCTAACTCTGCTGAACTGTTGAAAGGTCGGATAGATACTGACTACGTACTGTGATTATGAGGATAGAGTGGACCTCGGGAGGATGAAACCTGAAAGAGTTGCTTGCTAGTTGCCTATATTAATGAATATGTGATCTGAACAAACCACACATAAATGAAAACTACTCCGTATTGCGTAGTTACATAGATCACTGGGCAATACATGGCATGGAGGTCGTCGTTTCCGTCGCCCCAGGCACTAAGGCTCCACATCGACTGAGTTCCATTCGCTTCGTTGTGGCGGACAACGCATGACATAAGCGCCGAGCTTAAGTCATCATCACTTTGCTCCAGGGCTAAGGTTGGAAGCTCAACATCATCATTCCTGTTACCCATCTCCATCTCCACCGTCGTCAGATTCACTCCTTGTTTCTGATCCGTCGGCTTGCTCCTAACCTACATATACTCACTCATTGCTCTGTTTCAAACCCGGGCCTCAATCCGCCTGTTTCTAGGCATCTGGACACCTTTGTTCATTCAAGCTTGCTTCCATCCACGTCACGACCTCAGATAAAGCGACCATGTCTTCCGAACCGGATCACACACACGACAAGAAGAGGGTCAACCTCCGGTACGTTGTCTTGGATTCCACTTACTTCTTAGCCATGCTAACCGGACTCCAGGGACGCCTCGGGCGCCGAGAAGAAGGAGGTAAGAACAGGTTGCAGAACAGCTTAGGTATTACCACGGAACTGACGAGAAATGTAGGAGCTTGATACCTCCACCGCTATCTTGAAAAAGAAGAAGAAGCCCAACTCCTTGATGTCAGTAACTGATAAGAGATATCTGCTTCGATAGAGACCAGCTGACAGTTTTCATGCAGTGTGACCGATGCCGTCAACGATGATAACTCGGTGATCGCCCTCTCGAACAACACCATGGAGACTCTCCAGCTGTTCCGTGGCGACACAGTTCTTGTGAAGGGCAAGAAGCGTAAGGACACCGTGCTGATCGTCCTGGCCGATGACGATCTCGATGACGGAAGCGCCCGCATCAACCGTGTTGTGCGTCACAACCTTCGTGTCAAGCACGGCGACATGATCACTGTACACCCGTGCCCTGATATCAAATATGTAAGTGGAACAGCTCCCAGCACCTTTCCGTCGATTCATTGGCTAATTATATATTCGCGACCTAGGCCAAGCGCATTGCTGTTCTTCCCATCGCCGACACCATTGAGGGTCTGACTGGCTCTCTTTTCGATGTCTATCTTGCGCCCTACTTCCGCGAGGCCTACCGACCAGTCCGCCAGGGTGATCTCTTCACAGTACGAGGTGGTATGCGACAAATCGAATTTAAGGTTGTGGAGGTCGACCCTCCTGAGTACGGCATTGTTGCCCAGGACACAATTATTCACTGCGAGGGTGAGCCCATCCAACGAGAGGATGAGGAGGGCAACCTCAACGAAGTTGGTTACGATGACATTGGTGGGTGTCGCAAGCAGATGGCTCAGATCCGTGAATTGGTCGAACTGCCCCTTCGTCATCCCCAGCTATTCAAGTCTATTGGTATCAAGCCGCCTCGTGGCATTCTCATGTACGGTCCTCCCGGTACTGGTAAGACCCTGATGGCTCGTGCCGTTGCCAACGAGACTGGTGCTTTCTTCTTCCTGATCAACGGTCCCGAGATCATGTCAAAGATGGCTGGTGAATCCGAGTCGAACCTGCGCAAGGCCTTTGAGGAAGCTGAGAAGAACTCTCCCGCCATTATCTTCATTGATGAGATTGATTCCATCGCCCCCAAGCGTGAGAAGACCAACGGCGAGGTCGAGCGCCGTGTTGTTTCCCAGCTGCTCACTCTCATGGACGGTA
This sequence comes from Penicillium bovifimosum, assembly GCF_028826915.1. Taxonomy (NCBI): domain Eukaryota; kingdom Fungi; phylum Ascomycota; class Eurotiomycetes; order Eurotiales; family Aspergillaceae; genus Penicillium; species Penicillium bovifimosum. The sequence goes on along the minus strand of NW_026622717.1, from coordinate 1,029,978 downwards.
TGAAGGCTCGTTCCAACGTTGTGGTCATGGCTGCTACCAACCGCCCCAACTCCATTGATCCCGCCCTCCGTCGTTTCGGTCGTTTCGATCGTGAGGTCGACATTGGTATTCCCGACCCAACTGGTCGTCTCGAGATCATGCAGATCCACACCAAGAACATGAAGCTTGGTGAGGATGTCGACCTTGAGACTATTGCCGCTGAGACCCACGGTTATGTCGGCTCTGATCTTGCCTCGCTTTGCTCCGAGGCTGCTATGCAACAGATTCGTGAGAAGATGGATCTCATTGATCTCGATGAAGATACCATCGATGCTGAGGTTCTCGAGGCTCTCGGTGTCACCATGGAGAACTTCCGTTACGCCCTGGGTGTCTCCAACCCGTCCGCCCTCCGCGAGGTTGCTGTGGTCGAGGTTCCCAACGTCCGTTGGGACGACATTGGTGGCCTCGAGGAGGTCAAGCGCGAGCTTATCGAGAGTGTCCAATACCCCGTCGATCACCCCGAGATGTTCCAGAAGTTCGGTCTCTCGCCTTCTCGTGGTGTGCTGTTCTACGGTCCTCCTGGTACTGGTAAGACCATGTTGGCCAAGGCTGTTGCCAACGAGTGCGCCGCCAACTTCATCTCCGTCAAGGGCCCTGAGCTGCTGAGCATGTGGTTCGGTGAGTCAGAGAGCAACATCCGTGACATCTTCGACAAGGCCCGCGCTGCCGCTCCTTGCGTTGTCTTCCTTGATGAACTGGATTCCATCGCCAAGTCTCGTGGTGGATCCGTCGGTGATGCCGGTGGTGCCTCCGACCGTGTTGTCAACCAGCTCCTTACTGGTAAGTTTTCGCCCTAACTGATTCTTACTCTTTGTATAACACTAACAACCCAACAGAAATGGACGGTATGACCTCCAAGAAGAATGTCTTTGTCATTGGTGCTACCAACCGTCCCGAGCAGCTTGACGCCGCCCTGGTCCGTCCCGGTCGTCTTGACACTCTGGTCTACGTTCCCCTGCCTGACCAGGCTTCCCGTGAGGGTATCCTCAAGGCCCAGCTTCGCAAGACTCCTGTCGCCGGCGACGTCGACATTGCCTTCATTGCAAGCAAGACCCACGGTTTCTCCGGTGCCGATCTTGGCTTCGTGACACAGCGTGCGGTCAAGCTGGCCATCAAGCAGGCCATCTCCCACGACATCGACCGCCAAAAGGAGCGTGAGGCTGCCGGTGAAGACATCAAGATGGAGGACGAGGAAGAGGACTTCGAGGACCCCGTACCTGAGCTTACCCGTGCTCACTTCGAGGAGGCTATGAAGTCTGCCCGCCGCTCCGTCAGCGACGTCGAGATTCGCCGCTACGAAGCCTTCGCCCAGAGCTTGAAGAACACTGGAGGTGGCAGCTTCTTCCGCTTCCCGTCATCAGGCGAGGTGCAAGAGAATGATACCTTCGGCGAAGCCGGCAATGATGACAGCCTCTACGATTAAACGCTTCTTTGCTTCGAGGTGATATGACTTAGTTTTGCCCCTTGGCTTTAGCCATGCCTTGGTTTTCACGCTCGGATTCCGCTTATACATAGATGTTTGGGTGGAAATGCGGGCCTGATGCTGGGCTTCATAGGGTTTTCGAATTCTTTCTTCCTGTTTTTGCCCACATACAATGTGCCATAATAGCCAATACAGGTGGAGAATCTTCATGTTTATCGGGTTTCAAGTAGAGTATTTCATATCGTAGGTCTTCGCTTAAGATTGCATGCATGTTCATGGTCCAGACAAAACACTAAGTTATCATCTGCGTAAGTCAGATGGTTGTGCTTCTCACTGTATTGGAGAAATGGTCCTACAAATGGAAGTTCCTGTACCGTGGGGCCGTAGATGCATTGCAGCATTCCATGCAACATGTTACATGGTACTCATTTCTATACTTTTGACGTTGTTTGCACCGTCTCCGACAGCGCTTCGGTCGTGGTGGTGAATCTAGGTTTGAATGGTCACCCATAGGGAAGGTACGCGGGATCGCACCTGCGTTTTGGTAAACGGAGGGATCGGAGGTCTGCTCAATGGTCCATATATTGAGCCTGCTGCATTCATTTCTTCCTCTCCTTTCTCTTACTTCTTCATCTATCTCCATCTTTCATCATCCTTTCCTCACACCTATATACCTACTTCCAATCCATCTCGAGTATACCTACCGTCCCTCAATATAAAGTTAATATCCTTTGACCAACATCGCCGATGTACCATCCACTCACACATCGACACCCTCAAAGCCTTCCAACAACTACCGAAGGCTACAACCAAGAACATGGCATGATGGCGACAATGCAGTTCTACTACGAAGAGGCCCTGGCCTTGGACTGGATAGGTTCCTCCCGTGATCATGTCGTATCTCAGAGGCACTGTCTCAGGTCGTACCAACCTAGAATTGGTAATATGCAGCTCTCTTCAAATGAATGTAAATAGGTGCTGATATCACTCTTCACAGGATACTCGAAGTCCACCAGATGGAGGCCTGGCCGCCAAAAGGATATACGGGACCGCCAGTACAATACCAACCACGGAAGCTGGCTACTCAACACGCATACTGCGCGGATATACCTGAGGAAGAAGTGAACGAGGAATGGAACAGATATCATGCAGAATGTGATGCATACATGGCTCAGTTCTCCGATTCACAGCACACTCAGTCCGATGACGTTGCTGAAGACCCGGAGGCCATTGAAACCACTGAGACCGTTGCTCAAACCTGTGTGCCGGCAGATTGGATTACGACTTGTTTACGTTGTGGCGAAGGTTTTACTTCCAACAATAAGCTCCATCAGCATCTACTTGACTGCAAGGTCTCAGCGGCGGCCGCCCCAGATCAAGAAACGGTGGCAAATTTCGCCCAGACGCAGGCTAATGTTCCAATTGTTGAATCTGACAGGAAAGGCCATGATCGAGATTTACCACTAGCATTTCGGTCCTGGAAGTACGCATCCGCTCTGGTCGCAATCCAGGACCCTCACTCAGCTATCACAGTCTGTTTGGATTCTGGATGTGTTATGACATTGATCGATGCGGCGTTGGCGAGATCCCTCCAGGTGCCCATTGTGCCAAATAAGCCGATTGCGTTTAAGGGGATTGGGTAAAATCACCTTTCTGCGGAGCACGTGCTCTGTTTCCGTTTTGTGGGCGTGCGCCAACGTACGAGGAATCAATAGCGTCTTCCTCCATCTCTGCCTGCTCGTCCAAGCCGGTTGAGCCTCGGTGGCTCCTCCTTATGGTTGGACGCGTTATAGAGACAAAGGCCCGCAAGGCATGCCGGGTCTCGAAGAAGATGTTGTGTGGGGTATCTATATGATCCTTTTGAGGATCATGTTATATTGACGGCCCGATTTGACCAGCCTCTCCACTTGCTGCCAGACGCAGAGGACGGAGTGGTTCCAAATGCTGCAGCTATACACTGCTTTCTTAGTTGCTTCACATGTTTCCATGCGACTTGGAGTGGGTTCTGAACTGCGTGAAATTCTCAGCCCAGTTCAACTTGGGCCAGTTCAGCGCCCAAACGACGGAGTGTTGAAGCACAAGTTTACCAAGGAAATTATCTTCGCAATATTGGAAGTCAAGAGTCGGCTTTGGGAGAAGAAGGCCTATTCAATCATCATGCAGGAGACTTAGCTATCGAAAACGGTGGGCCTGTCACAATGACTGAGTCTTCCAGAGCAGTTTGGGTCACATTCCCATTCAGTGTATTATATATGTCGGGAAGTGTTTCATATACTAAGAATAAAGAAATGTACTTGCAGTATTATGCTTCTAGAAACTGTTTGGGGTTTCACGTTTGGCTACGGACCGTGACCCATCTCAAAGTCCAAAGACACTCCACGGATGCTATCGTTTTGAAAGAAGTCAGCGCAAGAAGTAGGAATTATATCCCGAGTAGTCGTGAGCGAGTACTTACTGCTGAATACCATATCATTGAAATCATTTCAAAAGATCTGCCACTTAAATATCTCTCGTTTCTCACAAAACTCGGCTGAAACGTATGACATCTGTAGCACCGACTTTGTAGGGCAGGACGCGGTCCCGTGCGACGCGTCCTGGGCGGTCAATCCCCACCCAAACTCCCGCGTTTGAACTCTCCACCTTCTCGGTCCATGTGAGAACTGCGACCATCCACGATGCCTTCGCGCTCCCGCCCAGGTCCTCCCGAGGTGGAAGAAGACTCGGGGCTTTGCAGCTTGTCCTTCAACCAACCGCTCTCGTGGCGCGTGGGGCGCTCCGCCATCCCCATCGCGGATCTCCTCGAACGTCTCCAAACTCTCGCGCAGGAACTTCGCAAACTCGACCAGGAGGAAATCGATAAGGAATCGCTCCGGAAGGTCTCTCAGGAACTCGCCAGTGGGAACCTGCTTGCCCATAAGGATAAGGGTGTCCGAGCGTGGGCTACATGCTGCATTGTGGACGTCTTGCGACTGTGTGCACCGGACGCGCCTTTTACGCGCAATCAGCTAAAGGTACGGATATTGAAGATACCTGGGATACATAATAGATCTATAAGATTGAACCATGGGCTGACAGACGAATTTAGGATATTTTCACATGCATCGTGTCCTCAATCATCCCCGCGCTGGCCGATCCATCCAACGCATACAATGCACAGCATATCTACGTCCTGGGATCCCTCGCCGAGGTGAAGAGTGTGGTTTTGATGGTCGACCTTGATCACCCCGATTCTCTCATCATCCCATTGTTCACAAACTGTTTCGACATCATTTCGGGGTCTTCCAAAGCATCCACCGGCGAGGAGGTTGCTAAGAATGTCGAGTTCGACATGACTCGAGTACTCGTCACCGTGATCGATGAATCGCTCGTTCTGGCGCCCGAGGTGGTGGACATCATCGTCGCCCAATTTCTCCGAGTCGATCCGCGAGTGATCGACATAAACAAGAAAGGCAAGCGACCAGATGCGCCGCTCGACGCTAAGCAGGACACACTTCTTTTGAAAGACTACCCGGCTGCCTACAACATGGCCAAGACTATCTGCCAGGCATGTCCGGAACGAATGACTAGTCACATCAGCCAGTACTTCAACAATGTCATCATCGATGCGTCTGTGCCGGCCGGCCAAACGAATGGGAAGCATAACCGGAAACCCAATCTCGATGACTCCGATGAGGAGGGTGAAGATATCAAAGAGTTGAGCAAGGCGCATCGTTTGATCCGAGAGCTTTGGCGTGCTTGTCCAGAGGTCCTACAGAACGTCGTTCCGCAGATCGAAGCAGAATTGTCTGCAGAATCAGTCGCATTGCGCTTGCTGGCTACCCAGACTATCGGAGATCTTGCAGCCGGGATCGGTGTTGCTGGCCCCCCACCCCCTCCTCCCATGGACCCAACGACATACCCACCAGTGTCGCTAGTGGACTACGACAAGACGATTCCCCAGCCAAATGTTTTGTTGACTCCGGTGTCCCCCAAACCTTTCTCCCAAGTGCACAATTCCGCCTATGAGGCTTTCCTCAGCCGTCGTCTTGACAAGACTCCATCAGTCCGTGCTGCTTGGGTCACCGTTGTTGGACGAATCCTTCTAACTTCAGCCGGAGGCTCAGGCCTACACGAGAACGAAGAACACAGTCTTGTCCGACACCTGGCCTCGATGCTCCGCGACGTTGATGAGAAGGTCCGTGTGGCTGCAGTGGATACTGTTGGGCAGTTTGGGTTGTCTCAAATTATCCACAAGCTATGTTTAGACGGTGGATGTTCATCACCCGACTCCGTCCTTGGTATTCTTGCCGAGCGAGTGAAGGATCGCAAGCCTCAAGTACGTGAACATGCCATGAAGATCTTAGCTCGTGTGTGGGCAGTCGCCGCCGGTGACATCGAGCAAAATACCGAGCCCGTTGTGTCCCTTCTCAAAGACGCGCCTTCTAAAATATTCGATGCTTTCTACACCAATGACCAAGAGATCCATGTTCTTATTGATCGTGTTCTGTTTGAGACACTTCTGCCGCTCTCTTATCCCCCCATCAAGCCAAAGCTTTCTCGGGGCGGCTCGAGTCAATCACAAAAGCAGAAGGAGAGCCAAGTGTCTGAGCCGGAGCAAGAGACGGATGTCGAGAAGATCCGTGTCCGCCGGATTCTCACCTTACTCCGAGGGCTGGATGAAAAGGCTAGACGAGTCTTCTTCGTTATGCTGGCTCGTCAACTGTCAATGAGGTCGGCCGTGACGCTCTATCTGGAGGCTTGTGAAAAGTACAATGGTGGCGTTGTTGACAAAGACGAGGAACAGGTCAAGACGAAACTGTCCAAGATCATTGACTCACTATCAAAAACATTCCCAGATGCCGCGCGCGCATCGGCAGATCTGTGGAAGTTCGCCAAGGTGCACGATCGACGAAGCTATCAGCTAGTTCGCTTCACCATGGCTGCTGTCAGTGATTACCGCACCGTTGTTAAGGCCACGAAGGAACTTCAGCGACGTATTCAGACTGCAAACAACTCTCCCCTTCTGGAGACATTGACACCACTTGTCTACCGCTGTGGTTCTTTGATCTTCAACCGGAGCCACATTCCCGCGATTATGAGCCTGTCTCGCACAGATGAGAACGGGTTGGCTAATGCTGCTCAGGAGATGTTGAAGCAAATATCATCTCAGAACCCGGAGGTCCTGGAGGCACAGGTTCAAGAGATGTGCAAAGATCTCGAGGCTCAAGCCCCCAAGGCCTCTTCGACCGAAGACACCGGTGCTGAAGACATTTTGAAGGCGTGTGCTGGTTTTGCTAAGAAGCTCCCTGCTAAGCTCCCCAAAGAGCGCAAGTTCTACCAGGCTCTATCCAATTACGCCCTTTACAGCTCATCGCCACATGCTGCTAAACATGCTGTGTCGATTCTCATGGCCACAGCTGAGCGGAAAGAGATGTATGCAAAAGATCTAGTGCGCAGCTGCGTTAAGGACTGGAAATTCGGGTCTAATCGGTTCCTCACTCGCCTGGCTTCATTGTCCCAATTAAACCTTCTCGCGCCGAGACAAGCAGATGACGAAAGCGATGCTATCATTTCGATTGCCATCAATGAAATCCTGCTCACCAATCGCAACCCCGAACCAGACTCTGAATACACTTGGTCGGAGACCGTGGACGACGAGACAAAGGCCAAAGAATGGGCATTGAAAATCATAGTTAACCGCCTTCGGGCTAAGGACGGAGCCGATGACGAGGCTGACTTCCGTGCCCATGCACAGCCCGTTTATGAAACATTGAACAAACTAGTGGTTGGGGAAGGCGAGATCTCCAAGAAGAAAGATACTCCTGCCAGCCAGAAGCCGCGCCTTCGTCTCCTCGCTGCTAAGTCCTTGCTTAAGCTCTGTGCTTCCAGCACTGTCTGTGACGGTCTGTTGACGCCAGCTGATTTCAACAAAATCGCTTTGGTTGCCCAAGATCCAATTCTGCAGGTGCGGAGTGGATTCGTCAACCATCTGAAGAAGAAGCTTGTGCAAAGGTCACATCTCAGCCACCGATGGTACATCGTACCTTGTCTACTTGCCTTCGAGCCTGTTCACAGCCTGAAGGAGAGCACACTCACATGGCTACGGTCCCGAGCGGCATATTTCGCCCAACAGGCGCAGGCCAGTGGAAAACGCACAGAACAGACCATGGTCATGGAGCTGATCTTCTCACGTCTTCTATCTTTGCTTGCTTACCACCCTGATTACCCGTCCGAGGATTTGGACGAGGCAACAAAACTGGGCGACCTGACCGATTTCTCCCAATACATACTTTTCTACCTTTCCGCAATTGCCAATGAACACAACATGTCATTGATCTACCATGTCGCACAGCGCGTCAAGCAATTCCGCGACGGCATCACCAAAACCGACGAGATCTCCACCCGCCTCCACACTCTGTCTGACCTGGCGCAAGCAACCATTCGCCGTTTCGCAGACATCTACTCTCAACAACACAAGTTCGGCGGTGCAGCTGGTGCAACCAACATCTTGCAAACCTACCCAGGAAAGATGGGCGTTCCCAGCTCCCTCTTCAACTCCATGAGCAGCCACCGCGAAGCTCAAGACGTCGCCGACAAAAACTTCCTCCCCGATGAACTGGATGACCTGCTGGACCGCGTCGTCCGAAACGCAATGAAGCCAAGGAGTAGCTCCACACACGCTTCGCAGAGCGGGTCAAGCAAGAAGCGAAAGCCCTCCCTCGAGACTAACGGCAAACCCGCCGCAGCGAAGAAGCCACGCAAGGAGAAGTCTTCCCGTCCAGCCCGCAAGTCCACATCCGTCGGCGCTGTCAAGCCAAAGCGTAAATCCACGAACGATGACGGCTGGTCTTCGGATGGAGGTGCTGGAGAAGCGGAAGCCACGCCGGCGTCATCTCGCAGGCGCAGTGTCCGAGGCACCGCCAAGCAGGAAGTCAGCTATATAGACAATGACAGTGATGATGCTGACATGGAGATGGCCGAGTGGGAGCAAACTGAAGCACAAGGCGATGTCGCAGATGTGGAGGAAGAGAACGAGAACGAAGAAGAACAGGAAGAGGGTGATGATGATGAGCAGGATGGAGAGTCAAATCAAAGCGAAAAGGAGCTCACGCCGCCTCCTGCTAAGAAGCGCAATTTCCAGGTTGCCATTCCAAAGACTACCCCAAAGGCCGAGACGAAGAAGCCCGAGGCCAAGAAGCCAGCGACAACCAGCCTCCCTTCCCGACGCTCCTCCCGCCGTGGATAGCTCTGCTATCGTGTTTCCTTTCCCGTAGCTCGTCTCGTATGAGCGAACCACCCAATCAAATGATCATTTACTCATGAGAACGTGACAATTACCGGACCATTCTCTGATATTCGATATTCGATATTCATATCTTTACCATATCGTGATTCCCATGTTATCCCTACTATGATTTCTCCATTCCCTTGTCCATTCATATCCCCATCCATTGTGTCCCCTGTTTCCATGCAGTTTCAATGATGGTCCGAGATATACCCCCATTTGCTTTATCTTTCTCTGTTTACGTCGAATCTGTGTGATCCGACACGAATGTCTATTGAAATTCTTGCTTTGAGCCGTAAAAGAGGTGAATTGTCTTTTGATTTTTGTATGGTCACGTAGTTTCTCTAACTGTCCTCTTAAGCGTCCTGTAGCTGTCAATATTGGACTTGTGCTGTTTGGTATTGACTAGGTACCTATCAATCAATCAAGCAATCAAAGTTCAATTAACCTGTTGCAGTCTAACTAGTTGCGTATTGATCCCGCAGTTTCCTCAGACTGGAGCATATCACCCGACCCGACTCATCCTTTAAAGCAGCAACCGAAAGAAAGGAAAGTGTCGTGGAGGTCTGGTAGAAATACCTAACTACATAGTATGTAGCCTGGTAGTCCTTGGATCTTCATGTGCACTACAGACTCGATATCGTTAGGATATGCTAGAATACCTAGATTCATTAGGCCAACGAGATTTGAGACATTCCCATAGAAATAAAGTAATATGTACTAGAAGTCCACACTCAAACTGCTATTACACATACAAAGCAAGAAAAACAGAAACACGATGCAGGAACCATCGCACCGAGAATGAAACGGCGCATCGCTTCAGCCCCTGTCCGGGAATACTAAACCATTTACAACGGCACAGAATGGAAATGTGGAAGGATTCTGAAATTGAAAGCTGGGAGAGAGGATACATCGATCGAATGTGTAACAGGAAGAATAATAAGCGATCTGAAAAAAAAGAGTTACAGGAGTGCAAGCACACAGGACGCCGTTGTCATCACTTCATGAACAGAAATTTTGACTATGGCTGGGGTCCGGGTGCGGTGGCGGGCAAAGGCGAGGCACCAGGAGCCCCAGTAGTCCCGAGAGCTGGGCTTGAGTGCGTGGAAGTTCCGGCTCCGGGGGCTGGGCTGGCACTTGCACTTCCGGCATCGCCGCCTGTACGGAGACGCTCCTCGACACGTTCCTTGTGCTGTCGGTTGCGGAGGTGGACTTCGAAGTTGTCGACCGTCATGCCCGGGCCGGGGGTGTAGAGCTTTCCGGGGCAATCGTGGCAGCGGATACGTGGGAGATATTGGTATTTGATGTTTTGGCCGTCTTGGAGGTTGTTTGGATTGGCGACGGGGGCTAGGGTTTCTGTGTCGACGGCGGAATAGCGCATGACGCCTTCGAATGAATCATTTGGGTGGGATTGCTTCAGTTTGGCAAGACCAGCTGCAAGCCAGTTGGGTGGCGGGGGCTGCACGTACAGGTCAGTCATGAATCCACGGAAGAATGTTAGGGTTAACAATCTAGAAACGTACTCCAGGGACGCCGGGCTGCGGGGGGTTTGGTGCATCTACAGCTCCAGTTTGTTGGGGTCGAGGGGGAGGATGAATGCGGGTTTGTTTGTCGGATGGGGGTGCCATGGCTCGGGATGCCTGTCCTAGGCTGGGTTGGGCGGAGGCAATGCGTCTACCGCTCCTCAAATCGACCAGTTTCTCTCGAGGAATCCGAAGTCGGACTATCAACTTCTCGGATTCGTCATAGCTCTCCTCTCGGTATTGCTGTCTTCGAGCTGATACCCGAGGCTCGTGGTACACGGGTTCTGGTGTCGCAGATTGTCCCAGACTGGCACGGAGAGCGGCGTGAGCGGCAGATGCCGCCCCTCTCATGCCCCTGGTACGAGCCGTACCTTGTGCAAGGTTGGGACCAATAGCAGGGGAGCCGACAGAGGAGTCGTCGCTATCAAACTCGTCTGATTCATCATCCCCCCGGGTAGTCATGCCACGACGGCGACTAGAACCGGTACGCTTGATCACGTTGCTTTCTTCCATGGAGCCGACCGAGTTGGGTATCACAGATGAGACGATCATGGTACGAATTGTACGCTGGCGATCCTTAAGATCTGGCAAAGCAGGGCCACCGCGACGGTTGATTGACCGTTTCTGGCGACGTTGCTCTCGCGATATTGAGATTTCGGTACGTTCGAGATCGGCCTCATTTAGTTCGTAAAGATAAGGTGTATGCTCTTTAGCGGATTGATATGGCCGGAAGGCGGAGGCCACAGGGGTTGGAAGGAAGGAGGTATGGAGGTCTGGATCCTCGATTGGACGGCCGTCGAATGGATGCGCGACAATGTACAGAGATTTGGTGAAGAGTTGTGCTTGCTCGCGGATGGAATGGGCGATGGCGGTGGTGAATTCACCAGAGAGAGACAGATCGTTTGTCATGCATAAGGCGAAGTCTTCGGGAGAATTGTTGGGGTCGTTGATATCCCACTCGAACTGGTCGATGAGGGTGTGTTGACCGATGGTGATGTTGAGTTTCACCGAGATGCGCATCTCGTCGTTTTTGTATGCGGTGTAGGGTAACTGAGGGTCAAGGGGGTCTTCGTGTATGTGGCAATGCGGGTAATAATCTATGATCTGCTCCTGAACGCTTTGGGAGATCATCCGCGTCAGAGGGCCTGAGCTCTCCAGCGCGAGGCCCAGGTCTTCCACCAGCTTCTCTGCGAATATATCGGGAGACACCACACGATCATGAAGATTCCACGTGAAAGTATCGCGGATCTTGACCTTTTCCCAGTCAATATCCAACCGGATGGGGACCAGATCCTCTATCTGTTCGCTTTGAAGCTTCGCATCACGCCGCGAGACGCGCAATTCTCGCGCCTTCCTGTTTCCAGGCCGAGGGCGGTGTGTTGGGTAGAGAACTTGAGGGTGTTGATTGCGAAGGTCCGTACGAGGATTTCCGAAACCCTCGTAGCCCACCCCGTACAAAGCAGCTGGGTTTAACTGAGTCTCACGCCGTACTGCCAAGTAATAGTCGCGCTCCGCTCGCTTGTCCCGTTGTAACTCCTGAGTCGGATTTTTCCAAGCAGCGGCGGCCGAGTGCTGGAATTCGCGATCAACGTACTGCTCTAGGAGGATCTTATCTAGCGGCGTTTCGCGGGCGCGGACGGGCAATGACCCGCTGGCCTCGGTGGATTGAACAGCAGAGCCATCACGAGATCGTTTTGTTCCAGTGCCAGTTCCGCTAGCCGAGTGAGGTGTGCCATTGGATCCCTCACTGCCGTGTTCCGATGAGGTCGATACTCCGGAAGCAGCCAGCATAGCCCTCGCGTTCTGTTTGCCCTCTGTGATTGTATCTGGTGTGTGGCCGTTTGTTGGCTGGGTTGTGCCCAAATCGATGCTCTGTGTACTTTGCTCCCCCTGGTTCGGCGCGCCGGAGCTGTCCTGGGCACCCGACTGAATGTCTCCGAATGACTGCTCGGAGGGCAGCGAGTCACCCGTTACTTCTGGAGATTGCATGTTTTGATGGTCTGATGTAATGCGAAACGAACGTCCGGGGCCACTTGTATGATTCGGAAGCTTGGAGTGACTCTCAACGCGACAGGGATAGGTTCAGATGGTTACCGTAGCATTATGGGACGGTACCTGTTCACACGATCATGGTATAATTAGCAAGTCGTTCTATAGTAGCCATTGGGTACAATGTCCAGCATTGTTCCCCATCGCGTTATTGGATATGCGTTGGTGAAATGGGTGGGCGTAGGGGGACGTAGGTGGACGTCGCAATGGGCGCATGTCCCGTACGCGACCAATCATCAAGAAAAGGCGAGAGACAAATGAAGCGACACAGGATTATAAAGATGATAGATGGGGGAAAGCGAATAGGAAGGGAGTTCACGTACCAAAACCGAAAAGGGCGAGAGCGCGCGCCGATGCTTAGGTCGTTTGGACCCGCGGTGACTTCCACGCAGAATGCTCCGGAACGAATGGACCAAGTCAGCTGACTTTTAGTCAATGTCGACAATGTCGACAATGTCGACGACGTCTTCAAGGAAATAAGCTTAAACGTAGCTGGTGGAGCTGTGGCGATTGAGCTACTTTTATCCTGGAGCGATGGTGAAAGAGACAAAGGAGAAAGTGACAGTCGACGCCGTTACATGTGTCCGCACCCGCATAGTTAAAGAAGCTCGCCACCGCCTTCTATACACAACAACCTATTCAGGCATTATGGACTACGCTACATCATTTAATGGAGATACTGAACCTCTTTTTCCCCTCACCTTTCGGATTAAGCCCAATCGACGACCTCCGTGGACCAATTTTCCATATGGTCACGTGATTCACGTGAACGGCCGGTTACGTAATACGGTATGGACCAGAACTTCCGAGGTCGAGAGAATCCTCCATTGTACAGAGACTTCTACCTGGATCAAATAGATACAGATGAAGAGAGACTGCTCTGCATTGGTCTCCTGAGCTCCTCACTCCCGGTTGCTCTGATTTGCGTTGAGCTTCGAGCGCCTTGAAACATACTGCGTACACAGTGTACATAACATTTGGGGCAAGCTTTCATGCTAGAAAGGTCTACGAATCGGCTCTTTATCGTACAAAGCTTCAAACATGCATGCGCATACTGTAGGTCTTACAAGAGTCCTAATACCATACAGACTGCAGGTACTCGCAAAGAATCTGGTCAAAAGTTGTTCTTTCATCTGATTGAAGGTGGGTCTGCGTTGGCCTCAGGCCAGGGTTCCCCTCACGAGGTACTGTGTACAACATAACTAGGAGCTATGTAACTACCTCCGACATTGTCAGTCTGATACTTTTACCTTGTTTGTGTACTCCAAAATGCTGTCTGAAACTACCCCTATCCGGGTCTTGACACACAACATCCGATATGCCACCTCATCCCCTTTCCAAGGCGAACGACCCTGGGCCGAGCGCAAACAGTTGCTAGTGAATGAATTGGAATACGAGACTCGTCATTGCGGAGAGAGCTTCATCTGTTTACAAGAGGTTCTCCACAATCAACTCGGGGATGTTCTAGCTGGGCTGAACCAGGACGCGGATGCCAAAACACCGGAATGGGAGTATATCGGGGTCGGCAGAGACGATGGCCACGAGGCTGGGGAGTACTCACCGATCTTCTACCGACCGTCATTTTGGGAACTGAAACACTGGGAAACTGTGTGGCTATCCAAGACACCCGATATACCCTCCAAAAGCTGGGACGCATCCTCCATCCGCATTGTCACCATTGGCGTCTTCACCCACCGAGCAAGTGGGAACACGGTCCTTGCCATGAACACCCATCTGGATGATCAAGGGTCCCGCTCGAGACTTGAAGCTGCACGTATCATCGCAGGCAAGATATCGGAATACAGCCAGAACAAGTTCGCAAAGCTCATCTCGGGCACTTTCTTGGCTGGAGATTTCAACAGCGAGGAGAACCAGGAAGCTTACCAAGAGTTGACGAAGAGCTTGCTTGATACATATAAAGAAGTTGACGGTTCGAGACGATATGGTAATTACATCACTTGGACTGGGTTTGGGCATGACAAGGAGCCGGCCTCGCGTATTGACTATGTTCTGGTGAGACCTGCCGGGACCCAAGGGCAGAAACTGAAAGTCGTTGGTTATGCAGCGCTGGGTAACCAGTTTGATGACGGTGTGTTATGCTCGGATCACCGTGCTGTCGTCGTGGATTTGGCACTTTCGAAGTGATCGTGTATCCATAAGAATCCATGCATATCTCGTCGAGTTCTCGACTTGATGTTGGTAGTTTACAAACATCCACATTAGTTGCATTCACACCGAGCCGGAGATATATCTGAAGACCCCATATAAAGAATTTAGGCGAGATGTCAACGTAAAAGATGCCCGATCAGCGAATAGTAGAGGGAGAGAATAAACATACATGGATGGATGAGTGTAGTTAAGAGGCGCCCTAAAGTCGACTGACATGCCATGATGCCAAGGCCGGATCTTCACCAAAACCACATTTTTCTCTACGAACAACCACCACCTTTCAAATGCCATTCCGACCACGCCTAAGTCGAACCCCGTGGCAAGCCTTCCGCAAAATCATGTCCGGCGAAAACATCCTCGAAGGCGTAATGGGTGAGTCCAACCAATCCCTCCCCCCAAAACCTCACCACTAACCCCAACCACCAGCCGTCCACAAGCCGCAAGGCATAACCTCCGCGGACGTCCTCCGCGACCTCCAAAAACACTTCAACCCCTCTAAATCCTTCGCCCCCTGGCTCGCCGACGCCCGCGCCCAACGCGACCAACAAAACAAACACCAACGGCAACAACGCCGCCGACGCGAAAAACGCATCGAAGTCAAAATCGGCCACGGCGGAACCCTCGACCCACTCGCAACAGGCGTGCTGATAACCGGAATCGGCAAGGGCACAAAAGTCCTACAAGATTTCCTCTCCTGCACCAAATCCTACGAAGCCATCATCACCTTCGGCGCTGAAACAGATACCTACGACCGACTGGGCAAGATCGTGCGGCGCGCACCGTATGAACATGTGACGCGCGAGGCAGTCGAGAAGGCGCTGGAACAGTTCCGTGGAAAGATTATGCAGAAGCCGCCTATTTTCTCGGCGTTGAGGATTAATGGGAAGAAGTTGTATGAGTATGCGAGGGAGGGTAAAATGCCGCCCATTGAGATTAAACATCGGCCTGTTGAGGCGCTGGAGGTTGAGGTTGTGGAGTGGTTTGAGCCTGGTACGCATGAGTATAAGTGGCCGGAGACGGAGATGACGGGGGAGGAGAAGGTTATTGCGGAGAAGTTGCTTGATCAGGAAGCGGGCTTGTCTGCCGAGACTGAGCCTGCGGCTGAAGGTGAGATTGAGGGAGATGTGAATGCTTCTACCAAGCGGAAATTGTCGCCGCCAGCCGAGGAGGAGGTGAAGGAGGATAGTGTCGATGCTAAAAAGCTGAAGGTATCTGAGACTGAAGCTGTGCCTGCTGCATCTGCATCTGCACCGGAGCCTGTTGCTCCCGAACCTGCCACTGAGGAAGTTCCTGTTGAGTCTGCGGATGAGCCGAAGCCTCAGCCTCCTGCCGTGAAGATTAAGATGACCGTCACGTCTGGATTTTACGTTCGTTCTCTGGCACACGACCTTGGCAAGGCTGTTGGGAGCTGTGCTTTGATGAGCGAACTGGTGCGCACTCGTCAAGGTGAGTATGATCTCCAGCCTGATAATATCCTGGAATATAAGGATCTTGAAGGCGGCGAGGAGGTCTGGGGCCCTAAAGTGGAGAGACTATTGACGGAATGGGCGAAAAAGCAAGCTGATAAACAATAGCTGGAGCATGTTGGGCAAGGCTATATAGATTTTGTACTTATATTCCTCACTTGTACTCATATAAACTGGGAATGGAAATGAAATACTCGCCAAAAGTTGACTTTGTACATGCTGTATCACTCTGAAAAGCTAAAGTACATTCGAGGATCAATTATCTGCACATTTACATGCGCGTAGTCTGTCACTCGACGCCTTCGTCTGCGTTGCAGAGCTCACACCCTATCCCAAGCGCAATGTACAAACCAGCACCAAAGGTATATAAGAAATCGAAACTGCCATTTTTGGTTATCCAGACCCAAGCGAGAAAAAATAATTACATGATGCAACAAATGCAAGACAAACCCCTTCAACTAGGCACGTCCCTTGGCATGGACTCTCTTGCTCTTGCCAGGACGCTTCGCACCACCCTTCATCTTCTTAGCGGAGAACTTGCTCAGATCACCGCTGGAAGCAGCGTCACCGCTCTTGGCATGGCGCTTCTTGCCTCCGAATCCGAACTTGTCGTCCTTCTTCTGGCGCTTGGAGTTACGGGGTCCATCACGGGAGCGCTTCTCGGGCTGGGAAGCCTCCTCAATGGCAACGTCGAACATGTCGTTGGCGTCGTCGGTAGGGGCGGAGCTGTCAGCCTTGCGCTCTGTTATTGAGTTAGTAATTGCGCAAATCTAAAAGAAAGAAAATACAGAAACATGGAAAGAAAACATACTCTTCTTCAACGTGTTGATCTTGTCCAACATCTCACGCTTCTCCTTGTGTCTCTGCTGCAACTTGGCGTTCTGCACCTGCTTTCCGAACTTCTTCAGATCGCGCTGGCGACGCGCCTCAGCAGAAGCCTTCTTGGCAGCAGCCTCCTCATAAAGCTTCTTCTTAATCAAGCCCATGTGCTCATCGTTCTTGACCATCTCAGCGAAGTAATCGCCCGGCCGCGTGAAGGGGATGCCCTCCTTCTTGAGCAGGCCACGGGCCTGGGTAGCAGCGGCCTGACAGACCTTGTAGAAGGCCAATTCACGGTTGAGGTCGTCATGGACGTCTTCGACCTCGATGGGCTCTTTCGAGACTAGCGAGTTGTGCTCTGAGAATGAGGTCTGGGGGCCGATGAAGGAGATGCGCTTGAGGGCGGAGGTGATGGCGGCGGAGTTGTTGATGGTCAGGCGTTGGTGGGGGATGACATCCTCGCGCTCGTCGTCTTCGAGGTCGGAGAGTGGGATATCTTCTTCTTCTTCTTCTTCTTCTTCCTCTTCATCTTCCATCTCCTCGTCCTCGGCCTCTTTCTCTTCCTCTTCTTCGTCAGAGCTGGCAGCCTTTTCTTCTTCCTTCTCCTTCTCAACGATCTTGTGCTCGGGAGCAGCAGTGCCCTTCTTGACACCCTTCTTCTTTTCCGCGGCCTTGATCATTTTCTTCTGCTTTTCGGCCTCGTAATCCCGGCCCTTGTGGGCGTCGAGAGCCAAAAGGAGTTTGCTGCGCTTAACCATTGTGTCTTTCCGTTGGAACACAGAAAGAAAATGGTATTTTGTGTAGTCTGAAAGGGGAATTGAAAAGATGAAAACGACTCAGTATCAAACCCGCATCTGAGAATCCACGGGATTTTTTTGAAATTGCGCCAATCCTCATCTGGTTAGCTCCACCGATAAGAGCCCGCTAGACCCAGAATAGAAGCTCCTCGGAAATACAGATGATCCGCACCCTTATCGAGACCTGCCTTAGTATCGCCGCGTCAACTGCCTCAACTCGACTCTGTAGTTACACAGTACAGTCTGTACAGCTAGTACATATTTCTCAAAATGGCTGACGACTCCAAACTCTCTTCTCCAGAGAAGCTCTCTCCACAGCCAGAAGGTGAATCCTTCCTCTCACAGCCGGTGAATAGCACTTACAACAATCCAAAGCGCCTGTCCCTCATGCTAACTACATACCTCACAGAATTCCGATGCTCAAGGCCAGCTCGCCGCAGCCGTAGACGATCTGCTCAACGAGCTTCAAAGCAAATTTGATTCTGTATCTACAGAAATGTTCGGAAAGCGTGCGTTTCTACCTCACCATACTCTCATACTTGCAAATTGCGGACTAACTTATGTTTCGGCGCAGTGGATGAAATGACCAAGCGTCTCGACGAGCTAGAGGCATCGTTGACTACGTCTTCGGGGTCTGCTACCCCAACCCCGTCCAGCTGAAGACGCCAATTGCCTCTACTCGACTTGTTTTCGTATCTGAGCATTCTTTTATTTTGTTTACCGCATGGCGTTTTGCTGGGAAAGCAATAGCGCTGCATTATAGGACACCTTGGTCCTATTGAATATTCATGTCGATAGCCCATCACATACTCATGATATGCGTGCTGCTTTCTGGGAGTGTGCTTCGAACGGCTGTGGATGTACACTGGCCTGTAGCTGCTTTTTATGCTTATGCTTTACGACTTCATAGATACCCTACAATCGAACAAGGATACTCGTACAGAGACCTCTTATTCTCTTATTCATCTGCGCGGGTCTAATGTATATAGGTATCGCATAAAATGCACCGGGCTGCTCAATTCTCAATTCGTACAGTAAAGGGCATCAAGCCAGTATTTTCATAGACAAGTTCAATACATCTGCCAGCCTCCAGCTAATAACCACCAGAGGGGAAAACAAAAAGAAACAGCACTTAAAGTTCATCATGCTTCTCCTGCCCAACAAAGCGACGGAGAATGTTGCTGCGAGAAAGGATATCATCCAGCTTCTCCGGAGCAGAGCCACCCTTAGCCAGCACCTTCTGAAGACGAGTAAGCTCCTTAGCAGCATACTCCTCATTCTTGCTCAGCTTCTCAGCAGCCTTGACATAATACTCAGTATACTTGTCCTGCAAGCCCTTAGCGGCCTTCTTAACCTCCGTGACGAGGGTATCGAATTTCTTGGTAGCAACGTGCTCGGCAACGATCTCGTCCAGCGCGGCGATAGTTCCCGCCACGGCGTCAAGACCACCACCAACAGCACGGTGTGTACCGGCCTTCTCGTTGACGAACTTGAGCAGGGCCTCCTCAGAGCGGGCGCCGGAGTAAGCCTCGGGCTCGGTCGAGCCCTTGGGGAAGAACTTGATGGTAGGGTATCCGGTGACGCCCTGGGCCTTGGCCAGGGCACGGGCGTTCTCGGCTTCGGCGTCGACCTTGGCGATCACGACGTTGGGCTCGAGGGCGAAGTCCTTGGCGAGGGTTTCCCAGGTAGGGGCGAGGGTCTTGCAGTCTGAATAACAGGAGTTAGTACGCACACTCCAAGAAAGAACCAATTGAAGAATCAGAAGGGAAAAAAACTTACGGCCACACCACGGCGCAGTGAAAGCAACCAACACATCCTTATCGCCACCAACGGTTGTCGGGAAAGTAGCATCATTCAGCATCTCAACGTGGCTAATCTCCTTCTGCGCGCCCCGGGGCTTGATACCAGTCTTCTCAGTAATGAAAGCAGACAAGCTCTCGAGATCACGACCACCCTTGTACTCTTCAGGCTTATCGCTCTTTCCATCGAACCATTTGACCGTAGGGAATCCCTGGATCCCGAAACGCTTGCCGAGCGAGCGGTTCTCGTCGGCGTCGACCTTGGCGATGGTGACCTTGTCTTCGGCGTAGGCGAAGGTCTGGGCGAGCTCTTCGTAGATCGGGGCCAGGGTCTTGCAGTGGCCGCACCAGGGAGCGAAGAATTCAACCAGTGCGGGCTTGCCGGAGAGGACGACTTCGTCGAAGTTGGTGGGGAGTAGGTCTTTTACTACGGAGCCGGCAGTGGCGACGCCGCTGAGGGCTGAGAGGGCACCGAGGAGCAGGAAGCTCAGACGTGCCATTTTGTATAGGTGTTTGGATGTGTGAGAAAATATGTAACAATCCAAGAGGAAGGATGGATGACGGAGTTAAAGCTCCAGGATTCGGGGCGATTACAAACAAAGCCGAAAAGGCCACTTGGTCCACTCTGCAGATCATCGCCACTACACCGTGCTTTGGCATCTAGTTACTGTGTACGGAGTACAATGCGAACATAGGTCAATAATACTTCCCATTATCTGAACTAACTGGGTATTCGAATTATCGTGGCTTGTTATTTTGGTCTTTCTTTTTCTCCGTCCTCCAGGGCCAGGTACTGGTAGTTAGTAATACACTGGAGAATTCCAACATCGCATCTCGAGCAAGATCAGTTATCGATATAAAACCTCACAAGAATTTATGCTTGCTAAGCCTGAATCCCTAAATCGATTGGTATCATCGGCAAAGCTTGCCCAGATCATCGTCTCTCTGCCAACCACTTGTTCGCCTCATCCCAAAACTTGGCCTCCTTGAACTCCTTACCAGCACCCTGTGTACCTGCGTAGACCTATATGAAAGTATTAGCTTTTGATCGACACCTAGATACAGGTTATACGAACCGCATCCCAAAGCTTGAAAGCCAAATCCAGGTTTCCAGTAAAGCTTTCGCTGTGCTGGAACCATTCCTTGCCCTTCGCCTTCACATCGGAACGAGCCTCGGGCGAGGTGGGATTTGCCTGTAGAGGAAGGTCGTCAAGGTAGGTTCGGACCGCAATTCCAAGCCCACAATCATTATCGTCAATAAACGGAAGCCTGGGAAGATGAGTTAGAAACACATAGAAACATAGATAGCAACAAAGGGACATACTTGATACCCATCTCAGTCCAGTCATTACGGTCCCGATCGGCGTCTGAACTGAGGAGCATACTCGCCAGTACCACCTCGATCAGGTTCCTTAATGTAGAGCGAACCTCAGAAATCAAAGACCGGTAGCAAAGAAGTTGACGGCTCAGGGGCCCGGAGTAACCAATGCTCTTGTGCTGCAACTTGGCCACACATGCAAGGCGGGAGATGAGCATGTTGAAAGACTTGTCGTTGTCCGATCCTCGCATAGGACCTCCGGACACATGTGAGAACCACTGCTTTGTGTTGAGAAGACCCAGGCGGATCATCTCGATGGCAATGAAGATTGACTCCTCAAGGTTGTCTGCAGTATCGACCGCTGAGAATGCCTGCACTAAACACTGGCCCCACGAAGTGAGCTGGTGCTTCTCGTCCGCGTATCCACGCAGTTGCAGGAATCGCCACATAACATTGGACAATATATCATCCTGTGATGACAGGGCCTTCCGAAGGAGTCAGTTATGAAAATCATGTTTCATGTAGGTAGACGACTTACAGGTGTCTCTCTATTAGCAAACGACTTAGACGCAAACTCAGGGTCGTTCAAGCTCTGAACGGCAAATTTGAAGGATCCACGAGGCGCTTGGATCTTCTTGACACTCTCGGGGAGATTTTCCCCATGAATTCTCCAACGCACAATGGTCTCTTTGACGGACGGAAGGTTCTTTAGTTCGACGAATCGACTGTCCGAGTTCTCATCGAACCAAGGACGGATCTTGATCACTTTCGTTTGGTAGAAACGGTGAAGTGAGTTTGCCAAAAGACAAATGGACTGAGTGCGAATGGGCGTCAGAATATCACCCACGAGCTGGCGATAGATCTCTGTGTCTTCGGTGCCAAGCGGTAGCGAGAGGCGAACTTCACCCGTGGTAAGGAAGTTCGGTACATCGGCGCCAATAATGCCTTTCGAGATATAGAAGTACAGCTCCTCTGGTAGGCGCTGTCCGATAAGCTCATGCATATCTGACGAGGTATTCTCTGGGTCCATGGGGCCAACACGACCCTCGATGTCAAGGTAGACATGGTGCTTCACGATCATATACGCGCGCTTGTACAAGTCTGCGTACTGGAGTTCCTGCATACGGCGGTCCTCTTCATATTGAGCACACAGTGTCAAGGCACTGCGCCCCGCTGCGTTGAACATCGGCAACGCATCACGAACGGTGGGGCCTTTCCCTGGGAAGGCCGGATTGTCGAAAAGCGGGAGAGCGCGCAGGAATGGAGAACCCAGCAACAAGCAAAATTCCAAGAATTGTTCATTTGAGAGGCGTCCCAACTCCTCCTGACAGGTTTGTTTTGTGATCCAGAAGAATTGCGCGGGCTCGGTGTCGATACGGGTCACCAGCTTATCGAGGTCGAATAAAAGAGCTTCGGAGGGGCCAAAAACAGCATCGACCACAGGATTATTACCGCGGGCAAGGTAAGAGAGCTTCACAGAGGAATTTATTAGCACTGATCCGCGTGGTCATCCGGGAGCCACTTACCTCAGCCACAGCGCTGTATGGTGCTACGATGAATTCAACTCCGTTTTGGAACAAGATCCGTTGCAGGAATCTGAAGAGTGTCTCCGGGGGCGGGGTGCCTGATAATACCCAACTGTCAGCAATCGGGTCGTCTTGCTGGGTCCAATAATAGTATGTGCTTCCAGAGGAGTCTGTCATCGGGGTGACGTAGAAAACTGGGTCTGTAATCATACCGGCACTGCTGAAAGCATCCACGACCTGGTCTGCCTGTTGCTGGTCATAAAGGTCCCAGGCTTGTTGGAACGAGCGCGACGCGGCGGGTTGGGCGCGCTGCTCCCTCTTGCCGAATGTCAAACCATTGAAGACGAAGATGCAGGCGACGCCGAGGTTCTTGAAAGTCTGCAATTCCTTCTCGATGTTGGCTCTCAGGGCGAACGGGAATCCGCCTAGTGCGCCGAGAAGGGCCTCTCGGGTTGACTGATTGACGAGGTGTTGGTGGATGTAGTGCGATGCGTCGATACCGATGACGGCGCCTTTCAACGCGGAGAGTGGCAGGGACTGGGTGCGGCCAACGGCCCATTCATCGAGAGGGCGAACTAATCGGATCTCAAATTAGCTGTGATTGCAGGGCGGAGCTCAAGGTAGGGTTGCGCACTCGGCATGGTTCTGGAGCTATGGGTTGAAAGCACGGCAACGCCGGGCGTCAATGCCCGAAGGGTTGAACAAGAGATATTATCAAATGTTACAGGAGCAGATCAAAAGCTCGGCGTTTGGAAATCGATGAAGTGGAGCTGAGATTGTTGTGATCTTGGAATGGGAGAGAAGGCCAGAACATGAGGGGGTCTGGAAAGGCGGAGTTAAAGAGTTGGCCCTTAGTTATGTTTTTTTGCCTTACAACTCACAGCCTTTAATTGTTTGCTGATGCTTTTGACTGCATCATTCTGGCTTGTTCTTAGCATATCAAGTTTATCTGATCTCTGATCACTGTTCAGCTTCTAAAGGTATTCTCGATACAGATTATGAAGTCATTGCTCTATTAGCTTCTCCACGGGCAGTACTCCGTACTCCGTACATACAAAATAGAAAGAATTTATAGCCCTATATTATGAAGTACCTGGACTGTATACATGACAGAGGGCAAAAAACCCTACAGCTTGAGGCTAAAGAATAAGCGGGGGTGACATATCGCGGGGTTCCACCTGAAGATTCACCTCACTCGGATCTCGCCGAAGCTCAGAGAGAACTGAGAGCCAGTAAGTCTATTGGATTGGTTATGTCGGAGATATGCGATAGGCCCACTAACCTTATGGATGAGATATAGCTTCTGGTCCGAAAGCTCTTCAGTATCTCTTCACTATATATTCTCCATCTCGACCTCCTACCACCACATACCACATACCACATATCCCCCTATTAGAGCACAAGATAGGTACCTATAATCCAACATGACAGAAACCACACCTATTGAGCTCCCTGTCATTGACATCTCCAACCCCCACGACCCGGCCGTGGGGAAGGCCATGCTGGAAGCCGCTGCCAAGTATGGCTTCTTGTACGTCAACAGCAAAGGGACCGATTTCACAGTCGAGGACGTGGACCATGCATTTGGATTGGTAGGCCCTTGACTTGCTTCTTCATCGATACAGCAATATCTAACGGTCTTATAGTCAAAGAAGTTCTTCGCATCTCCGCCAGAGGAGAAGGAGACATGTCGGATCCAGCCAAATGTTCGTAACAGATCGAACGCACTCAACAAGAGTCCAACCTAATAGTACTATAGAACCGTGGCTGGTCAGGCATGCATACAGAAACCCTCGACCCAGAACACCAGCGAGTATGTTCATAGCTTTACCCTTCCATCCTAGGAAGGAATTGACACTAACATCGTGATAGACCGGCGACTTCAAAGAGTAAAGCAACCATTCTTCATATCTCCAGTTCAAACCAAAGCTAACCCCAAATCAGAGCCATGAACTTTGGCGACTTCAAAGACGGAAAAGCCCAGCAACCCCTACCCCCCTCCTTATCTCCCCACGAAGCAGAAATCAACAGCTTCGCCGAACTCTGCAACAAAACCTGCAACCGGGTCCTAACCCTCCTAGCCCTAGGTTTAGAGGTACGTATACCATACCATTCCACCCATCTCAACCATTCCGTCCATCTCTAGTACAATTGGATAAAAATCCATACCAACACTGGTATAGATCGACCCAACCTTCTTCACAACCCGCCACGACCCCAAAACCGGCCAAACAGGCAGCATCCTGCGCTACCTCTACTACCCCTCCATAACCTCCACCGCAACAGCAACCTACAACCACGAAACCGACGTCCGAGCCGGCGCTCACTCAGACTACGGCAGCATAACCCTCCTCTTCCAGCGTCCCGGCCAACCAGGACTTGAAATCAAAAACACAGATGGAACCTGGGCGCCTGTTCCCATCGTGCCTGGCACCGGTGACGGCACCGGCATCGGCGACGGCATCGGCACAAGCGAAGGCCAATATCCCTTCCCGCCAATCCTCGTCAACATCGGGGATTTGCTTAGTTACTGGACGGATGGGCTGCTCAAGTCGACTGTGCATCGGGTTGTGTTTCCAGCTGCGGAGCGGCAGAGCCTGACTCCGCGGGATCGGTATACTATTGTTTACTTTTGTCATCCGGTTGATGAGACGGAGTTGGTGCCTGTCCCCAGTGCGGTTGTTGCGGCGCATCGGAAGGGGAAGAGGGTGGATGGTGGGAGGGTTGGATTTGGGGGTGGGGCGGGGGATTTGGAGGAGGGGAAGAGGGCTTTGACGGCGCATGGGCATCTTATGGCGAGGTTGGGGGCTACGTATGCATTTGAGAAGGATGAGTAGGGGAGGTAGAGATATGGACCAGGCAGCATTACAGACGGCATTACTAGCCTACAAGGCGTTGGTGTGAAGTCGTAAATTGGAATGAATTATCAACGCCTGTGCCGTTGTAATAAAGTGCATGAACCAGAACGAGAGCCTCCAAAGATAAATCGGAATCAAAAGATCGGATATGCATTAGAATCTAATGCTTCAGATGGTCATGACACTGCCAAGATTGCCAGTATAGCTGCCCACCTGCTGACATAGGAAACTCGTTATAGCAGAATTAGCTAGATATGAAAAGAAATAGAGAGATAGAGAAGAAATAAACGCGATAAGCCTTGAAAACGAAGGCGAAGGGAATCTGCCCCCGGTCAGGATGTGAGAATGAGATGTACAGTCATGAGTGATGGTCAAATGTGGATATGAGCAATGAAATAGAGATGGCTCGCAAATGAAGGGCCCAGGTCACTGGACCAAGATGAAGGCAAAACGGTGCGAGGGAATCAAAAAGATATAAAAAATGACTAGACATGTAAAAGGTATCTTCGGGTCGAAATGGGGAACGCCACCAGATTTTGAGATGCCATGCGCGAGGGAACCTTGAAACATAATGGAAGGAGACGCGAGACGGATATGACGCTATGCGAGCCGGTATGCATGGAAATCAAAGAATGAAACTCCTCGGGGGTCATCGGTCGTATCAAGGGGTCGTGTGGCACCAGTGCCGGTGGTATACCCACGCGGATTTCTGGCAATCTTTGCTGCAGTATTTGGTGCGGCGGCAACGTCGGCACTTGGCAAACTGACGTTGGAACTCCTCCCACTTGCCACACTTGTAGTATGCACACTGGCGGATACCGCCCCTTGCCTCGTCTTTGCGGCAGAGGTTACGCATGACCACGCATGCCCAATATTGCATGTCCTTAGAGTGATGGCGAACAGTGAACTTCTCCACCAAGGGGAAGATGTTGACATCGTCGGGAAGCAAGTACTCATCCTCCTCCTCACACATCTCGACTGGTAGAGAGGCATCGGCGTTCTCATCCAGAAGGTGGAGTTCACGGTCGATCTTCAACTTGGGAACAAGATGAGATGACTGGAAGTATGAGCGGAGGTTGCAGTATTTAGAGACATATGCCAGGAGCTGGAGGGACATCAGAACATCCTCGTCACGAGGCATAGTTGTCAATACTCCCTGGGCAGCGGGAGCGTTTCGGTCACGGAGGTACAGGGCGTATGGACTGGGGGCGAGAGTAGGAGAATTAGGGTTGTTGGTGGCTTGTGTAGGAGATAAGCCCAGTCCGCCGTTGGCCTGTGCGTTGCCGTTATTGTTGATGCTACCGTCGACGATTGATCGATGTGTGATATTGAACGTCTCCACCTCCGGGCCGCCCTCCTCAGAAGGATCCGTGACGGTCAGCCCATGCGCGGTAGAGACATTGTCAAGCATCGTCGGTGTTCGTTCGTCGGCACCATCAAGTTCCATTCGGTGGTTCGGAATTCCAACGATGGCTTCAGCGGGCTGTCCCATCGCGCTATCCTCTCCCATGGTCGAATCTTCGCCATTGGCATCATCTGATTCACCGGACGCCGACTGTTGCTGGCGGATCAAAGGGCGTTGGCGGGCGGCAATCGTTTGGGGGAGGGTCCGGGGTTGTGAGTGGAGGGGGCCACTCGGAGTAGTCGGGGAATCGGGCTGCGAGACAATTCCGGTCTGCAAACCGGGAAGCATGCTAGGAAGACGCTCAGTATCACGGACAGGACGCAGTCCAAATCCATCGGCAGTGTCCATTGAAGGTACTGCTGTGGCAAGAGGTCGCATTGAACGCAGACGATTGCTAGCGCGTGGGAACCGCCCGTCATTTAGCCGGTGACCGCTGGATTCCTGGCCAAAAGCACTTCGTTCCGGGGGCGATGTCATCGGCGCACGAGGAGGGGATGTAATGTCCATGGCATCGGAATCGACGGGCTGGCTGTCCTGATAGAATGGTCGGGGAATTTCGATACTCGGCGGGGGGGCTTGTCGGCGAGATTGATGTAAATCGACTTGGGGGTGTGACTCGGTCAGGGCATCGGTATCCATAGGGGTCGAGCGAGTGGAGGGTTCACGACTGCTGCTGGGCCTCGATTGCTTGCAGGCAGGCTGCTTCTCGGAATCGGGGTCGTTGCGCGATCGCACCTTGTCCACCACTTTGATGTAGTTGTTCAGGATTGTGGCAATGACGGGGACCATGTCGGCCTCCACCACTCTGGTCCGCACACCCTCAGAACCTCGCACACCGATATTGACGACACATTGAAAGGCGAGACTCCATTTCCACATTTCCATCAAGTCTTTGCTCCGGCCCTCTTTGAGGATGCATACCAATCGCTCGATGCCGCCATCGACAGTGAGGATATCTCGAATGCGAGCGGACGAAGTTGTGAGGTATGCAAGATGGTTGAGGGAGTTTATGAGCGGTAGTGTTGATGTGCAATCAAGAGCACGACGGTCGTAGAGGGTAGTGGTGATGTTGACCGAAGCCTTGTTCACATTGGGAATGCTGAAGTTGACTTCCCGCATGATGAGTGAACGGGAGCGAAAATGTGACGAAGTGACGAAAGATTATGCGGATGATGCGGAGGATGATCGAGGGAGACCAGATAACATTCGGAAATGAACGAGATGCGAAAAGGGTGAGGACCTTTTGACGGAAATTCGGGGTGGGTTGATTTCAGCCCCTAACCAGATCAGATGAGATGATGTTCACTGCGACTGATGCGGAAGTTCGCGCTGAGATGAATCAATCCAAAGACATCGGGCGAATCGAGATTGAAATCGAAGTCGAAGGATGTTTTCGATGACTCCCAACCAGAAGGGGCGGAAAGGGAGATTGACCAAGACCCAAGCGGTCAGTCCAGAAGCGCTTGAGTTGAAGGAATGAAAACGAGGGACGACAGGGAGATCAAATGCAATATATGAGGGGATGAATGCTTAGCAGATTTCGATAATGATGTGGTTGTCGATGGAGGGGAAGGTGAGGAAGAGGTTTCCCAAGGCCTTTTGCGAAGGCAAAAGCGGAGAGCGTCAGGTGCCTCCTTAATATTACCGCAGGTCCGCATGGGTATTTGCGCCACTTGAGAATTACCTGGGCCTTTCTGTTTCCTTCATCTATCTTTAGTTGGGGATATTCTTTTTTCTTTCGATCTTACGTAGTTATAGGCATCTCATGTTTCCCTCGCAATTTGTTCATATTTCTCTCACTCCATCTGTATGTTGTCCTTGACCTCCGAATCTCCTCCCCTCCGTTACATTGGGTACCGGCCTCGGGAGTTGCCACCTGGGACAATGAAAATTACTTCTCTTCACATACCAGCTGGCATAATTGTATGTCCTTGTCACAGGATCCTTGATCATTCGGGATAATTATGCTCTGCATGTTGAAGACGATCGTTACCAAACTATCAAACTTATGCGTGATTGACTATGCCGGACGGCACCAGTGCCACGAGCGGAGGCTGTAGATCTCAAGCAATGACCATCACATGAATCCACCAATGATTCCGATGAACTATTTGAATAGCTTCGGCCTTTTGTCCTGACTGGAAGAAGCTCGATCTAAATTCCCCACTGAGGGGGGAGGGGGGAAAGAAGCCATTCGGTTGTTATCCCTACAACTGTAGATGCCTTATACCGAGTGTGATGGATCAACATTTGAAATGAGTTGTGTTACATCTAGATTTTGTCGACGTCCACATGTCAAAGAACCGGGTCTCGAGGTTGAAGACAGAGCTCTACAATGAGAATGTTGACGTGAATGGTCTAGCTTGTCCACCTTTCCTCTCATCTTCTCTCCCAAGTATGCTATACTCCGGCACTCCCTATACAAATGTACCTCTGGGAAACCAATTGGAAGAGAAGAAATGGCCCGTGAAACAACATCAAATTGAAAATCTTCCGTCTGGCCTGGACTTTTCGACCCCTGTTGGCTACACCTCACATTGTGAGCGGAGTCCAGCATCACACTGCCAGACGCCGTTTCGTCAGCCCTAGACCAGGTATCTAGTTTATTTTGAGCAAGTTAATCTTAGCAACAAACAATCAACAGCCAATACGCCATAACAAATGGCATTGGCCCCCAAGGGGCCGGCAAGGGCTCTATCACATCTTGACAGGGTTCACACGCGCCTGCAACAGTGCACGGACGGACTAAGATTAGAACATCGAGAACATCTGCGAACTGCCGGGAAGCCTATCCTGCGCCTGATTTTCTAGATCGTTTCAAGTTGCTCGTTTCATCTGGGCAGAACTATGAAAACCCACAGACCACAGAGGAGAGCGGCACTCGGCATCGGCCAGGCCAGGGGAGGAATAGCAAGCCCATCCCCGAGATCATCAGTCGAGCCTCAATTATTCACTTCTCAAACCCCGCACTACTGCCCCAGACTATTATGACCAATGTTTGATGCCACATCTCATTGGCAAATGAGGATCGGTCATCCAACGGCTAACTAGTTCTCAGTCCATATCGATGGGTTTCGAGCCCCCCTACGGGAACGCGAAACAACAAAGAGGTACTAGTAGCATGCACTACGAAGGTAGCTAACAATACAAAAGATAACTCAGCGCTAGCGAAGCTCACCTGATATGCTATAGGCAATTACCCTGGCCATCTTGCTCACAATCAAAGATGACAGGCAAGATATCGTCGCTGGTTCCTGCCCTCTTCATACTAACGTCGTATACAACAAAATTGCGGACTAGAGTGGCAGGGCTACCTCAGCATCTCTGCTACAAAATGGAACGGACCTCAAGAGGTAAGTGTAAATATCAATAGTTACCAAAGCAGGCTCTCCATCTCTCTCTCCTGGAAAACAAAGCATTCTCCAGGGTATAAAGTCATTTGTAAAATGTCTTCTAACATCCACCGACAAAAGCACCCCATTAAATAGCTGACGAGCCCACGCCATTTGCTCAGGAGACGATCTACAGCATACATATATGGAATGCATGACGCACGTGCTATTGACATGCATCGTACCTCTCCGAGAACCATCAAGAACAGCCAAGAACTCGACATACCTGCAAAGTGTCACATGTATGTACCGCGAAACTAAAACTAGTCGTCATCAGAGGGCTCTATGGTAGGTTCAGAATGATTTCTGAGATAAAGCTGCAACATGTTCTCGAATCGGAATCTTGGAAGATTCAGAGCAGGCTTTTGCGTCTATTCCGTGATATGGCGCAAACTATAACCAACTCTGGAGGAGTTGCGCTGGAGCTCCCGCATCCCTGAAACCGAGGGCGTGAAAACGGTGACACAGATACTGGGGCGTCTCGTACACGGATGTGTATGCTTCTTTTGGGATTTCCTGCTTATGGTTCAAGTTGCTGGGAATAGGGGTTAGCATGCGCGTGTTGGAGTATGATGGACAAAGTGGCAGCGAGGTCAGTCCCAGACTCCGACCCAACATACGCTGTGACTCGCACAATCTACATTGTAGAAGTCAATCTCTCAATCAATCTCGGTATCGGTGGGTGCCTTGCAGGCCCGAGCTGAGATGGACCCCCCCTTCTAGACGAGGGTTTGGATCATGACTGTACGTACAGACCAATCCATGCCAGGCCGGCAGGTAATCATGGCTTTGAGACCAATGGATTACTACCAAGAGAGGAAGTTCGGGATCCCGCCATCTTGGCTTAGCTGCTGACTTGGGCTTTGCCATCTTTGATATGTACGGAGTAAGGAATGTCATCTGCAAATCTCCGAAGATGATAGTCTGCATGACAGACGGCGCCATTTTGAAGATCCCGAGTGGAGACCTTGGCGGACCTTCGAGCTGTCTCTGATTAGTGGAGACTGTCAGCAATATCAAGCCCTGAAGGATACGACAACCAAGGATTAAATCCTCCTGCCTCTGTTCTTCTAACGTCCGTTTCATATGAATCACTGCCAAGCGGTCAACCAAGCAGATTGAGCCGATTCTCCGGAAGTCTGGCCAGAGAATCCCAAATAATGATCGTCCCGAGGTCTCGACGATAAATACGCATGAGTAAGCCCAAGATTTCGGCTCCATAGAAAAAAAAGGGGGGCGCAGACAGACACAATCGATATGTTCTGTACTGTGTAGTGGAGACGGATC
Source organism: Penicillium bovifimosum (assembly GCF_028826915.1). Classification (NCBI taxonomy): domain Eukaryota; kingdom Fungi; phylum Ascomycota; class Eurotiomycetes; order Eurotiales; family Aspergillaceae; genus Penicillium; species Penicillium bovifimosum. Next base: position 998,844 of record NW_026622717.1, on the reverse strand, counting down.
CCGGAGTGTTGGGCGAGCCCAGAGAAAATCCCTGCACATCGTGTCGAATCTTTCATTTAAATTGAAATGCACTTACAACGTTACAACGGCTAGACCCGCCGGAACGGGTGCTGACGCCGAGGGATATCCAATACCCCGGGGGTAGGGTTGAGGGCTGACGGGGAATATGTATGGCTCAGGTGGAGTGACGCCATTGTACATGTGATGATGTGAGTTCTCTCCTGTACAGAGTATTGTAGAGTGAATTGAATCAACCGCATCCAGAATAGCGGAGATGCAATCTATGGCTTCAACTAGGTAAGACAATGGTCAGCCACAGGGCCGTGCACTGGACGCTGTCCATGGTGGCTGGTTCAGGTGCGGTAAAAGCTTGGGCCGGTAGTGGTACTGTACGAAGTGCACGGAGTACGGAGTACACGATGTATAGACTTCCGTGTAGTCAAGAGGACTCAGAGGAGATCAGTATTAGCAGCACAAGCACATTTGTACATGTGCAGAACATACGTATCATAGTATGTTTATATGTCAGAAATTGGCCCGAAAGAAAGGCATGATACCCGAATGGACGTGCGCCACATCCAATCTCCCTCAGCTTGACAAGACCACCTCAGTGCCGAAGTAATAAGGGGACGCAAGGGAGTCTGAGCACTTGATATGTCAGAGAGCCGCCAGATAATCTCTACTGCAGAGCCGCGGGGCGGTTAATTCGATAATTCAGGGAGACGGTAGTATTTAAGTGCCGCTGTTATTGATCTCCGAAAGTGGATTTCTTGCCTGTCTTCAGTCTGGCTCTAGTGGTCCTAGCACCGAGCCGATCCCCAGCGCCACAATTTCCCAGACTCCTGAGATCAAAGGGGGTTCTCTAGAGTAAGGTGACGACAATATCTCTAGATACTACTCCGTAGTTGAGACACGTACGTACCTCCAAGTATAGCCACTTCTTAGATGCCAATGTAAAGGCATATATGTACGTCAGCTAGTTCAAATATCAACAAACCGGCCCCAGGTACCCGGGGCAAATTAAGACAATGTGCGTGTATTAACGTATTTGGTATTGTATTGCGTATTGCACATACAGAAAGTGGTCGACTCCACCTCTGGGGGATGGGGAAAAACAAAGAAAGGGTACATAGAACCTGAAGGATTGGAGTCATCTAGTTAGCTAAAACTAGTACATGTTCAATCAACCAAAGTGCATTCGCTTTGGTTATTTTATTGAATAGAAAAAGCACGATTTTGGATACACACATATATGTACATGTAGGTACTTCTGTCCCCTCAGTAATTGGCGGGTAGTCTAGGTACCTTCCCATTCTGGTCAGATTACCACTAGTAATTGGCTGACAGCCTGACTCTCTCTCGCTCGGCCTTCACCCCCTGTTCCTCCTGCTCTCTAATCCAGTTCCTCTTGCTCTTGTTGGCTTCTCTTTTTCCCCCTACAGAGTCTCCTCGCTCACCTTTTTCTTTCTTTCTTAACTTGACTATTATGATCTGAGCCTGAGGCGCTTCAACTCCCGATCCCGCCTTTCCATTCTCCCCTGCTTCTTCGCTCCACATCTCCCATTCAGCCCCCTCCCTACCCTTCATAACCCCCCTCTACATTTCTTTTGACACTTCCATTGTTTTACCTCCGGGGTACCTTCCGACAAAATGGCCGAGACGAGCGGCGAACAAATGCAGGCCAAGATCACCGCTGCCAGGCGCGAAGCTGAGGGTTTGAAAGACAAGATTAAGCGCAGAAAGGATGAGCTGGCCGATACCTCCCGTGCGACTCCCCCATCCATTGTTTATGTTTTGAGGTCTTGGCTTTGGAAGCAACTGTCAATGCAGCTGCACCCATACCATTGCGTCTTTCACCATGCTGACTTTTGTCCTCCCGTCCAGTCCGTCAAGTCGCGCAGAACCAGACCGACTCCCTACCACGAATTGGAATGAAGCCCCGACGTACGCTGAAGGGTCATCTCGCTAAGATTTATGCTATGCACTGGTCGACCGATCGACGTCATCTTGTTTCGGCTTCGCAGGACGGAAAGCTCATCATCTGGGATGCTTACACCACAAACAAGGTTCATGCGATTCCCTTGCGCTCATCCTGGGTCATGACCTGTGCCTATGCCCCGAGTGGAAACTACGTCGCCTGTGGTGGTCTCGATAACATTTGCTCAATCTACAACTTGTCATCGCGCGAAGGCCCGACCCGTGTCGCGCGCGAGCTCTCCGGACACTCGGGATATCTCTCCTGCTGTCGCTTCATCAACGACCGCCGCATCATTACCTCGTCCGGCGATATGACTTGTATGCTGTGGGATATCGAGTCTGGAACCAAGGTTACCGAGTTTGCCGACCACCTCGGCGACGTGATGTCGATCAGCATCAACCCGACCAACCAGAACATCTTCGTTTCCGGTGCATGCGACGCTTTCGCCAAGTTGTGGGATATCCGTACCGGCAAGTCCGTTCAGACCTTCGCCGGCCACGAGTCCGACATCAATGCCGTTCAGTTCTTCCCCGATGGCAACGCCTTCGGTACTGGTTCCGACGACACTTCCTGCCGTCTGTTCGATATCCGTGCCGACCGCGAGCTCAACGCCTATCAGGTACTTATGATCTACGAGATTTGTATTTTATGAATGAAAACTGACACTCTTTCGACAGAATGATCAAGTTCTATGCGGTATCACCTCCGTTGCGTTCTCAGTGTCGGGCCGATTACTATTCGCAGGTTATGATGATTTCGAGTGCAAGGTACGTCTCGATCTTACCCCGACGTGGGGAATCACACTAATCCAACTTCAGGTATGGGACGTTCTGCGGGGAGACAAGGTTGGATCGTTGAGCGGCCACGAGAACCGTGTCAGCTGTCTGGGTGTCAGCAACGATGGCATCAGTCTTTGCACTGGATCTTGGGATTCTTTGGTACGTTTCTCCAGGAAGATTCTTTGGTACGCATCTACTAACCGATCTTCTCCCGTACAGCTCAAGGTCTGGGCCTGGTAATCCAACAACAAAAACGAAACGCAAGATACCCCGTGTCGATCATTCTGCAATGCTCTTCTTCAAATGTTTTAGGTTCGACGGTTCGAATCTCCGCCATTGTACGATAATAATCAATTACTGGGGTACCTCTTGGGATCCCACGATAATACACTCGCGGCGGACCTCGGCCGTCGCATGCGATACGGAAGGTGACGGAGGTGGAGGTGAGCGCTATGGGAGGTTGTCCCGGCGAACAAACGATAGCGATGACACTTGTTTGGACCCGACGAGAGCGCAATAGCCATTGGGGTTGATGGTGGTACAGTGACTGTGCAGAAGGAGTCCATCCATCTGGTGCCTTTGCCGTCACCCTCGTCTCTGGTCCTTTAATTCTTCCCCCCCTTTTGACTTCTTGATAACGTCCTTTCCCCTGCTTCCCTGCTTTTCTTGATTTTTTTTATCCCCCCTTCAGTTTACCTCTTCATCTGGGTTGCCTCCGCATCGGTCTCAGCATGTATTTTCTTGGCAAAGGCACGATCTCGCCGGATTTTGGTTAGGAATTCTCTTTTATCGCTGATTTAACCTTTGCGTTACCTTATGACCATGTCCACCCAGTTCCTCTTCTTCTCTCCAATCTTCTTATTTGTTCTTGACTCTCTCCTAAAGAAAGAATCTGTTGTACTTACTGCCTTTGCGTTGGAATCTCTTGTTCTGGGATTCTTTGGTGTCGGATTTTGTTACGGTTCGAGCAGCTTCAATTTCCAATTGTGATCTTTTCTATTCTGTTTTCCGACTCCGCGTGGAGATCAATGGCAGTAGAGACGTTCTGCAGAGCATCAGAACAGGCATGCATACAATCTTGAATTCGGTTCAGCACAAGTAACTAGAGCTTCCAAGTCGTGAATTCGGTGGGCAGTCTACTGCGTAGTAGTCAGTACACGTACATGTAGCCATGAGTCATTAACAGGGGATATCGTAGGTGATCGTACACGCGTACAACCCTTGGATCCCTTCTCGCAGCTACTCCGTACACTCAGTGCCAGTGGGCCATAGTCTGCCACGCAGGCCCAACCCGACTGGGCTATCTCATCACCCATCTATCAGGCCAACGATGTCCATTCTGAACTCTGGAATCAGTCCTGCGAAGCTCGGTGACTTCATCCCCTAGCACATGACCCCCCCATTCAGACTAGTCTCATACCTGGCGATGTCATACCTTCCTGAAACTTCCAAGCTTCTATTTACACTCCCAGTTAACTTAAATACTCCGTACCGCGGTACTCCAAAGTCACTGAATAGCCAGTGTACAACCTCCCCATCTCTCCTGCGTACAATCAATAGACCTATGGCACCCTCCCAGTCCTCCGAAACCACCCAAGTCCAACTACCCAAAACACCTCGGCACCAGACGACGTGCGACCAACGTCTAATAGCGGGCGCCCTACGCAACCAGGGGTCCAGGGCTGTACTTATGCCGACATTTCACGCACATTAGGTGTCACACAGCGCCAGCCTCCAGGTCCAATTAGCCTGTGCGGCCGATAGCCCTACACCACGTAATGGCCGGGCCCGGAAGATATCCGAAGAGAAGCTAGATGAGATAATTGAGTTCATCTCGTCCTCGGCAGAAAGACGTGAAATGCCTTATTCGCAGGTTATCAAGGAATTGGGGCTTAATGTTAGTGAGGCGACTTTGCGGAAAGCTCTTGCTAGACGGGGATATCGTCGATGTAAGGTCCTTGGTCTTTGTTATCTGTTGTTATAACATGCGTTTCTGACTTCGGCGTTGGTCCCCGCTACTCTAATATAATAGGGTAACGTTTAATTGCACCTGTGAGCTGTGGAATAAGGTGTGAGTTAATTTGTGCCCTGTGGAGGCCGAGGATCTCCGTGATGCCCGACACGGGGCAATGCTTATGCAGATACGGAGTACTTGGAGACCAAGGGGATGAGAAACAAAGACAGTCGAGTATTTCGTGTCGAGGGTTTGGTTTGTAAGGTCTAGACCAGGCTCTAGACATGGGTGTGTTGTCTCTTGGACAGGACAGATCCTGGAGCGGTGTGGAATCGGTGTTTGATCGATGTTTGATCGCCGGCTTGGGCAATGATCGGGGCAGGGTTAAAGGCTCGATTCCGTTAGAATGCCCGGGATCGAGGAATTTAAGATGTCGAGGATGTTTGGGGGTGAAACACGAGAATGCTAAGTATAGCCATGAACTGGTTGATTTCTGTCTTCCTACTTTATACTTCACTCTTTTATTCTATTCTTTCAGTATCCATAAGAATATACTTGTACACCATACTGTGTAATAAGACAAATGACTGTGTACTGTGTACGGAGTACTCCGTAGTCAAACGATGTAAACAAAAGGGGGGGCCTAGCGCCGATCTCTTCCCAAACCTCAGCCTCGTTTCAACTTTCAGGGGCAAACCTCGAACAAGACTCTGACTGCATACCGACTCCACCCGAAACGTGCTCCCCAGATCTCTCCAATCTCATACTCAACCCTCATCCCAGTCCAAACCCCTTTTCTTGCATTCTTTCTTTATCCCATTCTTCATTCATATTTTCTTCCTCTCCCACAATGTCAACCCCAGCCCAAGAAGAATTCAACCAGCTGGTAAACAGCAAACAAACCCTCACCACCCACCCCGAAGACCTAAACTACGACCGCTCCTCCTCCTCTTCCCCCCACCACTCCGACACAGCCGACAACAAAGCCGACTCCTCCGACGAAGACTCCGACAACATGGTCTCCGCGCGGGCGCCAACCTACCACATCCCCAACACCATCTACGAAGCCAACACGGGCCCCAAAGGCGTAATCGCCGACGCACAAGCCTTCGAGCGCGCACGCAAACGCTCCTTCCGTCGCACCCTGCTCTCAGTCGCGGGTCTGGACTCGAACTCGAATGGCTCCGGCTCGTATGGCTCGAAGCCGCAGGATTCCGGCGAACAGTCTTCTGCGTCCGAGGATGATGATGAATCCCGGTTTATGAGGAAGTGGCGCATGTCGAGGATGCAGGAGTTGCAGGGGAGGAATAATAGACGGCCTAGTCCGAGGGGACGAAGGTACGGGACTGTGGAGACTGTTGATGCGGTGGGCTATTTGGATGCTATTGAGAAGGTTACTTCGGATACGGTGGTTGTTGTTTGTATTTATGATCATGAGGTATGTTTTTGGTTTTTGGTTTTTGTTTTCTTGGTTTTGGGTTTGATTGCAGTTAGCTGACTGACTGTTGATATAGTCCGACGACAGCGCCATTGTCGAGGAATGTCTCGTTACTATCGCCCGCAGACAACCGATTGTGCGGTTTGTCAAGATGCATCGCGATATCGCCGAGATGGATCATATCCAGGCGCCTGCTTTACTGGCGTATCGGGGTGGTGAGGTCTTCGCTACTGTCGTTGATATTCTGCGCAATATCCCGCGTGGACGCAGTTGCAGTGCGGATAGTTTGGAGGATTTGTTGAAGATGTGCGTATTGTCCGTACTTTATTCGATGAAGCATATACTAACTTACTACCAGGCACCGTGTGCTATGATATCCCTTATTTGTTTCTTCCAGCCAATATTACTGGCTAGCAAGGCGTCTTGGTTTCGAAATCTCCTCTACATGGCCACGCTCTCTCCTTCTTTCCTTTCTTTTTCTATGTCCTTTTCTCTTTTCAAACATATTCCCGACATATCTCCTTACCATCTATCGGAATGTCAATTCCGAACACTGGGTCTTGATCGCAAATCACTGGATTCTCCTACGGCGTTGTTCACTAGATATGGGGGTAGGGGGTATGGCCCAGGTAGGGAGTTGCTTGGTTAATGGTCTGGTCACCATGTGTCTCTTTTTCTCTCTGATTATTTCCCTACTATTTCCACCAGTCCGGCCGGCGCCTTGATGTTGGTTTACTCGAGATATCCCATGCTGTTGTTAATTTCTTCAATCGGTACCTACTGTTACTCTTAGGCTTCGTGGACTGTCTAGTTTCCCGTATACAAGGCAATTGCGTAGATAGAGCATGACATCCAAGTTCTAGCCATAGCATGCAAAGCAATTCTCATAAGTATGTCTTATATTCAGACTATACCCATCTCGACCGACTCCAAGGACCATGTCAATCTCATCAGTACTCCTGCATAGACACTACCTACAGTCCTTCCGAACAACACAGTCAAAAACGACTGACCACAAAAACAGCCTGAACCAACTAAAGTACTTCAGGGCAAACACAACGATAGAAATAAAAAGAAAAGACCCATCCTATTTCCGATGGTCCGTTAACTCCCCCGTATCAGAAGACAAGTATTTAAAAGGATAAGAAAAGAAACACCCAGACGTATATCGTATGATGCAAACGAGGTATGGAAGCAGCGGAGCAAAGGAAACGAGCCATCAAAACTGAGAAACGAAAAACAAAACAAACCCCGCTGTTTTTCCTCCTCGTTGAAGCTAGAGGACGACGCGCTCGGCGGTGAAGTCCCAAAGCATCTTTACCAGGGTATCTGGTAGGGTGTACAAGTCGACGTGGAATTCTCCAACTATAAGAAGATTGTCAGCGCCGAAATATAGATGGGGGTTGAGATACTGAAAGGCAAAAGGCAGAGACTTACGTTCAACATCATTCTTTGTGTACGAATCTGGCGCCTTATGGTCCTGGACCATCTGCACAATCTGCAGGAGGTCATCCTCGTTCAGCTTCTGTAGCCCATCGGCAAGCTTGTCCATGTCCACCTAGTACGTATCAGTCGATATTCATTTACCAATATACCAATATACCAGGGAAAGACTCACATTCTTGTCAGAGCGCTTCTTCTTCTTGGCGCTTTCATCGCCAGCAGTGGGACGCTTGGCCTTAGGAGCACCGTTCTCGTCACCGGGAACAGGGCCAGACTCGCGCAGCAGAGCGAGCAAAGCAGGCTTAGGATTCTTGAAAGTCTAAACCCATAGTCAGGACATATCCCACTTATACTCCACAGAAAGAAACTCACGATAACATGCTTTGTCTCGTATTCTTCCTTGAGGAAGTTGAGATCATGGTGAAGGGTGTACGTCTTATCCGCCGTGAGATCAATAGTCATCTCGAATTCACCCCATCCCTCCTCCTGGATCCGGAACGGCGGCTGCTTGAATACTAAGGTCTAGTCAGTATACGGTGATCTCAAGCTCACGTGTCCTCCACAATTCTTAACAAACCACCACGCGACGACAGAAACGGGGAGGCAAGGGGGAAGAAAAAGACGAATACGTACCCTGAGTGGCGCGGGCACCGAAACTGGGGTGCAGATTGAACGTGACCTTGTTGAAAACGTTGGCGGGAATCAAGGTGCCCTTGTCACTGGGTCTTTCGCTAACGAGCCATATCTCCATGTGCCAGGATCGCTGCGGGAAACCTTCCATTTCCGACTGTTTGTCGCTATAAAAAAAAGAAGCCTCAAGTCAGCCAATATATTCCAATGTAGTCTGGTGTGTTCAAATAGAGAACCCGAGGTGGGGGGAGGGGGGAGGGTTCGAGCAATTGTGCTGAGCTTCGCGCTCCTCGGTCCATGTGCGCTGCAGCACCCCCGAGGACCTATGTGATATAAGACGGATAGGAGGAACACGTTGTAAGGGCTTTATAGGGGGGTGTGCTGGTAGCATTCGCGCTTGCAGGGCTCCGGGTTCGCGCGAGAAATGTAGAGAGGGGAGGGGAACGCGCATACATGATGTGTTGCCGGGTGATGACCTGGATGGTACGCTTGACCTGTTTCAAGGGAGGAGTATTAGCCATGTGATCAATACAGGAGTTTTGAAGCTCAACGCGAAATAGGCCAGAGTTGGCCCATCTACAGCGGCGAAGCTGTAGACGACAGGACCGAGACCTTTGTTGCTTCGGCGGAGGACAGTAGAGGACTCACGTCAGGCATGATGAATGATTAGCGAATTCAAAGATTCGCTGAAGTAAGTTGTAGAAAGTAAAGTGTTGGAGGATTGGTTGAGAGAAGCGGAGTTAGGTCGGTTAAGTGCGCAGGTCTACGTGACGTGTGAGGTTCGGCGACAAGTTTGCGCGGAGATGGGGAATGAGGGGGGTCACGGGCACCACTTGGAGTGTGGATCTGAGGATTGTGTGAAGTTATTGGAAGTTCGTAACTTCGTTTACGGTAGAAGTGGTGAAGCTGAAGCGGTGAATAAGCTCTGAACTGAGAGTTCTCCCAGGGCTGGTTGGTCCATGTGCTTTCTACACTTGTTTAGCTGGAAGTTATTCAATCTTACTACCTAATGCTATGATTTCTCTGATCTCTAATTCGACGCTGTGATACTTATTTGACTGCATCTACTGTGTACAGATTGTTAGGCTGGACTGTGGAATCGGAAGGAACAGCGACTTCGCCTAGGTCCTGACTCTTTCATAGAAACGTGTCAAACATTTAGAGATGTGAGATCCATGAAGCCACCTGTAACTCCTCATGAGCTGGAACACTATGCATTGACATGTTTTACATTCTGAAAGGGAATCTTTGTATTGGTTGCGTTCACTACAAATAGCTTGGGGCATACTCAGCAACCGTTACTTTTATGGACCTTTCGGATATATTCAGGGTATGGGGTGATGTGCAGGTGTATATTCGTGGGGAGATGTCTATCTACTTCCAAACTGCGAACCACCCATGTAAGGGAAACTGCCCTCCATTTCGTAAACTGCATGGCTCGCGATAGCTATGCGGGAAGCATCTTCGTAACTGCTTCCTCGCTCGCGTCGTGGGGGATGGGGTGGGAATGGGATGGGATGGGGGGGAGGATGGTAAAACGATGTGGAGGGAGAGGGGTGCGAAATTGGGGTGAATTTTCAAGAGTAAGCTTCCGGACGATTGGACCTAAAGGATCTGGTCGTGCAACTCATCCTCGAAGAGTATCAAGTCAGAAGGTGGGGCGTGATTTACTCCTCAGCGTTGAAGAGCTTCTCGTTCTCCTGCTGGGCAGTCTCGAAAGCATCGCGGAAGGCGTTGGCGTCTGAAATCATAGTTAGTCAAAGCTCATGTGAGACCTGGATGATAACACTCACTATCGCTGTTGGCAAAACGGATGGCCAGGGTCTGAGCCTCGGGCTCACCCTCGGAGACATCGGCGGCGGCGTTCCAGACCCAGCTGCGGTCACTGCCGACGTTGGCGCTGAGCTTCATGTCGGGAACGACTGGTGAAAAAGCATTAGCATTGGGTCCTCCTGGGATAATAGGACGGCAAACTCACTGTAGTGGTTGGCGCAGACCTTGAGGGTCTTGTCGCGGCGCATGACAAGGCGGGTCTTGTGGTTCTCCTTGTGCTTCAACAAACGGACATCACCAGTACCACGCTCCTTCCACTCCTTGGAATCACGGTCGAACTTGAACAGCTTGGCGCGCATCTTGAAGGTCTGCTCCTCAAGCTCTTCGTTGGTCTTGGTCTCCACCTTCTCAGTCAAGCGAATGACGGGCTCGAAGTGGACGTCAGCGGACTCCTCAACCTCATCCTGCATGAAGATATCGTGATTAGCATGCGTCGAGATACAATTTCAACATGGACCCGGCATAATGTGGCTTGGTTGCGACGACCCCACTACCTGGAGAAAGGGGCAAAGACCCCGCTTCCATCATGTGTACGCGTCCAGCAACCCACCAGATCACCAGCATTGGATGTATCCAACTCACCTCGTCGTCGGCCTTCTGGGCCTTAGAAGAGCCGGAGGGCTCATCGGTGGGCTCCTCCTCCTCTTTCTTCTCCTTCTTGGGGCCGCCACCAAACATGGAGAACATGGTGTCAGAGGTCTTCACGGCGGCATCCTTGGCGGTGTCGGCGGCCTTTTCAGCAGTCTCAGTGGCAGTCTCAGCAACGGCCTCGGTGGTAGACTTCTCGCCCTCGCCGGTGGTGGTCTCGGGTTTAGTCTGCTCGGGAGCAGCGATGGCGGGGTCGGGCTTGGTCTCGGCAACGTCAGACATGATGACGGGGTGTAAGAAGGTCGGTTTCGAAAAGGTTCAAAGGAAAGAGAGTAGATTTCCACGGGGGGATAAGAGTGGAATTTTCGAAGAGATGGGGAGTGTTTGTTGATCAGGAGGAGCGGCGACGAGGGGGGGAAAAATTAATACCTACTTTGGGTCCATGTCCGGCAGAATTCGCCACCGCCCGCGTCTGCCAATGGGCGATGAATGTTTTGTAGACAAAAGAAAATCATAGGTAATGAAAGAGTGAGACTCAGTGAGTATTCTATCCTAGCAGCTACTTTTCATATATTGCAAAAGCAAACTGGGATTATGGTGTAAATAAAGATACCATTGCGCCTGAACACATTTCGAACCCCATTCCCAGGCAGTTTCTTTGCCCCCCACCGACCTAATCGCCATAGACAAAAGTCACAAAACCCAATACGCAGCCAAATAATTAAGAGAGAGAAAGAGGAAGAGAAAAAGCAAATAAAGAGTCATCGAAGCAGTTCATCCGTGAATGGTCTAGGTTCAGCAATCTCCGGATTTGCGGGATCGGACTCATCGGAGGCCTATAATATGTCGCGCACGCGACTGAGCACGATCGAGAGCTTCGCATTTCCTGGCATTGCGGACTCGATCCATCATGCTGCGAAGATCAAGCTTTGCTGCAGACTTCTCAAGGCGGCTCCACGCATCGTGAAGCAGTCCCTTGGCCTCCTCATTCACACGACTAGACCGTGTTTGCAGCACCGAAGACACAGATCGGAATCGTTGAATGGTGTTGCGAGTGAAGACTTCTGAAATCTGCTTCGATCTTGACAAAACGACGTCACGTGGATTCAATTTCAAGCCTTCAGCATCGCGGCGCAGGAAGTGAGCTTTCTTCACCACATCTCCCACGATCACCTGTAGGTCGGTGGATAAGCGGCCATACGCCTCAGTCAGGCCAGTCTGGGCGATGTGGAGGTCCTTGGTAAATTGCGCGGTGATGCCCTGTGCTGCACGTTTCCAGTTGGCAATCTTCAGCCACGGTGTTCCGAAGTCAACAGTTATGGTCCCGCTCACTGGGCGTTTTGACAAGGTTGTGATTGTCAAGTCGACCAACCCGTAAGCATCCTCGCGGTTCAGCTTTAATGTGTAGACACCATCGAACAGCTGAGAAAGCTCATAGGGGAGCTCGGTATTATCTCTGGAAACGCTCACATCGAACTGTGGCTGTTTCTTTGATGATGCAAACTTAGGAGGCTTAATGATAACGTGGCAGTCTCCAATAACCTGAACCTCGAATTGGTGGTTCTTCCCTGGGCATTTCGCAGTCGAAATAGTTTGCAACGGAGCCTCCCCAGGAATCAAATCTCCCAAAGAGGGTACGTGCGGCAGTCGGACTGAGGAGGATGATGGCTGTGTCGAAACCGAGGTCTGTATCACTCGATCCACAGTCAGGCCGGAGGTGGGAGAGACCTGCGGTACCATTAAGGATGCATTGGAGAGAGCTGATCCAGCAAAGTACTGTACTAGGAACATGGAGAGAACCTTAAGAGCGGAGAACCCAATGAACATGGCCATCACCATGACGAGGCTCAATGTGGCCGTACGCAGTGTCGGGGCCAGTTCTCGGAACCGAGTGGCATAGGAAGGCGGGAGCCAGTTCACTGGATACTTTTCCAAATCCATATCCGCAAAGATGTTCCCTTGGATAGGCTTGGGAGCCTCGGCGGTGACTTTGAGAGACTTCTTTGGGTACAACCCGACGAGCAAAGCCAGGTTCCGATTCAACTGGCCGGGCGTAATGCTCTCGAAAGTATTCAAATCAATGGGATACCGCCGAAGGACAGCAGTTTCCCCGGAAATTGGATGGCGGGACTCCAAGCATGTATGCAGGCTATTATGATTGAGAGGGACCATCTCGCCAGCCATCCTCCATAGTGGCTCCTCAGAGATAACCATTGCCGGGACCCCGTGGCGTTCCAGGAAGGCGTGTGTGAGACGCTGGGTCTTGACAGCTGCTGCGTTATTACCCGCAGAGATAAATATAATTGCTACGTCTGGGAGAGTCCAATCTGCTGCAGACGTAACCTGGTAGCAAGATCCGTTCCAGGCTGAAGTGCACACAGGACGATTCTTGAAATGCAGCTTGATTGCGTTGGGCCGGTCGGCGTGAGGATCAGCCGTGGCCTCCAGACATTCGTCAACCACAAGCTGGACATGTATTGGCAGAAGCTCTGCAAAGTTGGGAACGGCCCCGGCGCCAAATGAGGTCGGAACGACATGATATCGGGAAGATTCAGCCGAGCTAGTCTCCGAATCAGCACATGAGCTTGACACCAGAACATCGCCGATCTTGTCGAGAATGATGTTCCGGAACTCTGGATGTCCGACGTAGAGCACGCGGAAAGGTTTGGTGAGGTCCAGGCTCTGCTTCGTCATGGTCTGCTGAAGAGTGGCCATCAGGATGGAGTCGGTTGAATTATATGGCAAACGACTCTTCAGCTCTGAAGCCGCAGCACCTTCAAAGATACGGATAGTATGCTTGAGTTCCACCCTTTCGATCTCGGGCCATTTCTCGGGCTCCACAAACTCGATCGAATCACTGGGATGGGGGAAAGAGGGCTTGGTGGTAGTGGTGCTGTCATCGATCGCGGCTCCTCTGGCAGCAAACATTGCAGGCAGCTCTTGAGAAGCTGATTCAGTGCATTGCACTTCATCCCCATCTATACCATCGTCCTCTTCATTGCCCTCGTCTTGTGCCTCGGCATCGCTGCTGTAGTTTTCATCGAGGCTGGCAACGTCGTCGGCGTTGGTGTGGTCGATCAGCGAGCATGTATCGGTCTGTCCGGAGTGACTGCCATCCTCTGAGCGTATATCAGACACGCTCAGGGTAGCCCAGCTGTCACTCAAGGTCTTTGGTGCATGGTCGGAAAGTTGATCTGACGTCATATTGGTCGGTCGTGAACGGGATAACCACTCCTCGACGGAAGCTGTCAGCGGTGGAAGGGTTGGATATTGTAGACTAGAAGCAGTCTGGGTACTGAGGAGCCGCCGGCGAGGCGACTCTGAAGTGTCAGTCATATTGTGGAAGTGAACTTCATGGAGCACACGGGGTGCGGCGGGAACAGGGCGGGGAGAGGAGCTTAGGTATAACCCAAGCGGGGGAATAACGAAGTCAGAAAACAAGAAGCAAAGTTAGACACAGAGAGATCTAACAAGGAAGAGGGGGTGGGGTAGATACTGGATGAGAGTCCTAGGCAGACGACTCAGAAAGCCCAAAGCCCAAATAGAGCGATAAGCAGGTGGGTCTGCGGGGGGAGTTGCCGGATGTTAGGAAGTCAGGTGCGCTCTGAGTCAGGGAAGGATGTAAGGAGATAAGCATATGTTTGACAGAGGAAGGTGAAAAAGTGACGTTGATGAAAGTATATGATGAGGATGAAGAGACGTAAAAGAGAAGTTAGAGAACTGAAACACGATGAGGGGGGGGGGGGGTGCAGTGTTGTGTTGCGATAAGAATGGATGATCCGAGTGACAGTAATGGCGGGGTTGTACTTGGTACATGTTAGTTTATATGGTGGAGAATGCTTTGATTGCTGTACACAGTACTTGGGCATACTTTGAGGCATGTGCCTGGCTGTAAGTTCCTTTGTTTCCCGCTGGTGAGAGATAAGTGAAACTAAGATAGATCAACTACCTCCCATTATACCTCTATACGTGATACCTCTCTCAGCTACTATAGACTGTACAGTAAATCACCGTCTTCATATTTCCCCAGAGTTGGGGATTTTTATACTTGGGCAGCTCCACCCTGCCCCACTTGATCGCCAGTCCCCTGCCTAGGTGGACTTCTACGCTCTACTGCGTACGACATACACACGGTACACCTGCTGGACAGATCCCCAGTTCATCGCTTTTCTTCTATACCTGAATAATAATGTCTCCAAAGACAGTTTATGCACACGTTTCTCAAGATCCTACCTTTAATGCAGAGCCGAACCCCACCAATGACCTGGAAATCCTTTGCTGGTTCCATATCACGATCTCCAAGAACGCTTCAACATCCTTACACCGCACGTCCCATCATCCTTCGAAATGAATGATGGCCCAATCGAAGCTTTCCAAGGCGGGACATTGGTCTGGGTCACATGTCCATGTCATGTCCTATCGCAGCGTGCTTCCAGCTCGACGGCGTAGGGCTTGGATGTTAGACTCGGAATATGTGAATATGCCTGATTTTGAATTCGGTCCACCTTGAGGGGCAATGATCAAACATGATACAACGGGTTATGTCTCTCTAGGTAGTGGCGAGAAAGGACACATGTAGGCGTCGAAACGCGTAGGTGCGTGGACCCCAACTGCGGGTGTCTCCCGAGGTCGTAGGCTGAGCATGACGGACTAGATTAGGATGAATGCATGGCGGCTACAATTGCGGAAGCTTTTATATCCAGGCGATAAGGAAAATCTGAACGTGCATTATACTGATATCATTCTTCACGTAATTCACCTGGTAATTATTCCATACTCTATAGACAACCATGCTCGATCTGGTATTTGCGAGGGTCAGGGGGCAATGCGAAAAAAAACAACCTATGGCTGTATGCCAATGGTTCAAAGATGAGAGGGGAAGGGGAAAGGTATGTACATTTCATGAATGTGTGCGTGAATGACAACCACAAAACCTGCGCACACGGGGATGGGAAGGGAAAACAGCAGCTGGGGAGGTGGCTGATGCGAAGATAAGTAAAAGACGAGGTGACATGCCGAGGATGAGGGCGGGAGGCGCTTTGAGCATTCCTCCGAGCCTCGGTCTTTTACCACCAAAATGGAGCAGTGCTCTTGGTAGAATGGAGGATATGGCGATGTAACCAACTCCCAAGGAGGCAGGAGGAACAATTGGCTATAAGTTGCTGGGGACACTGCGATGGATGGCCATTTGAGGTGCCTCCGAGATCCCAAAAGGTACGGAGGTTCCACTGCCGTAGATGCGCACGTTTTCTTCCGAATACAACCAAGACGCGAATCACAACAGCCATTACCAGTAGCACAACATAGACGCATGTGTCAACGGTGATGGTGGATATAGTGATACAATCGTCCGATAAAAAACGTCAAATCCATTGAACGCCGCCCAGAAAGAAGCCCCATGACCGACATAACATGCAGGCCCCAGGTGAGAACCCCAATGGTGCTCTCAGCCAAATCATAAGAAAGGGGAAGAGGAGACGCATGTGGATGTGTCCAACACTGAGCACTACGCCATCAGCATCGTCATCTATGGCGAAGCCCAGCCGCCAGCCACATCAACCCATTCATTGAGACAACTGCCTTGCTTGCCCTCGACATCGACAATGTCAGTGTCGCAGCGGCATCGGCAACCGACACCGTTCTCCTTGACTGGGTCAGGGTTCGCCCAATAGTCATCCTCCTCAATTCGCTTCTTCTCGTCCTCGGTAGTCTTTTCGAGGTAAGGGATACGAGTGAGTTGGCGAGCTGGGGCGTTGGCGGGACAATGCTGGATGGTAGTGTGGCGATAGCCAAAGTCACGGAAGTAGTGGATATCACCAGGTCCGAGGAGAGCACCAGCGGCAAGAGAGTGGATAGGAGCATCGCCCCACTGGTAAAGTCAGTAAAAATCCAGGCAAACGTCAAAGATGCATCATATTACATACCCGCTCATTCCAGAATCCACCACTCCTGTCCATCATAGTGAAGAAGTCTTCGTATTCCTTGCTGCGGAACCAATCCAGACGCGCAATTTCGAAGTTACTCCAGAAATGACACATGTTGTAGCTCTCGCCTTCCATGGCCTCCGGGTCAACATCTTTCAGATGGTTGTCACCGGGATCGGTTTGCAGAATTTCATCAGGCAGTTTATCTTGCTTCTTCTCCTCCGGAGGCGTCTCAGGTTTCGGGGGCTGCTCTAGGAACATCTCCCAAAGACCCTTGGATTTGAGGTTGTTCTTGCGCTTGTAAGCAGCCGCATAACGGAAGATGTTCGGGACCGTCTCGCGAAGTTCCTTCACTGCAATGGTGAAACCGTAAGTCTTGTTTGCCTCGGCCATCTTGATAAATGGATCACTAGGAGCAATCGAGTCAGTACGTTGGTCAGGAGCAAATGGCGGCGGAGCTCTTACTAGGTAATATCGCAGAAGTACTTGATCTCGGGCTCCAAACGCCAGTACCATTCGTATTTCATCAGCAGAGGGTGCTTGTAAAAGTGCCTTTTGTTGAGTTAGCTTCATGGTCCAAAACAGACAAGTCTGCCATCAGAAACTCACCCAGAGTAGAAACGGCACATGTGGTGGTAACTCTCCATTCCACCGTACATGATGGCGGCATCACCCTGCTTCCTGATGCCCTCCTTGGCGACTTCGTGGTCAACCCAATCGGGGAAGCCCCACATCGTGTTATCAATCTTGCCAAATTCAACGGGTGCGCTGGTGTAATTCTTCACCGTTGCGATGAACTGCTCATCGAAATCACCGTCGTTGAGGAAGACATAGGGGTAGTGCCACCACCGGTTGAAGTGTCTTTCAATCGACTTGAGCGACTGAACCACACCCTCTAGTTCCTTATTTCTAGCAAGGACAACGAAAGCGGCATTGGCGCGGGGAGCCTTGTCGATCTGTTCCTGCTCGATGGGCATACAACCAGTAGCGAAAACTTTGTCATACTTTTCGCTGATTTTGCTATATCAGACGCGAGAGGTTAGCTGCTGCGCACATGACCACGGATTGATGAGCGAGACGAACCGAATAGAAGGCGGAGTGCCCGCCGGAATTAGGATCCCTCCGGAAGAGGAAGGATGTCGGACGAAAAGGAGCAGAATAAGGACAATTACAAGACATGGAAATAGTAAAACAAGACCCAGGGGTATAGAAATAGATGAGTTGCCCTTTAGGCGGATCCTCCGTCGGAAAAAGGCGAATCTAGGATGAAGGCGGCCTTTCTCGTGGGGAGCATCCTCCAACGGGAGACTCGGTGCACTAGGCAACCGTTTCGTAATGCGTTGAATGAAGCTCATGGGTGCGGTTGTCGCGAGACCCCACGGATGATGGTAGCGATCAGCTGTCCGGCCCAGGCGACAGCACGGGTTTGTTAGGGAGGTAGCGGAGAAATTGTGTCGGAGGTGTGATAACACAGAGAAGATGCGTCTTGGGCGGAGCAATAGGGTGAGCACACACTGCCAAAATTATGGGATCGTATGGGATCACAAGGAGATCTGAAAGTCGAAAGATCTCAATGAATGGAAACGGAGAAAATGACAGCAAAACGAATGGCCGGAGGAATGCCTCCTTTCCTCCCCCAACTTTCTCAGTCCCACGGTAGATAGATGGGGAGAGTGTCGGGAGCAACGCAGACGACTGTGAACAACAAGGTACACAGGGAAAGGGTCGGGAACATGAACAGGAGATGATTGAGAGAAGGAGAATTGGAAGATGGGATGGGCTGCTTGCGCCTCCCTGGTCTTGGCGGAAGTCCGGTGGCCTCTCAGTGTCACCCTGAGACGGTTATTTTACCCCTGTCTGCTGTGTGGTGGCGTTATCACAGGTATTGTATGGTATTAGACGGTAATCTTTTCTCTTTGCTTATGCATACTGCCTCGGAGGGAAGTGTCCTATTGTATTCTTTGCCTGTCTATCGCTTCTCATAATCTTCTAACATGTTATACTGTCCATTTCCCCTGGAATATGAGAACAACTATGAAGTTGATGTTTTCTATCTCGCTTCGCGTCCATTTTTTCCCTTATTGCAGGGTCTCTGATTGGCGCTTGGCGAGGCCTACGGGGGTCCAGATGATCTTCGTTGGTACGGTAGTTACGCAGTGGGTTAGTCTCTAAGCCAAGCTTCTGTGTGGTCGATTTTAATTCCATCTGCTAGACCTAATATGCTTGTGTTCGTGTATTTGTCCTTTGTTTGCACTAGTTATCTTGATCCCGGCAGATCTAGAAAGTTATACTGCGTACTCCAACACGGTAACACCTGAGAGCATACTCCATGTGGGCTTTTGTTCCTTGCCCACTTGATCCACCATCAATCCGCCCTATGTCAATGGCCATAGTTTCTTTACAGCTTCTCCCTTAGCATTCATGGCCCAGTAGGTTAGACCAAACCGGGTTACCTAACTTCTCTCGGGCAACCTAGTTAGCAAGTCCTGCCTGTCTCTGTATAGCTGAATACCAGGACTTAAGTGCACTCTTGACTAAGCGCATGGGCCATGGCGATCAAGGGTCCAAGACTCCAAGCCTTCTCAAGCCGTTAGGTCCTAGAGTTGCGAGAAGGGACGAGTTTGAAGGGAATCTGACTATAATCTGGCAAAACACAACAGTACGGATAACTACACAGTACAATGTCCTGGTGTAACAGTTATGCAATGCCTTGGGTAAGTCTATAACTGGTACCTGGTACATATTGGCTGATCCCTAATAAGGGCATCTATGCAGGTACCGGATACACGTCCATGGCGCCATTCATTGTCTTTTCCAATACGGTATTGCGTTTTCAATTACGATTTTCGTTCCAAATTAGAACAATTTTTAGAAATTTTACTTTGAATGAAAGTCTGCTAGTACTGCGTATGTACAGAGTAGACATTCCAGGTGGTCTGGACCCAAGTATCCGCCCGTTTCTCGTATTGTTCAGAGTACGCGTACACCTCTCTCTCCCCTCTGTGCCTTTGATTGTGCATCTCACCTGTACACAGCACTTGATCTCGTATAAAGTTGACCTCGTGCGCAGTAACTCGAAGTACACACATGCTGCGGACAAGTCGCAGATACAGCGAACGCTGTTACGTGTACACTCTTTGTTTGGCATTTGTATAAGATCATAGGTAAATAGGTAAATCGAGCTCTCACTGCTCTGATAGATCATAATCGTTGCCTAGGTAGAGCTACATCAATATCTAATATGACCCTTGAATATACCATGCACGTTGTAGATCCTAACTTGGACGTCCAGAGAGTTCAAAAGGCTAGGTTCTCGGCCAAGATGATCCCGTCATCCCCCATCACCGGGGCATCACTCCACATGACAATTTCTCTTGAACCTCTCACTTCATGGAGAAGTCCTTAGGGTTCCCCCTTTTCTCGGGATTCCACACTTCTTTCCTTCTACACTCAACATGAATACAACACTCGCTCGGCCCCCATTCCCTGAGGGGATACCCCCCATTATCAAACTCCCGGAACCTGGCCCCTCATTCCAGTCCCGCCCGCCGCCGCGTAACAGTCCAAATTTGGGTCCATTTTCGCCAGTGAACGAAAATGGAAGCTTCGCATTCGATCGGGTTCTGAAGACAGGGAGAGTCTGGCGCAGAGTCAAGCACAAACATGTCTTTCGCGCCTCATGGAAACTCGCCTACCTCGTACTCCGACCAAACCTCCTTTCCGTGTACAAGGATGAGGAAACCACCCGCCTCCGAGTCTCTATCTCCCTGTCTGAAGTGACCGCCGTTACGCCCGTTAGGTCTCCGCGATCGACTCGGCAGCATGTTTTCGGAGTCTTTACCCCCTCGACAAACTACCGGTTCGAAGCCCCGACTGAACGCGAAGCCGAAGACTGGATAGTCCGCATTCGAGCCGAAACCCCCGGCAACGAGGACGAGCAGGCTTTCCTAGCCTTGACCAACAGGCATAATCTCCCCGCTATCCACAAACAACTCGTTGACGAGACAACCGATCACTCCGATTTCGACCTTGCTGGCCGCGCCAGCTCGCCCGAGCCACGCTACCCACTGTCTCCCCGCAGTAAAAGCACTCTCCCTTACATCCAAGATTACTCGGGCAACGAAATCGCTTCATATTCAGAATTCTCTGATGGACCTGCGCCAGCACGCAACATACGACTACGATCTATGCCGTCCATCCAGTCGCTTTCCCTTTCGGCACCCGAGGCCGCCCGTCCATCAGCACATCTACCCCGAGAAACACCCAAACAACCAGACCTGGGCATCCTGCGTGACCCGGAGCGGGTCGTCTGTCAGGGGTACCTGCAGGGGCTGCGCATACAAGGGACCGTGCGCCAATGGAAACGACTCTGGGTAGTGCTTCGACCGAAAAGTCTGGCCTTCTACAAGGACGAAGCGGAGTACTCTGCGATCAAGATCATCCCAATGTCTCAAGTCTTCGATGCCGCAGAAGTGGACCCTCTTTCAAAGTCGAAGACGTTCTGCATGCAGATCATCGCCGAGGAAAAGACGTATCGACTGTGTGCCCCAGATGAAGAGTCCCTCGCGCGCTGGCTGGGCTCATTGAAAAGCATTCTTGCTGCGCGCCGGAAACTGGACCCTCCTATGAGCACTTCCGCATAGCTCGATATATGAGCTTGTACTTTACCCTCCCTTCCCGCACTCTCTTCATCTTCTCTATTCCTCAGCTACTCTCTTTTTCACTTCTATTTCCTTTCTTTCAATATACCCAGGTTGGCGATACCATTTCGACTACTCGTCTCGTGATGAGCTTCGGAGTCTTCAAGGAACTGATTGGCGTTCATACCTTTGTGCACATATCATGGGCGCAGGGGAGTTTTTTTCTTCTTTCTATCATCAAGCCAGCCTGTTACCACCACGATTCTTCAATTCCCTTGTCTCTTATCTCATTTACCAAGGCGATGCATTCTGGTGCATCCTCCGCTCTCGCTACCAGGACAATCTTCAGTCTGCTGTCAATTTTCTTTCGTTTCTATGTCCATGTTGGCCATTATGTATCATACATTTACCTCTTTGAGCAGCCGGACTAATGCATAATACATAATATCGGGACATCCAGTCAGATTGGCTCTCTTTTACCTAGCAATAGAAACCTCAGGGATCTTCGAACTACTTGTACGTGTTAGGTACCTAGCACAGGAAACCCAGAAACCTCACAAACCACAGCTCATCCGATACCATCTAAATCTAGTAATAGCAATGAAGATAACCCGAAACGAAATAATATACAAAATGGACACGCCCGCGCTACTATGACCGTATGACGTTTAAAGAAAGCAGCAAGAAAACCCGCACAGAGGTTCAGACTAACGCATTTCCTCTTCCTCCACAGGAATGCTGTTATATTCACCCGAGAAGGACCCGCCTGCTCCAGGAATAGTGGGAACCTCATTCTGGATTTTGCTCTCGTGGTTCACAACCAAGAAAGACAAGAACACGATAGCCGCTCCGACCCAGTACAAGGGACTGGCGTATTCCGACTGCAGGACCATCTGGCCAATTAGGGAGAGCGGGATGGTCATACTAAGACCTACGGTCACGACAAGAGGGGTGGTAAGAAGCATCGCGTAAGCCCAAGCAATGTCAGAGACGAACGAGGCGAATGCATTAGACTGATGGTTTGAGATTAGCCAAGTAGAAAAGATAGAGAGGAGAGGGTGATTCGAAGCATACCAAAATAATTGTCCATACTCGGCTTGTCTCTGGCAAAGAGAAGGGTTCCAATCCTGTCCAGTGGAAGATGAAGAAACCAGGCCACAGAAGAACGACGTTGAAGAAGCCTACCAGCCCGAAGAACAGTGGCATGTTGACGCGGGACTCATCGCCCACTTGCTTCTTCATCACGACGGTGTACAGACCGTACATGATGGCGCTGAAGGCAGCCATGGCGTCGCCAAGAGCAATTTCCCCGGTGGATTTGTGTGGGAAAGATCCCTCATTACCATCGGGGGTCTCGCCTGTGTCTGGCTTTGAGAGGTCTACGCGCGAAATTAGGATGATGCCAATTAGAGAAGCCATCACACCCATGAATTTGCGCATGGTAAATTTCTCAACGCGGATCAGGGCACCGAAAACCAATGTCCAAATACCTATGAAAGGTCAGTTACCAGTGTTTCTGATGCATTGAGATCGGGTAATTCCTACCGCTGGTGGATGTGAGGATGGTCGTGCTTCCAACCGACGTAAATTGAAGACATCCCATGGCGAAGTAATTAGCGGTAAACTATGAGATGTTAGCAAGCTGATCATATATCAAAACCTCATGGCTTATGCTTACCCAAAGAAGACAGAACTGAACACTAAGCTTAGCAGTAGCTTTCAGCCCCAATTTTCCGCTTGGCGCCTTTGTGCTCGGCTGCCCAAAGCGCCCACCCTCTTCGTCGGATCCGCTATGCAACATGCTCTCCTCTTCAGCCTTGGGATCATGCGAGTCCAAATGATTCAACAGACTCCGCAGAGAAGTTATCTGGGAGAATTTCCGGGCGCGCCACAGGTTCCATGTCCGACGACCGATAATGAAAAAGAGAGGCATGGTGAACATCGAGGTATTTGTGTAAGTCACAAAGAAGGGGTGCGCATAGGTCTTGTCGGCGAAGATAGTCTGAGTCGCAGTCGATATGTGATTAGCCAAGTCTTTGTAACGAAACATTTGTTTCGCAATTCATTCGTTATCTCTGCTTGAGAAAGAGGGCGCGCATACACTTCCGAGGAAATTCGAGGTCGTCCACAGCACAACCACTACCAGTAGCAGGGTAATTCCCAGTGTCCGGCGAGCCATGCCCAGGGGTTTCGCCCCAGGTCCCTCTGTGACCGTGGTCATTTTAAAAGATAGATCGTGTGTGAAGGGATATATCTGCTGCGCGACGTGTTAAAGGGTGAGATCCTGCTCAGAGAGTGTAACGTGTCGCCGATGTCGTGATCGCTACGTTTTTGCGTCGGGAGATGCCGAGTTGGACGGGGGGATGAGTCGAGCTGCGAGCATCGGACGCACAACGAGCTGTGGACCGACCGTATACGAGAAAATGAGTGTCAGATGAGATGGTCGAACACGTGCAGACAGCAGACCTGAGGGAGTCGAGAAAAGATGCCAAGCATGAGTGAGATAAGGGTTTCCGGGTGGGGAAAAATGTCCCCGATTTGGGACTGCCCCTGTTACGTGCACGTGTCGCAATGCTTATGTTGCATTACATGATTTATGCAGACATCTTGACCATCTTAACATCTTTTGATAGTAAAATGGTAATTGGTAAAATATATTGACCTTTCATGTTTTTATTTTTTTGCAAGGCATTTTGAGAAGTTCTCTTCAGGGCAGGGTCGGGTACAGCCGAAGGTATCTGGACACCTCTACCATACTGTGTAGTCAAGAAAATGTAATTGTTACTGCTTCCAGCTCAAAAAGATGGGTTATTTGTCTCTCAGCTAAACTCCAATTAGGATCAAGACATCTACTGTGTACAAGAAACACGGGAAACCGCAAGATTGACCAAAAACCGAAAGTCCATGGTCTTCTCTACAGACTTAGAGCAGAAGACCGACCAAATGACAGCAGTAAGACGAAAACAAAAGGAAATACGTCGCTGTAACAGAATGAGAATGGGAAGAATATAGGAAGGGTATATCAACAGGCACATCCATCGCGGTCATTGTCCAAATGGATGTTGATCGGGTCACTGAATTCACCGCTGAATTCCTCGGCCTCTTCCTGTGCAAGTGCACTCCGCGCAATGACTATATGTAAATCAGCAAGAGAACGGTGGGCGATAACAAAGTAGCTGGGTAAATTTTGACTCACCTTCAAATGCCTGCTCGACGTTGACCGCTTCCTTGGCACTAGTCTCGAAATAAGGGATGTTACCCTTTGACTGGCAGAAGGTCATGGCTCGTTTTGAGGAGATCATTCGCTTGTTCTCCTCAACATCGATCTTGTTACCGATGACAACCTGCACATGACTATCAGCACGGACCAATTCATCATTCTCGTCTGCTGCGCACGAGACAAGGTCGAGGAATGTGGGAAGCGCCACTCACAAATGGGAAACTTTCCGGATCTCTCGGGCTTGCCTGGATCAAGAACTCATCCCGCCAGCTGTCAAGCGCCTCAAAACTCTTGGAGTTGTTGACATCGTAGACTAGAACGCAGCAGTCGGCGCCGCGATAGAAAGCGACTCCCAATGACTGGAATCTTTCTTGGCCAGCGGTATCCCAGATCTATCACCTGTCAGTCGGTCGTTGCCCCTCATCACGCTTGCGCCCTGATCTCCGAGCCTTACCTGCATTGTCACCAGTCGGTCGTCGACGAGAACTTCCTTCGTGAGGAAATCAGCTCCGATCGTGGCCTTGTAGCTTCCGCTGAATTTCTTATTGACCTATTCGGCACGAAACATCGCAGGTTAGTTATAGAAATTCATAACCGATCACGGTCGGCCGCAGAGCAATAGGTTTGGGGTTTGAGGTTGAACGGACATATTGGTTCATCAAACTGGTCTTTCCCACGCCACTGTCACCAAGAATAATAACCTAAGCACCCAGTATGCCAGTTAGCAAGAGCGATTCTTTTGAAGGATTTGCTGTCCGTCAGACGGAGCAGGTGCGGAGATCGTACCTTGAGGAGGACCTTCTTCCTTGAAGCCATGATTTGAGGATCGGCCAAATGACCGAGTGTAGATATCAGCGAAATGAGCAAAGTATTTCAAATCAAGAAATAGCTATGATCAAACTCCGTCAAAGTGTAGAACAAGTCAAGGCAAGTCAGTTGGAGAGTTGGGGTTGGGTCGCAGCCGGATTTGATGATGCATGAGGCCCGGGCGGTGGAGTTAGCGGTGGGCAATTGATAACGATTAGCAACATCTCCCCCCCCCAACTCATCTCCACCCACCCCCCATCATAATTCCGCCTACATTCCCATTTGTTTGGGAAGGCTTATGGCCCACTGGAGGGAGGAGTACTTGGCTGCCCTGACAGTCCGAGACTCACGAGAGAAGGCGAATTCCGCTCTCTACGATGCCTGTCCGTCTATATGCGCTCTTTGTTGACTGATTACGACTGACATCATTCTATCGTATCTAGATGCGCGGCTTGCAGATCGCACCAGCAAGCTAACAACAGCAGCAAACAACGACAGCCCTGCACCGGCAGAGAGTGAAGCTTTCCCTACCATACCATCTCCGCTAGTATCAGCTGGAAGGCAACGGTCAAATGAGCCAGGTCCTACTCCGACCGATATCCTCAATGCTACTCGCGCAGACTTGTCCAAGGCACAACGGTCTCGCTCGGAACTGCAAGATCAACTGAATCGGGTAAACGCAGAGGCTGAGAAGCTTCGCAAGACGAGTATACAAGAGACTCGGCGGATCAACAGCTTGGAAACCGAAAGGGCGCAGCTTAAGCTGCGACTAAGGGATCGAGACGCGGAGCTCAAAGGGAAGGCTAAACTGCTAGAGGTAGGCTCGTTTGATATCAACACAGAAGTCTCCAATTACACCGATGCGAAGGAGAGTAATTGGCTGACGTGCGTTTCTCTTTCTGTAGGATTTCCAAGATGAGTTGGCTACACTAAACCTCCAACTCAATATGGCCGAAGAACGGTCCGCTCGACTTCAGAAAGAGAACCAAGACCTGGTTGATCGTTGGATGGCCAGAATGGGACAAGAAGCTGAGGCAATGAATCAAGCATCGAAATTCTCCTAGATACCTAGTCCCAATAGTTATACAGAGCGGTGGAACCTTCCAGTCGGAATAAGAAACTTGATTCCAAGGTTGAATCTTGTGGAAAGGATCATCCCATTTTATACAGGTCAGATTGTCAGGAATGGTATCATACAAAAGCTCAGAAGAGTATATCCAAAAACAGAGAAGGGTTATGTGCAACAACGCCAAAAACGAACAATGTACGTGCCATACCAAAGTAAAAAGCCAAGGGAATCATCAAGCACTAGGAGGTGCTATCGATGAAGGCTTTCAGCCGAGAGCTGTCTTTAGTGGCAATGAAATATGTACCGCCAACGTCGGTCCAGCTCACGTGGTTCGACCAATAATTCTTCTGCTGGACCTGAAGAAGGTTGATCGGGGAGTTCAGGTTGCGGGACTGAATTTTATGACCAGCAGGAACGAATGACTTGAGAGAGACGATTTTGCACCCTTCTTTCATATCCAAGAAGTGGTTGATCAGCTCATTGTTTAACTGAGGCGTAAACGCCTGGTTGTTGATGAGCACCACATCGGCCCGTTTCAAGACGCTGATTATACTCTCTTGCTCGAGGAAGTCACCTCGAACAAGGTGAGTCTTGCCTGGCATGATGCCCCAAAGCCGGCATCGGGCCTTGAACTCTGATTGCTGTAGATCTGCCAAATCACATGCGTTTGCCATCATTTCGCAACCCCAGCTCTCACAGCCAATTTCGAGTGCCGCCTGAAGAACGACATTGCCCACACCCGAGCCAAGATCAACGAAAACCTGACCCGATTTGAGCTTGGTTTCCTTGAAGATCGTGCTGATGAAGCGGGGAAGAAGTTCTCCGTAGACATTGTCCGTGCCATTCTCGTACTGCCGAAGGGACTCGACTCGAGGTGACACCGTGCGTGCGTATATTTGCGTGAGAATCCTTTCCACCCAAGGTAGACCGAGACCCTGGGTTGTATCCAAATGCTTCGCGAGACTGCCATTGGTTCGCAGCCGCTGGATAGCCTTGTTATAATCATCGACAGCTTCCCGGAATTGTGACTCGGATGCGACAGCCAAAGCCCGGCGTAACCGACGCTTGATTCCGGTTGTCTCATTATTGAACTCGTCCGCGGCCTCATTAGGGATATAGTTGTCGGAGACCGTTTCGATGACCTGAACGATGTCGTCGATAGGTCGAAATTCGTCATTCTCTCGGGGAACCACGGAGTCGTATCTAGCGAAGCAATAAATTAGCATCTCATTTTCCCAAAACCTCATGATTGAACCAATGAAGGACCATACCTCTCCTGCTGCGAAGCACTCGGATATTGCAGAAGGATTTGTTTCGGCTTGCCCGCCGCACCGAACGCTGGCTTGAACTTGCCGGCGTTTGGGCCCGAGGTGATATCAGCGGCATGTATCATTTTGAATGGGCGAGCTGCCTCCTCCGAAAATGCTTTCACCGAGCGCAGACGCCGCTCCGGGTCCGGTTCAGCGCTGACACTGGTCCTCGCACGTTTGTGGATTTCGAAGGAGGCTTCGCTATCGCTTGCATCATCGTCGCTGGAGAGTCTTTGTTCTGGTGTGGGTCTTTTTCGAATGCGCGAAGAGGTGCTGAGTCGTTTCGCTGAGCGTGCTTCCAGGTCACTGGAGACCGATCGAGATTTCACCGTCTGCGTCTTCCGGCTCCGTTCCGTCGAGGACTGGACTCGAGACGATCGAGAGTCCGGGGTTTGTGTCACCGATCTTGTAGGTGCTGCAGGTCGAGTCTGCACGACTTTGCGGATTTGCGCCTTCTTTGGTTGTAGAGAGAAGGATCCGGCCCCTCCTTTCTGGAGATGGTCAAAAAAGCCCATGTGGATGCGTTTGTAAGAGATATAGACAAAAGGAATGCCAAATGAAGATAACTATGCAAGTATGCAATGGAAAGGGCCAAATGATATATGGGATAAGTGTATAATGCGAGTTAAGACGAGAGGGGAGAAAGAAAAGCAAAAAGAAAGAGACCGGCTTATCGATTAAGGCGCCACTCGGGGAAACCACGCGATGTCCCGTTTCTTGGCGCTTTAGCGTGTTACCCTGCAGCCTCATTTATGGGTCGAGTATGGAAAATCTACTGGATACACTTTCTCGACATAGTGAAGACATTAGATGGAAATGCAAAACATTCGCTATTGAATCTGAATATATTCTAGGAGACCCCCACTTGTGAACGAACCCTGGGGTATCATGATGACTTTTGCTATGTAAATTGTCCGATTGAACTATAAACACCCCGTCTATTTCTTTCCGGCCTTCTTCTTTGCCAGTCTCTTCTCTGCGCGAACATCCTTCTTCATACGAGCGTCGACAATCTTGTACTTGCCCTTGACACCCTTGGGACGACCAGAGATACCACGGTTGGGGCCCTTGGCGACGACGAGCTTGACTTCCTGCTTGGGCTTCTTCTTGGTGGCTCTGCTCATCAATCTTGCGATGGCACCGGCCTTATCACGCTCACTGAGTGCGTCATCTTCAGCCAGAAGTGCAGACTTCTTGCGCAGCTTCTCCAGTCTTTGGGCCGCCTTGTACTTCTTGCGTCCCTTGGCTTCCATAACCTTTTTGATGGGTCGTGCGTTGATGGCACGCATCTTCTCTCTGATGGCGAGCGCAGCAGCCTTGGTGGTGGGTCGAACAGGGTTGCTGTGTTTGCCCTCGTCGTCGATGAACCATTCAGGGAGGCCGTCAACGTCGCGGAAGGCAAATCGGTTGAAGCCATCGTCAACGATATCGCCCTTCTTCTTCTCTCCAGTAGCCATTGAGTGCGCAAGAGCCATAGCTTCTGCAGTGATGATATCGATGTCTGTAGAGCAAGGATGCGTTAGTCACGAAATGATTAATCTTGAGTGTCAACCGCAACCTACCTAGCTGGCCATTCGCTTTGCGGGGATCTGCGGTGAAGTCTTCTTGTTCGCTGTCATCGGAGTCGTCGACCCACTCAGACTCCTTCGTGGCGTTCTTCTTTGCGTCCTGCTTCGCGTCCTTCTTTGCCTCCTTCTTGCTCTTTTGCTTGGGCGCGGGTGCCTCCTCTTCGGGGTCCTCCTCATCTTCATCCATTGCAAAGATGTTATCGCTTTCGTCATCTTGCTCCTCTTCCACTTCCTGCTCCTCTTCCACTTCTTCCTCGTCTTCGCCGTCTAAACCTTCGAAAATGTCTTGATCAAAGAACAGAGAAGCATTGTTTGAAAGCTTCTCAGGAAGTGCTTTAACTGCAGGGGTGGATTCCTCGTCTGAATCTGCCTCCTCCTCTTCGTCGTCACTATCGGCTTTCTCTTTGTCAGAGAAGCCCTCCCATGCGTCGGCCTCATATTGCTTGCGTGTCTTCTTGGCACGCAATTTGGAATCTTTGTCTTCCTTGCGGCCGGTGTACTGCTCGTACATAGCGTCAAGTTCTCTTTCAAGGCGATCCTCCTCGTCATCGCTTTCTTCGCTGCCAGAGTCGACTTCTTCCTCGCTCTCGCTTTCAGCCGGGAGATCGCGAGCATTGACGACTGCGTCTCTGGCATTCTCGCGGTCGACGCGTCTGAGACTGAACGTAGTATCGTCGCCTCCCATGCCAAGCTGCTCCATACCAATATCCATGGGCGTGGTCATGTTCATCTGCATTCGAATGATATCTTTGCGCTTCTTCTCATTTTGCTTGCGTCTTTCCTTCTTGCCTTTGGTGGTTTGCTGCTCCCGCAACCGAATCAAGTCTTCCTGAAGCTGCAGCTCTTCGTCCATAGGAGCCACTTCAGCGACTTCTTCTGTCTCGCCTTCTTGTGTAGGCTTCTTCTTAATGACGAGTCCGAACTTCTCGCGACATTTGATGCGCCATCTGAGCAAGTTACGGAACTCCTTCTTTCCCAGGACTTTCAAATCCTCACAACAAGTTCGGATCTCGTCTGTCGTTTCCTCCAAACGGTCCAGCGTGGATAATGCTAGATCTCCCCCGGGCGGTTGCTGGAAGCTAAGTTTGTTGTAGCCACCCAAAATGGAGATGGGATCCGTGGTATTGATGAATTCCGTCACCGGAAGCTCTTTGTGTTGAGTGTAATCTCCTTCTTCATAACCTTCACGTTTGCGCTTCTTCACTTCTGGGTTGAAGACCTTCGCTTCATAATTGGGAGTGGGAGCGGAAAGTTCGGCGAAGACGTACTTCGGGTCGAGGAACTTCGGGTCAATGCGCTTGGGCGCCTTGTATCCACGGCAGACGACGAAAATCTCAGCGGAAACGTTTCGGGACGAAGGAGGCTTGGTTGCTTCGACGGAATTGAACAGCTGCTTGAAAACCCACAGCAGAGGATTGTAGTCTTTGGACCGGAAAACCTTTGTCACGAAGACGCCGCCCTCGCCCAAGAAATCAGTAGCCAGTCTCAGGGACTCCAAAACAAGTTCTGCCTGTGAGAAAGCATCCTGCACCCAAGCGGCACCAACGTTGGGGGCACCGTCGTGAAGCACGACATCGGCTTTCCAGTGCTTGATGTGGGATCGAATTGTTGCGCGACATTTATCCGTTGTGATATCGCTCTGGAAAGTAATAGCTCGGGGGATGGGCTTGATAGGCGAGAGATCGACACCAATAATCAAACTCTGCGCTGGCATGTACTCTGCAGCGACTTGGCACCATGACTGCTCAATGATTAGACAGGAAACTTGATCGAGGTAGTGCCACACTTACACCAGGCGCAGCGCAAAGATCAATACAGACTCTGCTCTTCTCCAAGAATCCATACTTTTGGTTCAATTGAATCAACTTGAAGGCAGCACGGGCTCTGTAACCTTTCTCTTTGGCAAGCCGATACCATTTATCCAAACGACCTTTTCCATGCTGCAGATAGTCAGTGTCTGAAGTAAATTAAGCCGAAACAATTGGACCATACCTTTTTCTGAATCGCCATTTTGACAGAAAACTGGTCTTAATGGACCAGAAAATCCTGTTGAAATGACTGCGGAAAAAGAACGAGATGTATAACTTTTTCTATCGAAGAGGATCCGAGAAAAAAAAGTTGCAATACTTCTCTTTCACCGCCTTTGGCCCAGTTCCCCAGTTTGTTGCCTGAGGCCACTTATCAGTGCCAGACATGTGACGTGATATCAGGCACCCCCCGTCATCTGTGGCGCTTTGTAGATGCTTTGTTACTTCATTTGATTTTAGTTCTAGACCTGATGTTTTCAGACTTACCTCCATGACGCCCACGGGATCTGGCAAGAGATTGAAGACCAGCCCCTCCGGCGGGGACTCGCCGGCTCCACTGAACAGTGACGGCGGAGACAGCTCAGACTCCCAGTCACGGGGGCGCAACACTGTAAGCCTTTGGTCTCTCAAGCTGAGACAGGCCTTATGTTTTCCATCTACTGATTGTTCGCTGTTCACTTTATAGAACTGGTACCCCGGATCCTGGTCCTCTGTTGCGAGAGTCTCCAAGGCAGCACCAGTTACCGAGGTTGCCCGTGAGAGCATATCAGCCGCCAGAAATGTAGCATCGAACATCACTAGCTCATCCACTTCCCTTCTTGACAACCCCACAAAGAACCGACACCCTTCCATTCAACTCACACGAAAAGCGGGCGCGTCGACCAGGTCTCTGCCTGCTAACGCTACCACAACCCGAGTCAACGTTGCATCAGACGGTTCGTCTTCAACTGCTGCCGAAGAGTCTGGGGAACCCACGGCTGCCGAATCGGCAACATCCGATAAAGAAACACTTGGCGAGAGTGATTCCAAGCCATTAGAGGAACCGGCCAAGGAGCAGAAGACCACGCCCGACGCCGAGAATACCCCATCTACCAAGGGCACCGGCCAATCCCCTGGTTGGCTTTCATGGTTATATGGACCATCAGCTACACCTGAAGGTGCCGCGAATTCGAATGCCACTGAATCTACGGAAGCTGCGGAACATCCGTCGTCCGAAGACCAAAGTATAGAGCAGGGAGCTGGACCTCCCGTAAAAGACTCCACGACACGGGGAGAGGAACCAGAACCAGTGACAGACCAGAGCAACGATACTGACGAACCTACCTCCACCGCCCAAAAGCGATCGTGGCTTCAGATGTGGTATGGTATGCCTATACGGAGCAAGCAAGAAGAATCTACACCATCTACGGCCGCTCCTTCAACGAAGGATAGTCCTACCGAGTCTTCCAGCGCAGACATGGCTCCCCCAGATCCCCCAGATGATGCAAAGAAACCGACAAGTGGATCACAGACCCCAGTCGGAACCACGAGATCATCTGGCTGGTCATTCTGGTCTAAGGAATCGGCCAAAGCTGAACCATCAGATGGACCGCAGCAAGGCGAAGCTATCGAGGCATCAGTGGAACCCAATGCCCAGTCGAAAGCTACACCGGCTGAGCCAAATACAGACCCAAATGTGAAGATAACCCAGAAAGGCAGCGTGACAGTCAAGCCGCCCAAAGACAACAAGGCCAACCTTGAAGACACGTCAACAACCACACCACCCACTGAGCCCCGACCAGCCGATTTCACCCCTCCAAAACAATTACAGAAAATCCTTCCCAATCAAGTACTACCAAGTTTCGAAGAAACGTACCCATTCGAGGCATCGCCTTCGATTCTGCAGAGCCTTGGTCGAATCCTGCATTACGGAAAGGGACCAGAAACCAGACATGTCAGCAGGGTCAGAGAAGCAGTACGTGTCAGACGCGCCTTGGCTATTGGAGTGCACGGGTATTTCCCAGCTCCGTTCATTCGAAACATCATCGGGCAGCCTACCGGGACGTCCATCCGCTTCTCCAATATGGCAGCTGAGGCAGTTCGGAAGTACACCGAAGGCCATGGTTACTCCTGCGAAATTGAGAAGATCGCATTGGAAGGCGAAGGCCGGATCACGGAGCGAGTGGACCTCCTGTGGAAGCTGCTTTTGAACTGGATGGAGGAGATCCGCAAAGCAGATTTCATAATGATCGCATGTCACAGTCAAGGCGTGCCAGTAGGAATTATGCTCGTCGCCAAGCTTATTCAGTTCGGCTGTCTTGACGGTAAGAGAGTTGGAATCTGCGCCATGGCAGGTGTGAACCTTGGCCCATTCGCGGATTATCGCTCTCGGTGGATCAGTGGCTCGGCTGGAGAGCTGTTCGACTTCGCATTGCCTTTCAGCAAGGTCTCGAAAGAGTACGAAGCTGGTCTCAAATGTGCTCTTGATTTCGGTGTTCGCATTTCTTATATCGGAAGTATTGACGATCAACTCGTTTCATTGGAGGTGCGTTCATATCTACACCATTCAAGTATAAACCACGTCGCTAATTCGCCTATAGTCCTCGCTTTTTTCGCCAATCACTCACCCCTACGTCTACCGCGCCGTCTTCGTGGACGGCCGGGTGCATGCCCCAAGCTTGTAAGCACATACCTTCCGTTTCTCCACCTGATCAACAACGCTAATACTAGACTACAGCCTCTCTCACTTAGTCGGCTTCGCCCTCAAGCTCCGTAACCTCGGTATATCCGATCATGGTCTAATCCGCGAACTCAGCACCCCGCTCGCCGGGAGTCTATACTCAGGAGAAGGACATTCCCGGCTATACGACGACGAAGCCGTGTATGCGTATGTAAAACGCGAACACCTCTTCTATTTCCAACACTAACACACTTTCCCAGTATGGCCATTCAATTCGCACTGGAGACATCTTCCGTTCCAGACTCCTCGCTCAGCATCAAGCGAGCCAGCAGCTCCACCACGCCAAATCCTTATATTCTCCCCTTCGCTATGCGCGGTCTCTTGGAAGAAGAACATGTGCGACGGGAGATGTACGACGAGACTATACAATTGCTCCGCCAGTTTGACGACTGGAAGCCTACCAGTAAAGCCCTGAAAGATGTCAAGTTCCGGCTTGAGGGTATTCGATCCAAGCTCTAGGTTCTTTGGCCAAAATATAGAGCATCTTGCTTGTTACGATTTGTTATTAGCGAATCCTTTTGGTTAGAAATACACGTTCTCTCTACTAGTGCTACGTACATGTATGGTTTGCTAGTAGGCTTTGATCAATGTTATATCGGAGTTATCATTCGTATACGTATGAATTCGTCCACCCAGAAGCAGATCATTCTTCAAAAATACCCCCGAATATGCCAAGAAACGCCCTGAATCAATCGATATGGAAAGAAGCCACTGGCCGTGAAACATACTTGTATATCCATGTCCAAGTCCCAGAACTAGAAGGCAGAGAAAAGCGCAAATACAGAAACGGGAAAACGCCTATACCAATGCAGTCGGGAACGCCGTTTTATATGCACCTTCGATTTCATCTATCAGATCATTAGCAAGAGAACCCCGCATATCACGAAACGAAGGAAACGAACCTCTCATCCCATCCAAAGCCTCAAAAGCCTGCGAATAATTCGACACCGTACCGATAATTCTCTCCAACCCCTGCCGCAACTCCTCGATCAGCTGCCCAGTCGCATCCCTCCCCCGTTCGTTCTCCGAATCGGGTGAGAGCTGTTTCGCCACACGCGCCTTGTAGTAGATCATGAAAAGAGCGTAGCTACTCTGCATCAGACAGCAGGCAAAGGAGGGCATGGTCCGAGGTAAAGGACGGGCCGGGTCGGGTGGTGAATGCGTCAGGGGCTGTGGGACCGGCAGGCTGTGGAACATGCGGGAGATGACGAGGGCGGCCTGGAGGCAGATTTTGGCGGATTGCTGGCTGCTGTAGGGGAAGCCGGAGGCAAAGGAGTATTGCGAGTACTGCGGGGTGTAGGGATCTGGGGGGATTTCGGAGGAGGTGGATGAGTCGGATGGGGTCATGTAGTCTGATGAGGGGGCTCGCTCGAAGGATGTTAGGGTTGTGCAGGAGCAGGATATGTTGTGGATTCCTGAGGGTTTGGGGGAGATGTTTGGGTTGGCGGCGGCTTGGGTTGCTGCTGTTAGGTCGCAGTGTCTCTTGATGAAGATTGGGATGTCGGAGAAGGCTCGGAAGCGGTGCGTTTTGATTTGTGCGCTGGGGATGGTGTTAATACATGGGTCTATATGTGGGAATGGGAGGAGCGCTGACCTGGATAGTTTGATTCGGGATATTGCACGTATGCTTTGTGCTGTGATCGTTTCATCGTGGTCACCAAAGCCATGTGTCGGCGGCACAAGGGGAAGCAATTCGACTTGCGCAATGACAGAGTTCGTCCAGGCATCCAGTTGTTGCATTCTCTCGAACATATAGTACATGCCCGATTGAGATGCAAGGCACTTGGTTAGGTCGCCGATGAATTGAGTCGCCGATACAAGTACTTGCTGCGCTTGTATTAAGATCGACCAACCCTGAACAGTTGTAAGTAAATGGAAATCATCCACAAGGATTTGGGTGCAAACCTCGGTGTCTGATGAAAATGTAGGATACGGAGTTGTGAATTGAGGGTCGTTGATCACGATGGCAGGCATCTACTGGCATGTTAGACTCATTCCTCTTCAGAACAACATACTTGAACGATGCTTACCGTTGTGCTAACAATAGAGCCTTGAATCACGCAGTAATACTAAAAAAAGTTAGACCATTATATTCCAATCGAATGGGAGGTGATCATACCGTCATCCACCAAGCTCTTCGTCGAGCCTCCGAATACTCATCATCGCCCATTTGGGCATGGAGACCCTTGTCCAAAGCAATGGCAAGAGCCTGACCGGCACGATATCGCATCTTGAGCAAATTACCACGCTGGGCGTACTCATAAACCGAGAGTACCAAGAGAGCCAGGAGGCTCTCAAGGTCCACCGGAGTTTGGGGGTGGAACCTTTCCCGGCCGATGAAAGGACGTGAGGAGGATAATGCCTGGCCAGGGTCATTCGACGACATGTCAAGATCGCACTCTGCTTCGATAGTTGTATTGGCAAGTTGAGCGAAACTATGTGCGTATGCTCTGCGCTGCATTACAAACGCTGGCGAGGACGGGTCCATATCATTTGGATGTGGAACCAGAGCCAAGATTGCGGAAATCGCAAGACTTAGAGGTGAACGAGGCCGGTACATCATCGTCGGCTCAGAGTTGTTTGAACATGGGACTGGACGGTCCAAGGGCCGATCACGGCATGGTGGTGCTGCCCGCGGCGGAAGAATGGGAAAGTAGTAATGAATAAAATCATAGTAGGCGTTCAAACTGGGGATATTAGCAACGTATAGATCACATTCATGTACAACAAATGACGTACATTTCCGCTTCACTTCCGTAGGTCCTCACGAAAGACTGAGCGCTGTTGAGGGAGGGCGGCGTAGGGGGCACTCGCATATGCGACTGGCCCCCGTCACCAGTGAAGAAGCCCTCAAACATCGATGGAACGTCAGACTGGAACTCGAGATGTCTCAGACCTGCGCCAGGCACGGACAGTTCATCGATTTGACTGAACATCCCCGGTGCTATGGTTTCCTAGTTAAGTATATATTGTTTGCTGATATAATTGCAAGAACTTACCTTCTTCAAATTCCGAAGGTGAAGGCACACCCACATATTGAGCGTCATCGTGGCTCGGTTCTTCCTCTGGGGACAACGAGGACTTCTCCTTCTTTTTGCGTGGCCCGCCTCGTTTGCTAGGCAAATAAGTACACTCTCTGTTTTTGTTGACACACTAAGCATGAAAACCATCAGTCAGATGCATGCATAATCATCAGACCCCGATGTGGTCGACAAATCGGCACTCATAAGATGGAAAAGTACATACGTTTGCACATGGCATCTGGCCGCCACATCGCGTTCTCGACGCCCGGCTGGAATAACCGATTAGTGGAGAGGTCTTTAATATTGTCTCTCCACGGGATTTGCTCACCAGGGCAGACAGGCTACTTTGACTGGCGGTTTGGCAAACTTCTTGCGAACCGGCCGAGGCGCCGTCGAGTCGTGGAGAGTATCGGTCATGGCGAATCACACGACAGTAGAAGAACCTCCACAATTATCTACAAAACCACATCGGGACACCTCTTGTCTTTCGGATCAGATCGCCTAGTTGAGGTGCATTCTTCACATTCATTAGAAAGAAAGAGTAGTTGATATAGAGATGGGATATTTGATTGCTTGATCTTCCCAAATCCCGAGCCGTGGGGACGTTCGGGATTTGCTTTTTGGCACCGAAACAAAGATCCTCCCCGAATTGGAGATTTGTCAAAATGGGCGCATTTGGGCGCATTGATCGTCGGAGGTATAATTGAAAGAGGGAGATTAGGTTGAACTCATATGAACTCATATATAGCCGATTTCTCGGATCTTGGGAAAGGACGAAAGGAATTCGGTCGATAAGTTAATTGAATAATTTCAGATGTGAACATACCGATACCATGGTTTACCCACTCTAATTAAGCCTCGGTGGCAACCAGGGAATGTAATATTACGGTCTGGAACACGATCACGTGGGTCCACACGCTCGCACGCTAATTCAAGTGCCGATGGGATAAGATTACCCACGTCCCACACGGTGTACACCCCTGTAGGTGATCATGAAGCCGAGTCTCCGTACTCCGTGCTCCCAATATGATCTGTGGATCGTCGATCATGGGCAGATACTCTTCAGCCTCTCCAGGCTCCAGCCCTAGAGCCAAACAGACTTCGGTCAAAGTCGAAAAAGGAAAAAGAAATGTGATATCAAATATCAAATACCTGGCCCTGTGGATCCCCCAAACTTCAAAGGGTTCGTCAAGCGACTGGCGGTATACTAACTATGGATCTTATTGGATTGTAAGACCGTTTGCAACTTTGCATGTACAATAGACAGTACAGTAGTACGTACAGATCGATAGGGATGATGTGCATAACCCGAATCGGAAATACTGATCTACTTGTGGGCCTTGGGGCCCTTGGCCTTTTCTGCGAGGGGGAGCTTAATCCCCGCGACATGCCTCACACTCTCCCAGACACTGTCGGGGACCTTCACGGGGAGCTTATGTCCCGACAACGTCTGGTCGATCAACCACATTCCAACCACGAATTCCTCACGCGACAAGAGCCCAATATTTTGGTGGTCCACTAGATCCCACACTTGCTGCAGGACAACTTCCGGCAGCCGGCTGCGGGACCAGATCTCCCGCACCACTAGGTTAAGGACCATATCCGAAGCATTCGAGGGCCATTTTAAGGTTCTTTCATTTTGAATGCCGAAAGGGATGAGAAGCCCTTTATTCGAGGCCCACACGCCTTCATATCGTTTGCGTTCCTTCTCGGTAACTTCGCGCCGCCAGTGCTTGCGATTGCCCTCGTTGTGCTTATGAGGGTGTTTGTTTAGAGGGTTTCGGCGTTTTCGATGATCGGCATCGTGTTCTTTCGGCATGCCGCGGAGTGTGTGCGGCATACCCTTCGGCGGGCTTGGCGTCCGAGATAGATCACTCTTGGGCGAGTGAGCAAGATGTAAGATGGACCGTGCCCGCCGTCGCTGGGGAGGCAGCGGTGGGGGAACTTTGATCGAGGGGGATGCTCGTGCTGAGGCCAGGGATGAGGCAACAATGGCATTGGACAGGGCTTCCTCACTCATGCCGGTGGAGTCATCTGTGAGGTTGGAGGTACTGGTTCCATTGGATCGGATGGACTGGCCTGCTATAGATATCGCCCTGGAGGATGATCGCAGAGGTGTCCCAACGGGTCCACTGGTTCTGCTAGAGCCGCGTGATGGAGGCGCTCGTGGAGGGAGCCTTGGTTTCGATTGATCTGGTGGCACAGAAGACTGCCGAGACCCCACGGTGGGGTGAAGGCTTGGTGCTCGACTATCGTGATTCTCTGTAGTTGCGCGGGAATGTTGGGATGGAGAGCGCCCGAATGTAGGCAGATTTGAATCAGATGCAAATTCATGCTCTTGCAGCATGCGGTCCAAGGGACTATATCTCCCCTGAGTCGGGCGGACCGGAGCAGGGGACGGTAGCTGTCGCTTTTCTGGTGGGGGTGGTGCCCGACTTGCACTTCGTACTGCGCCAAGTCTGGCTGTCGATGATGAGGGGGCTACGATTTCTCGCGCAGGAGATCTTGATGCAGCGAGCCGTGCCGCAACCTCTGGGGCCGACGAGAGGGCCACGGATAGAGCCGAGGCCGAGCTTCGACCCCGGACATTTGGTGCATTGGTGGGCGACAGTGGCCGAGCTGTCAGTCTCCCGATCTTATCTTTTACGGAGCCCACTTCTGGCCCGACGTCGGATCCAGTCCGCTGGCGACCGAGCGGTTGGCGATCGCTTGCCATTGCGGCTGCAGTAGTCGCAGAATTGCTCTTCACACCGGGCGCTGAATCTCGGGAATTTTGAAAGGCGAGCGTGGCCCCTTGTAGAGCGTCATTCCGGGAGACAGGCGCCAACCGCTGGTTCGCGGATTTAGCGGCCTCGCCATTCATGGAATCGATATCCCCGGTCTATTTCACAGACTCGACAGTCACACACAAGGACTAGGATAATCAGGATGATCCACGATGATCATGCGCTTCTGTTGTGATGTTTAGGGGAGAGATGCTTAGGCAGATGCCCGTGCACGCGACGGTCGCGACCGACACGTTTTCTCTACGCGCCAACTCGTACTTACCTCGTACACAATGATACAATATTGAATGTTAGGATATTGAAAGTTGAAATGAAAATACCAGGAGGAGGTTAATGTCTTTTCCATACATTAAAAATCCAAGCTTAACTACGCGGTTACATCATGGAATTCATGGAGACTGGCTCACCCCGGACTTTATTTAACCGAACCCGAGCCGTTTCGCGTTTAACTAAAAAGCCCGTCACCTCCACTCCTCTATTTCTGCTTCCCCTCTGCATCTGCAATGTGACTTGCATAACAGCTTAGGGAAGTACTGCTTCTCTGATATTTGGAGATGCTCTCGGGCAAAGATAATGCCCAAGGTGAGTAAGACCTTCATGTTGGGAGCTCGGCACTAAAGTTCTCCAAGATACAGTTGATCAGAATGCAGACCGGGAGGAATTGAGTAACGGCCACATTCGGTGCTCATTGTGTAGCAGTACTTTCCGGCGGCCAGAGCATCTGAAACGACATCTACGGAGTCATACAAAGGAAAAGCCGTTTGAATGTGCGCAATGTGGTCGCCATTTCTCAAGAACGTATGCGCCTTCATACCTAACCCGGAATATCAACATCACACGCTGACCAGTTATAGGGATACTCTCCATCGACATGAACTTAGTCACCATGCGCCAGGGAGCGAAGGGGGCAAGGGTCGCACCCATCGGATCACGGTCAAAACATTCCGTGCATGCTTTAGTTGCGCTACAGCGAGAGTCCGATGTAGTGGCGGCGTGCCGTGCGGACGATGTGATGCTCGCTCGCTCGAGTGTCAATATCCTACGCAACGGCGGTCTAAGGCAAAGGCCATGCAGGAAGCTGAGGCACAGGACGACAACCTCAACCCCCTACATCACGATTCGAAGAAACCATCCCACCAGAACAAGTTCTCAATAGGCAACCCTGGCGGGGTGGAGCCATCATCTAAAACTTCGCTGAAAGTAGCATCCACCACCGGCAGTGGCCACAATCAGCAATCCCCACAGGACGCACCTTTCATCGCAGATGCCTCAAACCCTCGTTTATATCTCACAAATGAGACACAAGGGCTGTCTGCAGCAGCACAACTGCCACCGGATGCTTACCCAGGAGATATTAGCCAGGCTTGCGATAACTCGAAGTCCAACGCTTCCGGAGAATTCTCGGTCGATTCATCCAACAATTTGGACCCTGAACTGAGGAACCCCAAGCCGGGACTGGCCAACTCAGCAAGTGATCTCGCAATACCCATGGCAACAAACCCAGAGATGTCGTTAGAGTTTGATCCCGCATTTTTCGACCAGTCCATGTTATCTACGGTCAATTGGCTCCCTGGCGAGTTACTTTCTGGTACTTCCAGTAGCCAGGCACCACGTTCTATTAGCGTCCCATCTCAATACAACCAGTCTTTCAGCCCGGGTACCTATTTCTCTCGGCCAGTGTGGCAACCGTCGGCGATCAGCGCTGGGCCAACCAGTCCATTGCATCCAGGAATAGCCTCCCGGACGCCGTCTTTGCATGTTTCTCGAGGAAACGATATTGAAAGCCCCGGCCAGCCTGCTCGCGCTGGAAGCGAGCCTTCTCCTTATGACGAATCAGTGGGTTCAGCTAAGCGGTCCGCGGACTACTACGTTGATGGTGCTAGGTCCAGACTCCCAAAGTACAGAAAGAGACTTGCACATTGGTCCCCCTCATCTGTAGACCCCGTCGATGTTGACAGGCAGCTGTTTGCCGAAGACCTCGACCGCTGTTTCAACTTCCCCGGCATTCATGAAATTCGAACAAATCAGATATCGGAAGGTGCAGCCCGCTTTCCCCGACGAATTGAGGCCTCCACGTACGACAAGATCCATCGGCAATTCATTCACCTATGTTGCAAACCAAATCCGTTCTTTGAGACGTTCAAGTCCGAGAAGTTCCCTACTGTCCATGAATGCAACCAGTTCATCGTCTTTTTCTTCGATTCTTTTCAACCTGTTTATCCGGTTCTACACCTTCCTACATTCGATCCAAATACATGCCATTGGCTTCTGGCTTTGTCAATAATAGCACTTGGCTGCCACGTATCCGCCATCTCCGACATGGAACAATGTACAGTTGCTTTTCACGAATTCATTCGACGAGGCATCTATGCTGAGGTGAGAATTCTTTTCACGCCCGTCACCGTTGTTCCTTTCCAACTAACCATATTCCGGCCTCAGAAAGCAAACAAGCAACCTGGAGATGCTTCTATTGAGCTAATGCAAGCTATGTTATTCAATTGCATTGGGCTTCTTCATGGCAAAAGCGAGGAAGGAAGGACCTCGGGTTTGAGCGCTTTTGGTGACTTAGTGGGACTTCTGAAGACTTCCCGATTATTGGCACCACTAAGGCCAAACTTCAATGGGCCGTCACCAAAAGAAGCCTGGATGTCTTGGATTCGAGATGAGGTCAGGAGACGCACTGGCTACTGCATATGGGTAAGCTCAACTGAGGAAGGAATCCGACATTCCTACTGACCATAATAGCTCGTGGATTGCACACTTGCATACTCCTTCGATGACCGACCGCTGCTAGTCCTAGACGACGGACAAGCTGCACTGCCCGCTCATGAGAAATTATGGCAAGCGCCTTCCGCAGAGGCATGGTTACCATTGTGGGAGGAGTCATCTGGT
The DNA here is from genome assembly GCF_028826915.1 of Penicillium bovifimosum. NCBI lineage: Eukaryota > Fungi > Ascomycota > Eurotiomycetes > Eurotiales > Aspergillaceae > Penicillium > Penicillium bovifimosum. The sequence goes on along the minus strand of NW_026622717.1, from coordinate 956,435 downwards.
AGTTTTTTCGTTACCAAAAAGTCCCAGCAAGCACTAACATTGACAGTCAACGAATCCTTACTCGACGCAGTTCACATTTTGTACATTGAGAAGAGCGTGGTTCCCGGAATAGGCGAGTTCAGCCATATCCTACTCATCCACGCTCTCTATCACCGAATGTGGGAAGTGGGCGACTACTTCCGCCGACCACTATCCTCCTGGACCCCGACAGCAAAGAAGCAATCACGCGAGACCGCCATTCCCACAGGCTCAGTATGGCTCCCGGGCATCCCATCGTACTCTAAATGGCGCAACAGCGCATGCGACTGCCTTGACATCCTTCACTGGACCGCCAACAGCACGGTAGCGAAAGCCGCCGGGCTCGAGCACCCAACCGTCCTCCACCTCCACGCCGCCCGACTATTCCTGCTCACTCCTTTTCGTGAGATACGCTCCCTCGCGACCGCCCTGGCAACAGAAAACCTAAGCTGGAGCAAACGACACCAGTCCCTCGAGTGGCAGTACATCTGGCGCTGGATGAAGCACGACCAATACAAAGCCCGTCTATCAATCGTCCACGCCGGCGTAACCCTCTGGCATATCCGCCGCTACTCGACGAACGCTTTTCATGAACCCGTCGCCGCTTTCATTGCTATTTTGACGCTGTGGGCGTACGGATCTTGCCATGCCCTTACGTCTCATGAGTCGGATCCGCATGCTCAGGCGCGCTCGGAGCCTCTGCGTGAACCACGTTTTGTGCATCTTGACCGGCCATGTGATGATGAGCTTGTGCAGCTTTTTGTTCGGGAGGGCCACTCTATGAGAGGGAATATTACTGGAGTTGGTGATATTTGTGGACCTGAAGGTCCCGAAGGGGTCCTGCGGGTTGGGTGTGAGATACTGTCCGGTTTGACGGCGTGGAGTATATCGAAGAAGTCTGTGGCTATACTGACTCGGCTTGCGCATTTGAGTTCGCATCACTCGTCTGCGCAACAGGGTCACCGGCATGATGCTGAGCATGTATAAGTCGATGTTGGAAGGATGGGTACATGGTCTACAGCAACCAAGAACGATATGTTCCATATACCCTAGCGAATCGGATGCTCGCTACTCTGTTCAGGCACACGTTCAATGTCATATCCACTTCTTCACAGCTTTCATTCGAGCAATTGCCTAGATTTATACACGCTGGATGGGACTAATCTTTTGAAACTACATACTGCATAGGGTCCGGTAGCAAAATCCAAAGCCCTTGAGGTTCTATGTGTCCAGGGGCTAGATGGTGAGCTGAACTGTAGTCACGATACTCATGACGGGGTTATCTCATTTAGGAGAAGATGAGGTGGTATCACCATCTCCACCATGATTGATGCCTTCCTCATTACCCTCCTAAGATTCTTCCTCGGAGAAGTTTACCTCAGTTTCCTCAGACTATATGTGTCACATGATCCAAAATTCTGCTGAAATCTTGACGCTCTAAACCTAATCGGATAGCTCGCTAGCATAGTCTGAGACTCTGGATACTGAACAGAGCTCACTATGCAGATTCCGGGAGCCCGTTACCAACTCCCCCATTTTCACCAGGTACGCCTTCAGATGCTGAGATGACTGGCAAAGTCGTATCTACTATCTAGTGCTTTATAGTAATTTTCCGCCTTTAAATTTCAATATCTCGCTGCAATGTCTCCAAAACGCGTACGCGAGTCGACCCCGCCTGCGACGGGTTACCACTTATCTTATCGGCCATGACTTATCTTATCAGCAGTGCAGCCTAGAAAAACATATGGGGTAACGCAACGTTGGACTTCACTCTTTTGACTATTCAACAAGAATGGATGCCGACGAGCTCCTGGCGCAGGATCATCGCAAGCCAGAGACCGAGGAGGATCTGGACCAAAAGTAAGTCCCTCGCTCATACACTGATATGAGCCAAATCACTCATAGCGGTTGGCAGATACCCCAACAGACCTCACAATCGAGGTTCAACATGGCCCTTTCACAACCTGTACCTTGACCTATTCAACCCTTTAAGTGAAATAAAGAAGGATCGCGCAACCGCCGCTCCAGCCCGTCGAAAAGTCGGCCCCCATGGCAAAAGTGCTGCCCATCTCAATCCATTGGAGCGTCGGCGCGATGTAATTGAGCGCTTCATCTCGCGATGGCGAAAGGAAGTCGGCGACGATATTTACCCTGCCCTTCGACTAATTCTTCCCGATAAAGATCGTGATCGGCCAATGTATGGCCTCAAGGAGAAGGGCATAGGAAAGATGCTCGTCAAGATTATGAAGATCAATAAAGAATCAGAAGATGGCCATAATCTTCTGAACTGGAAACTGCCTGGTCAGGGTGCTGGAGCGCGCATGGCCGGTGATTTTGCCGGGAGGTGCTTTGACGTTCTCTCGAAGCGGCCTATGCGGATCGAGCCGGGCGACATGACCATCGACGAAGTCAACGAGAAGCTGGATAAGCTATCTGCTGCATCCAAGGAGGATGAGCAACTGCCAATAATGACAGAGTTCTACCGGCGTATGAATCCGGAAGAGCTTCTATGGCTCATTCGCGTCATCCTTCGACAGATGAAGATTGGTGCTACTGAGCGGACGCTATTTGATGTCTGGCATCCCGATGCTGAGAGCCTGTATAGCATCTCCAGTAGCTTGCGGCGTGTGTGCTGGGAACTTCATGATCCCAACATCAGACTTGAAGGAGAGGAACGCGGTGTTGCGTTGATGCAATGCTTCCAGCCCCAGCTGGCTCAATTCCAGATGCACTCCTTCGAAAAGGTAATTGCTCGTATGAAGCCAACAGAAGATGATAACGTGTTTTGGATCGAGGAGAAGCTCGACGGTGAGCGTATGCAACTTCACATGGTGCCCGACGAGTCCACTAGCGGTGGCCGGAAATTCGGCTTTTGGTCGCGCAAAGCGAAAGAATACACCTATCTCTATGGGAATGGTGTCAACGATGAAAACGGTGCTTTAACGAGATATCTGAAAGATGCTTTCATAGACGGAGTGCAGAGCATTATTCTCGATGGTGAGATGATCACTTGGGATCCTGAACAAGACGCCATTGTTCCATTTGGTACACTTAAGACTGCCGCGCTGGCGGAACAGCGCAATCCTCACTCCAATGTTCCTCGACCGTTGTTCCGCGTGTTCGATATTTTACATTTGAACGGACGAGATCTGACAAAGTACACACTCCGTGATCGACGCAATGCCCTGAAGAAGACTGTCCGGCCTGTCCATCGCCGATTCGAAATCCACCCCTACGAAGAAGCCACCACTGCGGCAGAAGTTGAAACAGCTTTGCGAAAAGTTGTTGCCGAGGCTTCTGAAGGTCTTGTGTTGAAAAACCCACGCTCTCCCTATCGCCTGAACGAGCGCCACGATGACTGGATGAAAGTTAAACCAGAATACATGACCGAATTTGGAGAGTCCCTTGACGTTGTTATCATTGGTGGATACTACGGCTCTGGACACCGAGGAGGTGCGCTGTCCAGTTTCCTCTGTGGACTTCGCAGCGACAACGACAAACAAGGAGCAGAATCCATGAGATTTTGGTCCTTTTGTAAGGTTGGTGGCGGGTATACTGCGGCTGATTATCAGGAAATCCGACATCATACGGAAGGCAAGTGGAAGGAGTGGGATGCCAAAAGGCCACCAACCGCCTTCATCGAACTTGCTGGCGGAGACGCCCAGTATGAGCGTCCCGATATGTGGATCAAACCCTCGGACTCGCTTGTTCTGTGTGTGAAAGCTGCATCTGTTGCAATCAGTGACCAATTCCGCATGGGATTGACGTTGCGCTTTCCTCGGTTCAAGAAATTGCGCAAGGACAAGGACTGGAAGACTGCGCTGTCGGTTCAAGAATTTCTTGATCTTAAGTCTAATGCAGAGCAAGAGCATCGAGAGAAGGAGTTCTCTCTTGATAAGTCTCGCAAGAAGCGAGTCAAGAGGACCACTAAGAAACCACTCGCGGTTGCCGGCTACGATGGAGACGTTGATGTCAAGTACAGCGGGCCTTCTGGGCATATTTTTGATGAGCTTAACTTCTGTATGTGGTTTGGTCATGTTCTTCCGTTATTGTGTACCCCACTGACGTCCAGACAGTCATAATGACCGAGTGTCACGTCCCCGAAAAGAAGACAAAACCGGAGCTAGAACAACTTGTAAAGGCCAACGGGGGCAAAATCTACCAAACTAACACAGCAGCGGCGGATACGCTTTGTATTGCGGAACGGAGTGAGCTTCATTTTACTCGTCTATACCGGCCATAGGCTAACGTTTAGCAGGGACGGTCAAAGTGGCCTCATTACAGAAGAACGGACAGCAAAGCATCATTCGGCCATCTTGGCTTCTTGACTGCGTCAAGCAAAATGTAATAGACACAGGCCTACCCGATCTTCTTCTCCCGTTCGAACCCAAGTAAGTTTCAAACCGTCAAACGAAACAACAGACCTAACCCTCACTTCTCAAAGACATATGTTCTTCATGACAGAAGACAAAGAAGAAGAAGTCGCAGCAAACGTCGACAAATTCAACGACAGCTACGCCCGCGACACAAACATCGATGAGCTCAGAGAGGTACGAACCCCCTACTAGCAATAGACAGCGCCGAAAAGCCACAAACTTACTAACAGACATTACACCCTCCAGATCTTCAAACAAATGGACCAAACACAAGACGACTACACAATCGACGCAAAAACCTTCGAAAGAACCGAAATCGACATGCAAGAAAAAGTCAACGCCGGTTACACGGCGCCATGTGGCTGGCTTTTCCGCGGCCTCACCTTCCTCTTCTATGCAAACACCACCCCACAAAAGAAACCAGCAACCCGCGAACTAAGAAAAGAAGATCAACGCCTCTCCCTCGCTCACAACACGGCCCGCTTTGCAGGTGCCGCGAGCGCGACATCCCTGAAAACCGCGGGCATCACGCATGTAATAATTGATCCCGGGACGTTGTCTTCGGCGGATCTCTCTTCTCTTCGGAGCTCACTGGTTGAGAAGCCCGGGAATAAGATGCCTCATTTGGTTAGTGTGGAGTGGGTGGAGGAATGTTGGAAGAATGGGACGATATTGGATGAGGAGCGTAAGTATCTTCCTTACTTGGATATGCTTGGTCTTTTGCGGGTTCTGACAGGAATTTATTGGCAGGATTCCCGGCTCCGCGATGATAGCGGAGGGCTGGATTATATGGCGTTCGGTGTTTATACCTTAGCGGAAATTTGGTGTTTTTTTATTATCGTTAAAAAAACCCTAAGTTGGTACCAGGAAAACTGTTGTTTATGCAGTTAAAGCTGATGAAGGAGCGTGAACTTTTTATCCTTATACTCCTTGATCCAGTTGATTGAAGAGATGTACCTATTGTTACCATTGCTTGAAAGATCCCGAGTATATGTGTGACTGAAGCGCCCTTATCAAGTGCTCAGCAGTCATGTAAGTCGCAGAAGCCGCAGAACCACCTAATCAACGGCTTCATTATCAACTAGAAGAACAAGAATTATCCCCCGAACTTCCTTCTGCCGACGATCAGACCACATATGGCCAAGCTCAGTATACCAATTATTGCCGTAATCGGCCGCTCTGTGACAGAATCCTTGATCGAGGCGAGGAAGCGAGTAGATTTTGATCGAGCGATTGGAGATGGTGAATCGACGGATTCCAAGGCCTGCAAAAGCTCGTGGGCGCTGCGAAAGTTGCCATTCCAGCAATTTTCAACGATGCAACCAAGCCAGACACCTTGTGTACTTGGTAGAAAATTTCCTTTCTGGCCAGTACGCTCGGCCATCGGTAGGAGAGTTATTCCTGTAGAGGTCGATTTCACACTTGTTGCCGGTCGTGACTTCATACATAACTGCTGCAAGAAGGCCAACATCAATTTGAGTCGTGTAGCCATTATCGTCCACAGATAGCATGTCGTAATCTAATGGAAATAGAGAGGCCTCGGAGAAATCGCAGAACTTGGGAGATAGATCGGAATCGAGAGGAATGTTCTGGCTAGCGATGTCTGCGACATTGCCTTTTTGGAGTCTGGCGTCTGCACATAGCCGTATGAAAATGAAGACCGATAAGTCTTACCTTATGGAATAGGTGTCTTGGACCGAGGTTGATCAAGCCGGGACGATCTGTTTTGATAGGCTGCAGAATGATAACAGATCAGAGCGGAAAGGGTAGGAAAGGGCGAACCATACGGAGTAGGTACCTAAGGTGTACATGTACACAGTATCTACGAAGCTATCTAGAGCTTCGGAGATATTTGTATGACCTTGAATTACAATTACAATTACGATGTAAAAATTTGAAGCGTACTTTGATTCGTAACCTTGGAATTCGTTCAATTAGATAGCCTTGAGTGGTGATCGAAATTATCCAAAGGAAAACAGGCTCGTAGAAAACAGAGACGTAGACTATCAAGCTAGACATGGGGGTATGTAATAAAAGGGAGGAAAGATGTGTTCCAGTCATGCACCATCCAACACCAACGCCGCGCTGTGGTAGAGGGTAATCGAAGACGAAAAGCAGAAGAAAAGATGCAAAACATGTATGTACGTGATGGCAACAAGGCCAGGGGAAAGAATATGTATCGTGCCCTTCTTGCGCTCTGCGCTAAGATGGGGGTTCGGGGTTTCTCGTGCGACATTAATCCTATCAGGCGGAAATGCCGATCCAGCGAGATGGAACTGTGTTGTTGTCGTCGTCCTCGTATTGTCCCGCCAGGCGATAGGTGGTTTTGCGTGCTGGCAACCAGATGCGAGCGCGGGGAGGAATGTCTTCGCGGAGTTTGCCGCTACGACGCATGTTCATTTCGAGAACGACCACGCGTAAGAAGTCGCTGTTCTCGCGCACTTCGCGCTGGCGCGACATGGGCGGGATTTCGGGGTCGAAAGTCACGTATTTTTGTTCCGTGCTTGCGATGTGGAAATTGTTGCGTCGGTTTCCGCGGCTGCTAGCCCGGCGGTATGTCTGCATTTGGATCGAAACGGGGCAAGTCCCGGATGGCTGTGGCGTGTCGTGGGGATGGTCGTGATAGACGTACATCTCAGCCGGTGACATAGGAGCAGGGTTCATCGGGCTCGGGTTCAAATAACGCCGTAGTTCTGGAGAAGGCGCCTCTTGCATTGGTAGAGGCCGGCGATCATCGGTCATCTCTGGGGTGATAGTGAAGAGAGATCGAGTAAGGAAATCCTCCGGTTGAACAGATGGTGTGGCAAATGTCGATACGGATTGAGCAGCCGATTTGATAGCCCGCAAGGATGCCGTGAGGTTCGACTTGAAAGTAGAGCCAAGGCGCCCAAATGATGCGGATCGTTTTGGTGATACTGTAGCGACGACGATGACAGGTTCATCATCTTTCGCCGTGAAGTCAGAATTATCAACTTCAGTTTCGAGAAGAGGATGATCCAAGGCACACTCCTCGCAATGCGAGTATCGAGGCTGTCGCCTCTCTGGTGGACTTCTGTTGCCGGGGGGAGTCGGCGGCGAGGGAAAACTGGACGGCGAAGCTAGGCCATGGTCTAACGACGGCATTGACTCGCTTGACGTTGATCTCACTGATGGTGGGAACGCAAGTTCGGAATCGTTGTCAGCCAGTAGTTTCTCATTCTGGTCATCCGGTGGGCTGAGGAGAATGTCAAGGGGGAGTAGACGGTCCCATCTAAGAAGTGGTCTTCTTTCGACCTGAGCTCTTCTTGCAACATGCGCTTGAAATCCTCGGCGGAAGTTCCACGGGGAAGCTTCCGAGGTCTACGTGAGCTCCAATTCCGTCGAGGGACTGGGATGGCCGTGGCGTCTAACATGGAGGTGAATGACGTAGGTATATGGCGATCGTTTGCCGAAATGGAAGAGGAGCCACGAGAGGTCTCGGAGGGTTTGGAAGGTTTCGATGGAGTCCGAGATGGAGTACGAGAACGATTTTCTCGACGTGCTGTTGTGGTACGCGAGCCACGCTTTGGAGGAATCACCACCGGGATAGTGGTGATCGGTCCGGGAGCCTCGGCCATAGTTGCGGGGAGATGAAGATCCGATGTAGTGAGCGTATCTATCCCCGGAGGATGGAAGGGTTTCTGTGGTGGTGCTGAGCTGAAGAGAAAGGCTCTAGGGACCATCATGTTGTGTAGTGTTTCATCACACGATCACTACTGGCGAGGCCTTGACCGGATGAAGCGCTCTGGTCGAGTTTCTGTGCGAGATACATGGATGAAAGGAATGGTCAATAGCGAGAATCTCCCGCCTAAGAAATCAGACGGGAGAGGACCAAGAGCCAATCTGAAGTTCGGATACGTTGGCCCAAAGAGGTACAAGGGAAGCGGATAAGCCGTGAGACAAGGGTATGCAGGGGCGCACACGGCTCGATAAGGTCACGAGGGCAGGCGATAAGGGAGGAACTTTGAAGGGTGACAGATCGAGAGGTTGAAGATGAGAGAGAGAAGGGTGTGAGAGCACCGGGAAAGTAACGTGGAAGAGATATGGAATGGGATTCAGAAAAGAGTACGAGAGAGAGAGATAGATAATGGGGGAGAAAGTGATGATCTCAGATATGTACTCCGTAGATAAGCCCGTATTGGGCAGGTAAATGGTGGTAACGGTAACTCTTGTTATAATGCCATTGATTGGCTGTGGGGACAATGCCGTCTTCCGGAATCCGGTGATTGTCACGGGAAGTGGTAATTTTGGTTACAATTTTCATTACTCATGGAACATTCCGCCGGTGGAGTCCGGAACACTGTGGATGAAAAGATGATTTTTCTATAATTATCTAGATAATATTGTCAACCCGGTAATTGTTGACCTCAAAGGCATACTTCGATTTTGTATAGATCTATTGTGTATTCTACAGTACGAGATGACTCACAAAACATGTATAGCAACACTCATGTTGACCAGTTCACACATCACAAAAATGTTGAATACTGGGGTGGGCCCTTTAAGGTTGATCTTAGTGCGGTGCCGGCAGATGCACCATCTTTCCACCCCAGAATCAGGCCGGAACAGTAGGCTGAAAAAGAGGATCCAATTCAGGGGTTGATTTTCGGTCAATTTTGCTTGGCTGAGGAATCAAAATTATCAAATTGTGCTTATATTTCACCGAAGAAAAGTAAAGATAAGCATAATCTGTGTTCGGCAGATTGACAGGAACTCCGAAGGGGCTCAAAAGTCCATACACAAACAAAATATTATTTAGAATAATTTAAATTAAAAAGAGGCGGGTGGCGCAGTCCGAAAAAGTCAAGTTGAAGAGACAAGACGGTAGGTGGAACACCTTAAGCGAGAGTAAGTGCGGTGAAGGCTTGAAGCCCCTATTTATTTATTTCCCGATCCGGACTTGCTATGGCTAGGGGTGTGGCTGCCAGTTTTATGTTGCATACTACTAGTACTTTGGCTGTATGTGTGCCCTGTCAATCTTGTTACTTTCAAGGTTTCAATTAAATGCCCCTGCCTTAGTTACATGTAGTATGATACCATTACAAGTCAATGGAAACATAACATACTGCCTCAGAACACAAAGAGGGGCGAAGTTGACCCGCCTTGTTATGTGTCCATCTCCGCACAAAAATCACAAAGTCCAAAAAGCAGCCGGTTGGCTAGTAGACCGCCTTATTCGAGGATAATGCGGTGAACACGTGTATTTATCCAGCGCCAGCGTCTTTGTTTGATACATGGGAGATTAGGCAGTCATACATGATGCCTACTTCAGTTGTTTTGTTTTCTTTTTACACAGTACCTATCAGTATGTGTATATATTACAGTCAATCTATGTAACCTAACTCCGCAATCCACTCGGACTTGGATCCTTTGGCGGGCGAGATCCGGAATAGTAACTGAGGGCCGCATCCCAAGCACGGCTTCGCCCAGATCTACTAATTGTCTGTTATCTTCTGGTGCTTCAGGTCTACCCCTGAAAATAGCATGAGCATAGGTTTAACAGATCTGGGTATGGTCCAATATTCTGCAATTCACACTTGAACGCCCCGAAGGCCATGGCCCATGGATATCAGACACCAATTAAATGCGCTCGACCATCACCTAACTAACTAGTAACAAGAAACCCAATCTCAGAATGAGCAGTTGTCTTTAGCAATGTCAGATCTAAGAGAAAAGCTACTGAAATTCCTCCCAAACCGACTGCAGTTCTGAACTCCAGTTTCCCCCGAGCCAAACCCGACTTTTCCGGTAGGTCTGATTCACTTCATTATGGCTTGACATTCTCATATCCATGCGGGATTTTTCCCAGTGCACCGGAACATTTCAGCAGATTATGGATGTACACCTATTGGCCGCGTCTCTCAGAATTCCTATTTCCTATTAGAATGGATGATGTGAGCGCCAAACTGCCATCTGGGCCCGCGGCATGACCACAAACACGAAATACATGCAGAAGCGGCGATGATCAGATGGCTTATGGGGTGTGAATTGATATGTAGAACAATAACATCCTGAGCACCAAGCGCCTATCAGTCGAAGGATCAAATCCTAAAGCTCTTGAACGAAGCTTCTCGTCCCGGGGCAGTCTCTCGCTATGGCTGAACTGGTTGTTGTGGTAACATCCATAAAAGCTTTCATTTTCAATGTAATATACTACGGCCCCATCATCTACATTCCTGTGAATTATGTCTGATCTCGGTTCTATTAGGGATGGTCCCGGATGGATATACATCTGAGGCTGTCACCTGTCATCGAATCCGGTCTAGCGCCAGATCAAAATCGGGGCCCCGCCACGTGAAGAGATGAGTCAGCCGCTTATCGAAAATGGACATCACTTGACCCTTGATGACAGCCATCCAGAGGCCGCCGATAACCACATTTTGCCTTGCAGCTTTGTTGCGCCTACATCCAATCGTTTTCAGGACATCGGTAATCCTCAATCCTGTGAACTCCTGCTCCAGGCTTGTCATATCGCCTCCACTGCGGGTCCTTGTAATCGTGGGGTAAATGATCCCTACAATTGCTATCGGGCCTGTCTAGATCGTGCAAACCCTGGCTGGTGCGTTGTTATTTGCCTGCTGCAGCCAATCTTGGCGCCTGGCTAATTGCCCTCGATCGTCTTGAGCGGATTCATATACTGACCTTGTCGACAGCCACCGTGTGTGTTCTCTGGAAAGTCGCCATGTTCTACTAATGAGCTTCGTACTTCAAAAGATGGACATGCCATGTCGAGGTTTGGCCCAGTCACCGACCAAAAACGACACTAGATATGCACAGAGAGCTTGCACAGAAACTATCATAGTTACATCTTAAGCCGCACGCATCAAACAATTCAGCATCATGAGTGACAAAGGTTCTCAACCGTCCAAAAGACGATGCATCAGCACAGCCTGTGTTGCCTGTCGCAAAAGAAAGTCAAAGGTTCGAGGCTTATGTTCTGATCCTAATAGGGCACTTTGCTGAGATTATATGCCTGCAGTGTGATGGAAATCTGCCAAGCTGTGCAGCTTGCTCCTCAGTATACCATACACCATGTATGTATCGGTATATCCGTTGAGAGACATTCATGAGCATCACGACTAACCGTGATAGGTGTGTATGATCCAAACTCGGATCACCGCCGTAAAGGTGTCTACAAGAAAGATACAGATACAACGCGGACCCGAAACACCACTTTGCAGACGTTGATCCAAGCAATACTGAACTATGAGGAAGCGGACGCTTTTGACCTAGTGCGTCAGATACGCGCTTGCGATGATCTCGAAGATGTAGCAGCTTCAATTGCCCAGGAGAAAGGGTTCATGTCTGCGGATCAAGTGACAAAGGAGTCAGCAAATAATGAGAATGCCGCCGAGATCGATCAGTTCGAATCAGAACTGGCCGGTAAAATGAGTGAGCTAATGCTCGATGGGTCTCGAAAATTCATTGGAGGTACTTCCAATCTCATCTTCTTGCCGCCGGACTGTGAGTTGGAGTCTTCCTCCATCTCGAATCGGCTCGCTCTCGGCACTGAGAACCAACCACACGCCGTGAGCCGCTGGACCCAAGTCACAGATGACGACTCTCTAATCAGCCATCTGATGACTATGTACTTCACATGGCACTATCCGTTCTTCACCATCCTATCTAAGAATCTGTTCTATCGGGATTACATCCGCGGTATCTCCAGTTCGTACTGCTCGGCGTTACTCGTCAATGCTATGCTAGCCTTGGGTTGTCATTTTAGCTCTTGGCAAGGCGCCTTCGAAAACCCCCAGGACATAGCCACGGCAGGGAACCACTTTTTCAAGGAGGCAAAGCGGCTCACATTGGAAAACGATGAACATGAGAATGCAAAGCTTTGTACAGTCCAGGCATTTGCACTCATGTCTGTCCGAGAGGCGGGGTGTGGTCGTGAAGGGAAAGGTTGGGTCTATAGTGGACTCAGTTTCCGCATGGCCTTCGATTTGGGATTGAACCTTGACGCCGCAAACCTCGGGGTACACAATCTTAGCGATGAAGAAATCGATGCTCGGCGGGTCACTTTCTGGGGCTGCTATCTGATTGACAAGTAAGTCTTGATAGAATGTACGTCTCAGTGCACCACTGACATTCAACAGATGCTGGTCAAATTACCTCGGTCGTCAGCCCCAGTTGACCTTGACCAACGCCAATGTGCCCAAGTTTGATGTTTTCCCACAAGAGGAAACAGAGTTATGGTCACCTTACACAGATGCTGGGGTTGGTCATGAAAACACGCAACCGTCACGAACCCGGGCTATTGCCCTTCAAATCTGCAAATTGGGTGAGATCAGTAGTGACGTGATCGTCTTCTTCTATCATCCAACCGAGCTGGAAAAGTCACCGTCCAAACAGTCGGAGCTAAAGAAGTTAAGTGATGTTCACACCCGGCTTGAGGCGTGGAAAAACAATCTGCCCAAGGAGCTGGTGGCAAAAGAAGGACAGTTACCCCAAGTGCTTGTCATGCAGTAAGTGACGCCGAGATGGGAACGTAGTGGTATATCAGCTAACACCTGCCACAGTATGCTGTATCAACTCCAGATAATTCACTTATATCGACCTTTCTTGAAGTACACGAAGGCCAACACTCCGCTACCTTCCCACGTCTCACCTCGCAAGATTTGCACCCAGGCCGCCGCGACGGTTTCCAAGCTTCTACGCGTCTACAAACGAGGCTACGGACTAAAGCAGATCTGCAACATAGCCGTCTATATTGCACATACTGCATGCACTATCCACATCCTCAATCTACCCGACAAAAACGCCCAGAGAGACGTGGTTCACGGCCTCAAGAATCTCGAAGAAATGGCAGAAGGCTGGCTCTGCGCCCGACGTACCCTTCGCATCCTCGACATATCTGCCAACAAATGGCAGATAGAATTACCACCCGAAGCCACCTCCATCCTCGAACGAACCCATTCGAAATGGGGCTCCTGGGGCTCTTGGGATCAAGCCACCTCCCCCTCAACCTCCGACGACTCCCCCATCGCAACCATGCTCCACCAACCCACAACCCCAAATCGATTCCATCCATCCGCACCTCCATTGCCACACGAACCCCACCCCGCATATCCCATCCCAATGGCTGGCACCCCGATGGGCCCTCAATTCGCCCCTCCCACCATGCCAATGCCCCCTCCTCCATGCGAGTGCATCCACATCAACGGCCCGACTTCGCTCCCCCGGAACCAACATACCTACGTCCACAAGTGGCGTACCAGTTCCCTCATCTCGCTGCATCCTCTTCGCCCCGGCCGAGCCCATGGTACGACACTACCGGAGCTCAAAACCCGCCTCCAAATACAACGACAACACCCATTGAGTCGCCCGTGTCGGGATACGACGGCACGGAGAACCTGGTCGGAGAGAGTCAAGACTGGTGGTCTAGAAATGCATCTGCGTATGGAATCGGGTTGGATCAGTGGAATGGTGCTTGGAATGCCCCTTCTCAAGATCAGCCTCCCCTTATCCAGTACAATAATGGTGGTCTTCTGTCTGTTGCTCGTCCCTCTACCTCTGGTGCTGAACAGCCTCGAGCCCAGGCGGAAATGTCGACTGGGTCCCCCTTCGACCCTAATGATACTCCTGGGTATGCCGATAGATGGGAATGATGCACATGATTTAGTACTTGTTACTTTATTCTGACTTACGCGACCATGTATTCTTGTGAGTTATTTGATACCACTTTCGGGGTTCTGTCAGGTCTCGGCGTTGTTGGTGCCATCTACATATTTGGGCTTGTATGTTGGAGATTGATATGATCGATTTATAAAGGAGATGAGAATCATAGAGCATTCAAAAACAAATTCGTCATAGATGGTCATTAGTCTTCATTTACCAACACCAAGGCGCAAAATGCTACTTTCGATAGGGTCATATGGAAGAGGAAGAAGGGAAGAAAGAAATAAAGGATTGCATTGGATGGTATCACTAGACAACATTAGTAAATCAAGATCAGTGAAACAGAGCAAAGGACTTACCAAGAAATAATCAGCAACAGGCTTCTTCGCAGGCATGCCCCTTGTATCCTGCGCCGCAGCCTCAAAGACACGGTACCTTCTTCCAGGACTGACAACCCTACTGTCCGACATGATTCCATTGCTCCGGCCATATTCACCATTGCTACGAGCGACAGTACCACCGCCACTGGCGTCCTCGCCCAGCTCCAAGATGGCGGCAACATTACCGCAACGGTAACAGTAATTGGGAGCAGACCAGACAGTGACAATGCCACCATCAAACATCTCCTTGTATCCCTCCATCACAAGCTGGTGGGCACGCGCAACAAGAGACAAGCCGTTTAGATGGTTGAACTGCTTGACAATATCGCCGCCAAACAGGAACCCAGCCCCACGGGGACTTAGTCCCCAACCTTCGATCTCATCAGGGTCTGACCAGAGCAGATCGCACATGGCGCCTTCGTGCGGCACTTCTTGTTTGCGGTCGATCAGTCGGATCTTATCGACAGAGTCGATGAGCGGTGATAGTCCACCGTGTACACAGAGGACCGCTCCGGTGCGACTGTTCGCGGCGCTGCCGTTTCCGTCACCGCTGGCGCCTGTCCCTGGTGCACCGGTTCGTGAGGGTACGCCAGTCTGGCCCGGGGCGGCAGCGATATCCCGTGGCGGGGAGATGTTTCGGGAATCTGTGGATGCGTTGGAGAATGCACGCCGTCGTGGGCGGTAAGTGCTCATCGTGACATGACCGCTGGAGTCAAGGACTTCTGTTTCTAGCTCGCTATCTTCGATCGGAACGTTGGCTGGACCCGTGTTGGTGGGTTCCAACTCTGAGCTCGCGCCGAGCACGATCGCGCCCAGAGCCAGGTAGTCGAATACTTCGCAACAGTACCGCCATACGTTGGCGCTGCCGTACTTGCGAATACACTCGTCGTAGAAGCCATATACTGTTGTGATTTGACGGGACTCGTGGTTGCCGCGGATCAGGGTGATGCGATCGGGGTAGCGGACTTTCAGACAGAGGAGAAGGAGGAAGGATTCGAGGGAGTAGAAGCCACGGTCGACGAAATCGCCCATGAATAAGTAATTTGTATCGGGGACGTCGCCGCCGACGCGGAAGAGTTCCATCAAATCGTGGAACTGGCCGTGGATATCGCCGCAGATGGTGACGGGTGCGTCGACGGACACAACGTTCCCTTCCTCGATTAAGAGCTCGCGCGCCTTGTAGCACAGTTCGCGGACTTGGCTTTCCGGGATCAGGCGACAGGCCCGCAGCTGCTCAATCGCCCTGTCAGACAGATACTGTTAGTGTCACGGGGGACGATGGGGAGCTATGGGAGCTATGAGCTATAGGAGGAATGAGGGGGTCATACCGGTCTAGGTCACTCATTTTGTAGAAAGAGGGAGAAGGACGGCTGGGTATTTAAGTCGAGAAAGCCCCAAGAGAATTCAGATGGCTCGGGTCTCTGTAAACAAGAAAGAGTCTCATCGTTGTGAAGCCATGGCGATGCGCGTAGCAGAGACTTGGAGAGCGGAACATCCAATCACGCGGGAGCCAGATAAGATTTAGATGGTCTCGGTCTACGCGGATATTCTCTCCACTCTTCTTCAATCCCCCTCCACCTTTCAAGGAGGTTCATACCCTCGTTAAATTCCGTGGTCAATCGCTCATTACTCAATTGAATCTCTCTCCGGCTGATCCTTCCATCTACTCCATCCAATTGCGACTATCACCACCACCCAAGTCGACTCCGCAGACCTCCGATGGCCTGAGAAAAATTACCAGAAACAGTGGACCACGCCCACCTCATTCCAATTGAATCCTCCAATTGAACCACTACCACTCGTCCAATTCTACTGCATACACAATGCCACCACATCTACACCCTCGGTCGCGGTCCACAACCGGTCTATTCGCCGGCACCCTCCTCGCATCTCTCCTGGTTGTCGGCATGCCCCATGTCTTCCCCTGTCCCTCCCCACGACGCACCTTCGCCGATTCAGAAATGACCATGACAGCCGACGGCCAACAAGTACCACGGATCCGTCGTCGACGACGAAAGGAGCTTGAAGCGGGCCCAGACGGCAGCCAGCCGGGTCAACCCACGCCCGTTGTGGACGAGGAGGTCACAACCTTCCTTCAAATGGAGGAGGAAGCAGAGAAACTCGCGCACATCAATCGAGAATGCCCTGTTCCCAAACCCAAGGGTGTATTAGGGGAGCTTTTAGGGTTCCGCAACATCCAAGCGAATTCTCAGCCCCAGCCCAGCGCCGTTCCGGAAGGAGACCGATAATGCGTTGTCGACAGTCTCCGGTTTTTGTTGCATTTTGTTCGGCTTTTTAATGATACCACGGATTTTTGAGAGAGTTGGGTGGAGAGGTTGTAAGAAGGAAGAATATGGTCGAGGTCTCGATGCGAGCTAGACCCTTTGTATTTCTCTATGTACAGTGAGATCACGAGATGTATAAAACAAATACCACTTCTATATGAAGATTAGAATCACCAAAAGAACTGTCTAGATCAAATTGAATATATACCACTTGCACGCCAATTGAAGTACGCTACCCAGTAGACCAGTAGGCGGAGCTCCGGCCACCTTGTAACATTCCTCCGTCAACCATATCTCGCCATGGCATTGAAAGCCAAGAGCCTCGTCTACGACGTGCTCACCAATCCAAAACACACAAAATGGATCGGACCACTCCTCATTCTCAGCGACGCTCTCTTCTGCGCCCTCATCATCTGGAAAATAGCCTGTAAGACGCGCAATTCCGTCGCGAACAGAGAAAACCGAACACCGAACCCAACTAACCACAAACAACCAGACACCGAGATTGACTGGTCAACATACATGCAACAAGTATCTCTATACATCTCCGGCGAACGCGACTACACCCAAATCAAAGGCTCAACCGGTCCGCTCGTCTACCCCGCCGCCCACGTATACATCTACACCCTGCTCTACCACATCACCGATGGCGGCCGTGATATCCTCCTTGGCCAGGCGCTTTTCGCCCTACTATACCTGGCTACACTGGCTGTGGTAGTCGCCTGCTACAGACAGACAGGGGCACCGCCATACCTGTTCCCGCTTCTTGTGCTGTCCAAGCGGTTGCATAGTATATTCGTTTTGCGGATGTTCAATGATGGCGTTGCGGTTTTTGCTATGTGGGTTGCTATTTATCTGTGTTTGAAGAGGAAGTGGACCGCGGGCATTGCGGTGTGGTCTTTTGGTGTTGCGATCAAAATGACTCTTGTGCTGCTTGTACCGGCTATTGCTGTTGTTACGCTTCTTGGGTTGGGGCTGGCCCGGAGTATTTCTCTCGGGGCTATGGCTGTTCTTATTCAGGTAGGGCTTCTTCCTGTTGTCCCGGGTTCTGCAGGGCAAGTTGGCTAATGAGGGAAATTACAGGTCCTGCTTGCTGTTCCCTTTCTTCAGACTAATGCTACGGGGTACCTCTCTCGGGCGTTTGAGCTATCCCGCCAATTCTTGTTCAAATGGACAGTGAATTGGCGGTTTGTAGGCGAGGAAGCATTTATCTCGAGGGAGTTCTCTGTGGCTCTGCTAGTGCTTCATATTTCGCTGTTGGCTATCTTCTTCATAAATTGGGTGAAACCTTCAGGGAAGAATGCTGTCCAGTTTGTCAAGGACACTATCCAGAGGCAACAGAAGACAGTCGCTCTCTCGAGATCCTTCATTATGACAGTGATATTGAGCTCACTAGCCATCGGCCTGCTATGCGCCAGGTCCTTGCATTATCAGTTCTTTGCATACCTCGCATGGGCCACCCCCTTCCTGCTGTGGCGCGCAGACCTTCACCCAGTCTTTATCTACGCCGTATGGGCGCTGCAAGAGTGGGCTTGGAACGTGTTCCCCAGCACAGACGGAAGCTCGGCGATGGTGGTGTTGTCGCTTGCGGTCCAGGTTTTTGGCGTGTTGTTCACCGGGTCGAGCGAAGTAGACAAGGAGGAAGAAAAGGGCAGCAATCGTCCGACTGTCCGAAAATGAGAGATACCCTAATTCATACTGAGGCGTTCATACGCCCCGAATCACTGCTCACGGCCTTCAATCCCTGTATACCGTAGTGGCTGCCGTTGACCAAGCGCTTGGTCCCTTGAGAACGTAATCACTCAGTCAGATTCATCCGATGAAGGCATCTGTCCAACACGAGACTCTTCCTCTTCGTCATCGGAGCCAACCAAGACGACTTGCTGTTTCACGAACTCCTTAGGCCTGCGAGAAAAACCACCAATTAGCGAATAAGTTCGTGGCCAGTCTCCTTCGACAGAACATTACCAGAAAGGAGCCTTCCTCCAAGCCTTCTCATCTCTGACAACATTGACAATCTCCCCTTCAATTTTATTGTCCCGCTCCTCTTGACCCTTGGTGTCAATCACGACGTAGGAGCTGCGCTTGATCCAGATAGTTGAGCGGAATCGTGCGGGCAATTCGACCAGCATTTGCTTCTTATCCGTCTTTTCGACCAAGTAGATGTTGTTTCCGGTGGCTTTGATTGCTCGCACGATCTGCTGGGTGTTGGATAGCTCGTCTGGTGGGGTCAAGGTCTCCTCTGCTGTGGCCAGCATCTTTCGGCGAGGCGGTCCCATTGTTGGTGGATTATGCGTGGTATATGATATGATGTGTTTAGCGGTTGAAGGGAGCAAATACGGTCAATTGCAAAGAAGTTGGTGGTTTGTGGAAGGAAATTCCATCGGGATATGGGACGCTGATTGGTGAAGGGGAGAGCGAGGTACGGTACACGGAACGGTGATTGGACAGGGCACGGCAGAAAGAGGGGATCCGGAGGCGGTGATGAACTACAACGAAGAGTACTAGAGGGACACAGTGACTGGAGGAGAGACGGGACCTACAGACTGGTCAAATACATATATTTTGATTTGATTTGATCCTCATAGAAGTATATTTGTTACTGTGACTTGTGAGTCTGTGAACTAAGTGTAACTGAGACACGTCCCGGGTTCGATGTTGTCTACCATCTTTGAGTACGGAGTAGTACTAGCAGTATGAAGTCGCAACCGTCAACGCGAATCCCCGTGCCAGCTGAGCGTCTCTCTAAGCTTCTGCGGACCTGGATAGCACTTTTTGCAGGTTCAACCAAGTGGTCGGTAATTAACTCATGGAAGTCCGGAGGAAGAAGATTTCTCAGTCTAGTTGGGATGTCTGACTGAACAGGGATCTGACTTGCTCCCATGTGCATCTCGGGCCTAGTCTGCATGATAGGTACAACGTAGGGCATGGTACTCGTTGGATCAATGCTCAATTCCATTGACTAGGCCTGCTTTGACCTGATTGTAGTACCTTTGCCCGAGGTTTCTTGACATGCCTATTGGTTTAAAATTACACGGTAGGTAACTAGATAGTGAGTCAAGTGACATCACCAGTCTCAGTCTCTCGGGCAGAAAGTATTCTAAGATGAACAAGTCATGCGGTACCGAAGAATGAGAAAAAGGCAACCACCTGTTTCGTCCATTGCCCCTCTATGTTATCTCGATGTATGCAGTAAGGGGGCGATTGGTGGCACGATCTATGCCCGATCTAAAGAGAGCGGTGACAGTTTTTGATATACATATTGGCACTTGAGACCAACCCGTGCCAAGGTGATCGTTCCGGACTGCTCCAGAGCTGTCGATCGTTCCGATTTCCCGTTAACAGTGGGAAAGAATCATAGACGGGAGTAAGAGTTGCTGAGTCGTCTGGACATGGCTCTGCCTGAACTGTTTTATCCGTACTGACCTAGTGTCTTAGTCTGAAGGGTTAAAAAGAAATGCGAAGAGATTAAAGACTTACACATTCATGACAAGACCTCGGACATACTTCACGTGTTGATGCGATACATTCATTTCGCCACGTTCTTATCGAAGTGCGTGGTCATAATCCGATCTGGCTGGGCTCTTAAGATCCCGCCCTACCAATTTCTCCCGGATGATCTAATCCATCTAATTAATGTGAGAACTTGACGCTGTTTGTTTTTCCTTAAGTCTCTTGTAATTCTAGTAATTCAACCCTCTCGGTCTCTTTCTACCTTCTTTCTGATCTTCATCCCCAATTTCGTCCGTAAAACAAAAGTGGTCAGTCATTGTGGTCTGTCTCACATTTTCCGAAGTGGCATTACCCGCGCCCGTTGCGCCCCCCCTTGTCAACAACAGCCCCGCGAATCCTCTCCCACCAACAACCCACCTTGACCTGGCGCAAGCGCACCCTTAAATTTTGAGCCAGCCGTGCTCTTTGTCCTCAAACCTGCCATCATGGATGGGGACGAGCTAATCGCCTCGGTCTTCCGCAAGATCGAGCGGGAGAAGGCCCTCATCACCGCTGCCAGTAATATGCGGCAGTCGACCGACAACCCCCTCGTGCAACAGAGAGTTGATGCCAACATCCGCGATGGCCGCAAGAATATCGCTTACCTGGAGGAGAAAATGAGAGAACTGCAAATTCGTCAAATGAACCAGGGAGGTGGTTCACCCGGTCAGCGTGGAGGCCCGGCGCCCCCGCCGAAAGACCACGAACAAGGCGAATATGGTGATGCTCAATACCCCCAGGGTGGTACTGGCTCGATGCCTTCAGGTGCTCCTTTTACCGATCCCCGACCTTATGCTCCGATCCCGAAAGCGAGGCCCAACTACACAAAGCTAGGTACGTACCTGCTATCACTCCTATCCTGCTCGTCGCGAGATAGTGTGCCGCGGTTAAATCGGTCGCAATGCTAATGTTATTGGCTATACCTCAGATCTGATTAAGTACGATACGCCGTATCTCGGACCGAAGATTCAGCTTATGCTGTCTCAACTCGAGTTCAAGCTGAGTGTGGAGATGCAATATAAAGCCGGCATTGAGAAGATGGTCCGCTTGTACCAGGATGAGGGAGACCGGAAGAGCCGCGCCGATGCCGAGAACCGTCGCATCGAGAGCAACCAAAAGATCCAGCTTTTGAAGCAGGCGCTGAAGCGATATGAGGATCTTCACGTTGATATTGAGTCGTCCGATGCTCCAGACGGTATGAACATCCTGCCCACCTTGCTGCATGTGTCATGATTCCATTCGGTTACTGACTAGAGTGCAGACGAGAGTCTCAGCAGCCCGAACATGCGCAAGCCGCTGACTGGTCTGTTGACGATGCGCATCCATGCGGTTAAAGATGTGGACCATGCGGCCAGTTCTCGATTTTCCCGCGGCCCAGAGACTTACGTGGTTGTCAAGGTGGAAGACACGATCAAAGCGAGAACCAAGGCTACCCGAAATGACAAATGGCTGGACGAAGGCTTCTCCATGGATATCGATAAGGCAAACGAGATCGAACTGACTGTTTACGACAAGTCGGGAGATCGCCCAACCCCAATCGGTATGCTTTGGGTGCGCATTTCCGATATCGCAGAGGAGATGCGCCGAAAGAAGATTGAGACCGAGCTCAATGCATCTGGCTGGGTGTCCGCCGATAAGATGGCCGATGGCGGCGCCTCTCGACATGATACCCATGGACCTCCCGTGGGTTCTTCACATGGTGCCAGCTCTGGAGGCCGGCCGGGTACCTCGAGCCACGGTGGACATGGGCATCATGGTGGGGAGAGTTCAAATGCTCCTCCGAGTGTGATGATTGATTCCTGGTTTGCGCTGGAGCCGGTTGGTCGCGTACAACTTCAAATGAGCTTCGGTAAGCTTGAATCTTCCAATATGATGAAATGCAAGAAGTGCATTTTGCTGACTTGGTATAGCCAAACAACTGAAGGATCGCCGTCCCTTCGACATTGGTCTCAACCGTCAAGGTGCCGTGCGCCAGAAGAAGGAAGAAGTACACGAGAAGCAGGGCCACAAGTTCGTTACACAGCAATTCTACAACATTATGCGCTGTGCGCTGTGCGGAGAATTCCTCAAGTATGCCGCGGGAATGCAATGTGCGGATTGCAAATACACCTGTCACAAGAAGTGCTACTCCAAGGTTGTCACCAAGTGTATCAGCAAAGCCAATTACGAGACCGACCCGGACGAAGAGAAAATCAACCACCGCATTCCCCACCGTTTCGAGGGCTTTTCCAACATCTCCGCGAACTGGTGTTGCCACTGTGGCTACCTGCTTCCCTTTGGACGCAAAAATGCCAAGCGTTGCTCTGGTAGGCATAGCACTGACATCGCAGCCTTCGTCTATCATATGCTGACCTTCATATCTCTAAAGAATGTAGTCTCACTTGTCACGCTCAGTGCACTCACCTTGTACCCGATTTCTGTGGAATGACGATGGAAGCCGCAAATCAAATTCTCGAGACGTTGATTCGCACCAAGAATCACAACAAGTCTGCTTCTGTTAGTTCCGGCCTCAGCAACCGTACCCTCCGAGCAGGTGGCCCGCCGCAGCCCGCTCAAGACAACGCTGCTCTCTCCTACCCCCAGAAACCAATGGAGGGCCCCTACGGGGCTGTTCCTAGACAACCCTCCGCCGAAGCGGTAAGCGCAGCCACTAATTCGTTCATGACTCCACAGTCGCCAATCTCTGCACAGGCTGCACAGCGCCAACAACTGCCACCGAAGTCGCCCACTGGGGCATCCGCCGCAGCTGCAGCAGCTGCAGCAGCTACCGGACTACGCAGCCCACAATGTATGGAATTTCCTGACTATCGATTTGAGAAAAGTCCGTTGTATTAATCAAGTTGCAGCTGAAATGGGTCGTCCTGTTACGCAAGCACAGGCACCTCAACACGCCCATTATGACCCGTCCGCCTACGCCAATTTCCCCCAGCAACCTCCACCCCAGGCTATGCAGAAGGTGCAACCTTCTCAGTATCCGATGGCACCGCCCCAACAGGCCATGCAGCAGGTGCCTCAGCAACAAGTTGCAGCCCCGGTCAAGGAGGACGTCGGATCGCAGGCAAAGACCCGCATTGGATTGGATCACTTCAATTTCCTTGCTGTTCTTGGAAAGGGTAACTTCGGAAAGGTTATGTTGGCTGAAACAAAGAGCACCCGCAAGCTGTATGCCATCAAGGTATTGAAGAAGGAATTCATTATCGAGAACGACGAAGTGGAAAGCACCAAGTCTGAGAAGCGTGTGTTCCTGATCGCCAATAAGGAACGTCATCCGTTCCTCCTTAACTTGCATGCTTGTTTCCAAACCGAGACTCGTGTCTACTTTGTCATGGAGTACATCAGTGGTGGTGATCTCATGCTGCACATTCAACGCGGCCAATTCGGCCTCAAGAGAGCACAGTAAGTCACATTTTGGTCTTACCTTTATATTTGGGAACGATATACTAAAGCCAGCGCTCTAGATTCTACGCCGCCGAAGTCTGCTTGGCGCTCAAGTACTTCCACGAGAACGGTGTTATCTATCGTGACTTGAAGCTCGATAACATCTTGCTGACCCTGGATGGTCACATCAAAATTGCTGATTATGGTCTCTGCAAGGAAAACATGTGGTATGGTGGTACAACCAGCACTTTCTGTGGTACTCCTGAATTCATGGGCCCAGAAGTAAGTAAAACAAATATCTTTTCCGGACGAAATCAGGGAACTGACGCTCTTTATAGATTCTGCTGGATAAGAAATATGGCCGGGCTGTGGATTGGTGGGCGTTCGGTGTCCTCATCTATCAGATGCTTCTGCAACAGTCTCCGTTCCGCGGTGAAGACGAGGATGAAATCTACGATGCCATTCTTGCCGACGAGCCTCTCTACCCGATCCACATGCCTCGCGACTCCGTGTCAATTCTCCAGAAGCTGTTGACTCGCGAGCCCGAGTTGCGTCTGGGCTCTGGCCCCACCGATGCCCAGGAAGTTATGTCTCATGCCTTCTTCCGCAACATCAACTGGGATGACATCTACCACAAGCGGGTGCCCCCGCCATTCATTCCCACCATTAGCAGTCCTACCGATACCAGCAACTTCGATTCGGAGTTCACCAGCGTGACTCCAGTTCTGACGCCTGTACAGTCTGGTAAGCTCTTTCTCTCTTTCTAGTCTTTATCTGCTGGAGGTTTACTGACTAATCTTTGTTTTTCAGTCCTTTCGCAAGCTATGCAGGAAGAGTTCCGTGGATTCTCCTACACTGCTGACTTTGCTTGATCTCACAATGTGTGATCGGGGTATTTATTACTTGATTGGACCCCTCTCTTGCGTCGACGGGGATGTCAATTTCGGTTAATGAGCGCTTAATGCCGACATGTCCGGTCTCTTCGCGGCGCCGCCCATCTCCCGCCCTTTCCAGCACCGTTTGCTTTTCAATTGCTCCAACATACCCAATTGCAGTTCCGTTCAAGTGCCGGTGTGGACGCAGGACCTCTTCACTGACATGCTTCGTTTGCCGAATACCATGGTTAATGAACCCTCCAGGTTGCTTTTGCTTTCTCGATTTCTGCTTGAGTTCATCTAAATTGCTTTGCTCTATTTTCTTCCGCCTTTATTTCTGTTCAAGTTCTCTTCCGACTGGTCGGCATCACGACTCTGGTCTATGTCCGGCAAACGGTGACCCAAAAAAAATGGAGAGGAGGAGGATGGACTGCCACATGGCTGTTCTATGAAGTTTTCTTGATGAGAAATGACGAAGTTTGAACATCTATGAAGACAAGCGTAGATCCTTTTCGGGTTTGCGCGTTTTACGTCCGGTATTCTTTAGCGGTTCGTGGTATGGAGAGAAGGAGATACAAATACGAACTATAATCTTATCATATTTCTCTATAGTTGTTCATCTTGTGAGACCATCCATGTAGTATTGTAGCAGAGGGATATCAGATACGATTGTCTATACACAGTTCGGAGTCGCACCTTCCCTCTGAGACGATTGCCCTAACCCCGTTCCTTCCCAAGTAGATTCCTACATCTTGTGTGACTTCCTCGGTTTGAACCAGCCATACGCAGCAGGTACGTCATTTCGGTTATATTTGCCCAGTTCTTTCCTTTTCTCACGACCCTTAGCACTTTCTCCTGTTTATGCCACTTCCTCAGCCTCTTGTCTTTGTTCCAGAAATAGATCAAGCCAAGCTCTGTCTTCAACATGCAAAATCGAGAAAAGCGTCTTTCAAGTGCTTCCAAGAGAAAGTGCCCTCGAGAAACAAAGCAACCTCATCCGCAACAAAAGTTCCAAGCACAAAGAATGAAAGAATACTCCAGACATTGAGTCCTCACACTGTCAAAAGAATGGCTAACACAGGTCGCCCGCTCTGTTGGTTCACTTATCAACAGAGTGCAACGAAACGTTAAAGTCAATCATCACATTTGATTTCCCCTGGACCACGAATCTGATTTCCACCTCCTGTCTTGCTTCCGAGAGATCTAGGACAACGACCCTGAGATCCAAAGCCCCTGTGAGAATTAGACTCATATCAGATCACCTTAGACTTTCAAAATCTTCATCACACTCCACAATCCAGATCCCCTTAATATTCCCAGCTTCCCCTCTCCTGCAACTCCGGTCCAGCCACGACTGGAGCTCGCAGTTCGTTGAATCGACAATCCTCCCACCCTCGATTAGTCTGAAGACTCAGTAACCGTCTCATCGTTGCACACGATGACCACAACCCCCATTCTCTATGAGGATCAAAGCGAGGTAAGGAGTTTGTATCCATAAATGTGGCCCCTCATAACACTCCAATTCAGTCTCACTCACTCATGCATTCCTCCCGGGTTGATATCTTGCTAACATATGCACCAGGTGAACTCTCCGCATACGCAGGCCTCCATACCGGACGATATGGACACGGAAGATCAGTACATGGCCAACCAAGTCAGTAATTCTGTGCGAGGGCGCCCCAGAAACAAACGCAAACGATCTAATGATATCGGCCCAAGTGAGACTGGGGAATCAGAATGCGACTCAACTACTACTGAATACAATGCTGGAAGTTATAGCAGCGATGGCATCGACGACAGTGAACCTTCTTCCTTGCCACGGGCGAAGCGAGGGAAGAGGAGTTCGGCCAAAGATGATGATTATTACGCTCAGCCAAAGACCACCAAAGCTAAGCAGAGAACGAGAAAACTTTCCGATAGCATTCCTCACCTAGGAGGGGCCGACTTTCCCAACGGGGAAGACCAGTCTGGTTCATCAGACGAAGAAAAGGATACAATAAAGGCACAAAGGCGGGCTCGAAATAAGAAATTTGCTCGCGAGCGGGAACAACGTCTACTTCAAATTGGGAAACTTACCAAGAACGATGACCTGTCTCCGGATGAACAGCGCACCGCTCATCAACTTCTTACTCGTGGTACCATGCCAACTATCTATAAACATTGGCAGTTAGATTTTCCTACAGTTGCAGATGCCGTATTCTTCTCAGGGGAAGACAGAGACCCCAGGCTCACGGAGACGCACTTCGTGCTCGAAACCGACAAAGGTACGGAGTTCGACGCGATCATTGCCTTCCGAGATCTTTTGGAAATTTGCGGCAGGGTGAAAGACTGCTGTAATATCCTGAAGATATCTCCTTATGAGTGCATTGTGAGGACAATTCGGAGATACCTGACCTGGGCAATGAGGGATGCACGTATCAGAGCCCACCCGAACACAACCCCGGTGCACATCATCTATTGCAAGAAGGAATACGAAACGCCAAAGGCCGCCATCGACCACGTCGCTGCAGCATTAGCGAAGTTAGCGGAGAAATGGAGGAGCCAACTCGGTGCATTCCATGATAATAAGGGATTCTGGCCGGTATTGATCGGAATCGTCGTCTATGGACCTGGCCTTGTTATCATCGGCTTGGATACGAATCCCCAACCACATTGTAAATCGCCGGGAGTCAGGTTCCTCGGTCAAGTTGATTTTATGAGCTCTGACAGTGATATTTGGTCCACCCTGGGTGTTGCGATCGTCATCAAGCATATCCAAAGAACGATGATAAAGCTGGCCATGGCTTACAACCATCCGTTTGTGGCACCAATCCTTGATGAATCTACCAAAGCTATGGATGACCACGACCCCGATCTTTGATCGCCACCGTGGTAGTCCAAGACATGTAGTACCTAAGAGGTCGGGCTGCGATCTACGTCATAGGTCCGTGTCACGAACCTAGGGATCTATATGCGGCATGCCTGTTTAGGTACCTGAGACCAAGTGCTCATGATCTTGCCTGGGCTTTCAGGTACGGCATCTGAACTCATCTCAAGCTTGCCTTGCAAATAATATAAACCTGGAGTAGTTATGGTACTGTTCATTGTTGTACGACAGTGGAGCTCAGGTACATCTCAAGCAATTGTTGTCATTGAAAGTGTCGTGATCGATGCGAGGACTGATTTGCCGACCAAATCTCCACTTCTATGCACTTCGGCGATCAATCACTTGTCCAGGGGCCCGCTACGCCCGCTGTTTTTAATCGTAGAAAATCTCGCATTCTGGTTATTAGGAGGAATAGGAATACCGCTTGTAGTTCCATGAACTCAAGTCTGAAGAAGAATACAGTGTGCTTTTTAATCCCAGCGAGCTCACCAGAAAAGTTCGTCCACGATGATTTCCGACCATGAAGCTACAGAATCCTCGCCTTTGCTACGCAACATCGACCCAGAAGCCGCAATTAGTTCCAAAAAGACAGGATGGCGACAAGAACTGGCGATAATTTCACGATACTCTGCTCCGCTCATGGTAGCACTCTTGCTTCAACATGCATTGACCGGTTCTAGCATCTTCATGGTGGGCCATCTGGGGAAAAATGAAATCGGAGCCGTAAGCTTGGCCAACATGACTGCCCAAATCACGGGATATTTCGTCTTCCAGGGTCTAGCGACATGTCTAGATACTTTATGTCCTCAAGCACATGGCTCAGGGAAGCTGACTCTGGTCGGGCTTCATGTTCAGCGCCTGACGCTTTTCATGCTCATCCTCACAATTCCAATTGGCGTCATATGGTATAACGCAGACCGGACTTTCTTGCTCCTTTTACCGTCTGAATCACACGAGACTGCCCGGCTCGCAGGCTTGTATCTGAAAATTGCCATTGCAGGAGCTCCCGGCTATGCTTGCTTCGAGTCTGGAAAGCGGTTCTTCCAGGCGCAGGGAATGTTCGGTGTTAGTTTGGTGGTTCTGTTGATCTGCTCTACATTGAATATCTTCATGGGTTGGTTATTTGTCTGGGTATGTCCTGCTGCATCGAACCCTCCCAACTACTCAGTCGCTGATATGCTTTCCTTTAGAAACTGCAATGGGGTTTCATTGGTGCGCCCATCGCCGTCGCGATCGCAAATACTTTGTTACCGGTCTTGCTGGCTCTTCATGTCATCTTCATCAAAGGCTCTGAATGCTGGCACCCTATCTCTGCTGAAATGTGGCGTGGTTGGGGTCCGATGTTGCGGCTTGCCATCCCAAGCTGTCTGATGATCGAAGCGGAGGTCCTTGCATGGGAGGCTATGACGATCATCTCCTCGCGTCTGGGTGCAACCGAACTGGCAGCCCAAGCTGCCATGTCGACACTTGCGGATTTCGCATTCCAGATTTCGTTTTCGATCGCTGTCGCTGGCGGTACGCACATCGCCTATCTGCTGGGTGCGGGCTTCCTCCAGCGTGCGGCGACGGCAACTAGGGTCATGCTTCTTGGTGCTCTTGGTGTTGGCTTGACAAATATGCTTGTGATCCTTGCTCTTCGTGGAGTGATTCCTGGTCTATTCACTGATATCGGCGAGGTCTGGCACTTGATCTTCGTTTTGCTTCCTCTGAATGCTATTATTCAGATACCGGATGCTCTGGCTACCTCCCTCAATAGTCTGCTGCGAGCTGTGGGGCGACCGGATATCGGGAGTTATGTTCAGCTCTCGATCTACTACCTCGTGGGATTGCCCTTGGGTATTGCATTTGCGTTTGGCTTGGACTGGAGCATTTTCGGGTTGTGGTGTGGCATTATGATTGGTCAATCGATTATTGTGACCATCGAGGGCTTTTACTTCTGGAAAATGGTGGACTGGGCGAAGGCATCTCGAGAAGCCGTAGAGCGGATGTGATCTACGGAGCCGCGACATTGTTAAAATATCTACGACTTAGCGTATCACTTCAGACATAGCAGCGAAATGAATTATCCTCCTTTCGTTAATATACAGATCTGCCGAGAAGTTCTTCCACTGGTGCACAAAGTAGTAAACTTCTATACTTGAACGTCACATGACCGGTCCCGCTGTTGACGCTATTCCCAACGCTGCACTCTTCACGCACAGCATCACGCAGGACTCCACCATGGATGCCGCCGATGATCGAGATGTGAAGCTCCAACGAGCCTCTGGGGATTTGGTGACTGAGTTTTCTGCAAAGCTGCCATTGCTGTTGTGGAGATCCCATAATGGGACTCCCCTCCGTACCCCACGCAAATGGGCGCAGGTCACCAAGACAGAGAAGCTCGTCAGCCTTGTAAGACCTGACCGAATAGTTCTTTCTTGCCATTTCTCCTATATGCATCTGCTGATGATTATGTAGCTTGAACCTTTCCAAGAGTGGCCTCAGCTGTTGGATCCACATTTGCAAAAAGTGCTCCCTCCTTTAGTGGACGCCTTTCTTGCATACCTGCTCAAGCATCGCACCCAGTATGGCTCGGTCCCACCCAAGTCCTCCCAAGGAGGAGAAGTTTATTCTCTGCCAAGAGCTATCTGCAGGTTGCTGTACACTTTTTGCAAAGTCCGCGGCGTCAAGGTCATCAGCAGGTTCTTAAACAATGAGCCGAAATATCTTGATTCGATGCTGAGAGCTTTCATCGAATGGGATGCGGTCCGGTCGTCCGATCCCGGGGATTCGGTAGAATCTGAGCACCAGCGACTGATTTGGGAAGAACGCTATGTGATGCTGGTGTGGCTTTCACATCTTTTGCTTGCTCCATTCGACTTGTCCTCGTTATCATCAGATAATATCCCAGTGCCCTATGACAACTTGCAAGGGTTGGATTGGCTATCGTCTGACACTCCTATGCTTGCGAGATCAATACTTTCCTTGTCGTTGCATTACGTCGGTGCACCGGGCAAAGAACGAGAGGCAGCGACTGCGCTCCTGGCGCGATTGGCTTTGCGCGGAGATATGCAAGCTCTCGGCATGCTCAAAGGTCTGATGCAATGGGCTTTCGCTATTTTTCAGCCGGCAGGGAACGTTGAATCGCCCTCTGTCTATGCTTGCATTGGGGTCCTCACATTCATTGCTCGCTTGAGTGCATCGGGTCAAGTAGAGGACTTTGCCTCCTCGATCAGTGATGTCCTCCACGAAACTATCAAGGTATGCGAAGGGCAGTCTTCGGTGTCTGCTACAATTCAGTCATCTGCGTTGGCCAGAAAGATAGCTATCAAGATCCTTCGCAACATCACAGTCATGTCCTTATCTGTGAACGAACGAGGGGACGGTCGCATCACGGATGACCAGTTATCGACCATCTTGGAAGATGCCATAGATCATTTCTTGGTCTCCCTGGCCGACAAAGATACACCCGTGCGATTTGCGGCTAGCAAAGCGCTCAGCATCATCACTTTGAAGTTGCACCCAGAAATGGCGACTGAGGTCATTGAGGCGGTCATTGACTCATTGGGAGAGAATATCCTCTTCGAAAAAGAGGATGGCTCTCTCATAACGCCCTCTCAGGCAAGAAGGATCGGTACACACTCTCTCAAGCGAAATCTCAGTGCCGTTGATGCCCAGCGATGGCAAGGGCTGATTCTGACACTGTCCCATTTGCTGTTCCGCCGGGCACCCCCTATCCGCCAACTGCATGAGATTCTCCAGTCACTTGTATCTGGTCTGGGCTTCGAGCAAAGATCTTCTACTGGTAGTTCTGTAGGAACTGGTGTGCGGGATGCGGCATGCTTCGGTATCTGGGCCATGTCTCGAAAGTATACAACACCAGAACTCCTGGCACTACAATCCCAGGTCATAGCATCGCCAACTGGTCAGCGAGAGGTCGACGTCCTGCAGAAGCTGGCCGTGGAACTTGTCTGTGCAGCCTGTATCGATCCCTCTGGCAACATCCGACGCGGGTCTTCTGCTGCTTTGCAGGAGTTGATTGGTCGCCACCCAAATACCATTGCGCAGGGTATTCCTCTCGTGCAGGTTGTGGATTATCATGCGGTTGCTCGGCGTTCTCGTGCACTGATTGATGTCGCTAAAGCTACGGCCTCGCTGGATCAGATATACTGGAGTCCGCTTCTGAGCGCTTTGATGGGTTGGAGGGGTATTGGTTCTCTAGATGCCGAGTCTAGAAGACATGCGGCTAAATCTATTGGGATCTTGAGCACGCAGGAATTATCAAAGACCATGAAGCTGGTTTTGGATCTCTTGCTGCAAATGTTCTCTCATATATCTCGGAATGATGTGGAATCACGACATGGCTGTCTGTTGGCCATTGCTGCTACAGTTGATGCTTTTACTTCTCAGTGGGAAGAATCAGCAGACACAAGAGATACCCCAGAAGCCAGAGCTGTCGTTTCTCAGGTTGCCAGCATCTGGGAGATTTTCGGTTCTCCATCAGCTCCTAGCGATGATGACCTGACCTTCCAGACTTCACGCCCGGAATTGACGGCAGAGGCATCGTCCTGTTTGATCTCCTCACTATCTCGGTCTACTGTCACGACAGGATTGTCCCAACCTGCGGAAGCATCGCTGAACCGAGCACTGCAGATACTGTCTCTTTGTGTTTCTAGAAGCGATGATATTTCTATTGAAACGTCCTCAACGGCCTTATGGCAGCTATTTCCCCTGCTATCGTCATCGAAACAGGAGGAAATGGTGCGCACATGGTTCTCTCATCTTCGCGCATCATGGAGATTGCCGACAGGTCGTGGTCAAATTGTTGCACTTGGAACGGTATTCGAGCGACTTGGGGCACAAAGCGACCTCCAAGATGATATAGTGACTGAAATCCTCCGTTATACAGGGAAGGAAGAGCTTATCGAGAAACGAGTTGCTGCTGTGAAATGCTTGGCTACCAATGTCTTGCCGCACATGGGTATGTGGCATATCTCTCATGTCCAGGCTGACCTTGTGAAGGGACTAACAAATTCCCAGCTACTACTGATAAAGTCGCGAGTAACTTCCTCGACTTCCTGAATGACTACACCACCGACAGACGAGGCGATGTTGGATCCCTCATCCGAGTTGAGGCGATCCAAGCAGTCGGCGTCTTGCTGCACCGAGAAGCAAGTTCAACGCCACGCTCTTCGCTCATTCAAGATTTAGTCGGGTGTCTTTGCCGTCTTGCATGCGAAAAGCTTGACAAGGTTAGGTTACAAGCATGGATTTCTCTACAGGGCTTCTGGGAAGCATCACGGGATCTGCCTCCACTTGAAAGGTATT
Organism: Penicillium bovifimosum; assembly: GCF_028826915.1. Taxonomy (NCBI): domain Eukaryota; kingdom Fungi; phylum Ascomycota; class Eurotiomycetes; order Eurotiales; family Aspergillaceae; genus Penicillium; species Penicillium bovifimosum. The sequence continues at coordinate 923,819 of NW_026622717.1, read as the reverse complement.
CAAGATCGAACCAGTATAAATCACTCAAATCCAATGGCTAACAAAACCAGAAAATTCGAGCACTTCAGTCATGTTTCCTCACAGGAGTATTTTGCTCAGCTGCTCACCCTGCAGAACGTGGACTGGCTTCGTCTTCCCTTATTACAAGGTCTTGCTACATCCGCTATCTCGGGAGCTGAGGGTCTCGTCCGAGCATGTCGATCAGCCCTAATCCAGTTCCTTAACTCTCAAGACCAATCCCAACGTCAGGAGATATTGATGATCTTTTTGCAAGACCTTGCTACCATACTAGGTGATAATCTTCAAGATGACCGGTTTGCCATTCCCGCCGTTGAGCTCGTTGCGTTCATAATTGACAGCTATGTCGCTGTCATTCCCGACGGCTCGGATGCAAGGTATGCGACTTTTCCTTCTCTGTCTACCTAGATCATTCACTGACTTCTTCCAAGTTTCCGGAAACTGTTTACGCTAGTTCAAAAGGCACATTTTAGATCGGCAAATATCGCTCGATTGGAAGCTGCAGTCAAAGTTTATGCTGCATTGGCGAGAATTGACACGCTGCGGGAAGGTGTTTTGAAGAAGCTGACTGGGCTGCTTTTGCATCCTTTCCCAAGGGTATGTTCATTCAATTACGTTTTCATTTTGGAGCTAGGTACTGATCAATCGTTCATGTAGGTTCGATCAAGTGCTGCAGAGTATCTGTTTGTATTGACAGACTCTAAGATTGCCAAGTACGAAGATTGGTCCGCGCCGGCTAAGCAACTGAAGCCCCAGGTGGATAGTATAAAAGCTGCTCTTTCTCTGGAGAGCTAGAAAGATTACACAGATAATAGTCACATAGATCTTACTTTCTAAGATGAACAACCCGCTAGGCGCTAGCTATACTGGGTTGGAATACATGAGGGACGGGACACTTTCTGCACATTGCTAAGTAAAAATGTAAGTATTCATTCTCTATCCATATGTGAAGTCTATGCTACTAGGTATGTATGTCATGAGAGTCTCGCGGACTGTACAATCGTGCAAATGATCCGTTATCCCAGCCGATCCTGGGTCCCCAAATGCCTTGAAGTGAAGTCTGAGCGGCCACAGAACCACTTCACAAGTTCAAGCGGTAACCCGCAAAGAACTCAAAGATATATTCAGTCGCATTGTAAGGAGACTTTCCCAACGGACACTGATCAGCATGTTCAGGATAGTCATCATTGCCGACAGTACTCGGCCAGCAATGACCATTCTCACTCTCCCGATAATGCTGAACAATCTCCTTTTTCCCATCACAGTCCCAAGAAGCATGTTTAACAAGTGGCTTCACAAAGACAGTCTCGTTCCTAGCCCACCTAGCATTATCACCACACCCATTGCGAGCCGCCCAACCGTGCAGAAAATCAATCACGGGCAGTTTCGCATTTTTCTCCGTGTTGCCATCGATAGGCGCCGTAGTATCCGCCGTGCCATGGAACTCCAAGAATGGATAACCCTCCTCACGCTCAGCAGGCTCACAGGGCCCAATGCCTTCTGTCTCGTCTGTATCATAGTAGGCGCCGCTGACGGAAGCAAAGGCCGCGAACCGGCTTCCCACGGTGGCATTGCAGGCAATGACGGATGTGAACCCACCACCATTCGACTTGCCAGCTGAGTATACCCTGCTCTTGTCGATGCAGAGATTCTCTTCCATGTGGTCGAGGAGGTCATTGGTGAAGTCGAGGTCGTTGGGCCGTGACAGGTCTGCATTTGGGTTGGAAAGCCAGTATCCGTTCGTGCTATCTGGGTAGACGGCAATACCGTTGGGATTGAACTGTGGGTTCGAGAACTGAGAAAGGGCCTCTTCCTCTAACATGTCACGCGTGGCACCGTGGAAGGAGAAGTACAGTGGCGTCGGCTTGTTCTTGTCATAGTTGGCTGGGATGTATAGTCTGTATCGACGGTCTGTGCCCGGAAGGGTAAGGTTGTGGCTTGTTCCTGCCTCTGGGAAGCTGCAAGGGAGGGCTCTTCCACAGCCTTTGGACTGAGCTGTAGACAGGCTCGCTAGGGCTGCGAGGGGTAGTAAGGATGTGAGACGCATCTCGTTTCTGGGGGATTTGAGGGAAAGAAAGGCGCCTGGGGGGAACTTTGCCTTGACTGTCTTACCTTGGGAATACCTTTTTATACTTACAACTCAGACAAGTACAGTAAGCAGACTGCCGACATCGCACTTTACATTGCGATTTTTCCCGGTTACTGCGAGGGGTTATGGAGTCTAGTGCTCTTTGACGCATGTCTGGGAGGTGGGTAGTTAACGAATTGACCCCTTGGGGAATACGCGGTTCATACACTTTGCTTTGTTATACGCAGTACAAATGATGGATCAGGTAGTTCGATGGATGATCATTGCGGGGGGTGAGTCTAGTGAGTCCCCGCTTAGACATTTGCCGGAAATGTATTCAGAGTGATTGGTTAAGACGCCGAAGCTCAGATGTCTTAGCTTTTGCTTCGTTCCGACATCCTTGTAATTACCCTATTGGGCAATCTGGGGCACGATCTCGTTCGGTCAAACTCCGATTTTCTGTGTATAAATAAGACATATGTAAAAAAAAGATGCATGAAAAGTGGGGGGGACGCAGAGAACAAAGAAGAGAACGGGGAGAACGAGTACTAAAAATAAAAAATAAAAAGAAATGTGCATCATCCGTGAATCGAACACGGGCCTCGTCGATGGCAACGACGAATTCTACCACTAGACCAATGATGCTGTTCTATGATTAGAGCCAGTACTTTAGGTTACATAACCTAATATTCGACCCCATCTCCATCTCTCCCGCTCGGAGCAATCAGAAGCTCAACCTCGCCGCCTTCTTGGAGCTACAACAGTCGCAACCATGGCAGCCGTATCTGCACCTCCTATTCCCCCTAATGCGACGTGAGTACTATATATATCCTTATCGCTCATCAATTCCCATGCTAACAGCCCTTCGCAGAGTCTATGTGCGCCGGTCCCTCCCCCTCTATCATATCAGCACCGCGCTTTCGCAATACCGCTCACGTACTGACAGTTTCCTTCTGCATCAGGTCAAGAATTTAGACGAACGGATTAAAGTTGATCAGTTAAAATCCGCCCTGGAGGAGATTTTCTCAGAGTATGGAAACATTATCGAGGTCGTCGCGAAGACGAACCTGAAGGCCAAGGGCCAGGCCTTTATTGTCTTCGACAATGTCGAGTCCGCTACCCGCGCAATCGACGAGATCAACGGCTTCGATCTCTTCGACAAGCCCATGGTGCTGGCCTATGCGAAGACACCAAGCGACGCGACAGTCCAACGGGAAGGTGGTAGTGAGGAGCTCGAGGCTCACAAGCGCCGACGTCTAGCGGAGAAGGGTACGATGAACGGATCCCATATGGCGCAATATCAGCGAGGACGCGGGCCCATGCTAACTACGATTGTTCTACAGAACGGAAACAAGCCCAGGAGGCCCTCGAAGCGCAGAAAAAACTCAAGCGTCCCGCTGTCGCTGCAGAACCCGCACGTCCAGCCAAAACCACCAAAGGTGCCGGTCTCAAGCCTACCACGGGCACTCCCGCCGCCGTCATTCCGGACGAGTACCTACCGCCCAACAAGATCCTGTTCTTGCGGGAACTGCCCGACGATGCTACCGAGGAGAGTCTCACTGCTGTGTTCAACCGGTTCGAAGGATTCCAGGAAGTCAGAATAGTGCCTGGGCGCAAGGGGATCGCATTCGTCGAGTACCAGAGCGAGGCTGGGGCAATCAGTGCCAAGGAGGCTACGTCGGGTATGTCCATGGGCGCCCAAGGCAAGGCCATCCGTGTTACCTACCAGCGACAGTAGTTGTGGAGTGGTGTCTTGCTACAAAATATCCCGGTCTCGTTTTCTTCTTTCTGGCGTTTGGTAAGGTCTCATCTCCAGTGTGTGTTTTAGAAATACGGAGAGATTTATCACTGTTCCCTTGCTTTTGCAATGTATCAAGGTTGCGTATCACATGAAGTTTAATATATTCCAAGGTAAATGAAATGAGTCAAAAGGGCTAGAACGAGTAGACACAGTAGTACATGTCAATCAGACAATGAGGATGCCAACGAGGAATAGAGTATCAATGTGGAACAAATAGCAGTCTAGAAGATAACATCGTTGTCTTCATCTTCACCCAGAACATCCTTCGTCTCTTTCTCTTCCTTTTCAACGGCCTCTGGGTGTGCTGCTTGCTCTTCTGCTGCCTTTTGCCGGGCTGCCAGAATTTCAGCGTCCGCAGCAGCAACGTCTCTCTGCTTCTTGCCGGAGACCTTCTTTAAGCGGTAGAATTCCTCTCGGTCCAGCTCATCGAGTTCGGAGTTGATGTCTTGAGAATGGTTAGTTTGGCCCAGGGGTACTCAAGGTAGATGTTACAAACATTTGATAGTGTTCTCAGTGCGGGGAATGATAACGTGCTCACTAGTGGTAGTGTTAGTATGCAGAACTAGGGAAAGGTTCGGGCATTTTCATCGTACATTGCGTTCACTGTATCAAATAAGTTAGCTGCTGGCTCAAAGGCATGGTATACGGGAGCATGACTTACCTCTCCGGTTGACAACCTTGATCACTTCATCCAGAATCAAGAAGGCAGTCTGCACAGATGGTGAGCATTACCCTACTCCAATGCATACATATCATGCATACCTGTAAGCTAGCCAGTTCCACCAATGTCTCCACTGCCCGTGCATATGTCTCCCGGCAGCGTTGAATCTGTTGTCCTCCCTTTCCTAGACCTGTCAAACCAAAGTCATTGACGCCGTCTTGTGTGTAGCTCTCGAATGTCGGTAACAGAACACCGGACACGTTCTCCTGCTTGGCTCGCACGCGGAAACGAGCCTGCTTGGCAGACTCCTGGATCTGGTAGCCGATATCTCCACCCACGGCGTAGCTCACTTCGGCCAGGGAGAAAGCTGCAATCTGCATGACCCGTCCCATCTTTTGTTTGGCTTCATCGATGCGGCGTGTGATGTCTGTTGGGTATGATTAGCGCGTTCGATAAGGCGGGGAACGGGAATGTGCCGGTACAGCATACCTCGGAAACGTCTGAATGAGATATTAAGTCAGTATATAGTGTAGAAATCAAGGAAGACAAAAGAACCGTACTTTGTTAAAGCTTCACTCTTTCTCTTTAGTAAAGTATGACCGATCTCCGCCCCCTTCAGCTTGTTCTTCATCAAGCCCAATGACTGGCGAGTCGGGAATACTGCCTCTCGGCCCTGCACAGAGGTCAGATACAATTGCTAAAGCATCCTCCAGTAGCAACTCACAACGGCGCCCGACATAGCTGCAGCAGATCACAGATAAGAGCAGAGCCTCTGTTATTCAGTTGGAGTAATGCGGCCACGATATGACGCCGATAAAGCTCCACCGCCCGCCTGATACAGAGAGGTCATGTGACTGTAATCAATGTGGGAACCTCATCCGTTTACGGGTTTGGCTTTAGACGCGCACGCCAACAGCTTCCTGTCTATGCGATTTTCCTTTATGCGGCCACGTTGAATCTCGTAATTGGATTTCGCTCAACTGAGTGGCGCAATGCCAGGGACGATTTTGCCCCCGAGATCACACCGGCAGCACGCAGAGATGGATCCATCATCTGCTTCCCGGCCGGACCTCTACCTGATTGTGAGTTTGGGCTCAATGGACTCTTTGGACTCGAAGCTAACTTGCATTGTGAATTTAGACCGATCAGGATATCATATACGAACAAGATTTGCTTCGCGACACAAGCAGCGTCAAGCCATGGCTTGCCTACATCGAATTCAAGCAGCAAAATGGTACCCTCTATGAGCAAGCATTTGTACGTCCCTATCAGCTAGATATTGATCGCGAGGAGCTATAACTAATATTGTGTCTTTCGCTAGGTCATGGAGCGTGCCTGTAAGCAGCTACCACGCTCATACAAGCTCTGGAAGATGGTATGTACTATCTTTTGCGACCCCAAATATTCTGCTTTACTGACTGTCCTAGTATCTGGAGTTCCGGACGAAACACTTGAAAGGTCGCAACCCAATGGTATATCGCGCCGAGTACCAAAAAGTAAATGCACTCTTCGAACGAGCTTTGATTCTCCTCAACAAGATGCCGCGCATCTGGGAAATGTACCTCTCCTTCTTGCTTCAGCAGCCTCTGATCACCCAGACTCGGCGAACATTCGACTCTGCTCTACGCGCTCTTCCGGTCACCCAGCACAACCGAATCTGGAAGCTTTACAAACCATTTGCTCGATCTGCTTCTGGACAAACCGCCGTCAAGATCTTTTCTCGCTATATGCAAATCCACCCTGAGAACATAGAGGACTACATCGAGCTTCTTGTTGAAATGGGTGAATATACGGAAGCTGTCAAGAAGTTCATGGACATTCTTGACGACGCACGGTTCAAGTCGAAAAATGGCAAAAGTCCATTCCAGTTATGGTCAGAGATGGTTGATCTTCTGGTCTCCAAGGCTAAAAAGATCAAGACCGGCCCTCAAGTCGGAATCGATGTCGACGCTATTCTCCGGAGTGGTATTGCGCGCTTTGCAGACCAGAGGGGCAAGCTGTGGGCCGGCTTGGCCACCTACTGGATCACCAAGGGTAACTTCGAGAAAGCCCGGGATGTTTTCGAGGAGGGTATCACTACGGTCATGACAGTCCGTGATTTCACCCTAATTTTCGACTCGTACGTTGAGTTCGAAGAATCTATCATTGGCAATCTGATGGAAAGCGCAGCCGCTCGTTCTGAGAAGGGCAAAGCCGACGAAGAAGCTGACTTTGATCTTGACCTCCGCATGCTGCGCTTTGAGCAGCTCATGGACCGTAGACCATTCCTGGTGAATGATGTACTCCTCCGACAGAACCCTCATAACGTCATCGAATGGGAGAAGAGGGTGGCACTCTGGGGTGACAACAAGCAAGAGGCAGTGCAAACATACACAGATGCTATTGCTGCCATTGCTCCAAAGAAAGCACATGGAAAGTTCTCTGAGCTTTGGGTGAATTATGCCAAGCTCTATGAGAACGGCGGAGATCTGGATACCGCAAGAGTCATTTTCGATAAGGCTGTCAAAGTTCCTTTCAAGTCAGTATCAGAATTGGCAGAGACGTGGTGCGAATGGGCCGAGATGGAGCTCCGTGCCGAGAACTTTGACAAGGCAGTCAGCATCATGGCCAAGGCGACACAGGCACCTAAGAAATCGACCGTGGATTACTTTGATGAAACACTGTCTCCGCAGCAGAGAATCCACAAGAGCTGGAAGCTATGGAGTTTCTATGTCGATCTTGTCGAGAGTGTCTCGTCTCTGGAAGAGACCAAAAAGGTATACGAGAGGATCTTCGAGCTTCGCATCGCCACACCCCAAACTGTCGTCAACTACGCCAACCTCTTGGAAGAGAACAAATACTTCGAAGAATCTTTCAAGGTATACGAACGGGGCTTGGATCTCTTCACGTACCCAGTTGCTTTCGAGCTTTGGAACTTGTATTTGACAAAGGCCGTCGACCGGCAGATAGGTATTGAGCGACTCCGAGATCTGTTCGAGCAAGCCTTGGAAGAGTGTCCCCCCAAATTTGCCAAACCTCTCTATCTGATGTATGGCAACCTGGAAGAAGAGCGCGGCCTCGCACGACACGCGATGCGGATTTACGAGCGTGCCACGCGGGCAGTGTCCGACGAGGACCGTTTCGAGATGTTCGAATTCTACATCACCAAGTCTGCTTCCAACTTCGGTCTCACATCCACAAGACCGATCTACGAGCGTGCCATCGCCGCTTTGCCTGACAATGAGGCCAAGGAAATGTGCCTCAAATTCGCCGAGATGGAGCGAAGACTTGGCGAGATCGACCGTGCTCGTGCAATCTACGGTCATGCATCTCAGTTCTGCGATCCTCGGACGAACGCCCCATTCTGGGCAAAGTGGGAATCATTCGAATCCTCGCACGGAAACGAAGATACTTTCACCGAGATGATCCGCATCAAGAGGAGTGTCCAAGCACAATACAAGTATGTGATACTAGCCGCTATATTCCGAATCAAACACCTTGCTAACATTCCAATCTACAGTACCGATGTCAACTTCATTGCATCACAAGCCATTGCCAGGAGCCAACAGCAACCGTCGACCGGCGAAGAAGGCGAAGACGACGAGTCCCGACAGCGCGCAGATGCCATGGCAGAACTCGAACGTCAAGCCCGTGCCCCAGTGGGCTTCGTGGCTGCCAGCAGTGGTCCGGAAGGTGGTAACCGCCCTCCACCTGCAGGCCAAGAACCAGTTGTTCCTGCGGCCAACCCTGATGCTATCGACCTGGACATGGATGAGGAATAGAGAGAAGAAAGGCGGGTAGGGCCATTTGTAGAGTAAATGGGGCATATTATTTGTGTTTGCTTGGATGTTTTTCCCCCTCATTTTGGCCATTTTCCAAGTTTTCTCTTTGGATCTCCCGCTTCTTCACTCTGCTGTATGTTGTACACTTTGCTTTCTTTCTTCGTTCTCGACAAGCATTCGCGACGGAGTGCCATTTCACTTCCGTTTTAGGTCTTTTCACAACCAAGTGTAAATCAAATCCGACTTTTTTTGTCTCTTTCTAGCCAGTGGGTGTCTACGCGCCCCTGCTCGTCTATCCGATTGTTGTCTTTTTGTCCTGCGATACCTATAGCAGTCCCACGTGGCCAATCGAGACGCCCAGATTGTCCTTTATTATATGATTTGGAATAGATGCCCTTTCGATCAAAGATTTGAGTTATGCTAAAATGGGCTCAGATCTTTGGTCATCCAAGCCGCAAGTTAAATGGAATTACCCGGTAAGGCAACTCAAAGGCGAAAAAGTGCCAAATACTCAGCAATCGGATTGCAGGCCATGGTTCTCTTCATAGGTTCTCTTCATAGGCTTTCTACCTGCCAGATGAGATGAGATAGACTCAAAGCCAAAAGATAAATTGCTTTGATATCAATGCCATTTGTGAATAGGCACGTGATTTCCCAGCCCTCGAGATTTACGAGAACGTGAGTCTTTTACAAAAGAACTACACAGTACGGCAGCCAGATAGCTCACAGCTATTACTGGTCCACGACTCCCTTCCCTGATCTGGAATTCTGGATCATCGAGAAACCGTTATCCCGGAGCTTACTCCGACGTGGTCCATCATCCCCTTTTCCTCTGGAGCGACTTTCGGCAAAACATTCAAGCGCAGGCTTCACTACTTAGGATTTAGGAAAGCCTCCTGCCTCATGTATTACGGGGCGACTTGAGAAGCGCGGGTACACCGTACCCATGACGGGTAGGGCCGACGGGTAATTATCATTTTCCTTCAGAGGCTAAGCGATGTAGATCCCCCAACAGCGGGGCTTTCGGACAAGATCCGGCTAGCTTATCAGCCACTAATTCGGGGTATGGCCGGGGGCCCTGGGGCCAAATGACGAGATGGCTGGTGTAAGAATAGAGCACTTGAGAGCAACCCTACGCTTGTGTAGTTTGCCAAGCAATGGAAAGCATTGTGCATTGCTCACTTCCGGAAGGCGTTTAGCCGTAGAAGCTTAATGTTTGCATGGGGCAAGTGGTCCGAGAGAAGGCCATGTCGCTGTGTATTGCGTATTGTGTACTCAAATAGCCTAGTTTCACTACAGTATATACTCAAACCCCTAATAGATAACAGCGTGGACAAATGTCCAGATTACAATCTACATTCTACAAGCATAATAACAGTGCATCGTGCAAGTAGAGTTAGGTTTGGAAGTGATAATAAGTTGTTCAAGTCAGGACCACAACTTAGGTAGGGAAGTCACAACTTGGACCAAGCTCAGAGCGTCCCTCTTGGCGGAAGCTTAAGGGGGTCCCACTGTGCTTGGCAACTTGGCTGGCGAATACCAAGTTTGGCCTGGCAATGATTGAGGAAGGAAGCGAACGTTTGACCCATTCGGAAAATGCCCAACAATCAGAACCCTCAGGATCTTACTGTTACAATCGCTTCCGTCCTCAAATCGCTAAACCGGTCATCTCATCTGCTATATAAAGGGTAGTACTGATCTTCCGTCAGTCCTCTACATCTATCAGTCTTCTCTCTGCTCCTTGCAAACCATATCGAGACCCAAATCTCCAATCTACAGCCCTTTGCTTTACCTTTTGTGGCTGCGATGTGGTCTCCGAAGACAGTCTCTCTTCTTCTGGCAGGTCTCCTCGCCCTTCCTTCTGCCGCCACCAAAATCTGTACCTGCGAGGCTTCCGATGGAGTTAGCCAGGATGGTTTCTCGCAGATATTGGATAACCTCAATATCAACTCACACGATCAGTTCTGTGTCAATGCCCCAGACTACGATGGCTGTTATACTTCCAAATCAGACACCCAGGGTTCGGGCAACTTCTATGGCTGTGGCATCTTCTGTGCCGACGAAAATGACAGCGGTGCTTGTCTCTGGTTGTTCGCGTACACCGCTTATTTGGGTGCGAACACCGGAGGCTGCATTTCCAAGTCAGACCTGATTGACGTTGTGAATGACATGGCTTCGGACGCTCAACAATACGATGCTGTGAACTGTGAGACATCCGAAATGTCGGGAGGTGGATTCAGAGTCCAGGTCTCAAACGGCTTCAACTTGGGAGGCGGCCAGTGTGATCCCGGAGTTTGTGTCGAGTAGTGCTCTACTCAAGTTCCCTTCTGCGGCACAGACAAGGCCGAGGAGCGTGGAGGGTCGGAAAGCCGGAGGATGTGTTGGATTCTTCTCCGTTCTGGCGGTAGTTTGATTCGGCGTCCGTACTCCCTAGGTGCTAGGCATTTGCGGCTTCTTCCCCTCTTATGTGAGCCTGCTCCTTCGCTGATCAGACGTCAAGGAGGCAGTCGATGTGACGCATGGCAAGGCTTGGAGGTCTGGAACAAGGCTTGTGACTTGTTGGGAGCGAGTGTGCTTGGTGATGGAACATGGAACTGGGACTGCGAGGGAGGGACTACAAGATGTCGGGAGGGACTGGCTGTACTGCGCTTTATCTCTTTCTTCCTCCTGTTTTTTTTCTCTTGTCATTTCTTCCCAGTTTGGTTACTTCAGTTAGAGCACAGGAATTTCAGCCTTGTTTTCCTATTGGCCGTGACACGCGTAAATCCTATAAGAGATTGGTATCTGATGCGTAGCTCTGAAACCGGCTTGTTGACATCTTCGACATTTGCGCGCTAGAATCCGCAATTATCCAAGGGGTTGCCTTCTGGCTCGCCCGCTTGGCAACCCCGGGCTTCGCGATTGTATGAGTGCGTACGCCTAGATGAGATCTAACTTGGTTAGGAGTAGCTGTGCGTAGGTGATGCATAAGCCTGTACTCAGGAAGGCGGAAGCTGCTTGAATCTCCTAACGTTCCGTAGGGAATGGACCCGGTCACCCGGCAGCAGATCATAACGAACGGTAGGGGTGGGCACATTTTATCGAGTATATCGAGTATCCGAAAATAATTGAATTTCGGGTGCGCTAATTTGGAATTCGCTGCTTAGTAATACCTCGCAGCACTCTTTTTCATCAAGAATTGGCTCTTAACATTTGAGACGGAAGTCTAACAAGACATTGAGAGAGCTGAAGTGTACGGGGTAGCCGGGAGTACTGTGTACCTACGAAGTCCAGGGTTTTTACCGGGCCGTAGGCCCGGTGAGACATGAATCACCCAAGTAACACGTAAAGCATGTACCTGTCAGTGTTGTATATATAGAAAAAGTGAACAGGACAGGTGTAGAGTACTTTGGTAAGAAAAATATCAACAAAGATATTCTGTCCAGTTGACTGTATCCACTCGTGGGTGCCAAGATCCAGACGCGTTTTTAGCCAGGTTTCCGTCAACTGGCGAGCCTCCAGCCAGCAGTTGACATCATGACCTCTAGTGTGAAGCCAGTATAGCCAATATGGAGACAGGCCTTGAGATGTCTTGCTTACTGCTTAGTTCGCAAATCGGCTCCAAGAACGCAGTCTCTTGCCGTACTTTATTATACAAATTAGCAAATAATTTTATACCTAATTGAACACAACAGAACGCAGTCCTAGCAGCAAACTTACTCGTTGTAAAATAAAAGGTAAGGATACCATAGCAACGGAGATGAACCCCAGTATGCTCGAGGCCCATCCGATTCCAAGTGCATTTAGCATGCGTGGTGCAGCTAGTGGGAGCGCCCCTCCAAACGAACTTCGGAAGAAAGTGTTACCGGCAAATACGCTTGCCGCATAGCGCGGATAGGATTCGCCTAGGTAATTGAGGACGGATTGAAAGGTGAGGTAGAAGCCCGGTGCAAAGAATGCTGTTCCGATAATCGGAACGATAAAGTGTACGCTGTTGGCAGCGGGTTAAAATCCTCGAATCAATTAACTTAAGTGGCTAGTAGGCTAGCTTACCTTGCTCGGGATGTCCATGCAAAGATGAACAGGGAAATTGGAATGCAAACAGCCCCTATTTGTCCAGGAACTAGGCGAGCCTCTGGCTCGACAACGATATTTGCATTTGCCACTCGTGGCTGGTAGGAAAAGTATAACCACAGAACGTATGCAACGACCGAAATCGATGCTCCAACGAGGATACCGAAGAAGGCAACTGGAGAGAAATGTTAGTAGCCAGTCTTCGTACAAAGTCAGCTCAGGAAAGCTCACGGCCTTGCTGAATTGCGGTGAAATGATAAATGCCGTTAAAGACTATACGATCCCTCTGTTAGTATACTGTATAACGTCCGCAAAACGCTTCAAGGAAAGCTTAACTTACCGAACGGGAAGAACTCAAACCAAAGGTACAGGACACCGTAAACTAGCATTGTGTGCACGTTGACAAATAGAATGACTGGGTCCAGACAGGCAAGCTTGATATCGTTGCCCATGTCCTTAACAATGCGTAGAGCAAGATATTCGCTCGGTGATTGGATTTCAGCTTCAGTATGGTACGCAGGATTGCCCGTCTGCTCGCGAAGGCGCTTTGCTCGTCGTAGAAGGATATTCGAGGACAGCGTCTCAGGTAGAAAGAAGAAAGTAGATATGGTCGTGAAGGCAGTGATGCCGGAAAGGAGCCAGAGCGTTGCTCTCCAGGTTTTCCAACGCTTTCTGTACGATAATTATTCATGTCAGATAATATTCAGCAATTCACAAAACCGGTGACGAACATTACAAGGGTTCCAAGGATCTGTTTTGTCAAAATTAGTAAAAGCCGTGGATGACTAGATGCATGTAGACTGACATACCGGTCCCAGAATAGGCCCGCAAACTCCGCTAACTGCGTACAACGCAATTGCGTAGGGAATCTCAGATGGCCTGTATATTTCCATGAGCGAGGCGCCACCGACGCTGATGGGCGTGCTTCCGATGAAGCCCCCCAAAAAGCGTAGTACCAGAACAGTTTGTACGTTTTTTGCCAGAGCCATTCCGATGTTGAGCAAGCAGAAAGCAAGGCAGCTAAGCACATATACCGGCGAACGCCCGATGGTTGACAGGTTTGACAGAGGAGAAAGCTGGAAACATGCATGATTAGTACATTCCTTGTACCTGTGGTCTACTTGAAGTGCAGACATACAATAAGAGGCCCAATTCCGTATGCAATAACAAAGAGCGAAAGCCCCAGTGTGCCCTCAGCGGTGGTAGCCCCGAATGCTTCTTCGATACCCAAGATACTTGGCGTAAAGAGTGCCGATGCTGCATAGAAACTGAAATTCAAGAGCAATACATTGAGTCCAGCGACCGTCCTTGACGGCGTGGGCCAGTTTCGAGGGATATCTGGATCATCAGGGCCAACGAAGCCTACTATGATCCAGCCCTGGGGGTCTGGGCTTGGGAAGTCTTCATCTTTAAGGGTTTTAGATCCATTATAGGAGAAGAAGCGGTCCTTCGACGCATAGTTGAGCAGCCGACCGAATAGGCTGTCACGGACCAAAATGTTCAGACTCTCCATGGCGAAGTTTACTATACTCGCTCTCTCTGAGTGCGTCGATCTCATTAAATACTTCTGGACAGAGCGTACAGTAGCCAGTGGCTACTCCGAGCAGGTTGCCGCTTCATAGGGATGCCGGAATTCCGCACAAAGCACCTTTCTAAGATGGCATAGAGGCACGCTGCTCAGATCGCCTAGGGCCAAGCCGCCAAACAATGATTTGGACAGTTAAATTTTCGATAACGTTACAAGAACTATCATAGCCTAGTACTGCAAATCATAGTACTACGTCCAGAACCACGAAGGTATATCCATCCCCCCGAATCTACACAGTATCCGTTCAATTTACGTTCGATATCATATGTCCGATCGTCGGAGTCATGTCGGAGTTCCGAGCGTGCACCCGATTTGGTGGCGCTAGGATGAAGGCGCTCCGTGACGATTGGAGTCCATGGAGTTAGGATATCTACCGAGAACCGTCCGCACATACTCATCAGGTGAATAACATATTGACGGTGCGATACCTCGAGCATGGCCACGCCAACCATGCCCAGAGAGAAACCTCGTCCTTCGCGCAAGAAAGCGTGCAGCAGCTGCGCGGAGGCCAGAGCCCGGTGCAGTCTAAAAAAATTCCGGATGCTCGCGGTGTAGATTGACAGTCCGAAACTGCGTCTATAACACGACGGCTTCAGCATTGGCGCAACCTAACACCTATGCGCCCAGACGCAGGCTTAGGAGCAGAACTCGGGCGCTTTGATTATCTCGACGTGCATTACTTTACAGTTCACTCTCTGCTTCAGCAGCAATACAAACGCCACTTTCTCTGTCGGATGCCGATGCTCCTAGTAAGTCGCATGTTGACAACACCATCTGGTGTCCGCCGATCCAGCAGTCCCAGGGGCAATCTCAGAGGGATCCCAAAAAGAACGAGCTTCACTTCTGAGAAATTGACTTGACCACCACCTCTGAGGCGACGATATTCGGGCCCGATGGATAAGGCCTTACTTCACGACTACGCTTGGGCGAACTAAGATCCCCAAAGTCGTTTTTCTTATACCATACAGTTTATTAACCGGATCCTGATAGCTTATCAACTTCACCAGCATAAACTTCGGATGTACAAAGTATAGGACATACATTTCTGTCTCCAACGCCCTCAGGATGGCTAACACCCATGAATATGTGCGCAAACCGCGAAGAGCATCATTCCAAATTCATCTGTCGCTTGCAACCATCGCTCAATGCGCTTTCTTTTTGCCTCCGAGCCCGTCTCCGGCGACTGCCATAGCTCCGAAAGCTGCAGCAGTCCATCTTCCCACTTTGAAAGGTAGCGATTGTACTCCTTTGTCCAAGAAAGCCGGTCAGATGCCTCCCACATAACCTTGCTCTCTGGAGCGAGTGTACTGCCCAACTCTTTGGATAGAAAATTCGGGATACCCTTGTCGAAATTGTACACATTCGTGAAGAGATACATCGCGAGTAAAGTGCGGCGCTTGGACGAGGCAATAATCCAGGATTCCCAAGTTGGGGCCATGTGTGACAGCTCCGCTTTGCAGGTAAAACCTGCCTTTGCGGTGCGAAAGGCCAAGTTTTGTATGGTTATCAAACTCGACTCATCGACTAGAGACGTATTACCGATCGGGAAGAAGTAGGCTGTAATTAAATAGATGAGATACGCCTGGAAAGCGCATAGAATTTCGAGATCACCTATCGCATCCTACTCTTTGGTCAGTAACACATTTTCGAAGGGAGAATAAAACAACAGAGAACATAATATACCCCACGTGATATTGTCTCCATCTCCTGTTTGACGGTACTTAATATCATCCCCTCGCTTCCGGCGGCTCTGTTCATCCACATGCGCACCAGAGAAATACAATTGGCCATCGTTCCAGGCATCGGTTTATTGCTGAGTTGCAGTGGATGAATAAACGGTGGAAAGTCATGATTCTCAATGAGACGACCGGGATATGAACGCAGCACGCAGGTAACAAATTGGACAGTGAAGAGGCTGAACAGCTTAGGCACCTCTCCCGTGGCCTCTCCCGTGGCAGAAAATAGGTAAGTGCGCAACCAGCGATCTCGGATCTCTTCTGCGTCGGTCATTGGCATAAGATCAATATTGTTAAAGTCCAAGCCAGTATCCACTGTGGGCGTTGCTTCAGGCTCAGGACCAATAGGTAGTATCTCGGATGCCTGGCCAGAGATGGGGCTTAGAAATTCTGCAGTGGCAGTAGAACCCCCCGTAAGGATTGGCTGAAAGCTGAGGCTCTCATCAAGGGAGCTTCTGTTACCCAACGTCGCGGGATCACCTAGATCCAGACCATCCGAGCAGACCGAGCCCCAACAATACCGACACTGCTTACCACGTGCTCGGCACCGCGAGCAGCTCGGCTTCTCAAGGTCGCACCGAACCTTGGCGGTCGTACAACCCTGGCAAGCTTTTTTGCGCGGCTGAGGCTGCTTTCTGTTTGTCATCGTCGACTTTAGATTTGCGATGCCATTAATATTCGCGGAAACCCTTGGGATAATGAGAAAAGATAGATGGGGTTGGACCTTGGTCGGGTAGGTTGGTACCCCGCGTGCCCGCCAGTGCCTCATGGAACTCCGAGATCGAGCATGGAATTCCGAACTACCACAAGCGACCCACATGCGGTCCACCGCCCTGGTTCTGGCGTCAATATCAGTCAGCGGTGAGCGGGATGGGAGGTAGTTAAATCTTGCCAGGAAAATGGATATTGGCATTGCCGCATTGTAGGTATTGACTGGCCAGATACAACTGTGGCTGGATGCCGATGAGATCTGTAAATCCCTCTTTGATTTACAGTTGTACGCGTATTCTTGCTGTATCTGGACCCCCTCTAGTAACCCCTGAGTCATTGATATTTTCATGGGTAGGTATTGGACCGTATTTCAACTCCCATGAAGTTCGATAGTTTGGTAGTTCATCAGAATCAACACTATTTGTCTGAGATCCGTCAAGAGCGTAGTGGTTCATCCTTCTCCAATCTCCCTTACATTATGTACATGGATGACCATTTAGCGGAAGAGATCAATTTAGTTCGCGCGAACTCCGGGCTCGCTAGTCTGGAAATCAGGATCCTCCTCGATGCTTACACCGGCATCCTTCAGTAGATCAGGGAACCATCTTAGCATTCGGTCGCGAAAGACCTCGTACCCGGCTCCCTTCCGTAGAACCTTCATGTTCTCTGCATCGAAATTCACGCCACCACGCCTGTACGCCTGCCATTTCTGTAGACCGTAGTCCACCACCAAGTCTACCGCGTCAATCACCCTCAGCTCAATATCTTCAATCCGGAATCGTTGTCCCTGGCCGGTCAGATTGGCCGAAGTTCCGAACGTTAACATGCCCTCGGGGTCCTCATCGCAAAGGCGACCAAGTTCCCGTAGAAATGGGCCTTCGGGAACTGCGATACTGACCGTATCACCCTTGGTGACCTGGGCTAGCGTAGCGAGATCGAGGGTTGCCAAACGCGGGTGAAGATTTTCGGTATCGTATTTCGCAATGATCCCGACAATCATCGCCATATCTTCTGTCAGGACCCGTGTCATCTCAAACTTGGCCTCGGAGAGCACATGGATTTCACGGTGTTGTTTGTATGTCCCGATGATGCCTATGTTGTGGCCTTCCCGACGGTCTTTGGCTGAGAATATCCGCTGAATTCCAGCCTGTGTGCTAGTCAAGAGTGCGTAGCCGACATCGGTTGGAATAATGACAACACCACCACGTTTAAGAGTGTTATAGGTCTCTTTAGCGTCGCGAGGGACGTTGGGAGCGGTACCTAGCTTGGGTATGTAACGGGGAGCCATTGAGGGTTGGTGAAGATTTGTAATTCCACGCTGGTCAAAGTAGAATATATAAAGCCAAACGACTTCCATTGAAAGTCCAATCCGGCGGAGTGGTGAAGTCACCTTCCATGGAAGTCAGATTCGGAATTCCGATCTTACCTAGTTGTCTTACGGACTTTCGCGTGCATATAAACTTATAAACTGCATTAAATTCAACCTTGATTGAATTTTACAAACTACACAATCACAAGCTCGATCAAGCCAAACTGAATACGAGAAAAAAAAGAGTCTTAAAGAGATGGCTGTCTACATAACCGACCACTCCACTTCTGTCCTCAAAACCCACAGTTGGCGCACAGCGTCCAATTCCGCCAACTACCTCCTACCGCACATAACACCGACGTCCAAATCCTAGACATCGGGTGTGGTCCCGGCTCAATCAGTGTTGATTTCGCCCGCCGTGCAAACCATGGTCATGTCATAGGGATCGAAAATGTCCCTGATCCGCTCGACCAGGCTCGACACCTGGCCGCGTCGCAAGGCGTGACTAACGTCGATTTCCGGCTTGGTGATATCCACGCCCTCGAGTTCCCGGATAATACCTTCGATATTGTTCATGTGCATCAGGTGCTGCAACATATTATCGATCCTGTCAAAGCGTTATGCGAGATGAGGCGTATTGTGAAACGTGGTGGAATTGTCGCAGCAAGGGAATCCGCGTCTATGATCTGGTATCCAGAGAATGTCGGGATCGACAACTGGCTCGAAATTACTCAACGGATGGGAAAGGCGAAAGGCGGGAATCCGCATCCTGGACGGTATATCCATGTCTGGGCGGAAGGGGCTGGATTTGATCTGGCGAATATCAGAAAGAGCACCGGGTCCTGGTGCTTCAGTACTCCGGAAGAGAGACAGTATTGGGGTGGATCGATGGGGGAAAGGGTGCGGTCTTCGGGCTTGGCGAAGACAGCTGTCGAGGAAGGGTATGCGACAAAGGAGGAATTAGAGAGAATTTCCAAGGGATGGAGGGAATTTGTCGAGGATGAACAGGCTTGGTTTGGGCTGTTGCATGGGGAAATGTTATGCTGGAAGTAATTAAAGGGCCCGTGCTACGTGGTGCCAGTAGCCACTAGCCCCTCTCAACATACGAGGTGGTACGATTTGCAGTCCGATTATGCAGATATACGCATTTTGCTCCCTAGCACGTTGCCGTGTAGCCTTTTTTGACCAATCGTTGGCGATAATGGCTCTTCTAATGCTAGAGGTTGTAACTAGTCTGGAACTCGTTGTAGAGAGGTATTGTATCGAGATACAGCCAAATTTCTCATATTGATGATCCTAGAGGGCTTCAAGCATCAGGGGTGGCACAGTTTGTTCTCGACCTACTCGGGTTTGAGGAGTAAATGCTTCCAAATTGTCGTGGATTGCTCCCCAGTGATTCTGGCGTCCAATGTCTATACCAATTACCAACAGGATCTCCGATGGTGACCATGAGAGAATTGCTTTTGCTATATTGCGACCCTGGCGTGTCAACAAAGGAAGGTTGTTGGTTCAATGGCTGTCAGCCGGTCTGCAACTGGGCCGATAAGCCCCGTTATGACATCGACGGCCATGCTGTGGACATGATTTCCCATCGAATGAAGAATGAATGATGAATGATCAGTGCCCAGTGGTCCCAATGGTGCGGTGCATTCGTGGAGGGAAGGGGCTCGGGATCTTTTGTGCTGCTTAAGGACGGGACGGTCGTGGGCCTGTTATTCCCAGACGTTCGCCACGGGCGTGACCAGCTTGGGGTGGGCGTGGCCATGAGCATCTCAGATGGTATTGGCCATGGGGTTTAGGAACATCACGACAATGCAGCTCTAGCCTCTATGGCAAATAAATAAACCCTTCATCATGACCCAGGAGTAGGACTCACTTTAGTTCAAGTCCAAAAAAAAACGAAGACATACAACAGTGAGGATTCGCTGGTGGTCACCCACCCAACTACTAACTCACCGGCGTGTGGCTTATGTGCAGCAGATAGTCGGGTGGGTGCCGCCCGGGTGAGAAGTGGGTGAGCGCCGCTTTACGGTCGCGCGACCAGGGTGAGATAGGGTGAGTGCGCAAGACAGGGTGAGAAGCTGGGTGAGAGCGGGTGATTCTCACCCTCCGTCGCGCGACCCCCGCACTGACCCTCTCTCACCGGGGCTCAGATGCAGCGTTATTGGTTCACCTCGATCCAGCTGAAACTGTGGTCTCTTGGCACTTGCATCTACCGTCGAATTCCAACCCAGGATTGGCTAAGCCAACAACGAGGCTGACTTCAATGTCACCTGGGACCAAAGTAGTGGATAATGTGACCTAAATACACTGCATTTATTCGGTGTCGCCCGTGGGGCCGAAGGGCACGAATATTGATTCACGTCAATCAGCTTGAAACTGCGATCTCTTGGAACCTGTACATATGGTCAAATTTCAGCCCAGGATTGGCTTCATTAGCGGCGAGGCTGACTTCAATGTTGCCTTGGGCTAAGTGCTGCTGCGCCTAGACACATCTATCATCACGTGGACACCAACGTCCTGAATCCTGATGTTGCCTGTTGTTCGAAACATAACTAACGTTCCATACACGATGATGACTAGTTATCTTTATTCCTTTGTTTCCCGGCTCAACCTTTAACCGGGCGCCTATTTGCGAAGTGTTATTGAGCCAAAAGGTGTTAACCAACATGTAAGCGCCAACGTTAATAGAAGCACAGGCGATCTCCAGATATCGGCGAATCGCCCACGAAATGCGGCTCACTCCTGGCAAGATGCCCATTCTAGGTCGCACTGATGCCGAGCTGTTCAGGTTGTTAAGCGCTTACTGGTATTCAGAATTGATGGCCTGCTGCCGGGAAAGTCTTTTTTAGAAACCAAACTAATCCTTGTCAGCGATGAAGCAGTACTACATCCCTTCATTTCTTAAGGTATAAGTCTCCTCGACGTCCTAGCTTCCCATGGTAATATTATGACCCAGATCCTTCAATTTATTTGCGGCGATAAATTCGAATCAACCATTCCTGATATACGATATGCCTTGGAAGACTGTCCTTAGTGAGCTTTCTCAAGCCGTCCGAAACAATGTCGACAAGATCACGAAAATTCTACCAGACAATTTGACCACCCGCAGCAATGCTGTTAAAACGGTTGATCTACGCATAGATGTTCATCAAGATTCAAAGGACCCAAACAAGGCTGTTGCTAAAGTCCAGGCCAATGCACAGGCCAAGGACAACGCTGTCAAAGATTATATAAAATCCGGAAACAAGGGTGGTGGTCACAAGGGAACGCACAAGAACATCACTGAGATACCATTTGACCGTACCTCCTTCGACGTCGACGATTTCATTTCAAAAATCGAGAATTCGCGCAAATAGTCAGGTTCCCCGTCATGATGACAACAGTTCGTTTCATCTAAATCAATGGGTGAAGCTCGTCGGCTAATAATCACTTTTCAAGGAAGACCAATTCTGATATGCATTAGAAATTGCGCTGGTTTTGCGCGCAAGGTAACAAGGAGTGAGAGGGGCGGAAAACGACGAACTGAAATGAAGTTGCTTCATACGTGAAATTGATATGGCCTAGTCAAATCTACTTGATCCATTATCCCCTGCGTCAAACAGTAGCAGAAAGACGATAAGCGAGACTGTTCGATTTACGTGCAAACCCCTATTGGAGCTCTCCGATGCCCCTCAGAAACCGTATTTCCTGTTTTGTGTTGAAATGGTATAAGATGGAATAAAAGTCTGAAATGATAGGCTTTTGGACTTTATACAACAGACGTGACCTGTCGTAAGGAAAGTTGAAGCTAGCTAGCGAAGCCAACATAAGGAAGTACATTAACTTATTGGTGCAAAATCCAAAGACCCCACTATGCAACGGAACTATATTTTTCCGGAAGAGGACCTCCCTGAGGCTGACGGTCCCTCGCCCTACCAACGACACCTGTCATCCTCGAGGACGATGATTCGATTCCCCAGGAGTCTTTGGGAGGTCGGTAACCGAAAAGTACATGGGAAGCCTCGTGGTCCCTACTTTTTCCAGAACATGAGATTCTTTTCACATTTCCGACCAGATGGACTTCAGAGAACTGGTCGCAACCCTGAGTTTTACCTAGAAAGACAGCATGGCCCAGGTGAGATTTTCAGGTATCATCTCATGGATTAAGCATGCCGAGTAACTGATGTTGTTCCCATAGAACAAAGAATCCCTGAGGAAGACTTGTATCGATACACCAGACATCGATGGCTGTAAGCAAATTGGTTCGTCATCTTTGGACAGCGGCTTATTCAGGCTTAAATTCAGATCTAACGAAGAAAGCGAACTTGAAAAGCGCTATTTGAAATTCAACTTACAACAACTTCTCGACATCGCCATTGATGTCTGCGATGGGGCCCAGTATTGTATGTTCCGGTTCTATCGAGACCAGCGAGATTTAACTGCTAACTTCATTCAAGGCACCAGAATTACCAAGTGCGTGGAAGGCCTGCATAATAAAGCCTTCATCTTGAAAATGGATAATGGGTCAGAAGTCTTCGCGAAACTCCCAAATCCCAACGCCGGACCTGCACATTTTTCGGTTGCTTCTGAGGTCGCCACGCGTGAGCTGGTAAGATGTTCGGTGTCATTTAGCCGGTATCACGACACTAAAATGGATAGCTTCGTGATGTATTCGATATTCCCATTCCTCGGGTGTTGTCTTGGTCTTCCGATGCGGCGAACAATTTAGTCGAGGCCGAATATATCATTGAGGAGAAGGCCCCTGGTGTCCGACTGGGTTCTGTGTGGAATCGGTGGCCTCGGCAGCTGAAGCTACAACTAATAACTCAAGTGGTTGACATAGAGAAGAAGTTGACCACCATTACCTTTGACAAGCACGGTTGCATCTATTTCAAAGAAGACTTGCGCTCACTTGTCGGGGAAGCAGAAGACATTCATACACAGAGTGGTGGATCCGACGTCCTCGAACGATTTTCCATTGGGCCGTTGACCACGAACGAACTGTGGAGTGGAACTAGGAGGAACATGAATTTGGATCGTGGCCCTTGTAAGTAGGTGGACCATCGAATTCCCCTTCCGTTGTTTCTAATATTTCCTCTTTCTTGCGTAGGGAAACATGCGTTGGAATACACCCGTGCGATCGGCCACAATGAAATGATGTGGATCAAGACGCATGCTGTTCCCCGACAGAACTATTACCGGCCGAACCAGAACGAAGAAGTTCCCGAAGATGGTATCTCACTCTTGGAGAAATATATGAACGTCTCCTCCTATCTTGTCCCCCAGCCAAGCGATAAACCGTCCTCTGCCAACGTTCTTTGGCATCCGGACCTTCACCTGGATAACATTTTCGTTGATCCAGATACTTGTCGGATCACCCGCATCGTGGACTGGCAATCAGCGTGCGTTGCTCCGTTGTTTTATCAATCTGGCGTTCCCAGAATGTGTAGACATCCTGGGCCTGTTCGGGAAGGCTGGGTCGTCCCTGGACGACCAGAGGAGTTTGAGAGCTTGAGTAAAGACGAACAGAAGCAGGTTGATGACGATTTGGAAAGCGAAACCATTCACAAATACTACGAGGCGCAGGTGTATAAGCGAGCGCCTCTTCATTGGGCTGTGCTCCAGCAACCGGCAACCTCTATCCTCCGGAAACCTGTTTGGCTCGTGACCGGAGTGTGGGAAAACCGAGACCTTTTCTTCCTCCGCGAAGCACTCATGAACATTACAGCTCACTGGAGCGAGTTTTTCCCAAACACCCCTTGCCCGATCGATTTCAGCAGCGAGGATATCGAGCTCCAGTCCAAGGAAGAGGAAAACATCAATGGGGTCGGGCGTATGTTGTTATTGTTCCGAGAGCAAGCTGTACTCCCTGTGGATGGGATGGTTGATCCTGAAGACTACGATCTGGCCCGTGAGAATAGTCGCAAGTTCAAAGATACCTTCATTGGGCTGGCGAAGGATGAAGAAGAAAAGGAGCTGTTCAGGAATCTATGGCCATACTAGGAGTCCGGGAATATCTGAGATTCAACGAAGGTATATTTTATAAGGTGTTCAGATAAATTCGGGTAAAATATCTTATTTCGAGGCAAATTCTTCTCTCGCGCGGGGTTGCCGCAATAAATGGATCAAGCCGATTCTCCTGGTATGTCCCTCGCTCAACGCTCCGCTCCGCCTTGGCTTGCCCGTCATCATCTGCCGTCCACGTGATATCGGAGACCTATAGTTGCCTGAGGGCCTGAGGCACTGAGGCAAGTTCTGTAGCGGTCGCTAGTTTTGGGCATCAAACAAGGTCCACGATTACCCCGCCATCCAAACTGTCGCTGTTGTCCATCATCCCTTCCCAATTTCGTCGTGATAAAGTGAGTTTGGTCCTAGTACAGGTGCTTAGTTTTCCAGGGCTCTGACTTAGAGCATAAGAAGTCGTTCCACATTCTCTCGGATTCCGTGTAGGCGGACTTCACCATGCCTATCGATCAACCCAGACGCCTTGTTAAAGTTGTCGAAATGGCTATCCGAAACAACTGCAACGGAGCAAGAGCAAAATAATCTTTCCAGATGTGTGGATGAAGCTAGTCATTCTATGGTGACGCCTTTACTGGAGAAGCCCGGGTTTAAATTAAGGTAGGCTCTTTTCCCTCCTATCTGTTGGGACTGGACCTGATAGCATAGCTTCAGGAGAGTTTCAAGTCGCAGGCGAAGTGCTCGTACCGGGAACCTACATTCCAATAACTAGCCCGCTAACCTCCGTGTATGGAGAGTATTCCACGAAGATCTACGAAGATCTAGCCGTCGAAGGCTACCACACTAGCCCCGTGAGAAGCGGGTGGGAGATAGTCGTTGACCTCAAAGTGGCGGGGGTCTCAAACACCCCTACCATGGTTTATAGCAGTAACAGAGTGATAAGAAGAGTTCCATCAATAAGACATATTGGAATTGCTATATTTGCGTTTGTTTGCCATCTTACATTCTTAGCAGGCATGAATCTACGGAGTCAGAAGCAAGGCCTCGATACATACTTGAATATTCACCGATACCTTCAGGACGAACCGCATGAAGCCTTTTCTAGGCTGTTTGCCGAGTCACTCCATATTGCACCAGCAAATCCTTCATTTGCTGGTCTCTGACCGCCGACCAAATAGATGTGAGGCCACTCAAGGGGATTTTGATCTTTGGATGACGAGATAGAAGTAGTTCAACAACTTCTTCATGCCCATTCATAACAGCTTCATAGATTGGCGACAACTCATTTTCTTTCCAGATATCAGGGTTAGCATTGCATTCGAGAAGAACTCTGACAGCTTCCGTATGTCCTCCTACTACCGCTCGGAAAAGGGCAGTTCGTCCAAAACGATCTTGCCGATCAATAACCACTCCAGCCGCACCTAACTTCCGCACGCAGTCCGCATATCCGTAATTTGCAACATGCCAAAGTGGAGTTTTACCAGTCGGGTCCGGCACATCATGTTGGTTATTGAGTATCAGGCCATCGATGGCGTCATTCCATGATTTTAAAACTGTCGGTGTATGACTATCAACTGTTGCCTTTTGGGAGGTGACCCTTTGAGGTCAGGTCAGAGCGAAGCTCATCCAGAAGCAAATACATCGCGGGCTCAGCGCCTTTGAGAGCATAATAGAATTTCATGTATTCTTCTCCCAAATCTTTTCCATCGAAAATATCCGTTTCATCCACGTATTCCAGGATATAGGTCAGAATCGCCAGCCAATAGGTTTCATAGACAGTATCGTAATCTCGGCAGAGCAAAAGAATCAAAGCCTCGCAAAAAGCTGCAGCACTTGGGATGCTCACGAAAGAAAGTTCTTCTGAAAACCGTCCTCGACCACGGCCTGGGACAGCTGATGGGAGTCGACAGTCTGAAGCACTTAGAACATGCGGAGAGTTCTTGAACTGACAAAATCCGAACTCCTCAAATCTCCAGATGGCATTCGCGTTTGCGATCAGAACCATGATTTCCAGGTGGACTTTCATTTGCAGATGCCAAGAGGCAAATTGAGTCCCTCCAAATCTTTACTCGACTACTTACACCCTCTTGTTCGTGCACTTGAAGTATACCGCGAAGTCCTAGAGGCCAACGGAAGCATTGCAAAGCATCTTGGCCTTTCTCTCTTCAGCAACAAACTTGAGTCTAAGGTCTGCGAATTATTCAGTAGCCCATTTCCATGCGTGGACGGGGCAAATGAACGTGGAGAACGGCACGCCGATAGGGTGAACTGGTTAGATTTGGTAAGAGAAGAAATTCCCGTGGAAAGGTTTACTCACACGGCCACACCTGGAATATATTCTTGTCGCATCGGTACTATTGCGGTACGGATGCCAGAAGCAGATCGTGATCTGATTTGTTCGGGTATTGTTTCGAAGCTGCTCCGTTCTCGGCCGGATGCCTTAGACGTGGAGACAGAACAAGTTGCTAGGAGTCATCTGGCCACGGACCTGATTTCTTTATATGAAGAATCACTAAGAAGTAAGTACGGCACCAGCTCATCCTCGACGTCCCTAACGGATGATTACAGCCACGGAACATATCGAATCCCTCATGCTGTTGCTGGGGCAGGAAATCCATAAATGGCCTGAAGAAATGAGCTCAACAGAATCGAATGCTCAACCGCCTAGAATTACTTCATCGCAGGAACCCGAGCACTTCTCGGATGAGGAGTACTTTCCTGCGGGGAATGAACGCGGGCCTCACGAGAGATCTAGCTGTTTACAATGTGACACTACGAAGTGAAATCCGGGTAAGAGACCGGGTCTGAAAAAACCAGTGCGGCCAAAGCGAGGATCTTACCTCACGTGGACTGATGAGGAGAGGAAGATACTGCGTGATATGATGTCACGAAAGGTTTATCGATCTTGGCTGCAAGTGCGACGAGATTTCAATCGAAAATCTACCAAGAGAAGAAGCACGAATTCGGTTAGAGGCCAATGTAATCAATTGGGCTTCGGCATTATTAGAACTACCCGATCACTTACAACTTCGCTTGAGAGGCAAATGATGGCCCCCTCACACATTTACTCAAACAGAGCCTCCCTATAGCCAAACGGTGCAGCCGGTTATGTCATACACGTGTTGTAACTATCATTCATTGCAACTTTGCGAGTGGAGGATATTACTGGAATTGCGAAGTATTCAGTTGGTGGGATTGTGGGGACTTTGGACCATATGAGAAAGCAAGAAACCATCCGCTTTCCTGGAACCATTCAGGAAGGTGGTAGGCTGTTGAGCGCCCTCAGTCTCGGACCGTACCTTAATAATATACACACCGCGAGTTTTCTGGTCTCTTGTCAAGGCGGCCCCACACGCAACGTAGAGTACTTTTGTAATTACATACTGTACCTCACGGGTCTAATTTGATCACTAAAAGAAGTTAGTGCCGGGGATAAATAGCCGCTTTCCGCGACGAATAGCATCCAGGTGGGTTCGTTCACGTGAGTGCTTAAATTGTGGACGCTAAGAGTGGTGCGGGCGACGTGTCAGGACCTCTCGTTTCCACTGACTTTGAACTGCTTTGGTCCCGACAATGGAGGCAAGCAAGCATATCGAGCAGTTGCGTCGTGAGAGAGGAGTTGGGAATTCTGACTTTGACTTCGTTGCCCAGACTCTGGATAACGCATTGGCTATGTTGGTATAATCCCTTGATTGTGAGAGTCAAAGCGTTTAATGTTCGTCAATCTCACCAGTTTAGCCGATGACCTCTACACCAAACCTACTCATTTTCTCCTTGAACTTATCCAAAATGCGGACGATAATAAATATGCGGCAGATTCTCCGACAATTACGTTCAATCTCATGACCAATCTTCTCCTTGTGAGCTGCAACGAACTTGGTTTTACTCCAGATGACGTACGAGCCATATGTAGTATTGGTCAGAGTACAAAAAGTGCGTCCAGAAAGGCTTCAGGCTACATCGGCGAAAAAGGTATCGGCTTCAAATCAGGATTTAAACTCGCAGATACTATATGCGTGTCCTCGGCTTCATACTCTTTCAAATTCGTGAGGAGCGGTCGACTTGGAATGATCACCCCAATCTGGGAGGACTTCCCGAGTCAGCATTTCCAGGAAGGATTAACACAGTTTTTGTTTCACATACCCGAGTCGAACGATGTTTTGAGCGTGGAGACCGACCTCTGCAACCTTGAAGGTTCAGTTCTGCTGTTCCTTCGACGCCTGGAGAGAATCGAATTGGAGCCGGCCTTTGGCGGTAATCGCTTCTTTATCCGAGATTCCTTCCCAGGCCTGGCCGGTGAAATTGTCCGTATTGATGATATCTCGGCGGATGGTATCTCGTTTAAACTTTACACGATTGAGCGAACAGAGGTCAAAGATTTGCCTGATGACCCTAAACGTCCTGGTATCCATGAAAGCGAAGTTGCTGTCGCTTTTCCCTTGTCTCCTGTAGACACGCCTTTGGTTAAAGACTGTTTTGCTTATAATTTTCTTCCCATCCGGAAATACGGCTTCTCGGTAAGCTCTGAATTCGGAATTCTTGACCGACATACTAATATCACTTGGGTCTAGTTCCTCATTCAAGGAGACTTTCTTCTGACCGCCAATCGCGAAGATATCGATGAAAGACCGCTCTGGAACCGAGCTTTACTTGATGGAGTCGTACAAGCATTTGTTCAGGCAGTTCATCGTTTCAACAAAACAGAACTGAAATACAAATGGCCTGCTTATCTGCGGTGTTTTTCTTCTCTCGTCGGAAACACCTTGGTTGACTCTGTTCGCAGCCAGATACTTAAAAGACTGAAAAACGAACGTATCTTGGAGACTAGAGGGAGGTCCTTTAGAAGACCCCACGAGCTCTGGTATTTGCCTTCTGAGTTTACGGATGATGAAGGCGAGTACCTCTTGGAGGATGGACAACAGCAGTATCAGCACTTGTCAATTCACTACAATGTACATGAATTGTCCATCTTGGGCGTAAAGCCCCTTACGTCCTCTTTATTCCTGAGTGATCTCAAAAACTTTGCACGGGACCAAAGTGTTATCTTCCGGCGCATGCCTAATACGTGGCATTCTAAGGTGGCCAACGCTGTTCTTCAAAGAAGGGGTGGTCTCCAACGAGAATTAAGCTTTTGCCCTATTATTCCTCTTCAAGACGGCTCATGGGTCACTCCCTCTGAGGGGAACATTTTTTTCGCGAGCACCGATACCAACGTCTTTGTTCCAGGCGGCATAGACGTGCTACTAGTCGATCAAACCGCTTCTCAGGATCCCAAAAGGCGGCAATTGTACCAGGACCTAGGTGTCCAAACTCTTAGTTTTCAAAGAGTTTGCGAGATGATTCTGGAAACGCACAAGCAAGCCTCCTGGCACTGCACCACAAGGGATCTGGCATCTCATGCATCTTATATGTTCCGCGCAAGAGAACTGTTTCCAGTGGAGCTTTCCGATCAGTTCTGGTTGGCAACTGCTGAAGGGAGATGCGCAAGAGGCAGAGCTTTATACATGGAACTTCCGAATTCCGTCCGGATAAGCGACTTTGCCGCGTGCAAGGATCTGGTATCTTTGATCAATCCTCTCTATCTAGAACTCCATACAGATTCGTTTGAGAACTGGACTAGATGGCTGCAACGTGTTTTACGGGTCGCATGCCTTCCACGGCTATTCCAGGAAGGCTCACTTGTCATTGTGACTCATGAATTCTTTCGTCTTATGGAGCATACTCCCATGCAATGCCTGATACTCCTCAGAGACAATTGGTCACATTACTTTCCATCTGGGTACCAGAATCAGAGAGTACGTGAAAAAGCGGTTCAAGTAGTAAAACGCAATCTGCGGATACGCTGCTCGAACGGCAAACTTACGGCCATTGGAAATACATTTCTTCCAAAAGCTCATATGACCCAAATGGGTAGATGCCGGGATATTCTGCCTTTTCTCGATGTTTCAGACCCCGACAATAGCCTGTGGGCTAATTTATCATTACTTGGTATTACAATGGATCTGAGCCTAGAACTTTACCTCCAGTACTTGGAGTGCATTCAAGGTGAAATTCTCAAGGCGAATGATGCACACGATATATACAGGCAGATAAAACAACGGTTGCCAAATGACAATGGCACCCTCAGGTAATTCTTGAATTGCTTCAAAGTTGCGCCGGAAGCTAATGTTTTAAAGGGATTGCAAAACACGATTTTCTCTTCTGCCGTTGATCTTCGTGGCTCGACCGACACCCCGATGGCTGAAGGTGGCGGAGTGCTTCTGGAGAGCACCTCAATGCCTGCGATCTGCCATTTCTATCTCAACCCGCTACCCGGATTGCTCTTCGTTGTTCAAAGGGGTTCTGGGCCTCCGTGATGCTACCGCCGTAGACATAGTCCATGAATTGGCTAGACTTCGGCCAGATGCGGCTGATATTCCGCAAGTTAGGGATCTTATGTTCTGGCTGAGCGACTATCTACACCAAGGAAATGATTTGAACACCGAGTCGATCTCGCAGCTGGAAACATGTGTCGTGTTTCCGGTTTTTCAAGTCATAGATGGACAAAAGCAGACTTGGTTCGTCGCCTTCTTTGACCTTTGGTACATCGCGGATAGGCCCAGCCTTCGTCAAGCATTCCAAACCAAAGTCCCCCTTCTTGATTTCGCAATATGCGAATTCCAACGAATCAGGCCTTTGTTGACCAGGCTTGGGCTAGATGAGTGCACTTTGTCAGCCAGTGTGGATGAAATCGCTATGCATGAAGGTGACGCCGCTTTTCACGGGCTTCTAACAGAGAAGCTTATTCAAAAGCTGACTTTCATGGAGCGGTGAGTATAATTTGCGCCATTTGTTATTACCTACTGTCCTGTCTGACTTTTTCAAATCGCTCTAGTTTGCTTGGAGATACGAAGAGTAACCCATCGATGCTGAAGCTTAAGGATCTTAAGGTCTATGCTGTGACAAAAATTACGCTGATACGACAAATAGACGACATCACAGGGGAATCGGACGATGGAGACCTCGTTATGCGGGAGTCTGATACGCGGTTTGAGTTCTTTATCAAGATCTCAGACCTTGAATCTGGTGATTTGCCATATTCAGCTCTTGCGGGTCGTCTTTCAGACGTTTTGGGAATTGAGGATGAGAGGAAACAGCTAGTTATGATTATCCTGGTCACTCAAAGCGAGCATCGCATCGGACTTACTCTGGAACAGCATGGCTTTCACTCGGAGCTGCACGAAGATCAGGACTCAGCTCATCACTCTGAGATAGGCGGATACCACACCCTGGATACTTCAGAGACAGTTCATGTTTCCGATGAGGTTTCATACAATCAGACCAAAGTGGCTGTTGAAACATTTGATCAAATGAGGCGGAGAGAGAACAGCAGAATTAGCCAGTCAAGACTGTCAGTGGCTAATGCCGCGGGTTTATTTGATATGACACAAATCAACATAGACCACCCAGGCGAGATGGAATATCCTCTTTCCGAAGAAGCATCAGACCATCATCAGCCTAAAAGCCCTCTTCTGGCACGTTCCCTCCGGCCTGAGCCTGGTCAAAGAGTTTGGAACATGAGAGATATGCGATCAGCCCTTCCTCTGTTAGGTAGTGAGGACAGAGTCGAAAGGCATTCCTACCAACCACCACTATACTGTCATGCTGTGCCGGTGCTTGCCAGTCCCAGAAGTGAATCAACCTGGAAAGAGGACCAAGAAACTGGATACTTGGGAGAGCTATTTGTAAGTTCTCAGTACATTGACCTGCAAGGAAAAGGCTAATCAAATGAAGACATATGAGTTCCTCTGTTCGAACTTTCCCAATATTTTTAGTGACGATTGCTGGACTAGCAAGATGCGATCAAAGAGGGGTCTTCCTGCCTTCACCGACTCGGAATCTTGCTACTCTGATTTCACTTTACGTGGCATGGGAAAGGAATTCTCGGAATTTCTTCGTGATCGAGGAGTTCCATATTCGGATCGATGGGCAGACAGCAACATGACTTTCCACCTTGAGGTAAAATCCACAACTGGAACATGCAATGAGCCTTTTTATATGAGTTACAATCAACAAAATCTCGTGAGTATGTCAATAGATTCTGAGAAGCATGAGATGGCTAATCATCACAGTCTCGGTCCTGGAGCCTTGAAGGGGAAGACGGGACTGCTTCGGATGTTTATCTTATCTTCCGTGTGTTCAATATCAACGAGAAACCGGGCCTCCATATATATCTAGACCCATGGAAACTATTCCTCGACGGCAAACTGAGCTTCAAGCCGGAGGGGTCTTTCATCGTCGAGGCGAGTGAATAACTCAAATTATGATGATTGAGCTGTGCAATGACGGCTCCAGAAACTGCCTGCCTTCTGCAGAAGGTATTTCCCAAATGAGAATATATTGGACGATTGGCGCTTATTATATTTATTCATGGAGTAGTATTGCCTGTTGGTATAGGACATGTTGAGCATTCACCATAAGACAAAAGATTCATTCAAGAGAAAAGGCTATCTATGTTTCTACTAATACTGCTCTACTGCCTGCGTCCACTTCATGCCGTGCCTGGTTTTCGTCACAATGTGTGAACTGCCCCATGAGTTCCTCTGTCATACACACCCTCTTCGAAACTGGCTGCTTTACCCTTCTTGTGGGGGTTCTCAAAAGCGGGAATCACTTGTATATCTGAGATCTCAGGGTGAGCCTGAGCATGGTCTCCAGAGAAAAGTTCCGGTTCCGCCTGCCATTTTCTTTTTCGACTCACGCAGTTAGACCGCGGTTCTTCAATGGAGTGTGCGTCAAAGAAGTGGCGACGAAGATTCGTAACGTCCGTATAGTCCTTTCTCTGGCAACAAGGATGTGGACAGAAGCAGATTGTTGAAGTTCTCAAAGCGTCCAGATGTTTGTCAATGTGATTCAGAAGCGTTGCCTTAGCCAGCCACTGTTGAAATCTCTCGTCCGGTTTCTTGTCTTCATCTCCCAGGCAAAATGGACAAAAGCCAGGGGCAACAAGCGTATAACGGAATGTCAACATGCCACATCGAGGGTGAAGTTTATCAAGGTGGCTTTGGCAGTGGCTAATCCAGGCTTGCTCATCACAGTACATTTCCGCACAAAGATAGCAGAACTGCACAAAATCCCGCTGAACGCGCCTGTGGGCGCGCTTCTCATTCCTATAGCGTTGCTGGTATTGTGGGCCACCTAGGGATCGTCTTCGACACTGCAAGATATGTTTTGCCCTCCCTTGAAATGGTATTCTACTTTGGTTAGTCCTGGGACCTACAACAAGCGACAGAGAATACGTACTGTGACATAAGCTTGGAACATATTGGACATCGATTTTCCTCAGGTAAAAGTCCGGGATAGTAAACGACGCGTTCCGTGGATGTGCAAAGCGCAACCATATCCTCTAGGCATTGTTGGCCGATAACGCTATCCAATGAGGTTTCCGTGAAAAGGGATTCTCTGAGACGAGCGCGTTCTGGTAGATACTTCTTATATATGTTGAATAAAGAGGTTCTGTCGCGTTCCGTGAATTCGTTTCCGGAGATATATTCGTCGTATGCAGAATGCCACCAATCTTGTATGAATTCCTTCTTCCAAGCTTCTAGGCATTTAGCTTTTCTGCTGTAGAGCTGTGCGCGTTCAACAGCAAGTTGCTCATGGAGCTGGGGCTTCCCAGCAATCTCTGAAGTCAGAGAAGCAATTCTCTGGTTCATGGCCTTGATCTCATCTCTCTCTTCAAATGCTGTGATAGCAGCCGCGTCCAATCTCTGGGGAGCATTAGGATCTCTGTGGTGAGCCATGCTCTGCTCCATGTTCCGACACTCATAATCAGGTTCCAAGTCATAGAATAAAGCCTGAATATCCAAAGACTTGAGCACAGATTGGTATTTAATATACGTATCATGGCTTTGATGGTCAAGAGCCTGGCCACGGGTCGCTTCTGACGCCTTGGCTAAATGAGATCAGCGTGGATTCTGTAAGAAGACTCAAAATGACTCACGGTCAATGCAGTTTGCAACACCAGCACGGATTCCGTGTACGCGCAGTCGGTCCTTGAAGCATTCGCGCTGAGCCAGACTCGCAAAGTTGTAGCGCATAGAGGAGAAGGACAATGCTTTATTTTGCTGGGGTCCTTCCGGAGTTACCATCCTAAAGAAAGGAAGATCCTTTTTATTCTTGTTCCATTCAAGCGTATATGATTCTCTCCCCTTCGGAGGTCTCACGGCGAGCACGTCGGTCACCGTACTGAGCCCCTTGAAAGCGCAGTCAGCTACACCATGCACTATCACCCAAAAAACAAAGCTCATTCCGAGAATTGGATGTTCTCTGAACCAGTTCTTTGGTCTTTCATCCTTCGAATCAGCATTCAAACTTCTTTGCGGCTTATCTGCAGACTCACAAGTCTTTATCGTCACGGTTGCGCCATCCTTTCAAAAACTCAGGATCAATCGTCACCCAGCGTTTTAATTGACCATTAGTGCTGCATTTTATATTGGAAGTAAGATGCTGTCGATCTCTTATTAGCTTGACCGGTCACTAGGGCGGGAAGAGGGGGGACATAAGGTAAAAACAAACCCTATAATATAGACATTCATTAGAATGACGATAAGCGCTTGACTCCACCACAGCACCTGCCCTAGCACCCGAGCCAGCAAATAGTGCAAGAGCACTCCCCGTTTGTACACGTGCTCTCTCGTGCTTGTAATCGTGCCAATCATCGCCGAAAAGGCCGCGAAGAAGGTAGTCGATGTCCTTTGCTGTGACCATGAAGCGCTCTCGTGGCTTCGTGGGTAGTTGATATTTGACTGTCAGATCCTGCCTAATGTACTTCAACTTGTTAGAAGAAATAATGCCTAGGAGATCCAGGTAGACTTACGTTCAGAACATCATCCTTGACGTGCTTCGGTAGAGATCGATAAGTCTCTCGCTCCCATCTCGAAGTGAAGTTAATGAAATTCTGACACGCAGACTTCTGCGAGGGTAGATTTTTTCTTGTTGCAATGTAGTCTTCAGCAAAAGATTTCAGAAGCTGTGGGGTGGGATCAGGTTCATTTTTGGAAAAATTGGCATTGGGCGTTTCTTTACGGGAAAGTCTCCATCTGCTGAAATGAGTGTCACGACCTATACCTGTCGATAGCATAACTTACAATGCCCAATTTATTGCTGTATCCTCATATTTCTCCAGAGTTGCCGGAGCGAGCTGTTTGAGGCATATGGAGTTGTCTTCGTGTTCCCGCTCATTCTGATATTCGCGGGTGAAACCACGTGACGCGGCACGTGCGATTCTTTCGTCAAATTTCTTTTGGAAGTCCTTTGGGAGCATCTTCTTTCGAATGGCCAAGTGTCAAGAGAATAAGAACAGCAGACCAGACATGCGCCCTGGGGCTCATATTTATGGCCCGGACTCAAGTGAAAGTGGGAGAGTGGGTGATCTGGGTGAGAATCCTCGCCCTATTCTCACCCGCTCTCACCCCGTTCTCACCTCTATCACCCCAGTCTCCAAACTTCTCACCCATATCACCCACACTCACCCTAAGATCAAATCCGACGCCATTTTAGAGCTCAGGGCGCATTGAGAATTGGCCGCGTACTATAATGGGCTTAAGTACGGCTGAGCGGACGGGAAGCCCTGTTTTCCACACCCTATGGTCGTATGTACCAGTTTCAGTGTTGAACAGAATTATATTAGTTTCACAAATGTGCAAATACCAATCCTCATCTTTTATCACCTCCTTTATAGGATATTATAAGTTATATACTAAACCCATGAGGCTTTTTGATGGATGGGAGAAAAGGAAGCAAATACAAGAAGGATCAACGTTCCTCAAATGTCGTGACGGCCACAAAACCTCTGTCTACAGCGGAAATACAATTCACCGAGCCCGATCATATCAACCCTGAGTATCTCCTGTCCATGAACATCCAAGGTCCATGATAGTCTTTAATTCAGGTCCTATTCTCCAATCTAGGGAGAGTAGTCTGAGTAGAGATGACGGGTAACATATCCATCTCTCCATTTCTATTCCAGCGTTGCTTCCAGCAAGCATGGTCTGGATCGCGACGTGCTCGTGTCAAGTACGGCATCACCAAATATACCCAGGAAAACGACGATAATGACCTCCTGGGACTTCCACGGAGTTTTGGTGAGTTATTGGTACTTGGTCTCTCAGAGACCGTCGTTTCTTTCATATTGGAACATAGCTAACGCACCTCGACAGGAATCGCTGTCAGTGGCGGCGCCGACTCCATGGCTCTGGCATACTTATGCAAGCAATTGGAACGCTCTTCAGACATTGCTGGTGCCATATCTGTCACTGCACTGGTTGTAGATCACCGTGCACGTCCGGAAAGCACTCTTGAGGCCCAAAAGGTTGCTAGCTGGCTTCGTGACATGGGTACGAGCTTCACTGGAGTGTTAAATCCAAAGATGATCTAACATTCGAAGCAGATATCAAAACCCAGATCCTTACATTGGACTGGACTGGAATAAATCCAAAGAAAAACCATTCATCAAAGCCAGGAGCGTCGAGCACTCTGCCAACAGCTTTTGAGACACATGCTCGTCGACTCCGCTTCCAAGCCCTCGGCGTAGCCTGTCATACATTGAAACTTGAAACATTGCTCCTGGGCCACCACCAAGATGACAACGTCGAAACAACCATCTGGCGACTTTCCGCTGGCGCAAGTGGCCTAGGGCTTGGTGGTATTCCCGAAGTCGCGCGGATTCCCGAGTGCCATGGTATCTTCGGCGTCTCCGAGAGCTGGTCAACAACCTCAATCCGCACAAACCCAGCGACAATCCCTCAAACCAGGGTGCGATTCAACGATCGGAACCACGGGTTCCTCACATTCTCCAACACAACCCCCAAAGAATCCAATTCACCCACCTCCAACCTCTCCTCCGATATCAAAATCGCAAGCCCAGGCATCTTCATCTGCCGCCCCCTCCTCTCCTTCACAAAAGCAAGTCTCATCGAAACCTGCGAGAAAAACCAAATCCCCTACGTCTCCGACCCAACAAACTTCGACCCAACCCTCACACCCCGCAACGCAATCCGCAGCCTCCGATCCTCAAATTCCCTCCCCAAAGCCCTAGACTCCCCCTCCATACTCTCCCTAATCCGCTCCAGCCAAACCCTATACAAAAGAACAATCGACCTCTCCAACACCCTCCTATCCACCCAATGTCGCCTGCTAAACTTCAACCCAAAATCAGGCTCAGCAACCATCCAATTCCTCCCCCAAACCCCCGCCTCACTAGACCCATCCCTCGCATCCCTCTCACCCCTCCAATCCCGCCAACTCCAATCCCTAGTCCTCCGCCGCATCACAGAACTAGTCTCCCCATTCCCAGACAACCACGTCTCCCTCCGCAGCTACGAAACCCTAGTTCCAAACATCTTCCCAGATCCAGACTCTACAGCCCCAACCAGCGACACTCCGCGCAAACTCGCATTCACACAAGCAGGCGTTCTATTCCAACATCTCGCAAACGACACAGGAAAACAAGAACCTCGCACAGACGAAAACATCTGGTTCCTATCCCGCCAGCGCTTCATGCGAGACCGCGATCCTGTCACGCATGTAGACGTCTCGCCGAATGGCAGTTTCACTTCCTGGTTCCTGTGGGATAATAGGTACTGGCTGCGTTTGCGTCTTGTTCCTAGCGAGCCTGGTCGGGACGTCAGTGAACTCAGTCGGTTTTTACCTCTTCCCGTTACGATTCGGCCGTTCCATAAATTGGATATGGAGCGGGTACGTAGGGATACGGTTAATTCGCGGCGGGGTGTGAAGACGAAAGGCGGGGAGCGGCTGGCTGGGAGTATTGAGCATGTTCAGGCTTTGTTTTCGGCGGAGGCGCCTTCGCAGTTGCGGTTTACGTTGCCTGTTATTGTGAGGGAGGGGTTGAATACGAGGCCTGGAAAGCCGTTGGATTTGAAGGTTAGGGAGCTGTTGGCGTTGCCGACTTTGGAGTATCGGTTAACTGGACATGCGGCTGAGTATGCTTCGCCTAGTGAGGTGGAGTTGCTACATGTTGGTTGGAGGTTCAAGTTGAAGTGGCAGTGGATGTACAAAATGATTGATATTGAGGCGCTGCGCCTTATGGGCTGGCCAGTTGGTGGAAATACCGACGCTTAGTGTACATGACAACTCCTAGACAAACAAGACAATGAACAAAAGCAAGCCCTGTTAGAAACTTGATCTCCTGAGCTATGCATGCGTAATCGATGGATATGTGTGTGGATTGACCAGTTGGAAAAGTGACAAGAAATAGGAATGGATACAAGAAAGGCTTGTGGATATGTATGCAAATGAATGAGTGGACGAAGTTGTGAGGAGGATCATGTGTGGAAATACAGAGTCAAAGAAAAGTTGAATGTGACAGGAGTCAGGTATTGGGTGAGACGAGGGAAAGGAACGGAAGGAATGGATGGGGCAAGCCCTTAATGTTGTAGCTTTTGTGGTTGCTCGCTCGCCTTGAGCAGTGCAACGGCAGCTGACTGGGCTCGGAGGCCTCCGACTTCTCGTTTCAGGCGGAAATTCTCTTTCTTGACTCGGCCGATCTCATCCAGGGCACTCGCCAGTTGCGACTTCAAGGCGTCTTCGGCATGTCCCGATCGGACATCTTTTGCGATTTTACTGAGCTCGGTATTGAACCGATCGTAGAGAGCCTCATTCTCGGCGCTCGCCTCGCGATAAAGCTCGTCCAACTTCTTCACGCGCTTCTCGCTGAGAACCAAGGACGATTCCAAGTCTCTTTCGATAGCGGACGTGCGTTCACTATATTCCCCGGTAAGGGCCTCAAATCGAGCTTCCAGATTGCGCATGCGAGCTTCAAGGGATGAGGCTGTGGCAGAAGCTGGACTAGTGTCCGCGCGGTCGAAATCAAAATCGAGGTTCATTGGGTTGGACTGCCTTGGTGGTGTGAGTTTCAAAGAGCGTAATTCATGACCAAGCGCCGCAAGCTCGTCTTTGAGGCCCCGTTGATCAGAAACTTGGGTCTTCTTTTCCAATTGAACGCGATCGCGCAACTACCGCAATGTCAGTATAATAGTTATTGGAGCAAAGACAAGCAAACAAACCTTCTGCGGGCTTTGCATCCGCGGTTTCTGTGGTTTCGAGGAAGACGCAGATTGTGGCCGCTTGATATCGGAAACATTGGTGGTTGGCCGCTCTCGAAGGCCCAGAGTTCGTTGGGGAATGCTCGAGGCGTTAGATCGTCTTCGTGACTCGTCGGCTGGCGATACCGATGCATCACGCCTGAACTTGGTTGTACGGTCCGTATGTGCCGTCCTCGGATCAACGTTCTCTTTTCTACTCGGGGTAGAAGGGCGGGGTGGAGACAGACGCCGGATGGGTGAACCCAGTCGGGTGGGTGAACCGGTGCTGGCTGGTGGCTTGGAGCGCATTGGTGATTTACCACGTAGTGGCGATTGCGCACGCATAGGCGACGTTGGTATGTAACTGCTCTGGGGCCTGGTTTGTTTGGTTGGCGTTACCACCTCGCCGCGAGGGCGGCTGGAGGGGGTAGTTGGCCGGAGCTGTTGTTTTGGAGAGATACTGGAGGCATCCGAGGATGCTGTAGTTGGTCGTAAGTCAGAAAGAGAGCTCCTCCGTTTTCTGCGTATCCTTGGTAGACTATCCTCGGAGAATCCTCTGAAGGAGGACAGAGAAGGCGGCTTGTCGTAGCCGGTGCCGGGCCGTGAGATTTGCTCCTCGGATGCAAATCCATACGGCCGATCACGGGATATAGGTCGCTCGCGGGACGTAGGACGAAGGAATCCCAAGCGAGGGTCCACGTCGGTGGATTTCGAACGAATCAAACTGCCCTTGGGCGTGTTGGGCTCCGAGCCGGCTGGACTTTGCTTTTTGCTCAGGGTCCGGAGAATTGCTGCGACTTTGCCTTCCCCTTCGTTTCTCGAGGAATCCTTGTGCATACCAAAGCCAAAGCGCTTTCGGAAAGAGGAAGAATTAGAACCGACCGACCCAGCGCTGGCGTGAGACTTCTTGGTATCACCGGTCAGTGTTCCTTCCACGGAGCTGCCGCCGGGAACGAACTCTTCAAAGAGGCTATCGAAGTCTTCAACCAGTCGATCTAAAAGAGAGACGTGATGGCTGGGATCTCCGTCTTCCGTGAGCACCTCGGCAAATGCCATCGTCAAAGCACCGCGGTCCCCATCGTTGCCAGATGCATCAAGCAGCTCCGCAAGTAGTCGAATGATCGCGGCTAGCGCTCGTCTATTCTGCGGGCTCATGTCTATGAGAAACTTCCGGAACTGCTCATCAAAATCTCGTGGGAACATGGTGTCAAATTGGCTCTGGATCCACTTCAGAGAAGAAGAGCTCAAGATGGGTCCCATGCTTCGTCTCCAAGCGTTTGTCAAAAACGTCTCAAAC
The DNA here is from genome assembly GCF_028826915.1 of Penicillium bovifimosum. Classification (NCBI taxonomy): domain Eukaryota; kingdom Fungi; phylum Ascomycota; class Eurotiomycetes; order Eurotiales; family Aspergillaceae; genus Penicillium; species Penicillium bovifimosum. Next base: position 883,790 of record NW_026622717.1, on the reverse strand, counting down.
GCGACAAAGAGCGTATCAACAGGTACTTCAGCCGCAGCCTGAATCCTGCTTGGATCTTCCAGCAAAATGTTGTAGAGCTCATTGACAGGCGCCCGATCAACATGGTCCCTAACCCGAAGCATTCGGCCCAGGATATTCCCACTTCGAGACTGCAGAGAGAGCACATACGCTGCAAACGTTTGTTCCAGCAATCCAAATTGGGTGTCAGGTCCTTTGGAGGCTGATGCCCCAACAACCGATATCTTATTTCCAGTTTCCTCTTTGTCTCTGTCTTTCTCCTTCTCCCTGTCCTTATCTTTGTCCTTCCCGGGAAACGCTGACGGCAAAGTATTCGACCTTGACAAAGTGCCTCTTGTCGGAAGCATTTTGGGAAATTCGCCAGCTAGTGTGGCCGAGCCTGGCCCTCTGAGAGTGGGGACATTATCACGACTGCCTCCTAACAGATTTGAGATCAGTTTGGTTGGCGAGGGTGGCCGGAAGCCTCGTGAAGACTTGACCTGCGTCACGAGACTGCTGGCAATATATCGGAGAGTTTCGAAATTGGAATGAACCAGCGTATTAGTCAATGCTGGGTTTCGGGGGCTTTGCAGAGGCGAGAGCAAGTATTGAACTTTGTGACTTCATGTTAGTGGCAAATGGACAATCTTTTGTGGAGGTGACTTACGGCGTCTCGAAAGTGTGGGAATGAAGGAATCCACCGTAATCAAGTCTGTAGATCCAGATCCAACCACGGAATCAATTTCTAATCTGTATTGGTCTCCGGTTGGGGGTGATATTGATATGATGACCTCAAGATTGGAACTTTTCAATATCTGCCCACATGTCACCTTGGGCGTATCAAAAACGACGCGGATTGGGGATGAATGACCCTGGCTGAGCGCGGCAGTCTCGCCGTCCTCACATACACAAGCCAGTATTCCCACACTGCTCGCAGCGCCGGTGGGAGGACTTCGTAATGTCCATTTGGCTCCCTCTCTTTCGCTTTCCGGAAACCGACCTTCAATCCTCGCTTTGGAAATTTCTTCGATCAATCGACTGGCCCTCCCTTCATAGGTTGTAGCCAATTCCAACGCAAGCAGATCCACTCCAACGTTAATTTCAGCCGTTGTGGACTTGACTGAAGTTGGCACAATAAACAGAACCCGGCCGCATGAAGATTGCATACAACGCACATTGTGGAAGTCCAGCACCTTCACAACTTGGAGCTCTGATTGAGGTAGAGACATGGACATATCACTGGTTGGTGATGCCGCGTTGTCGATATCAGCCAGCACACCACGGGCCGTGGTCCGGCTTTCGGCCGGTTTCGCCAACAGAACCAAGCAGTTCCTATAAAGAAGCATAATTCCCCCACTATGACTAGCCGACCGTGTGTTCAGATGGTAGGGAGAGGTGATCTCGTTGAAGTCGACCGCCGTGATCAGCCGACCTTCCGGTAGGGGTTTGGCGGGCCATCCGTTGACAAGCTCCTTCAGGCGTTGGAGGCTCTGAGCGTGGCTTGTCGGTGAATTGTTCTCCAGCGCACAGATATCCTTAACGATGTCTCGTGCTTTCAACAAGATTCGCACAGCAGGATGAACCAACGGCAGGTTACTAGTCATGGTGTCGATCAGAAGACTGTATCGAGGAAGTCGCTGAACGGGTTCCATCAGCAAAGAGCGCAGTCTTTGCTCTCCGGTCTCGTAAACTCTCTTCGAAAAGCTGGAGCTCTTATCACGCATGAACAAATTCAGAGTCTGGGTAAAGCCTGTGTGTGCTCGCATGTAGTCCCCGTATGGTTGTGAAAATTGGGGTAGCCATTGATAGAGGGCCTTCGCAAATGCCAGTGCTCCGAGTGGATCCGTTCGATCTCTGGGCACACCTCGACGAAGGGAAGGGAGTTCCGTGTCCTGACCAATATCTGCAATGGCGTCTTTTTCGGTTTCATCGAGCACTTGTCGAATATCATCGAGGAATCCGAGGTTGAGTTCCAGGATCTCATTCAAGCATGGTGGAAACAAGGCCGCCAAAGCTGCTTCGTCGGGGCTGTTACTCGAGGGACCTTTGGCCAAGGCCTTCTGTCGAAACTCTTCCGCCACTTCATGGACCAGAGAATACAGCTTCGCAACATATCTCTCCTCAGTGTCAACCAGCTCACACATCGTGAGACGAAGAGCTTCTTTCTGACTTCGTGCAAATAGTCGCGATTTGCTGACATTGGTCGGTTGAGAGGGCGCACGCTTCAGTCGAGAGGTTGGCAAGAACATAGGATCACCCAGAGCCTCTATGAGAGGTGTATAGGGACCGTACTGGGGATTCTGGCTCTCGTCGATGTCTGATCCCGCGCTTTCACGTCGGGTTGATGCGTTTATGGTACCCGCGGGAAGCACCACATCGATGTCGATCCATGGCACCTTGCGTTCCTGGTATGCGCTGCGAAGATCATAAATGATTTCGGATGGGTCATCCACCTTGATCATACGGTTGGCGAGATCCGCGGCATGCATCTCATCAAACATCTTGGGGACCCTTCCTCCTGGTCTCCCAGTTCGAGCCACCCCGTTCAGGTGGCGCTTGACCGGATCAGACAACTCGGCAAAGTACCTCAGCATGCTGACTGCCAATCCGCGACACACCTCATCACCTTGTTTTTCGCGGGGTAGATGGTTGACTGCTGCATACACGGGGGCTGCCGGGGACACCGTAATTCGAGGGTAGCTGTGGAAACCAGCAGGTGTGAATATATGAGCTTGTATGCGCGAGCTGCTCACAGTGGCATTGGCTGTGGAGACGGCGCCATAGAACACGAAGATAGATGCTAAACATGAGTCGACGACATGATAGAGGCTGAGTTGTTCGAGGGGCAAGTCTGCCAGTGTCGGACATGCGGGGGGAGGTGCGATTGCGGACATGACGAAATATTGATGCACTAACAACGCAGGCGCGGAGTTCGTAGAGCGATCGAGCAGGCGCTTTCGGGCGCGATAAACAAATGAAAGGCGTCGAGGTCAGGCGTAGAAGGAGCGACGGGATGCGGTAAGATAGCGAGTGAAGGAGATCGTAAATGAGGCAATGTTTGCGATTAAATGAAAGGATTGTTCTTAGGTAGATTGAGTGAAGGACAGCTTAAGATCGCATGTAGGATATGTTATCCTCTAGTGATGCGATCGCAACATTCGCGCTCCCCTCCATGGAAGCTGAACAGCAAACTCCCCACTCAATTCATAGAATCGCGCTGGGGTAAGCACGTGTAGTGGTGTCAAAAAAATAAAGGAAAGGAAGATCCCCCGAGGGAGAAATAAGATGAATCGTCAGGTTGAGGGGAGGCGTTTGTTTTGAGGCGGGGATAGAGAAGCGGTGGGTTGATATCGCGATAGGCTCTCCGATAGCTCAAGAGCGGGTATTAGCGCCTGACCTGAGGCTGACAAGAACAGTAAGAGATTGAACGAGAGTCTTGACCTGGATACTCGGTCTTGAAGGAATTAGAAGATTCTCTTTCAAAGTGCTTCTGTCTTTGTTTTTATTGTTTACCCTACTATGTTTGTCCGGCCAACGCTATCAACACCGTTGCTATCGTTGCGATCCCCAGCTGCTGCAAGGCACTACTAGTGTGACATGTCACATTGCATGATTCGCTGAAGATGTATATGGTAACTGTTTCAAATTGTTGTACAGAGGCTTGATTCGATGTTTAACTGTCCAGTGTGTGAGAGACAATGGCATTATTTGTTGGACAAGCTCGGAAGAGATCGTTTCATAACCGTGGTCGATTCGAAAATCCATCTTTGTTTACTCGGAAAATACCTATGTCAGCCACCATGTAGGTCGGTGATTGCCAGAGATATTAGCTAGATGCTGATAATTGCATACATCTTCATCTACTTTATATCAATCTAGCAAGCCTTTATTGTATCCTCTTATCTAGTTATCTTTCTGATTGCCCTATTCCTAGGCATAGAGTACATTGCCTTGTGTCGTTGAAGGAGGTCAACATTGACGAAATCAAACATTTTGAATCCATGGATGCAGTCCATTACCCGATGGTCCATCAAGACTGAAAATTACACACATTCATCCAATGAGCGTCATTTAATACTGGAATTCTGGTAACATTTACTTACACCCCCTGGCGTAGGCGGTCAGTCGGCGGGGAAGACGCTAACCTCGATGAGGCAAGCAGCAGTATGATGATCGAGAGACCAGCTGTTTCGTTCCAACCTCCAAAATGGTGTCACAACAGCGAGCATCTGCTGCGATGCTCGACCCCACTATGGAATTGCCCCTCAAAATTGCCATCGATCCGGTGGCTTTGGTGACCACTGAATGTATCACCGTCACCTCGTCCATGCGCAAGCATGCCCGCTGGGCTCATTCCTCCGTCTCCGCCATCTTGGGCGGCAATGCAGCCTCTCGTGTCTATGAGCGGGATACCTCAGCTCCCCCGAGTCCAAATCCCCGCAGAAATGGTCAATCGACGCTTCGTCCCGACGAAGATCATGTCCTGGCCAATCGATGGGGTCTGCGAGGGAAGAAGGGCAAGAGCATGCAGGACAATCCGTTGATATCGGCCTTCACACGACTGCGAAGCGATCTAAAAGATTGCAAAGATATCCGAACTTTCGATACACCGGCTTTACTTCACCCATTCTTACAGGTCATCCGCTCCTCCTCGACCTCCGCCGCAATCACCTCTATCGCTTTGGTCTCTATCACCAAATTCCTTTCCTACAATATCATCAATCCCAATTCTCCGCGGCTCCCTATGGCCATGCAACTTCTCTCCGCTGCAATCACACACTGTCGGTTCGAAGCTAGCGACTCGTCGGCGGACGAGATAGTCCTGTTGAGGATTCTGAAGTTGATGGAGGGGATACTTTCACGACCCGAGGGCGAGCTTTTGGGCGATGAGAGTGTGTGTGAGATGATGGAAACAGGATTAAGCATGTGTTGCCAAGGTCGTCTGTCAGAGGTACTGCGAAGATCTGCCGAGATGGCAATGATCAAAATGTGCCAAGTGATCTTCATGCGGCTCTCGCATCTTGACCAAGAAGTTCCCGCAGGCCCGAAACCGTTCGCAGACGAAGATACAAAAGAAGACCCATCATCTCGTCTCAAGATGGACCCGTCGGTCAACGGGGACACCGTAACATCCCAGCACCTGTCAGCCAATAGCGCAGACACAGCGGCCACAGACCAACGCAGCACCAGCCGAGAGGGTTCACCTGAGCAAGCCGGAAATACCAGCGCAGCAGCAGAGCCACCGAGCCCGCAAGAAGATGCCGAAGCGGAGCTTCAGCCTTATTCTTTGCCGTCCATCAGAGAATTGTTCCGTGTCTTGATCGACCTCTTGGATCCTCATAACCGGCAACATACCGACGCAATGCGGGTGATGGCACTCCGCATCATTGATGTCGCTTTGGAGGTGGCAGGTCCTTCCATTGCTCGCCATCCGAGTCTGGCCGCCCTGGCCAAGGATGATCTGTGTCGTTATCTCTTCCAGTTGGTGAGGTCCGAACAAATGGCTATCTTAACTGGCTCGTTGAGAGTCGCTGGCACATTATTATCGACTTGCCGGCCAGTTTTGAAATTACAACAAGAACTTTATATCTCATACTTGGTGGCTTGCTTGCATCCTCGTGTGGAGATACCCCGAGAACCTGGCATTGACCCATCGCTTTACGAAGGCATCCCACAAGCACCAAAATTGGTGAAACCGCCACCGTCACAGGCCAGTAGTGGCAGGTCGACACCTGTGCCTGTCAAAGATCGACAGAAGTTGGGCCTTGAGGGTGGATCGAGAAGACCCGAAACCAGAGAAGCAATGGTTGAAAGCATTGGCGTCTTGTCACGCATACCTAGCTTTATGGTAGAGCTTTTCGTCAACTACGACTGCGAAGTGGACCGGGCGGATCTGTGTGAGGACATGATTGGATTGCTCTCTCGCAACGCTTTCCCCGACTCTGCGACCTGGAGCACTACCAATGTACCCCCTTTATGTCTTGATGCGCTTTTGGGCTATGTGCAATTTATTTACGACCGGTTGGACGATGAGCAGATACAGGGAGACTATCCTCCTCTAGAACAGTTGAGAGAACAACGCCAGACAAAGAAGCTTATCATCAAGGGAGCGCAAATGTTCAATGAGGACCCTAAGAAGGGAATCGCTTTCCTTGCAGGCCATGGTGTCATCGAGGACGCCAAGAACCCTGTTCTGGTTGCTCGGTTCCTGAAAGGAACTTCGCGCTTGTCAAAGAAGGTACTAGGAGAGTACATCTCCAAGCGTGACAACGAGGAGTTGTTGGGCGCCTTCGTGGATCTTCTCGACTTCTCGGGACGCAGTGCAGTTGAAGCACTTCGCGAACTGCTCAGTTCATTCCGTCTCCCCGGCGAGTCGCCTCTTATCGAGCGAATCGTGACGACTTTTGCGGAACATTACATGGAAAAAGTGAAGCCTGACGGTATCGCCGACAAAGATGCACTTTATATTTTGACATACGCCATCATCATGCTGAACACCGAATTATACAATCCCAATGTGAAGTCACAAAACCGCATGACTTGCGCTGGATTCGCAAGAAACCTGCGAGGCGTCAACGGGGGTGGAGATTTTGCGGAGGAATTCCTGCAGGATATCTACGATTCTATCAAAACGAACGAAATTATTCTGCCCGACGAACATGAGAACAAGCATGCATTTGATTATGCTTGGAAGGAACTGTTGCTGAAGACTTCAACCACCGGCGACGTCATAGTTGGAGAGACCAACGTCTATGATGCCGAAATGTTCCAAGCTACGTGGAAGCCAGTGATCGGGACCCTTTCATATGTTTTCATGTCTGCTTCAGATGATGCAGTGTATTCCCGTGTTGTCAATGGGTTCGACCAGTGCGCACAGATCGCGGCTCGCTACGGCTTGACTGAGGCGTTTGATCGTATTATCTTCTCTCTCGCATCGATTAGCACTTTGGCTACTAGCAAACCACCGAGCACAGCACTCAACACAGAGGTCCAGGTAGGCCAGAAAAGTGTGATGGTCAGCGAGCTGGCCGTCAAATTTGGCCGAGATTTCAGAGCACAATTGGCAACAGTGGTGCTCTTCCGAGTCCTCTCCTCAAACGAGGCAGCTGTCAAACATAGCTGGGGTTACATCGTCCGTATTTTGAGTAACCTGTTCATCAACTCTCTTATCCCGCCGTTTGATGCCGAGCTCACGGCGGAGCTTGAAATCTCACCAATTCCACTACAACCTCCGTCACAGGTGGTCGATCGGGATGGACGCAACAATGACACGGGAATCTTATCTGCATTTACATCTTACCTTTCAAGCTACGCAGCAGATGATCCCCCTGAACCCTCAGATGAAGAACTTGACAACACACTTTGCACAGTGGATTGTGTCACAGCGTGTTCAATACCCGAGATCTTAAGAAATATCCAGTCAGTGAACATGTTGCATTGAACGGATCGTGGCCAGGATGCTAACTATCTTATAGATCCCTCCCACCATCTTCATTGGAGATGCTCGTGGAGGCTTTACTGTCCTCGCTTCCTGAAGAGAATGCACCAGCAGTCATTGTCGTAAAACCTGAACGGCCGACACCAAGTTCAAGAGCTGCAAGCAGCAGAACGGATCCTAACCAGCCCAAATATGATCCCGCGATGATCTTCGTTCTGGAATTAGCAACTGTGCTGACACTTCGTGATGAGAAGACCCTGGAGGTTCTTGGTGAAAACTTGGCAACAACGCTGCAAACACTTGTGCGCGATGCGAAGAATCTCCATCCGCTGGCTCTTTCTCGTGTTGTCTCTTACCTCTTGAACCTGTTACGCTTGAGCCACGTATGCACTCCGCTTCATCCCAGGCCTTGGAGGTCTATGATCTTGTACTGACCTGTCTCTAGGACCAACACTTCATGCGGGTACCTGTTGTGCTGCATGCTATTTCTGGATTCGACCAGGACATCTTGGAAACCGTGGCTACGCCCACAGTGAAGGGTCTCTCTAGATGCATTGCTCATACAGGGCGTCTACGAAACGAGATCACAATTTCTCCGGATTTCTGGTCAATCCTCCAAAGACTCCACCAACATGAGGCGGTCGCTTCCCTTGTCTTCGATCTCCTCCAAAGCATTGTCGAGTCGATGCCCGATATCGTCACCGCCGATAATTACGAGTTTGTAGTCAGCCTGGCCAACGACTTCGTCAGTGCCGGACGTGTAGGTTCCATCGAAGAACGGCACAGAGATGTTCAGGCCCGTCGTAATAAGGGCATCAAGCAAGCAAAGACAAGGTATGTGACCATCCATTCATTCAGCGGTGTTGATACTGACGAACCCGCCCATAGTGAGAACCAAGTCGTGACTCGCGGCGTCAAGGCAATCGGCCTGATCTATCACCTGACTGGACGAGTCCCGGTTCTTATCAAACAGTCTCACCTCGAGGAGAGCGAAGGTAATAATGCGCCTTTAAGATCACTCTTGTAGCCAAATACTGATATGTCCCAATTTAGCCTGGGCCGCCTACTGGTCACCCATCTTCCAGTCGTTGACCAGTCAATGCATCAACCCGTGTCGCGATATCCGACACCACGCCATCTCCACATTACAGCGATCTCTTCTATCCGCCGAACTGGTCTCAAGCGATGACAAGGAGTGGACTAGCATCTTCGACGAAATCCTATTTCCACTTGTCCTACTTCTTCTGAAGCCAGAGGTTTACCACTCCGACCCCGTAGGGATGAGCGAGACCAGATTCCAGGCCGCAACGCTCGTCTGCAAGATCTTCCTGCGCTTCCTTGACCAGCAGCCCAACCGCACGGGCGTGCTTCCTCTCTGGCTCAGGATCCTGGACATCCTCGATCGCATGATGAACAGCGGTCAGGGTGATAGTCTTGTAAGTCAAAAGTCCACTGCAGCTCGAACACACAAAGGCCACCCCCATCTAACAAAATTTCTTTCGTATTCTAGGCGGAAGCAATCCCCGAAAGCTTGAAGAACATCCTTCTCGTGATGGCTGATAGCGGCTACCTCGTGCCACCATCCCAAGACCCAAGCAAGGAAGAGCTCTGGGTCGAGACTCGGAAACGTCTCGGCCGCTTCTTGCCGGACCTTTTCTTGGAGATCTTCCCTGAAACCGCCAAGGAGCCAGAGAAGTCCCGCCCAAGCTCTACCCTCTTATCCGCACAACAGCCGGATGAGGTGGAACAGGCTAGTGAGGTAGAGCCTAAGACCGAGGATACCCTGCCTCAGCCCGATAGTGGCGAGGTAGAGGCAGTTAACACCGGGACTCCGTCTCCCGAAGGCGTTGAGGGAAGTACATAAAGGAGTCTTAGGCCATTTTCGTGGGTGTACGATGTATCTCTCTTGATTTCGCTCTTGCTTCCCCTTTTTATATTTGTAATAGAATAGCGGCTCAGTCTATGTTCCAGATTTGTCTATGTACTTGTTTTCCCCTGGAGCTATCCTGTCTGAGCTTGTATGAGGACGCTCAAGCTTAGGTCCACTGCAGGTGAGCAGGTGTAGGTAAGTGTGACCAGATCAGAGGGCATTCTTAGGTTGGTCTACATGGATTGATGGACCTCGGGATGCTCACTCAAGGTCACTGCTCATTAGGTATTCACGAATTTCGCTAACTAGTGCACATCGTGCAATTCAATAGTCTCTGACATGCAGTCAATCAATCAAAATTCTATTAACCTGTTGGAGCCTAACCAGTATCGTAATGGCTATGCAGGCGCTTCTTTCCGGATGAGGCAAGAACCCGTGTCCCGTACGCCTGATCATGCTCCAGTACAATACAAAACGTGAGGCTAGTTCTGAAAGAGTGGGAGCACCAGCCTATTACATGTAAGCTGTGGTCATTGGTTTACAGGGCCGACCAGGCTACACAGAACTCACTGTACTAGGTAGGATCATATGATGACACAAACGGTGCCTGATCCACGAGACTGAGAAATCAAGTCATTGTGACGCCTTCACCTCATTTTCTTTCTCTTCACTCTACCTACTTTAATCTCTGTTCAGTTTTTTCTCTTTCTTTTTGCACTCTTGTCATCAAATCTCAACATGTCTCTCATGGGATATCCAGATCTTTCTAAGACTTTGCGTAGGCAGAAAAGTGGCCTTCACCTACCCCTCGCCTCAGGAGTGGTTTCTCGAGGAGAGGCTCACCGAGCATTTCTTTAGACCGACCGAACGTGAAATGGAGCTGGGTGGCGGGCCTTCCTTCGCCATGTCCAAGTACCTTTGCTACAGTCCGAAAGACAGAAGCAAGAAGGCATTCATGAGAATTTACTTTCAGATTCTTAACCCCGGAACAGAGACCGAGCTCCCTGAGGTTCTACAACAACAGGCACTTCCACGCCGTGGGAATAGGGAGCTACGAGCTTTGAGGGAACTCGGGAAACATCGGTGTACTGTGGTCCCAACTCTCCTCGCCTACGATCAAGGACAGCAAGACATGAACGGCCTAGTTCCAGGCGGCCACATAACACATATTGTGTGGGAAATGGTCAGGGGGAAGCCACTTGATGCAAATCAGTTCTGGAGACCTGAATCGGCGCAGTTACACAAGGCCGTCTGCACAAAGTTCCGCGAGCGAGGTCTGGGAGTATGTTTACAGAATCCCCTCTAGCGTGTTAAGAGTGATACTGACAAACCTAAGAGAGTTGAAGCGCTGTGGATGGCAGCCAGGGTTCCCTCTTTTGCGAAATATTATCTACGAGTCAACCGGGGATATGTATGTGATATACAACCTGTATACTACAAAACAGAATATGCTAACCATCTTTAGGCATATTGGAGGTTTCCACGGCCCCGTGCGCTTCGAGGATCCCGACGAGCAATTTTCCGACATGACCTTTGTCCTCTGGCGTTTAGTTAAGCCACCCAGACAGTCTGGTTGGGAAGATGACCCTACCAAGTGGACCTGGTAATCATCATGGATGTCCACTCCACAGGCTCAGATATGTCGGAAGTTTGGGCCCGTGGCCCAACTTTCAGAACCAGGTCGAGGCAGCTTATATTTATATAATGCCCAGGCCTTTGGCCGCAGTACTACAAGTCCTGTCAGCCCCGGCCCGCACCAGATGGAGCCAGATGTTGTTCCTGTTGGGGACGAGCAAAGTCTCCAAGGCCGCTTTCAACAAGCGGTTCGGGCAAGTCCTGGGGGCGGCCCTGAAGACCCAGGGAACGAATCTGACTTTCGGCGACTTCAAGTGCTCCGGCATCAAGTATGGTAAAATACCAGACGTCATTGGCCTGTCCCGCACTCTCCAAGGCAACGACGTGTTGAGTTTGGTCGGGGAACTGAAAGTTCCGTGGGTCCTAGACCACTCCATAAGTGAGGCGTACGATACACCGGATGGTATTCGTCCGAGGCGCCTCCTCGGACAGCCACTCCTATATATGAAGGATCTCGGATCCTTGCAAGTACTCACCATGAGCCACTTGGACATGGATCAGGCAGAGCTTGATGCTCTAGGTCTAGGGGCGCCCTACGTCGACGCGTATGCCCCCCGCCAACGCCTAGAGAGGGCGGCAACAATCTTAGAGAGCTCAATGGGGTGGACAAGGTACATCAGGGCGGGACCACGGGGGCCAGGTGATATGTTTCTTTCCTTATAAGAATCAGGTCGACCGCATTTCCCAGCTATATGGTGACAACGTTACTGGCTATCATGCTGGTCTGGCTGAGGAAACCCGAGCGCAGAATCTGGAGCTGTTTACGAGTGGTGCAAAGCCAATTCTCGCGGCTACTAGTGCTATAGGCGCTGGGTTTGATTTCGCGAACGTGGGGTATATCCTCTACTTCCTCGGCGCATGGTCTCTTACCGACTTCGTCCAAGGCTGTGGTCGGGCGGCTAGAACCGCGGGTTCTAAGGGCGATGTGGAGGTCTGGGTGAAGGCAAATGGCTCTCTCCTTAAGGATACGCCCTCGGGAGACATCGAGACGAACACCCCGGCTTGCGACCTTCGTGAAGGAGATGAGGCGTGGCCGGGGGAGTTCTCTATACCCCTCAACCTACAGAGACCCAGCTGCCAAACGGACAATGGCATGTGGAGTACTCCCGGGTGTGTTTTCAACCGACGTCTATGGACCCTCTCAGGGTCCTAGATCTATTCCGTCTGTCTCTATGAGACAGAGCATGTTTTATGTCGCTGGTCTTGCAAGCCAGCATGTGCCGGTGTCTAACCAAACCCCGGAATCACCATGGGTGGTATGAACTGGGATATCGACCAGGCTAAAGACGGCACCCGACAAGAGGGCGACTGGCTTTCGTTGATACCAACCTCCCAAGCCTTCGGGAGCTCTTCTCTAGGGCGGTCAATTGCAGGCTTGCAGCTGGTTGAGGTTCCTGTAAATGTTAACTTAACTATACACAGTATACAAAAATTGATTAGGACATGTGTACAGTACCTTTAAATAAAATATCAACCAAACTATTCTGTCCAGTTGTCAGTATCCACTTGTGCCGAGTTTCAGACGCGTTTAGCGAGCTTCCCGTCAACTGGCAAACTTTCGGCCAACTGGCGAGCTTCTGGCCAACTGGCAAGGCTATATTGCTACGAATTGCCCCAATCACACAGCGAGAGTATGTAAAGGGAGCTAAATTGTGTTAATAAGAACATCACCATCATCCCAAGAATAACACAAGTGGTGGGTGGCTGCAGTGCTAAGATATTTGAGGTTACGAATTGCAGCCCAGCAACACTAGGTACCTAAGAAATGATTGACCTGAAGCAAGTGACAATAAGGTAGATGTATATACCCGATACCTATAAACTCGAACAACAGCTCTTACCCACCGACACTTGCCGACAGAAACACGAAGACGTGACAGGGACATCAGCGACAGCCAGAGCGATAGTCAACTGCGGCTCAATAACCCTGGCCTCATCAATCCTCCCAAGACGAACCAAACACTCATGATACCCCTGCAAAGCCCAAACATTATTGGGATGCTGCCTAGCCCGAATAAGAGTCCCATCCAAACCCAGATCAGCGCGGTACACAGCCGCCGCCTCCTCGACAAGACCCTGTTCCAGCAAAAGCGCCGCGTAAGCATGGCGCGTAGGCTGCATCCAGCTCCAAGGCTCACTATAGCCGAGACCATCGTCGAGCTCAATCGAGCGACGCAGATGTTCAAAAGCCACCTTGTAGTTCCCATGCCGGTACTCGATCTCGCCGTCCAACATGGCGGCTGCGACGCCCAGGATCTCGACGCACTTATTCGGCCAGTCCAGGCGCGTTTCGGGGACGAGTTTTCGCGCTGTGCGGAATAGTTCGCGTTGGCGCTCTGCGGAGGATAGATGGCCGGTCGCTGCGTATGCTACGCCCTTGGCGTAGTGCAGCGTGGCTATCGTCATGCAATAGAGATCTGGTTCTGAAGGCAGGGGCAGCGCGATGATCTCGTCCCACATTCCGAAGCGCACCATGACGTGTGCGCGCACGGACATGAAGACTTCGATGTAGTCGGCCATGGCGACTAGCAGTTCTTTCGGTAGGGTTGCTTCTATGCTGTCGACGGCGTCGAGGGCGGCTTTCTTCTGCCCTGCGAACATGGCTGCGTAGATGAGGGAGTGGTAGGTGTGCATGCGGTAGACGGAGTAGAAGTTCATTGGGCCTTGCAGTGCGAGGAATTTCTCATCGGCGATGGCGGCGCGCTGGTTGGCCCGGACGGCGCCTCGGTAGTCTCCGACTAGAACATCTAGGTGAGAGGGCATGTGGTGGATGTGGCCTGCGTCTGGGACGAGTTCGCGGAGGTGGTCTGCTGGTCGCAGGCCTAGTTCTGGGTACGGGGACATCTCGATGAGATGAATGTACATATGTAAGAGTCCAGGGTGTTTCGAGGAATTGTTATTCTGAAGGGCGATCTCAAGCACCTTCTTTGCCTCCATGGTGCGAGTGCCTGGGTTTGGTTTGCCGGTTACGAGATCCCACAGTTTCCAGGGCGTGAGACTGATCAAGGCGTCGGCGTATAGAGTAACCACGTCCAAGTCATCGCTGAATTGATCGTATGCCTCCTTCATCGCATCGGCATATGCAATGTTTTGGATCTGATATTGCTCCATGCTAGCAGGCTTATTACTCTGATAGCGGGTGGAGATGGCCTTGGCCAGGGCCTGTTCCACCGGTGTTGCATTTGACGAAAGCGACAACGCCTTGGATGCTGCTTGGTATGTCGTTTCCACCACGGCGGGTAGGTCACTCCCCATGAAATTCCAGGGTTGGTTGTAGTTGGGACCGGTGGAATAGGCCAAGCCCCAGTAGGCCATCAGGCAGGATGGATCATGCTGAATTGCGTGCTTGAAACATACCACGGCCTCTTTGTGGTTGAAGGCGTATGCCCAGACCAGACCACGATTAAACCATATCTGAGCTTCTGGGCTGCTGGTCGTGATGGTCTTTCCGTAGGCACCAAGATCGTAGGGATAGTCTGGCATGTTGATATCGTATGATCGTATGATGTTGGGGGAAGATGAGGAAGAAGAGTTCGGGGTTAGGTACCCGTAGTTAGGGCGGGGTTCCACTTGTCAGCAGACTTGGTTGTATTGACGATCGGAGTTCTGACAGTTCTGTTGTGATTGTAATGGATCGAGTCTATGTTACACCTCCAGCCACATAATAGCCTCTTCACGTGTACGGTGTACGGGTACCACGTGCTATCCCGATCGTCAACGGGATGGATTTACAATGGTTTTTCACTTTATGAAAGTACAACACTCTGAATCTTGCAGTCTGAGTGAAAAATAATTTACTTTGGAATTTGTCACCAACTCCTACCCAGCCTCTCAGGTGCGTATAAGTATTTCCCCGATGAGCCCACTCGCCACTCGTCTCACTCGAGGTTTTCTTTTCTTCCCCGGACTTTTCCCGGACTCTCCCCGGAACCATTCCTCCTATCCTGGGCGCCCTACAGTAGAATAGTGTAGACAGCCAAGGGGCATACAAGAGCACCCCTGACCCAGTACCTATACCCTTCCCTCTCGGCATACTCTCCCACTGGGCCACTACGACGCTACGTCAAGCGGTGCAAGTCTACGAGAATCCAATTTCAACAGGAATAAGAATAGATCTCGAAGATCCGGAGATTCGCTTCCGCCAGTTCAAGGTATGGCTATCAACGATACAGGGTAATGTATGCTGCCCAAAAGAAAGCAGGAGGCAACAGCCCAAGCCAGGTGCTCTATCAATACACCAAAATGATATGTGAAGTGCGAAACATCGAAAGCAGTAATGAACCCTAATAATCGAATAGCTGATCGCCCGTATGTACCGGAGGTCAATGTACGTGAATTGGCGAACGCCAATAGAAAATGAAATAAAAAACGGACAAGAAAACCACGAAAGTGCCAAGGACTGGCAGTTCTCACTGGTTGTTGACAGAGCCGGCAACGGAACTCGAGTTGGCCATGGAATGGATACTCCCGGGAGGTGCATGTGTATGACTATTTCCAGAACCATGAGAGTTCCCTAGAAGAAGATGGTTGTCATCGAGCCCGAGTAATTCTCGAGGCGGGTGAATCTCTTTCTTCCCGTTCGTCTTGTAATGGAGGACCATATCTCCTGAGCTGCGCCACATATGTGTGCGGATCGTTGCCAGAGTCATGTTCGGTGGACAGAGCTGGGAGACGGTCAATATGGACAAATTGTACAAGAGGGATGAAGACTTACCATCTTCTGGCAATACAGCTCAAGGTATTCTTCTGGCGGCATAGCGGATTCCGCAGGCTCATTGGGATCCGCGGGATCAATGCGTTCTGCAACGTAAGCAAGAATCTTCTTTGCCCGGAGCATGCGGTTGGCATTGAGACGAGAGCCGTTGTTGGTATTATTGGTATTCGGGGCACCGGGGGGTGCACCCATAGGAGCAGGCCTAGATGAAAAACAATATTAGTCTCAACCACATGCGCTTCAGCTGAACGATCGAAGACATACGGATCGGGCTTGACTAGAGGCGGTAAAGTATCGTCGAATGGCTTCAACACAAAGGCGATCTTGACCTGCTCCTTGAAAGGGATTTGGTTCTACAGACGATCGTTAGTGAGTAAACCAGCACACATTGGACCAGACACCTACTTTGAGAAGAAGCTCGCCAAGCCAATGAGGAATCGACTTCTTGAGCCTCTCTAGATCCTCGCCAATGCGGCCCACGCTTCCTCGATAGAGATCCGAGGCAACGGCGGTGTCACCTGTTTCCTCCTGAATAAAGACTGCAACTTTAGATGGGATCTCTAACCGCGGAGTTTCATCTTCGGCACTAGGCAAAACCGCCGTCTCCAGTTCCCGGTCTGGATTTGTAGCCAAAAACTCCTCATAGTCATGACGGATTCGCTCAACCACACCATAGAGGTTGGGTTCGTACACTCTCTCTTCCTTGACGGAGGAGATTTCAGACTCCTCGGCCTTTTCTTCTAAAATTTGTGGCTTCGTTTCTGATGAATTGCGACCACCTAATTTCTTGGGGAAGTTCATCTGGAACTTCTTACCAAACAGACTCTTTTTGCGCTCTGGATTGTCTGGCTCGGCTGGAGATTGCGGAACTCCATCTGAGGGAGACATAAGAGGCTTGTCGGTATCCGGCTGCGAGGATGCCAGAACCCTGTTTGAGAAATAGTCACCCATTCTCTCTGTGAAAGAGGACGGCCCACCATCTGGATGGGACGTTGGTGGCGCGGAAGCCTCGGCCGTGTCTTCAAACATGGGGAACGGGGAATTGCTCTGCATGGAAGTGCTCAGGTAGTTGGACGATGGCGTGCCAATGTTGATCCCATATCCCATGTTCGGGCTAGCAGGGATGTCTGAGCTTGGACGGAGAGTCGTTTTCGAACCAGAGATAGGGATACCGATGCTGCGAGGGATATCATCGGCGGTTGTCGATGTACTGACCGGATTCAGTCGAGCATTCTCCTCTGCTCTCGCGATGGCGGCTTGGCGGAATTCGTTGTCTTGCCGGAGTTCATCGTCAACAACTGGAGCGAACAGCCAACGCAAGATCCATTTGCCGAGATTGACTGTGCGCAGTTAGTATGGCAATTCCCAGCATGACAGCATATCAGATGAGTAGGACCGGATGTACTGACTTCTTTGATCATCCTTCAATTCTGACACGTAAGAGGATGGTAGATCGGTCTCATCCGCGTAGACTTCTGCATCGAAGCAACGATTGGGCTCTAGAATAACTGACAACCTGCCAGTACGCACGTCGATGGCGCACCAGTGTGAAATGCTGTCAATAGTGTTTACTTCCGCCTCAACATCATCGATATGACGCTTGCCGAACGATTGGATAGGAGTGCACTAGACTCATGTCAGCCAATGTCTCATACTTGACCTAGATGTCCTCCAATCACCTTCAGTAAATCCCACAGAACGACTTCACCGGCCGAGTCCTGGGTCAGCGTGCGCCTCCGATCATTCAACATCAGGCACTTGATCAAGCCATGTTGGCCCTCGAT
Source organism: Penicillium bovifimosum (assembly GCF_028826915.1). NCBI lineage: Eukaryota > Fungi > Ascomycota > Eurotiomycetes > Eurotiales > Aspergillaceae > Penicillium > Penicillium bovifimosum. The sequence goes on along the minus strand of NW_026622717.1, from coordinate 866,352 downwards.
GGTTTCCTCGGGCAGTGAGTGGACCGGGATGGTCAGGCCAATCGTCTCCAAGGAAGGCTCTGATGAATTGCTTTTAGAGGTTGCACTGCCGAGAACCGACGTCGCTGACAACTGCAAAACGGCATTGAATGGAATCTTCTTGGGCCCTTTCTCCGAAGAATCGGGCGCCGTCGTAGAGTCTATGGTACGACTAGGATCGGGCGGCTGCTCAATCCCGGCTGTGGTATCGGCATCTCGCCAGCGATTGATGCTCGACTTGGGCGTGGCTGTCCAGACGTAGTCTCCTGCCGCCACCACTTTGGAAACGCCTTCGTGCTCTTGAAGTGCCGCGACGCAGATTCCCTGTTCGGGATCAGATGACCCCCGCATATCGGTTTTCGCCACTAATCCGGATCGGTCGCTTGAATAGAAGACAGAGAGATCGGGGTGGTCCGAGTAAAGGGACCAAACACTATCGTTGTGCATGGTCAATGTATTCATGCATCGGCCGGCTGTTAGAGACCAAATCTTGATCGTCTGATCAGACGAAGCGGTCATTATTGTATCTCCATTCTGGTTGATCAGAATGTCACGGATGTTGTCGGTGTGGCCCACGAACTTGGTCACCAGGTTTCCAGACCTGGGATCCCACACTCGCACGACATTTTCAGGGCCGCCACTAGCAAGCACCGACGAAACAGCGCCCAGCGCATATACAGAGCCTTTGTCTGTAGAATCTCCTCCACGGGTATTAATGTTCAGTATTTCGCCGCCTCCGTTCAGATCCCAGATGTAGACCTTTTGATCCAGACCGCCCGAGGCAACCCAAGTCGCGTGACTGCTGGGACTAGCCAGTGCTTTCACATAGTCGGTGTGTTTTCCAATGCGCTCCGGTACCTCAGTTGACTCGGAGTGCGGGCGCCATAGGCGCACGGTTGTGTCGGATGAAGCGGAGACCAGCGCGGAGTTGTCCTGCGCCAAGACAATATCATTGATCCAATGGCTGTGGGCTTGCACCTGGGTTCTGAAGGCGGTCGGGTTGGGTCCGTTTCCAGATGGCGGTGTATGTTTGGGAGCAAATGAGGAGGAAAGGGGGAGGTCAAGATCCCATGAACAGATCACGCCGTCGCGGCCTGCGGAGTACCTAGGAGAGGGGTCATGTTAGCCTGTGCAACTCACGGGTAAGGAGGCTGGATTTGTTCCAGAATATTGCGATCACAGTCACGACGGCAGTTCGAGTCCTGATCCTTGATTCATAGAACAGTGAGATACTTACAGTATGGAGTTTTGACGGTCAACGGCCAGGCCGTTGATCCCCAACCGATGTCCACCTGGGGCATCAGGTAGAGGGAGGACTAGTAGACAGTCAGACCCAGTGAGACATACTGCGATGTCTTACTTACCGTAGGAGACCCTCTGGTGGCTAAGTTTGCGTGCCATACATGCGTTGCAGGAGGGAAGCCAATTGCGGAGATGAGAATGCGGAGCTTATCTGCCCTCGCCAGGCCGATCGTTGAGATTTGAGTGGGGACGGATATCACATCAAGGAAGGAGTGAGTCCCAAGTCTAAGAAGGGAAAGGACGTTAAATGAGGGGAAGTTGGGAGGTTCACTGTCAAAGTTGCCAGTTGGAGGCGCCAGGACCCCCCGTAAGCCCATCTTGGTTAAGCGACTCAAGCCCATGTTTAGGTATACTTCTGTCACTTTTCTCCAACGGCTACTTCCAACTTCAAGTTCCAACATCGGGGATATCCTCTTAATCCAACACTTGTCTAGCTTTATTGTCTATCTCATCCTAGCGGATTATACTACCCTGGCCAGCTATGAACATTTATCCGACACAGCGCAGTTCGTTCATCCTGGACGCTCTCGTCTTCCCCCTCTTCTCGGTCCTTTATCAACAGATGTAAACCAGCGAGTCGCAGAATTCTGCGGGCCATAGAAACAGCATAGACGCTGAAGGGCTCCATTGCAGCATACTGTGTATAGAGACCAATATGAAAACCCCCCGCAGCTTGGGAGAGTCCCTCTTCTTCAACCGGGAAACAACCGGGGAAGGTTGAACGCACCCGTCGGCTCCTTACCTTCTAAACAAAGCGTTCCTGACTTTGAACATATAGTACCTACGCAGTACAAGCTCAGAGCCACCAGTGTCTGCTGCGTTGGGTCATTGATCATTGTCAACATCGTGGTAGTCCTACCCTTGGAGTATGTACTGGGATGGGACATGCTGCAACCTTGCTTCGCATAAGCCTCAGCCGGTGCCCAGGTTGCTTGGCCTCGACCGACAGGCATACTAAAATGTCACGACACCTGGGCAGTCGATCGGGATACTGACGTTGTAGATGTATTCTACTGTGGATATACCCTCAGATCGAATCAGTGTACTTCAGTTCACTGCAAACTATAAGCGCTCTAACCTTGAAAGGCCTATGTATTAGAATCTTACATGCATCTACCTGTAGACAGCAAGACGGACTATACACAGTAATTCCTAATTCCTAAATCCGAATCTCACTGCGTATCCCCAAGAATAGAAAAAAATAAGCCGCATAATCCGCCTCAAGGGTCCCTCTCGTCATCCCGCTCCGTCATTCCCCACCTCTCTATAAACCCCAGCAATCCACCCGCATAGCTCCAAGCCCACCACTCCAGAACCACCTTACAACCACCTTAAAGTCTTTAACCGTGTACCCCCTACAAACCCCAACCATGTCCAACCAACCCAACCTAAAACCCCTCTACCCCCCACACCCCTCACAGCAGGAACCCGAAGAGGAATCCCCCCAAATCCAAAAAACCGTCGACGCCCTATCCCTCCTCCCGCACCCAGAAGGCGGCTACTACGTCGAAACAGACCGCGACCCCCTTCGCATCCCGAACCCCTTTGCACCCACGTCAGACACAGACAAAGACCGCTCCGCAAGTACAACGATCTTCTACCTGCTCACGCCAAACCGCTCGTTCGGTGCCTTCCACCGCAACAAGGGGCGGACGGTACATGTTTGGCAGCGCGGACGGGGACGATATGTCATAATCCACGCGGACGAGGTGGAAGGGGGGAAGGGTAAGGCGCGGGTTGAGACGTTTGTTGTTGGGCCGGATGTTGCGGCTGGGGAGAGGATGCAGTGGGTTGTTGAGGGGGGGAAGTATAAGGCTTCTTTTTTGTTGGAGGATGGAGGTTCGGGGGAGAGTAAGGAGGGGTTGTTGATTAGTGAGGTAGGTTTCATGAATCATGGATGTTTATGTCTATTGGAAATGGGATGAGATGGACTAATGGGTTCTAGGTTGTCGTTCCCGGCTTTGAATTTGCGGATCATGATTTCCTGCGCAGGGAGAAGATGGAGGAATTGTTGACTGAGGAGCAAGTACGGGAAATGGATTGGATGTTGAGGGTTGAGTGAGGGAGGATGAGTTCAGATGAGATATACAAATTGCATACCTTATGTACTTTCCATTTCTACCCAATTCTAAGAAAACATAATATACAAACCCCAGGAGAAACCAATCAAATCCCCTTCTCCACAACCTCCCTCCGACCCTCAAGCGTATTCGACGCATACTGATAACTCCCCAAGAAAACCGCCCCTCCAATTCCAATCCACGTCACACGCGGCGTAATCCCCCTCCAGAAAGCCCCAGGTCCTTCACGCGCAATCCCACGCACAATCTCCTTGACTCTTACCGGCGCTTCAACACCACCATCACCCCGCCTTGCAAGCATAACCCGCGTCTTGATAACATCCAACGGCGTCGTCAGACCAGCCGCAATAGCACCAGCCACACTACCGAACATCGCACTCGTAGAAGCCGGGATCTGCGTCTCGACGATAGACGAGGCCGTCTCTGCAGATCTGAGATACCGCTTGCCGTATGCTTCCTTCATGGACTCCCACATCGTGAATTGCAACACGGTGAAGGGGATTTCGCGGGCGATGGTGATACCCGCGCCACGGTACAGCTCGCGGATGACCTGGCCATAGCCGCGCTGTGCGGTGCCGGAGGCGGTTGTGGATGGCGCAGCGTGGCGGAGAGAGAGGATGTCCTTTAGGGCGAGGAGACTGGAGCCGCCGAAAAGACCGGCCTGAGCGCGCTGTTTGATTACTTCCGTTGGGACGCGGACGGCGCATGCGGCGATTTCGCCGAGCGAGGAGGCGAGCGAGTGGGTGAAGATTATGTGTGTGCGGGATTGGGGGTTTGGTTGGGTGCCGGGGGTTTGCGGAGGGAGGAGAGAGCGCTTGACTCCGTCGTAGACTATGAAGAAGGAGGCGGCAGAGGGGGCGGAGCCGAAGAGGACGGATGGGAGGCCGGCGTAGATGCCGCGGAAGGTTTGGCGTAGGGAAACGCGGGTTTGGGGTGCGGTGTGGTCGCGGGCTTTTTGGAGGCGGGTCTTGATGGTGTCCAGGGGATACAGGGAGCAGTCGACTGTAAGGCCTGCGATGGCGCCGGACTGGTGAGCTGTTAGTGGGTGTTCGGGAGGAGCTTGGAGAAGGTTGCGTACGATCAATGACCTCGTCCACAGGGAGGAGACCAATGGCTCTCCTTCATGTTGGGCCATTTTTTTGAGGATATAGTTGTTGGAGATTGTTCTATCAGAAAAACATGGCCAATTGAGGGTTAGAAGCGAGAATGCAATGCGTCGTAACGGAAGAGCTCCGCGGATGGCAGTTTCATTTTGCTCCGCGGACGGGCTGCGGTCAGCCCGATGGCCCTTTACCGCCGAACTGGGCTACGTCAGGCTCTGCCTAAGCTGATAGTCAAAAACCATTAGAATGTACACTCATTGATTTGTACTGATATGTATGTACTAGAAATAAGGAAAACAGAGCATCTCACATAACTGTGAGCTTTGACAAAAGAAGTGTTGGAATAGTTAGACAGTAAACAGAACTACCACCCCAAGTCTATCACAAACAGCCCCATCGTCAGCTTGGAGTCAAACTCCCAGTAAGATCACAGGCAGCGACTCGAATGGGGAGACGCCAGAAATTTGTTCAATGAAAACCCACGGCGCAAACAGGAGCCGGAGAGTTGAGGGCAACCGGCAGAATCATCTACAATGCTAGTAGGGAATCACTTATGAAAACGAAAGAGAAGGGGTCAAAAGGCCACATCATCGTGGACAGATGAAACTAAAACTATTCACATGTGATAAATCGATACAAAAGAAGGGATATTACCTGGCCCTGTTAGCTCTGCTAGCCACCGGCGGGCTCTGGGACGGGGGCTCCAGAACGTGTGTATGACCCGGGGCGCTGATAATCTCTCCAGTTCCATCCTGTGAGCATGCAATGATGCTTCTCACCCACTCGTCCGATAAAACCTCGTCAAGTGTCGCTCGTTCCTTCGGGTTGACCTTCAGCATGCGAGATATGATGTGCCGGCTTTCCCGCGGCAGGATTCGGAGAAGTCGCCATGGGCCCTTGATAACTTCCTGGCGCTGGGCAGAAGCCTGAGCGGATCCGGGGGGAAGCGGGGGTGCCTCCTTGCTGGTTGTGCGGGTGGGTTTTTCAGGAGGTTTGTCACTGGGGGCGTTGCTGGTTTCGCTGATCTGCTTCTGTGCAGTGTCGGGAGAGCGATCGCCCTGATCCTGCGGGGAATCTGGCTTGCTGCCGTTTGCATTCCCATTCTGCTCCGTTCCGGAATGGTCTGAAGGTCCGCTCGAGCCAGGAGTAATATGCCTGTTCTCCTGGCCCTGAGAGGGAAGATCGGGGCTCGATCTAGGCTTACGGCGAGGGTCGGAGTCCGGACCCATGGTGCCCGGTGTCGGAGTGGCAACAAACAATTTGTAGGAGTTGTCGGTTGTGCGCGGTTGCTTCCATGGGAAGCGGCGTAATGTCATGCAGCAGAAGATGATCGCCAGCGACCAAACATCCGTGGGGCGGGGGTCATATTTCTTCTCATCGTAGACCTCAGGAGCAAGATAGGGATCCGAGCCGACAATGCCTGATGCGGATTAGTAACCGTTGAATATTGGCGGGGAATAAGTAAAACTTACCAGAAGAAAGGACAATGTCGTCCTCAAAAGGATAGCGGAAGACGACTGCACTTCCAAAATCAATGAGCTTCATAATGCCACGGTCATTGACCACCACATTATCCAGCTTCAAATCACGGTGGGCCAGACCCATGCCGTGGATGTATGCCACGCCGCTCAGGATCTGCTTGAAAGAGCAAGCAATCTCCTCCTTGCTCATTTTGCCTGTCATCACAATGGCAAACAGATCGAACGGCGCATATTCCATGACCTCATACCAATGAGGACCTTCTTGGATAATATCCAGTGTCTCGATGATATTGCCATGGTGCAAGGTGGAGCCAATGCAGAACTCCGCAGTCACCTTCTTGGAATACTCTTTCAGGCTCTCCCAACTGTGACGATCTCGGAATTGCTTCACAGCAAAAGTCACACCGTCACTGTTGCGCTTCAAAAGACGTACGGAGCCACCGGCGCCAGACCCAAGTACTCTGCCCATTTTTCCATACTTGGAATTCAGCCCATGATCATCCGCAAATGGAACATTGTCCGGAGCCATCTGATATGGGGGAGTGGACTTTCCAGATGATCGACTCGACTTCTTTGGCATAGAGGTCGGGGACTCGGATCGCTTGCTGCGATGGCCCATCTTGAAAAACCGCTTCAGCTCAGACATAGAGCCATGATGATGTGAAAGACCGTGGCTGTGCTTGTCATTGCTGTGATCTTTCTTGCTATGGCTGAATATGCTCCGCTTCTCGCTGGGTTTGCTTAGGTCACTTGCGCTGGTGGACCGAGGAGTTGCCGGACGGAATGATCGCTTAGCATCCCGACCACTGAAGATGAACCGGGGGTCCAACTGGGAGAGATTGTTGCTTTGAGGCGGCCGCTTGTGGCGTGCATATGGGTCATTAGGTTCGCCGGCAGGGGTCATAGCCCCGGGCGGGGTGATGGAGTCTCTTGGGGTAGGGGGCGGGCTTTCTTCCTGGGAATCGTGCCCGATAAAGAATTGCGCACGATGTCTGGGCAGTTGGTTGGCATTAAGAGGTCGGTCGGAACCTTCGCTTTGTCTGGTGGGCAGATGATCGGTGGACGAGGGTCGGGAGGATGAAATGGGTCTGGGCGTGCCGTGCATGTCGGTGGATCCAACTGGGGGAGATGGTTCGGGGGTGAAATGTGTGTGCACGTGGGGTCGACTGGGGCCATTCGCAGAAGTAATATCGCTGGTTTTGCCTTCGCGGGAATGGGTTGCAGCCGGGGTTAGAGGGGGCGACTGCACGGCGGAGACGGGCGGAGAGGCATGTGGAGATGTAAAGGCACCGGTGAGATGCCCGCTACGATCGCTCGAGTCTCGAGACGCAACCTTGAAAGATCCGGAGTTAGTATGACGATGATGACGGGTTATTCATAGTCCATTTGCTCGCCGCGAGAAGCCCAGCGGCCGGTGAAGGGAGATACGAAATTGGGAAGTGGCTGAGGGCGCGCAGGAGAGCAGAGAACGATCGAAATGACAATTAGAGAAGACATACCCTGGAGGACGGAAGAGACATGGGGTCAAAGGAGAAATTCCGTAGACGCGACTCCTGAAGCTGGGTGCCCTGCAGGGACATCGCCAGCGACCGTAATTGCTCCTCGTCGGTAGGTACCGTGTGTCCGTTTGGGTGCTGTGGCACTTGCTCAGGTACAGGGGACAATTCCGACCGTGATGGTTCAATTTCCTCAGTGATGGACGAAAAGCGGACCTGGGTAGGATGAGCTCTTGACTTGGCGTCGGCGTCACCGGGTTCCGAGGCCTGCCCGGGGTTCTTGGCGTGGCTTTGCATGGTATGAGATTCTAAGCGGACAGTCATGCGTTAGGCTATTGGGAATTCAGGGAGATGCCATCCCCAACTGATCAGCAATGGTAGCCAAGACATACCTGAGTCCATAGAGTTTGGAATCATTTCAGACGTCATAGTCTTCGACGCCAGCTCGGGACGTGGTGGGACACATGCCCCTCACGATCGAGACTTGGAAGAACCCTAGATAGCGAACTGAATACCAGTTCAATGTCAAACCCGCAGGATTTGATTTTCAGATCCAGTTCGTAGAGTATTGAAAGAAGTTGAATGGGTGAGAGAGGCAAAACTCTTCCTTTGACTTTTTTTTTTCTGCCGAATGCGATTCAAAAGCAGCCGACCGCGTTTAGCCAGAGGAATCCGGGAATGCCGATACTGCGAAGTGGAGCGTAAAAGAAGATGGAAGAGGGAGACGAGTTGAAGTAAGGAAGAAGTACGAGCAGGTAGAGAAATGAAGAGGACGTTGAGAAGAGGGGAGATGATGAATTAGCCTGGGCCTTAGGCCAAACTTGCTTTGGGGGGGAAAGCGCAGTGGGGCAGGATCTTATCGCCTCTTGTCCTCTTTTTCCCTTTCCCTGTTCTGATTTGTTTTTGTTTTTTTCCTTCAATTTCACAGATAACTCATTCAAGGCCTGGTCTTATTCTCCGTACAATATATCCGAGAAATCCCAAGCTCTCGTGGTTGATTCGGATGAGCGCGGAGTTAAGAGTCGGAGATGATGTCGTTTACACTGTGCCGGCTTGCCGGGCTGGACCTCTGTACTTTGCTACTTCCAAGTTCCACCCAAAGATACTTCACACCTAATATATATGCAGGCCATGATTCTGTACTCCATTGAGGCTTGCAGATGATCTAGAAAACTGCCTGAATGGGGCTAGTCCATATCTCCATCTGGTGACTCCACCGCCGTCTCAGGGTCCTGGGGACTCCATGTACAACGTGAGATTTGAGATTGGGCTGTCTTGAGCCTCCACGTTTCTCTACATCCCTGTCAACCTTGGAAGCATCACGATGAGTCAGGATCACCATGCAATGCTACTCCTTGGCCAGGATTGCCAAGTCCTCCGCTCCGAGGATCCGTGACCTCATCAGTTCTTGGCCAGTCATCGTCTCCCCCTCAACCGTGGTCATACACAGTAAAGTTATGCAATGAAAAATGTCTAGATTCTTAAGCCTCCCCTATGAGTCATGACAGCAACAGTCAACATGCCATACGGTCACAAAGCACTAAGATAATAGCGTCTTCTCCATATCAATATCCGCAAGGAGCTACTTTATTGTTCGGCATCCGCGGCTAAGTCACATGACATATCTTACATAAAAGTCACATGACGGATATGACGGATTCAATGGATGCTACAGTGCCTTCCGTTGAATTGCTGAAAATGCTGCATGTATGTAGTCTGGAAATAAAGTGAATCGGTATCGTACAACAGGTCAAACAGCTGCCCCAAGTTCCCAGAAAACGCCCGGTAAAATGACCCAAGTCAGAACAAGTAGAGAGCCCCTTAGAGCCCTACAGTCAGTGACAATCATCCGATAATTATACAAGTCTATGTCGCTGATTGCGGCATTCAGGGAATAACCTGAATACCAATGGACTTGGCCTGAGAGATGACACTCTTACACAAGCCCTCCAAGGTCAAGCCTGATAACCGCGTCTCGGTGTGCTTAATTTGAGCGATCTCATAAACGTGCTTGAGGGAAATCTGGCCACACACTTCATGGCCGGGATTCATCGCGCCACGCAGTCGGTTCTTCCGGGGTTCGACGTTGGCAGCGTTGAGGAGGAGGTAGGTGGTGGTCGGGGTGCGGAGGTCAAAGTAAAAGGATCGATCGGGGCGGACGGTGACACGGGCGGGAATGGGGACACCGGTGTTGATGTGAGCTGTGCGGGCATTGAATTCCTGAAAGAATTGTCAATACGAAGTTTTCAAGCTACTCGCAGGGTAAACCAAAACGTACCTTGCAAAAGTCCATGGACTTGACACCTTTACTTCCCAGGGCCGGACCAACAGGTGGACTGGGACTGGCTTGACCAGCTCCGACAATGAGCTTGACAATTTGCTCTTTAGCCAATGCGTTTCGTGCCATGTTGTGTGATGGGTGGAATAGATCGAAGTCCAAGACCAAAAACAGAACGAAGTCGGACGCAGATTTTCAAGTCGACGGGCCGATCTAATTGGCCGAGGCGGCAAGCGAGTAAGCAACGTCATCAGATGCTCTTTTTCTCTTTGTCTTTTGCTTGTTCAATTTCAATTTCTCTTTTAATCTAAGAATACTATTTGTTCTCTGATTCCCATATTAACTATCATCTTTGGCAGTTATTTGTTTGTATCCTTCAACATCCGGAGGGTCCCTTTGCCATCCGAACTAAACTACCCAAACTCTCGGGCCCCGCGTGTCGATCTCCCATCCTCTTCACCTCCCTTTTCTTTTTCCCTCTCTTCTTTAGATTCTTGATTAATTCAACCTCGAAATTATGAACTGGTTAAAGTCAACGTACGTTCCGATCGACCCTTCCTTGTTGTGGTTACTGACCGATTCTATGCGGGCAGTCTCTCCGCTGTGGTGGGCACCGAGGAGCCTATCTATGGCCCAGAGGCTATCCAGTCTGTTGCACAACAGACCGAGACCACTCCATACACTGAGGTGAACAAGGAGATTCTGCGCTGGCGCGCATACTCCTACACCAATGTCGAGACCCAGACCTTCTACATCATGGCCGACAACGGGACAGTGGTGTTCGTCCAGGTTATTTACAGTAACATTGTGTAAGACTATACCTCCATTCGGAGCTTCAAGCCTCTATTACAATGGATTCTAATGCTTTGACTACGACCACAGCGGAATTCACACCACCGCCCAGTTTAACGTGAAGATCTTCGACCTCAGCTCAAAGGGCAACAACAAGTGGTACTCGGATCCTCTGTCCAACTTCATGTTCGATGAGAACATGACCTCTTTTGGCGCCGACAACCTTTCCCTGACTCTTAACGAGGATGGCGACTCCTACACCATCAAGTCCACCGTCAACAGCGGCAGCTTGGTGGATCTCAAGTTCTCCCGAACCGCCCCCGGTTTCGTCGTCGGCAAGGACGGCACCTCATACTTCGGAACCGATCCCAAGAACCCCTGGGGCTCCATGCGTCACGCCTTCTGGCCCCGCTGCTCCGTCGAAGGCAGCATCACCACAAGTGACCAGACCTACGATCTGGCCGGTCGTGGTGTTTTCATCATGGCTCTGCAGGGCATGAAGCCTCACCACGCTGGTAAGAACCCTCGCAAAACTTATCAAAAACGACACCATGCTAATAAGAGACATAAATAGCCGCCCGCTGGAATTTCATCAACTTCCAGACCCCCACCTACTCCGCCATTATGATGGAGTTCACTACTCCCCCCTCTTACGGCTCCACCAAGGTCAACGTAGGTGGTATCGTCAAGGACGGTGAGATCATCTACGCCGGCGCAACAAACACCGTCGCCCATACAGCAACCGGCCAAGACGAGGGCAGCGACTGGCCTGCGCCCCAGGCAATCAAATGGGAGTGGACCGGCAAGACCTCCGACAGCAAGGAGCTCTCCGCCGTAGTCGAAGGCCCCCTCGGCCCTCGTCTGGACCGCATCGACGTCATGGCTGAGGTGCCAGGCTTCATCAAGAGCATTGCTGGCAGTGTTGCCGGGACTCGGCCGTACATCTTCCAGGTAAGCATAAGTTATTCATGGTTCAAATCCTTCCGAATCTAACTTGTTGCACAGTACTCGCCCCAGGAGAAGCTGTCATTGAAGCTGAAGATTGGCGACGAGGAGATCACTGAGGAAGGAACCATGTTCTCTGAGTCTACTTTCATCTCGTAGAGGGTTTTAGCCCAGTACATAGGAACTCATTCTCCCCTGCGGGACTTGTTGGCGTTCATTTTTGATGATTTTCGTGATGCTACATTTATGTCTAGAGGATTTGCTTGACTGCTTCCCTCGTGCGGACCAGATAATCCACAGACTGTATACATGATACTTAATGCTATTGACTATATCTTGAAACTGTCTTATTGTAAATGTTGGAATGCTTATTGACTTGTTCCAGCGGTATGTCTAAAAGATGATACATGTAGGCTGCAAAGGAGAACCCTACCTTGGCCCAGAAAATGAAACAAGAAAAATGTACAGATAGGAAATTGAATAAAGTACAAGGGAGCATTCACACAAGAATAAAAGCGAAAAAGAATGAAGGGTAAAATCAAGCATCAACCATCAACTGCTCCCCTTCATCAAGCAGCGTCGTAACACGCGAGAGATCCGAAATCATCTTCCGACCATGACCAACAAGCAACAATTTCTCCGCATTAGCCGGGAGACCCAAATAAGTCGGCGGCTCACGCTCCGGCAAGTTATTAACCCAAGCAACGAAGTCACGCATGCTAGTGGTATCCGGCAGGGTGAGTAGGCTATCGTCCTCGACACCAGAGACAAGCTTGTAACCGTCCTCGAAAGCGGCCGGTGTAAGGAAGGAGTTGACCAAGGTCTCGAGCTGGGCGTAGTCACCGGCGTCGTCGATTTTGCCGCCGTACATCTCGGCGATAAGAGTGCGGATCATTTCCCAGGGGATTTTCTGTGGGGCGACGTTTGATCGGCCTTGTGAGACTGAGTCGACCCAGTAGTCGATGATGAAGGCTGAACATTCGTACTGTAGAAATCAAGATGTTAGTTGTCTTTGTATATAACAGGTTTAGAGAGAGAGGGAGAGAGAGTGGGACTTACGTCGCTATCGTTGAACTCCCAGAAGCCCTTCCAGCCAAGGCTAGGCGCGTAGCGGAGTCGCTCTTGGACGACGGCGTGCAGGAAGCAGAGGAGGAGGTAGACACGGGCTTTTTCGACGGGGGCTTTGATTGCCCTGGTATTCAGCGAGGAGATGGAATCCTTCATGTTGGCGCGCACACCGGCAGGCTGTTCGTACATCAGCACACGCGAGGCGCGGATGAGATTGACGGGGATCTTGGGGCTGGATTCCATGGACAGGAAAAGGCGGAATTCCTTGTGTGGCTTGAGTGAATCCAGTCTCTTTTCGAGACTCTGCAGCCAAGCAGGCGCCAGATGGACGTTCTTGACCAGCACCCAGTTTCCGACTGCGGCTGCGTTGCTGATGGCCTTGTCGGCGCTCTCGAGACCCTCGTTGGAACCCATGGCGATGTTGGCGCAGGTGGCGCGTGTGGCTTCCACCAGAGCGTCGACCTTGTAACTGGCGTCGAAGCCGGGGCTGGAGCTGAGGGCGATGGGTCGGGTGGCAGTGACTTGATCGACGACATCTTTTAGATCGGCGCCGCCCTCGAAGACTTCGCGGCCGAATACAGCCTCGATGAAACGCTCGGCGGCTGGAACGAATCGGTCCATGCGGCAGATCTTGACAAGAAGCAAGGACCGAAGGAGCTGGTCGAGTTGTGGGACACTCTCGTCCCACATGGCCGGGACGACATTCTCTGCGAGCTCCTCGCTGAAGAAGATGTCCCATTGCTCCTGGGTGACGTTCGGAACATGCTCTTTGAAGATGGACATGTTGGCCAGCTTGCCTAACACTTGATCGCGGCCGTCCACGGCGGTAGAAAGGTCTGCGTCTTCCACTGTCTCGTCAAGGACACGGTCGAGGATGGTTCTATCCATGGGGAAGGGAGTAGCCTGAGCAAGCAGGATGGCAAGCGTAATGCGGTCCTTTTGGACAAGACCCAGCGAGGTACGCTTGTAGGTGTTAATAAACAAATCCCTGAGGATAATCTGCACACGGGCGAAGTGATCTTTCTCTTGAGCAAGGCGCTTGTTCTCGTACAGGACCGAGTTGAAGATGTCGACAAAGTACTGCAACGAGAACTGGTAGAAGTGGTTGATGTGGTGAAGCTGTTCCAGAACGGCAAAGACGGCACTGCATGATCGGGCAATGATACTGTAGTTCTGCGTGACGTTCTCCACCTCAAGCATAACGCCTTCTGTCTGATCCATCTTGAGCGAGATATCGGCAGCCTCTTTCTTGAGTGTCTCGAGTGTTTCAATGACGTTGTCATCATCAAGAATGTTACCTCGAGACTCGTTGAGAGCTTGCAGAAGGCGCTTCTCAAGTTGTCGGAGGTGGACCTTGAACTCTCCTTGCATCTTGACGAGATTGTTGCGACGTTCATCGACATCAGGTCGCTCGAACTTCAGAACATCATTCAGCGACTGTGTCTGTAAGCTGCTCTGGGTCACAGTGAAGTTGACAAATGTGGTACGACTGCAAATATCCGGCGGGAATGAGGCAGACGGATCCCGGGTCGAGAGGAAGAGCTTGAAGGATGGCGAGAAATCAATTTCTTGCTTGCCCAGTTGAATGAGGACACGACCGCCGGTCTTTTGGTACTCCTTGTTGAGGACGTGGTTGAGGATGGGATCCAGGTGCTCGGCATCCTGGATAAGGATGGGGTTTCCGAAACGCAATGCACTTTCCAATTGCTTGACAAAGGAGTCATCCAGGAAGCTTGTGACGGTAAGCTTACGATCTTTGCTTTCCTTCTGTAAGAACTCAGTGATGCGGCCAGATGGATCAACAATAAGTGGGTATCTGTTGAATCTCTTCAGAATGATGGCGTTTTCGGTGCAAAGGTCGTCAACGGGAAGGGAATTGCTCTGCCATGACAGGCGCTCATCGGCATTTGACAAGTATTCTGTAATGGGGTTGTGAGGTTTGAAGCTGATGCCAGAGGCCGACAGTTGGTGAACCCAGTCCTCGACCATTGCCTTACGGAACTGCTGGTCGTACAGACCAGCGTATGCAAGGAATGCAGCGGCAATGAGCACATCGCCGACGAGAGTGCTGATCTGGGTTTCGAAGGACTTGCTACCATCTTCCCAGCGGCCACGCTCGGAGGACAAACTATCGAGCAAACGAACACTGCGGTCGACCTTAAACTGGACTCGGGTCATCTCGGTCTTGATCGCCTGTGTCTCACTAATCAGGGCAGCGTACTCGGCCTTGTAAGTAGCGATACTGCTTTCAAGATCGTTGATGGTGTTCTCGATAGCTTGGGCTTCAGCTTTAGTTTGCAAGGCCTGCTCTTCGAGTTGGTCGACCTCATCACGCAGAGGGCCAACGCGATCAAGGATAGCAGAATAGTTAACTTGAGCTTCAACCCATTGCACCAAAGGACCACAGGCCTTACTGGCGCGATTGACTCGCTCATATGTGAAGTCCTCCTTGGAAAGGAACTCATTCTGCATCTTGGTACGGTGTCTGCGCGTCATCTGGCGCTCGTTGTCATAATTGACGATACTGGCAATGAAGTCGTCGCGACGAATAAGACCTTGAATCGTCTTCCAGCTGTCGACAGTGTGACCGAGAAGTGTACACACGGCCTCCAGGGCAAGTCGCACGCTGGCTGGGGGGTTACCCATGGATCGAACTTCAGTAAGGTGTTGACGCTTGATGTTGCTAACACTCTTCTGGGCTTCAATAACAGCAGGTTCGGCTTGGGCCAGATCGTGCAAGACGACTTCCCTTCGAGTTGCCACATCCCTCTCTTGAATTTCCAGCGCGGCTTGCACTTCCAAGGAAACGTGCTTCCGCTGTTCTGCCTCCTGCTGATCGGCAACCATGCGCTGCAACTTTTCGTTTGCCTCCGTGTCCTTCTTCTCCAGTTGCATCTTCTTCTGTGCCAAGCTGGCACGAAGATCGCTCACTTTGTCGACGGTGTCGTGGAGCTTCTCTAGACCAATATTCAAGTGACGTTGTTGTTCCTCGAGATCCTCGCGCTTCTCGGTAAACAGTTTAACGTACTGTGCAACAAAGTCGAGGTAATGGCGAGGGGTGAGGAAAGTCGCCCGGCCCTGTTGCTTCTGGAGTCGACCATTGAAGCGGTGCAAAGAGTGATGAATATACACCATAGAGTTGATGACAGTATCTCTGTGTGATGCTGGAAGGACGAGATCGCGGTATGCCACTGGAATGCTATCAGGCGAGACGAAGTTGGGCTTGTCCAGGTCGGCCGATTGAGTGAGTTCGGAGCCAACCTGGAACAGGGCTTGGTCAGACCAGTCACCCATCCAGTTCAGTACACAACGATTGAACAAAGCGGGACTAGTCGCTGCCTTTGAAGACAAGCCCTCCTCCGG
Organism: Penicillium bovifimosum; assembly: GCF_028826915.1. NCBI lineage: Eukaryota > Fungi > Ascomycota > Eurotiomycetes > Eurotiales > Aspergillaceae > Penicillium > Penicillium bovifimosum. The sequence continues at coordinate 850,425 of NW_026622717.1, read as the reverse complement.
AGGGTTCATGGTGAACACAACGTGAAGATTTTTGACAATCTGCTGAGTGAACCACTTGTACAGCTCCTCTTGCGAATCGAGGAGCAGGCCTTGACGCTGAGCACCCTCCTTGCAGGCAGTCATCAGTGACGAGAATTCATCACCCTCGAAGAGACCAGGGACTTCTGCGTTTGCAAGCAAAGTGTTCATGCGTTCCAGGAAGCCAGAATCAAGGACGTTTGCTTCGTCCATGATGAAGCAGATCTTTTCACCCTTGCATCCTGCCCGGCGGAGAACGCTACGAAGATCATCGTCGAAGTCTTCCGAGGAATATTTTCCGTGTACCTTGATTTGGAAGACCTTCAGACCGTTCATCCAGGCGACGAAGCGAGATAAAGTTGTCTTTCCACTTCCGCTCACACCGATCAAGATAAGATGACCTTGAGGCTGGCGGAAGACTCGGTCAATGCGCAGCGCATGTTCAAGAACATCGTTGAACAGAACAAGCGGAACATCCACCTCTTCTTCACAGAAGGTTCTCAAACGTGCCTTCACGAATTCACGGAGGCTCTCCTGTTCGACAGGGATGTAGTTCTTAGACAGCCAGTTGGAGAACAGGATTGGACCCTTGAGTGCCTCTTTGTCATCAATTGTAGGGAAGTGCTCCAATGCAATCCGGCGAATGGCGTCGGCTGTCCAAGCTCTCTCTTCTTCATCCACAAGTCTGTCCTGGAATAGACGCAAGGCTTCATGTGCCCAAATCCGGACCAGACCCTCAACAGTAAGAGTCTCCAGAGGCTTGATTGCCTCATAAAGACCACGAACCCATCTTGTGAGCTCACGAGGCGAGTAAACGTAGTGTGGCTGAATCTGAGGCGTGAATCTGGCCTGAGATTCAAGATAGAACTGGACCATAGCCCTAGTGAGGGCCTCGGAATATCCACGCAGCAATGGGAGGATTTTAAGCACAGCAGAGTTGAATGTGCCATAAATCTGGTTGAGGGAGATTTCGCCGGGGTAGTCGACCATAATAAGAGGCGCATGACGAAGGAATCTCTCTGCCATTGGCGTACGGCCGGCATCCGTTGGGGGGTTACAAGCACCAACAAATTGAATGCGGTCAAGAGTAACCCAGGTCTTGTCAGTAGTCCTCCAGAAGCCATTCTGCTCCACAAGCTGGCGCAGGAAGGAAATGGCGCGTTGGGTACCGTAACGATCAGGGGCGGGAAGGTTTATCTCGTCACAGAAGATGACAAGCCAGCGACCAATCTGGTTTGGAGACATCACCACACCGTTGAGAGTTTTCTTGTATTCACAGTATTGCTCAAATGTCTTGATCAAGAGATCAGGTGTGGTAGCGCTTGAGAAGTTGAGACCCACAACTTCCATGTTTGGAAGCTTTCTAAGCGCGGCGAACAGTGTCATAGTCTTTCCGGATCCAGGAGGACCGCAAAGCAGCAAAGGCTTGTGCTCAGCAAGCCACGAGTAAAGCACATCCTCATGACGGACAGTGTCCACCGTGGGGATGATGACATCGGTTTGAGTGACGGAATGTGTGTTGATATCAATCGTGGGCACCTGTGACTGCCAGCTGTTCCATTCGCACTTGGGAAGAGAGACATCGTAGTCAATAAGAGATGAATCGCCATCCGGCGGCAGATCAATAGTAGACATTCCAGTGATGAATTTCCCAAATCTCTTGCGGTCAGCAAGGGGACAGTCACCGGTCAGAGACCAGACCAGGGTCAGAAGAAGCTTCTTGGACATATAGGACTCGATCTGTTCAGGATCAAGAGGGAAATCTGGATGCTGAGCATTGTACTCGAGAACATTCCGGCAAGCTTTGTTCAGCAAGCTGAAAAGAGTATTGAGAGCGCGAATGTCCGTAAACTCCATAATGTGGTTGTATTTCTTTGCTTCCTCCAGAGCCTTGAGAACCAAGTCATCAACCTCCAGGAATTGTTTGAGAATGGTTGCAACAGTGACCTGGGCATCCTGGGTCCGGACTGCCGCTGCACCCGCAGGTGCGCTGTCTTCATCGAGGTCCTCGAATGTCTTTGTCCGGAGACTTTCGACGTAATTGGAAATCATCATGGTCGGAGTGACTGTGTCGGCATTGAACCACACCATACCGCAACGACTGACAGTGGCAAGTGTAGCATATTTCAAGCTTTCCACTTCGAACATAATGCGAACATTGGGAGGCAGATTGAGACGCTCTCCGTTTGGAAGAGTGAGGAGTTTGTTGTCGTCCAGAACACTGTTCAAATTCTCGACCCACTCCGGATCAACATCACCATCGAAAACGATCCAGTGACGTTTGCTATCCTCGCCTCGGAGATTGTCGACGATCTTTCTTAGGATTCCAGTGAAGAGACCGTCTGTCCATTCACGGGTGGTGCTGTCAAGGTTACCATAGAGAGCCTCCTTAGACATGACCTTGGAGTCAATGATGTGGGAGACGCCCTCGACGCCCTCAATACGTTGCATCGCTTGTAGCAGAATTTTCCAAGCTGTGGATTTACCAGCTCCTGATTTACCAACCATCATGACACCGTGGTGAATGGTTTGGATCTGGTAGAGTTGCAGCGCCTTGTTGATCCACATCTCGCTGTCGACCAAATGTTGCTCATTAGTGGCAATATCGCGTATCGCCTGGGTGAGTTCCTCGAAGTTGGCAGGCACATAATCCACGCCAGGGAAGTCTTGCACTTGGATTTCCAGCATCTTTTCCACATCTTCCTGGACAAGTTTGGGGGCGATCGTCTCCCGAAGACTTTGCACGATAATTTGAGGTTCAATAATCTCATCAGGGCCTAGCTCTCCACCTGCATTGGCAAGACGAGTACGCTTGAGGCCACCTGAGCTCACGAGAACACTCTTCAATGCACGAAGGCCAAAGTCGTAGTGAGCTTGCTTGGTGAGTTGGGATGCGCAGTGGTCGAAGAAGGGAACAGTTTGCTTGGAGAGAGGCTTGGCTTGCTTGAAACCTTGGGAGAAAAGCATTACTTCCGCAATGAGTTCCTTGTCGGGCTTGGACATGGCGACACTGCGGAACAGCTTCTTCAAGTTGTCTGGCAAGTTGGATCGACCAGCATAACCCGGATTCATGGTGATGAAGATACCGGTGTTGGAATTGACTGCAAGTCGTCTTCCAACAAGTTCAATCTGGGACTTCTCGCCATCCCCACCCGTTTTCAAACCAATCTGGATGTTCTGAATTTGCTGGGAGACAGCGGACAGAATGCGTTCTTCCAAACGGTTGAACTCGTCGAAACAACCCCACGCACCCACTTGACAGATACCGAGGAAAATACGGCCCATGGCTTGGAAATCGAAGGTGTCATCACAACAGAAGACAAGGGTGAAACGGCCAAGTTGCAGACCCAATGCTTTGACTGACTCGGTTTTTCCAGTACCGGCAGGACCATAGGGCGAGCCACCGAGTCGTTGACAGAGAGCTTGGGTGAGGGTGAGGAAACAGCGATCTGTGAGAGGCGTACGGACAAGACGCTCAGGCACACCTAGGTACTCAAATCCGTAATTGAGCTTGGCATTGGCCATGTGAACATACAGACGCTCCAAGTAATCACCGTCATTCTTGTAGACATAACGCATCTGAAGAAGCCAATGGTAGTGTGTGGCCGATGTAGCATTGAGACTGATGAGCTTGGCGATGCAGTCGCGCTGATGCACGAATTCCGTGATCATATGCTCACACTTTTTGCGGGTGATCGGGTCAAGTTCACCAAGCACCGTGGCAGCCAGCAATTCGAGGATTCGAACCTCGGCACGGTGCAAAGTAGGGAGGCTTGATCCTCCTTCTTCCAAAGACCGTTGCACAGCGTGGGTCCAAGTAACTTGACTAGCAAGAACCACAATTTGCGCAGGGTAGTTGGCCAGGAAATTGTTAAAGCCAGTCGGATCTACATCATCGCTACTATAAAGAGTCTCGAATTGTTCAGAGGCCTCGCCCAGAAGCTCCGCCAAAGTGATCTTCATGTTGGTCTCTAGCATCGTAAGCCAGTCATTGATGCGGGGAACCTTGACGATGTTGATTTGGTGTTTCAAGCGAACTTCTTCGCCCTCCTTTGAGGTGAAAGCAACGATGTTATTATCATCGTCCATGACAAGGCCTGACATTCCGGCGAACATCTTCTTGAAATGTTTGGCCACACGGAAGATGTCATTGCTGTTACCGATGATCTCCAACAAGTCCTCATCACCAACGAAGTAGAAGCGAGGGAAGGAGACACGCTCGCGCTCCAAGTATTCACCGAGTGCTTTCTGGATCTTGTTGAGCAAATCGGCCAATCGCTCCAGGGACTTCTGAACGTCGACGATAGCGAGAATATCCAAGACAAATGGAGATTTATACACCTTCTTCATGACAGCGAAGAATTCGGAATTGATATTCTGGAAACGGCCGGATTCCAAAGGAAGAAGGTGCTTGATATCAGCATTGCCAGTAAAGACGCCTTCCAAGTAAACCCACTGTCGCTGGACATCAATCCAGACGTCGAATAGAACATGGACTCGGTTCAGTTTGTCTTCCCAAGAAGTGGCTTCTTCTTCGAACTCTTTATAGTAAGGGGAATGTCTCATGGCTTGGAGGGAGTTCAGATTCTCGCTGCACTTGGCAAACAGATCATCGAAGCCCTTGATGAGACGGCATTTGTTCTGGTAGTGCACCAGGTCCAAGGAGTAGTTCTGCCAAGTTTCGCGAACAGACTTCAAGAATTCCTCCAATGCCATCTCACCTTGGGCCTGTGCAATGATACCACGGATAATAGAATCACTTGATGTAAGTTGTAAATCCCAAACATCTCCAAGAGTTAGAGAGACAAGCGAAAAACGCTTATCGGGCTTGAGACTCTTGTAGATCTTGTGCCAGTGTCTTTCCTTGACGGCTTCCGATTTCATGTCAGAGAGCAAGGAGTTGACCTTCAGAAGCTGGCGAAGAACATTCTGGATGTGTTCGAAAGCAGCATACTGTCTCATGCGGCTTGGCATCTCCTTGGTCATCTTGATCAAGTTATCGAGAGATTGTCGGAGCTTTCGAGGTTGGACGCTGGTCCACAGCCCGTCGCGGAGGTCATTGAGACTATTCCAGATAGTGGCCAAAGCAGCCCAGACAGACATGAAGTCCTGAACCTCCTCGAGAATTGGAGGGAGTGATGACTCGGAGCTCGGAGGAAGATCGAGAGCTTCCTTGGCCTTGGACACCATCTCAAACTCGGATTGGAGAGACTCGAGGCGAGACTGGAAAGAGCTCAGGGTACGGGATGCTTCCTCGGGCGGGATAGTGCCAGACACGGGCTTCTCGTCATTCCACTGGCTAATAACTTCAGCAATCTTGCCGGCAATGACGTGGTCTTCAGCGCTAATCTTTGCACGGAGGCCCTCAGTCTGTTCGTTGACGATCTTGCTCTTACGGCTGAGCAACTCATTGAGAGCTGCCCATTCACCGTCAACGTTCTCAACATGAAGCCAGTCATATGGGAACTGATAACGTTGGCGAGCAAGTGTGGTTTGACCTTGGCGGAAAATATCCACCTCAGGCTCCCAGACCCGAGTCTTCCGCTTGCACTGCTGAACAATGGTAATGAAAGACACCGCGTGTGCCGTTGAAGAGGCTTCCAGGGTCTGCCCTTCCAAGTCGCGGCGAGCAGCAGCGATCTCAGAATGAACCTCTCGCATACGGCTGCCAAGTTTGGAACCGAATTTCACAAGGATCTCATGTTGCCACTGATCGTACTTGGCGTTCACCTTGGTTTGAACTTGTTCATAATCAATTCTGATGTTACCAAAGGCCCGGCTGACCTCAGAAGTATCGAATGTGGCCCGGCTCTTTCTGATTTCCTGGAGAAGCTGGAGCCACTGAGACAGATCATCGCCCAAGATCTCATAAACCTGCTCAGAGCGAAGATCCCAAAGCGATTGGAATTGAAGCCACTTATCGACATACTCCGAAACATCATTCAGTCTGCTTTCGACAACGTTATAGACATTGTTGAGCTCATCGGTGCAAGTTTGCGGGAGGTCGGAGAAGCAGACTTCATTTTGACGGACATTCTGCACACCAATGGAGATCTGGTAACGTGAAGGCTTGATCTTTTCCAAATTGCAGATCACACCAAGCCATGTGTCGAAGTGGGAGAACCAACTCGCCCGAGCGTATTGCAGGGGAGGGTCCAGGTGGAGAACTTGATTTTTCATCAAGATCTCGTGGAATAGCTCTGGGAACTGAATCTTGTAATTCGAGGCATCCGTTTCGGCCGCAAGGTCATGATAAGAAGTAGTCGAGTTCTCGTTCGTGGTACCTTGGAAGATGCTGATCCACTCGCGCACAGCGCGGAGAAGTCGATCACGCAGAATGGCCTCGATGCTTCGGTTGAGCTCGGCAACCCAATATCCAAGATTCACGTAGTTCTCCAGGTTGAGTTTATCAACGGCGACTTGAATGCTGTCCAGCCGTTGTTTGAAGGCGGATGAATCATATGGGCAAGTCTTGAGTTCATGGATGGATTTCTGGATGTTCTCGTTAATGGTATCAAGGACATTGGCTTTCGTCTGAAGTGTGGATGCTGCGATCGCAAACTCGCGGACAAATTGAACGTGCTTGCTTTCGGATCGACCAGGCAAGGATGCATCAATTGCGCCATTTGCCAATGCTGATTGCTTGACGTGTAACTCGTAAGAATGAACAAAGGACTCCCAGCGGAGAGGAATGCCCTTCGCAACCATAGTCTGCACATCGTTCATGTATCCGTTGAGCAACATGTTGACACCGGTCATCGATGCGATCGCTCGGTTCGTCTGCAGCAGCGTGCGAACACTCTCCATCAGACTGATTGCGTAAGGGTAAACGCGCTTTGCCTCTTTAGAGATATTGCTGACAGCATGAGGAACCTGGAAATTGAGCCAGATGAGGTTTCGGACCTCCTTGAAGAGAGCAATGATCTGGGGGTCGAAGTTGACTGCTAGTTCTAAGATGTTTCCAGCCGATCGGTTGCGCACAACATTAAACAGGCGTCCAGCGATTGTGAAATGGCGGCGCTGAACATCCCAGAGCCATGACTCGAAGACAGGCCGGGTGTCGAGCTTTTTGCGGAACAAGTTGCCCTCATTCTGTAACTTCTGGCCCTCGGCATGCAGATGCCAATTTTCACCGAGCACATTTTCGACCTTGCGCATGTAGCCATCAAGCTGGTGCTCGATCTGGCGAGTCCAGATGATAGCACCTGAAACAGGCGGCAAATCGCGTAATTGGGCCATGGCATGAGCTTCCGAATTACCGTACTGTTGCTTGAAGCGCTCGTGCAAGGCGCTGATGTCGCGCTTGACATTATCAATGAGTTGCGTTTGGTACTCGCCAATTGCACCGCGAATCTTAGGACGGACCAGAAGGGCATTGAACTTCGAGAATACACGAAACATCTCATTGGCATTCTTGGCAGTCGCTAGACGGTCACGCAAACGAGCAATGATAGAATTCTCAACACGGGAAGTACGTTCACTGTAGGCGAGTTCGGCCTGCTCCCAGGTAAGAGATCCTTCGGGTGAAACATCCAGCACGTCCACATCCTTGAGAGCAGCATAGGCAAGCGCAACTTCCTCCACGGCATCGACATCGCCAATTTCCTCAACGATCACAGCGCCGTCGGCATCGACCCCGGCTCCTCCCTCAGCTGATGAAGAGCTATTGGGTCCGAGAACGTTGATGATTGTCTTCTGGAGCTGCTCATGATTGATCCTGAAAGTGTCCACATACTTTACCCGCTCGCGGGTTTTGTCGTGTCTCGCATTGATCTTGATTGGGATGAACTTTTCGTTACGACGCCTCGTAGATTCACGCGCAACATTTGTGAATTCCTTCAAGTTTTCGTCCCATGTGCGCCAAATAGCTTGCGTCGTCTTCATCAATGACCGGAACTCACGGTAATCTAGATGCAAGATGGTACGTCCAGTGATAAGTTCATGGATTTTCTTGTCCAAGTCGCCTGAGATGGCTTCGACAAGTGACAGCGCGCGCTTAATGGGGTAGGGACAAATCTTCAACTTCTTGTTCAGGTGAGTGAAAATCAAGTTAAGTGATTCCTGGACCTTCTGGAGGGAGGTTGCAGACAGAAGTTCATCAAGGGGGAAGTCTCGCATCAACTGGTTGTATTTCTGGACCAAATCGGTGGCTTCTTTCAGCCCAGTGTCGGCCACGAAACTGAGTGTCGGCTGGTATCGTTTCGCATGGCGGAGAATGTCCATAGTCAACCGAACACCCTCGCTTTCCAGCTGGGCATCGATTCCTTCCAGGGCAGCCTCAAGAGACAGCCAGAAATTGACCTCCGGGGAGGCAGATTCACTGTCCGGATCACGGGACATCTTGGTAATCGTCTGGATGGATCTGATCCAGCCGTTCACGACACTCTGAATGCTGTTCGTAAAAGCACTGCTCTCCAGCACCGCCGATGGAATCAGCTCGACAGATGGTTTGATACCACGCGCTTCCGCCTCGTTCAGAGCAGCCTGCACCACTTCATGAAGTGGCAAGTTCAGGGCTGGGATCTCCACATTCTGCTGGAGATGCTGCAAACCAAGCTCCAGGTCCGCGATTCTCTTCCTGGTCCCCGGAATACCAGTCTTCGCCTCCGTATCCGTTTTTGATTTCGTGCCGACCGCTGTCTCTTGGCTGCGAGAATAGGATTCGAAGTAAGGACTGAGACCATGGTGTATCATCAAATGTAAGATCTGGTAGGGCGACATGGAATTCCCCTGCTGGGCCGGCGCATTGGTGAGAGAAGCGGGCCCAGGAAGGTTCATGATTTGGACTTGCGATGCTATGGGCAGACTCATGTCGATAGGAACGGGCCGTTTGATGATGGCCACGGAGGCCACGGTTGTGGAAGCGGACGAAATATCAGAGGCAAGGTTGTAGGCATATTGTACAGCTGTATCTTCACCGCGATAGTCAGCATCATATTTATCCATCCTTGAGCACTTGGTAATCCTACCTTGGTCTTCTGTCTCGCCGTTGGTATCATCTGCTGTCACGATGTCTTTCTGTACATAGAGTACGACTTGCAATTCCGAGGCAAATCGCGTACACCGCTGCAGGGTCTCATTGTACTTTGATTCTGAAAGCAAATTCCCAGCGCTCTCCAGCTCGGACCTCTGGGCTCCCAGTGTCACCTGGAGCACTTCGGTCAAGTACTGAATGATCGCGCCGGAATCTACCAGGGCTGCGTTCTCTGTTGTTGGAACGCCATTGGGCACGCCTGATGAGGCGACCTCCATAATTTCGGATGTGTTATGACGAATGCGAAAGGCTCATCGGTAGTAAGAATTGTTCAGAGTGCGGGAAGGGTCGGTGTCTTCAGTGTTGACGGAGATCGCGTCGACCGAGAATAGGGCTGAGAAATAGGGCAAAGGATAATGACAAAGCCTGATAGGAAGAAGAAATCTAACGGATTAAGATAGGATGCAAAGATAGGTAAATCTCAGCCCTCTGCCGTCCCGGGTCTGTTGAAGATCAAAAGATACGCGGCGTGTTTGCTCTACTTCAGGGGATGTACGCTATCCCCCATTCAGCTTAGCGTGACACGACCCCATGCGACAGCTCATCCATGGCTCTTTGTCCCCGGCCCGTCTACTTGAGAACTATATTTCCTGATCCTAAGCACCTAGGTGGGTATACAACCTTTGCTTTGAATACAGAGTTGAGACTACGTTCTTCCATCTACATATGGCATCGGATTATCGGATAACGGATTCGGTGGCCTCTGGATCGGTACGGTAGACATTGGCTCAATGATTTTTCTACTGCCAGCGGCAGCCAACCTCATGATTTGGGCACAAACACTGATTGGCCTTGTCTCATGGGGCAGTCTCTCAGTACGGCTACGATCAGGGTCTCAATGGTTCAGTGCGTGGTAAATCACCGATATAATCCTAGCATGTCTCATGCCCCTGATGCGGAAGAGGAGATCAGGTTTGGGGAACGACAGCAACTCGAAAGATAGACTCCATTCCACGACCTAAGTCGCTACCTAACTTCATAGTTGGTCTTGACTTGAACCTGATAGATGATACCTAACGATACCCGCTGTATTCCTATTCCACTACTTGTTTTGGAGTTCTCCCGAGGTCTGGTTATCTCCTCCCGCCGATATCTTCGCAGGTCCTGAGAAGATCCCAGCGCTGCTCTCCATAAGCACCTCGCTCAGATTGCCGTTCCGAACTTTGTGCCAATATCTGAGCCGTTCCCATCGATCTGCTCAATTTGACAATCGCAGTTGTATCTCTTCCGGAACTCAGAAACGGACAGTCCTTCAATAACAGCCAATGCCCTGCTGCTAACCTTCACCTTAGCGTACCGACTCGACGAAGAGGTTGCTTCAGCAATGAGCTGGTTATGCACCATGACCACCGCATAGACCCTGGAAGTTTTTCCACTCACACCAGGGATCTCTCCTGATTTCAAGCAGTAGTCAGCACATTGGTACAACTGAGCCATCTTGCTATAAAGGAATGTCTATAATACGTCAGCACCGAAGGTAGAGTTGCAAGAGCATGAGGTGGTCTTACTGTAGGATGCCTGTTTGCAAATGTGTCGTAAATGGACATGTCCCGGAAGAACGGCAGAACATGCTTCTCAAAGAATGCCTCGACGATGGTGAAGTCAAAGCCTGAATCGACGAATATGGCGCCGATATAGGCCTCAAGCATATCAGGAAGGCACTATATCTCTGTGAGTATGGGAAACATGCTCATACGAAAATGGAACTGACCTTGGGTGAATCGGATGTGGACAGCCAATAGTCTACCTCCCCCTTAGCTTCCTTCTCTGCGAACTCTATCTCAGTCACATATTTGGTATTTTGAACCAGGATCGGGCTACTGAAATGCTGGAGATGATGATGGAGCCCCAGCTTGACAGCCAGAGCGCCAAGGAACTTGTTGGATACCATAGCCATCTGTTGGCTGCATTAGCTAGTAATAGAGTGATTGAATCCTGGAATCTTACTGACCTTGTGTTCAGTTAACCATTGCGGGTCTCGATCTGGGAAGCGATGAAACAGGTGTTCCACACACACCATGTCCATGAGAGCATCACCCAAAAACTCGAGTCGCTGATAGCATGGCACACTAGCCCAGGCACTGGGATAAGATGGATGTGTAAAAGCTGACCGCAAAAGACGAGGGTACTTGAATCTGTAGCCTAGTTTCTCGAACACTTGATCAGCAAGGTCGCCTTCGAATGCATTAGTTCCCGTAGTCTGGTATGCAGGCAGCGAGTATGCATTTATGTAGTCCTTCCATGATGTTGCTGTGTGGCTCTGACTATTGACGAAGATGGTCACGGCTTTGATGGCCATATCATAACGATTATCGACTCCTCCAGTTAGCAGCGACGCCCCTATCAGTGCCTCGCAAACATCTGCTATGGTCTTCTCGGCCAAAGAATGTCTAGCTTCAGTGGTAAAGAACTTGGCATGGTCCCGACCGTACTCAAGCGAAAGACCTGGAGGATACCACAAATGCCTGCAGTGAAGTGTCAGCTGACTGCCGACTTTCTCTCTCAGAAAGAAAACGTCAAACATACCTTGAGAATCCGCGGCTACGGATGTATTCATATAGCTTCAGTTCAGTCGCGGCTTTGAACAGATTTTTGTTGCAGACGAGGCACATCCTATTCACGTGGTAGTCGTATTCATCATCTTCTGGTTTTTGAGCGAAGAGCGAGATTGAGGTCGCCATTTTGAGAACGGAGTCTCCTAGCAGCTCGAGACGCTCATAGTTTTTCCCCATGCCCCGCTGAACATGAATCTGTCGACTCCGGTGCTCTTCGGTATTGTCAGAATCCTTGGTAAACGCTTCCAGAGCAAGGTCGAGCTTGATGTCATGAAGGCCTAGCATTGTACACCCCTCATCGGCAATCAGATACGACTCCATTCTGGTGATGATTGCTGGGAAAACGAGGCATGTCACAGCTATCGGCAGAGAAATCTGTATTATACATTAGTTCCTGAGTAAACTAGGCCATTTACTGACGGCAAACTAACCGGCGATATAACCAATGGTTGAGGGCAGATGACACATCTTGAGTTGGCTGCTTTGGCGTCGGCGGCAGCTCTGTCGAGGAAGTTCCGCCGAAGACATACCAGTTCGGCTTGTAGGACTGGTTGGTCCCAGATACATCGGTCGAAGAACTTTGGACGTGAATTCTTGCTGAGGCTCAATGTCCAATTCATGATGTTATCCGACCACTTTCGAGATGGCGCATATGAAGGAGGTGGATCGGTAGGGCGTAGGTTCGGATCGACATCAAGTGGGAAATATCGATACTTTCCGTTCCAGTCATCGTAGATGAACCGATTTAGCAATGCTTCAGGCTTCATATCCGGGGACCACAAAATCTTTGGGTAGTCTTGGACGTATTGCAGAGCCTTCCAATCAATTACCTCAAAGGCACTAGTTGGCAATCCTGCGTCAAAATCCTGCCGAGCAGGAGCAAGCCAGTACGGGAACTGTTCCGAGACCGGAGTATAAGTCTTGTGGAATACATCGTGAAAGACAGTGAGTGTAAAAGAAGTGAGCTTGTCGAGTTCTCGGGATGAAACCTCAAGGAAGCCGTCGATGCGCAAAGACTGGACTGTGGTCATGATATCGTTGTCCAAGTAGACCGGGAATATCGGGGCTTGGGGAATTGGCTCTCTTGTCAGCAAGACGAGGCTTCCGGGGGCTCGAACAAGAGGTGCTGATGGAGTGAGGCGAATACTTGTCGCCCAGAGGCGTGATGGGATGGTTCCTTGCTGTCTGGCCCAGACTGAAGGCTTTGTACGCATGCTGTATTGGTCAGTTCTTTTTGATGTAATGGCCAATTTGGCATTACGCATAGCCGGTAAGCGCTTGTGATAAACTGAGTTGAAGTGGTCATCCAGCAGACGGTGCTTTCGGAGCAACAAGCATGTATCAAAAGCAGCGGACTGCTTAGCAAGTGCTTTCGTTGGTTCAGGATATCCAACCACCCCTCGGGCAGGGGACTTCTCTGGCAAAATTATCTCACAGCGGAACAAATCCCTCTCCGGAGTGACTACATATGAGACGCTGGCCGAGGTCTCATTCTGATATTGCTGAAGGTTGATACTGTCAGTTTCTAACAGGACAATATCATATGTGAGAGTGGCTCTTACCAAAGAACTAGCAAACTTTGCGAGTACACCAATCGCATGGCGATAGGTTAATTTGGCTCCAGTGGCCGGGACAGTGTACGACCTCTTCCTGTCCTCTCCACAGATAAGGCGCTTCAAATCCTCCTCGTCCCCCCCGAGCTTTCGATCGTCCGGTAGTTGATTGCAAAAGCTCCTCATTTGGTTCTATTTCATATTCAAGTCAGCTCAGAATCGAACAAGGCATTTCTATAAAGTATATGAATAGAGCCCATACCTCTTCCTTTCGGACTTCCTGTAGTCTCATGCGGTGAGTGCGGTTACCAAATTCAATCATCGTTGCGTACTACCAAGAGTCAGTCAATGAAATGCTGTCGACCAGATAGAGATAGGTCAGGCCTGTCTTACCACTGAGTCAGCGCGCCTGGCACGGCCGCGACTTTGGACGTACTGAATGACCGTATCATAGAGATCAAACCTGGATAAATCAGCGAGTGTTACAGCAACGACATAAATAATAGATGACATACCGGACCACCAGGTTACAGTCTGGGATGTCAAGACCTTCCTCAGCCACCGAAGTTGCAAACTATGTATGATTAGTAGTTCCTTCTCATCGATGTTTCGTTCATGTATAGGCTCACCAAGCAGTTCAGGTCGCCTTTTAGGAACTTGGACAAGATAAGAAATTGACGACGAAACGTGGAGTTCATACCCAGGGCATCCCCTTTGCGAACCCCAACTAAGGCTTCAGGGCGCAGGTTTGGGATTTCCAACTTTTCACACAGCTGCAACAAAACTTTGGCTGTATTGCGGCGTTGCGTGAACACAATGCATTTGGTATCTGGCAACTTTAGGAATTGTTCTCCCAGCTTTGTTATCAGGAGTTCAACTTTCGAGCTAAGATCCTTTGGCGAAACTTGCTGTTTTTCGACGTAGCCTTTGACAAACTGATTAGCTTCCTGCACACGCCTGATGTCCTCAGTGGCCTTCTCGGAGCAGTGAATATCGGAGTTGGCATTTTTATTGATACTGCCCTCGAGCTTGGGCAGTACGTCGTCTGCTAGTGCTAGCCGCCACACCTGATCAGCGCACCAGGGCCCTAACTCTGAGCTTGCAACTGATGCGAACCGAAACGCGCTCTCGAGTATCGATATATCTCCATACTTGGTCTTTAAAGCGACATGCAGGTCTGTTTCGAACGACGGACGAAGCTTCTCGTATACCCATTCCTCCTCTGTTGGTGTGTTCACGAAATGTCGTAGGAGGCTAAGATCCGAGATTGTGGCAATGCGGCTGCATAGAAGGGTCTCAAGCTGGCTATATCAAGTAAGCAGATGTCTCAAGACTGTAGATGTTGGCTGAACTCACGATGCTGCTGTCGGTATGTCACATTTAGCATCAACCGGTGAAGCAGTCATCCCGAAAATTCTGGGTCGCTTGTGAGGCTCTACTTTCAAGTACGAATCTCGGATGATGCTAGATCAATATTAGCCTTTGCCAGCAGGGCATCACAGAGCATTGATCAACATACCGGGCGTAAGGGTGCTCCTTTTTGGCGTGATGGGCTTCGTCAAAGATCAAAAGGTTGACCTGATCAATCCTCAGATGCCCATTCAGTAGGGCTTGATTGAGGATCTCTGCCGTGCATACAATGACCATGTACGACTTAAGCTGCTTTTGCCATGTCTGTTGGTCCCAAAGATCAGGCCCTAAATTCCCGTAGAAATAGGCGACCTTCTGGTTGAGATTTCTTCGCAAGACTGCTGACTGTTGAAAGACCAGGGTGACGCTATCAACCAAGAAAAAGGCCACTTTATGCTCCATCTTATTCTGACGGTTGTTTAACTCGAGTTCCAGAATATACTTGAGCAGGAGCACAGCCACTAAAGTCTTTCCCGAACCTGTATCGAGGACCGCAATCGTGTTTTCGCTCTTGGCTCTATCAAAGAGCTCGAGTTGGTACTCACGGGGGTCTAGGACTCCCCCTCCCATGTCTGACTTTGCGATAAGACGAGCTGTGGAAAGTTCCACATCCGATGGCCCGGTATATGTCCCATCAAGGTCGTCGATAGATCCGTTGACAACATGTTGTTCAAGGCTTTCAAACATTAGCAATATTCACTTTTCACGTAGAAGGAATGAGACCAACAGTGCAGTGAACGTAGCATTCTGGCTTCTCTGTTTGTCGGTGACCTTGGGCTGCGGCTCTTCAACTTCATCATCAGAGATATCAGACATGATATCCTCTGGATCCATTATGAATTCTTCTGTGGGAACCTTGAACGTTGGAATGGGTGAGGCAGTGAGAGACGGGATATCCTCTGGATCCATTATGAATGCTTCTGTGGGAACCGGGAAGGTTGGAATGGGAGACGCAGTAAGAGTTTGCTGAGACAGTGAGAGTTTGCCGAGATAACCTAAATAGTCGAAAATATGTTGAAGGTGGAGAGTAGAGCAAGTCAGGCAGGAGCAGTCGATTTATAGTTCTCGGCGTCTGAGGTTTGTTTGTCTTCTTCCCAAGCTGCCAATACTTAGAGTATGCTGCAAATAAGCTGAAAGCAACAAATTTCACCTAATGCATTGATGTATCTGCCTAGGTAGGGAGTCACACCTGCTATGTAGGGAAATAGTTTTGTAGTACTAAATCAGTCTCAGCGTCTGGGTGAGTAGAGTCCATACGCTGGAAGTGACAAATGTTACCCAGCAAACTGTTTCCATGGCAGACCTTGGGGATGTTAGTACAAGATATACCTACTGTTCAGGTATATAACTTCGGGGGAAATTAGTCCTTGTTAGATACCACGGATGGAATGTACCTGCATCCATGGAATCACCTATAGCAGCAGGAACAAAGCCAACATGGATCCAGGGATATATCGATCCCTGCCCGGTTCCGGGCTGACATGGTGAATTGCTCTTGCTCTTACATGCCCTCGGAATCTGAAATGCCTTCATGATTCTCATTCACACTGTTTAACATTCACTAGGAAGTAGGAATGATACTGGACCAACATACGCTTGACTCTTGAGTATCAAGTAACGAGGATCTAAAACTGGAAAGACCCCGTTGAATAGGGAAGCTCCCATGAGTCCCATCGGATAAGCAAAGCAGATCCTTATCGGAGCTTATCGCAATTCCAAAACTCAGATTCAAATCGCGGGGACAAGCCATCCAAAAGAACACGTCAAGCCCTTCCTTCTATCTTTAACTCAAATTCTGGTCGAGATCAACATCGGCATCAATGGAGGAACCTCAGAGTCTACGATCTCTGTTCGCCGCAGCCAAGGCACAGAAGAATGCACTAGGATCGCGGGGCGACACCAACAGCGAGACCTACCGAGAAGAGGTGACTGGGACGATCGCCAAATTCCTAGAATGCCAACGGCAAGTGAGCATGCTGTCTTTGTTCAGCTCCAATGAGCTGCTGGAAGATGTGTCAACAGCCGATATCCAGTACGCAACTCTTACCCCGCAATACCCATGAGCCGTTTGACTGATATAGTTGTTCAGGTACATGACGCTCGAATATCACCTAGCCGAACTCATGCAGCGGGCTACGAGCTCCGACCGCGAAAACGCCCTAAAGTCTGCCCTCGAATATTATGAGAAATACCTGATGCGCTTGGATGAGTACCTGCTACTATCGGGAGGAGATAAGAAGCTCTTTGAGCAATATATGGCCAATTCGACTTCGTTTACACTGGCACCTGCAAACGACGCCGCCGCACGACGAGAGATCAAAGTAAGACGGTTCAGGGAAGAAAAGGAGCTCAAGCAGAAATTGGAGGTATGTTGCAGGGACATCCAGCAAGTGCCAGGGCCTTTTGCTGACCTTATCCGAAGTACTTTGCCCAAAATGAAGCTCGTCTGCAAAGCGATGATGATGATACCCGGTCCCTCTACCTAGCAGAGATCCAGCTATACACCCACCAAACCTTCCAGGCCTTAGATCTCCTGATCCAGGAATTATCGATACTTTCAGCCATGCGCAACGCGCCGCCCCGCCCACCACCCACGGACGATCCCAGACAGCGAAGCAACATCGGAGGATTAAATTATTCAGAACGTTTGGACCCTTCAACGTCACAACTTTTGAGGGGCGGTAGAGGTGGGCCTCTCCTTAATAGCAAAGGAAAGCCCATGCAGCCATTCACGTTGCTGGGCCGGCGATCGGAGATGCAAAAAGGAGTCTTTCGTCCAGGCCATAACCTTCCTACTATGACAATTGAGGACTATCTCGACGAAGAACACAGACGGGGCGGTATCATTGAAGGCGGAGGGGAGAAATCCGGCATCAAACCGGAAGTCGACGAGGATGATCATGACATTGCTGACCAGGAAACATTGAAGGCAAGAGCTTGGGACGAGTTTACGGAGGCCAACCCTAAGGGTGCTGGAAACACACTGAACCGCGGATGATCTAGAAATACTTGCATCGCATAGCGGCATTGACACATTCCATAAAAGCCACGATAGACGGAGCTCCGGACCAGCATTGCTACTTGTCTAGTATTTTACGCCAGGTATTCGAGACATAAACTCGTTCAGTTCATTTTTGACAGGGTATATCAGCATAGTAACAATATAGATCTATATGAAGATTTATTTGTAATATAATCATTTAGACAACAGTGGAAACTGTCTCCTTGGGCTTGTTCCGCTGAATAGCCTCGAGAATGGCCCCGGCGCCGTCGGCAACCAGTGCCTTGGCGACAGTGATGCCGAAGGCCTCAGCACTTTCAGCAGAGGCGACCTCACCATCGAGCTCTACCTGAGCACACTCCTTGCCATCGACACTGACAACCACCGATCGCATGCGCAATCGCTTTGAACCCTCCGGGGTCTGGATCCATTCAGTCTCAACACCCAGCGGGGCACTGCAGCCACCCTCGAGAGTTCGTAAAAGACTCCGCTCAGCTAAAACAGAGAATGTGGTGTCCTGGTGACCGATCGTGTCCAACATCTTCTGCAGTTCCGTATCTTCCTTGCGGATTTCGATACCAAGGGCACCCTGCCCGACCGCATAAAGCATGCCGCTGTTCTTGGAGTCCAGGTATTCGGTGATACGATCGGCCAAATCCAGACGCAGAAGACCAGCAGCCGCCAGAATGATACAAGTGTAAGGGCTGTCTTCAGCGTCCAGCTTGGATAGCCGGGTGCCGATGTTGCCACGGACATCCTGGATCTTAAGATTGGGATATTTCCGGGCCAGTTGTGCTGTGCGACGGATAGACGAGGTGCCAACTACGGACCCGGCGGGGATTTCGGAGAGAGACTTGTACGGCAAGCCTTGTTTCACCACGAGGACATCCCTGCTGTCTTCGCGGGGGACAGTCGGGCCAAGCTTGCAGGAAGCGGGGAGAGTGGTGGGAACATCTAGCGAGAGGAAGTTAGCATTCCCAGAACTGAATACAATGTAGCTACGCTGCTGGGGATTTGAGCATTATCACACCTTTCAATGAGTGAACAATAAGATCAACTTGTCCGGCGATCATCAATTCTTCCAACTCTTCCGTCCACAGATTCTTGGTGGTGAAGTCCCGCAGTGCGATGGTGGTGTTCAGGTCACCAGCTGTCTCCTTGGAAAAGACCTTATATTCATACTGAGGAAATGCCTTTTTCAATGTTTCGCGGACGAGGTAGGTCTGCTCCAGAGCCAATTTGGATTTGCGGGTGCCAATGGTGATGGTCCTTTGGGCGGGGGCGGGGGTGGTCATTTTGAGGGGAAAGGGAAAAGTGTATGCCGAAGAGTGGACTAATATAAAATTCAAGCAAGTCAATCAGGTGAGGCGAAGAGCTATGCAAAGAATCCCAAGCCGAGGAAAGTCAGGCGAGAGACGAGGCAAAAGTGGATTTGGAGCACTTTCCCCGATCACGGGACTCCAATAAGTGTCAGGTAATATCTTCACCCCGACAACATACTAATAGTACATGGAACTCAGGAAATATTAGTATGTAAAATGCAATGTAAATAGTAGATGATTGATTTAAGACCTCAAATATCAACTAAAACAGTGATACATCGGACGGACATATGTAACTTCTGAGGATCTTCCCCAGCTGATCTGCGTCAACCTCGGCATCGGGACGTGGAGATTACGAGACATGGGACTCGGACCTTATCTCCTCCCCCGGACTTCCCATCTACATCTACGTGATTCTGGAACTTCACTCCGTATTGCATCTTTCTCCATATATTGCACTTTCGACATCCTCTTACCTTCTCGCTTCCCCACTCCCTCCCGTACAAACTACACCTTAACTGTCTCTTGGATCCCGTCTTTTGCCACACTATTCCGTCACAGGCGCCATACACAGGATGGGATCCAACGGTAGAATCACCAAGATTCCCCTCGTACCCCTTGCCAAGGGCTCAGTCTTGCTACCCGGAGTGACCCTACGTATCCCGGTCTCCAATCGTCCCGACCTTGCCAACCTTCTTTCGTCACTTGTCGACAGACCTTCGAAGAGAGATGCGGGGACCATCACGTTCGGCTGCGTTCCGCTCAACTCGCCGTTCTTGAGCCGTGATGGACAGCAACTTCTTGAAGGCGAGGATACAGACGCAGCACAGAAGGAGGAATACGACGCGATTGATGCCGGCCAGGCGCGAAAGGAAGACTTGTTCCGATATGGAACCATTGGTAAAGTCATCGGAGTTCAACGTCGCGCCTATGCGGAGCCATTCTTGCTTGTCCAGGGCACGCAAAGATTCTCGATCAAGAAGGTCTTGCGTGACCGGCCATACTTTGAGGCCGAGGTGTTCATCCATGACGAAAGCAGTAGGTGTCTCACAAACAAGTCCCGTTTCCACGTGGCTAATCACATTTTCTATTCTTATAGACTTCGGCCAAGGTAATGCGGAAGTTGCGGAGCTATTCCAACAATTGAGACAGCTATCTAGGGAACTTCTGACTCTCCTGCGCCTGTCCTCGTTGCTGTCGGCAGCTTCCTCACGTCTCTCGCCACTCGTTGCTCGAAAGTTTGAGCTTTACATATCCAAGACAGACTTGAGCCAGGCAGGGAAGCTGGCTGATTTTATGGCAGATGTATCTGACGCCAGCTTTGAGGAGAAGCTGCGCATTCTCAGCTCGCTGGATGTTAAGGAACGCCTGGAGAGGGTTGTTGAGATCCTCACCAGACAGGCACAGCACATTAAGAGCAGCGTTAGGGTCACCTCGCTTTCCTCTACTTCATTCCCTCCCTCCGGGGTGGATATCAGCCAGATTGATCCCCGTGAACGTGAGCTTCTTGCAAAGCGCGCACTTTCTGGGTTTTCTGGCATGCCACCTCCCGGTGGCCGTGGCAGCGATGAAGAGAAGGAGCCTAATGAGGTGGATGAGTTGCAACAGAAGCTGAATGATGCGGGGCTTAGTCCCGAAGCTAAGAAGGTTGCGGACAGGGAATTGAAACGTCTGCGCAAGATGAACCCTGCCAATGCCGAATATGGCGTTTGCCGGACATACCTGGAAAACTTGTCTGAAATTCCGTGGACCAAGGTGACCGAGGATCAGCTTGGACCGGACACATTGAAGAGAGCCCGGAAGCAGCTGGATGAGGATCACTATGGTCTGGAGCGCATCAAGAAGAGGCTGTTGGAGTACCTCGCTGTGTTGCGGTTGAAGCAATCCACCAACGTCGATGTTGAACGCCAGATTTCAGGACTCTCCAGGGACTTGGATGCCACGGCAGTGGGCGATGTCGAAAAGGATGTTCCTCTGCTGTCAGAGTCCGACCGAGTTGCGCTGGAGACTCGCCTTGAGATTTTGAAATCTAAGCGTATGACCGACAAGTCCCCTATTTTGCTTTTGGTCGGACCTCCTGGAACTGGTAAGACCAGTCTGGCAAGGTCGGTTGCCGCTTCTCTTGGGCGTAAGTTCCACCGCATCTCCCTTGGTGGTGTCAGGGACGAGGCGGAAATCCGAGGCCACCGACGCACCTATGTTGCCGCCATGCCTGGGTTGATTGTGAACGGTTTGAAGAAGGTCGGCGTGGCTAATCCTGTCATTCTGCTTGACGAGATTGACAAGGTCGGCGGTGCCAATTTCCAAGGCGACCCGTCCGCTGCCATGTTGGAGGTTCTGGATCCCGAGCAAAACCACACCTTCACCGACCACTATATCAATATCCCCATTGACCTGAGCAAAGTTCTCTTCCTTGCTACGGCCAACTCTCTGGACACGATCCCGGCACCTCTGCTCGATCGCATGGAGACTATCGCTTTGTCTGGATACACTACCGTTGAGAAGAGGCACATTGCCAAGCAACATCTCATCCCCAAGCAAATTCGAGCTAATGGACTCACTGAGAGCCTAGTCAGCTTGTCTGACGAGGTGATCGACAAGACGATCACATCATATACCCGTGAATCGGGGGTTCGCAATTTGGAGCGAGAGCTTGGCTCCATCTGCCGCCACAAGGCCGTACAATATGCCGAGGCCGGTGACTCTGACCGTCTGGACGATTACAACCCCGTTGTGTCAGTCGACGATTTGGAGGATATTCTTGGAATCGAGCGCTTCGAGGAAGAAATCGCTGAGAAGCACGGCCGTCCCGGTGTCGTCACAGGTCTCGTTGCCTACTCTACCGGTGGCCAGGGTAGCATCCTATTCATCGAGGTGGCAGACATGCCCGGCAATGGACGTGTCCAGCTAACCGGAAAGCTGGGCGACGTTCTCAAGGAATCCGTCGAGGTAGCCCTAACATGGGTTAAGGCACACTCCTTCGAGCTCGGTCTCACCCACGACCCCAACGAAGATATCATGAAGAGCCGCAGCCTGCACGTCCACTGCCCCTCTGGCGCTATCCCCAAGGATGGTCCCTCTGCCGGCCTTGCCCACACCGTTGCCTTGATCTCCTTGTTCACCAACAAGGCCGTCCCGCCGCAGATTGCCATGACGGGTGAAGTCTCCCTCCGCGGCCGGGTTATGCCTGTCGGTGGTATCAAGGAGAAGTTGATCGGTGCTTTGCGCGCGGGAGTCAAGACCGTGCTGCTGCCCGACCAGAACCGCAAGGACGTCAAAGATGTCCCTCAGGAGGTCAAGGATGGTCTGGAGATCATCTATGTCAAGTATGTTATCTGCACCCTTTCTTGCTGCTTTTCTTCAATTGCTAACAAGATTCTCACAGGCACATTTGGGAGGGTCTGCGTCAGGTCTGGCCCGATGCCCAGTGGCCGGGCCAGCACCAGATCAACTTTGTTGAGAGCCGACTTTAATCAGTCGTCTCGATACCTGAGATCATGACGCTCTTACGTGTTGTCTAGCGTTTCTGATCCTCCTCATTCCTCACTTTGGTTTTTGCATAGCGTATAATAACACACCACCCCAGTGACTCTGTATCTAATCAGCTTCGTTTATGCGTTTTTGCCTGTCCATATTCTTTCATGTCTATAGCACTTTTCGATGTACTGAATTCAGTTCTACTCTAAGTACTTACCATTCAAACCATCTCACGCCTCACCTAGAGGCAAAATGAAAAAGATAAACCAGACCAGAAGATTTGAGACGCCACGAATTGTATACAATCTACCCCAAGAGTATAATACACAGATCCAGCCCAAAAAAAGCCAGAAATCAAGAAACACCAAGTTTTCCGAAAAGAAAACCATTCAGAACAAATGCAACCCTCAAACCCCGATTACCGCGCGCCATGCTTACGCGACTTATTATACCAAGCCGGCAGCGTAGAAGGCGCAACGAAATTAGCCTTGTTAGCCTTATGCGGCTCAAGACCCAAAGCCTTCCAAGTCGGTCTCCAAGTCTCCTTCTCCTCGAGCAGCTGCTTAGCCTGTTCCTTGAAGGCGGCACGCAAAGCGTGGTCCGGCTCTTCGCCGGCATTCCGCTTAGGGTTCTCCTTCTCTTGTTGCTCGATCTGCCACTTCTCGGCCTTCTCCCAAGATTCCTTTTCCCATCTGTAATTGGAAATATGTTAGCGATGAAACTGGCTTGATTGGGTGGGTGCAATCTGCATTAAAATATGCAGGAAAAAGAAGGGGAATGTAGCGGGAAGAAATTAAAATGTAAAGACGGTGTGTGCATGTCACGTACGGTTCAAGATCCTTCGGCTCAGCAGGATAAACGAAAGGCTCCTTCAATTCAACAGTCATGCGCTTCTGCGACTTGGGTCGACGCCATGGCCCGTAACCCTTTCCATCGCGCGAGATGCGCGTAATGGGCTGTGCCTGGACGTAACTGCGGATGCCGAGACAGCCGACGCCGTATAGGTTCCAGAGGTAGTTTCGGAGATCGAACTTGTTGAAGTTGAGGGGGACGCGGAATTGAGCATATCGGGGGGAGAGGTTGGGGGTTCGGACGAGGGCGATGCGGAATTGAGGGCTAGTGAGCGCGAAGAGTTAGCTGTGTGGTCTTCGTAGGCTTTGTGGCCTTATTCGAATTGAGGCGTGGACGTTGTCGTGGTTGCTGGCATGAGTGAGCCCCGGTGGAATTTTTGGATTGAACCTACAGGTACACTTTCTTGCCGTTGACGCTAGACAATTTGTCTTTCGGTTGATTGACGCCGGCCTGTTTCTGCAGGCGCTGCAGGGCCTTGGCTTCCACGCTCTTGAGACGAACCATTGTGTTTGTTGGAGTGGGAGATCTGGAGAGTTGGAGGTGCTGCGGATCCTATCAAAACTGCATGGGCCGGGCGGGTCAGGTGACCTTGAAGTATATGCCAATGGGCAACAATGCACCGCTCACTGCTGGGGGTCAGATTCGATATTGATTTCAATTATATTATAGGAAGTACTCATGAATTACACTAAGCGCATGATTTTCATAATTTGGATGTCATGAATTGTGTTTTGATCGGAATTTTTGAACCCTATATTACATGCTTGATTCATCGTAACTGGTCATTAGAAAAAGGTAAGAACCACATCCTACTGCTTCGACGATCCTGAGATCTGAAGCCCTTCTAGCTGCTGGGTGCTGGCAGCGAGGTCTCCGGAGTCTTTCGTCTCATGAATCTCACTAGACTCTTCGGCCTCAGATCCTGACTCCTCCTCATCTTCCTCATCCTCATCGTCGTCCTCCTCGTCGCTACCGCGAGCTTCTCCATCTGGCTTGACTCCAACGTCTTTCATATAAGCCTCAAGCTCACGGGCCATCTTCCGTGAGAAACCGGAGGCTTCAACTTCGACATCAAGACGCTTGCCGGGGTTCTTAGCGAGCTTTTTCCTAGCCTCAGCAAAAGTAGGACCTTTCGAGTCGCTCACGAAGTGGAACTTCCGTTTGAAGTACCGTTTGATACATTCGACATCGCGATCAAAGTACATCTCAGCATTGGGGTGGTCAACCGACACCATCTGCGGGAAATCGATAAGAACCGGGACCAGCCGGATATGCTCATCTTCCTCTTCCTCCGTGAGTCCCTTATTCTTGAACTCGTCGTCCAGCTCCTCCTTGATAAGAATGTTGAACTCGTTGAAATCACCATGGATCAACCCATATCTTGCCAGCTCCAATATCATATTCATAAGCTCTGAGTATAACCAGGCCGGATCTGCAACTTTGGCAATCTGGCGAAGGGGAAAGGCATCGATTAAACTCATGACGATCGTGTGTCGGTTTTGGGCGATGGGTTCTGGAACAGAGAATCCGTGGTTACGCAATGCTGTCATGAAAGCGAACTCCTTCATTGCTGCCAGTCGCGACATGTACATCCATGATGCTGAGCTGCGGTGTCGTAGGTAGTCACGGTTTGTCTTGACGGTTCGGAACGAGATACGGCCGAGACGGTGGATTTTCATGATGCGCTGCGATCCGTCGTGTTGTGCCACCACGATAATGTCTGATTCCTTTCCGACGCCGATTTGGTTGCCCACCGAGTAAATGGTCTTTGATTTCTGGTGCGCGTTCAGCGCAAGGTAGTCCAATCCTCCGTATGCAAGTCGGTAACCGTCATCTACAGGGAAATGTCGCGTAAGCAATGCGATCAAGATGCACGGAATCAATGGAATACATACACTTGGCGTTCTTCACCTTTGCAATAAGGTTGATCTTCGCGAGGTTCGAAATTGCGCGGTTGACACCGCTACCGCCTCGGAGGCCCGAAAGCTGCGAGATCAGCGGCGTTGGGACGACCTCATGGTTCCGGCTTCCAGCTTCAACCTTTAGCAGTTCGTTCACGTTAGCTGATGAAGATTACGCGACAGATGATCCTTGAGAAAAGACATCGCGGGGTAAACCCAAGAGGAGGGGCCGATAAGTACCGCTGCAAGAACTCTGAAATCCTCAGATGTGAGATAGCGAATAGCCTTGGCGTCGAGTTTCATGGCTGCGAGAAAGTGGAGGAGATATCAACTTTCTTCCGAATCTGAGAAACAAATTCGTTGGCGACTAGACGTTCAAGGCGAGTTGGATCGGTCTACACTGCGGCGGAGAAAAAAAGTTGATAAGAACCTAGCCCTAAGCCCTATTGCCTATCCTGGACGATAACTCAGATAGCTTCGCCTCTATTTAAACAGCTAACATCAATCTACAACAGAATGGCACAAGAATCTATAAAAGCATATGATAATTCAGTAGCTGATTTGAGCCGAGTGCCTTGACTCGTACGCCGCGCCCATGAAGCCGCCGAGGCCGACAATATGAAATCTATCCATACACCTAAGCAGTTACAGTAGAGACCGCCAAACACATTTAATTGTGAAACAAATCCATGCTATTCTTCATTCGTTCTGAATACATTAGATCCAACGATAACTCGACCAAGATACGAGTCCCGCTGGTTGCGAGCGATGGATATAAATTGAAACGAGAGATATCTCGTTTAGCTTATTCAGGGCTTTCATAGTCGGGGTTCTGAAGAACAGGTTAGTACAAGTTGGCTAGGGGATTGAAGGGATTGAACGAGAAGGACATACCTTGCGCAAGATAACCAAGCCTTCGAGAATGTTACTCAGAGGAATATACTGCTCATCCTCAAGCTCGGCTCGCTCACCATGAGCCAAGAGCACAGGCGTGCTCTGAGTCTGCCATCCAGTGATAGTCTTCGGACGACCCGCCTGGCCGACTACGTCGACAGCCTGACCAACACGGACGTTGACAGTGAGGGGCTGAAGATCCTCATCGAGGGTAATAAGGAAGCGAGGGAACATGGCGGTAATGAGGAAGTAGAGCAGGTAGTGGTGTTCAGCGAGGATGAATTGCTTGGCATCAATGAGTGATACAAGGACAGTAAGCAAACCCGCTGCTGAGACACGGGAGAGGACCTGTCGATCGGTGTGGAAGGGGTTAAGAGTCATAGTACCCTTGCCCATGTGTAGCAAACCCTGGGCGATGCGAACCATGAATAGTGAGTTCTGGTCGCGGTGGTAGTAGCTTGCCAATTGGCGGAGCAGCTGTGCGAGACGGGCATTGTTGGTACCCGCTCCGCAGAGACCCATGGCGAAAATGGCGTTAATGGCGACGTCGTTGTCATTATCGTGACTGTACCGAGACAATGTGTCGTAGACCTTCATCTGTGGGTTGCTGGGGCTGATCAAGCCCATGGCCAGGGGAACTGCCCGGCGGATGTTGCTTGATCCGTAGTGCATGAGATGACCAAACTGGCGGAGGATCATGTCCTGGCCAACATCCTCACCCATAGCGATAAGAGATAGACCGAGTACAGCGTACGACTGGACAAGCTCATCACCCTTGTTCTCCTCCTTCTCTTCAATGATGTCATTGCAGATGTGAAGAAGCTCTTGCAACTTGAGCACTGTGCCAGTGCCCGCCCAGGCGCATACCGAGGCAAGGACTGAGGTAGGCTTCGCCATGGGGTGGTCGACCGCCTTGAGAATATCAAGAATGACATCGACCTCCTCTTGGCGGCCGAAGTACAAAAGTGCCAGGCCGAGGGCCATGAACCTTGTCCACTTGTCCTTGAGCTGTTTCTGGCGGTCTTCATCCATCAAAGTCGTCGCAATTGCCTCACTGACTCGGTGATTAGATGAACCAACGAAGACAAGACCCAGTGAGACAGCTGCCATGGCGGACAACTGCATATCCAGTGAGGTATCCTCCACAATGGGAAGAAGGGCCTCAAGCAGCTCTTCTTTGTTGGATCCGGCGTATGCCAGACCAAGGCCCATGATGGATGCGACTCTCATCGGCACGTTCTTCGCCTCGAGGTTATCAAGATCAGTCAGAAGGGCGAAAGCGGGATCAGAGTCAATGCGAACGCCGGAGTTTAGGATACCGATAGCGAGCAATGCACCGGCCTTGACCTGGTCTTCTTGCGCGTAGGTGAACTTGTCGATCTTGTCCAAGCCCTCCTCAACATCACGGTGCAGCAGCATACCCAGCGATGCAGTTGTGGAAAGCATGCCATCGTCCTTGGTCTTCCATACCCAAGGACCCTTATCACCCTCCACGAGCATCATCTTGTCGTTACCAAAGCCGGCGTTAGCAAATGAGTTGACGAAGGCGCTCGCCAAGTTGTGTCGTGCCGAATCCAGGTTGGTGAGGCCGGCTCCGCGACTGCTCTCCAAGTGTGTCTTGTAGATATCCTCCGGCATCTTGGGGTCCAGGATGTTAAGTTCCTTGCCCAAGGATTTGAAGTGTTTTGGGATGGAAGTGTTGTTGAGACAATCCGCCAATGCCTCTCCCTCTTCATCTTCGGCCGGGAGGTCGAGCCAGATTTGCTGCCGGGCAACAAGGAAAGCCATTTGTTTCTTCAGCGCCATGTCGGTTGTGGCGTGGATGTCACTCTTGATCAAATCGGTGTCGTTCAATCGGATGGCGAGCACGATAGCTTGCGAAAGTTTGTTGTAGCGAACGTAGATCTCGTGCGCGGTTCGAAGGAATTGCTGATCTTCAGGATAAGTAAGGAGATTGACCATGCTGACCATATACAAGCAGACACGAGCATATGTGTTCTCGTCAACGAACTGAGGGATATCTTCGATAATCTCCAGCTCGCTCATGAGATCCACTGCGTCAGCTTCAGCATTGTGACTCAGGAAATAAGGCACCAGCGACAATGCAAGGTCCACCAAATCCTGGGTGTCCTGTTCTGAGTTCAACCGGTTCTGGTATTCCTGTCCAATTTCCAGTGCGAGGTGTCGGACGTATTCGTGACCCCACGAGCCAAGGTCCTCCGATTTGGCCAACAGGCGATATTTGATAGTCTCCAGCTTCTCTTCATCTCCGTATGTCATCCCGAGCACTGACAGCATATCGGCCAATGAGTTCTGGAAGAAGAAGGTTATTAGATAGTCGAAAAGCGATGAAAAAGCGTGCAGAACCAACCTTTACGGGGCCTGCAACCCATTCATCATATAGCCCTGCCAAAGCATCGTAATGGGGTCGGAGGAACTTGAGAGGCTTGGGAACAGCTGTCATGGAGGATGTAGATGTCTTGATGAAATTCTTGATCGCGTCCAAGGCGGGTGCATAGAGCGTGGTATCTGGTTCCTATAAGAGTGCAAAAGATGATTAACGTCATTATGCCATGCGCACCGGGCAAGAGAGCAATTACCTTTAACCGCTCAACGAGCATCTCGAGTTCGCTCTTCAATTGTTGATCTTCTTCACTGAGCTCCTCTGTAACGACACTCCGTCAGCATATTGTTTTCAGCGCCAGCGTGGGCCTCGAAGAGAAACCACATGCTCCGTTTAAGAACCTTGGGCAAGCCTTATCGCAACATACCATCTTGAGAGACCTCATCCTTCTTCTTTTCGTTTGTTGGCTTCTCGCCATTTTCGGCGTTCTTGCCGTTCAACTCGCGAACATCGTCGACTTTGCCCTTGCCCTTGTCGGCGGAGGTTGGCCGGTCGCCCTCGTTGGCCATTTCTAATACTTGCTGGGAACCAAGTTGGGAAAAGTCGAAGGGGCGTGGCAAAGAAATATATCAAACAGATGAGAAGAGGATAGTGTTACAAAGCAGAATTAGATGAAGTTCTGCAAGTAAAGAGTAATGCGAGTGGATTGGAAGCTGGTGATGGACTGGAGAGCACCTGCAGAGCTCGGAGGTGCTTACCTCAGTTCCCACAGCCGCCCCCCAAAAAAGGCGGTGAACTTGCAATCCACCGCCTGCTGTTTGCTGACTCGGCGTTTAGCGGGAGCCTGAGCGGCGAATGTTACTGTGGGCATATTAAGTCGCGACCTTTCTATGTGGCTCCCCAAACAGTCGCGAGATTTTTGCGCGACGAAACCAAGTTATTCTACATTTTCTTGACAACAAACGCAATTATCAAAATTCGGGCGACGAGGTCCTCTAGGTAATGAGTCCCCCTGTCTGTTTGTATTGCATTTTCCCAAATTCTCAAAATAAATGTGCAATAATTGTACCTAACCTTACTAGCCTATTCCCGCTCGAAAGAGAGCATGAGGTCGGAGTGGGATTCTGGATGGAGCATTGATCTCCGTAGGCCTCCGACTGGGTTAAATTGACCAATACAGGGTTTCCCAGTGGTAGCAGAGATATGTTGAGAGTGGTCCCGAAGAGTCGGGTTTGATGACGGTCGTTGATTGTACCTAGTCGAAATTGTCCCAACGTATAACAAAATTGCCATGAGAAGACTGAGCAGCTTCCTTAAGTTGTCTCTGTACTGTGTAGTACTATGGCCGTGGACTATTGAACAACCTTCCCTAGCTTGGCTAGTTTACTTCTTCGATTCATGATAGTTGAGTAATGAGGAGTAACCCCCAAACGACAGAGAAAATCGATCGTACGTCGTCTCACGCCCGCAGAATGTAAATGAATACCAAGCATGACTAGGAATTTCTCGCAGGTCCGAGGAGCAAAGGCTGAAGCCAACATCACGCAGATCATAAAGATTCTGCCCTGATACTCCTGAGATGTATCACAAGCACTTGGGTGCTGCGGTGTCATGATACAGGTAAGGAAATTCCATAAGGTAGGAGCAGCGGATTGCACACGTAAAGCGAGCTCAGGCACATGCAGATCAACTGCCTCCTCTGTGACAACTGGCCCGTCTGTAACAACCGCCTCGTCTGCAATGAACCGGCCAAGCCCAACTTTAGGTGTATGAAACTGAGCAAGCTCCCCGCCTTGACCAGATGCTGCAGCTGCGGCTGCCTTAATGACACAGCGCTCCCAGTCACCTTGTTCAGCTCAGTCATCACCTCCTCTTGCTCATAAAGGGCTTCATACAGCCTCCGTGCGCGATACTCAGTTGACCAAGCTTGTTTATGCTCAGGCTCCGCCGTTACCAGGTGGTAAAGAAAGGTTTTGAGGCTCCAGCGATGTTGTTCATACATTTGTCGAAGTATCATATCAACCCTTTCCGATCAGACAACCTACCGACATAGGTGTAATTGTCTGGAAGTTCATGCGGCGCGGTTTGCGGACGCGACTCTGGGGGTGAATCGGGTGATTGACGGGCACATTTTCGAGACATGGCGATTGGTTTTGGGAATTTGATGTGGAAGAGTTATTCAGCCAATCATATCTGCCATAATTTAGCAGAATGTGTAGTTTTAGATGTGGAATGGAGCAGGTTGGGGAAAATTGCCGCGAGACAGTATGTCTGAGACGCGTTCAAAGCTCAGACCTTAGATCAAAAAACCGGCAGAATTTCTGAATCATGTGATATGGTCTGAGCTCCGGAACCAAATTACGGAGACATAATGCGCCAAGGGCCTCGTCATTGTTTTGGATTTGCTATGCTCGACTTCCACTCCAGGACTTTATTTCTTGGAAACACATTGGGAATAAGTCATGTCGAAATGACTTGGACATCTCATATTGGGATTACCGATTAATTTTACATAAATACTAATATCTCCACGACACTTCGAAGGACTCCGGCGACCGGCTACTCCTCATGGCTACTCAGATACCGCCCACTAGAGACATCACCATTCATCCATGATGGCAAAATAGGTCTCCTGAAGGGTCATCGGTTATGCTCTCCGTATCACAACCTCCATAATTGACTCTGAACTGCTTGGCATATTCTCGCGTACGTTCAGTGTACGCCGCCGCCGTCAATTCGTCACCGTCATATGAAAGCAGAGGTAATTGGTCAAGATCGGGGAGGCCTGAGGAGAATAGGTCAAGCAGTGGCATGATACCTGTGGCGTGACCCAGCGGTTTTTCAACAGATCCCAGACCAGTACCCGTAAGTGGCCGGGTCGGATCATTCTTCGAGGCTGGATCCGAGCTGGCAATATCGCTTGCCCTAAATTCTTCTGGGGGCTGATACAACTCGCTGTGTACCGTGGCAATTGAAGGGGATTTGACCCCTGCAAAGGCTGGGTAAAGAAGGAAGTATCCTTTGGCACGGATCATCTCGAGCAAATGTTCCATGAAGGCCGGGTATTTCTCTGATACCAATTTTCCTTTAGGGGCCGCCGCGGACTCCAGGGTAGAGAGGCGGTTAGCTAAGAAAGAGTGGAAGTCCGCCCATTTATCCCCAAAGTACAAAGCCGCATTGCTGTTTGGAGCCTGCCATAGGAATGAGGGGAGCGATTGTTCTTTGTCTTCATTGGGCATGACCGGAGGGATGAACTGTTGGCTATCAGTCGTGGGTTTGGACGATGGCAGTTCAAGTGATATGCCAATCAAATTGGAGAATATCCGATTCCCTTTGGCAGAATGTTTGTAGTTCAGGATAGCGAACTTCAGGTAGTGATAGAACGATGGAGCAAGCTCTGTCTGCGGCGATAGCATAAGCAAATGTGTGTCATTCGGGTCTCGGGGATAGAACCCCTCGACGGTTCGAATTGACGATTCAATCGTGTCCATATCCCGTGGCATGATGCGCCGCCGAATTGAGATCCGGCCAGCGGTCTGTGATGATCCATCCAGATTCTGCAAGAACCGAAGCAGCTGTGGATCCACGCGCTGGGGGAGCTCAATTGTCAAGCTTGGGGCTGAGCCTAAAAAGTCGGCTGCATCTAATGACTGCACAAGTCTAATCAAAGAGCCAGCGGCCTCGGGGTGCGCATGGACCACCATTTCTACATGTATGTCGTTCCACACTATTGCGCAAACGGTCAGTAGGTCCGGACACAATATATCAACCAGCCCGGATAATGTGGCTTACCTCGAAGTGCTGCGCTATCCAGCGAAGCTATCCACATAAGATCCCTTGACGCAGCAGATAGGGCAATGTGAGGGGTGCGGCTGTCGCGCGAATGGGGCTCGACTCCATGCGAGAAGAACACATCTTCCCAACCTCTACCTTGTGTGATGATAACTTCAGGCTTGATGTAGGTGTGAATCGTTTGCAACCCTCTTGTCACGGAACGCTCCATACGGTCATCGGTTGATTTTGGTGCATAGTCCGGACGAGCATCTACCAGTTAAGCGAGTCAGCGAAATCCATTGGAGTCGTATAAGTTGCATGCCGTACCGTGCCATGTCAACGGGCAATCGGCATCTCTAATGCCGTTGACCTCCTTAATTCCCTCAATCGAAACTTCCTCTTTGCCCACCAGGACAAAGTGTACGTAATTCAGCCTCTCACTAGTCATCCGGCAAGCTAGCGGCAAAAGGTCTGACACGCTGTGGAGACTCGAAGCAGCGAAGAGGACCGCTCGACTAGCTACCTTCCGCGTGTACTTGTATCGCGGGAGAGAGTGCGCCAACTGGGGAAATTTGATATCCTCTTCGTTAACCTCTGGCTCCCGGATCGAATCCAACGCCGTAGCTGGTGGCGTAGTACCTGGCTTATTGACAGCAGGTGCGGTATCCGTCCCAGTCAACTTGGCAAGTTTATCTTCTCGCAACCTTGCAACGGCAGGATTAAATCCAGGGTTATATCGTTCGGCGGCGGGTCTCACGTCCGTCGGCATGTGCTTGAAGAATTCATAGACAAGAACAAGCGCGATGATAGCAAGTAGAATGCGGCGAGGTCGGTACGTGACTCGGTGCCGAAGGGGTAAAAAGCGCGCTTGATCAGATGGGCGATGGTCGTCATCTTTCTTACCCATCTCTTCATCCGCTCGCAGGGGCATCTTTGCGGGGGTCATTGTGGGCACCCGGGTTGATATAAGCAAGCTCGGTGAGCTCGATGAGTCCGTTTATGACATTGAAGCGATAAAACACAGAGAATAATGCAATCCACTTGTCACGTATTCATGGTGAGAGGTTGAGCGCGCGGAGAAAACAGTCTCCACAGACGATGACGCCGAGGCTCCCTTATCGCCTTATCGGGTCCGATCTTTCCAACTACGCGCACCTTGCCATCTATTTCCCTTCGATTATACCACCAAAATAGGGATTCATGGGGATGGAAAGCGATATGGAGATTGATCCTCTTGATCAGCATGGCACCAAGCGCACAGCAGAGGAGCCCGAGCCTCAGGAACACCCCAGGCCAAAGAAGATCAAGGTAAGACCACGCGTGTGCATCGATCAATTCCGTCGTGTACTTGAATTGCGCCATATACTAAATTCATGCAGGCATTAGACCCCGATGTCGTGAACAAAATTGCTGCTGGAGAGATTATTGTTGCTCCAATGCACGCGCTGAAGGAGCTCATTGAAAATGCCGTCGATGCTGGCTCCACTTCAATCGAAGTTCTGATCAAAGAAGGAGGTCTGAAGCTGCTTCAGATTACCGATAATGGCCATGGCATTGATGTAAGTCGATTCTCCAAGTGATACCAACTGTCTCTGACCCCATCTAGCGGGATGATCTTCCCATTCTTTGCGAAAGATTCACTACTTCTAAACTCAAAGAATTTGAAGACTTGACTTCTATCGGAACCTATGGATTCCGGGGTGAGGCTCTAGCTAGTATCAGTCACATCGCACATCTCACCGTTACAACGAAAACCGCTGGGTCAAGTTGCGCCTGGCGAGCACATTACGGTGATGGGAAATTGATACCGGCAAAGCCAGGCCAGAGTTCTGCTCCCAAGGCAACAGCTGGCCGAGGAGGGACTCAGATCACTGTGAGTCGATGTGACCTGCACCATCCATTTCAGCGAGCTAACGGGACCAAAGGTCGAGGATCTCTTCTACAACGTCCCCACTCGACGTAGAGCTTTCCGCTCCGCAAGTGAGGAATATGCCAAAATCCTCGACGTCGTCGGTCGATATGCAGTACATTGCTCTGGGGTCGCCTTCTCATGCCGTAAGCACGGCGACTCTGGCGTGAGTATCTCGACACCAGCGAGCGCGAGTATTGTCGAGCGGATCCGCCAGATCCACGGCAGTGCCGTAGCGAACGAGCTCGTCGAGTTCAAAGCCGAGGACACGAAATACGGATTCCGTGCATCAGGCTACGCTACCAACGCCAACTACCACGTCAAAAAGACTGTGATCCTGTTATTCATCAATCACCGCTCAGTTGAGTCAACTGTTGTCAAGCGTGCAGTCGAGCAGACCTACTCTTCATTCTTGCCCAAGGGCGGCCATCCTTTCGTCTATCTCGACCTCGAGATCGAGCCCAACCGTGTCGACGTCAATGTGCACCCAACAAAGC
This sequence comes from Penicillium bovifimosum, assembly GCF_028826915.1. NCBI lineage: Eukaryota > Fungi > Ascomycota > Eurotiomycetes > Eurotiales > Aspergillaceae > Penicillium > Penicillium bovifimosum. Next base: position 815,884 of record NW_026622717.1, on the reverse strand, counting down.
GAGAAGTGAACTTCCTCAACGAAGACGAGATCATCGAGCTGATATGCACCGAAATCCGCTCCAAGCTAGCCGAGGTAGACTCAAGCCGCACATTCCTTACCCAAAGCCTCCTACCAGGCATACAAACGATTGAGACACTCCACCGCGAGCAAGACGCCTCACAAACCGAAACCACAACCAGAACTTCAAAGGGTCATGCAACACCCAAAACACCCGCAGCAACAAAACGGCCCTACGAAAACAACCTCGTCCGCACAGATTCCAAAGTCCGCAAAATAACAGCAATGCTCGCCCCATCTATACCCTCCAACGATCCAACAAACCCAGACCTACCCCCAGACTCCACAACCCAACCAACCCCCCTAGACACCACCCTCCAATACGAAACCACAAACCGCCAACCCCTAAAAATCGCCCTCTCATCCGTAAAATCCCTCCGCGCAGCCGTCCGCGCAGAAATGCACACAACTCTAACAGAAACCTTCGCCGCCCACACCTACGTCGGCCTCGTCGACTCCCGCCGCCGTCTAGCAGCCATCCAATCCGGCGTAAAGCTCTACCTAATCGACTACGGGCTAACCTGCTCCGAATTCTTCTACCAAATCGGTCTAACAGACTTCGGCAATTTCGGTCTAATCCGTCTAGACCCTCCGCCGAAGCTGGTAGATCTGCTTAAAATCGGCGCAGACGCAGAACGAGAAGAACAACTTTCCGCAAGCGCAGACAAGACAGAAGCAGAGAGTATCTTTGCAAACGCGCCGGATGCGATTGCCGAGACACTGATTGCAAGACGCGAGATGCTGAATGAGTACTTTTCGCTGCAGATTAGCGACGAGGGCGACTTGCTCACGATACCATTGTTGTTGAAGGGGTATTTGCCGGCGCTGGCGAAGCTGCCGCGGTTTCTGTTGAGGCTTGGGCCGTTTGTGGATTGGAGTTGTGAGGAGGGGTGTTTTAGGACGTTTTTGAGGGAGTTGGCGGCTTTTTATACGCCTGAGCAGTTGCCGGTTCCTGAGCGGAAGGTGGCGGCTGAGGAGGGTGTGGGGAGTGTGCCGGCGAGAGTTGATGGGGAGGAGGATGAAGAGGAAGATGCTTTTGTTGAGGCTCGACGTGCGCAGATGTTGCGCATGTTGGAGTATGTTGTTTTTCCTGCTATGCGTGCGAGACTGGTTGCTACGTCGCGGTTGCTGCGGGGTGTTGTTGAGGTTGCTGATTTGAAGGGGTTGTATCGGGTGTTTGAGCGTTGCTAAGGGGGGAGTTGGTATGTTATCATACTATCTACGGCCCAGCCTACATGACAGATGTACGCAAAGCGCCGTGGCAGGGACCCGAGAGAAAGACAAAAAAAGGGAACATTTGTATTTCTTTTCATAACACCGTTCAGTTTGTAGTGATGGTGCCACAGTTGACAGTAGATGCAACAGTTGAGAGCAGATGCGACATCTAGAAAAAAAGCAGGATGGAAACTACAGTCGACGATGGCTCGCCCAGCCAATGAATGTCATGAAAAATAGCATTACGAAACTGTGGTATGCATCTTATGAGATGAATCAGCATCTTGAAAGCTCCATTTCAAAGTCGCAGTGTGGCATAAAGACATGAAGACATGATCCGTGAACAGATGTGGTGTATCATGAGAAATGCCAATGAAATGATAGGCAGAAACCATAGAACCTTGAACTATTAGGGCATCACAGAAACAACACCCAAAAAGAAAAACACACAAAAGTAAAAGTTAAGGTGTAGAGAAAAAGAATACAGAAAGTCAAGAGTCAATTCATGTAATGGGGCTGGCTCGAGAAGAAGATTGAGCAAGCAGAGAAGAGAGAAGCATTGCGTCGTTAATAGTGGTTGCAATATCTCCAATGCCCTGAGATCCTCGAAACGCCGAGCGCCAAAATAATCACAGAATCATCTCTTGTTCGTAGAAGTCGTGTAGGTTCGTTGTAATCGTGGTGTATGGTGTAAGAGGGGTAAAGACAAGTCCTTAGAAATCGAAAGGTCTAAGACCGTTCGAGTGGCTTTCACATGAAGCCAAGTATCATGCCTGCAGCTCGGCTAGCAGGTTAGCGGGAATTTGGTGCGGGGTTGGCAGTGATATTGCTTGCAGCAGCAACGTTCACTTGATAGGAGCCAGCAAATCGAAGGCTGATTTGCATTTGGAGTTGAGGCTGGCACCAGAGCCCCAAAGTTCTCCTAATGCTTGGAATAGGGCTTATTGAGAATGGCGATTTCACGTGCGATTGTGGTCCATTCCAGTTCGCGCCGGTAGGGCTCTCCTCTTTTCTTCATCAAGACCTCCTCCCACTGAAGAAGCTCGTAGCTGTGAATGAGCGTTAGCAAATCTCTTCATTGGATCCAAGGCAGACATAGGGAACTTACACGAAGCGAAGGTGAGGTTGGATAATGACATTGAGTCGCCTCGCGCGAACAAAGCAGCTATTGAAAAGTTAGACTGAGGGAAGACTGTGGAGTAAGGAAACTCACTATGCGCGTGGGAAAGAGAGGTTTAGGTGCGCCATGACGGTGGCAATGCAAATACTGGCAGATCTAGAAACGCCGACCCGACAATGAACGAACGTGGCAGTGCCGCTGTCCCGACCCTCTTCTATACAAGAGTAAGCAAACTGAAGATGTCAAGTTGAAGATTGCTGGGAACTTACCAATAAATTTCAAGCAACGCTCAAACTCCTTACTCAAAGGATCAATGCCATTGTCTTGGACATTGTCAATGTACATCACATCTCTATCGCGGAATCCGATGTTGGTCTTGTTCTTCCAATTGACGCACTCGCCAATGCTGAGCACACGCCGGATTCCAAGCTTCCACAAGAGTTCCGGGTTGTTCGCATGATTCAGATTGCCCAAATACAGATACGGCAGGATCCGACTAGGGAAGGAGCCGTCGATGCGGTGAAACCAATCCGGATCAGACATCTCCGTGATATTCAATGATTGAGCGGCAGGGCTTTCATGCAAGAGACGTCCCTGTATGTGGCATAGGTAAGCCACATCCGACTGGTAGGCAAAGAAATTGCGGTTTTGGATTGTATGCAGTTGAAGCCAAGCCTCATGGGCAGGCACGCCCTTTGCAAACATGTAGTAGGCCAAGGCCAACAGCGAGCTTTCGGTATATCCGTCATTGCAATGGATAAGAATCTTGCGAGGTTTCACACTCGGGCTGGTGCTCGCGGCCTCGCTATCGCAATCGGACCGGATCACGGCGTTGCCATCGGAATCCATCTGAGCATCTCCGGGCTGGTCATCGTTGAGTTCTAGCATGTCCGTATCGGTGCCTGGCTTAACCCCGTCGCTGGCTAATTCTTCTGATTCCGGTTCCGGGTTTGCGAGATAGTAGATCCATCGAACAGTGTTGATGATGTCCTCAACTTCTCGGTCGTTGTAAGATGGAAGTAGGAGAGTCCCCGAGCAAGGGAACTGCATGCGCTGAGGACCGTTCTCAATGTCTTTGTCCAGCATGGCGAGGAACCTGGGACCCGGAATGTCGGCTAGTTCGCCTGTTTCGATAAAGAGGTCATACGGGTCATCCTCCGAAGACTCAAAAGGTCCAGTCCTGCGGAAGTAATCCGGAGTGGGCCCCAGCCAGACATTGGGCGCAATCTCGGATGCTCGAGACATTGTAGTCATTTCCTTTCGCTCCCATCGGGCTATCTCACTGTTAGCAAAGGGATGTATCAGGCTGGCATTCTAGTTCCAACTCACCGAACTCCATAGCTTGCCCTGTCGATTGGCCTGTCGCGTCAATCGCAATGAGCTCAGGCTGATTCTGCGCGACGTCGGCAAAGTCGTCTAGATCATTAGGTTAGTTGATAACTCAAAAGACATGAGAGTGGGAATTTGCAACGCACCCATCAGGACATAAGTGCTGCACGGCGGTGGCGTCCGATATCTACGACTCTCCGATCCGCATGCCCACAGCGCCTGCGCCGAAGCAAACCGCTTGGCCAGATCGACAGCTTCTCGGTGAAGAGTCTGGCTTTCGGCATAGACAACAATATCCGTGACTGGAGCGAGCTTGGCGGTTTGGATCTGGAAATTGCGCACGGAGAATCCCTCAGGGGGATCCGGATTTAAGAACTGGTCACCATAAGGTGCAAGCAACTCCTGCGGGCTGACTGCGCCCTTGATGCGTGACTTCGTCAGGTCGCCTCCAAGCTTTACCACTGTGATGCCTCGCCAATTGCGGCGGGTGCGTCGGCTGTGACGCTTCTTGCGGCTGTCGAAGAACCCCACCTGCAGGTGATTTGATGGATGCAGCCCATGGAGCCAAGGGAACATCGTGGCCGGGTCAGGGAGAGGCCGGGATGCCTGGTGTGCCATCACAGCTGCTAGTGTGGGTCCATCAATCGCGTACACAGGGAGTTCTGTCGCGTCTGTAATGCGTACTTTTTCGTTCAGGTCCAAGTCCAAGGGCCAAGGGACCGGATCATTGAACGGGGATTCTGGGGTGTCTGGGGTCGGCTGAGAGGTCGGAACAGAACTTGTTGGGCACGTTGGAATAAGTGGAATCACTGGACTCGGTCGTCGATTGACAGGCGAGGGGGAGGGGATCGGAGAAGCAGGAGGGGTCGCACGGTGCAGCGCCTGCGGCTGGACCAAAACTGTTGCCATGGTGTGTCTGCACACTGGAAGATTACCAAATGATGAAGATGGTTATGTTGTAAATGTCACTTGCGATTGCAGTGTTTCGGTGGCTCCGGAAATAGACGGTCACCTCATTCGCATTTGAGATGTGGTTGGAAGTAGGTTGGTGATCTAAGAGGCGTGTAGTCACGAGTCACGACTGAAAGAATAGCTTGTTAGTATGTGGTACTTTGAGGTTATGATATGGATTGGTTTCAGGCATAAGGAGGACGAAAGGGATCATTATATTCGAGTCAACTGCGCAATGCGACGTGAGAGGAATCCGAGGTCAAGGGGAACATACAATACCAGAGATAAGGGGGCGCAAGGGGGAAGTCGAGAAGGAATGACGAGATAAAAAAGAGGTTACAGGGAAGAAAAGATCTGAGATAAATGCTAGTACAAAGTAGAAGGACAAGGATAAAAGAGAAGATGGAGGTAGAAGTGGAGAGGACTGAAGGTTCAAGGAGGGGGATGAGAATGATAACGTGGGACAAGATCTGGGAAGGGGGAGAGAGTTAAGAGTGAGAGCACATGTACATTCTCCCACAATCTGATTATTTTGTTTCTATCTCTACGATAGATAGAGATGTAGAGATAGTTATCAGGTCTCATCATCATCACTTAGCATCGGCGTCATCTTCCCCCATTTTCCCCATCTTCCCCCAGCTTCTCCACTACGCTCCACCGGGTACACACCGGGGTCAGAATAATTATCCTAACCCTGTAACATCCGATTATCGAACCGGGGCACTTTCCACCCAGGGATTCTGACCACTTTTTGTTATGGCCCCTCCCGTGGATGACCATAAAATGGATGTGGCCAATTATTCTTCATCGTCGGCCACGATGACGATACGATTTCCACTAATCTCCTTCTCGGTCCAGCCTTGTCTGTGCGTTCAAAACAGAGAGGGGGTTTCACTAAGATTCTTAGTTCTCCACTTCGAATCTCTTGGTTAGCAAGTTAAAACAAAGAAAAATATCGAAACCCCGCAGATGTCCTGGCGTCAATATCCGGCTCCACCCCGGATGAGAAACCCCGCCGAAGCTGAAGCTCATCCGTTTGGTGTGGAAATAGTTGATAAGAGACAATATTGGGCTCATACGTAATCTCGACGTGATTTACCTTTGAGCTGGGTATGAAGTCTCCTAGCATCATAAGGTCGACATTTATTTACATTTATATGATGTTTCATTTTCGTGCCTCCAAAAGCGTAAGCAACTGTGCTTCAACCTAGTATCCACCTTCATGCACAAAGATCATCTACCTACTGTACATGTACAGAACTCGATGTGTACGGAATACAGGGTTGGACTAACCCCGGATCGCCACGGTGATCCACTCGAGGTGGGGAGCATCAAAACTGTTTATTATAACATGCCCAATAGCAAACTGAATGCCTAAGCCCGTCAATGGTCTCAAAACATCCGTGTCAATCCATGTCGCCCCAACATTTCCGAGGTTCGAAACAGGAAAAAGATCTTGTGAAGATATCTCCATGCAGGTTGCCCAAGGACCGAACCGGATACCTCCAACCACGCCAACGCCTAATAACAAGCCATGTATTTATGTCCACTACACAGTAGGCAAAGTATTCCCAGGTGAAGTGTAAGGTGGTACGACAGGAATAACTCGTCTTATCTCTCCCGCGCATACTCCAAGTTTCCGCCACACGGGAGGACCCTTCCAGATGTATCCCCATTGGCCACTGATTGTCTGCTATTCCCGAACCACCCGTTGTCAACAAAAGTGGTCCACGTCAAGCGGAATGTCAACCGATCGGGCGTCTACGCAGATCTTGCCTCGATTTCCAATGGGTCTGCAAATCCCAACTGCCCTTGGATATATGACAACTGCACCCTTCCGTCAAGTCGGAAAAGATGCTATTCACAACCTTGACTCGTCTACTCGGTAGGTATTGAACATCTCCTTTACCTGGGTTGGTATATACATGGGTGCCACTGGTGTTGTGGTGTGACCGTGTGGCTGAGTGTGATCACGTCGTACACGTCGGCACCCACATGTGAGGGTCTGTTGCAATTCATAGGTTCACCAGTCGGAACGTGCAGGGACTACACATCATCGGGCAGAAACAGAATACATACAGAGGCTCTTCTTTGTCTTCAAGCTGATATACAATGTCGGCTATTCGTGACTTGCCCAGTCCGGAGGATTGCTTGACCTGTATCCATGTCCGACAGTCCGAGCTAACTAGCGGGTCCAGTCCATATCCCAGTGGAGCCACATGGTGACCGGGTTTGGTTCTGGAAATAGCGAGCTGCATAGCTGTTACTACTAGCAACATGCGTTTCGGGTATCTGAAGCTACATTACAACTGGAATAAATACAGATACGGGAATATAGTGAAGGTCTCGACCACTGCCTAACTGAAAAGCTATGTCTTGGGCGCTCAAGTGGAAGCCTTCACTCTAAGCTAGGTTCATTCACCCAGCGGCATGAACAACTAACCCATTTGGGCTGTTTCGGGCATGTATGAAGCTCGCTGCCGTGTGAGGCGGGTAGCTGCCGTACCTTGTTTTCGTCACGATCGCCAGGAATTACTTCCAGATCGTGACACGGTCGTGATTGAGATCTTCTGGAACTGCCCAGCTTCTCGAATTGACGCGCGGCACTTGGTCCTGACCTGGTGGACTAGGTAGGCAGATTCCTTTCTGGGCTCTTCTACCCAGTTACTGGACTGGAAATGCTCCTACATATCGGCTTTAGTGGTACCTGGCCCGTGAGCGAGACTACCTAAGCACTTTGGGTTAGTTTGTAGTCATCTTAACTAAGCGATACAAGTAGATGAATGTGTCAGACATAGGTAACCATCATCATAAGGCCTCTTTGATTCCAAGGTTTCTGGAGCAAACAGACCAATAAATCTACCGGAGACAGTTCAGTGAATGGATGTAAATGCTCATTAGCCCCAGGATCCAATGGTGGATGACATGGATGGAAGTTTGCTACTTACATTGGATTCTTCCGTGAGCTTCTTGCTGTCATATCTATGGATATTGTCTGCCTAGAATATGTAGCTTGCCTCTTTCCACTCGGCATAATTCCATCTTCTGCCTGGCGGAAGGTACCTTCCGGGCATGGAAGGGCACCTGACGACTCACCAGGTAGGTACTTACCTTACGTGTACAACCTATATATAGGTAATGGGTCTCGCGGCCTCGCCAGACTACCTGCCAGATAAAGGTGCACGGTGCACCTAGGTAGGTACTGACTCCTGACTGCTGTGGTATTTCGCCACACCTGCAGTAGCTCTGAAAAACATATGCAACTCAATCTCACATCTCATAGACCCCAACCCTTGGTGGTTCTGTTGAAGCAGTGATAATGTAAACAAACCCTACGTCATTCTCTCATTGAGAGTGAAGATAAGCGCATCTACTATGCACTATCCAATAAAAAGACAATCAACTTCCATAACTGACAAACGAATTCTCATCTGACTAGAGCATCTATGTTCTCTAAGCTCTTACCATCACCTCAAGCTCCTAATAGTCCAATCCCAGTGTAGACTCCCAAATTCCCCGAAGCAAAACTGACACCGCGATCGTCGATTGTCGATAACGATAAGATAACTCGTAGGCGGTGGAGAATCAAGGTGTGGCCCAAGCGTAAACCTCACGAGATTCTCTCACTTTACTGAGATCATAACCTCTCTTCTCCACATCCTTGTCTCTAAAGCATACATGATATTACTTTGCTGTAACCGAGTGATGCTTGCAAGTGGCCAGTGACGGGCAAAGCGTTGCTGGTTCGGCCTTCTCTCGATCGCGCCTTTAAGCGGGGTATCTCCAACCTCCAAAAGTTGTCCTAACTCCGACCCTTGTCACAATGGCCATGAATTTCGTGACGTTCAACCAGGATTACAGCTACCTGGCTGTAGGTAAGCTTGCATCCGCTCTTCCGTCTCTATCATTGTTCCAAGGATGATCACTAACCGCATCTATAGCAACGGCCAAGGGATTCCAGATCTTCACAACTGAACCTTTTGCCAAGAGCTATGAAGCGAAGGAGGGGAACATTGCTGTGATTGAGATGCTATTCTCTACATCTCTAGTGGCCCTTATTTTATCACCGCGGCGACTGCAGATCCAAAATACTAAGGTATGCTGAAGTCTTGCGGACATAGGGTTATGTCACTATGGCCGCTCGTATCGATATGGAACTGATCATTGAACTAGCGGCAATGCACGATATGCGAGTTGACATTCCCAACAACGGTTCTTGCGGTAAAGATGAATCGTAAGCGGCTTGTGATTGTTCTGGAAGACCAAATCTATCTTTACGACATCCAGACCATGAAGCTTTTGTCCACCATTGATACCTCACCGAACCCTAATGGTACATCGCCCCGCACTTTTGCTATTCTGATATTAGCTTCACGCTGACACGCTAATAGCAATTTGTGCTCTTGCGCCGTCTTCCGAGAATTGCTACATGGCATATCCGCTTCCGCAGAGGGCACCCGCAGCTGCAAATGCGCCAGCGCATGCTCCACCTGGCACAACGCATGTAGCTCCCACAACAGGCGATGTTTTGATTTTCGATGCCGTAAAGCTAGAGGCTATCAACGTCATTGAAGCCCATCGCTCTCCCTTGGCGCTCATTGCCCTGAATACCGACGGAACTCTCCTTGCGACCGCCTCAGACAAAGGAACCATCATTCGTATTTTCTCAGTCCCACATGGCCACAAGCTGTATCAGTTCCGACGAGGGTCCATGCCTTCGCGCATTTACAGCATGTCCTTCAACACCACTTCCACACTCCTATGTGTTTCTTCATCTACGGAGACCGTTCATATCTTTAAGTTAACACAGCAAGGACCATCTTCAGACGGGTCTTCGTCATACTCTCCGCCAGGCCATGACCATACTTATTCTCCCGAGGAGGATGAGCCGGGTGGCGACGCTGGTTCGGATTCTTCATCGCGCAAACATAATGGTACACTGATGGGTTTGCTACGCCGGACATCGCAAAATGTTGGTGGTGCAGTTGCAGCTAGGGTTGGCGGATACCTGCCCAAGGGAGTGAGTGAAATGTGGGAGCCAGCCCGTGACTTTGCATGGATCAAACTGCCACGCCCGAGCCCAGGTGCAGGTGGTTCTCCAGGCGTGGGTCCGATAAGAAGTGTGGTTGCCATGAGCAGCAACACTCCCCAGGTCATGGTTGTCACCAGCGATGGTAATTTCTACAATTTCAACATCGATTTGTCAAAGGGCGGAGAAGGAACTTTGACAAAGCAGTATTCGTAAGTTCGGGCCCATGATGACCGGTTTGAGCCATGGCTGACTATATTGGCAGAGTTGTTGATTCAAATGATAGGCTGGGGTTCGGTTCAGAATACTGAGAGCAGAGTATTCATGCAATGCAACTTAAAGTACAGGCTTGGTTTTGCTCCTCGCAAAGTGTTTTTCTGAATCCTACGATGGTCCGAATATCCCACATCAGAAGTCATCGGCGTATTTGGCGGCTTCCCAATGCTTCTTGATCTTGTTGTTTCCATTTGTCTGGCATTGGCGTTGGCTTCACCGGCGCTTCACTCGGGTTCTTATGCCTTGTGCCACGAATCATTCCTCGCTTTCCCTTTCTCAGCGTTTCAAGTTTCAATACTCTCCTCCGGCGTGGGTTCCTATTTCGTACATACTGTTTCAGCGGGTCTGCTTCCAAGGTTCACTATGGCTGGCTAAGTACCTATCTTTACGTGATCTTCAGTGGCTGCTGTGGCTTGCATAAATACCTAAAGCTAGCACTAGATCTGCGATGTGATCCCAATATATACAAAAATCAGAGAGGTGATGCGTCGCCGCTTGTAAATGCTTGTAGCTTGTAATGGTCGGATACCGATATATCGTAGCGCATATGTACACATAAACCAAAGAGCAAAACTGATAATTCAATCTAGAAATTCCGACGGAACTTCTGAGGAATGTTGTTCGCGATAATCTGGATCCGCTCCATCTTCTCCAGTCGAATCTCAGCATCCTCCAGCTCGTCATGCTTGCGGAAATGCTCAATATCTTCGGGATGAGTCAAGTCCGCCTCCGTGGTGTCGTCACCGTGGTACTTCTCGAAGTGATGAATCTCGTACTCATATTCAAGATCGCCATGGTGTCCAGGGCCGTAGCCAAGATCTGGCAACCGCTTGCCCGCAGCAATTCCCGCCAACCAATCCTCCCGGTTGACGAAACCTTTGTTGCCAATATCGTAAAGCTCAAACACTCTGCGGACAGCTTCTTGTTTCTTTTCCTCGGTAACGCCAGCGTTGGATTCATCATTGAGACCGTACGTCTTGCGCACTTCTTCTGGGGTCCATGTCCCGGAGGAATCGTAATCGTGGAGGATGAAGAATGAGGTCGGGTCAAAGTTTTCAATATGGTGTTCCTCTAGTAATGACAGTGTGAGTAAAGAATGTCAGGTTCCCCAATCTTGCATGAACAATGTGTCTTACCGATCATGTGTCTCGTGGCCCAATCATTTGAGGGAGTCTCGTCACTCGAATGCGAGCCATGGGCATTGGCAAGTGCACTCAACGCAAGCAGCCCGGCTGCAATTCCGAACAATTTATTAACCATTGTAGAATGTGTCCAATGGAATTTATTCAAAACAGACAGAAGATAAGGACAAACTAGCTCGTGGACATTCAATGATGTGCAGGGAGTAGTTACGGGAGTGCTAGCCCGTTTGCAATGTTTGCACCGCCGACCCGAGCGTTCGCGGACTTGCAAGATTATTTTGCTAATTGCATGTTATCCCATCTATTTCCATACTACTTGCCGCCGGGGCTCCGAGAGGAGTCCAATTGATCACTGGTGTATCTATTACCATCCCCATTAGACTGCGCAATAGCAATGCCCTGAGAATGCAGGGTTTGTGGTCCCGCGCTGTCTCGAAGCAGACGTCCTGCCGGTGCGTCGGATGTCTGAGCACCACCTCGAACGGGGTCACTTCGCGGGCAGCCAATGCCAGCAGGAAACGACTTCGAATTGGAAACTCCGTTACTGCGCTGTACGGTAGCATTTTCGCCGCTGCTGCCATCGCCGATGCGAGCGTCAAGGATCGTCGACGACATGACTGGGATGAAAAAATTGCCGCGGTGAAGGCCGAGGTGAGCGAGTTGGTGGATGAAGAGCAACGGATTCTGGCGTCGTTACAATCGCGAAGAGAAACTCGGGGTCTCGATCGGTTGATTCAAGCTGGGGGGTTCTTCGGTTCTGGTCCTCGGCTTTCCCTCGGGTCTCAATCACCGGCTAGCGTCAACAGGTCAATAAGGGCCTTCCACACACAACGAGGTCGCTCAAATGCCGCCGGAGCTCGGATGATGGAAACGCAGCAAGCGGAGGACGTGGAGGAGGAGCATGGGCTTGATGAAGTGGATGAGAGCGAGATATTCCTTCCGCAGGAGACGTTACCAAGTTGGGTCTTGGAGGACGATCTACGTCTCAAGGCTATACAGAAACTCGCTTTGAGGCAGTTCGCTGTACGGATTCTACTACGACCGGCCATCGCACATCGGTATTCTGGCATCTCGATGAACTACGCAGCGGATTTCGAGACTCCACAAGTGAACGTCGCTCAACTTCTGGAGGAGCTGAATCATATTCGCAACAGACTGCACACATTGAAAACGAATAGGCACGCCACGTTCACCGATGTGACGAGTGATTATGCCGCGAGCCAGTTCGGTGAGATGAAGAGAGAGCGTGAGGCCCTCGATGCCGAGCTCACTGAGGACATCCAGTCATACATGGGTCAGCATATGTCTCTGCAGGAACTGCTTCTGCGGATATCCAACAATATCTTGAGTTCCAGGGATCCAGACCGACCGACAGCTTTCCGGCTGATGATCATGGCATTCGGCCAGACGCGCCAAAATGACTTGGTCGAGCTGCTTTTGCGGACGTTACTGCCGAACCGATTCTTCTTGAACCCATCGCTCGTCATTACGATCATCACCTTCTTCAGGAAATCAAAGAACCTGAAGGACTTCGATTTATTCTTGAAGATGCTCGGCGGTGAAGGCTACTCCGTCAACCTGGGGAGCCGGGGCGTTTATAAACACCGAAAGGTCAATGGGCTGGACATAATTGTACCACCTTTGAACAGCAGCAACCCAGTCATCTACGCTGCCTTGATCGGTGCTGCATTAAGATTTGACCAGCCCGAGCGAGCCGATGCTTGGCTCCAGGCTGCGCGAGGTGGTGGTTTCTTCGATAGTTGGGAGACCCTGTTCAGCTATCTACGATTCTACAGCATCCGACGGGACTGGGAGAAAGGTGCGAACGTCCTGAAAAGAGCCGTCACCTACCTCTTATCATCAACAGACCACCATCTCGGTTCAGTTGAGCGATTACTAGGACGAATGGTCGGTCTCTGCGACTCTTGTGACCGACTAGACGCATCAGATGCGTTAGTCAAAGCAGCTGTCCACAGCGGCTTCGACCCCAAATTCTTATCACGACAAGCGGACTCAGCGCCGTTCGTTCACGCTGATTCCCACCGATGGACCAAAGCCGCGAAGCAAACGCCCAAGGAGAACATCGATCGTCCCTTATGGCAGAAGTGTTACGACTTTGGCAACACCTTCGGCGAATATCTAAGCCAAATCGAGGTGCCAGAAGAGAAGACGTTCTCTCGGCGCAATGGCAGATTGGCCGATCAGCACGCAGACAATGCTCTTGCTACTTCTCTTGGGCGTCACCGCGCATCTTCTTCTAGGAAGGGTCAACCATCCACTGGAAGCAGCTCAGATGACGACATTTCCACGCTCAAGAATGAAGTTGCCCAGCTTCGTGAACTCGTCTATGAACTTCGCAAACACCACGTTTTCAACTCCTCCCCCAAAGACTCCTTTTCCAATGCCCCGACTAGCGACGAACCTCTCCCTCCACCCGCCGAAACCATTATACCTCTCACCACCCCGCGACATCCCGACCCCTCGCTAAGTCACAGCTTCACTCGATCCTCGGGTCAGATCCGTCTTGCAAGATCGAAATAATGATCTTCACTCCCACATATACCACGAAAAGAACGCGACGAAAAGCTCGTGCAAGACATGCACCAGTAGGAAACACGGATCCTATCTCCGAGCGTCCGCATTCTTGCGCTGAAGTATGACTGTTCTTCTAACAAACCACGGTATATCGACTTCACCGTGTCCTCCGATCGAGAATGAAACGGAGTTTTTGTACATTAAATGACTATATTTGTTTCAATAGAGCCTACAGGAACACTCCGGGCAAGCAGCTCTGCATGTACTTCACCCAACCCAAGGCGTTGGCGGTGCATACAATTGATATCTACATTTCATCTTTTTCATTTTGTAGAACACCTCTACGATTGATTCTCTGGTTTCATCAGGTTATTCATAGACTCTGATCCGGCAAACAGCAGATAAAGCGTTGAGCAGGAATGGTATGGTAAGAGGAAAGAAAGCAATGGATTCTATATTCAAATACAGGCATCATGACGGAAGGAATAGCGCAACAGAAAAGTGTATCATGCGTGAGTTTTAGGCTGAAAAGAAAAAATAGTCTATTTGCGCTTCTCGGCGCGCATCTTCTCCTTGCGGGCGAGACGATCAGCGGCCCGAGTGAGAGCAGAGCGAATATCACCCTTAGGGAAGCTGTTGATATCATAGTATGTAGGGGCAATATCCTGGATGAGAGTTAGTGAACCTGCATACAAATGAGAGTAGGGAAGAGGGAAGGGAACATACCAAGAGCCACTCAGGCTTGACGGCAGTCACGGTACGGATATAGTTCTTGGTTGTGAGGACGAATTCGTTGTATAAGACCCACTCGGCCTCGTGAGCCAACACGGTAGAGGGGTGCAGGAGGACATTCTGGTTATCCTTGATGGTAAGGTATTGGCTCTTACCGCCGGTGTCCTTCTTGGCGACTTGCATGAAGAAACCGGCGCAAAGAGCACGACGGATGTTCTCGTAGTACTTCTTGTCTTCGAAGGGGGTGGAGATCATCTCTAAGTCCTCGCGTTCCATGATGCGCAGCAGCTGAGAGCGCACGTTGTCGGCGGATTGGAGGGAGCGCAGGGAGAGGAAGTGGTCGTGGCACCACTGCTTTGCGTTGGCCTGGGCGTCGCTGCCGCGGTATGCGTGGTAGACGTTCAGCATTGTCAGGTGGTCTCCGTCCGGATGGGCGAAAAGGTTCTTCATCTCGTCGGCGCGCTTGCGGTTGGCGGCAGGGCGGACGAAGACCTGTGGCACGGACAGGAGGGCGGTGATGGAGAGGATTTCGTTGGAGCAGTAGAATTCGGGTGAACTGATCAACATAACCGCGAGGGCGGGGTCGAGAGGGAACTCGGAGGCTAGACGGCCTAGCGGGGTGAGATTTCCATCGTCGTCCAGACAGGCCAGGTAGTTCAGTTCTTCCAATGCTCGCATCAGAGTCTCGGGGGCAGGTGGGTCCATCAGATCGAAGTGGACAAGATCGTCGATACCAAGCTTCTTCAATTCGAGGACCGTTGATGACAGGTTGGATCGGAGGATCTCAGGGTATGTTGACTCGATCAATTCCTTCTTGAAAGCACCCTCGGTGTAGAGACGGAAGCACTTTCCGGGACGTGTACGACCAGCACGACCAGCACGCTGCTGAGCGGAGGCCTTGGAAATAGGTGAAACGAGGAGAGACTCGACACGAATGCGGGGGTTGTAGATCTTTTGCTTGGAGAATCCGGGGTCCACGACGTACACGATACCATCGATGGTCAAAGATGTTTCGGCAATGTTGGTGGACACGATGACCTTACGGCCTGGGCGACCGCCTGGCCGGCGAGGAGGAGGCGCAGGGTCGAAGATGCGCTGTTGCATGTGTGGCGGAAGACTACCGTACAAAGGGTAGACCTTAAGAGGACCGGCGTCGGCTTCGCGAACCATCTCATCTCCCTCGAGTGCGATCTTGCGCGCAGCATCTTCAATCTCTTCTTCACCAGTCAAGAACAGAAGAATGTCTCCCTCTCCTTCGGTGGCGTGGATTTGCAGCACAGTCCGTACCGCAGCCTCGACATAATCTTGTTCGGGTTCGGGGGTATAGAAGATCTCGACAGGGTGGGTACGACCAGGCACTGCAAGAAGGGGCGCATCTAGGAAGTAGCGCTGGAATTTCTGGGCGTCTAGAGTAGCAGACATGATAATGATCTTCAGATCAGGTCGACGTCCCACAACTTCCTTCAGAAGACCCATCAGGATATCGGTGGCCATAGTTCTTTCGTGAGCCTCGTCGAGCATGATCGTGCTGTAACGCGACAAGTTGTGGTCGTTCATGGCCTCGCGCAGAAGCATACCATCGGTCATGTACTTCATAATAGTCTTGGGGCCGGTCATATCCTCGAAACGAATGCTGTAACCAACTTCTTCTCCAAGCTTGACGTCCATCTCTGCCGCGACACGCTGGGCGACAGACATGGCAGCCACACGACGGGGCTGTGTACAAGCGACCATTTTGCCCTGAGTTTGAGGGAGATCATCGTATAGAACGAATTGGGGGATCTGGGTGGTCTTGCCGGAACCAGTCTCACCGACGAAGACGAGGATTTGGGATTGCTGGTAGAGTTGCAAGAACTCATCACTGAAATGAAAGAGGTCAGCACAACTTTGCGCCAGGATGGTTGTCGGGCAGCACTCACCGTTGCTGTTGGACTGGCAAATCACGACGAGTCTTCAGGATTGAGAAGTATTTGCTGGAGAAAGGTCGGCCAGTGAAAGGGTTGATTTCACCATCTTCGGCTTTTCTCGCCATCGCGGCGGTGGTTTGGTGCCGCTTGAACTTGGACAGAACTGTGCTCTCGGAGCCATTGTCGTTCTCATACATGTGAGCGAGGTAGGGGTTGTTCTTTGGGTCCCCAGCATCCATCTTCTGGCGCTTCGCCCGTGAGCCACCTTCGGAATCAGATCGGCTATCGGTCATGGTGGAGGTGAATAGTGAGAGTGTCGAAGGGTAAATTCGGCGAAAAGCAAAGGCTGAGATAGCGAAGAAAAAAAATCTCAGATAGGAAGGTCGGGCGCGCGCCACAGCTGCCTATCAGGCTGACCGCCATTCTATTCTGCCGCGCTCCACAAAGGGATCGAGAATCTTTGGGATTGTTGACGCCCTTGGTGTTTTTGACTGGGCTTTTTCTGCGCGGTTATAACCGAGGCGTGTGAATTCTTCGGACAGAACTGCCTGATAGCAAGATTAGCAGTTGCTTTGTTGGTCGTCAACAGCTTCTATCTACATCCCTAGTTTCACATCACCCCCACCATTGCGCCGGACTTTCTTGTCAATATGGAGAGCTACAGTCCTTCAGAGGATCCAGGGCCAGCGTTCTGCGTTGGCCACCATGAGCATAATCGGCTGATTACTGTGACCCCTCGAGTCATTCAAAATGTGCACGAGAGCAATGTCGGTTCCTTCTCGCATCAGATAATATCAGCTTTATGAAAACTAACTCGGTTTGATAGTACGACATGATGACTGTCCCAATCACGACGTCGCATTTCCATTCCCGTGTCCTCCGCCTGTTGTCCAGTTATTTGGCCGACTTGCAGTCCCCGACCCATGATGATCATATCGGGACCATGGCCACTACTTCCAACACTCGGCCTCTTGTGGTCCCGTCACTTTCCACGGCAGACTCATACCTGACTCCGAATGATGCAACCAGTCAGTTGGTGGGAGTGACTAGCACATGGATTGATCTGTGTTCGCCCGATCCATTAATTGCGGACTTGTCTCGCCAAGTTCTGATGTTGGAGGTTGCATACGCTGCGTTTTGCGGAATTGGATATCTCTTGATCCCTGGCCCGAAGCTGCATCATGGTTCTTTGCATTCCGAGGGCGTGATCTATTATGCCCGCGCGGTTCAAGATGCTCTCAATCTCGGCCCATATATTCAATTTCACATTTGGCTGCAAATGGTAGACAACCCAGCAGCCGAGGTCGATACAATTGGTGACCTGGCACCGCTTGCCCGAGCAGAATACACACATTCGAATGAGGGAGCTTCCGCCAGCATTGATCCGTTTGGCACCTGGGAAGCTTGGGATTCCATCAGAAAAACTTGCAAATATCACACAAGGCTGTTTGTCGGTATGAACTAGCCCTTTCAATAGCGTAGTCGCTCTTCCTGCGTTGATTCTGAACTGCGAGCTAACATGCGTTATAGCTCTCACTTTGCCAAAGCAATTGCCATCGCTCTTTGTGCAATCTCGATGGCACTCAGAACCGGTGCATCTACTCACGATCGAGGGGTCTGCATTCCTGAAGAATCAAAAGGGATACCCGGTATTGTCCAAGTCGCACCAAGGATTTATCGCGAAGATGATGCGTCTGCGAACCGCGCCGTGGATTCTTCTTTGTGGCGTTGGTCCTATACCTGGACTTGAAAATACCGGAGATCCTGATACCAACCAGGCTTCACTATCTGCGGCTGACTATCCCAGCCTGTCACAGGCTGGAAAGAAGCACCACGACCCTACACCCCATCTTTCGTATATCCGCAATTTGCAACAGCGACAACCTTCACGGACGGCCATCGAGAGGTTTGGTGTGGGATACCAGGATTATTTGCAGGCTCCTCTACAGCCGCTGACAGTCAACCTTGAGAGTATCACATACGAAGTATTCGAAAAAGACCCCATCAAATACGAGTGGTATGAAAAAGCAATCTACAAAGCCCTGAGAGATTGGGCGGACCAGAAAAAGCCCACGTCCCACCCAGATGGAAAAGTGATCGTCGCGGTTGTGGGGGCTGGCCGTGGCCCTCTGGTCACTCGCGCACTGAAAGCTAGCGCAGAAGCTGGTGTGGAAATTGACATGTGGGCTGTTGAGAAGAACCAAAACGCTTTTGTGTTGCTACAGCGACACAACGATACAATCTGGGGCGGAAAGGTCACCTTGGTACAGTCAGATATGCGAAGCTGGAAAGGGCCTCTGGTTCGACAGCAGCGGGCGCAGGCTACTAAGGAGCCTGTGGGCGAATCCCTGGGCATCGAGAGTTCGTTACTTCATACCTCGAAGAAGAGCGAGAACGACCCAGGTCATGAACCTGAAGTTGCCGAACCGGCTGTGTGTTACACTCATGTTGATATCCTTGTCTCGGAGCTGCTGGGCTCTTTTGCGGACAACGAACTTTCTCCAGAGTGTCTGGATGGTGTGAACGATGTGATCCACCCCGACCACGGCATTTCCATTCCAGCCTCGTATTCCGCGCATTTCACTCCAGTATCCGCTCCCAAACTGCACGCAGATGTTGTGAACCAGACAGTGTCTAACCCGGCGGCCCCGGAGACCCCATATGTCGTCATGCTACACGCTATTGACTTCCTCTCCACCGTCGATACGCCTGCTAGCAATGAAAGCTCCAACCCAGCAAACAGGGCCTCCACTCCATCGGGATCATTCGCAACCACTGAATTCCCAACCCCGCTTGTGCAGACTGCCTGGTCTTTCTCGCATCCGAACCGACACCTTCCTCCTCAATCCCGCATGCAGTCAACTATCTCCAATGCCCACAATGTGCGCCAAACCCGTCTCTCCTTCCCTTCCCAATGCCGAGGTGTGTGTCACGGCTTGGCAGGCTACTTCGAAACAGTACTCTACGGTGACATTGAGTTGTCTACCAACCCTGTGACCATGGAAGCCAAGAGCGCAGACATGATCAGCTGGTTCCCCATCTACTTCCCATTGAAGGTCAGTACTCGAAATCAAAACCTCCTATCTACGTTCACCTCCAAATTACTGACGGTTCATCTTGTTGTGTTAGACCCCACTCAGTGTTCCTGACAATGGTGAGATTGTCGTCACGATGTACCGTCAAACCGATGATCGCAAGGTCTGGTATGAGTGGATGGTTGAGGTCTATGCCCTTGAACGTCCAACTGCGTCTGCCCGAACGGTTCCCGTGAGTTACGCACAAGCTGGATTGCCCAGCGTGGAAGCCGCCGCCAGACCGAACTCGCGTGCTGGTTGTCGGCGCGTGCGCGTGGGCATGAGTGATTTGCACTCCAGCATCAAGGATGGATGCTTAATGTGAGGCCGTCTGTGCAGCTGAGCTAAGATCACCCGACAGAGGATATATAGTATAGTTAGGCACCCGACCTGTTGCGGGTGCTGTGGTCTGAATGCTGGGAAGAAAAGAATAGTATACGAAGGCCAAAACCTTTCAGTATGCCTACTAGGTTCATTTTTTATACCAAGGGGGCTGAGAGTTCCAGGGGGAAGCCATCCGTTCTGAATACCTATGTTATGATTAAAAAATATGACAGTATGCAGGCACTGACAAGAGTATCTGATATCATTTCTTCTACAGGCTACAGCCCAAGGCTCTCGGGGCCTCGGCCTAAATAAGGTTAAATGATAAGCATTCGGTCATCTCCGCTGCTCGGAGCTTCACTCGGAAGCCCGTCGGATCAAAACAGACTAGGGCAATGGAATGTCGATCTTAGTAGTTTATGGCCACTGCCTTCCCGATCGATCCTAGCAATGTCTCCTGGGTATCTCCAACCCTGCGGGGTCGGGGATTAGTTGGGGGTTATTAATGAGCAGTCTCCAAGACCTGGAGCGAGCTGAAAAGTTCAACTGCGGTTCAAAATGATAAGCTGGACGAAGATATCACTTGCACTGGTGGCACAATGTGTCACCGCTCAATTCGTGCCTGCGCCAACTGACCTGATCACAAAGAAGGGACATGCAGGTGTTAATGTGCGATATAAGGAGGTGCCTCCAGGAATTTGTGAACTTGACCCCAATGTCAAGAGTTACTCTGGATATGCTGATGTTGGCGAAGACCAACATATCTTCTGGTGAGACACTCCGGATGCATAGGTGTAGCACACATTTCTGTTTCAAGGATCTGAAGCTAATGCACGCAGGTGGTTCTTTGAGGCGAGAAATGGAAACCCTAAAGAGGTATGTTTCGGCGGGCACTCCTTCAAGGAGTCCCATGCCAGCTAACACTGAATTAGGCGCCTCTTACGGTCTGGATCAATGGAGGACCAGGTTCATCCTCAATGATCGGGTTATTCCAAGAACTCGGCCCTTGTGGTGTTGATCATGATGGCAACGTGTTCAACAACCCGTACTCTTGGAGTAACGTTAGCAACATGGTATGTTGATACATACCCTTGAACTAGGAGAACATAATTTAACCATCACCAGCTCTTCGTCGACCAGCCTGCTACGGTTGGACTATCATATTCAGTGCCCATTCCTGCCTATGAGGATGATGGTGGCAACATTATCCAATTGCCCGATGAGAACTGTCCCGACTATGCTCAGCAATACGGCACGTGCGGCACGTACTCAAAGCCAGATATTGCACTAGTGCCCAATACAACCGCAAGCGCAGCTCCCAACATGTGGAAGACATTGCAAGGGTTCATGGGGGCTTTCCCCCAGTACTCCCGAAACGGCTTCAACTTCGCTACAGAGAGTTATGGAGGGCACTATGGCCCCGTGTTCAACGGTAACGATTCCAAGTGAGAACGACCAAGACTGATACTGACCATGGAGCAGAGTATTTCATTGAGCAGAACGCCAAAAAGATTCACGGCGCGAAGCACATCGATCTTGAGAATGTGCTTATTGGAAATGGCTGGTTCGATCCGCTGATCCAGTACCAGGCATACTACAACTTCTCCGTGTTCCCGGGTAATACATACGATTATAATCCGTATAACGAATCGGTGCAGGCAGAGTGGTACAACAATCTCTACGGAGAAGGCAACTGTGTTGACCAAACTCGACAATGTTATGCTACAGGCCGAAACGACATCTGTGCAGCCGCCGACAACTTCTGCGCATCCAAAGTGGAATCACTCTTTGACATCTACTCTGGGCGGGATGAGTACGATGTGCGCGAGCTGACGCCCGACCCCTTCCCATACTCCTTCTACGTCGACTATCTCAACAGCCCAAAGGTCCAGGCCGCGATAGGGGCATACCAGAATTTCTCGGAATCCTCCGGTACTGTAGGCACCAGCTTTTCAAGCACTGGCGACGATGACCGCGAATCCAATACCATCGAGGACGTGAGAAAGCTGCTGGCTGCCGGAGTCCAGGTTGCCCTGTATTTCGGAGATGCGTAAGTGCCTATATGCCCGCGAAACAACATGTCAGTAAGCGCTGACTCAAGTTCCAGGGATTACAACTGCAACTGGCTTGGTGGACAGGTTGTGGCCGAGGAGATCAATGCCCGAGGATACAAAGATGCAGGCTTCGTAAACATCACTACTTCAGACGGCGTCGTTCATGGACAAGTCCGTCAGAGCGACCTGTTTAGCTTCACGCGGATTTACGAGTCCGGCCATGAGGTGCCTTTCTATCAACCATTGGCTTCGCTGGAGATGTTCGAGAGAATTCTCTCGAGAAAAGATATTGCGACTGGCAAGAAGCATCTCAGACCACATGGTGGCTATCGGACTGTGGGAGCTCCCACAAGTGACTACCGAGAGGGCAATGCTACGATAGTCTTCGAGGTGCTTGACGGCGACGCGACTTACAACACAACACTCAATGGGCCTAATCCTTCTGCATCCACAAGTTTGCGCAGACGTGCTGGATTGAGAAAGCCTTAAGATCGTATCTAGTGGTTCTAGCTTGACCTCTGATCTCTGTATATAGTGTACTACACAGTTATCGCGTGATTGTGTCTGTATCCATAAACATCTCCAGACAGCTTATGTGTGGCCGTCCGAAGGAAACCTATGTCAAGTTCCTATATGCAAAATTTCCTATCATAATGCAATTTTGTGATCTGAGTATAAACCCGGAGGCTTCAATCGAATCGTCTGAAGTCAATCTTCTCAGAAGCAGTACCTAGAAGGAGCCTGAGCTCAACAGGAGGCTTAGAACCTAGCAGCAGCTTCCATTGGCTGGCTGATTGCGGCGCTTAAGGTAGCGGGGGAATGCGCCTCGCCTCGCCGTATCCCCAGCCTTCTTGCGCACAGTTCGTTTAAGTACTGGACATTCTCCACTAATCCTCCCCCAGATTCCACTTCCACCCAGCAGAAAAGTACTTTGAACTCACCGGTCTCTTATCATGACCCGCAGAACTGAGAGAAGGCGCAGAAACAAAGCCCCCCGGTACCCCTGGAAGATCGCCCGATGGAAACAAGACTCAGAGCCACCCTGTACAATAGGGATGACTGCAATGCCGCAATCCGCGGCCAAAAGATTACCGGTTCTCTCGGACTGAATGTCCAACGCTTCGCTGTTATCCGTGGCATTCGACACCACGATGGTTTCGCCCAAGAGTTACGCGGCGTCTTGCCGGAGTTCACCCGTGCACTCAACGCGCGTGCAATTATGAGCGGAGTGATTCCGGAAATGAATGACTCCGCTGAGATACCCTATTGCATCTGGTATCCGGAACCTCCATCCCAGGAGACCCTTCGCAACTTGGTGAAGCGTTATCCCAACATGATTTATCACGCTGCTCGCTCCTGTGCCGTGGCGGGGTATTTTGATCTTTACTTGGAGCTTCAGGTTCTTCCTGAGGTTCATGTTGCTGCCGAGGCTCGCGACGCTAGCCTAGCAAGAAAGAACAAAGGCAGCGAGGCAATATACGAGCAAATAATGTCGAATCATGTGAAATTTGAAATCATGAATGATTATGATCGATCCGTCAATCTTCAAAATCCTCGTCCGGCACATCTCAATGGAGATACGGCGGTTTTTTCCGATCTCACTGCACGGATGCTTCATGCAGGAGTGGAAACCTACAGCAGCAGCAGCGATACCAGGGGCTTCGTTCGTCTTGTTGATCACATCGAGTGGGCTGACAGAGAATACAATACGTATAACCACTTCAACATCACTGAGGATATGGGGATCGACGATCATAGTTGTGGTGCCGAGCCTCTGGCCAGCTTTTGGCCACTTCTGTATTCGCCTCTGCCGTCAGACCTTCCACCAGTCAATAAAGACAACCTGATTCTATCGGCTGCATATAGAGGTGACGTGGATCGATATGTACGCCTACGACGCCCACGGATGATTGATCAGGAATTCCACGCCATCATTTTGGGGATATACAACCACCCCCTTTGGGCGCGATGGTGGAGCACACAGGTGCCGGAGGTCCCCGATAAAAGGTATGAGGTAGACATAAGGCGCGCAATCAATGTTCGACGCATCATCAGCGACGATATTACTTGTATCACACCAAGTACCCCGAAATGGCTGGTACCTCACAGAATCTGGTGGCCCAGTGTCGCTTCTCCAGTGACATACGTGCGTCTCGCTCAGAAAAGGCCTGATATTCTCCAGTCTTGTCTACGAGCATGTATTGTCGCCGATTACGAAAATGCGTGGGATGAAATTCTGACTGGGTCATCCGATGGCCCGAATGATTCCAAAGCCACTCGACTTTCCAAAGTCGTCAGATCGCGTATCTATGCCGAGGCTAAAGATTCATCCAACCCGCACTACCTCAACGACATAAATTTGCTTGGCACAGCCAGGTTGGAGGAGCTTAAAGCCAGTATGTACTACTTGGACGGCCTGTTTACTGCGAGACGGATGTATTCGCCGTGCTCGACTGCAGAGAGAGTTGTAATCAACGACAAGCCCTTCGCGTTGACATCGGCGGAGAGGGGTTCGGACGCGATTCCGGATGAGCCGAGTGATCTGGGATTCACAATCTTTGGCATGGATGCAATTGGCATGGATGCAATTGGCTTGGATAACAAGACATGGGAGAAGGGAAGTTACATTGAGGTCGAAGATATGTACAATATCCTTGATGCCAGAGACCTTCAAACATAGGTAATGTTCCCCTGTCGGGCGTTCAGCGCTATGTCTATTTGGCCACGGAAGCCGTGCCCGGCAGACCGTCGGCCCTAGCAACCAAATCTGCAGCTAGCATGCAGCTTGATGCTATTCAAATTGCACCCCTCGGTCAGCTACGCGCCAGCGAGGTGCTTACCTCAGTTCACTCAGCCGCGGCCATACCTATATTGTGATTACACAACATAAATTAACGAATACTCACACTACTGTGTACTTCCTACCTTCTCTATGGCCCGCTCGAAAGAGCTCACGCCTGCTATCCGTGAGCGTATATGCGAACTTCACGCCATTGGATGGGGATATAAGCGGATTCATCCGCGCTATCCGGACATTCCCATCTCAACAATCTAATATACTATAAAAAGAGAGTCCGAGCGATGCGAGGGAGCCTCAAAGCCCCGATCCGGAAGGCCGAAAAAGCCTTCAGAGGCTGAAAAGATGCCACCGGAACCCGAAGATCATGGCCGATGATATGCTCGCTGAGGTTGACCACGAGGTTGAATACCAGAACGTCTTTCGAATGCCAGGAATCTCCGCAAATGCATATCTAGCTAGTAGCGCTCTTTCTTCAAAGAAGAACACGCCGTGAAACGCCTTCAATGTGACGAAGAAGGTTTTTGGGTCCTTCAGCCGGGAGAGGGACAATGTTCTGGCAAAACTTCGTGGACCAAATTCCAGCATCCAGACACTCCGATCATTGAGAATATTCCTCATCCATTCAATGGTCGTTTGGCTACATCTTCTAGGTAACTTCTGACAGTGCCCTAAGTTATGCTTCGACGCAGCACGCTTATCTATTCAAGGGTGTCTCACTGTCTCTTTCGGTTTTACCCTTTCCATCCTCATCCTCCTTTCAGTCCATCGCCCACAAACTCTCTTACTATATCTCAACCGAGTTGCGGCGGGTCCAGCTATATAGACTACACAATACTAGTACCAAAATATACTTTGTGCATGTGAAACTTGCTCCACTAAGGTTTTGGTAAAAAGGCCCGGGCCGGGCCGGGTAACCTTCAACCGGTGGCATGAACTTTAAAAGGTAGATAGCCAAAGTTGACGGCCAAATTATCCTCAATGAGGGTTGCGATAGGTAGTGCACATGTAGTGTTACCCTAGGCAGGTGGCGTACTATCGCAGTCTTCCCGGCTGCCTTGTTGAGGCACCAAGGCAACTACTAAAGCCACGTGCATAGGCTGTCCAAGCCGATGCCTATACAAGATATTAAGATTCTCATGTGATCGCACCGTTGCTGTAACCGAAAAGTTCCCATCTTGAACTGAAATGTGGCAGTCGGCAGGTCCAACCGGTAAGAAGCCTAGGTTGATATGCAGGTTATGTGCAGGTATGCCTTCGCTGGTCTTGGGAGATGGAGCAGAACCTTGTCAAACGCTATCTACACACTATAATTTTCTAAGAAATTTACTTGCGAGTCGTGTAGAGTGATTGAGAAGAGTTCAGTCGACATTCGTGGGTATCGTAGGATAATAAGGAAAAATAGAAAACAACAAATCACCAAATCAAGAACATGAGGCACGATCCATGTCCACATCGTGCGTATCTCTGCGCATTCTCTCCGAGTCAAGCGCCGTATGAGGATAGCATCAGCCACCACAGTGCGCTGCTGTGATATGATGCTGAATGTACATAGAACAAGGCATACAAATAGTTACCCTCAAAGAAACCCTAGGTATAATAATAACGCCCCTCTTCGATGAGTCGGGAATATGCGACAAAGCCAGCGAGAAATTGGAAAAAGCTCGAACCATTGAGACAGGTCACGAGTCAAGGCAAGCGCATCAAGTCCTTATCTTGCAGGCTTTCAGATAGTACCGTGTGGCTTGTAGTCGACATTCGCTGAGGGATCTCCGTATTGTAACAGCTGTGTGGGGGCCCATGAATACAGTGGCAGTGGCAGCTGATTCTGAAGGGACCATTAGATATAGCCCATCACCGGGATCAAAGTCTTGGAATAAACTTACTGAAATCTCGATATTCGTCAACGCCGGATCCAGCTCAATATCTGAGCCCCAAATTGCCGGGTCTATCTGCTGCTGGTTTGAAGAAAATGCCTCGGGTTTCAGGATACTGCGAAGGTATTCATCCACAGCAGTTACCGTCTCTACTGGCATTCCGGACGTGGGATATTGAGGGTTTGCGAATGAGTCACTCGCGACAGGCGAGCTGCATATCTCGTTTGTATAGGAATAAGGCGATGGGTAGTCGCTAACGGATGTAGAACACTGGCTCTGGTCCCTGAACGACTCAGGATATGATATCGAGGAATCCATGCTTTCCCATGCTCTGGGGTAGACATCGGTGGTATTCGACTGAAGCGGAATAGGAGGTGGATTGAGGGGTGGCGATTGCGGTTGCTGTTGTTGTTGCTGCAGGCGTAGTCGATGGGATGACGTATCGCTGTGCTCGTCGGATTTATTCTCTTTTGATACTAAGGATGCACTTTATTCAAGATTAGCTCAAAAATTCAGTCTTTCTTCCGATTTCCCCCAATCACCGGAGAGACGTACTGTCGGCCCAGATGCTGGGTCAAGTAATCGGGGCGATGGAACGCCTTGTGGCATCCTTCGTAAGTGCAAGGGTACTTCTTTTTCGGGTCATGGCTGAGCTCGTGCCGTCTGCGATGTTCAGCTCTGGTAAAAACCTGCGCAATATTGGTGAGCAACATGTTACATGTTTCAGTAGCAATCACTGTCAGTATTCACCTTCGAACATCCAGGGCGCTGGCATGCGTGAACCCGTTTACCCTTCATAGCCTTGCTGACCCGAGGCACGCTTGTCTGCCTAGGTGTGGGCATGTTCGTGTGAGGGCTTATATACACTCCCGTTTGGGCTGTGTTGTTGCGCACTGCGGAGGGTCGGGGAGTAGCACATCGAGGATCGAGAGGCGGGCCAGATGTCGCATAAGGGGTAGCAAGAGCCGACACATTATAAGCAGACATGATAAAGTGACACTTGAGTTTACTCTTGCGTGATTGATTTCTCCCAACGGCCATTCGGGGCAGTTACACGACGTGCTAAGGAAGCTGCGACAGGGGCACGAGTCCGAGTTGTGGGGAAGTGACACGAAGAGAGAGATAGATGTGAATAAAGCGAAAGGGAAGAGAGATTTATTAAGACGTCAATTCAAGTCAAAGGGTCTAGATGTATTGTATCAGGGGTGGACATCTCGGGGAGTCTCGGTCGTGTCTTTAAACACTCCCAGTTCGCGGATCCACGAAATGCCTGCAACAAATTCAACGTGCTAAAATAACCCAGACCAGGGCTAGCACCCAAACAGTCAGCCAAAAAAGCCTCAAACGACCCCCAAAAACGCCTAATGATTATAATTTTCAGCTAACAGGGATGTGTCGGGCCAATAGCAAACAGAGCGGAGTTCGGTGATTTTCGACAATGACGGGGTCGTCCCCTCGCCAACAGTCGATCAGAGCCTCAGCCTCCTCGATCCGTCACCCCACTGCACGGCTTATACACTCCGGATCAATTGGTCCATGTACGCCCCACTGGGTCTCTATGGACCAATGCAGTCATTTCGGAGTTCTCATTTGCGGTGTGTTCGAATATTGAGCAGACTGGAGTTACATCTTAAGAGTGCGCCCACGGGCGCACGCATTGTAACAAACGCAGGGTCAAAGGACGACTCCTGTTCCAACGGTGGGGCGATCTGTAGCCCTGGAGATAGACTGTTATCGATCAAAACTTCATCGTCCAGGGACTTTTGCCTATCCGTTTACTAATTTGGGAAGGCATGGATGACCTTTGGATTGAAGGTTTTAGGGCTGTGCGATTAGTATTTTTGGCAAGAATTGCACGTGGATGATTGCGGTGTAGGGCAGTTGGGTAAGTAGCATGAATGTTGCAACAACCTAGCAGGCTGAGTCCAAACGTTAGTAAAACCGACACCAAGATGTTCAATGATTGGTTTGGAGGCCGCTCAGGTATTTTCAACTTACATACACATCATCCGGCTCGTTGTTGATCTGCGACTCTCATCAAGTCTTTCGCCAAAGAGGCTCAACACACCCGGGTGTGGCCCACTTAGCCTGCTTGGCGTTGAACATGCATATGCGAGCCTTAGTTAACCAATCAGGTGCCAGATTCAGATTTTGACCCCACTAGGCCCGTCTAAGCTTAGACACTTTCCATGGGTACACTCAGGAGTATCCATGGTACAGTAAAATGTACTTTGGACGTCTGCTCTCTTTCCCCTTTAAAGTACGGAGTACTTCTGCGGGACTTACTGTTCTGATCACAGAGCACGGGTGCATCACACATTTATCCTCGCCTGATTCCTCTTCTTTGTCTTTGTAGTTCCTTTGCCATTCCACGGACACCAAATAAGCTACCCGTCTCCACAGGAATTTATGGTGCTTACTGCTTACAGCATACGCGGTAACTAAGCAGACCCACGGGAGTCTGTGGTGGAGTGTTACATCGCCTCGGATGAGAGCTGGGGTCCATACTGGGGTTTTCTTGATACGTGGGGGCTGAATATAATAGCCGCCTGATTATGATTAGTAGTACTATGATTATCCCCTGACAGGGCCAGAGAAGGTCGCAGGGCCGGTAATTGGCACTAATGATTACATTATTTGGAATACACAGTACGTACACTTCACGGTCGGGCGTCCAACTCCTGCCTCAGCACTCCCAGTATCCACTTCGTCATCAAACTAGAAGTTTCAAGCAATGGTCATTGCACCTGTCCATTGATCCTCATCATGCTGTTACTTGTTTTGAGTTAGTTAACTGCTCACCCATATTCGGAATCATTTCATGCACCAATACTGTTCTTATACACATGGAACAGAACCATTTAGCCTAGAATAGTATTCCTGCATAACTAGATTTGTAGCCTCCGTTCACGTCATACTTCCCCCCCCCCATATGAGACAAGCAGTGAATATGAGACTAGCATGGGTAACGACTTCAGAAACGGAGCGCAACTCAGAGCCGCAGGTTGATTAGAAGTCGTACTTTTAGGCACTTAGCCTACATGACAGAGTGCAGAAAGCCCAAGATCTTCCCAAACACTGAAAACACTTAATACATAGCATCAAACTCCAGATTTCACCTGGGGTTGCTCCATAGATGCTTTCCCCACTGACAGGGAAATATTCACTCCATATTTGCTGTGGTATCATAGCCACATTGCTTTGCCCATGCTAATTTTGGAATCGAGCAAGGCCGGAGATCAGCATTCGGGGCTGGGCCTTAGTGGGGGCTGGATGCAATTTCCAAGGCCAACTCTCTTTCCGAAACCGTCGCAATCTGGGATGTTATGTGGTTTTATATCCACCGTTGAAGCTCAAATCAGGTCCCAGGTATGTAAGGTCCTCAGATCAAATCTTCCAGCGAGGACCGTCATGTGCATCGGACCAGATTGCTCAAAGAAAGCCAGCTCAGTGGTAGTCATTCCGAACTTAACCATGCCCCGGCTTTTAGATCATACCGGAATCATCGATTCGTTGGGTTACAAAGTTATTCTTGATGTCGAAGCCTCTCGCATTCTGTTGATTTCATCTCAGAGAGTTCTGGACAACTTTTCTCTACAACATACGGGGATGCATGATGAGAGAGCGATCTATGGAGATTGGGATTGAACTCCATGAAAGTTCCTCGTGTTTCTGCAGAAAGATCCATGCATAATCTCAGGTATGGTGGTCCCTTCCACGCAGGATCCTTCGACCGTACACCTGCTCGGCAGTACCCAGAACCTTTCGTAAATGAGGGGATTCTTAGCGAGCCTTTTTGTGAGTATATGCGCTTTTCTCGGTAAAGGTTTATAACCTGTACCTATCAGTAGCTGACATAGGATATTAGTTGCTGTCCGGACATACTGGGGTGTTTCAATGATGTGATACTCAGACACCAAGATGTCATCTACACTAAACAACAACAATCCTCGGGAACCCCTCACAACACCATCGTCATGAGGATTGTTCAATACTTGGCTCGATGTCGTGAGGCAAAGACAGGGACCTGCCATCAAACACATTCATGGCGTCATATCCCGATGACAATGGTGAGACCGCGTGCATAATAACAAACCAGAGGACTCTCAAGTCGATGAAGCTGGACTTGAAACGCAAAACCTCTCTGGATAGCCACGGGTATTGCTAATATACAAGATGACAACAGTCTTCATCGCAAAGAAACCTGAGGAGTCTATCTCTGCACTAGCAGAGACGGACTCCTCTACCAGTCTGGACACTCTGCCTTTGGGGGAGCCATCAGCTGAACGTCGATTTTGGTTCCAACGAGGCAAAGGCTACAACCCGGATGCAATTGCAACGCAACCCTCAGTCTATGACAACCCTGATACTGCAAAAGAATACCAACCCCGAGCAGACTGGGAGAATCTTCACCGGTTCGACCCATCGGCCCGGTGGACATGGGGCGAGGAATACAAATTGATTCGGAAGATTGATATGCGCATTATGGTATTCGCTTGCCTTATGTTCATGGCTCTGGAATTGGACCGCTCCAACCTGGCACAAGCTCTAACTGACAACATGCTTCCTGAGTTGAACCTGACGACGAATGGTAAGTGAAGATTCGGCACTTGATAGCTGCTGACACAAGCTGACCACTTCAGACTACAACCTTGGAAATACAGTGTTCAAACTCTCGTTCCTCT
Organism: Penicillium bovifimosum; assembly: GCF_028826915.1. NCBI lineage: Eukaryota > Fungi > Ascomycota > Eurotiomycetes > Eurotiales > Aspergillaceae > Penicillium > Penicillium bovifimosum. The sequence continues at coordinate 784,778 of NW_026622717.1, read as the reverse complement.
GTGCCGAGCTTCCTTCTCAGCTTGTCAGTAAATGGGTTGGACCTGATCGGTGGATTCCTACGCAAATGGTCTTGTGGTCTGGAGTTGCTATGGCACAGTATGCACTCAATGGCAAGACAACATTTCTCTTGTGTCGTGCCCTCCTCGGTATCCTACAAGGCGGGTTCATCCCTGATGTGAGTTCTTCGCGTTACCCTTTTGGAATACCCATTAACACAATCCCAGGTGATATTGTATCTTTCCTACTTCTATAAGCACCACGAGCTGTCACTGCGACTCGGATTCTTTTGGACCGCCATGAATATCGCCGATATTCTTGCTGGCTTCTTGGCATTTGGATTGCTACACCTTCGTGGTGTTCAAGGTCAGTCGGGATGGCGCTGGCTATTCTTGCTGGAGGTGAGTCGGCATATCCTTATTACCCGAGCCGATACCTTGTTAACATCCATTGCAGGGCCTTCTGACTCTCGTGTTTGGGCTGACCGCATACGTATTGATGCCCCCCGGGCCCTGCCAGACTGCAAATTGGTCTCGGGGGAAATCAGGCTGGTTCAGCCCGCGGTATGTTATATCCTACCATATCCCAATCAACATGGTCACTTGTACTGATGAGATCCAATACAGCGAGGAAACTATCATGGTCAACCGAGTAATTCGCGAGGACCCTAGCAAAGGAACCATGCACAACCGAGAGCCTATTACGCCCAAGCTCCTTTGGAAGAGTCTCAATGACTATGATCTCTGGCCGATATACATCATCGGGCTCACCTTCCAAACGCCAATGGCAACCCCCAAGCAGTACCTGACTCTCACCCTGAAAGGCCTCGGATTCAACACTTTCGTGACCAATCTGTTGGTCATTCCCAGCGAGGTGCTGTCGATATTCTTTATCTTGACAATTACCTATATCTCCGAGATTACCGGTGAATTAACGTTGACAGCTATGGTCGGGCAAATTTGGGCCCTTCCTTTCCTGCTCTACATCTACATTGTCGACATCAACGCTGTGAACAAATGGGCTGTTTGGGTGGTGATGACATTGCTACTGGCATTTCCAAATGGTAAGATTACCTGTACCCATCTCGGGGTTATGCCCACATACCCATGGTTATAGCTCACAAGATCCCAGCACACGCTATCCAAGTTGCCTGGAACTCGCGCAATTCTAACACTGTGCGATCTCGCACGGTCTCCGCTGCCATGTACAATATGTGTGTCCAGTCCTCTGGGATCATATCTTCCAACATCTACCGCGCTGGTTAGTGACTCCCCGCCTTTTCTTTTCTGGTGTGTTTGCGCGTGCTAATTTGACGAAGATGATGCACCCCGGTACCGGAGAGGCAACAGTGTCCTTGTAGGACTAGTGGTCTCCAATGTGTTTATCTATTTGCTAGCTAAGACATACTATGTCTGGCGCAATCAAAGTCGCGACAAGAAATGGAACGCCATGTCTGACAGTGAGAAGAGGCATTACTTGGCAACAACCAAAGACGAAGGGAACAAGCGATTGGATTTCCGATTCGCCCATTGAGTATGCCGGTAGGATGTTCTGAAGAGTTTGACACGTGTGACGGAATATGGCAAATGTCCGGGGTCGGCCGTTAGGGCAAGCATTTATACTCCGCAGTCAGATAGTACAGTATACCTACCAATGACAATGGATAACTTCACGATATTGATTATTCCAACTAAACCGATAGAAGTAAGCTTCTTGCCTATTTATATCTAGCTGGCTGATAGGTTTAGTCCAAAGCGTTTCTGTTTGGTGCCCGCCTGAGATTGCTTAAAGCTTTCATCCATGGCGTGCTCGAGGTCCGAGGATCACCATGCACGCCATAACCTAGGGCTATATCCAATTCACCTGCACGGATGGCGAATTATTATAGAATTACACGACAGCCATGTCAAAACGTTATGATTGAGCGATATCGGTCGCCCAGAGAAATACCCCTGTAAATGCCTACATTGCTGTAGACCTACCATTGGCACCGAACTGCTTTGCGCGACCTGCAGTGCATATGATTCTATAATGGTAGAATCCCTGGGTGGCTGGATCTGAGATGATTTCCATGGAAATGACGAGTGTTAGTTGTGACAGAACATATTTACTGTTATCGGATGCAATCATCATGCAGGACGTGCTTTGCCTCGTATCTAGCAACAAGAACGTCGCAGACCTGAGGCCCTAGGACGGCCTCACGGATGAGCACCCATAAGAGACAAATGTCGTCAACGGGTATTCGGCACCATCGAGAAAGTGATGGGATATAGGGGTAGGTTAAAAGGACCGTCGCACCCGGGAAATATCAATATCATCTCGCAACGCAAAGCACCAGCAAGCGCTACTACTTTCCGACCTTACTTATCATGGCATCTTCTATCATCAATACCACAACTCCGGTTGTCCCCATTGTTGAGGACAAAATCACCCTCACAGGCCTCGCCCGCGAGCCCCTCAAGTCCAGCGGAACTCTCGACGCTTTCGAGTCTTTCGATGTCACTCCGGTCATCGGACGAGAATTCCCCAATGCCAACTTGAAGGATTTCCTGCGCGCTCCCAATTCCGATGATCTGCTTCGGGATCTTGCCATTACCAGTAAGTTTGCATCGGAGTCTTTCTCGTTGGTTCTTCTTAGACTGACGGGACGTTCCAGTCTCCCAGCGCGGTGTCGTCTTCTTCCGCAAGCAAGATGGATTAACCAACGACTTGCAAAAGGAGCTTATCCAACGACTTGGCGAGCTCTCCGGCAAGCCCAGCACATCCGGATTGCACATTCACCCGATCGCCAACTCAGGCCGGGAACACAGCGTCAAGGACGACGAGATTAGTGTAATCAGCTCGGCACAGCGTGAAAAGCTGTACAAAGACCGGAACGTGCGGAATCAGAGCGCTCGGAAAGAATGGCACAGTGACATTACCTTCGAGCCCATTCCTAGCGATTACACCCTCCTCCGTCTCACAGAGCTTCCAAAGACTGGCGGTGGTAAGAGCCCTTCCTTTGACTTCCCAGATATTCCCAGATGTAATTAATTCCCTTCTAGACACCTTGTGGGCTTCCGGCTATGAAGTCTACGACCGCATCTCCGAGCCCTACCAGAAATTCCTGGAGACCTTGACAGCAACCTATGCCCAGCCTAGGTTCAATGAGGTTGCCAAGAAAAACGACTTCACAGTTCATCCTGGTCCTCGCGGCGCGCCCGAAAACGTTGGAGACGAGCTCCAAGCTGTGCACCCTGTCATCCGCACCAACCCTGTTACCGGGTGGAAGAGTGTCTTTGCTGTGGGCTCGCACGTGCAGAGAGTCAACGGTGTCTCTGATGAGGAGAGCCGTCATCTTCTCGATTGGTTCGTGACTCTGATCGTTGAGAACCACGACCTGCAGGTGCGCAACCGCTGGCAAAATCCTAACGATCTTGGTATATTGTCCCTTCCTATATTTGTTATCAATACAAGTCTGACTTTGCAACAGCTATCTGGGATAACCGATCGGTTTATCACGCAGCAACCTGGGATTATGAGGGCCTTGGCCCGCGCACTGGTCACCGTGCTGTCGGTCTTGGAGAGAGGCCTTATCTCGATCCTAAGAGCACTGGACGACGGGAGGCGTTGGCAGGGGGGAAATAGTTGGACCGTTGGTTTATTAAATTATTTGTTCACTTTGAAATATCATTTCCTGGCAATGTTGGTTTTTCCGGTCACGAGAATGCTCTCAGTTAGTAGTTAGACGCTGTAAGAAACTTCAAACGCGTGCAAGCTCTGGCGCCACTTGGGCCCAACTTAGGGCGGCTACCATGGTGCAGGTCTGCAGAGCCGGGAGGACATGTGGATGATGTGGTATGTCGTGCATTATGCATATTAGAGAATTTCGTATGTAGTCAGGTAGAGTGAGTAGACCGATGACCATGCATTAGGTGAATGCCAAGGATAATTTACCTAAGCTTCTTTGCCACAAACTGAAGCCGAAGGCGTCCACACTGAGCCACAGCCATCGACGCATCGAGATAATCCACCGATCAGCAGCTAATCCAATTTCGGCCCAACTCCTTTTTTCTTTCTCTGCAAACAAGTAAAAACACGACCAAACCCATCCTTATGTTCTCTCTAGCCCGTCAATTCACCGGAGTCATCTCCAAGCCTCGAGTCCTCCCTCACCTGAAATCAACTCTCCCCCACCGCCTATACTCAACACGATCATCGCCACGTACACCTCCTCCCGCCCCTCAACGCAGCCGCTCCGACTTCCCAATCATCCCCATCATCCTCATAACAGCCATCAGTTCCGGCGCCTACGCCTACCTCGTCAAGGCCCGCACAGGCATCAACACCCGCCAGAACTAATAACGTGAGCATATACAATCCCTCCGACAAAACCCCCCGATCTAACCAACTCGTTTCACAGCCGGTGGTGCCCCTCCACAACGCTACACCGACAACCCCACAACTCAACCTAACCCTCGAAATCCCCAATTCCCACCCCTGAACGTCACACCTCACCATCCCTCCCAACTCACCCACCCACAACAAATCCAACCCCCACCAAAATGACAACCCCACGCTTCTCCCCGAACGACGTAACAGTCGTCTTCTTCCTCGGCGGCCCAGGAAGCGGAAAAGGCACCCAATCCGCCAACCTGGTCAAATCCTACGGCTTCACCCACCTCTCCGCCGGCGACCTGCTGCGCGCCGAACAGGTCCGCTCCGGCTCCCAATACGGCGACCTCATCCGCGACTACATCCGTGAAGGCAAGATCGTTCCCATGGAAGTCACCGTCGCGCTGCTGTCGAACGCAATGGCCGAGACGCTGTCGACCTCGCCGCCGGCTGCGGGGACAAAGGCCCGTTTCTTGATTGATGGGTTCCCGCGCAAGCTGGATCAGGCTGTTTTCTTTGAGGAGACGGTTTGTCCGTCGGAGCTTGTGTTGTTCCTGGATTGTCCGGAGAGTGTTATGGAGACGAGACTTTTGAAGAGGGGGGAGACGAGTGGACGGGATGATGATAATGCTGCTTCTATTCGGAAGAGGTTCCATACTTTTGTTGAGACTTCTATGCCTGTGGTGGAGGATTTCAGGAAGAAGGATAAGGTTGTTACGGTCAAGGCTGATCTTTCTCCTGAGGAGGTTTCACGGCTTGTTCAGGCGGGGATTGAGGCGAGGGGATTGTTGCCTCGTTCTTAGGTATTTTGTTTGTGCTTGTATATAGAAGGTGGGTGTAAAGTGATTGTGGCTTGGTTTTGACTTGCAGATAGAGATTACAATGCATTTCATCGTTTCTTGAACGGACTGTTCAGTTCGAGTTGGACCGAAACTACATGTAGAAACCCTTTCTAAAACCACATATACACCAGATTTTAGGCCGCCCGACATGGCTTTCCATTTCCGCTTTAGTGCTCACCCCTTGCCGCCTTTTGCTCACTGAGTAACACTGAGCACGTCCCTGAGTATTACATAATCATGAAACTTGCTCACTGAGCATCGGCTGATCATTACATAAGCCGGATGAACCCGCTCACTGAGCGTGACCTGAGTACTCTGATTTGCTCACTGAGGAGCCTGATCCTCCTCACTGAGCGTGACCTGAGTACTCTGACTTGCTCACTGAGCATCGCCTGATCATTACGTAAGCCGGATGAAGTCGCTCACTGAGCGTCGCCTGAGCAAAGTTGGAGCAGCTAAGTCAGCAGCTCACCTCAATAAAATGCACCACGCTCGCCCCGTCCCAATGCAGCCGTTCACCCAGCACTCTTGACCGTTGTCCCCTTAACGAAAGGCTAGCGTTATCAATGTGGCGGTCGATCCTGGTTGTTTCGCCTCTAGCTGGGAGGCAAATGCACAGTGGGCCCGCATTTGTTGGCATTACTATTCTGCGGCTATGCCACTATTCAACTCGTCAAGTCTCACATTCACATCTCTACATAGTTGCGGGAAATATCCAACCCCCAATTTTGGTTCTACAATATTGAGGAATATCTCAGAAAAGTCCAATCAAATGGTTTTTAAATCCAATTTAGTGTTTTATTCTGATTCTTTTTTCCTCTTGATTCCTAACGAACTATCGCTCTTGCTGCCGCCACTTGCTCCTAGGAACAAAGGAGTACGATTGAGCTCTAGCGACCTGGACATTCACAAAAATATTCTAGACCGGTCATGCTACTGGATGATCTACCTGCCCATGACGGAATTTGTGCCTCCTCATTTACCTGGTATTCTATCTAGCACTTAGAAATCCCTCATCATAACTAAATGAAGCCTAATAGGCCTTCCTAGGAGCTCCCAGGCCCTCCGTGCCACGACAATATGATTGGTGAGATGAGTATAGACCCTAGGAGCTCAAGTGCCGGTGATTGGAATTTGCGGGGACTGTGGCCGCTAATGCTGAGAGTCGAAAGAATATAAAAGAAACACTGATCCCTCCTAGAGTGAACATATCCAAGTTTCAAGCATTTCTCCTCGAGACTGCTCATAAATTCAAGCAACCGTCGGCATTCCCGCCGGGGTCTGTCTCTTTCCAGCCCCTCAGCCAGAGCAAAAACCTAAATATCGTGCAGATTTTCTGATGCTGCAAAGAAAACCGCCAACCTGGTAGATATCCAATTATTCCATCCGATTAGAGTTGCAAGGCCATTTCTTGCATATTACTGAGCTCTGAATCTGTTATATATGGCCAAGACCTAATGGGAAGACGTAAGTGACACTCACTATTCTACCAGGGGGAGCGCGAGAATTTGCAGGGGGCCTGTGGCTGACTGAATTTAGTAGCGTAAAATCCATTGAGATTTGAGAGAGAACAGATCCTAGCTTGATTTTTCGGTCTGATTACATGTACTAAAGCCCACAGTACTTGCACATGCTCTTTTTGTCATTTACCCAGACGCGAATGGTGTGCTTCCCCGATTGAGCTGAACCAACGATAGCCTCTTCCACGCAAGTGAGTTGATCCGCGACGCCCGTTCTTCTCCATCAAATGCCAGGCATCGACATAGACCAATGTCTGTGAGATATCTGAGCCTTTCACGAACTTGGTTTACATGTTACTTATTTAGATGAGATTTATATGGTACAATAGTACTCCTTCAGAGACTCAGAAGGTCCCAGGTGGAGTTCCGCAACCGAAAGAGACAGTTTGAAGATGCCACATATACACTTGAAAATGAGTCCTCGCCCCTTCTATCACCACTACGATAACGAATACTCTCGTAACGTTCGCATCCCTTCTCAATTGTCCCCATAATTGTCACGTGCTATGAGATCCAGGACAAAGGAAGAGTGGACAAAGCCTCATGATAGATAAAAGGCCCATCGCAGATAGTTGCTTTCCTTTTTTCTCTTTCCCTCACGTTTAGTATTCTGAATGACAGCACTCTTTTCATCAAGAATTGGCTCGTGACAATAATTCTCCGAAGCACAGCCCCCGGTGCAGTCTAGTGTGTGAGATTGGCTCAAACAGGCGATATATGGGCAAGGCGCGACAACCTACTTCCAGATGCCTAGGACATCTCAGGAGACATATTAGAACCTAGAAAACCGACGCGTGAAAGTGCAATTACGCCTTGAGACTCTATTGAAGATAGCCTGGCCATTTCGGTAATCAGGTTAGTCAGCTATGTTCTGGGCTTGTATTCGATACAATTGCGCATTATTTACCGGTGTAAGGTAATTACATTGGTTTTATTCAACCTGCATAGCCCCCGCTTTGAAACAGATAAGCCACAATACTTAGAACATCTGTAATTTCAGAGTGACATAAAACAGGTATGATCATGTATGATACCATTATCGTATGGTGCCATTGCAGCTTATATTCCTTTTGGCCTACGATATCTATCAAGAGTCATCGTATTTCACCTAATCGCTCCATCAAACGAATACCGACTCATGAACTGTGTTGCTTTGAATCTTGCTTTTGAGAGCTATTCTGGCTTTTAGAGGTCGATGTCACACCGTATTCCTCCGAGAGAATATAAATCTATATATCGATCTCAGCAAAGGATGGGGTCATCTGAATTCAATACCGAATCTTCAGTGCGAAGCTGTCCGTGTCGCCCCGGAGAACCATTCGATCGCTAGAAAGTGAGTGCAGTATTGACAGGGCCAGTCTAGTCATCTCCAAAGTGAGTGCCTCCAGGATCTTCGGGTGCATGACGCTCATATATACATAGTGTTGAGCTTTTCTGCGAACATTGCGTCGGCTTTTAAAGGCAGGAGAAGGCAGAAACCCAGGATGGACAGCAGAATGAAAATTGGGGTAGGCTGTTTGAACGGATTTCGAGTCTCGTAACTGATATTACCCAAGGACGTCATTTTCGTTGATGCAAGACCATCCAGACCCTTCCGCAGACGATCTGGCTGTGACTGCTTCCCATTTGCAGGATAGAATTAGAGATTATACTGCCATCATGGCGATCTTTGCGCGCCTTGATATCGAGAGGCTATGACCAAGATGACCTTTGAATATTCAATCAGTAGACCTTCATACATTAAGTTACACCAATTCTTGTATATTTAGTTTCAATGTCGGATTTTGCTGTTATGGTTCCAGCAATCGATAAGCAAATGTTGCCTCAATTTCCACCTGGTTAATGGAACCATCATGGAATCAGCTCTGGATTTGCTATCGCAACGTCAATCTCGCCTGTCGCCCCAATAGTTTCTTTCACTAGCTCTGTATATTTACATTATATTACACATGCCGTGGACGTCGTTGTCAAACGGGTGTGGTCAAGTGGTCAAGTGGTCAAGTGGTCAAGTGGCTGTGACGGTCTAAGCCTAGGCGGAGGGTTGCGATTCTGCCGGGCTGATATTTTAGTTGAGGCCGTGCCCCGCTTTTCCTTCCTTTCTTTCTATTCTTCAGCTTTAGTATTCTCGTAATTGATACAACAATCTTATTTTGTTTTTGATCGTGACAGTGGCCAAGTGGTCAAGTAGACATGTACGATCGCCCAGTGGCCAAGTGGTCAGTAAAGGATAAATAGCTAAGCGGCATCTGAATTCAGGACAAAACATATAATACTACGCACCATAAAATTGAAAAAGCTTCACATAGCGGCAAGAAAAATGACCATATGGAGGATGACAAAGCTATCTGCCCAACAACGCAGGGTGGGGCAAAGCAAAAACGAGTCGCATCTTCTTGGCACCATCAATTAACAACCCTCAAAACGCCACCGGACATTGTTACTTTTGTCTCTGGGATCTTACTATCTCAGGAGACATTCTCATTATTGAAATGCCAAGGGGGGGGGGTGTACCGTACGAGCAGAATGCCAAGGTTGCTGAGATACATACAATAATATACAGAGAGATAAAGTCAAAGGAACAAAACAGCAAAGTAGGGCTGGCTACTGCTCTGGTCAATAAAGTGGCTGGGAAGTCGGAAAATTAATTTTTGGCAGGAAAGTGCGGATAGCTTTTCAAGTTAATTGAAAGGTTGATTGCATGGAGCAACTAGAGATTTATAACAATAAACAGGTAATTAAGTGATGGCAGGGAGAGTGGAATGTAAATCCGATGAAATGAACAAACAATCTGCTCAGCCGAGGTTTAAAGTAAACAGTTGTTTGTAGTTACTCGTTTTGCACACCATCCATCACAATTCTCTGATGTCTTAGTGTGACCAAACAAATCAAATTGTGAGGTCAGACCGGTCGAATTACTGTAAAAAATAATTGTTTGCATAGGAATTGGTTGACCAGGTTAACTACCCTATCAAATCACCGCTCCCCTCAATCGCCTATCCAATCTGGCTAAAACCTATTGAATTACCAGCCCCCAACATCCTCTGTCAGCAAATCTTATTTTTCCTCCAGCCATAATGAAATGTTACTCTTGACCAAGGATAGCCACTTCCCAGTGTGTATTTGTTTAATCCATGGCATGTTCGCGTTCCCACTCGTCGAAGATATGATTATGCAGTCGGAGGAAGCAATTGAAGCACCTCCATCCTGTCCAGTAAGAGTTTACTGTATCAATCACTAACAGCCAGCAAAAATATTGAGAAAGGATGAGATCGAGCAGTTCAAAATTACAAGAACACATTTAAATTAAAGATGCGGATGGCGCCGTTTACTTGAATTGACCCTATCAAGTGGGGTCATTTGACTCCCAGGAACGAGGTTAGAGCACCAGAACCCGCACTCCGTTTATAGTGCACTCACCCTTGTCACCCCCAGTTGCGCGACAGTAAAGCGGCGCTCACCAATTTCTCACCCCGGCGACACCCACCGAGCTACTGGCCGCACATAAGCCACACCGTACACGCCGGTGAGCTAGTAGTTGGTGGGTGACCACCAGTGAATCCTCACTGTTGTATGTTTTTGTTTTTGTTTTTGCTTTCTATTTTTGACAATTCATTGAGTCCTGGTCATAATTCAGCCAGACAAGCTAAAAGTACCTGTCAAGTAACCATGCCTCTTGAATGGTCTATTACTCTGAGCGGTAACCCTGGTCCGCCTATCCTACAACCCTCCAGAGTCCACACCCTTACAATCCAGTTCACTCAGCCACGTCTTAAATATAATACTGCTGACTATGCTACCCAGTACATACGACCATAGGGTGTGGAAAACAGGGCTTCCCGTCCGCTCAGCCGTACTTAAGCCACACGCCGGTGAGTTAGTAGTTGGGTGGGTGACCACCAGCGAATCCTCACTGTTGTATGTTTTTGTTTTGTCTACCTTTTCTTTGCCTTTACTGTTTGCTCTTTCAAGATTGTCATTTTCTGGTAATTTGGCTTTCTTCAATCTCTGTCGGCACTTGAGGAAGTACAGCAATTCCAGCATTTCTTCCCTCTCTCTCTCACAAACTTTTCTGAAGATGCACTAGCAAGAGCGAGAAAGCCCGGACTTGACCCGTCATTAAAGTAGACACACTGTAGTGAACTGACGATCCCTTATTTCCGCAGCAAATTCATGTTCATCCTGAAAGGTACTGCAAGTCTCCTTTCCTTCCTCATGATCGATGCCACAATATTTCATTAGCCTTTGACCGAAACTTGGCTCATTGCATGCTTTTCCCTAAGCTGGTATGCGAATTGGGCTGCACCAAAAGCCAGCCGAGATGAATGCAATAGTCAGCGTAGTAAGACGTTGTTGTTAATCGTGCATAATCTATAACTAGACAAGACACAAAAGTATCTTGGCGGGTTTGAATTGCAGAATGTTAGCTGAATTGTCCATGTTGGAACCATCGTAACCGCCAAGAACATTGCCTTCGTCTGATCTGATTTTATGTACCTAGTAAGCAGCTTCGTGTTTGAGGTCATCACTAGAATACATCTAAATTCCACATTCTCCAAGTACATTGCGAACGGGCTCACTGTGCGCCACCTGCGCGTGGTAGAAAACATCTCGTGAACAATCACTTAGTTACTAGACAATGCCGAACACGCAGGTTGCAAATGTGGAGGCCTGGAATATTGGATTGAATTAATACTAAAATTTTGGTTGTAATTGACCTGATATTATCTACTCCGAGACATCACTATTCCGGCTTCGTCGTGAAGAAGCTGAAAAACGTGTCTCCAAAAAGACAGATGACTCTCAACTGGCTGGTGAAGCTGGAAATACTGGAAACAAGTACCATAAGGTCTATGTTATCCCGCCTGCTCGTGGTGTCTTCCGATACATCTTGTATCCGCACTACGTCTTCGAATGGCTCGAGTGGACAGGATTTTCTCTCGCCGGTACGGCAGTAGCGCCTTTCTCCGCTTTGCCTGTGTCTGCGTCTTCCTCGGTGTCTTCTGTCGCTATCGCTCCTCCGCTGCGTCTTGCACCCTGGTTGATACCAATGGCTTGGGCTGCTGGTAAACTTTCTGTCCCCCTCCCTCTACCCGCTGTGATCTTTGTTGTCAATGCTGTTACAAACATGTTGCCGCATGCGCGCTGGGGTCGGAAGTGGTACGTTGAGAAGTTTGGGGAGAAGGCTGTTGCTGGTCGGGGAGCTGCTGTTCCAGGATGCGCGTGGTTGTGAGAATGGAATTGTCTTTGGAAGTTCCATTCTGAATTTAGTATGACAACTAGTGCATGTAACGTAAGGCCCGCTTTACAAAAACATCCACCAACTAAAAAACCAAAGAACTAGTGGCTTACGCGTCCACGCTTGAATCCTTGTCTCTCTTCGTTCCCACAAGACTTATCTGTTACACATGTACCGATAATCTTCAAAACATTAACCTAAAACTTGTTGCCATCTCACTCTCCCCACATATGATAGTACACACGAAAAGACAGTGTAGCAAAGCATTGACTAAATCCAATTCGTTAAAACCTAACAGTCACGGATACGAAATTTCGTCGGTGTATCCCCTTGATTCCGCCAATCCGCAGCCTTGAAAGGCTCCGATTCCTTGAGAGCGAGACAGACCCGCTTGACATCAGGCACGAAGTCTAGATCCCATCTGTACATCAGAGCCTGATCAACAGCGGGGACCAGAACCACATCAGCCATGGAGACTGATGGCACCGAAAGAGAAATTCCCCTCTCCAGCCTGCTCGAGCAAATTCTCATACGCTCGAAATTCACCAGTAAAGACCTGTTTAACGAAATCGACCTGATCATCGAGCTATCCTCGAACGGATTCCACCCGCTGCGCTATGCGAGATTTCATTGGGGGCTGCGTATCAATAGCGATAACATTGACTAGGTCTCGCACCAGCACCCGATCCTGCATTGCGGGAGGATACAGTGGTGCAGTATCCCGGAACCGTGCCTCGAAGTATTCCAGAATCGCCTTGGATTGGCGGATAGTGGTTTTTTCACCGTTCTTGGTTCGGCAGAAAAACAATCTTTGAGGATTGATATGTAGTGCTAATAAGTCTTATCAATGACTACCGACAAATAAGGAGATGAAATGAAAACCTGATTGTTGAGATATAAATGGAGAATATTCGCATGTATCTATTTATCCGGTGGTTTGGGGTGGGGCTTGCTTGTGGGCGGCTCGCATGTGAAATACGTTGATCCAACCTTGGTGGGAAATACCGACTTATATGACGTCATATACATGAAATCACATGTCAATATGCTAAATTCAACAAAGGCTCTCCAGACCAAAAAAATTTGTTGAGCAGGCCATTGTTCTCTATATAACTCTGCTTTTTCTCTACCATGTAACCATCAATATATATTATATAGACACGTTATCAAAAGTCACCATGATTGGAACATCTACAGCTGAGTACTTCTTTATTCGGATTTGCATCCTGTTTCTTCACAATATTGCACCAATCAGTGTTTTATACTGCATTCAATTACTGGTCGTTCAATTCTTTCATCTGCCAAATTATGCTGAACGCACACCCTACGCTGTCCAAATTTGGCTCACTGCAGAGGCAGTCTTTTTTACAACTGTCTACATACCACTTACATACACTCTCTACCATTCTCCTATCTGCCACAGGTCTTTGTCTGCGGAGTTCAGAGAGAACTTGTTTAGGAAGTGCAATAAGTCTGTGCCAAATCTGGAGAAATACCTCAGCCAGTGGCTTATGGTTTCAGATGCCGAATGCATAAAGCGCGATAACGTGAAAGACTTTATCAGATGGTCATTGTTTGGACCCGAACATACCCAGGAGCAAGACCAGCAGAATGAGCGGGAAATTGAGGCCTACACAACAGAACTTGAGAAGCTGATTGGACGAAAACTGTCATCGGGAAGGATAGATGTGAAAGGCCTAGGACGGCTTTTAAATGAAGCAGGTGGCTCACATCGAAGTCTGTTATGGTATGGTGTTAGTTATCTCTCTCTCTCTCTCTCTCTCTGTGTGTGTATGACATAGCTCTTTCAAACTAACATTATTAAATTCACTTTAGTGCGTCTTTGTGGTTGACACAATAATGTACTGCACGATGCTATACAATGGATTTCACTTCTATCGCAATTCGCTCTCGCGATTCTTTACCCTCTTTCCGTTTCGCCCTCTCACGATACTCACGGCCTACCGATCCCCGGCGCGGCATCTCACATACTGGCATCGACGGCATACGTCTAAGAAACGGCTACCGGTACTATTCATACATGGTATCGGAATTGGCTTGTACCCTTACACGATATTTCTCCGAGACTTAGTTGAGCAACTACAGGCGGGAACAACCGCCGATAGTGAGGTCGGCATCATCGCACTTGAAATCATGCCGATAAGCTCTCGGATAACCCATCCTGCTCTCGAAAAAGAGGTGATGGTGTGTGAGATCATGGAGATCATTCGGTATCATGGATGGAGCAAGTTCGTGCTTGTGTCTCATTCATATGGTTCCATAATCGCTGCACACCTTCATAAGTCCGATCAGTTTGCCCCGCTCATCGGGCCTACGGTCTTCATCGATCCGGTATCATTCCTTCTTCATCTACCTGACGTGGCATACAACTTCATAGCCCGCCCGCCAGCAAGGGCCAATGAATACCAGCTATGGTATTTCGGAAGTCAAGACATAGGAGTTGCGCATACGTTGGCGAAAAGATTCTCCTGGATTGACAACATCATTTGGAAGGAAGACTTTGGGATAAAAGCCGAAAAAGACCAACACGCAGGTAGAAATGTTACAGTTGTTTTAAGTGGGAAAGATTTGATCGTGGACACCGAGACAGTGGGACAGTACTTGATGGGTTCATCAGAAGTCCGGGCAATTGACAAAGAAGCAGCACAGCCATGGAAGAATAGGCCCTGGATTGGATACGGCCTTGAGCTGCTGTGGTTTGAGCAGTTGGATCATGCTCAAGTTTTTGATTTTGGGAATACTAGGCAGCCAGTTATTGAAGCGATCTGCGCCTATTCGAAACAAGGCTGAGGCTGTCGTGCTCGACCGACATATTCGTCTATGATTACAAAGTACAGGAGGAAATACGGTCTCGATACTTTTTAACAAAGCGTGTATGATGCGCCGGTTCGAAATCAGAATATTGTCAACGCGTTTTAGATGCTCGTAATAAAGTCACTGTGACCCCTAGAGATTTTGTACCAAATACTGTTACGACGAATGCCGCCACCGGTGGCGGACGCAGCCTGGGGCTGTCGATGGCAGAAGCACTGATCGAAGCCGGCGCAAAAGGTAAATATCCAGTTCCCCGAGCTCAATTCTGCAATATTGTTATAACATCGGGATAAAAAGTGTACTGCTTGGACCGCCTCGAATCACCACACCCAAACTTTATGGTCGCCAAGGAGAAGGCTTGTAATGAGTACGGGGGAAGCCTGGAGTACGATCGACTATGGACGGCGTGAGTGAGACGTGTAAAAGCTACCTATTCTGTTATCCATTTATTATATCACAAAGCATGTATCAATCTGTTTCGCTTATTGGTAAATAAGTCTATCGAAGTATTGATCCTGGGAAAAACAAGCTGAATTATGCAATCTATAGTATATATTCTTTAGATGGATTCATCATAAATAAGTAAGGTAGTTGTGCGCTCTAAGTTAATGAGATGCAATGTAGTCCGCCGCTGGGAGGACATCCATTCCATGGAATGGAACAAGCTTGGTATAAGCTCGGCACTAATGTTGATTATCTACACTTTCCTGCCTTACATTTCAGACAGTAAGTCTGATAGTCATCACGAACTTGATGACTCGAACTATTCTCCAATTTCTATATTCTTCTTGCAATATATAGCGCGACAATTCAAGTCCGCGCTCCTGGTACTATCAAGGGCAGTATCAGCCGTAATTCAACCATTGTTCGGTCTATTTCTATGGAAGAGGTATAGTCTACTAACATGACCCATAAAACAATATGTCGGCAGCACTCCCACCCAAAATAGCCAAGAGAACACAAAATGGATAATATCACGCGTGTAGGCAATGGAATTGGTCAATCAGCAGAGCGGCCAAATCTGGAATATTCAACCTATTTCCATCAACTGGCCCCTTATTCCGTGTCTTGAGATAATGCCGGATCAAAAAAGATCCAACTAGATACATCCGGCCCGGGGCAAAGTGAGTTTCAGCCAGCTCCTGCTTGCACGCAATTGTCTTCATTGAGTCGTTTTGAGTCCGTTATTCGAGCTCAGATTGTAATAATGATAGGTGCGCATGAAGAAGCGAAATCCATCATGGATTGCGATGAACAGCTTGGCTCAATCTCTTCAGCTTGGGCCAGCCTCGTCTCTTCAAATTTTGAATTTTAGTCAAAAGTTGACTCGTGTCCACTAATCGTAGCCGAGATTTCTTGATAGGGAACGTAATCTTGCAATCTCCCGTTCTTCCCTGCGGAACTTGAGTAGACTGTGTTCGGGCCAAAAGATTCGACACCAAAGTCATCGGAGGAAATGCTAGGTCCAAAGGTGGACGGTGAAGCTTGGGCATTGTCGCCGTCAATTTTCCCACTGGCCGCTCTGTTTCATTCTCGACGGCAGTGGTATAATTCACTGGGGAGGTGCCCGAAACGAGTAAAAACAGGATCATGCAACTAATGTAGCTTTCATCGGAGATTTGACTTCGCCCATTTGACAGCTTCTTCGTTTGTAAAGCGGTACCGAGACTTTGCTCAATCAAGTGATTTTCAGAATCCATGGCCTGGCTGGCGCAGATACCGTGAGCTCCCACTTGCGCCGTGGGTGTGGTACCTATTGTGTATGTACTGACCTTACTGCAGGGGACTAGCAACCTTATATAATGACCGATCATGAGATAATAACTGAAACGAGGTTTGAGTTTGGCAGTACATTATAATGTCGCCCGGCCAGCATTGTCGATTTATGAGATTACTTGTATAGTTGCGCGCCCTTGAGGATCAACTAAGTGAGGATCGTTCTGGCAGGCAGCAGAATTGGACGCTGTGTAGCCTCGCTATGGGAATGGCAATGGCCATACCAGCCCGACGCCACCGATCTTACATTGATTTTCCCGTGACTATCCTCACCATCTTCACTCCTTTCATTGTCAAATAGATCCGTTGCTTGGACTGAATTTCGTTGCAAATTTATGTGGTAGGCATAGGTATTTTTCTGTCCTCCAATGCAAATGATTGGGCGATTATCTAACCTACAAAGAAAGGGTGAAAATGAAGCATCCATATCCCGATGTCAACCAAGATACCGAGACAGCTGGCCTTAGACCCACAGCACCAGGTATTTTGGATGGGTGAGACAGGTCAAAGAAAGTTGGAAGTGGTCAAAGTTGTGAGATGACGATGAAGATAACAATGACGTGGGAATACAAGGCTTGATTGGGTGGTTCGGTCCACCTGAAGAACCCACACTCGAGTCGG
Source organism: Penicillium bovifimosum (assembly GCF_028826915.1). Classification (NCBI taxonomy): domain Eukaryota; kingdom Fungi; phylum Ascomycota; class Eurotiomycetes; order Eurotiales; family Aspergillaceae; genus Penicillium; species Penicillium bovifimosum. The sequence continues at coordinate 767,576 of NW_026622717.1, read as the reverse complement.
AAACGTCATTTCGCGGGGTGGTACGCGTTACCTGGAGCATCCTTCTGCTGTCAATTTTTTATGCAGTTGTAAGGAGCTGCATATTTGTTAGAGGTAACGTGACCTCGCCTGCTCCCGCACACATTAGCTAGCCTCACCTGTAGATATCTCTCCACAACTAGACGCATACGATATTATCCAGAGCACTCTACAGCTCCACAGTAGACCTCTCCTATCAATATTGTAAAAGACCAAAGGCTTCTTTTCATCTTCACTTGCCTCTGCTTCGCATTGGGAGATACAAACCCCACGAGCCTCCGCTACTATATCTAAGTTGATTCTCTGAGCGGTTCCAAACACCGTTGGAGTACGACAAGAATCGAGGGCTTCAAACGAAGCGTGCATAGCTGGGTCCATAGTGCTGTGCTGATTCTCTCCTCACCATAACCTCTCCATTGCACACTTTCCCACGGTACCAAAACCGGCAACAACACCAGCAACACAGATCGGAAGCACTGCTAAATCCAACGAAATCATGGACGAGAAGGATGAAGCAGACAAAGGTAGACTTCAAAATGAGCGTGGTCTCCCACATGACACAACAGAATTACACCAGGACCAGGCTGTGTTTGACAAATCTGAAGATGGCAAGCTGGAGCGAGGCGAGACAGAAATTCTTCAAGGACAGGGTCATGGAGTGAACACGTCGCAAGCTCCATCGGGCGAACAAGGCCCAAAATACAAACAGGGTAACGCAAATCATGGGAAGGTGGCCGATTCGGAACGAGAAGTCACCGATCCTATTACACATCTTCCAGTCATGATACATGACTTTACAAGCCAGGAGCTCAAGAATGCTCTTGATACAATGCCCCCGACTGGCAGCCAACAGCCACGAGAGAGCGACGTTGGAGAATATCGGAAGAGCAAAATTCAGTCAGATAAAACTCTGGAGGGCGAAGAACCGCATGAGGGGTTATTTGCTTCAAGCTACGAGTATGCGAAAACCGAATTGATCAGAAAATTCCGATTCGCAGTCAACGCCGGAATGGCAATTATTCTCTTGCTCATGGCACTGAGTCTTCTTTTCGTGCAATTCTTCGACGTCAGCAAGAAGTCATCGAGTTCCGATGAGGTCAGCCAAAGACCGCACGCTACTGTCATGCTGGTAACAATTACCTTGGAAGCAGTTGTGTTCGTATTCGGGGTATGGGTCTTTCGCCGTTGGGTAGAAAGCAAAGTTGACGACTTCTGGGAGGGCCAGGTCCGGAAAAGTAAGATGCAGGGGGGAGAGAGAATGCAGACACTCATACACCTGAGTCAACAGAATGGCTGAATTCTCTCCTGGCATCAATATGGCCGCTGGTCAATCCAGACCTGTTCGGAAGCTTGGCAGATATTCTGGAGGATTCCATGCAAGCCAGTCTACCCAAGCTGGTCAACATGATAAACATTGAAGACCTAGGTCAAGGAAGCGAAGCACCTCGCATCTTGGGGGTACGATGGCTTCCACCTGATACAACTGCCTACTCGATCTCAAGCTACAGTAATGTTCACAGGGAGAGTGACTCCCAAGAAAGCATATTGTATAAAGATCCCAACAGTCAGCGGCAGAACCAGGACCACGGCCAGTGCACCAAGTATGCACCGCAAAAGGAACAAGAAGATCTCATGAAAGTCGTGGAATCCGAGGAAGGAGACTTTGTCAGTCTCGAGGTTGCCTTTGCGTACAGAGCGAGGCCTGCTGCTAGTGACTTCAGTACGAAGGCTAAGAATGCTCACCTCTTTCTGGCCATGTATTTACCGGCAGGTATACGCCTTCGTAAGTATTTCTGTCCTCTTATTTCGAGTTTTTGGTGACATACAAGCTCATCGTCTTTTCTTTAGCCGTCTGGGTTGGCGTGGAAGGCATCGTGGGGATGCTCCGTCTCCGACTCCAACTCATACCTGACCCTCCTTTTCTCTCTCAAAGTACTATTACTTTCATGGGGCAACCCAAGGTCAACCTATCGTGCATGCCCATGTTCAAGCATGGGCTTAACATCATGAATCTTCCGATTATTTCTAGCTTCGTTCAGACTTCGGTAGATGCCGCAATAGCCGACTATGTCGCTCCCAAGAGCTTGACGCTCGATCTAAAGGACATGATTATGGCGGAAGACTTTAAGAAAGACACGACCACTCACGGTGTGATTGTCGTCCGGATCAAGCAGGCCACAGGACTCAAGGGAAGTGATACGGGCTTGTTTAGGCTGAAGAAAGGGTCTATTGGTTCGTATGTCTCCGTCAGCTGGACCAAGTTCGGAAAGACTGTGTGGACGACCAGAGTGATTATGTCGGAAATGGAGCCGAGCTGGGACGAGACTGGCTATATTCTTATCGGGCCTAAAGAGTTGAATGCACAGGAAAGACTAAGTGGGGTTTCTATTCGCTCTTTCATTGCGTGTTCGGGATCTAACTTTGACAGGGGTGCAGCTATGGGACTCCAATTCGTCCGCAACTGACGACGATCTAGGGTTTATAGATATTGGACTCAACGAGGTCATGCAAAACCCTCGCACGAATGGAAAGATGTGGGTTCGACGAGACAAGTTACAAAAAATCAGTACCAAAGGGGATATACCATGCACTCTCGATTGGAGCTTGGGTTACTGCTCTAAAAGAGGATTTCAACCAACTCAGCTTGATAATCATGATGCCGAAAGCATCGATGATCCCAAGAACAATTTGGTAGCAGGAGGGGCGACAAAGAAGATGCTAGAAGCAAGGAAAGAAGAATTTCATGAGATTGAACAGCAGGAAATGCAAGATCCTAAGGTAAAAGCCATTGCACTGAAGTGAATTTGTCTTTATACTTACTGATTCTGCGCAGGCCAGAGAAGATGAGCTAATAATCTCATCTCCACCCTCCCCCGATTATCCTAGCGGCATATTCGCAATTCAGGTTCATCAAATTCTTGGCCTAGGGATTGAAAAAGTGAAGAGAAAGCAAGTGGATGGCGTTTTCGAAGACGAAGGCCAAGCAGGTGACGACCTGCTCAGCAGCTATTGCGCTATTATCTTGAATCAGCAGAAAATCTTCAAGACGCGGACGAAACCTAAAAGTGCAAACCCATCTGTATGTCTCCTTCTTTATGAGCCTATCCCAGTCGTCCCTTTTTCAAATCGTTTACGACCTTGCATCGGAACAAAATCTCCTGGTGTACAGGGATTGGCCGTTTTGTGGATGGGTCTTCACGTGAACTTTGCACGCATGGAACAGACTTGCTGTTATTTATCCACAGTGTGGTACTGAACTGACTCGAGTACAGTTCAATGTTGGGGCAGAACGATTCATCCGCGACTGGCGGACTACAGAGGTGATACTTTCAGTGCGTGATATGCGCATGCATGGACACGACCCTTTGGTTGGAATGGTTGTCTTGCCACTCGCAGAGACCTTCAAGCAAAGATCTCAAGTCAATGATTATTTCTCGTTATCCGGCGGCATTGGTGAGTTTGCACTATTTATACGTCCGTTCCGACTAATTTATCGTTGTAGGTCATGGTCGTGTTCGCATCTCGATGATATTTCGATCGATACAATTACAAGCCCCTAGAGAACTTCTAGGTTGGGAATACGGCACTCTTCAGATTACGCACATTATCAATTCGGACGACTTGCCCGATTATTACAAGGGACTTGGACTGAAACTACATACTTCAGTCCAGAGCGATGAAATGAGGGTACAACTTGATGGCTGGAGTGGCAATTATGGTCAGCCCGTTGAATTGGCGGTACAACAGCGTTACTGCTCCAACCTTGTTGTTGAGTTCCAAGAAAGCAATCGCATCCACCATCATATTCCAACCTTCGCTATTATGTGGCTCAAAGATATCCCGGATGACGAGGAGAAGACGATGACCTTGCCAGTGTGGAAAGGTAACCTCAAGCGAGCAGAAGCTAACTGTGAGCGGGAGAACGGCGCGAAACTCGGGCACATAGAAGTGCACCTCAGATTTCGACCCGGCATCAGCGACCACCACAAGAAGCTTGCCTCTAAAGACAGGAATCTAGAGGACGTCATGGAAGTCCTTGGTATCGCAAACGATGAAAAAATCAAGATTTCTTTAGAGGACGCTGCTTTCAAGAGTCATAATAGCAACTCAAACCATGCCGATGGCCATGGACTTGATTGGCTTCAAATGGCTCGCCAGGAACATGGAGGCAAGCTACGTCGAACTACTCATAAATTCATGCCGTGGAAGGTGGGTCTATTCTCCGATATTCAAGACATTACCAAAGCTAATCTTCTTCAGAGTGCTCGTACATAACAGCTTCGGGACAGGCTTATTCATCGTTCACCCAATTCCCCGTAGTATTAGCATGGTATTCCGGGCAGACTCGGAGGTACAGTGTTGTGTATAGACCCCTGAGATCGTTCAACGGATGTAAGAACCTTTAATCAATCATCTGATTTATTGGACCTTGGACATGTTCAGTACTAGCCAGTACATCAATTCTTCGCCCTCACATTGTATATAATTTGGATGGAGGTTTTGGGCGAAAAGTCGCATCAATTGATACTGCCCTACATCTTATTCATCTCAAGGCCGAATTGTTCAATTTTGATATCAGACTGAATCTAGTCTACTTATCTCTGTGACTAGTTAAGATTCTCGGGATGTGATTGGTGGAGAATATCATGTAGACAAAAGTGCCCTTGCCATATTAGGACTAATGGGGGTGGTACTATCGACCGTTGGGGGGTGTCCCCAAACCTTGCCTTATGCCATACTCGAGGTGGACAAGGTCAGCAAAGGAAGCCTCATAAGGCATCTATTAATATAGTTATGATGTATCCGCACCTGGACAATAATGCAGCGGCAGTTGTGATAGCCGTGGCTATGATAATCTTAGGTCCTTTGTCGACATCCGGCAGGCCTAATCCTCCAGGATGAGCAATATCCGTCATGGCTGTGTCGATGTTTGTTGAGAACTGGACGTTGGAAGGAAGAGAACCGCCCAAGGATTAAACCAGAGGGGATATATCGAGTACTCGGCGTTACTCTTTTTATTTCGGCCTTCATAGATACAAGTCAAATCACCGTTTATTGTGGCGGCGAAAGCCATGGAAAGCAGTTGAATTGAGTTTGGGCTTTATACATCGTCAATGGCCTGATTTGGCCTCAGGGGTTCCGACGATGCTGCCATCGCCATCAACTACCTGCGTCAGGTACCAGTCATGATGGAGATAAAAAGCATGAACTGGCTGTCGGCGTTGCAGCATATAAACCACGCCAATTCGAGAACAATGCTGTACTCCCGTGCAGACGAGGCTCCATATTCCCCCGCAGAACCCCGAGATCCAGGATATCCAACTGAAATATGAGAAACATGGCCAATGAAGAGCGATGGTGCCATCGGCCCGAAAACCATTTAGACCATAGATTTGACCTCGGATCTGATGGAAATCCACATTCGGAGAATTAGTGGGGGTCAGGGGTCTTTTGTGGTAATTGATCAGAGCTCGCCTAGGATACCACCTGACTCCTAACTCCTGAGCAGCTATGGTAGAAGGTACATCTAGATTCACCCGAAACCAAATTGACTGCTGGTGATCGGGTTCGCCTCAGGAGATGTGCCAACTTCCAAGTCGCCAAGAAATAGGGCTGCACGAGGTGGCGGCCGATGTGACTGGTATGCTTTGGGCATGCAGGTCGGTTGGGACTGGGACCTCCCGGTATTCAAACCAAGGGACGGTCCGGAGCTCCATCGGTTTTGAATGGGAGAAGTAATGATCATCCCAAATGGCCATGTTCTAACCCCAAAGACCTGCAGAAATGTCCCATCTGTGGGGCTTAAGCGAAGCGGGACATGGGCCGATGCCCTAAAACAGTGGCTAGCTCCGGGGCCTCTCAATTCCGCTACGGGGATGCTCAAAAGATAGGCCTCTGATTGACTCGATATCTTCCAAGCGGAGTCAAAAGAGAGAACTAGTTTAGTTTGCTGATCGACATTTCGTTGCAGGGGTCCTTCTTCAGCTCCATAAAGCAACAAGCAAACCCCCAAAGCACGTTTCCCCTCGAATCTTTCTACCTCGGAGTAAATAAATCATGGTCGCTCTTTCTCTCCTCGCTCTGGTGGCTTTGTTTACACAGGTACCACAGGCATTGGCTGCTCCGACCACGAAAAGTGCCGTGGCTCCCGTGGTTTCTTCCACTTCCCCCGCTGAGAACCAATTGGACAGCTTGGCCGGCTTGGCATATGAACATATCCTCGAGAATATCGAGGCTGATTTTGATCTCGAGAAGCGCAGCGGTTGTTCAATAAGAAACCTGCGCATTCGTCGCGATTGGCGCACTTTCACCCAACCCCAGAAAAAGTCTTATATCAACTCCCTGCTATGCTTGCAGAAGCTGCCTTCGCTCACTCCCCCGGAGCAGGCCCCTGGTGCCCGATCCCGCTACGATGACTTCGTCGCTACCCATATCAACCAGACCACCACTATCCACTACACCGGAAACAGAGTTGGGTTCGTTGGCGAGGACACGCATTGCCGTGCTGAACCCGCGGTACCGATCTTTAAGTTCTGGGTAATGAGTCCATGGATATGGAATAGCCTCAATAGCGTCCCGATAATAAGTGGCTCTAGAGTGCAGCCAACCACGAGGAATGGGGTAATTAAAATTTTCCGGGAAAGCACGGATCATAGGGGTCTGGTAAAGCGGGGTGATGAGGTTGCCGTGGGCAGCGGGTGTGATGGTGACTCTCTTTAGGGCAGGAAGCTGCTTAACGCCGAACGCGAACGCTTCCAGATCACTCTGACTGGCAAGAACATCCTTCTGTTGACGCAGCAACTGCTGATAATGTTGCCAGTGCTCCTTCAGCGAAGGGTGAGCGAGAACCTGTTCTCTGCGCGGGATATGGTCAGGCCTGTCCAAATCACGATCTTTCCGGCATTTCAGAGAGTAAAGGGTTTCTTCACAAGCGTTTTTGAACCATTTCGGACACCCATCTCCCTCTTCATACTCATGGAGCTTGATGATGCCCTCTTTGCGTTGAGTAGAGTATTCCGCAGCCCATTCTCTGTGATTATCCGGTTCATCCTCGTCCGAGAGCAATTCATGTCCATCATCGTGTTCCACTCGTGCTGGACCCCGATGCAAGCGCGCCTCATCCCATATAATCTCGTTGACCTGATGGCGGTACTTGTCGTGTGATGCAATGTTGCGGAAGACCTCTATGTTGAGGGGGTTGGCGGATAAGAAAACACGATTGAATCGAAGAGACACTGCATGGATGAATTGCTTGCATGTCAGACGCAAAGATTTGATGTCGGCATTGGATAGATGTGACTCAATGCAGCCCCAGAGCTCCAGGGGTAGCGCGGGGGGACTGGTATAAGCCATACTGTGGTCTGTGATTGCTGAGCGTTAGCGAAGCACCGCCCTGGGTCACGGGATTTAAATCAACACAGTACGGAGTACCCGGCATAATAACTCCCCACCGCCTGTGTATGCTGGGTACTACTTACGGCAAAAAGCCGTTTCAGCTCGTTGGAAGAGGTAGGCGGTGAAATGCCACTGTCACCGCGTTTTCATAAGCGCCGCTGAGGGAACTGAGGTAAATCTAGCTAAATGGAATGATACTTCCCAGTCCCCAAGTCCTTAGTCTACTTCCAGTTGAAGTTCAAGTGACAGCCACCCAGAATGAGAAGACCTATGGAGACAGTCGGTTCAGACACCCCACATTCAACCACAAACATAGTTGAGCCTGAGGGTAGAGCAATATAGAGACAGCTGTTCAGATTCTGCAGTTGTGTGAAATCGAGTCCAAATCTCAGATCAATTATGGCGCAGTCGTCGCCCGTGAGTGGCCCGTAATACTCGCCACAGCTCTCAGTACTACCGCTCTGTGTTGGTAGAGCTGCTGTTGCTGTTATAGGGTAGATGGGTCTGCACCACTCGTAGTCCATACCCACGCAACAACAATGGGACCTCTTCTTTCCCTTCTTGTCTTTAGTATCGGTGCAAGACCCACAGTCTTTACATCCAATTGGGCCCTCAGTTGCGCCCCCGGGACCCTGATCCACTCCAACACGTTCTAATCGAGGATCTCACTTGCAGTCGGCGGCTTAGACTTGACTTTTAGGTCCGGCGTTGAAGTCCCCGACTCCCCGGGAAAGGCTATGTATTCACCGGGATCCTCGCGGATCGCGAGACTGGTTTCCTGAACCTCTTCGGGGAGACTACCTAGAGGAGTTGTTGACATTCTCATCACCAAGGATACATTTGGAGTCATAACTGGTGACATAGTTGGGTAGCAGACAGCTCCACGGCCGGGTGCTTGCTATTTAAAGTGTGATGAACAAGAGCACGACCAGAGTGGTACATGTGGATGTTCAAAATCGGGCTCCCTTGCATCCCTCAGCACACCAAATCCAAACTTGATGTCATCGCCTGGGAAACACTTAAAAGGGATTTATTCCTTCACCGTAGACAAAATCCTCTACCTCCTTTTGAATCCATATACCGGATTGATGGAATGTGTTCATGATTGGATTTGGCACACCGATGGTAATTTTGGGTCTTGATCCCGCATCCCGGTCTCCCCACAACTCGCTCTCCGATACCATTCGCCTGATTTCGGCCAGCATACTATACCAGTCTTCAAGGTGAAAGAAGTGCAGCATACTAAGTTCAATGGAACGAACAGATCTTGGTAGCGTCTTGAGGAAAGAGACACAATCATCCTGTGAGATAAGAAGGCCGGAGAGTTCAAAATGGCGCAGTTTCGACCATTGTTCCACAGGCACAATGCTCTGTAATGGGATCAGTGGATATTCGCCGTTATAGTGGAGAAATCGATCATATGTTGTATGCAGCCTGAATTCTTCCAGTCCTTTTGCTTCACCAAGTGCCCGGCGCAGACGCCCATTAAGCAGTGGTCGCCAGCATGCTTCGAGGTCTTCCTCGCGTTCACCACCGACAAGCAAGGCAATATCCAGACGGCGGAAGCCCGGCTTCTTAAGCACGGTAACGAAATGGTCGTACTCTTCGCAGGGCTCGTCGAAGATTGTGCAGTTGATCCCGGTGGGCATAAAGGTGGCAGTCATCACCAGCACAGAAACAGAGTTGGGTTCGTTGGCGAGGACTCGCATTGCCGTGCGGAACCCGCGGTACCGATCTTTAAGTTCTGGGTATTCATTTCACCTATATAGAACAGGATCAGGGCCGTCGTCCATGTCTCTAGAGTGCAGCCAACCACGAGGAATGGGGTAATTAAAATTTTCCGGGAAAGCACGGATCATAGGGGTCTGGTAAAGCGGGGTGATGAGGTTGCCGTGGGCAGCGGGTGTGATGGTGACTCTCTTTAGGGCAGGAAGCTGCTTAACGCCGAACGCGAACGCTTCCAGATCACTCTGACTGGCAAGAACATCCTTCTGTTGACGCAGCAACTGCTGATAATGTTGCCAGTGCTCCCTCAGCAAAGGCTGGTCGAAAGCCTGGTATCTGCGCGCGACCTGGCCGTCCCAATGGAACCGGTAACGCACATTCGAAAGGGAACTATAACAAGCGTTTTTGAACCATTTGGGACACCTATTTCTCTTGTCATACCGATGGCGCTTGGTGATCTCCTCTCTGAATTCCGGATCGGATTCCGCAGCCCATTCTCTTTTATTATCTGGTTCATCTTCGTCCGAGAGCAATTCATGTCCCTCAAGCCCATCAACAGTGTTAGATATTCGTGCTGGACCCCGGTGGAAGCGCGCCTCATCCCAGATAATCTCGTTGACCTGATGGCGGTACTTGTCGTGTGATGCAATGTTGCGGAAGACCTCTATATTGAGGGGGTTGGCGGATAAGAAAACACGATCGAAACGAAGAGACACTATATGAATGAATTGCTTGCATGTCAGGCGCAAAGATTTGATGTCGGCATTGGATAGATGTGCCTCAATGAAGCCCCAGAGCTCCAGGGGAAGCGCGGGGGGACTGGTATAAGCCATGGTCCATACGTACTGTGATTATTATTGCTGAGCGTTAGCGAAGCACCGCCCTGGGTCACGGGATTTAAATCAACACAGTACGGAGTACGTACGGCAAAAAAATGTTTTAGCTCGCTGGAAAACGCAGGCGGTAGAATGCCAATGTCTGGGGCCGCCCTTTTGAGTTAATCGTACCAAGCGCCCAACCTCAACACGTCCTCAGACTGTCAGACAGTAGTCAGACAACTCCGTATCCATCACATGATCCCAAATTGTGGCGAACTTTTGGCGCGCTAAACCTAGTCGGTAACTTCTGTTGCTGTTCTTAGATGAATCTGTTACCTGTATTCATGGTTGCATATATGGTCTACTCTGTATATCATTCTAATCTGACACTGAATCCATCGAACGTTCAGATACTGATAGGTACAGTTTGATGAGAGCGTCAGCAGCGTCTCTCCAAGACTCCAAGCAGCCACGGCCCACATCCATGCCCCATGGACCAATGACCATCTAACACCGAGGCAGATTAGGACACTTCCCAGGCAAGGTGATCTCGCGAACATTCTTGCCAACGTTGATTCCCAGGGGCCAGATGAGACTGTAGAACTTTTTTTTCCTCTCTAGGGATATGGTGAGTATTGGTAGCACAAATAACCAAGGTTAATAGAAAGTGAAGTACGTACACGGTACGCGCGCTGCTGGAACATCCACAGAGAACCCCTTGACCGATTGGCCATGGACGTGAGAACAACATCGATATAATTGGGCCATTCATCTTGCAATGCAGGGAAGTCGTTGCCTTTCAGAGAGTGGTAGTCGTCAAACACACCTAGACGGTTATAGATGGCTTCGTATGTGGCACAGTACTTCTCCCATACATCTGGGTGGTTACTGGTTCATGTATTCGAAGACCATGCCCATTGTCTTGGTGGTTTGAGGCTGCTCCCCCTCGGCTGCGCTTTCCCTTCCCCAGTCTTTCGGCCCGATCGTGAGCTTGGCTCCAGCCCAGTCCCTCCGAACATCTTGTTTCGAGACCAGCAATGCGCTCTCTAAAAGGAGTGGTAGTCTAAGAGATCCAGCACTTACTCCGCCTTCCATTCCATTATGTAGCTCGGCCCTTGACGAGCGTCTATCCAGGTGATCTTCGCTGCCAGGTTCTTGTAGAAGCACCATGAAGAAAGACGTGCCCTCCCTCGTCCCCTTCCAGTTCGTAACTTCCACACTACATCTTTGACGACGTATTGAATTGCATTGTGGCATGACCATTTGGGTTGCGGGTTACTTGGAATCGGTGATTGATTGACAATCTTACCTTGGTCAAGCCAATGGGAGAAGAAGTCACCAATGAGTTGGTCTTCGAAGACATGTTCGACTATATCGATTAGCAAGCTTTTCAATTCGCCATCATGGCTATACATACTCTGGTAATTGGCTCGATAAATCGCAACGGGTGTCAATTCCTCGTGATCCTGCAAGGGTCTGACACTCCAGTCGCTGCACAAGGAAGAGGTATTTGCCCACCATGTTGTGATGGAATCCCATTTCCCATTCTGGATTCAAATCTGTATTCATTCGGATCATAATCTTCTTTACAAATATTCATCTGTATCCTCCAATGCATCCCATCCCTCATCACACCAACTCCAAGGATGCCAAGGGGAAAACGTTCCTCAAAGGGATTTCCTCCACCGTAGATGAAATCCTCTACTTCCTTTTCAACCCATATACCATGTCCATATAGACCAGTCTGCGTCTAAGAAGCTTTATATTCTCGAATCGCAAGGTAAAAAAAAATAGAACAAAAGAAAAGTCATCCCTCTGGGAAACATAAACAAGACTAAGATTGACATGACATGACTCGTGGAGTCCCCAACCTCGACATCCAACAGGGGCAGTAAAACCAACCCTACAACTGGTCAGGAAAAATGGAAATGCATGAGGAAAAGACAGCAAAATTCCCCATCGATTCCTCATCTATTAACTGAAAAAGAATTTTGTGGTCGGTGAGCTTTTCCGTTCGTAAGAAAAAAAAGAAAAGGCACTGTTCCATGGAGAATCAAATTTACTCAGCGCCAGCCTCAACCTCACGCGTCTGCGCAGGCTGGACGCGACGGCGGTCATTGCGCATGTTGTTCTCTTGGTCGCCCAGAGCCTGGGGACCCTCGCGGGCGAAACGCTCGCGCTCGGAGCGAATGACGCTCAGAACGCTCTCGAGGGAGCGGCGCCAGACCATCAGGCGACCCTGAACCTCAGACCATTGCTTCTCGCCGAAGACACGGTAGGTGGCACGGTGGACCAGGAACTCGCCCTTCAGCTGAGACAAGCGACCCTCAACGAGACCGGCACGGATGGTGTCGATAACCCAGACCTCGACTTCAGAGGTGGGAACGCGCAGGGCGGAGGCGATAGTGGTGTAGGGGATCGAGCGCGAAGGGGTGGAGGACGCCAGCGAAGTGAGGGTAAGAAGACGCATCTTGGTCTCCAGGGCATCGGCAGACTCGGCAAGCACGCCGCCGGAGATGGAGGAGAGGGGGTTGGCAGCGACAAAGGAGTCGTAAGCGTCGAGGGTGTCCGAGGTGAAGATCTCCAGCAGCTCGAAGAGGGTGCTGTCGCTGGTGCGCAGGGCCTGCACGGCGTCTGATGCAGTCAGGGGAGTGAAGTCGAAGACACTGGGGCGGCGCAGAGCGGTAGCGAGGGCGCGAACGGCCAGCTCGCGGGATTCGGGCTTGCTGACATCGGCAACGTCGATGGTCTCGAGTGCCCGGACGATGTGGGTCTGGGCCAGATCCTCATCACCGGCAGCGCTGGAGGCCTCGGCGATGGCAATGTGCAACTTGCGGGCGTCGTCGTTGTCCAACTCCCATGCCGAGAGCCACGTGGGGAGCTGAGAAGTGAGCTGGGGACGGAGGGCTTCAAAGGCAGCTCCAGATCCAGACTGGCGGATCACCGCGACAATGGCCAGGAGAACGTGGTAACGGCTCGAATCGGTGGAGGACAGGGTGTTGAAGATGGTGGTGAGGGTGGAGATGGCGAGCGTAGGGCCGAACTGGGGCGAGGTGGTGATGGGCTTAGCGAGGTAAGTGCAGATGCGAGGGAGGAACACATCGACGTCGGAAGACTGGTGAACGAGGTGGATCAGAAGGTTGTAGGCCGAAGTGATCTCTGCATTTCCAGACTAGGTTAGTTTTATCTCGACATGACCAGATCAAAATGCAGCCAAATTCCGACTATCTGCAGATCATCGGTTCTTTGTCCACACTTTCACCACTTACCCTTCTCGGGGGCACTGTTCAAAGCGGTCGCAGAGGACACAAGCTTCTTAAGGACCTCATCGCGCTGCTTAAGGTCGGCCTCGCCTTCAGACTGTTCCTGCTGGCGGAGAGGTTCGAGGAGCGGGGCGATCTCGGACTGGAGGCTACCCTCTTTGCGGAGGGCGTCGATGTACTGGGCAAACTCATCGGCGAGCTCGGAGAAGGAACCCTCAATGAGGAGGGTGTTGGTAGGGGCGGGCATGATGTTGGATGTGAGAGGAGGAGAGAACGTGAAGTTCTTGATGGTGGAGTCTATCGATAAGTTGAGAAATTTCAGTGTGTGCCAAAAAAGTCTTGGCGCAAGGAACACCACAGCGAACATCTCAACAGAAGTTGGCTTTTACTCTTATTACGACATCTCAAATTTCTCTACTTACACTACAAATTCCTCTACACTGATTACGCGGGGATTTCTCGTGCAATGGGTCGCCAATAATTGGTTGTATTACTTTTAATGCAATAGTTTGTGCGCGAAAATCGTTGCCTGCGCAGAGAATAGACAGGGAACTCCAACCCAAATCGGATTAATGAAAGGACAGGCGCCACGTTCAGAGACATGTAAAAAATCATAAGTCAAGACTATTCAGGAATCGAATGTCTCGAGAGGGAAAAGCTAATGGCATCGCGATGAGTTAAACGAATACAAACAAAGAGGACGCTATGCGACCAAACCGTACAAAAGGTTGACGAACTATCCAAGGAGGATCATTCCTTTACAGGATCATGCGCGCAGCAACGAACATGAGACCGGCCATGAAACCAGTGGAGTACTTGGTCATATCACCACCGAGGGCGACAGCGGGGTTGCTGGTAGTAGCGCTGGCAGCAGCCACGGACGAAGTCTGGGAGGCAGTAGAGTCGGTGGAAGTGGCCATGGCGAGAGTAGTGGAAGCCGCAGTAGTAGTGGAAGAAGAAGAGCTATCGGCCTCCTCGGTGGCGTTCTTGGAACCGCACACGGCGTTCTTCTTGCAAGTGCGCTGACCCTCGGCATCGTCGGGGTGCGAGTTGATACACTGGCCGTAATTGGCCTGGCAGACAAAGAAAGGCACAGTCTGCTTGAAGGGGGTGACATCGGGAGTGGACCCGTCGGCACAGACACAGCTGAAGTCCAAGGTGTTCTGTTTAGAGATGTCAGTTTCGTTGCGCGTACAGACGCGATACATAGTGACATACCGAGTCGCACGAGTTCAACCTTGTTCCATCCTGGCAGATGTCGGGGCAGGTGTTACGCTGAGCAGAGCACCAAGCGCCTAAATTATTAGCGCGTTGTCGATTGCAAACTGTTAGAGGGTTACATACTGCGCTCGCTGGAGTCCACCAAGCCAACGTTGAAACCAGCGGGGAGGGTGTAAGTGGTGGAATTGGCACCCATGACCGAGGTGGCCAAAGCCGAGAGGAAGACAATAGAGGTACGCATGATGAATTAATTGTAATAGATGAGAGTTGGGGAAGGATGTGTACGGAGAGAAAAGAATTGGAGAGAGGGGGAGTAGAAGAGGAAAAGAGGAGAAAAGGGAAGAAAAACAAAGAATGGGCAGGTGCTACTTGTATCCAAGGATGGCTCCAAGGTTTATTTTGGTTTCCAAACCAACGACATTAAATGGGATAATTTGCCAGGGTAACACCAAGTACTCTACTAGACCTGATTAGCATACCAGGTGGAGGATTTAGCTATCTATGGAGTCGCAAATTGAACTATCATGGACTAGTGTCCTGATTTAATACGTTTCGAGCTAATTGATTCAGTTGCACAGGCCCTATGAATTTGATGAGTCGGCACCTGACATGAAGAAGAGACTGCCCAAGATACCAGGTACGACACCTAAACAGGTTAGATTGAAGTTAGGGTCCTATGGGCTGCGTGCCGAACTATCCAGTAAAACCCAGTCAGGTTTAATTGGCCCCTGCCCCTTGGGCCCGCACCAATAGGGGGAGGTCTGCTGGAGTCAATTGAGTGCACTATTAACTATGCCCAGGTCTCTGCTTGTTTACTCTCGCATTCTTGTCCCCAAATTCCGGATACCCAACTCCACTGTCGATTGCCGATTAAGTACATGCCGGGGAGGGTGAGACAATTGCATTATTCGTACCTGAAGAGGCCATGCATCATTGGTTCTTCCATTTGAGGAGCACATGGCACCTTCTACCACCAAAAATAAAGCTTCATATCACTCCACCGCATATCAAGTTTGCAAATCCATTGGACCGTGCCAACGTGGATCGTGGATTCCAGTTCAACGGATGCACGTGACTGTCAATCATGCCCTTATCGGTCATAGCCGGAGCCGAGGTTAATTATATGCCGTTGATACCGTTAACGCCCTTATACAATTGAAACCTTTCAGAAGCGCGCAGGTCCTCCATTTTCTCACCAAATATTCCACAACCGACCGCGATCCTAGCTTTTGAAAAGCAAAGTCGAAAAATGGCTGATCCGGCCCCCGCCATCTCCCATCTCCGCACCAATTCATGGGCGAACAACCTCATTTCTTCAGAGGACTACATACCAATTCCGACAGATTCCCGACGCCCGAAATCAACCGGCGAAGATGGCTTCATCGCGGAAACCCTTGCTACTCCCACCACAATCCCCTACTGCCTAACACTGCAACGGCGCAATCTCGCACCCGTGCCCTCGGAAGTCCCCGCCTGGCTCCCCGCAACGAAAGAAGATGCCGAGTCAGCCGCAAAGCCGACACCGGGAGTGAATCCCGCGGACGTTATAATGCTCTTTGATCTCCGCAGCCCAGGGATATCAGGCCACCCGTCTACTGTGCACGGCGGAATTGTCGCGTCGCTGATTGACGAGGCTATGTCCCTCGCTGTTGCGGTGCACACCAGTGCGCCTAGTGCCCATGCCGCCGAGGAAAATCCGCGCGGAAAGATTTTCACAGCCCAATTGGATGTGCGGTATAAGAGGCGGGTGGCTACGCCTGCTTTGTTGGTTATTAAGGCGCGGGTTGTTGGGAGGCAAGGAAAGAAATTTTGGGTGCGGGCTCAGGCGCTGCAGGAGGCCGAGGATGCCGGGGGACATCTGGAGTGGGCCAAGAGGAAGGTTGTCAAGGCTGAGGCTATGGCCTTCTGGATTGTGACCCCTGAGGCGAAGTTGTGAGCGTTCACAAAGTAGAGGCATAGACTGGAGGCTCGATGTCCCTGATCTTATATGTACATACCTTGAGGACGGTTGGAGCATGTACCAGGTACACATCCGACTTTGCACATACCTACAAACCATATACAGGCTGAGAAATGTATAGAGCATCCAACAAAACTGCATCGGAACTCAAGATCTATTCTCTGAATGTATAATATCTATCAAAACTCGACCATCTACAATTTCTCAGCCTTCCTTGACCCAATATTCCGGCTGGCACTAACTACCAATCCAACCTGCGTACTCAATGCAACAACCTCACCCGCCTCATCAAGAATAGTAACCTCCAGATCCGTCCGCCCATCCCTAACAACCTTCGTCACAATCCGACTATAAAGCCACTCCACACCCTCCGCAGGAAGGTGCTTCTTCATATCCACATTAAGCGTAACAGTGGGGTACCAGAACTTCGCCCTCTGCTCCGAAACAGAAGTCCCCTTCTCCTCCGCCACAGCAGTAGCAGACACTTGATCGAACCCATCCAACGCCATGGGAAACATATCGACCAGATACGCAACTGCCGCATCAGTCCACCGTCCATTCTGATCACCACCAGGCCGGAATCTCGACCACTGATCAATCCCCATACTCCCCGATCGCTTCTGCTGCGTCTCCCCAGTACCAGGCCCATAAAGCTCGAGCTGCGCAGCCGCTTTACGGAACTCCAAGAAAGGCGGGTCGAGCTTGGCCCAGGCGCCGTCGACGCCATCACGGCCCAGCTTGACCAGATCGACCGAGCCATCGGCGCGCGAGCCCGGCGGCGGAGGGGGTAAGGCTTCCAGCCTGTTGGTGCGGTGATACCGACTTCAGCCTCGGGCGGGCTGACAGTCACGTAGCCGGCGACCATGACTTCGTGTGTGCCTGGCTTCTTTTCGGAAGGTTGCAGGAGCTTGATGTGGATTGTGCTTGTACGCGCGCCAAGCTTGACATCTTCAACTTCTAAGATGGCGGGGCCGGAGGATGTGCGACGGAGGAAGGAGAGTTGCATGGAGATCGGGGAGGCCGGGGTCTTGTAGCGGGTTGGGTGGGCGTGAGCGAAGTGCGTTAGGACTAGTTTGTAGATTACGGCTGTTGTGTAGCCGCCGTGTGGAACTGTGGATTGTTGGTCATTATGGTCAACAGGGTGCGCGTACATTGTACGATTGAGGTCATCGTACCGGTTCCAATGCACCACTCCGGGGAGAGGTGGGCGCTGTATTTGTTCCCGCCTAGCGGGGTGACCTTGATGGCCTCCTCGAAGGCTGGGTTGACGGTGGACATGATGGGGAGAGATGGTTTTGCAGATTTGAGATGAAAGCAGGGTGAGGTTGAAAGGACAGGGGTATCTATAGAAGCATGATTAGTATACAATATGTAGTCTAATACCCCACCGCGGCTGTAGCAGTCCCCTGTTTATCACCCGTGGCCCGCATCGGCGTACCTCGGCATTTTCCCCACCTGGACAGGACAGCCGAACTGACTCAGCATATCAGATATCTAGAAACCTTATGGTTTGGTGGAGTGTGATACGTTTTGGGAATATCTGGGATGACATCGAAAGGCCGGGGAGCGGAAAAATATCACCTCCTTTTTGCCTCCATCTTTCCACGGTTATTTGGTCGGTTAGCCCGACGACAGATATCCGAGCATTTGCATCAACATCAATCCTCGCCATGCATATTCTCAGACATGAATTGCATATGTACTCCGGGCACCACTGAGAAATTAGGTATTCCTGCTGCTTGACTGAATGGAACATCGTGCGGCAGTTCAAATCCCCAGGCCCACCGTGTGACATTAAACTTGTGGGGCCTACAGGTACAGGTACATATGGAGGCTTATCATCTGTCAGGTCGATCCTCCAGGTCTGACCGTCTGTCACATTTCCAAATTGCAATGACGTGCAAGTCATGCTGGCGCTGACCATGTCAATCCTCAACTGCCTCCCGGGTTAAACGTTAACATCATTGTATCGCGGGAATCCAGTTATTCCTTCTTCGGTATCTTCGGATGCTCCAGACATCAGGCGCCGCGGGAAAGGAAACGTCGTAGTAATACGTTTCTAAACACGAGGCCAGTACTTCCATCGTTCAGAACGAGAATTCTTTGGCCACTCCCCGTTTTGGGGCCTGTTATGAGGATATCAATGCCGCTCCCGGCAAGGCGCGAGTGGATGACGCCCGCTCCCTCGTCTCCGTGTATCAATACCGCTGGGGCGACACTTGAATCTAATAATTGTCCGTTGAAATACTCTGTTCCAAGGATCACGGCCTTCCCATTCTACAAAGAGGAAGGTAAGCAGTTGGAAAACGCAAAACGTCCAGGATTTTGACCAACAAGGATTTTGCTTCCTCTTCCAAGCCTTTATCATCTTGTGCCCTTGGCTTTTGAAATACAGATTCATTAATTTTGTTCATGACGATCCCGACGTTCGGCTGGTTGTCGTTGGTGGTTTAGGGCGTGGCCGCGTGGGAGCGTTAAATTGGAATTGCGAGAAAGTGTCACTGGGCTAATTCTCGGCGAGCGTAAGCAGCAGTGGCATGGTATGCCTTTGAATATTGCCTTCGGAGTAGAACTTGTGGAAGACCGCACTCAAGAGTGATGGAACTGATTGCAAGATAAAGAGTAGCCCACTGCGGGGCCGCCCAACTGGGCAGCAAATACAAGTCATGTGATTTTGCGTCACCTGAGAAATGAGAATGAAATTCCCAGGCCGAGTGTTCGACACTGTCATTAGACTTGTGGGGCCTACAGACTAGTGACTACAGGTACAAGGAGTCTTACTGTCTTAATGTCTTATCATTTGTCAGGCCGATCCTCCAGGTCCATCACACTTCCAATGACTTGCGACTCTGCGAGTCATGTTGGCGCGGATGGGATGAGGAACATTACGTCGTGATCAAGGAACCCACCGCGGCACCGCCTCCCGGATTCGCCAGCCTAGACCTTGACTTATTGAAAGATGTGATTCAAGGTCATGACAGGGCTGTGCAAATGCCTTAAGAAGAATGTAGAACTCGAGATCGAACGATCTAATACCGATCGAAATTCGGAAATAAACTATGACATAGGTGCGCTCTACGATCGGTCTTGTTCGCTTCTACCGCGGATTGATTTGTCCGTCGGCGGAGCCTTGGCAGGCCTTGGCACCTCGCGTAGAGAGAGGGTCGAGGCAATTTGGCGATTTCTCCTGATACGAAAACGAGATCAGATCCATTTCCAAGGTTGTTAGAATGACAGCGTACATATAAGGGGATGCTATTTCCATGAATCCGAGGGCGACAATAATACCTAGTACATAATATACCATGGAGCACATCGTCGCAGGTAGGTCTTCTATAATGGCACAGGCTCAATCGTCCCAACACTAACAGAATCAAAAGCACGAGCGTCCTTTGGCTACATCGACCCCAACTTTCCCAACCCCGACCCTACGGACAAGAACAACACCTCAATAATCATCTATGGCTACACACCCTCCATCACGCTGGCCGCCTTCGCAGCCGCCTGGTTCGGCGTGCACTTCATCATCCACCTCGTGCGCACCATCCGAATCCGCAGCTGGTGGTGGATCCCCTTTACCGTGGGGTTAGTCTTCGAGATAATCGGATACATAGCACGATCGCTATCCGCCAAGAAGAACCCCTACAACCTCATCTACTTCATCCTCAACTACTTCTTCATCGTCGTTGCGCCCGTCTTCCTGGCCGCAGGCATCTACACGATTCTCTCCGCGCTGATCCCTAGAGTCGGAAGACGGTACTCGTTCATCCCACCAAGAGTCATTCTGGCCTTCTTCATCACCTCCGATGTCATCTCCACTATCGTGCAGGTCGCCGGTGCGTCGCTGGTTGGTGTGAAGTCTTCGCGCGGCGAGGATCCCGAGACCGCTAATAATATTCTGCTGGGCGGTCTTGCGTACCAGGTGTTCGTGATGACTTGTTTCGTGATTCTAGTGGCGACGTTTCTGTTCCGCGCTAGACGGGTGCTCAAAGAGCAGGGTCTGTCGCTCTTTTGCTTTGTCTTCTCCGTTGCGACTATTATGATTTATCTGAGAACTTGCTTCCGTCTCGCCGAGACGGCACAGGGTCTTATGGGTGAGCTGCAGAGTAACGAGATTTATTTCGGATGCCTTGAATTCGCGCCTGTGGCGCTGGTGGTCTTGCTGTTTGCCATCTGGCATCCTGGACATTGCGTGGGTGTCGTGGTGCGGGTTGATGAAAAACAATAGCTTCTGCATCGGAGCAAGTCTTGATTATATCTTTTAAGTCGTTTGGTTGAATGTATAGCGAGTTCAATTCATGTATATACTAAGTCTCCAATGGGAATCAGGTTTGAGTGTTACAAGTAGGTTACAACAATTCTATGGCGAAGCTATAAGTGGGACTCGGGGAAACCTAAGCAAGAGCAAAGCCAGTTAAAGACATGCACATCATGAGGTGCTGCCTAGGTAATTGTCATTGTCGTCTCTTGATAGGAATGTTGAATTGGGAGAGAACAGTCTCATTCACTGCGGCTTCGAAGCTGATTACTTGGACGGAGAGATCCTGCCATGTAACACCAGGTTCCTGCTTTTCGAATCCAGCAGCCAGGTTGCGTTCGTTTTGCTCATGGAGCTTGGACATAAGGCTCCCCCACGAATTCAGTACTTATTTGACATGAGATCGGTTGCAAGGTGTAAAATGCCACGCAAATACCTATGTCCTCCTCTAGAACCGCCGCATATGTAACGTATCGACATGATTAAAAAGCGCCTCAGAAATGTATGCTAGCATTAAAAATCAGTTGCAACAGAAGTGAGAACTCCATTCCGTTTCGCTTTCGTGTATTTCGTCTTCGCATGTTCATGACCCCGAAACTTTGAAGTGATATGATGTAGATCAAAAGCAAATAATCATCGCAGCGGCAACTTGGCTTGGCCGTTGGAGGCAGCCAATTGCTGCAGACAAGAGAGAACGCCTAGAGAAATTGAAAAGGTTAGCAAACTGTGTGGACGTTCGAAAATATCATCAGGAACATACCAGTAACACCCTGAGTCAGGGTAGCCTTGGCCTCCGTGCTGCGTGAACCCAATGTGACAGTCATAGCATAATCGACGGCCTTGGAACTCTGCAGCTTATTGGCCCAGCGGAAAACAGGCTCGTCCTCGCGATTGTCGCCAACGACGAGCAAGAAATCTGGCTTGACAGCTTCTTCCTTCTTCTCTGCAGCCGCCAAGACCCACTTCCAGACCAACTCGGCCGCGGATGCCTTGTTGGTATGAGTCGTCTCCACAATCAAAGCGCCCTCAACGGGCACAGCGTGCACGTCAAGGTTGGCGCACGCATCGTTGATATTGCCTGCGCATTCAGCGGCAGATCGAGCGGCAACGTGACGGTCCTCGGCGGATCCGTGGTGGAAAACAAGGGAGCAGTGGCGCTCCTCAATCCAGCTGCCCTCGACACGCGCCTGGAAGTACGCAAGGATGTTGGATACCGATGCCTTCCAATTCTTCACATGAACCTTGTCAGCAAGGTGGGTCCACGAATCACAGTTCGGCTCGCGCACAAAGCACCCGTTCTCGGCGATCAGGCCAAGGTTATTGACCTGTCGGAACAGGCGCTCCATTTCCTCTGGCATGCGCGAGCTCATCACATAAACAATGTTGTTGGGGTCATCGGTCAAGTCGGTAAGGGTTGTGATCGCGCGCTGCGGTGTAGTCAGAATAATGCTGCGTGGCGATCCCCAAGAGGCCAGGGTGCCTTCGTAATCAACGATCATGAGTCGTTGCTTAGACTGACGATACCGCTCGGTGAGTCGGGATACAGACAGTCGGGGGACCGCCATGATCTCTCGCGAAGATTGCTCGTTCCAGACGCGACTAAGAGTTTCATTGAATGATTTGACCCAGTTGGCAGTCGAATTCTTGAGAACCGCACGGTGGAGCTCTTCCCAAATCTTCTTCCTTTCCTCCCCACCACGAGTGAGGGCCGTGTGGATGGCCTCGGAGCACTGGCGGTAGTCCCAAGGGTTAACCAACAGGGCATGGTCTCCAAAAACTGACGCACTGCCGGTGAACTCGCTGAGAATCAATGATCCAAAGCCTTTATCGCCGCAGCGGCCATCCTGACAGTAGACAAACTCATGACTAGTCAGGTTCATGCCCTCACGCAAGCTAGTAATCATCAAGGCATCTGCGATAGTGATAAGCGCAAGGTACTGCGGGAAGGCCAAGTCTTGTTTGAGGAAGACCAGAGGTTGGTGAGCGAGCGTAGAGTGGGTGGAATTGATGCGCATCGCGATGTCAGAGATGGTCGCTTCCAACTCAGGTTGTTCTGTGGTGCTGGTTGCGACCTGGATCAACACAACCTTATCCGCCCATTCCGGGTAGGTATTCAAGAAAAGTTCGTAACTAAGAAGTTTCTGGCGAATACCCCGAACGGAATCGATCTTATCGCGTGCGACAATGAGGCGCTTTCCTTGATAGCGCTCCGAAATAGTATCAACCCATCGCTCCACATCAATCGCCTTGCGGCGCTTATCCCAGGAGGTCGGGTCGATGCCGATAGGGAAAGTGCCGACGTTGACAAAGCGGTCTTCCAACTGGACGCCTTCGGGAGTCGCTTCCACGCACAGGATGCGACTGCAGGTCTGGAGGAAGTGTCGACAGTATTCATCCGTCTGGAAACCAATGAGGTTGGCGCCAAGCATGCCCTCGAGGAGCTCCTTGCGTGGTGCCAAGCACTTGAAGACTTCCGAGGACGGGAAAGCGATGTGCAGGAAGAATCCAATCTGTGCATCTGGCAATAACTTGCGAAGCATAGCTGGGACCAGTAGAAGGTGATAATCCTGGATCCAGATCGAGTCACCCCGCTTCCAGTGCTTCGCAATGCGGTCGGCGAAAGCCTGATTCAACTTAACGTAATAAATCCATGAATGATCCTCATAGGCTTTGCTTTTTGGGTTATCCGGGATCTGATAATGGAAGACCGGCCACAGAATGGTTTTGCAGAAATGGGTGTAATGGCCGTCGAAGTCACCGTCCTTGACAAAGACGGTCAAAGAGCCATACTCATCTTCCAACTTCTCTGCGATATCTCTCCGGGTGTATTTTTCCAGGGCATCAGTGGGCATCCCCAGAGTGCCAACCCACATTAACTCATCCAAAACCCCAGCATCAGTTGCAGATCGCACTGCATTGCGCAGGCCACCATTACCCTGTTCGGCGGTCTCAATCGTCCATTCGGCTCTCGAAAATGATAATTTTCGGCTCGCCGTGCTGGCCTTTCTCAGTCTAGAGTAGGACGAAACGTGCTCGGGCACGGCTGGCAGCTGCGACATTGTTTCCTTGACGGGTCGAGGATCTTGGTGCTTCAGAATAGATGGCGACGGCGACGGGATTGCCTGTGGCTTGGGCTGATTGAGCGAAGTGGTGGCACCCCATAATGGGGAGTTTCCTTCACTCTCCGTGAAAAGTCGGTTATTCAGCTCACCGGTTGAAGGGAACGGGTATCCGGTTTGCTCCTGTTCTGCCTGCGCTATATTGGACGCGAAAATGCGCTCATGATCCGTTGTAGCGCCTGGCGTTAGACCCGGCACAGTGCCCGAACTAGGCTTCTCGAACAAGCTAGCGGTGGCGGTACTGGGAGGTGGAGGAATCCCTTCGACGATGGGATTTGCGGCTGGGGTAACAAGAGGGGGAGAGCGGCTGCGCGAGTTGTCGTTGACATGGAAGTTCACCGTGTAGGGCAGAAACCTAGATAGCCATGAATTAGCCGTGGTTGGAGGGAATTGAATGTGATAGATTGCATACAAAGATACTATCAAGACAGTCATGATGATCGACTCGGGTCCAGCTAGACGGATAGGCAGGATTGGACGCGCGGGGATAAAGTGAGATTCTATCTTGAGTGAATGCGCTAGAAAGAAGTAGGCGACAAGAAAAACGAACGCCTCTTGGGGCCAAGCGATAGCAAGCTGAAATGAAGAGTGAGAGTGAGACAGAAAAAAAAAGAAGTACTAAGGTTAGTTACACGATGGGTTTCTCATGACTACGTCATGTGAAAGATTGGCAAGTGGGCTGAATTTGAAGCAAGTTTGGACGAAGTTATTGCCAAGGGACACAATTCAGCCTGTTCTAGACGTTTCGAATCAAGGCCAACATCGAAGAAGGAAAACTTGTCTTGTCTCTTATCAGGCAGGATATTTGCGGAACCAAATAAAGTCGAAGATGCCACCTTCGGGCGACTTGCGTTCATCGTCTGACAAGATTGACTTCCACTGATTTACAGTCTTGATACTGCATTTACCCCACTTTAAGCTGGGTGAGATGTGATAATACGGTATTTCAAGTACAGAACTATAGCAAGCTCCTCTTTGATTGGCGGGAACTCCCGACGCCAAGTCACCTGACATGAGGTAATAATATCCCGCATAGTCCAATCCTTGTCCAAGTCCATCCACTTAAGCCATGACATTGCGTCTCACGTCCGCTCCGGTGTCTGGCGTTAAGAAACGAAAGGCTTCTGCTCCCAAACCCCGCGCCTCGCCTTTTGCTGCCCATGCACGCACTAAACAGATATCTGGTCGGCCCAGCAGCCTGAAGCCGACGGCTGATTCGGGATTTGATGACCCGCTTCCCGACATAGGCGGGTCTCGATTCATATCGCAGACTGCGCCAGTCCAGGATGTTCTACAGGCTATTCAGTATATTCGCGATGGAATGTTCGAGGAACTTCCAACGCGTGCAGGCATGAACAGCACACGGATTGCACAAGTTCTGAATTTACGGCGCTCGTTGCCTCCACTAGCCTCTGTGGCCCATGTCCATACCCTCTTGGACGCCCCCACGCAAGTGGAAAGGGAGATAGTCGAACAGATCAAGGCCGGCCGGATTCGTCGACTTATCATCCCTGGACGCGGCAATGATGCGGCAGGCCTGGGTGACTGTCTGGTATTAGCAGAGGACTGGGAGAAGCTGGTGCAGGGAAGCTCTGAATTAGAGCAACCGGTAAAAGGTGAATCATGAAATGCGAAGTTTACCTTGTTAGAGAACATGGGCTGACAGCTGCAGATAAATTTATTGATATCCTGAAACGGATTGGGACCTCGTCGGCAATATCGCAGGGGGTCTTCACGACGGATGAGTACAGGGCTCTGCTCCGTGCCGGATTTATCGTTTCCTCGTCGTCTTATACGCAAGGCACTTTAAGTATTGCCTCGCTGCCCAATCTGCCGCAGATGGCATCTTCGTCAGCAAGCCGAAACGAGTCTATTCCGCTTTCCGAGCGCCCAGTGCAAACCGCTGCTCAAGCTCGTGCTGCCACTCTCTTCCTATCGCTACCTAATACGGGCTCTTATCTCCGCTTGCTAGGATTAGGTCGCGCACATATGGTCGCTCTTCTTCGGCGATCCGCTTCTGGCGAAGCCCCTCTAGGGTTGTTGAAAGACCGTTGGGATGGAGCTGTTGAGACTGAGAAGAGCTTCCACGTAGCCAAGCGGGCTCGTGGCGAGTTCACCGGAGTCTTACCAGGTAAGACCAAGAAGTGGAAAGAGCTATATGGAATGAGCTTTCGGTGGGCACTAGAGGAAGCACTAGGCGCGGGACTAGTTGAGATGTTTGAGACTGGCAGCGTTGGACCTGGGGTCCGCTGCTTATAGTTACCGTTTATACCCCTGTAGATTAGTATTCAAATGACTTACGATGCACATCAACGTCCTTGGCAAGTTGGAGAGTAGACAATTCCAGGCATAGAATAATGAACATCTTGCAATCAATATTTACTTGAAAGCTCCATTTGCTCTGAGACTAGTCGAGTTCCGGTGATTAGCGGCCAGACCCCGAAGGCCGCGTAGCCCCCAAATACGAATCCCAATGCGCTTTGAAATCCAAGCCCGACTTCATCCCAAGGCCCGTAAACGACGTCAACGACATTGAACCCTTCAGATAAATCGATTTTCCTCCCTTGGAAGCTCTTCCTTCTCACATTGCCCTAAAAATCGCAGTTTTATCGATTTCCACTCTTCCAGCTCTACTGTTCTCTAATCAGCCCTGAGCCGATCATGCCGATAATTCGATTAAAACCACATTCCATCGCCACCCTACCTCATCACCCCAATATCCCAGAGGTACCCACAGGTTCAAACATCCAAGGCTTTGTCCGCGCCACACTAGAAGAAGCTCGGCCTCTACTAGACCAGCTCCCAGCGACACTAGAAGCGGACAGCAAGCTCCGTCCTTCGCCACCTTCAAAGGCACAAGTAAAGCTCTCACAGGGATGGCGAACCCTCCCATCCCGAGAAGGTCACTTCCCCAGCAAGGAATTCTGGGTATGTCGCGAAAGCGACCATGAAGATTCCAATGCTCTAGATGGCACAGCCTCGTGGTCCGAATTCAACGACGGCTTACGAACTAATCATGCTGAACACGAAATGGAGTACACGCCCAGCGTGACGAGCGTCCACCAACTACTAAACTGGACCGATTCTGAGCTATGGAACCCCAATACCTCGATGCTGGTCTCCGGCACAACGTACAAGCAATTCAATATCGAACGTAAGTACCCAAAATTGCCCCCAAAAAGCCATATAAAATACGACACGCACCCACTCACATTATGATGCATTGTACATATTCGCAGTCAACCTCATAGTCCACACCTTCCACCCAACGGTCCTAATCCGGCCGCGCGCCTTCATATCCTGGAGTATGTCAGCAGCCTACAATAACGGGCCCTACCCAGCAACAAGATCAGACGCAGACTGCGAAGAAGCCCAACCAAACGGCTTCATCACGGTCCAGGTGCCCTTCAAGTTCTACCTTGCCAAGCCCGACGCTGCGGACTCCCAGTTCAAGGATCTGTACGCGCAGATCATGCAGGCCGTCCCACCTGGGACGATCTTCGCTAGATATGCGAGTGTCGAGCACGTCAAGCTTCTCCCGCCTGCTGCGTCGTCGGCGTCTGCGGATGAAGGGACGCGTGCGTCGCCTCGTCGGCAGATCCGCTGGACTATGGCGACGACTTCTGAGGCTGCGGGGGGATTCCGAAGTGGGTTCAAAGGAGTTGGATGTTTGGGGGTGTGCCTAAGGCTGTTGTTGCTGATGTGGGATTGTTCATTGGGTGGAGTATGAAGAAGAGAAAAGAGAGGATAAATTCGGATGATGGGCGATCATTCTGCATAACTAAACAGAGGCATTGGCGGCGATGATTAGGTTTAGCGCGCTAAAAAACTGGCAGAATTTTTGGATCATGTGATGCATATAGTCTGAGGATACTACTGAGGTAAGATTTTCGCCGTATAAATTCGGATGATGTGCAGTTAGAAGGCTAAGGAGGACGGAGCAGTGAGCACTGAGCACGGTCAAAACTACGCGGACCCACTGGCTTATTTTACTAGCGGTAAACCCCAAAGCCTATGTAACAAACCCTATTCGAATATCCCCTCTCTCTCTCGCTGCACACACCACACACACACACTGCCAAGTTCACCATGACTAGCAGCGATATTGCCCTGCGTACCCATGTTGTAGCTTTGAAAGTACATACCAACAAGAGCTCTGAGGAAATCGCTACAGTCTGTGGTATATCCAGGGCTACCGTTGATCGGATGGGATCTATGCGAGGGCTATCGAACGCGGCTTCGATCCCACCAATCCAGGTACCCTTGCAGATAAACACGTGCAGGATAAGCCTCGCTCTGGCCGGCCAAGGAAAGGAGATCTGGACAAAGTTATCGCTATAAAGTCTCAACGTGATCCTAACGGTCGTGAGAAATCATATGCTGCTATTGCCAGTGAACTTCGCCTCCAAGGTGTGGAGATATCAACTTCAACCATATCGCGAATCCTAAAGTCTGCCGGGTACACAATGCAACAAAACGAAGCTGACCAGGATGCCTCGACTGATGAAGAAGATGAGAGCTGAGCGACTGGTTTGGTGTGATGGAAGCAGTAGAGCACACGCCCACTGGACCCTCGGAGATTTTCAAGAATGTTATCTGGTCTGATTGGAGCTCGGTTGTACTTCTACACCGACGTGGGGATATCGGATCTGGCGTAATGAGGATGAAGCTGTGCATAGCCACTAGATCCAACGTGTATACGATGCTGCGGCTGTTGATCAACTACCCTGGTACATTTGCCTGTTGGTTCTGGGGTGTTCTTTTCTTTCCTTTTCCAAAATGGGATTTACAGCATCGAGCGGACAGTGAATCTCGGCGAATTTGACAAAAGCCTTGGGACTCCCCCAGCATATTACCTCAATACCAAACATGCTTGGAACTTGAAATGCAGCTTCTTTCTTTCTGCTCAATCGTCAACTATTTGCAATTCGCCCTAGGTACCTATTTTACAAACATGTATCCTCACTATATCAAAAACCCTCACAGAATAGCCTTCCCAACCCCAAAGGCTTGCAACGCAGCCGACAACCCAACTACAGCAGCAGTATCATGAATACCATGCTTAGCATACCAAACCGTGCTAGCCCAGAGGACAAAGTTGGCAATCCCAGCAATGGCCTTATTAACCGGGTCCTGAAGAAGACTAGGATCCTTTGCCCACTGCCAGTGAAGAAGACCTGCTATAGTCAGCGATTGTTTGACCTGCTACGAGACAAGAACATCGAACTTACCAGTCAAGAGCAAGAATCCACTTCCCTGTATACACGAACGAGAATCAGCCACCATACCAAGAAACATACTAGATGGTAGATTAGAGTTGGAAAGTTTGGACGATACCTGATACCAGCCTACAGTCCCGCAAGCCCAGGGCTTTGTGCGTGCGATGGCTTTGAATCGTGGGTCGGAGGTCCAGTCTCTGCCTGCGATCTATATTACTCCATTAGTTGCTTTGTCTTAAGGTTGTGAGGGGTTCGATGAATCTTTAGGGGTAGTTAACCTACCGTGTGTCCGAGGGAGAGCAAGACGTAGGAAGCTGCTGATGCTTGGAGGAGGGAGGGAGCCATGGTTTATGATTTCTTGATTATGATGTTTATGGGTAGGTTGAATGGTTGGTCTATTGAGATATTGCCATCCTGCAGACGACTCTTATGATATCCTGGAAGTGGAGATGTGGTGATCGTCGAGGGTGCCTCGGCTCCTAGGGCTGTGGGCCGTGTGCAATTTATCGTCCGAGGTTAGTTGAATGTGAACGTGGAATTAAGCTACTGATCTTCGGTTCTTTTCGCCCCAATGTTTACCCCATAGTCCATACTATTTGATGCTCCTATGAGGTATGTACCCTAGACGGGGGCCGTGAACCTGGCCTAGCTCCAATAGCCTGTTATTCCATGTTTTGATGCTGCGGGTTCAGGACCTAGGGTAGGATGGTCGACACCACTCATTGAATTAGCTTCATAGGTACATATTGGTTGTTGTAGACGATCTTCAGTACATCATTTCCAAAATGTCTTGACTGATTTATGTTCCTGGGCCTACCTAATCACCAGCAGCTTGGGTCGAGAGGATAGGTAATGGAAGGAGATCATAGGGATAGTGTCCGACATTAATCCATTGAGATCCATCTAAGAGACATGGCGCATTCGTCGTGAGAGGTGGAGAATGTATTATGACTACCTAAGCCGGGAACAACAGCATAACAAAGATGAACTCCGCAATCCAGCATAATCCATGCACACCTTAACACAATCACGTAGACTCCAACTTGAAGTGATAGGGAAATTGATAGCAGGACATGTAAGGGGTCTTGTTCGCAATGTTTTCATTCCACTGCGATGACAGACCGTTTTGACGGGTGAAGAGAAGATAAAAGGAAAAGGAAAAATAGAGGGTAAAGAAAGGAGACAGTTTGCAGCCCATTCCAGACATGAAAGTAGAAAGGAGGCTAGAACGCAAAGGTATTCTGAATTATATGACCCCGGGAATGAGATGAGAAAGGACAAAGAAAATCTGATGGGAATAAAAAGCACCAGCGCCGGTGACGGTGGTGGTCATGAGGGCATCAAGTTTTTGACACCCAACGGAGAATGGGCTAATCAAAACATATCGACAAAGTGGAGGAGGGTGGAGAAGGAGGGAGACCGTTATAGCCGATTCATGCGGCTGACGGGAAGCCATATCGTACACACTCAAAAAACCGCAGACCCATTAACGCGGGCCGGAATTGTTGAGATTCACTTCCACTGGGGCCAGAGGAACCGAGTTTGACGACGCAACGTGCGCCCGCAGACTGGCGACTTCAGCGCGCAAGCCTGTCAACTCATCATGCAGTGTCCGCACATAAGCCCAAAGTTTGTTTACTTCATTGGGATCAGTGTGATTGGAATTATTGTCAGGCCCATCAAAGCCCTTGTGATGAGAGAGGCTGTGAGTGCTAGAGTGGCTGTGCGAAGGGGTATGCTTGGTTGCAGCTTGCATGCCAAATCGACCATCCGGCGAAGTCATACCCGGCGGCGGAGGCAGCTGGGGGGCGCCTGGCTGCGGCAGCGGCAACCCTAATGTAGGCGGTGCAGGATTTGTCGATTGATTGGTGCGACCGAAAGAAGACTGCGGGTGTGGCAAGGATTGTCCTATACCAGGGGAGTGTGCACGATGTGGCGGTGCGCTTTCGTGTTGCGATGAAAGTGCGTTCGGAGACAGTGGTTTGGGACTGTCGTTGATATTGCTTGGGAATATAGATGAGCCCGACGTGAGGCCCGCAGGCGGGAAAGTCATGTGTGTAGATTGCGATGTTGATGTCGACATGCTTGAGCCACCATGATTGGCCGGGGGCGGGAAGAGGTGGCTAGGGCGACCGGCTGCAATTGGTGGGTAGGTGTTCGACTGGCGTGGATGAAGTGAATCCGAACGAGCAATGCCATCTGCTTCATGTTTGCGAATGCTCGGCATGGTCAGTCGTCGCTCATCCTCCTCATCCATGCGCTCCGGCTCCGCTGTGTACATCAACCCATCCATGTCGTCCGTTTGCCCGGTCGTGCCGTCGCCATACTCGTCATCTGCGGCAAAGCTGCCCATACTCGCACGTCGACCTGCGCAGCCTCCTTGTCCTTTGTTGTGTCGTGCCAACGCATCGCCTCGGGCAAAACGACGTCCACACTTCGGACAGATATGTGGTCGCTCGCCGGTGTGTAGCTTTGTATGACGCTTTAGATCGTGTAGTCTTCGAAAACGCGACTGGCATGTTTGACAAACGAATGGCTTCTCTTGGCTGTGAGTGAGCAAATGACTCTTGAGATTATGTTGTCGGGTAAATTCGGTCGCGCAGTATGGACAGCGGTGTTTTTTCGCCGATGGAGAGCGAGGGCTACCTCGACTGTAGCCCGCAGTCGGTAGGCTGAGTCCGCGACGTGGATCATTCATATTACCGGTAGGCATTGGATATGAAAATGCCTTACCATCATGGTCAATCTCAGAAGGATCGCGCGACCGTCTATCTCCATCCTGCGAGGTCGACTCTTCAATTGGACCAGGACTAGCGACAGTCGAAGAATGCATTAATGAATTATGATGGGGGTCGTTAGACCCGTATGGGTCCGAGGAGTGCTCGGTCGCGTGCGAGTCGATCTGCATATGTTCGGGAGACGCATGGACCGAAGGTTCGTGGATCTGGGCCCCTGGCGACTTTTCGCTTGCACCCAGGGCCTCCCGGGCCACCTGTGAACTGTTTCTTTCAGCGTCCTTCTCATGCTCCGGCCGATCCGCCGGTGCGGATGTTGGGCTTGTCATTGGAGGGAGTTGATCTCTTGATCGCGAGACGTGTAGTCCGGCGCTGGCAATCGAGCTCAGACTGTCGGGTTTTGATGATTTGAATAAGGAAAGTGATTCAGAACTGGTGAGATTGTTTCCGGATATCGGGTTGGAGACGGCGATGGGCTCGTTCGACATCAACGTCGCCATGGAGAAAGAAGGTTTCGCGCCAGCCTCAAAGGGTGGACGAGCGAAAGCGATGGCTACTTGAGATGTCATGTTAGAATCATGCAAGGAATAGTTGTGGGAAAAGAGAGACTTGACTAACTTTCATGCACAGAGAGCTCAAAGTTGCAAAGCAGACGAGGTTGGGAGTGGGAAAGAGAGCGAAGGCCAGGGCGTGTGGGGCGGATTTCTCACGAGTGTGGCGCAAGCTGACGAGTGGTTTCAGCTTCTAACTTGTAAGGCCAAGAACCACTCGACCTTTCAGGGGTTTTGTCTAGAATAGCGGAAGAATGAGTGGATGACATTAAATGGGGGATAATTGTAAACAAGCGGAGACGGAAACATAAGCTGAATGACTGGAGATCTTGCGAAGTGGATGGAACAATGAGAACTAGTTGCTTACTCCATTTCACTCCGATCCCAATGAAAAGAAAAACAACGCGAAGTGGACGAGAAACAGGGAAGATTACGGTTGGTGGGGACAGAAGAGTCGAGGCTCTGGGAACCCTGAGGGGGTAGGTACCGGATACTTGAGATTTGTATGGTCCAGCCATCGAATAGTGAAGTACCCAGTACTTCCTTTAGATTGAGGCTGTGTAGACCGCCTCTGTGTGTGGCTGGCTCGTGGGGCACATCTCCGCTGACCTCTCATTCTCCAAGAACACGTTGCCTTACACTTGGATATATTTTACGAAGTACGGAGTAGATATCCCAAGATATCCCAAGAAGATATTGATAATGATATCAATGAGCCCCATGAAGAAGATCAGATCCATGTCTACACTATGTATGCTTACCCATTGACCCGATAACGCAGTACTTGACCATTCGGGTGATGTCAGATCACTTGTACCGGGTGTAATCTCCATTTCCTGGGGGCGAACTCCTTGTGGAGCCCTGGAGATCAGGTAAAGACTAAAGAGGCGCTGGGCCGCTGGCCTTGGTGGCTTCTACGGGCATTCTTTGCCATACACAGTGGAGAATGTAATATATGGCTCACGGGGTAAACTGTATCAGCCACATAGGCAGGGCACCACTCGGATGGTTTCATTCTATTTCTCACATCTCGGATCGTCCAACGGTGATACCAACGACGCATTGCTGCGCCATGTTTCAGCTTGTCAGGCAGTGTACCCGCCCATAGAGCATGATTTCCACTCATGATTATCCACCAGTACCTGACCCGGTTCTTCACAAGCCATAAGCTCGTTAGAAGGGCGCCTAAGAAGCTTGGTACTGGAACCTAATAGAGTATTAATACGCACCATGATACGTAGTCACCCCAGATACTAGACCACAGTATGTGAAATACTGATTCTCAAGGAGTTTCGCGGTTGCCTCAAATTCACTAAGGCAACCAAATGAGGCGTAGGTAACATGATTCCCATGTACTAGCCAGCTCAGCATAGAAGAAGTGTACCCACATCAATGGGTTCCCAGGGGCGTTGTCCATAAAGACGAGACGTTTCGGAGGCTCGGCTGTAAACATACCGTGAGTACCGAGTACCGAAGAGAAAGGACTAGGTTCCTCTCTCAGACGCGGTGATGACTCGCCACTGATCCAAGCTTTGGGCGCGCTCTAAGGTCCTATCCATCTATAAGAGTGTGGCTGGCGTCTTCGCTGACCAGTGATCAAGTAGGGAGCCACATACACTGTTCCGAACTCCGCTGCTTCATGAAGTGGCGTCCCGAGACCCATAGAGTGGAATAGCGTCCAGGAAGCGTGGTTCTCATACATGCTCAGATTGACAAGTGCACCCAATAGTTTTACACTTTGGGCCAAAGCCAACACGCAGTCCAGTGACCGGTATCATGCAACTGAAGATTGTAGATTCAGCCCAGCTATGTTATGGCAAGTCATCGGTTCGGCAAATCGGCTCTATTGTTCTACGAAGTGTCAGCGTCGCATGTAATACATTATACGGCTTGAGCTTCAAGGCAAAGAGCGATCACATAGCGAATGTAGAACCCAGAAAGCATAGAGACTAAAGCCCATCATTTCCGGGGACGACTTGTATAGACAAGTTCACATGACAGCGTGCGGACTCTTAGCATCACCACTACGCAGAATTCACTGATTCAGTAACTAGTTGTTGTATTGATTGACACTCATTGCGGCGCGAGGCATCGCCTATCAGACTATCTACGGCCGAAACTCGAAACTCTCACTTGACGGAATCCTTCGGCTCTGATTGGTCGGTTGTGAAGAAGCCCTAGTGGTGGGTGGCTTGTCATAAATAGCTAGTCCAGCCCCCTGTACACAATAAAGTCAAGCTATCGCCCTTACAACGCCCAACCCGGCAACCCCTATCCTCTTTCTACGGTCTACACCTTCGCAATGCCCGACAATCCAGCCTAAGTTTAGAACCGTAGGGGGGTCCGCGGGGGTCTCCCCCGCGTCTTTCGACTCAAGCCCAACAACTTGCATGCGCTGGATACGTACGACCAGTTCAACATCACAGTCGAGCTTAATACAGTCGTGCGTCAGCAGGGCTTGGATCTAGAGAGCGAGGCATTCCGTTCAGCATTAGAGGATATCCGAGTCGACCGGCGCCGGAGTATTTTGCACATCTGGACGTAGCGCAGACCAGATCGCCAGTTGTTTTCGGGGACGGGGTTGGCGAGGCGTATCCTGTATCCCTAAGGAGGCTTTGAGAATAGAAGGTTATTTCCCATCCGCGGGGCTTGGGGCTAACCGATGTTGGATCATCCCGGTCTTCGCTGTGGTCGTCTGGTCTCTGCTATTCTTAGTTGGCGACGATGTTGTCTAAGAGGATTCTGTCAGTCACGACCATAGCGAAGCCGACCAAAGCGAAGAAGAGGATGGAAGAGTGAGAATCACTTCGTTTAACCCCGAGCCTCGCGGATGGGAGATCACCTGCTATCCTCATAGCCTAGCCTCCCCGGGGATAAAGGATACGCCACGACAGTCCCATCCCGCAAAACGTCTACTGGCGATCTGGTCTCTGTCTTTATCCAGATGTACAAGGCATCCCGACGCCCAATGGTCTTCGGACTTGACTGCGGCGCTCAGCAACACCGATCCTATGTTCTTACCTCAGTTCCCTCAGCCGCCCTCCAAAACAGGCGATGACATTGGGCATTCCACCACCTGCGTCTTCCAGTGTACTGCATCAGCATTCTTGTGGGACGTCTGGGTTGGGAAATTCGTGGGCCACATCGCACGTGCCGGGGATTTTCTGTGTTTACTACTACGTCTTTGTGGGGGGCGTTTTTGGAGATTTCGCAATTTCTCGCACACCAACGCGAATATGAAATATCGGGCTTGCATGTCTTCTGCATTTTTCCGAGTCGAATCTGCTGACAGTAGTACCAAAAGTACATACAGAGAATTTTGGTCGTAGATAGGCGACGCTTCGCGCCGCAATAAGAGAAATGTGGAGGAGTTTCTGGATGAGCCGACGCAGAGATGGTACGCCGTGGTATTCCTTGACGGGCAAAATATGAGAAAGAGAGGAAAGAGGAGTCTCTATCTGCTTTCCCCCGCGATGAACATGCTGGTGCTAGAGCTGGGTTCTAGGGTTAGAGCCTTAGAGGACGCTCCAGCCGATTCGAACTACCTAACCCTACACAGTAAGAATGCTCTGTACTCTTGGCTAGTCTCTCGAATTAGCGACGGAATGAATTCGCTGAAAATAGCATCCGAGAACCCCTCTCCTCAAAGCTGACGCCCTTGACCAAGGGTGAAGGTGACTATGCGTTAACTCGCCACTATCACGGGTGTGACCGGTGTGCTTCACATCATTCGCGCATATGATCCCTGTAACGGAAATAGCTTCGAGTTTGGCACAGACCTTCAATTCATTTGTAGGATCCAGCTTCAAGTTAGCAAAATCGACATCTTCTGGCTCAAAAGGTGCTTAATGGAGTGTTATGACTGGAAGTCAGAATTGCCCTGACGAAAATCCTCATCCACTCGTTCACATCTTACCTATTTCCCTCCCATTTATTCCAGACAGTCGAGCGGTTCTACACTGTGTCTGGTTGGCTAGACGATCGGCGGATTAGCGCCGGGTTAGGGTGACGAAGGTGCATTGTGAGGAGCAAATCTGACGACTTCATTCGATCTCACCAGCTGACTCCACTGTGACAAGCTTGGCTAACCAACCTCCCACCAGTCACACTTCCCCTCAACATCAACAAGCTACAAATGTACTTGCAGCCACTTGCAGCCAGAGGGGGTTTGGCATTCTCGCAATCTTCCAATCATGGCCCTGATTCCACCCTTGCAAGCTGCAAATTCCCCTCTCCGGCGCTTACTCTGGCCCGGCTCGAGTGATGAAAACCGACAACCTGCATTTGGGTGCACCCCCTCTCTGATTGATATTCAAGGTGCTTCCTGGTCACTTTCTGACTATCGTCCTTTTCTGTTTTCCTCGCCATCGTTTATATCCCCCGTGTACGCAGGTTTCGCGCACGGTATTTGGTGAACTACTGCAACCTTTTGATATACTTCAGTCATTGTGATACTGGCGGTCTCTGGATAATCTCGACTCAACTTAGGGTCGTTTTATCCCAGTCCCGTCTTGCGCACTTCAACGAGAGCTGGTTCTCTTGATCTAATATTGTGATTTCTTGTTACATCGCACATCCTTTCGATGGCTGTATCAGACGACAGTGCAAACAATTCTCCTCAAACGTACCAGCCAGTTGTTCCTGCAGATATCATCCGTGGCTCTTATCACAGCGCCATGGGTCCTCCACCACAGCATACCGTGCGAGAGAATCGCAGCGGCTCCGATTCTGATACGAGCAACGCCTCGCTCAAGAGTCCACGCACTGCTCGGTTCGCCGAGGCGACATCAATTCACTCTCCCATCGATCGCACAGAAGCTGGACGATCGCCGTTTGCCGACCCTCCCAGGTCCCAGGCGCAGGGGAATGTGGCAGATGTCGGATTCGGTTATGTGGCAGCCAACAATGCGGCCCAGCATGCGGATGACCAGGTGCCAATGTCGCCGTTCAGACCTGATCTCAAGGTACCTCAGACGGCCAAGTCATTGAACCCACTCAGTCCCACCTTCCGGGAAGAGTATATTCTGGAGAAGCAAGAAAAGAAGGCCGAGGTTGAGAACGCCCGTGACCTGGTAAGAACAATCCCCGAATCGACCCACGTATCATTACACTTTACTTACTCTTTGTTTCAGAGAATCAAACTCCGCGTCCGTATCGCCAAGGTCTTCCTTCGTTTCGTCAACTTCGGCTGCAGTCTCATCGTATTGTGTCTGATAGCCGTGACATTGACCGTCTTCAACGCAACCAAACACCTCCCCACTCGCAACAGCCTCCCAGCCTGGGCACCGGGCACAAACCCATGGGCCCAGTATCTCCTGCTCGGAATGGCCTGCGTCTCCCTCGTCGCCTGTCTAATAGTATTCTGGGCCTACCGCAAAGGCGGGCACGGGCGCGCCGAAAAAGCCGCCGTCTACTACACCAGTTTCTCAATAGTCTTCTTCGCCCTGAACCTCATCATGTGGATCGTCGGCGCAGCAGTCTACCAACATTCCAAGGCCACCGGCGACAAAAAGGACATGTGGGGATGGTCTTGCGCGAAGAACACCCGCGAACAACTCTATCACAACACCGTCGACTACGCCCTCCTCTGCCGCCTCCAAGACTGGGGTCTCGTCTGCGCAATCATCGAGATAGTCATCGAGCTCCTCGTCATCCTCATCTACGTCGTCGTCTTCTACCGCGTCTGGAGTAAGCGAAAGCTCATGAAATCAATGGATACCCGCGACCACGCCCGCTCAGACCTCTACCTCGCCCAGCTGCGTCTGCAGTCAGCTCCCAACACCCCCGGCTTCGCTGGCTTCACCTCCTACCCGCCCAAGTCTCCCTTGTATGCCGCAACACCAGTCGATCCTTACTCAACGGCTGAGAAGGGCATGGTTCCTCCCGCCCATACCCAGTATGCTTCCCCGCGCTCCCCTACCCGTCCCACACCTTCCTTCCAGCTCCAGCCGCCGCCTATCAAGGTCCAGCAGCCGACTCCGCAGACGGCCCAGAAGGAGTTTGCGCCCTCGTCTACGCCGCCTCCAGTCAATGGAGGGAGTGCTCCTGGTGAGCGCACCTATGACTCGGTGCCGATTCCCGGCGCGTACGGGAGTCCCACGGGTCCGGCGTTCCCTGCTCCTGCGCGTAGGTAATGGGTGATTGCAAGCTTGGTCTTTCTTGGCTCTGGCATTAAAGCACCCGAAAAGAACAGAAATGGAACAAAAAAAAAAAAAAAAAAAACGTGAAAATCTTGAAATACCAGTTTGGGCTGTCACTTTCAGCGGCCTGCTTCAAAATGGACGTCAATCCGCTCCTTTTTATTATTTTCACTCTGCTTATGGAGTCTAATGCACACCCTGGGGGAGTTCCGGAGTGAGATACAGATACCTATTTGGACTTTAGTGCTTTGTGTATTTACCGTTATCTTTGGTTTATGTCCATTGAATGAATATACTGCCTACATAAACCCTTTCTATTGGATTGATAGGTGCGAGCACAGGTATCTCGTACTTTATTGGAGTCGACCTTATGCATGGAGCAATGTATCACCTCATGACAATGAACAATACGGATTGAAGGCACTTGAATTGATCAGACAAATATTAACACCAAGAGTTAAAAACCCAGCGCCGTTCACTGCGAGCAGGAAAAAGCAAAACCCAAACTCCACAAGTCACACCGTCCTGTCCATCGTGGCCAGCATGCAGATCGTAATACCTCTAGCCGTATCAACTGTACATGCAATTCAACAAAACAGAGCTCTCACATTCCACCCTCTTCGATGATGGCATGCGTATCCCTGCTGACGAAGATCTCTTCCAGCGTAGCCGCATTAGGGCCCACCTTGCCTAGATCACTCTCGAGCACGAGACCTTGTTCATTGGCAAGATGCAAGAGGCAGATAAACCCGAAGGACGTGCTGATGTCCCGTAGGGTTTCTGCGGGGTAGACCGTCTTCAAGGAGTTCATGATTTGCGTAAAGCGTAGTCGACCAGATGTGTCCTTGCCATCGGGGGATTGCTGTGGACTCCCGGCCTTGGGTGTTGGGGGAACAGGGGCATCCGATTCACTCTCGGGTTCCGCGGGGGCTTCACTGGACACGGCCCCGGGTTGAGAAGCTGATGCGAAGTCGACGGCATCAACCAGACGCTCGCCCATGCCCTTCCACATCTCTGTTTTGAGGCGTCGAACGTCGACCTTCTTCGCCACACGGGCATATGCAACGTAGTCTGGTCGTGCACGGCGACCACCTTGTGTCACTAATTGTGAGCCGTAGCCACCAGCTCCGGGTCGGCCAGGAGTGGCGCCAACCATGTTTAATAGTGCGCTGAGCCCAGTTGCTCCTCCTGCTTCACCGGCTGCGGTGCCTGGACGTCCGTCTGCGGCTGGAGACAGCATCTCCCGGGCATCCGCGAAAGGCAGATTGTCATCGTCGTCATCGAGATCCATGCCATTCGAGAAAGGAAGACCGTCATCATCGGCGAAGAAGTTGGCATCATAGGCACCAGCAGCGCCCTCCTCGTTGGCGTTCTCCTCGGGCTTTCGATTCGCCCAGAATGCCTCATCCATCTCGCCGTTGCCAGCCGTCAAATCTTGCCGAGGGCGTTTACCTAGAATCTTTTTCGAGCCCATTCTTGCCTTTGGCTTGAGGAACAATGTGAGGAGATTGCGGGAATTGAAATGCTTATCATCGGGGAGCAAATTGCGACCCTTTGTCTTCCACTGCGTCTTCGGTAATGAGACGGCAGAGTTAGAGCTAGCCGGGGTGTAGATCAATTCAGCGATAGCAGGATCCAGAGGGGCTGCGAAATCAATCTCAAATGGTTCTTTCTCCTTGCGCGGCTTGGGCGCAGAAGTAGCAGGCGTCGAACTGTCTTTGATTTTTCGGATCTTCCAGTGTTCTGGGCCAGCCCAGTTCTTCTGCAGTGCGTTGTCAAAGTAACTGAGAATATTCTCGTGGTCGTGGCTATTAGTTTGATGTGACATAGAGATCGCGTATGCATCTTCATCACCATCATCGCCTTCACCATCCGCATCGCGAGCGACTCGGTGGACATTCAACATAGGCTCCAAGGCGGCTTCCCGAGCCCAGGCTTCTCCTCCATCCCCAAACCCGGTGTCGCCGCTGAGATCGAAGCCCGCTAGGGTGGCATCATCGTCGTCAAATCCAACAGCGTTGTCATCGTCGAGCATGATACCAGATGGGTCGTCATGTGTTCTTCCATCTTCATCCATCTTGTCTTGTCGCCATTCCTCGGGCGCTTTGAGAAGGGGAAGATCCAGCGATCCGCTAGGATCACCTAGATCGAGGTTCTTGAGTGAGGGACAAATATCTTGCTCATCTAGACGATCCAGATCTGGGAAGAATTGGCTGGCTAGTGAGCCGAGATCAATCTCGGTGTTATCTTCAAAAGTGTCGCTTGCAGGTTGTTGCACTGGCTTTTGGTCCTCGGCTTGCTGGTCAGGATCCATCGACCCTTCACGGTCATCTTCTGCGGTCTTCGCGCTGTCGTCCACAGCATCGTCGCTGCTGTCGAAGACAATCCTTCCGTGGCTATCAATAGCAAGGTGGTTTAGAAGCAAGCCTTTAGCACCTCCTTCGTCAAAATCTGCGGAGGCCTTTTTGAACAGCGGATCCACGGCGAACTCTAGCTCAAACTTCTTCAGTTGCAAAGATGCGAACGATGGGGCGAGGGTAGCCTCATGGGAACGAGTCTAGACACCGCCTAGTCAGTCGACATCCAAGATCTCTAACGCAGTCCAGATCATACCTTCTTCCGCGATTTGCGCGGCTGACCATCCTCGCCTTCCTCATCCTCCTCCCCATCTTCTGCTTCCTCTCCGCGCCCTCTCTTGTCGCGGCTATCGGCCAATCCACTCAAAAGCTTTCCGGTTTCCGTTGCGACACTGTCCACGCGACTGGTGTAAATCTTCACACAACCGTCCAGGGTGCAACTGGCTTTCTGGAAATTCACGCCGTCTCCTTCCTTCAACAGTGACATATCGTGAAAGTAGTCAATCAGCGCAAAGTTCCACGAGTTATTCGCGTTGATCTTATTATCGGTCGCCATTTTCATCCACTCCTCGAAATTCGCCAAAATGGGCACGCGCTTCATCGGCGTTACTGCGCGCCCATTTACATCACTGGTGCGGCCACGATGACTGGATGCTCGGGGAGTTGAGGGACTATCGTCGTCTTCACGATCGTAGTTGGTGTATCGACGGGGTGGCATAGGCGTCTTGACTGCAGCTTTGATCTGACTCATTTGGCGATCATGAAGTGCCTGACGAGCCTCCATGCGCGCTGCCTTCTCGCGTTCATCATCGTTGAGGGGTATCCTAGTCTGGTTAGATTGATATCACCCAGGAGATGCGTACGTACTTGACTGGGGTATTTTTGTGAGGAGTTGTGTTGCCGTTGGAACGGCGATGCACCTTATTTGCGACACGGGGCATGGTTGCGGTTACCCCGATAGGGTCTGGCGATAACGTTGAAATGGAAGGTGTCGGAGAGGGGTTTGATGTCGACGCAAAACAAATGGGGAAGTCAACAAACATACGGCTGCCCGGATATACCCGAGACGCACTTCCTATCACGTAATCATAATTTGATGCCTGAGGGATCAGGTGTTTATCTTCCAGGCTACAGGGTTCAGAGGGTTGGGCTTCCTGTTGGATCTCCCAGCTGTCATTCCTCCAATTTTGGATGGAAACAGTTTTCCCTCTGACTTCTCATCTCCTGTACAAGCATTTTCTATATCTCTTATCGGCCCCTCCTAACTACTGCTTGGCTTGTTTCTAAGTGATCGGCCCACCACGCGCATTGGCCCACTCCCGCGGGCTGCCTGACATCACCGAACTCACCTCCCGAGGTCACCGCGCCGGCATATTCAAACATCGGTCTACATGGATTGACTCTCTAAGGTCGCTTTTCTTGGGTATAGATTGGTTTACAACGTACAGCATATACAGTTGGCTCATGATGCAACCACACTTCTCATCATGAACCAGCTGCCATCATTCTTGCAGCCGGTCGTCCGCAGGCGATCCAGATATTCAGTCCGACCATTTTACACCACTGTATTGATATTCACGCTCATTGCCTCGGCGAGTTGGTTCTTAAGAAGCGCCCAGAATGGTCATGGGCAGTTTGCGCAACCGGGTACTGCTGCTAATACCCTATTCAAGCGCGAGGCCGAACTACCTGAGGTATGTCTACCCCTTCCGATGTTGCTTGCTGTGTGATGGTGCCAAAGGCTAAACAGTCCCTCTGACATCGATATAGTGTCGCTTGGTCCGCAATGTCAAAGACCAGTGTGCCTACGTTCGCGCCAACTGCCCCGATCACGAAGACGGCTTGATCTCCTACCTACAGTTCTACTATTGCGCGCTGGCCGATGCCAAACCGGTAGCATTCATAATTCTGGTACTCTGGTTGTCGCTTCTCTTCAGTACCATTGGCATCGCAGCAAGTGATTTCTTGTGCGTTGATCTGAGCACATTGGCCAGCATTCTTGGATTGAGTGAGAGTCTCACAGGCGTAACGTTCCTTGCATTTGGCAATGGAAGTCCTGATGTTTTCTCCACGTTTGCCGCCATGCGGTCTAATAGTGGAAGTTTGGCAATTGGTGAGTTACTTGGTGCTGCCACTTTCATCACTTCAGTTGTCGCGGGCTCCATGGCCCTGGTCCGGCCATTCAAGGTTGCGCGAAGAAGCTTCGTTCGTGACGTGGGCTACTTCATAATCGCCGTCGCATTCAGTATGCTTCTTCTGGCCGACGGCAAACTCCATACCTGGGAGTCCGCTACGATGGTATGCTTGTATGTCTTTTATGTCATAATGGTGGTGACCTGGCACTGGTATTTGGTACGACAACGCCGAAAGAATGAGAGAAACCTCGCAGCGCGGGCTCACTTCCATATACCGGACAATCAAGAGCTGGAGATTGAAGAGACAGCCGAGGATGATGATCCTGGCGTAGCGTCAGACTCGCGAAGTCTCGTGCGCGGAGCCTCAACTGAGGACTTTGATCTCTTGGAACGCGCCGACGCTGTTCCTGTGTGGAAGGAACAAGAGGATGAGGATGATGAGACCCGCAATCGGTACTTGGCTGAAATTAGCGATAACATGCACGTCTTTCGGCCAATGCAAACGAGGCGGAATACGATGAACCCCATTC
Source organism: Penicillium bovifimosum (assembly GCF_028826915.1). Taxonomy (NCBI): domain Eukaryota; kingdom Fungi; phylum Ascomycota; class Eurotiomycetes; order Eurotiales; family Aspergillaceae; genus Penicillium; species Penicillium bovifimosum. Next base: position 724,132 of record NW_026622717.1, on the reverse strand, counting down.
GACCGAGTCTCGTCGGTGCGCTGGAGTTCCAATCCGTACTTCGCTCACTCCAGAAATCAAGAACCACGCACCGAAATCCCACAATAAGTCTGAACAGTTATTCAGACGGCGAGTCTGATACCGAGACGCGCTCTGTGGCATCAGTTCCTCGCCGCACCAGTCGCCCATCTGGCTCCAACGACCGCTTGTCTCCACACAGCGCAGCAGGCTCCTCTCGAGTCCGAGCTGTATCAGCAAACGATGCCGAGGGCTTGAGATTAGACTCTAGTGTCTCGGAACACCGGCCATCGCAAGGTCCCCTGCTTACAGTAAGGGGGCCTTCCATTGACGAGACCGAAGATTCGACGCAGTCACGTCAGCTCCCTCGAATTGACACTGGCAAGGTGCTGAATTTGTCGCCTTCATCTTCTGCAAACCCATCTGCAACATCAACTCCGATAGAAACAGTCCCTCAGACACCCGAGCTGCTTGCTCCATCAGATGCTTTCCACTGTCCCAATTATCGTGACCGGGTGGTACATGATCGTTCCCCTCAGTCAGTATCTCCTCGAGGCACTACAAGACGCCATGTATCAGGTTTCGGCCCAGAAAGCCCTTCAATTCCCTTCCCATCATACACTGATCTACCCTCCGCGGGATCCTCCCGAGCACCCAGCATTCGACTCCCCAATTCTGCTACCCATTTAGAACGGCTGCAACTCGAAGACGAATGTGATGATGTTATCCATGTAGGCCTTCCTTTCCGCAAATCCTTGAGGAATTGGTGGTCTGACTCGTATCCCACTCTCCAGCAGATTGGTTGCACACTATTCCCTACCTTGGCAGGCTGGAAGTCGAAGAGCGTCTGGGGACGACTTCTTGGTATAATCGCCGCTCCTAGCGTGTTCCTTCTTACAATCACAGTTCCAGTTATTGAACCGCAGGAACCAGAGTTACTGGAAGCAGTCCCCATACCTTCGGGACTCACCCAGGACATTGCCGATGGCGGCAATCCTTCTCCAAGAGTCACCCTTCCAGCAGACAGTCCAGTGCTTGTAGCACAGACATATGATCACGCAGGATCGGTTTCGAATATGCGACCAACACATACCCATCGAAAGTCATCCTATGAAGTCACCGGTCGCCCACGCTGGGACTCCGAACTACCAGCCGTCCCAGCGGGAGTCTCCGACTGCGTGAATGCCCCAACGAAAGACTGGAACCGCTGGCTAGTCTCCCTCCAGCTCTTCACAGGCCCCTTCTTCGCCGTCCTCATCGCCTGGACAACAGTAGACGAAGACCGTCAACTCCACAACCTCATCCTCCCCACCCTCGTCTCCCTCCTCTTCTCCTCAATCTGCCTCACAGCCCTAATAATAAGCACCCGCCGCCACCGAAAACACCACCAACCCACCGGCTCCATCTCCCTCCCCCTCGACTCCTCCAACCCCACACCCCCAACCCTCCCACCCCAATGGCGCCCCTTCCTCTCCCTCCTGGGCTTCCTAGTCGCCATCTCCTGGATAGCAACAATAGCCACAGAAGTCGTCTCCCTCCTCAAAACCATCGGCGTAATCCTCAACATCTCCGATTCCCTCCTCGGCCTAACGGTCTTCGCCGTCGGCAATTCCCTCGGCGACCTCGTCGCCGACATCACAGTCGCCAGACTCGGTTACCCCGTCATGGCTCTGAGCGCCTGCTTCGGCGGGCCAATGCTCAACATCCTCCTCGGCATCGGGCTCGGTGGCATGTACATGACTCTCCACCAAGGGAAACAGGGACACAGCGCGGCTGTGCAGGACGCAGCCACTGTCCAGGTCCCGTATGAGATTGTTATCTCGAAGGTGCTGGTTATTAGTGGGGCTACGCTGTTGGTTATTCTGGTTGGGCTTTTGGTTGTTGTGCCGATGAATCATTGGAGGATGGATCGTAGGATTGGTTGGGGGCTTGTTATTGTTTGGTGTGTGAGTACTTTGGGGAATGTCATTGCGGAGGTTGTTTCGTGAATTCTCTTTTTGGTACTGATTTTTTTTTGGTTTTGATGTCGGTTTGCGGTTTCTGGTGGGTTTCTCTGCTTTTTCATCAGTTCGGGGTTCGTCACGTATAGTTGTTTGCTTGCTGTTCGGGATAGTCCTTGTACAGTTTTTGTGTGTGGTTCACTCAAGGTATATACGCAATGCATTTTCGGGGTTGAGATTGGTTTCACATGCCTGATTGCAAGATGTTACACGTACTATCTGATGTTAAGTATCTACTACGAGGATGTATTTGACAGAATCTGGTCTATGAGTATAATGATCATGGACACAACTAATGCATAATCCAAAGGTACAGAAACACTGCTAACTACTCTCCCAACGCAATTATCCATCGACCTCGACCATCTGTTCTCAATCATATAGGCATGGTCATGTCTTTCCCCTCATCTCAGCATCTGTACAGCAAGTACTCTTAAACAAAAGCAAAAAAAGCCACCGACTTCTTCCTCACAGCACACGTCCAGCTGACGAGCTCGTGCTCCGATCGTTCACCTGAGTCTTCCTCAGAGACTTACCCTGTTGGATAGATGCGAGGAGAGCGCCGCGGCCAGCACCGCCAGCAGCTGGAGCAGGTGGAGGGGGAATACCAGCCGGAGGGGGTGGTGGGGGAGGAGCTGAGGGAGCTCCGCCAGGAGGAGGGGGTGGCGGCATGGATGGTGCACCGGATCCTGGAGTAGGCGGTGGGGGAGGGGGAGGAGGAGGTACTGCAGATGGAGGCGCTGGAGAGGAGGCACCTTCGCCAAGGCCGGGGAGAGGAGGCAAGACCACCGGGGGTGGAGGCGGAGGTGCAGCAGGGGTGGCTTGCACGGGGGGTAGCAGGTTTGGAGGCAGACTTGTCTTCGTCCATGGCACTCAGAGGACGCGGGGGCGCCATAGTGCCGAATAGGATGCTGGCAAGTTGCTTTGCGCTGCCGCCGCTGGGACGATCGTCATCGTCCTCGTCCGAGGAGTCAAAGTCAGAGCCGGCAGCAGACCAGTCGTCATCTTGCTCGGGTCGCGCACGGGTCTTGCGTTCTAAAGGAGCTGCGCCGGTGAAAGCGGGCTTGATGGGTTCTTGCTGCGCTAAGCGGTGGAAGGGGTTGGTTGACTGAGCTGCAGCAGGCGGCGAGGTTGCGTGCGAAGGTTCTGGGTGGCCCATGTTCTTGAAGTACGGGTTCTTGGACTCGGCATCAGCAGTAGCGGCGGGGACAGCACGGCTGCTTTCGGGCGAGCTAGCTTGGCTAGGCACATTTTCGGGCTCGGGTGCCGGAGCGGGAGGCTCTGGGGTGGCTATCGTTGGCACGGGAGGAGGGGCAGGGAGAACCTGGCTCTGCGTCGGCGTGCTGTACTGAGGCGTGACATCGGCAGGACCCTCTTCATCGGACGATGATTCATCCAGACCCTCCAGTTCAAGCTGCAACTGTCGCTCGCGTTCCTTAGCCGCCTCTAGCTCTGCACGCTGGGCTGCGAGACTAGCTTCCTGTTCCTTGGCCTGCCGGGCAGCTTCTTCCCTGCGGCGCTTCTCTTCCTGCTTCTTGACCTTGCCCTGGCGGACCTGTTCCTCAAGAGCACGGAGACGAGCAGCTTGGGCATCCTTCTCCCGCTGGAACTCCAACTCGCGTTGACTTGCCTCGCTCCTGTAGATGTGTTAGCCAAATTCTAAGAGGGTTGTTTTGTCAAAATGTTTCACTCACTCTAGGCGCTTAGTCTCCGCCTCCTGGACCTCTTGCTCTTCCTTGATGGCCTGCCCACGGACAGCGGAATCCTCTGCCTTCTTGGCATCGGCTTGGCCCGTACTGTCAGTCCGGGCCCTGCGGGTTGGCGGCGCTGGGGGTGGCTTCTTGCCTGCGATCTTAGGAGCCGCAGCACTAGGACCACCACGTTCGTCAGCCAGGCGACGCTGTCGCTCCTGCTCTCGCTTGGCGTCCTCTTCTTCGGCACGCCTAACGCGCTCTTCGCGCTCCTTCTTCTCACGCTCCTGTCGTTGAGCAAGGGTCTCCGAGGTGTCGTTTGGCTTGAGACCTGCAGCAGCCATGCGTTCAGCAATGCGCCTCTGTGCACGCTCTCGGGCAGCAGCCACCCTGTCTTCGTGGGTGTTGCCAGGAAGAGAGGACGACGAGTCGACAGACTGAGGCATCGAGGGGCGTGCAGCGGGGGATCCGGCCGCTGGGGATGCCCGGGAAGAATACGCTTCGGGAGAAGGTCGGTCGCGCCTGTGAATTGTTAGCATTGGGAAATTTTCAAGCTCTAGCAAAGACAACGTACTCCTCTTTGCGAATATTTGCAGTTCGGGCATTGCGGCTTAAGTCATATATGAAGTCGCGGATGACATCCTCGACACCCAAGGCATCTTCCCAACGACGCTTCTCATGCTCACGTGTGGAGGTTTGGCCTTCCTCGCGCAAGCTGTCTTCCAAACTGTGGGCGAAATCACGGACACTTTCTTCGACATCGCGTGTCATGGTCTCGTTGCGCTCCCGCTCAGCCTTCACGTTGTTGCTTTCAGCTTCTAGACGACGAGCGGCTTGGCCATCATCATCTTCTGTCGCGGGTGCGGGGCGTCCAGCAAGCTCGGCAGCCCGGGCCTGCATACGGGCCCGGGCCCGGGCCTTAATTCGGTCCGCCTCGGTCACAGTGCCACCAGGGCCAGTACCGACGATGTTGGACGCACCACCGGGGTGCGCCTTGGCGTCCTTGAGACGGAAGAGCTCAAGCTTGGCATCTGCGATCTGACGCTCCAGACGACGCACGTCAGATGCAACTTGAGGAACTTGATCTTCATATGCCTGCAACTGGCGACGAAGAGCCCGACGTTCTGCCCCGCTATCCACTTTACGGAATGCGGCATTGGGGTGGGTGTCAAGATCATCCTGCACACGGCGGATACGTTCCATGAGACTCTCGGCCTCGCGGCGATCCTGGCGGTCGAGAGCATCCTCATCCTCGGCTCGGTTCTCATCCTGGAAGTCGACAGCATCCAGCATGATCTTAGTCTCGCGGATCTTCTTATGTAACTGTTCCACGGAGTACTCCTCCTCTGACGCACCGGAGGCGGCGGGTGACGGGGTACGGGCCTCATTGCCGACGCGACGGCGTGCACTCGAGCGATAGCCTCCAGCAGCGTCATTGTTCTTGAACATCGTCGCATCCTTGCGGCTGGCAGCAGAGGCGCCTGCACCGCCACCACGGAAGGAGTGATCTTTGAGGTAACTGACACCGGTCTTCTGCGGCTGCAGGAACGCACCAGTGGCCTTGCGCGTCTCGGCATCCTGGGAGAGAAGAGACTTCATTGTGCCAATAGACTCATTCAGATGTCTGGTAGAAGGGGGCACAAGCTCTGGTGGTAGACGGCTAGGTACAGGGTATCCGTTGAGAGCACGATAGATCAAATGCATAGCCACAGCAAACTCATCCATGTTAAGTCGGCCACGGTTATGAGGATCCGCCAAGGTCCAAATCCGTTCAAGGTCTTCCCGGTTCAGACCACTTTGGCCCATGATTTCAATGGCAGTCTCTCCACTGACGAAGCCCTTGCGAAGACCGTCCCATGCGCGGAAAAGATCATCGTAAATCTTCTTCTCCTCCTTGGTGATTGCCCAAGCAACCGTAGCATTTCCTGAAAGACCAACAGCACTGAAACCGCCCTCACGTCCAGGCTGCGGCATAAGCTGTTGTTTCATCGCATCAATGTTGGGCAATCCCTGTGCCGGGGTGTTGATGAAACCCCACTGACCTGGAATACCAGTAGGTTGGGCTGCCAAGCCCGTGGGCTGCACACCCAGACCCTGCATGCCACCAGTCTGGGCCGGGCTAAGGTTCGAGCCGAATCCAGTGGGCATAGGAGGCATCGGAGGCCGAGGTCCACTATATCCAGTAGCTTGTGGGTTAGACATGAATCCGGTTTGTTGAGGCTGGAGGAACTGGGACTGATTTTGGCCAGGGAATCCTGTAGGGTTGGGCTGTTGAATGCTCGGCTGCTGCGGGAAGAACCCAGTTGGCTGCGCCGTCAGCTGCGACAGGAGCTGTGCATTATTCGGCTGCTGTGGAATAGGCTGTTGAACGATTGGCGGTGTTGATTTGTTTTCTATGAGAGGCGCATCGAAGTTCGGAACATTTGATCGCTGCTGGGCCGGCGCCGGCGCGGTGTCGGGGACATCGAACGAGATGATATCGACCATGCTGGAAACCTCGTTCTTGATCGTTTCAGGTAGGGAGGCAGGAAGCTCGCGGCCGGTGAGACGAATGTTGCAGAGGTACATAGCCAGCGCGAATTCAGGGAAGAACAACTGTCCTGATTTGGTTGAATCGCATAGAACCCAGATCTTAGAAAGATCAGGGCCCGATAGCTTCGATCGCAACAAGAGGTCTCGCGCTTTGTCGCCTGTTGTAACCATGTCAGTCTTACTATAGAATTGAAGCTAGGGCATCTCCTAGAACTCACCATCCATCGTCTTGCTGTCGCCAACAGCCGATTTAAAGAGCTGCTCAAACTTGGCCTGGTCCTGCGCCGTGATGAAGGAAAGCCGAATGCTTGGGATTTTCGATCCCGTCTTGGGCGGCACCTGGGGAGGTGTCCCAGACCCTGCAGCATCTTGGAAAGAGTTCGCAATGTCCGTCGAGGTCTTGAACCGAGTTGGTATCTGTGGCACCGGAGGCGGCTGCTGCGCCTGGTTCTGGGCAGGGTAGCCGGTGTATTGCTGTTGGAGGCTCTGGGGTTGTTGTTGCTGAAGCTGCTGGGACGCGCCACCAGGGAAGCCGGTGTATTGCGGTTGGACCTGTCCGCCGGGGAAACCGGTGGCTTGAGGCTGTAGTTGCGAGCTACCGAATGGCGAGGGCTGACCGCCAAATCCGGTGGGCTGTGGCGCAAGACCAGTAGGCTGAGGAGCAAATCCAGTCGGCTGTGGAGCAAATCCAGTGGGCTGAGGCTGTTGAATTGATGGCGGTTGTTGGCCTTGGGGGAATTGTGAATAGGGGGGTTGTTGTTGCTGCGGCATGAATGGTGCCTGGCCAGGACGGCCAGTGGCACCACCCCCGAGGAAATTATTCGACGAGGAGTACATTACACAAACCACGCTCGCATGAGCCAAATAAATGCGGAAAAAACAACAAGAAATTGATGAGAAGGAACGAATGCAAAGTGGGAGGTGAGTTGAGTCTCAGGAGGACGCCAATGACGCTGATGCTAGACGCGGAGGCACCTGCGCGCTAAGCCCGGTTGGTTGCTTAGTCAATATCAACGTGCAGCGTGAGATATTTTTGGATCTACGAGATACCTGATTGACCATACACGTAACACAGTACAGGAGATTAACAAAAATAATTAATGGGACACGAGAATTTAAAGCTTGAAATTGGTTGTATTTCCGGTCTTACATTATGCCGGAGACTATGGATGATTGGATGTCGTAGAAGCCCGTCGAGTTGAAAGCAAATGTGAAGAGAAATCACAGCAAGTAGAGGGCCCATAAAAAGTCCCCAGATTGGAGACAACAGAAAGGGAAACGCAAAGCATAAAACATCATCATTTCTCCTTGCGCCGAATTTTCAAACCCAAAAAAAAAAAAAAAGAGGGAGGCGGCGACAAGCGACACTGCCATTTACTCGGCAATGTTCTGCTGCTGTTGCTGGTTCGCAGCGTTGGCCGCCTTGCGTAGCTCGTACTCTTTGGTGAACTCGCGCGAGAATATGCCAAGGTCCTTGATGAGAGCTTGGGAGGCGTTGATGACAGCCTGGCGGGGGTGATCTCGCCGTCAGTCTGGACGCGCAGCTGGAACTCGGGAGTAAGCGGATGGGGGACCTGCATCGTTCATGGTCAGTGTTTACTCTATGTGCTTCAACCAGATTGCTTACGCGGTAGGCAGCGAAGACGACATGCTGAGTCTTCAAGAGACGGGTGCGCAGCATGTTGCCAAGGGTGTGGTCTTCCTTGTGGAAGGTGAAGATGGCAGCAGAGGGGAGGCCTGAAGAGACAGCGTCAGTGAAGCTGTGTAAGCTGGGTATGACCGATGTAACTCACGGGTATCAACTTCGACGTCGATCTTCTTCTCGCCAGGAGCCAGCAAAATGGCTTCGTAGCTGTATAAGAGATATTGATTAGCGTATGCTTTTCACGGACAAGAGTTGACATGACGTGAAGATGAGACGGCAAAGGGACTTGGTAAGGAAAGTGCATCTCCAGCGCCACAGGACTGCTGGTTAATTTAACTAACACCTCGGGAGGATCATCAGCCAGCACGGGACGCTCGTGGCGCTGAGCAGGTGTTGTTCTGGTGGGATGACCAGCACGGTCCCTGGCGATGGCAGTAGTCGCAGTAATGATACTCCGAGACATGGCGCTTAGGGTGACAGGGTTGACACAGATGATACAAATGGGCACGCGGAAGGTGAGATGATGAGAAACACGAGGAAGTTGGGGAGGAGAAGAAGAGAGACAATGAAAGGATCTCAGGGAGCTCAATAAATAGCTGTAGACAAGAGGCAATCGGGATCATCGAGAAAACGACAGAGATCCTGTCAGTTTGTCCCCTGCAAACTGGAAGGCACGATCCTCGGACCCGTTCTTGCTTGTCGAGCTTGGGGAAGGCACGACCAAGTGATTCATTTTGCGGGGAAGACAAACGACGGATAACTGGCAACATCGACAGACCAGAAATCCATTTGTGCAATTTTCAACCTCCGATCAAGGAAATTATTCTCACTCACCGGTCAGGGGCGTTCATATTGAAGAGATGTTCGAGGCGTGATCTTGATATTTGGGATAGGAAAAAGTGAAACCCAACTATCACGTCTCTGTGAACTAAGAACTTTGTAAGCGGTGTGGAGTCGCGAGGGGGACGAAGGAGATATATGAAGATGTATGAACTTTGAAGAAAGTCTGTAAAAGAATAAACGATACCTTGAATAGAAGTGTTGTAGCCTTGAGAGCTCGCCTGGTAGAATGCTTGATCGGCGTGCGAGATTTGCAGGCAAACACAACGATATCCCTGACAGGCTACCGCTCCAGGAACCCTATGAATAATAATAGGCTTCTTATGAATAAGACCTTTTCAGTATCGCCCCTCTAATACGTCACTTTGAACTTGTCTGCGTGCCTTCTTGATTCTTCGATGTCAAATGTGGAGGGATGAAGATATCGCGATAACGACCTACATATCGCTATCAACCACGTGATTTGATTCGGCTTACACGTGACTATATTTGACCTAGTAGACTAGTTACCTTGTAGGCATCGGCCCATGCGAAACGATCCATGGATCGATGTCACTTGCTTAATGAATGTAGTTTGAGATCCCTGATCCCAGGTTTAGACTTTACTTGCTTCAGATCTTAAGATCCATGTTCGTCACTTTAAATGCACACTCTGAAGGTTGGACTCACTTGATGAAGGTAGATACACACCGCAACTACCTACCCACGGAAATTCAACACATCTCACCAAATATACACCCAAGGTCCCCTTTTTCCGAGTCTTGACGCATACAATAGGTCTTACATAGTCCTAGGTAATTCTAGGTGTGACAAGCCCGGCAATATCCAATGACAACCCTGAAAACCCATCATCTCAATTAGTTCTACAATGGACTAGATATACACCCTCACCGCACCGAAACTCAACCCAAACGAAGAGAAAAAGCCGATATAACGGCCCCAAGGCCCGAAATGTATTAGGGGAGTCAAAGTAAACGCAGCGCGCCCGGCAAAAAGACGATGCAAAGAGCGATTCAAAAAAAAACAAAGATAGAAAGCCTATCACATAAATAACGCATAACGCCATGTTCGCTTCCTGCGCCAAGGTCATGTAAAACAAGAAAACAGAATGAACCAGACTCGGACACGGAATACAAGACAGTCTGAAGGAAGCATATGTATCATGCTTGTGGATGTTGGATGGTCCCGGAATGAGGGTAGCCAGGGGATGATGATTCCAGGCTGGAATGAGAAACGAAGTGACACCCGAGATGCGATGGTAAGGGCGGGATTCATTATGAGCCACGAGTGTAGGCAGGCCTCCGGGCTGATGATATGTGCATGAGTATTCATGATGCTGACGGGGAGAGAAAGATGAAGAGGGAGCTGAGCTGGTAATGCAAAGGAGAAAGGGAGGAAAGGGCTATACAGGGTAACAGAACAGGTTTCTATTCAGATGCAATGCAGGCAGGGTCTGGTGATGAGTCGAAGGATGAAAATGAAGTAGTCGGACTGAAGCGGGATTTAGTGCACAGCACTCAGCAGATCCGAGAATGAAGACGTGCCACGCTTCATCTTCCAGCTGCTCTTTTTCTTGTCACGTTTCTTGATCATATCAGCCCAGGCCTCCTCGTCGTTTTCCTCGTCCTCGGGGCTGAGAGGCTGGCTTCCGAGGCCAGTGCCAGGACGACTGCCTCGTGATACAGGACGGACGGTCACCGTTGCCAGATGTGACTTGGGAATATGAGATTGAGGCATTGCCATGGATGGGTGGAGATTTTCATCGACAAAGGGTTTGTTGCTTGGGGATGCGGTTGCGTAGTTCGATTCCGGTTGCATGGTTGATACCGGCCGGTACCGAGGCGCTAGGCCAGCATTGCTACGCTCTGACGGGGCAATTGACGGGGCATAACCGCTGCGAGGACGGAATGGGCTCCCGGAAAGATTGGGCATAGGCGAGCCTGTCCGACGAGTGGAGATGTTGGGGTCTAACATGCTTAATGTACGTTGATCGATGTGGGGTGGCACCGAGGGCGGCAAGTTGAGCACGGATCCTGCAGGCATGGACATCGGTCGCATGTTCGGATTAGGCGACACCGAAGGTGGGCTCATCGGGGGCGGGGCCATCATACCCCCAGGCATCATCATGGGAGGCGTTGGCATGCCTTGCATCATTGGTTGGCCCTGCATACCCTGCATGCCCTGCATCTGCATCATTTGCTGCATCCATTGCATCTGCATTTGCATCATATTATTCATCTGTTGAGACAGCTGAATGGAAGCTTGTTCGCCGGCGGTTTGCTGGGGTGGTGGCATCATCGAGTATGGCCGGGGGACGCCTCCCATGTCATGGATTGCCTGTGTGTTGGGGCTTCCTCTGCGCATTGCCCGGGCCCGCTCCTCATTCGCTATAACGCCCACAAGACCTCCGGGGGAGGTGCCGGGGACGCAGGGCCTCCATATACCGATCCACCCCCAAGCGCCAGTGATTCCCGATTTGGATTGTTGACGATACCTGCACCGTAGTAAGGATCACGAGGCAGGTGCCTCGCAAAGGGAGGTAGGCTGCCCCGGTTGCCAATGTTTTCGGCACCAGAGACCGAGCTAGCCGATGATATATACGGGGGTTGCATGGAGGCACGAAGGTTGGGGTTGGAGCTGACGTTGTTCAGGCGGGTGGGCGGGCGATTTTGATTGGGGAAACCGTGTGCGGCCAGAATGCCGAGTGGCACATCATCATCATCCTCCTCGCTGCTCTTGCCACTAGTGGACTTGTCGCCCAGGACCGACAGACGACTGGTGAGCAAATTGGGCGTGCTGTTGCTCGCTCCACTCATCACCGGGCGTAGGTGTTGAATGGGTGCTTGTTGGCCTGTGATCTTCATCATCTGCTGTCGATATACTGAGAGATGAGCCTCCTGCTTCCGCCGTTGACGTTCCGTCTCCCGTTGCTTCTCCACCTCATCTTCTTCATCGTCAAACTCCTCCTGATCGGATCCTTGATCGCTTTTGGTTGCACTGCTATTGGAACGTCGGAGCTCTTGCTGCTGACGGTAGTGCTCGAACTGGGATGGAGTCATCACCTTGTTGCCCGGAGAGGTCGACTTGGGTATACTATCCGCAAACTGCACAGCCAATCGCGCCTGAGCCGCGACTGAAGGGTCCAAATCGTCGGCCGGAGGAGGCGAACGACGGAATTGGAACATATCACCGGGCTCCGAATTCATCTCGCCAGAATAGTCGGGAGCTTTACCCTTGTCGATCAAGGGTGTTTCCCCAGAAGGGCTAGGATCACCCCATGGTGACGTGCTGTCTTTGCTCCAGATGACAGATTGACGGACCAGTTTAGCATCCTCGTCATCAAAAGGTGCAGATTCAGGTGGCGGCGAATATACTCCGCTCCTTCGCAGTCCACCCCTATCCATCCCGCGGGGACGCTCCAACGATCGATGAGAAGTTGTGGCTGATGTGAAATTATTAGGTGATGGTGAAAGTTTCCGGGAATCAACAACTGCCTCGAGGGTGGAGTGGGTTTCGCTCAAGGGTACAGAATCCGGTTCACGTAGCAAGCCCTCCTCTGAGGGACGCCGAGCCCAAGAGTAAGGGGGTGATTCGACCACGGCCGATCGGTCCGTATTGATCGCCGCGGGCGCGTCAATCCTGCTTGTTTGAAATTCGGGAAGAGCCTGGGTCGGTGGAGAGGAGGAGTACTGCAGTTCGATGAGCATTTTATCCTCGTCTGAGGTCGCAATCATAGAACTTACCTTGGCCGGCTGAGGAGATGGGCCATCTCGTGTGCTCATATTATCAAACATTTTATTAAAATCATCTTGCGACTCGGCAAAGTTCGTATCAGGCAGCTTGGGCGGTGTAGCCGTACGGTCGGTGCTGCCTGTCACCGGGCGGTTCTTTGCCGCATCTGGTGTCTGTTGCCGAGGAACAGGCGGCCCAGATTTGCTGAACCGTCCACCAAACGAGAATGTCCGCCCAGCGGCGCGCAGCGCACTGGCTAGGTGTGGTGGAGCGGGGATGTCCTGAATTCTAGCATGCGGCGATTGATTCTCGTCGGACGGGGGCACTTCGGTTGACGATGGGAGTGTAGAGGAGGAGCTTAATCTTGTCGACGTAGAACTTTCGTAATTTCCACTGTCACGTCTCCGAATCAGTCGGCTCCTTAGGGAATCCACGGTCGAGGGGCGGTCATACCGGTTCTTGTCCAGGGGTCGATCTCTTCCGGCAAAGATGTTATCGGAGTCCTCCATTGATCCCACCACATTACCCTCACTCAGTAGCTTGGTCAGTGGCGCACCATCGCTCATTGATCGCTGAGGTCCAGGGCGCTCGAATACTCGAAAGGAGGATTGTTGGGGGTTCTCAATCTCCTCCAGAACATTGCCGGACGATTTGCGCCGGGTAAAGCTCTTGGGTAGCTTCATGGGTATGGGAGAGGTTTTTTTGGGGGGAGGGAAAGAGAGCCTGGTACTTGAATGACCGGCGAGGTTTGTTATTGTCGTTTGTCCTCAGCTCTGGTTAAGGTTTGGACGATCTTGAGGTGGCCTGACGTGTCAACTGCAAGTAATCCAAGGAAAAAGCGACAAGTCCAAAATGGATGGGTATAACGATTCGAAGGTCCAAGACAGCAAAAGGATGATCAGGGGTCAAGCTGTGGCAAGAGAGAGTCAGTTTACAAAGAAGCTTCTGGCAAAAGAGACAGTTTGTTTTAGCGGCTGATCAAAGCCCGGCAGGAATCCACAGATCTGAGGTGACAAGCTGCATGTGCTTCGTAATCCTGGAGGTCTTTTTGTTGAAAAGGTGGATGTTCTCTGTTTCGTCTTTATCTGAGAAAAATTGAACATACCATCAGTGGTCAGGCAACGATTGTTTCAGAGGATTCAGGTAAACACTGAACACCCTTCCAAAGTCCGAGAAAACTGGAGACGTGGGGAGTGGAGCGAGATCGGGACCCGGGGAACCGGCCAGGAGAAGAGAGGAATGAAGAGATTCAGAGATTGCAAGATGGAGAGAGAGAGAATGTTGAAAGAATGGACAGAATAGGCACAGAAGGAGTCAAGAGACGCTAAGTCTAGTCCCTTTACCCTGTGGACTAAGAGGCTAAGATGGCTTGATTATTGGTCTTTCTTACCGAACGGGCCTAGTAATGATGCTAATGATACTAACTAATGATACTTCACCATAATATTGCCTACATTGTAACTACGCAGTATAATTACGCATCTACATAGAGTTCTAGACTTTGAAAAGGGCGAGAATGTGAAACCATTTACTATGTATAGTAAGTGGGCAGTTGCTTTGTGCCCAAACAACTGGCTCTGAGTGGTTTTCACTCTAAAAATAAACAACTATTTTAGAGGTTTCTGATTGGAGGATCAATCGGCTATTCGATTGGAATGTATGAGAGAATGTAATAGACTCTGATGGAATATTCACAGGATAAGAAGATAAGAAGAAGGCAATTCTCCTAAATATTTAGGAAATGAAGAGAACAAGATGAGGAAAAGGAAGGAAAAGGAAGGAAAATAAGAATAAAAAGAAAAATACAAGATCGCCGATCACGTGGTAATCCGGGGTCCCGATGATCATGATCGACGGGAGATTCTCGTTGGATTGGAGTTTATCCCTACATGTATGGACATATCTCCGATTAACCCCATCTTCCCATCCCAGGATTGGATCAATCTATCGGAGACTAAGGGCCTGATACATCTGTGCCACGGTCACACAGGACTCGATGCATTCTGAGCGAGACGGAAGGTGTACTACATCACCGGTTCGGGAAAACAACGAAAGAAGAGAAGCTAATGGACTCATACATACAACGAGAAAGATGCTAGGGAGAGCTATAATCATCACTTCAACATGTCAAATCACACGAAACATCTACTTCAACCTTTCCACCCATTATAAGTTATCTTACAACATTGCTGGATGCAATTTCAATTCGGCCCATCATCTCCAAGGGATCCCATTCCCGACTTTGGCAAGCCAAAGCCACCATAAGAGCTTATTTAGCGAAGTGCAGGTCGTAGTTCAGCCACTTGCGCGCATTGACGCCCGCCACGTCGAGACCGGGGGTACCGTAGGTCAAGGGCGCATAGAAGAGGAAGCCCCAGATGGTGGCCACCAAAATGACAAGGGTGGCAATCCAGCCCGCGATGAGCGACCGGCAGCCCATGCGTTCTTTGGCCGTGATGAAGCGGCGCAGGCTGCGGAGCGATCGGGCCTTGGACTTGCCAGTGGGGTCATCGACCGGAGGAAGTGCAGTGCGAGGGTCGAGCGGCTGCACGTTGAAAATAAATTCAATCAGCGCGCCGCACACCATGGTGGAGGCCAGATGCGAGGGCAGGTAGTGATGCAGGAAGCGCTGGCGACCCATCAACCAGAAGGGGAAATAATGCGCAGCCCAGCACAGGAACAAGAACCCGGTGCTGTTGTACAGACGCGAGCGGGTACCAGGGCCCCAGACTAAAGGAGAGGGTTAGCTGACGGGCCAATAAAGGGGAACAATAGAGGGAATGAGTATTTCCGTCATCTTTCCTGAACTTACTTTCTTCCAATGCGTCAACACCACGGCGAAGCGAGAGCTGGTCAGCGCCAACAATGCCAGCAAATACGGCCAGAATGCTGCTAGCAATCCACCATCCGATGGGGTTACCCAAGAAATAGATCTGCTCACGGGTATCGTTCTTGGTCCAGAAGCTCACACCTCGCAACAGGAACGGCCACTGGAAGGGCTCAGTAGCATAGGGGTGGCTGCTGGTCAGGGCATTGTTGTGGTGGAACATGGCACCCTGCAGCTCAAAGTACTTGCGCAGGAAGGGCAGGGTCTTGACCTTGCGCTCCTCCTTGGCCAGACGAGGGCTGTCGGGCTCCAAGTTCTCAACACTCTCGACGTACCACGTGTTGCTGGACTGGAGGAGATTCTTGTTACCATTAATTTCGGCCTGCTTGTAGCCCCAATCCGGCAGCGGGGTCGTGTGAGTCCACATGGCGACGCGAGTGGGGACGTGAACCAGTTTGAACAGGCTGGCAAGGGTGCGGAACTCCTGGGTAGACTTGGCCGACTCGATCCTGAGCTCGAACAGGGTGTCGTTGTGGCGCTCGCCCTCAGCCAGTTCTTGCGAAACCGTGGTAAACTCCTGGTTGGTCGGATAGAACGGGGATGCAACGTCGTGAGTCAGAAGGAAACTGTCGGTGCCAACATGGCGAAGTTGAATAACATCGCCGTTCCGCACTTTCTGGGGCTCAGTTGTGTCCACCAGATGCTCCCCTGGCAGGATCTGCCATTGGTTGTTGGTATCGTTGTGAGGGTAACCAGTGACCTGCTGACCCTGGCTGGAGATGCGGCCATCATCATAACGCAGGGGGTAGGTATCCCAGTGGCTGTGCAGGTACACCTTGGTGTCCTTGTGGCGCATAGTAATGGTGTCGAAGTATTGGACGCCAACGGACTGAGCAGTCATCTGGTTGTCACTCAGAGTCTCCTGGAACTCGGGAGACATGAAGTCATCACCGGGACCAGACCGATTGAGAATGGTGAAGTGGACCTGGAACCAGAACAAGTAGAACATGAAGGGAATGACAACCAATCCAACAGCGCGAGCCATAAAGTGCTTGACCCAGGTGATCATACTGAGGGCTCCCTGTTCGCGGTTGATGTCCAACAGATTCCACAAGTCAATGAGAACTGCCGCACCGATGGTCACGAAAGTGAAGACTCCGACGTACTTGGTGGAGATGACACAGCTCATGCAGAAGCCGGTCAGGAGCAGCCATTTCCACCACTTTCGGCCAAATGGCTCGTGACGCAGCTTATAGAATCGGACGTAGCACAGAATACTGAGGGCCATTGACAATACGAGGGTGGAGTCCAAGAGGATGAGTCGGTCCTCACCCACGTGAGCGTTGTCAAACACCATTAAACCAGCAGCCAGCACGCACGCCGGCAGGGAGTAACCAGACTCCCACATAATGAGGAAGACCACGGGAATTGTCAAAGCGCCGAGGGTAGCGGGCATAGCACGAAGGGACAGGTAGGGCACATTGTTGTCAATGTACGAGTCGCCAATGTTCTCGAACAAGAAACCTCCATCGAAACCGATAAGCCAACCCATAAGGGCAAAGAGCAGCTTTCCAAAAGGCGGGTGCACATCGAAGAAATAGGTACGTTGGAGATAATAAGAAGCGAACTAGCCGGGCAATAACAATGTCAGCTAAACAGCCCCCTTCTTTTTCCTGGAGTTGCCAAAAAGGCATCGGACCTTATACCTTTCCGAAATGAACCTCATCAAAAACAACCTCATTAGGATAATCAATGCGATAGAATCGCGTGGCGAAAGCCAGAAGGGTCAGAATAGAAATGGCCAGCCAGTAGTCCCATTCCGACTTCTGTTTGGCCGGGACCGGTGCCACGGGAGTCATTGAGCCATCATCTGAAGGCAATGCGGTGGTAGCCTCCTTCTGTCCGCCTCTCTTGCGCAGAGAGGACGAAGGGGACGACATGCTGAAAGTATGAAATGTAGAGAGCGACCGAGAAACTACCTATACCTAAATAGACTTCCGCGGTGTTAGTGAGGCGGTTGGTGGGAGAAAGAGAAGCAATAAATCAAGCAATAAATCCTGAGCAAGAAGAAGCTCACCGGAATCACCAAAAAAGCATGGCACCCTACAATAGAGGCCGAGAATATCAAGAGAAAGAAAAGGAGATGTGGAGGGGATGAGATGGCGTTGCGTGTCTTCTTGGGGGTCCCGGCTGGGCGGTGGCCGGGGCGGATCTACGTATACTCCAGACAACAAAGGGAGTGCCCACTCCCAGACATTCAACGTGGTATATTCTTCTTTGTTTGAGTGAAATTTCGAAGTCGAGTCCTCGACTCCTCGTTCTCGAGGACGGTTCTAATGAGCTATGCTGTTTTCCGACCAATCATGTGCCCAAACTCGTGCGATATCTCCGGAAAGTGGCGTAGCTCTGAGTGTCAATAAGAGCGACTCTTTGTCGCAGCACTAGAAAGCCTATTGAGGAGACAGGGGTATTGCATGTAGCTTCCACGAACTACCTACATCCAATTCTGCTTCAGTGTCGAGCTTTTCACTGGGCCATTGGTCCAATTAGAGACCAGAATAACATGGAACGAAAATTGATGGAATCGAACCTAGGAATATATGGAACACCTAGGTAATGCAGCTATATATCCGGACATCAACACCTTCACTCAACCTCAACCTCTCGAATGATAAGCCACAAAGCCTTCCGAAATGAAACATCTTCCGATTTGTTCCCATCAGAGTGAGTACCAGTACCATTCCTCTTCCTCAAAGCAGCGTTGAATCGCGTCAATTTCGACTTCGATGACCAGGGCAAAATCTCAAACTCCAGCTCAGCAATCCAGGGCTGCAAAGCTCTAATACACTGCGGCACCTCCGATCCTTGCCCTCGCTCCTGTTCCTGTCTTTCATAGTCTCCACCAGTAGTATCCCGCAGCTGCAGAAACAAAGGCGCCTGTCGATTGATCTTCCCCTGAGAATCCAATATAGGAATCTGGGCGATGTGCGCCAGCGCATCTAGCTTCGCAACCTCAACTTTCAAGCCGCGGGGTCCGAAAATGTCCCTGTTGGCTTGTTTGATGGACGAGTCCGTGCGGCTTTTGGACATGCCTTGGCTGCCCAGGTTTGCGAGCCCGCTGACGGCGGAACCAATCCAGTGTAGCGGGAACAGAATCGGGACGGAGTTTAGGATCCCGCCTGTTGCATCTAGGACTTGGAGAGGAGGGCTGGCTGCTATGTCCTTGTTCAGTTGGTCGAGGAATGTGAGGAAGGATTCCTTGGGGAGTTGGTAATTTCGTAGGATTGGTGGGTAGGCTCGAATAAAAGGTGAATCGGAAGAAGAACTGATGGCTGGGATCGCGATCGTTTTTTTATTTGTTTGAGAGGTACTCCTTTGAGCTGCCGCTGATGTCGATGGGCTTGCTTGTGTTGAGGGCTCTGGAGCTCTGTATGCCGGAGGGTGCTCTGCTGCCTCTGCTTCGTTGGAGGAACCCATGCTTCTGAAAGGGTTCTGCCTTTTTTCGTCTGCCATTTTGTATGAATAAAATAAAGAGGAAATGCTCTGCCGTTCTCTTTTGTCGGCTATCTTCCAAGTTCCAACTATCGGGCGGACGTTCTTTTAAGGCTAGAGAAAGGGAAGCAAGTCTGCTCTCAGCTCAGCCTCGAATTGTTCCCGCAACTATGCACAGGTGTGGTTAGGTTGAGTCTGGTTGAACCCATACCTACCATCGAGGAATACGCAGTAAGTAACTAACTTAAGACCCAACTCAGCCCTGTGGGTTGCTCACTGAAGGTTGCCGGATTGCCAAGCTGACTGCATTTGCGCTATACCTTATCGGGGATCCTGTGCGAGAATGGCCTCTCACTGGTTGGATGTTTCTTTCACAGCCTCAACATAACGAAGTATGCTGTACGTTCTCCAGTAGGGAATGCGGCGTTGTGTAATGATTTTATTGATATACCAGTCCACAACCTAGAGAACATAATGCAAATGCTAAACCTCCTTCACTCCCAATAGTGCCGCATATATGCAAAACGGATTCGCCACGCAAAAAATTCGAAACCGGACATCTCAAACAATGATCCATGGGTATCACTCAAGTAGATGGTATTACGCATCGTCCGAAACATCCAGAAGCTCCAATTCGGTTGAAACCAAAGCCTGGAA
Organism: Penicillium bovifimosum; assembly: GCF_028826915.1. Classification (NCBI taxonomy): domain Eukaryota; kingdom Fungi; phylum Ascomycota; class Eurotiomycetes; order Eurotiales; family Aspergillaceae; genus Penicillium; species Penicillium bovifimosum. The sequence goes on along the minus strand of NW_026622717.1, from coordinate 704,719 downwards.
CTCTGCGCGTGGCATTCCAGTTGCCTTTGCCAGACGGAACAATCCCTTGATGCTGGAACCGATGTGTTGTTTCACACCAACCTCGTACGTGGACTGGCTCTCTGCCTCTTTCTCCAATTTAGCGATCGCGTCAGAGCTGCCGGAAGATGCAGAGGCCGGTCGCGGGTGATTCAAAGCCCGTGCAGCCTCGTCACTAGGAACATTCTCTGGGGAATATCCGTTGGTACGAGGCACCTCCTCAGAATTGAGACCACCGTCCACCTGTCGTCGCAGAAGATTGGCCAGCATATCTCCGTTGAGCGATGACGGCCCAACTTCCGGTTGTTCCTCTTCGGGATCGTGATTATCCATGGCCGGCTGTACGTCGCCGTACTGTGAAAAATAGGACTGCTCAGAGAGGCCGGACGGTCCCTTCGTCGAAGCAGCACGCGGTGCGGGGGTTTTGGCTCCGGGTGTAGAGTCGTACTGGGCCCAATAATCGTCGTCGTCGTCGTTGTCGTCGGCCATCTCTTTGTCCTGGGGTTTCTCCTCCTGGTCATGCCTCAATACATCAGCCGTGAGCCTGTCGCTTGCCTGCACGTTTGCTTCTCCAATAGAAGAGGCCCAGGTACTATCTTCATCGGCAGGACCTTGGCGCGGCAAAAGCTCTGCAACTCGCCAACCACGGCCACCTCCCTCCTCGTCTGTCGGGCACCACAAATAGACCACCGTCAAGCTATATTCCAAAAGTGGAACTTGCGCTTTGAGTGTCTCGTTGTCAACCCGCTTATACGTCACTGGGAGCTCGTCTGGGAGCTCTATTTCACCTGATACAGGGTGTGGCTCGAAGGTCGCACCATCAATGACACTCTGCAGACGCTCCGCTTTCCCAGCATCCCAGCACAATAATTGTAACCATGATTCAGTAGAGGATGTGGAAAGCGAACTGAGGACGCCGACTCGTTGGCGAAGAATAGGGGAGAGAAGCGGTAGCAGGGCTGGAGGAGGACGTGGCGAGACAAAAGCTAGCGGAAGACATGCAAGGAGGGGCGGTAGTAGTTCGCGAGTCTCGGGCGGGTTGATGAGTTCGACCATGATGCTTCAAGTGGTGTAGAGAATGCGGAGAGAGAAATGAGGAGAAATTCCGGGGGAGCAAAGGAAAGATGTTAAGAAGCTTCGCTCCATTCGACCGAACGTGGGGCAAACAGAGCAGTCACCGGACCTGAAAGCTTACCTTGGTTCCGCGGGTCAACGGGCTCAATCTCATTGTAGCCGTTCGGTACCTTTTTAAGGTTACATGCTCGTTTCTTTAGATCTTAACTTTGTTTCTTGGTTTCTATCACTGTAATCCTGGATTTGTTTATCTTTTTCTATTTTAGATCCTTGCGCTGACGGCAGAGACTCTAATCCGATTTTTTCTATTTTTCATTGGCCCTTGCGGATCTCGTTCCGCACGTGGATAAATACTCCGTACAATGAACATTCCCAGAGCCTAGAGGTTGTTTACGATGAACTGAGCTGGGTATATTCGTTGCAAGCCGACATCCCATATCACAGGTCCAGACTGACAGTCCGAGACAATCTTCGGAGTAGAACCAGCCCCCGACCGAATTACAATCTTCATAGCTTTGTTATCGTCTAAAGGAAAAGGAAAGATACATACGGAACAAATGAGACAAATCCCATATGCATAGATAGGCGAACCAGATGAAAGGGATATACTACTATCTTCTTGCTTTCAAGATGCGACAGAAAGCCATACCTCAGGGGTTTATTGAATCTGTTGGGGGACAACAAGACTGACAAGGAAGTTAGCCGCCTGTTTTCGATATCTTTCGCTTTGACTACCGGGGCACTATGCTATACAAGACTGCCAGAGAATTTGGTCGTGTCTCTGCAGTTTAAGAAAGAACATCAAACAATTAATTGCAATCCAGTAATCCAGTTAACCACCCAAGTCCAGACTCTCGATCGTTTCTCCACAAATCCCGAGCCGATCTGGAATTCTGGATTGATGATCCTCCGAGGTCCGATATGCGCGCTATGCAGTAAGCACGCGCCGACCGGCTTCTATCACGTTCTTCACCTGGCATGCCGACGAAAACTGAAAAATGAGGTGAGAAAACAGTTTGTCTCCAACATAACATGATAACCCTGTGACACATCTTTCGCGGCACATCGGGATCGGCCTAATAACGCACACGGTTCGACTCAGAAACGAGTCAGACTTTGGCCACCACGAAGACCATGGCCCATGAACTGCATTCCGTGGAGCCGATGACCCAAAAAACCAATGAATTCGTTCAAACCACCTCAGACAATCTGGGGGATGACCTAGATCGCGGGGATGAGTGGGCCGCTCTCGAGAAGCGGGTACGATGGAAAGTCGATCTCCGACTGTGTAGCATCGGCGGGCTCTTATGCAGCCTGAATCTGCTGGACTCGGGCATCTTGTCCTCTGCCTCGGTGACGACCATGCTCAATGATCTCCAATTGAACCAGGGGAACCGGTACTCCGTCTCCATCTTCATTTTCACGATTGCCAGTGTGGTTTTCCAACTGCCGTGTACGGTGGCAGTTCGACTGATTGGTCCGCGCATTTGGTTTTCGATGATTACATTCATTTTTGGACTGCTGACATTGTGCACTGCGTTCGTTCACACATGGAAGCAGATGATTATCCTGCGCGTACTGCTTGGTATTTCCATGTCCGGGATCTACCCTGGTCTGACATACCTGGTGAGCGCCTGGTACCCGCGACGTGAGCAGCAGCTCCGGTTTGCATTTTTGCAGTCTGGAGAAGTTGTTATTTTGGCGACGGGCAATCTTGTCAATTATGGTCTCAATCATTTGAACGGCAAGGCTGGTCTGGCGGGTTGGCGCTGGATGTTTGTTGTCCAGGGTCTTATTACTTGTGTCCTGGGTATCGCCACCTACTGGTGGATGGTCGATTTCCCTGAGAACTCCCAGCGCAGCTTTTTCTTCCTCTCAGACCGAGAAGCTCGGGTCGCAACTCGCCGAATCCAAGATGATCGAGCCGACGTTATCCCCGAGCCGTTCTCGTGGGGCACGCTTCTTGCTAACTTCAAAGATCCAAAGATATATGGCTTTGCGTGCATGTTCTTTCTGCTCAACCTCATATCGACTGCTCTCTCGTACTTCCTCCCGATCATCCTACAGTCTGGGATGGGTTTCAGCTCGAACAAATCTATCCTACTCTCCACACCTGTAAGCTGATCTAGATCATAGTGAGCCCCGGTTGCTGACATCCATACTAGCCCTATTACTATGCCGTCATCCCAGTCCTGCTCACATCACTTATTGGAGATTTTTACCGCGTTCGTGGACCTCTGATCATATTCAACGCCCTCGTCCTCATAGCCGGGTTCCTGATGTTCGGTCTTCCTGTGTCTACCCAGGTCGCAGTGCGTTATATTGGGACCTTCCTGGCGACAGGTGCTTATATCTCGAATTGGGCGGCCCTCAACGCTTTCCAAGCCAACAATATCGTCGGGCAGTGGAAGCGAGTCGCCACTGCCGCTGCTGTGACTGCTTGTAACGGGCTCGGCGGCGTGGCGGGTAGCTTCATTGTCCGGCAACAGGAGGCTCCGCACTATCAGACTGCAGTCTGGGTGTCAATTGGGTAGGTCTCAAAAGTCAATGAATGTCGGATTCGTTCCTAACAGTGTGTCAGTTCACACATACTTCTCATTGCGATAGTGGGCGTGTTCACGATTTACTTCTATATGGCCAATCAACGACAACAGCGGGGTTTCAAAATGCTTGAGGGCGTGGTAAGCTCTTTCACCTTTCATCTGTCGGGTGAGCATATTGCTAACGAATGGGGTTTGAAAGTCCGGCTTCAGATACACTTATTGACCAAGCGGGATTACGAAACCTCGTCAATATGTTCCTTGCATACCTAGATACCCCTTTGAAAGTCGTATGATAGACCTTCAACATCTTTGAGGACGATAGTTACAATGTGATTCATGACAGACTAACGTAAGATACGAACATAGAATAAGAGGAGGGCTATTCTGGCCGGGTTATGTTGAAGGGATAGGCAGTGGAGGATATTCCGCTGAAGCACTGCATGGGTTTCTGTTCCTGGTATCTTCAAGACTATGGAAGTCAGATGATTATGAGCATTGCCGTAGAAAGCTCCTTGGCAACGAGATGTTCTAGGTCTCGCCCTTGGCCTACTCGCATCTCTTCATTATTGGTGTTCTTGTACCACCGAGTTATGTGGTGCCTTGACTGGAATTCAGTCAATGAAGATAGGGCAATGATCAAGGGACATGGTATCTATCCATTACAATAGCGATGAGATACATACACATGCAAGAATTATGTGACCGAATGGAAAGGGGTATATGGCAAGCAGCACGGAAAACCTTGCAGGAAAAAAGGCAGACAGGGAGAGTCGGCCCGCTGAAGAAACATACATCACAACAACCACTGGAGAAGATGAGCTCGGCCTTGAAGTGATAAGCTCAAGCCACCCGATCCTTGTCCTTCTGTTCCAACTTCCCAACAAGCCGCTTCATGCCTGTCCACTCGTCCGCTGGCACTTCCTCGGGAAGCCCACAGAGACCCTTGCCAACTTCAAAGACAGTAACGACACCGTTGAGGCCACCAGTTGCCAAGCGGCGTCCTTCACGCTCATCCCACGCAACCTTATTGAGGCTGCGAGACATGATGTTGCCGTGGGTATTATCGACAACTTCACGTGCCACCGGCACCTCGGTATCTGTAGCAAGGTCCCAGACTTCGACGTTGCCGGCACCGTCGACCAGGGAGAATACACCAGGTCGAGTAGGGTGCCAGCGCGCATCGTAAACAACATCGTCGCGGGTTATGTCCAGTATAGGGGAAACAACTTGGGATTGGGCCAACCCGGATGTGGCAGAGGCGGTCGTCGCGGGGGGTCGCACACGCCAGAGCTTAACGCTCCAGTCCAGACTCGAGCTCAGCATGAGGTCTCCGAGGTCCACAGGCCCACGGCCAGGGTGGAAAGCGGTTGACATGATTGGTGCCGTATGTCCCTTGTAGGCTAGGCGGTGGTCTGTGCCAGACTTCGCTCCGGCCCGGTCATATCGGTGGCAGGGATAAATGACACCTTCTTCGGTGCCGACGATGAAGAATGTAGGGTCGGTGTGAGGGAATGACATGGTGGTGGGCGCAAGGTCCTCTGTCTTGGATGGGGGAGGTGTGGTAAGCTCCACACGATCCTGTGGATAAGAAAGCATATCCATCGTCCAGCCGCAGACCACACCGTCCGTGGAGGCGGTCATGATATTGTGTGCATTCTGTGTGCCGACGATGGAGATACTGTAGACGGGGTGAGCATGACCGCCCCCGGACAGGGGAGTCTTTTGTACAGGAGAGCCTCCGCCGGCGCGAGAAGAACGTGTGTCCCACACAAGCACCTGTCCTGAGTAGGATCCTCCGACAACAAGGTTTGGGTGGTAGGGAGAGAATTTCGCGGTAAGGATATCGGATGTGGAATGGAACACGTATTCCGGACGAGATTGTAAGTGCTGGTTCCAGATCTGGACAAGGCCGTCAGGTTCGTGTGGCGCGGAGGTATTCTTGGTGTATGATGCAAGCAATAGTTCAGGGAACTATGGTCGAAGTCAGCATAAGCACATAATATTGGAAAAAGCCATAGCACTGACCTTGGGAGAGAAGCCAAGATCACTGATGATACGATTCTTGCTCCATCGTTCGTCCCAGAAATGGCACACTTCATGCATTCCTCGCCTCTTCTTGCCTGTCTCCTCATCTTCTTGCAAATTTTCCGTACCACCAAGCTCATAGTCTGCCAGCACATCGTAGTCCTCATCTAGAGCTCGCTCAATGACCTTCGAAGAACGCTCCACGAAGTCTAGGAAATCGTCAGACGACGTGACTGCCTGCAGCTCATCGTCATCGAGCATGCGTAGAGGGTACCGCAGTTTTGCGGGTTGCGCGGCGGAGTTATCATTATTGGCATTTTGATTAGTAGCTTGCAGCTCCTCCTCAATTTCTTTGCGGAGCTTCTGTCGGATTTCCTCGTCGCGCTCCCGGTCTCGTCGACTGAGACGCTTGCTCGAACGAGTGGTACCAGGTGCCTCCTCATTGTCCGAAGCGACAGACTCGTCAGGAGTCTCGGGCTGCAAGTCTAGCCCATCGGTTTGCACACCCTTGCTGTAGGTGACAACTTCAGGTTTAGATACCGGTCTAGCTTCAGATCCAACTTCAGGGGGGTGCGGGGCTTCTGCTGCGTATGGAGTGTAAGGCTCATCTGTGGTCTGGACCGCGATGGACTGAGACTGTGGTCGCGATGAAGCTGGATATGTGTCGGCATTATCTCCACTCAATTGACTGGCGCTCAATACTGAGGTTGGTCGGCTTCCTCGCCGCGACTGGCTCTCGACACCACCGTGGCTGAGGGATGCCGACCCTGGGCGGTCGACCAGACGAGAGATCAAGTCGTCGAGATCGTGTCGGCTGTCCGCGCGGCTCGGTACTGGGGAGACAACCTGGCAACATTGTTAGACCTAGATAAGCTTCAAAATTCATTGTCATGTCGCGTGTACCTCTGAAGCATCCCCGATGCTGCTCCGGGAGGTGAACTCCTTCTGGCGGAGCTCCCGCTGCTTTTTCAGCTCGGCAAGCTTAGCTCGTTTGGCAAGAATCTCATCTTTCCGCTGCTGAATCGTCGACATCTTGTAAAACCAAGGAAAGATTAGACCAGATGCGTCGGCGTCTAAGTGTAATGCTGCGCGCTTTGATGACAGTGATGACTCAGCCTCCGCCCTGAAGTCGGGAACTCTGGAGCGGCCCGGAAAAACTCGCGCGCGCAGAACAAGAACTGAACCTCGCCATTGACCAACCTGGAGATTCATTGCCATTGACGGTTGACACCTGTTGAACCGACTTTCCTTCTTACGCAGTTTATTCCCTCATTCACCTCTCACCTTCCGGAAAACTTGCAGAAATGGCCAGCCAGGGTGTCAATGTGAGTATCGGCTAAGGGTCACCTCCCCATTCCCCCGACGGCTCCTGACCACGTCTTCGAACCAACAGGTCCTCCGTTACTCGGCTCTCGTAGCCGGTCTCGTCTACGGTGTCTACCACCAATCCTCCCTCAACTCGGTTTCCAAGCGCGCAGAGATTGAGCAGGAGTATGCCCGCAAGGAGCGCCTGATCGAGCAGGCCAAGGCCGAATACAAGAAGAAGACTCAGCCCCAGCAGGAGACCAAGACACAATCCAGCGGACGTACGTTTATTCCCTACGATAATACGATTCGGATGAATGCAGCACCATCCGAAGCTGCCGCATATCCCTAGAACCCGAGTGCTAACCCACCCTCTAGTCATCACGAATTGGGAGGACCCCAAGTTCGACCTGGAGGCATTCTTGAAGGCCAAGGCTGGAGAGTAAATGTGATGGATGGTATAGAGGAGGAATGATACGCAATGATCTCTTTGCGGGAAATGCACCTCCCCCAGGGTACTAGACGTGATCTGCTCGACTCCGGTCTATTTTTTGTACGATTGTTTGGGTTTAATATGCTCCCGAGCTGTGGCATTGCGAGCGCAAGATGGAATGATTTCTGTTTCTCATTTTTAGACGTTTTATCTAGGTCCTGTACATACCCTGGGCGGTCGTGCGCCTGTAAACTACAGTTGGACCACTACCAAGAGCAAAAGATCGTGTTATGCATTCCGGCGTTACCCAATGGTCCTCGTATGTACCAGATCAAACCTGTTCTGGCTCTCCCTCTTCTGCTTCGCATCCGTGAGACAAACGGAGGCGTTAGTCACGTACACAGTAAATCGTACACAGACAGAAGATCGGATGTATTTCCTGGCACGTATACTCGAGCTTTCATGTAGCTTCAACTGGCACGAGTCCCGAGCATTGCCATTGCTTCGCGAATGCCATTGGATGATTGATTGCCCGTGGGTGGTGTTGCGACGATCGGCTTGGGATGCAGCAACTTTGTTTCCTGGTCCCATATCCATCCAAACTTCGTAAAGTTTGAGATTGTATTCGGGTCATCTCGTTCGGCAAGCTGTGGGTCGAGGCCAAGATAGTTCGCTGCTGTAGCTAGCCGTATAGCTTCATAAGACGTGCTCACTGCGATCAAGGTTTTATCTTGGAAGAAACCTAAGGATAAGGCAATTGCCTGATGTAAGCTTCACCAGAACAAAGAAGCAGCATTGAAATGGCAAACGCACTCTCAAATCTCTTGACCAGTGGCTGCAAAGCTTCTGGCCATGGTAGCGCTCGGAGGATCTCATAAACCTGGCCATGCTGAGCCTGCCATACCGCTCGAAGTAAAGCCAGGCAATTCTGTAGTGAAGGATCGTGGTGGAGCAGGGGTTCTGGCATTCGTTTCGTCAACGCGCGGGCTTCGGATCTGTCACCAAGCTTCGTCAGCAGCGTAGCTACCATTGATAACACTCTCACCAGACGACTAACACTTGGTCGGTAAGAAGGTGGACGAAAAAGAAGCTTGAATAGAACAGGCCCAAGAGCGCAGGATCACCTCTGCCTGCCTCAGGATTACCACTGCGTGCCCACATGAGACATGCTTCTTGCTCATACCGCGATAAGGCTGCGAAGAGTTGTGATGGTGGAGCATTGGAGGCCACTAGCTGCGAGAGCTGCTCCATGGTAAGCGGAGGCAGCTCCATAGGAGATATAAGTAGTAGACAAGGTAAAAATGACTCGATTCTTTGTCAGATGCAGGTGTATTCGATACGGATAGATATTTCGCAACGTGTGATCGAGGATGGCTCCAGCAAACACGGAGTGGTGACTTCGTTGTATTGCGGGGAGCAATCGGAGGTGGCGCCCTCTCGCCGGTGCCAAGACCTTCAGAAGTGACCACCTTGCGCAGCTTTCGCTCTTCCCACCTCTCTTTACGGCCCTCACCATTGGCATTCCAGCCCAAGTCATTCGTTGATTTGATGTTTCTATTTTGATTCCTGGTTTTGGACTTTGCTCCTTTTACAAGGCCATCATGGCCCCGTCTTCCCTCAATGTTATGTTGAAAGGCAGCTCCGGCCGGAGTACGCGCGGTCTATTGCGGGTTATCATTCTCTGTACCATTGCAGCCGCCGCGGTCTCTAGCAGACTGTTCAGTGTTATTAGTATGTTTCAACTGAGATTTCTGATGATCATGGTACTAATTTTCTTCTAGGATTCGAGAGTATCATCCACGAATGTATGAAACCCCTGCGTCGTACTAGACGCAGCAGTCACCTTACCCCGAGCTTATGAACGCAATATTGATACCTCTTCACTCTAGTCGACCCGTGGTTTAACTTCCGTGCAACGAAATACTTGATCGAAAATGGCTTCTATAGCTTCTGGGATTGGTTTGATGACCGTACGGCCCCCTTATCCGCGGTCTCGCACCCGCCCAATATCTAGATCAAGTGCATGCAACTGATGAAATTGGTCGTTATTTAGGAACATGGCATCCTCTGGGTCGTGTTACAGGTGGCACATTATACCCTGGCTTGATGGTCACCAGCGGCGTCATTTACCACATTCTTCGTCTTCTCACCATCCCCGTCGACATTCGCAACATCTGCGTTCTGCTCGCCCCCGGGTTCTCTGGATTGACGGCCCTAGCAATGTATCTCCTCACCTCTGAGATGTCTACCTCCCCCTCCGCGGGTCTCCTGGCTGCTGCCTTCATGGGTATTACCCCGGGCTACATTTCGCGATCCGTGGCAGGCAGTTACGACAATGAAGCTATTGCGATCTTCTTGCTAGTATTCACATTCTACCTCTGGATCAAGGCTGTAAAGAACGGCTCGATCATGTGGGGAGCCTTGACTGCATTATTCTACGGCTACATGGTTTCGGCTTGGGGTGGATACGTTTTCATTACCAACCTGATTCCTCTGCATGTCTTTGTTCTTCTGTGCATGGGCCGATACAGCAACCGAGTGTACATCAGCTACACTACCTGGTATGCCCTGGGAACATTGGGAAGCATGCAGATTCCTTTTGTTGGTTTCTTGCCTATTCGAAACAGCGATCACATGTCTGCTCTTGGTAAGACTTTTGGTCTTTGATTCCACTATTTTTTTTTCATTCTAACCATTGAATAGGCGTCTTTGGATTGATCCAATTGGTGGCATTTGCAGAGTTCATCCGAACCTACCTTCCCGGCAAGGAGTTCCAGAAGCTTCTTACTTCTATGATCCTGCTTACCGTCGGCCTCGGATTCGGTGGGCTAGTCCTGCTATCGGTCTCTGGAGTAATTGCTCCCTGGAGTGGTCGTTTCTACTCTCTGTGGGATACCGGCTACGCCAAGATCCACATTCCAATCATTGCTTCCGTCTCTGAGCACCAGCCCACTGCCTGGCCTGCATTCTTCTTTGACTTGAACTTCCTTATCTGGCTCTTCCCGGCTGGCGTGTTCATGTGCTTCCAGAAACTCAAGGATGAGCATGTGTTTGTGGTCATTTATGCGGTCCTTGCCAGCTACTTTGCCGGCGTTATGGTCCGTCTGATGCTCACACTGACTCCCATTGTGTGTGTTGCAGCTGCCCTCGCTTTATCGAGCATCCTCGACAGTTTCCTAGTTGCGTCTACCCCAAGCTCTAGCTCTGAAGCTAAGGAGAAGCCAACCGCCGAAGACAAGTCCCTTCGGTCAACTCGGAAGCCAGTTGTCGGTATCTACTCGTTCTTCTCCAAGTCTGTGGTGGTAGGCTCAGTCATCGTCTACTTGCTTCTGTTCGTCGCACACTGCACCTGGGTTACTTCGAACGCATACTCCTCTCCATCCGTTGTCCTGGCCAGCAAGCTACCTGATGGAAGCCAGTACATCATCGATGACTACCGTGAGGCCTACTACTGGCTCCGCCAGAACACCCCGGATAATGCCAAGATCATGGCGTGGTGGGATTATGGATACCAGATTGGTGGTATGGCTGACCGTCCCACCTTGGTTGACAACAACACTTGGAACAACACCCACATTGCCACTGTTGGCAAGGCTATGAGCTCGCGCGAGGAAGTCAGCTACCCCATCCTGCGCCAGCACGATGTTGACTACGTCCTGGTCGTCTTCGGCGGACTGCTTGGCTACTCGGGTGACGATTTGAACAAGTTCCTCTGGATGGTTCGTATCGCCGAGGGTATCTGGCCGGACGAGGTGAAGGAGCGTGACTTCTTCACTGCCCGTGGCGAGTACCGCGTTGACGAGGAGGCCACTCCCGCCATGAAGAACAGCTTGATGTAAGAACCCGGCTTCTTGCTCATTTGGGATCATTGCTAACACCGCGAACAGGTACAAGATGTCTTATCACAACTTCCAGTCCCTCTTCCCGCCCGGTCAGGCTATGGACCGTGTCCGTGGCACAAAAGTCCCCAAGGAAAGCCCCCAGCTCAACACACTGGAAGAGGCTTTCACTAGCGAGAACTGGATCGTCCGTCTCTATAAGGTCAAGGACCTGGACAACCTCGGCCGTGACCACAGCAGCGCTGTTGCCTTTGACAAGGGGCTCAAGCGCAAGCGTGCCACCAAGCACAAGGGCCCTCGTGTTCTGCGAACCGAGTAGAAGTCTCTTTTCCGTATTCATCTTGCGTTTTGTTGTCTTGTCTGTTATGATTTCCTTCGAAATAGCAGGCCGTTCTTACTGTACGTTAAAATTCTGCCCGATATACATCAGGCCAAGCGGCCTAGCAGTATATCAATGCCTTGCTTCTTGGAGCGCTGTTATGTCACTCTGCCTGTCAGGCCATGGATGAGTCGCAAGTAAGCTGAGTAGTGAGCAGATACCTAGATATCTTCTTCACGCCGTTAAGGTCTAGTGCGCCGAAGTGCTATACGGCAGCCTGCCGAGGATATGCCCGTAATAGATGTCTGTAGCCCAAATGGATCCATTGTACAGTTCATATTTCAATCCAAACCCTTGTATACATGGCAGCACATATGCTGTTATTTCGCTAAACCTGCAGATCTGAAAAAAATAAGGTCTCCCGAAGACTCCAAAACCCCAATGTGCACCTACGGCCGGTACATGGCACACACCGAGCAACTCAATGCTCAATCACAGCGCTGGGCGTGATTTACTTCTTGTCCGCGGGGGCATCGGGGACTTTGACGTCTGAGAATTCTTCCTGGCCTACAGCCTTGATAGTATAGCTGTCTAAAAATTTTATACGTATTAGCAAAAGCTCCTGTCTCTGGGGAGTATCGAACTCGCGGGGGGATTTTTGGCGGGCAAGTTCTGGTGGCATGACCGTCTGCGGTCCAGGCATGGGAGCAGGGTATAAGCGCAATGCGTCGCAGGCTTACTTACAGACAGCGATCGTGAATGCGAACAAGCCGAGACCTGTGAAGGCGTTCTTGAACAGGTATGGGCGGCGGGCACGCAGGAGGGCGGCACCGGCGCGGTAGTCCTTGCCGTAATAGGTGGAGTTGAAGCTGTGACAGAGGCACGAGGTTAGCACGGTAAAATTTCTCTGAGTTACATGACAGCAACACATACATTCCGGTAGCCATGTTGAGGGTGTTCGTGGACAGAGATGTGTGAGACAGGAAAGTTGCAAGTTGAGGCCATACAGGCTGTCAGGCAGTCCCGGAGGAAAAGTCTTGGCGTCCGAGGCCCCGACAACGTGATGCGGGTTTGGATGTGGTACTTTTACGTTAGTAGAGCTTATTATTTCAAATATTGAGATATATTACAGTTCAATTGTTAGTTCTACAAGTTCAGATATACCCACAACTTGTTCAATGGCGTGGTTGGGGCGGAAAACATAAGCACAGGTACAATTTGCATACGCACATCGGGCTCTTTGTCGGCCATCTTTGGCATTTCAGACTCCGCAGCTCCGCAGCTTTTGTCGCATCCTCGACAGCCATCACCTCGCTTTTCAACCGTCATTCACTCACTCATATTGCCTAACTACTTATTCTTGTTGGACCTGGCGTTATCTTGTGACCGGAATTCGCGTCGCGCATAGCGCACCTTCAAGCTTACGCGCGTTGCTTCAAGAACTCCCTCTCACCTGACGACTTAGCCATCAACCACCTCCCTCCTTCCAACGTCCAAGCTCCCAACTCGAGCTCGACACGTTTGTCGCATACCGAATACCAACCCTCTCTTGATAGCTACAATGGCTCAGCCGATGGACAATGTTGTTGACCAGCTCGCCCAGCTAAACGCCGCCCGCAGCCTCGTCCTCGGTGATGCCGCCTTCTACCCGCAAATCGTGAACGGCATCCTTCCCATCGTCGGAGCTAGCACAAGATTGGAACTTCGGAGATGGGGAGCGAATTTCCTAGCAGAAACCTTTGCTAGCCCGATGCTACCTGCAGCGCAGAAGGAGCAGCTGGCACCGAGTGTCCTACAAACAATCCGCGAGATTCTAGAGTTACCGGAGACAGATACGCCAGTCCTACAGAGCTTAGTACAGACTTCAGCTAGTTTGTACCCTCTGGTCTTCAGACATGTGTAGGTTATATCCGATCTTGTGCAGCCACGGTTCTGACGCGTGCTGGGAATACAAACTTAATGCGATGCTAACGGATCCTGCAGAGTGAAAACCCCGCAGGATAGCAAGTCATGGGAGACGATAACTGCGATCAAGCATGATATTCTCAAACGGATGGACTCATTCCCGTGTCCAGTAAAGCTTTGCTGTGCCAAGTTCATCCAGCGCGTGGTCCAGGTTCAGACGCCTGGAGTGATTGCTGACCCGAGGGTATGTTATACTAACAATTCCTGGACGAAGATAATGATACTAACGCTTGCCTCCAGCGACCGGACCAGAATGAGACGTCTTTAGCCGTCGTTCCCCGAAATCACGCTCTTCTCTCAATACCGAATTTAGAAGCTGAATCTTCGGGTCTCCTTGATCGATTGCTCGGTGTATTCCAGGAGGAGACTAGGTATGGAGCTTGGTCGATCTACCAAAGCCAAGACGGTATTAACCCTATATAGTGATGCTCTTCTCGTAAACGCGACTCTGAATTGCCTCGCACCTCTCATCCGAACGCGCCAGTCCATCGCAAACAAGATCGTGAACACGGTCCTGGAGTTCTATCCCGCAAAGCATGTCCGCCCACCATTCACTCCGACTGTCCGCGTTAGTGTCAAGTCTATGGAGCGTACAGCTCGGGCTCTGGTGATCAACATTCTAAAAAAGTAAATCATTGTCCTTGCATAACTTGCGGATTGATCTAACTTGTACAGGAACCCGAATCACCCCCTGCTGGGTCGGATGCAGATGTACATCGAGCGGCTAATGCAATCCCGTCTCGAAGTCGCTGACGATGCCTCACGGAAACGCGGCTTGCCGGCCGAACCCACTGACGGACTTGACAATGCTAAGCGGGCACGCCTCAACGCCTTGACTCCGCCGATGCTTAAGATTCCCCCGATGGCACCGGGACCCGCAAGCTACGACAAATTGTTCACTTTGACCGAGGACGTTGGACTGTCCTCCTTCGACGTAAAACAGCTTCCAATCGATTTAGTCCTCAAGATCGTCGTACCTCTCTTGTCGCAAGTACAAGATGCGACACTCGCGCAAGCTGCCGATGTAAGTACTGTCATGCACTTGAACGAGTTGACTTCCGTTAACGTTGTCATAGGCTGTTCGTACCCGATATCAGACCATCACCAAAGAGCAAAACTTGCAAAGGCAGCAGCAACTAAAAGCAGCAGCTGCAGATGAGGATGACGACTATGAGCCAGAATATCAACCCATGGATGTAGCATCGGTAGTTTCGGATGAGGCTAGTGCAGTCGCGGCAGAGGTAGCAGATCTTCAACCAGATCTGGTCTCCTTGGGCCCTTTTGTCCTGCCGCAGCCCCCTCCATTGAGCGAGGAGGAGGCTGGGGAAATTGGACGGAGTGCTGTGGCGCGCGTCTTCGGCATGTTGAGTGCAGCTGAAACGTCACCCACACCGGCCAAGAACCAAAATCAACAAAAGCTTGGATTTGCTCGGTTAGCAGGTAGCACATTTGATCGAGACGCATGGTCTGTTCTGCTTACTCGGTTGGCTACGCGGGCCCCTGCTGGTCTCGAAAATGATCAGTCAACCAAGGAAGACCCCGCTGCACGCAGGCAAACAACCATTGCCGACTCCATTCGCGAGACGCTGTATCGATTCATCTTGGAAGATTTCCGAGGACGACTCAACATTGCTATTATCTGGCTTAATGAAGAGTGGTACAACGACCGAATCCGAATGAAAAGTGCTGCCGATCAGCGCGATGGAGACCAAGATGCGGAGCCAAACTTGGCTCTCAACTATGATACCTGGTCTACTCGACTTTTGGATGGCTTCCTGGCTTACTTGGATGCTCGAGATATCAAGGTGTTGGTTCGATTCCTCAGTGAAGTTCCTGAGATTACCATGGCTATCACGCAGCGGGTGGCCGGTTTGGCTAAAGACCCGGAACGCGTGAACCTCTGTGTCCAATCTTTGATGTATGGCTTATCCCTCCTTCTCACCGTCTCTATCTTACTGACTTGCATTTAGGTACCTGATCATGTTCCGACCTCCCGCGCGGGAAATGTGTCTGAACACCGTAGAAGATGTCTATCGGGCTTGTATGCATACCATCACCCCAATCCTCACTTGAAGAGCTCGTCTAACTTGCTATGAATAGACGAAGAATCACGACCTGCCGCAACCAAAGTCCTCACCAAGTGGCGCCCGCAAAGCACCGTTCTGCCTCCTCCAGCTACCGCCCCAGAGCCATCGGCAGCACCAGAATTATCAGCGGCACCAGAATCATCGGCAGCGCCAGAAGCACCGGCAGCGCCTTCAAATCCAGAGGCGCAACCAGCCGCTGCCGAATGATAGTCTCGATGGACAGCAAATGAGAAAATACGTACGACTTGTTCACTTTTCCGCAATATCGAACAACGGGTTAGGGATGAGTAGCACCAACCTTGGAGCATCTCATATGCTGCACATCTATCTAGTTTCAAGCTATTCAGCCCGTGTATCATCACGTTTTATTCACTTTATCTTGACTGGCCTCTGTAAATTCTGCAATTACGCCAACATCTTAACCATATCGAACTGATTAATCGAAATGAGCTGCTATCAACTCCTTAATCAAGCCCACCCAGATCGCTGCTGGGATCGACATCAATGTTCCTGGCAGAAGACACTGGTTCTCCAAGAAGATAGAATCGCACTGCAGGCATTGTGATTTTGAATTTTGATAGTTGCACCCGCTAGTACGGGAGAGTAACCCTTTATATCAGCTGTCCAATGTCCACTGTCCATATCAAACGGTCAAACCGATCCCTGTCTTTTCATACTTCGGGCCGTTTCCTCGGCTTGTGGGGCGTTGCCGATTTTCCAATTGGTCGATACTACCGCGGAACTTGAATTTTACTTCCTCGGACTCTCATTGATCACCTATCGATTCGCAATAGATCAGGCATTGTTGGATTTCCGCGGTATCGAGAACATCGCGGTGGATTTGATCTGTGACGCGTAAGGTAAGTCTACGTGCCGCAAGATCCGAAGGCATCAGTGATCAACATTCATGTAACCTCTTCGGTCATTCCATGCTGAAAGAATCTCCCCACTACATTACTAGGAGACCTGTTATATACTGCGTATAAGTGCGGTTTGACCACCTCGGCCACGGATAGTGCGTAGCCACCTGGCACCTGACCTATGATCCCCTCAACTAATAATTGTTATTGACGAAGGCATGCCTTCAGATAACTAAGCGTGGCGCAATTGAATCTGGTGGTGCGGCTTTGCAACACTACCAGCTGCATAACAAATGCGTCTTCCAGTGATCTTTGACGCTGACTAGTAATATTTTTCACAACGGTCCAGGTATCGAATACGTTTTGCCTTTCCATTTCCACCATGCATGTCCCCTATCAAGTCCGCATATTCATCCTTCAACTCTTGAGCACGTACAGATAAATCTTCTGCCTTTGGCTCTACCAATTCACCGTCGTCGTCAAGATCATTGTAGAGAATATGGATCTCCTCCAATGGTCCCATTGGGGAAAGATAATTTGACATATACCCATCTGGAGAAAAAGTGACCCAATCATCTTCACAAACAAGGACAACCTGGAAACAGAGGAGTTGGTCGCCATAAAAATGAACCAAGTCTTGTAGGCGCTCCTTTTCGTCGGTGAAGTCAAGACTAAACCAAGCAAATCATGAAGTGGACGAAAGTAGAACGAGCCCGCATCCGATTTAGAATGTTCCATGGCCAGGAAATGCTTCAGCGTGTGCTGTCGAGACTCATGGCACACGCCTAGGGCCACAGGATGAGGACAGTTTTCCAACGGCTTGCTTTCTAGTTTCCTCCACTCAAATCGGTGGTTCAAAAACTTAGATACGGAACCCGCCGTAATATCGTGAACTCTTCGTAATCATCGTCGTCAAAGCCCACCTCGAAGAATACGGCTTCGATGACTCGAGGTGGTGGCCAGGTATATTCCCAGACCATCAGGCGTATCTCGATAGGCAGGCTTGGAAAGTGATGGAAGTCTGAGTTGTTCAGGCAGCTCATGTTTCCCACCAGGACCGAGCCAGCAGCTTTTGATTTTTCAATCTCTGTATAAGTAAATCGCCTTCGGGGGTAACCTCTAGAGGAAAACTCAGTGATGAGAGGCAAAATATAGGTGTTTTCGCGGTCATGAAAACAGTGCCGCAACATGAAACCAAGCTACATACTTTCCGAGGTAGACTTCCTCGGCATCTCCACAAGTGCACGGGCAGTGGGCCTCGTGGCTGGCCCCCACCAAAGCCTTCACCCGCCAGGTGGAGACTCTTACTGGGTTGTAGATCGCCATTATGATGTCTGCAATGCCGTCAATGCCGCGAGTCTACCGTGAATCTCCAATCGTTCGTCGGAAGCAGACATTTCCTCATATGCTTTCTTCAGTGCTTAGGTGACTAGGCATGCAGCATGCTCCAAGATAGGCAGTCATCGGCGTCCTCTTCTTTACGAGATCAACGACTGTCTGGATGATTGGATTGGATCTTGATTCCGATGTCTCAATGTGATGTTGTACTTCCGAGGAACGGCCGGAATACCAATAACCATAACATCAGGGTATAAAAGGATCTGCCCTGCCACTCTAATGGAGACCAGATGCACCAAGCATAGGCCCCTTTATAACGCTCGTATATTCTGCTTCACATGATGTCACCAAACTGGGAACCTCCGCGAGACTACCGTAATCGTCCAGTCGCCATCCTCGGCGCAGGTGTTCTGGGCCGACGAATAGGTACGAATTACCTCTTGCGCGTCATGCAGTCTAATAGATATCAGTGCTAACAAATGCCGGGATTAGGATGCATCTGGGCTTCTGCCGGCTACGATGTCCGAATTCGAGACCCCAGCGCTCAGCAGCGAGCAGATGGACTTGCATACATTCAGGAGAATGTCGACTCATATCCCGCAAAGGCAAACAAAGCCCATGGCTCGTTTGAGGCTTTCGAAGACATGAAGCAAGCCCTCGAGAATGCCTGGCTTGTCATTGAAGCTGTTCCAGAAAAGATCGACCTCAAGATCGCCACTTTCGCTGAATTAGAGGCCTTTGCCCCGGATGATTGCATTCTGGCCACCAATTCATCCTCATACAAGTCTTCCGAAATGATCAGCCAGGTCTCAGAATTGACTAAAACACGAATCCTGAACATGCACTATTACATGCCGCCAGTATGTATGGTTGTGGAACTGATGACGGATGGATACACTGCCCAGGAGATATTCCCTTTCATGGTTGAGCGCTCCAAGGAAGCTGCCATAATTCCGTATGTGGCAAGAAAGGAGTCAACTGGGCTCATCTTCAATCGCTTATGGGCTGCCATGAAACGCGAAGTCTTGACCATCTTAGCCGAGGGTGTTTCGGTGCCGGAGGAGATTGATGCTATGTGGAAAGAACTGTTCCTCAAAGGAGGGAACCTTCCCTGCCAGACAATGGACAGTAAGTTCTTCGCCCAGCTTCTTCGTAGAATCTGCTGACAGACTTTGCCTAGATGTTGGTCTAGACACCGTTGCATTTATCGAAAGTCATTACGTCAATGAACGCGGGCTCTCTCCGGAGAAAACGGTTGACTTTTTGAAAAGCAAGTACCTCGACCACGGTAAACTTGGGTCAAAGTGCTCGAAGGGTGGTCTCTATCCTCCTGTTGACCAGTCAACTGTCATCAAGCCCAATCCTAGAACAGAACCCGAAATTTTGGTGCTGGATCTGGGCTTGTCAGCCACCCCTCCCACCACCACAGCCGGAGAGATCATCAGGATTTCTGCAGATGGTAAGCTACCAAAAGCAATTCTGAAAGGCCAATATTTGCCCGATGGGATTGCTGTGCACTCACCCTCCCGCCGCATGTTCTGGACTTGCATGGGTGTCCCAGGAAAGTCGGAGGGAGCCGTTTACTCTGCCAACGTGGACGGCACCGATCTCAAGATCCTTGTTGCTCCCGGAATCATCAACACGCCAAAACAGCTGGCTCTGGACCCCGCCGCACAAGCTGTCTATTTTTGTGACCGTGAAGGGTGCCGAGTCTACCGCTGTGCGTTTGACGGCTCCAATCTTGAGATCCTGATTGATAGATATCGCCAAGATCCCACCCCAGAAGAAGCTAGCTATAGATGGTGTGTGGGCGTTGCCGTGAGCCCCAGTCAGGGTAAATTCTACTGGACTCAAAAGGGTCCGTCGAAGGGTGGCCACGGGCGAATCTTCTGCGCCAATATCGTAACCCCCACAGGTCAATCACCTGATGCTCGGGATGATGTCCAGTGTATTCTGTCTGATCTCCCTGAACCGATTGATTTGGATGTGCACGAACCCTCTCGCACGCTGTACTGGACTGATCGTGGCGAATTGCCCTGGGGCAACTCGCTGAACAGAATGAGGTTGGGCGAAGACGGGCTTCCTCTGCCAACCGACTCCTCACGAAAGTATGAGATGATCACCAGGAATCTGAATGAGGCGATCGGTCTGAAATTGGATACCGTCAATTCCCACATCTATCTCACTGATTTGGGCGGATCGATCTATCGCTGCGATCTTGATGGCACCCACAAGGAAAAGCTTCGCTCTGACGACAACCGAGCCTTTTCTGGGATTGCTCTTCTATGGCCTTGAAGTATGATAGCGAGTTCTTGTTTATTTGTTTAAGCTATGTAGTATGTAGGAATCAAGTGCTTCAGAGGTTGTGAAACGTGTCATAAGAATGATTGTCTAAATTTTAACTGGCCACGCCTCTGGGCCTCTGGCATCCACACGACGACAGTACGTTGCCTGCCCTCGCGCCTTCCTTTTTCCCTCATCTAAGCATGCGCCTTCCTCGAAAGTAAAGAATTGTTTCCTTCCAGCTAGACAAGGAAGGTCCCCTGGAAATTCCCCACAAAGAGCCTCGGTCGGTTCAGGAAGAGGTGCCAGCCCCGGCTACCTCGGAAGTTGTTGGAACTTGGAACATCCCGAGGTCGACCAGATGCTATTTGACGCTACCACTCGGCAACCCAACCATCTCGGCAGTGGATTATTACAGATTCGTTATGTCTACACGGCGCTATCGATCGGCTGCTGCTTGCCAAAATTGCCGGCAGCGTAAAGTCCGCTGTAGCGTGACGCTGACCGGTATACCATGCATAGGATGCACGCAGGATCGCAGAGAATGTAACCTCCCGCCGAACAAAACACAGACGTGAGCAATCAATAATCAGTATCGATGAAATTTTACTCATCAAGACAGCATACGTGAGAGGCATACACGTCGAACTTCGTCAGCTATCAATAGCCCGGCCCATACCACTGCTAATGAGCTGATACCTCAATCCTCGGTTCCACTTGATGCGTTTGCAAATACATCCACCTCGCGTATAGATCGTGCTGAGGTGGTTGGCATGAGAAGTGTCTCCAGCCCGCCGGATCATTCCCAGCGTCAAGACGAGGAGCAGACAGGTGTTGAAATTGCAACCAAAGTTCTCGGTAAAAGTAACAGAGTTGGCCAAGCGCCCTTCTATACTGGTAAGTAGTCGCAGTGTGCACTATGCATGGTGCTTGAGGTTAATGCAAGGTTATGTACAGGTGATTCACCAGGGTTCGGAGCTGTGTTTGATATATGCTCGCCTTCACAACAGCCTCTCCGAAGGCACATTCTCCTCGCTTCCAAGACATCTGTCTCTTTATCTCCCGAGGATAGACAATACTTACATTATAAGGGAGTCTTCAGCATGCCCAAAAGGGAAACTTGGGACGCACTCCTGCGTGCGTACTTCCACCACGTGCATCCTATTGTGCCAGTGATCGACGCTACTACACTTCCATATCTCCACGCCAATGAAGGCAGCCAACAATGCAATCTACTACTTCTGTGGAGCATTTTCTATGTTGCAGCGAATGCAAGTAGTAACGGTTTACTTCTCGCCATGCGAAGCTTCAATTTGGCTAACAATAATATACAGCATGTTTCGGCCGAGGTTTGGAGGACAGAGGGCTATACATCCAGGAAAGAGATGAGAGACTCTATGTACTCCCGTGCAAAGGTTTGCTTTTCGACATTCAACTTATATCTTTGTCAGAGTCAATCTAATGGCCCCTTTCAGTGCTTGCACCATAATGGTGGTGAAAGAGACCAAACTGTTCTCCTACAATCGGCACTCCTACTGGGATTCTACTCCTCAGAAGCCGGTACTTACACACAACCATGGTTATGGCTCGGTGTTGCCATTAGCACTTCCCAATCAATGGGTCTGCATCGTTGCTCTGCTGCAGTATGCGCTACTTCACCTATACCAGTACAACAACAGTGTCTTTGGCGACGTCTTTGGTGGATCTGTTTCTATAGAGACCGATGGCTAAGTCTCACAATGGGGCGTCCGTTAAGAATCAACAAAAATGACTGCAATACTGCGATGCCATCAGCAGACGACATGTTGAGTGAGTTTTCTGCATTACCTGAATCCATTTCGGCGTCATATATCCCGGAGGACCTGTCGCAGCTGGCAGAATATTGGGTGACAATGGTCGAGCTCACCAGGCTTTTGGGAGATACTCTCACCTTGAGCTATCAACCATTTGGGCCTTCCTCATCTTTCCGGCAGGTTGAAGGGCTTGAGAAAGAGATCGTGCGCTTTCGACTGCCGGAGACCAAAGTAGTGGCACATAGTCCGCTTGCAACCTTCTATCTATATCACTTACAGCTTCATTACCAGTAAGCGTCAAACTCACATACCTATTTGACATCTTGTTTCTTATACTGACGATCGAAAGAGCCTTTCTTATTACCTTTTACCGCCCCTTCATCACAAAATCACCGGAAGGGATACCTGAATCCTATCGAAGCCAATGGCAAGCTCATGTTCGCAACCAGATCGAGATGGCCGCACTACAGACAAATGCCGTTCTGGACATTCTAGTACGTGAGAGACTGCTAGGATTTTCAGGCCCAATGACGTGCGTTTCTACCTCAATTTCTACGATGCCTTGCCTAACAATCTATCTAGGCCACCTCTTTTAGTCCCAGCAATGCACGTCCACCTCCTCAACTGCAAATCTACCGATCCCCTTTCCCGACATCTAGGGCTCATCAAACTAGAGCTGTGCATGATAGTCCTGGAACAAATGCAACACACTCACCCCTCTTCTTCGGTCTTTCGAGGTATCTTCCTTGAAGCTATGCGTCACATTTTCCCAAACTATGTGGCCCAATCGACTATTCCCGGGCCTGCTATACAGGAATCCTCTCCACCGCAGGATGCCTCGGCGGATGATTCCGTAGCAGGAATCACAATAGGCGAAAATGCTATTGATGCACTAATGGATGAGGAGTCGGAGTCAATCTTCAACTTCTGGGAGTCACTTTTCAGTACGCAAACATAGGCACATACCTGCTTCGCGAGTCATAGGTATACTTTACGAAAAAGAGGGCAGTTCCTTGCATTCAAACTACAGTAATACCACCCGCAAACCAGAAGGCGCAGTTATGAATACGATTGGATCCCTTTCAGTCTTGAACACTTCAATTAATTCCTCACCAACCTCGGGCTCTTCACAACAGTGAAAGAATCCTTTACTAATGATTCCATCATGAGAGAGGATTGTTCCCACGACCTCCAGGCACAGGGAGTCGAATGACGGGTAACCTGTAAGATATTAAGAAGCACAACTTCACTGGAGGGATACCAGATATCATAGAATGAGAGACTATGCCAAGAACAGACCGAGGCTCAGAGACCTCCACGCCAAGCAGAGTAAAGAATCAGATAAGCTCCACCTAGCGACGGAATAATCGGCCTCCGTAGATGGAAGCCAAGGGCTCGGTTTGGTGCCATGGTTCAGCCCCATCGATGTTCAAGTTGTTTCAAGATTATCAGGACGACCAACTTCTGATCTACCTCCTTTCTCAGGTGTCGTCTGCAAAAAGACGAAGGATACACTAGAGCGATGGGAATGCGAAAAGGAACTGCGATCTATATAAAACATCATCCTTGACGGGAGGCACAAATCCATAACATATTGGAACCTTATGATACGATAGAGCCATAGCAGTTCGAATTATATTCCGTCCTATTCAAATGAAAACGTTAATTCTGAAGTGAGAAGTAATGAGAACAGGAGTATCCCATATGTGAACGCTCTTAAAACTCCAAAAACCTCAGATCGACATTCCATCCATGCAACACGGGGATCTTCCTCCTAAGGTGTACATAAAGGTGATATCAAGAAACATTTGCTCTGTGAGTCTGTGACAAGGGCGGGGAGTGTAAAGAATCAAATTTGTCACGGGAGAAGAGAATTGTAACAAGATACACGAAATAAGGTGTATAAGACTTGGGGTATTAAAGGAAGTATCCGCAAACATTTCAAGTACATGATCTGGTGAAATCGATTAACGATTTGGCATGTGATTTGTACCAGACCCTGTTGAAATTGCAGATTGGTGAGCGCGGTAATGTACCGAATCCACAGGATTCGATGGGAGGGATGGCGAATTTTCCTGTGGAAGAGCTGCCGAAGGCTGGAACAAACCATGCCGCGCGGGAGGAGGAGAGAAGACATGATTGTGAGAGGGGGGTCGGTGACAGTAGAGCGGTGCTCGAGGGCATGAGAGAGATGTGGCTGTGATTTCCGCACATCCAACGGGGATGAGCTTAAGGACCGGAACCCTGATTTGCGATGGTCTGCATCATAGTCGGGATTGTGGAAGGTTCCTTGGGTCTGATGCCTTGGCTCATGCTCCATGCCGTAAGGGGTGTTGTTGGCCGATGAGTTGGCAGCCGAGGCATTCTCAGGAATAGTGGATGCCGAGCCATTGGGAGCATGAATATCCACCATCCTCTTTTGAGCAGCTGGTGTGGTATATGATGAGGGTTGCGGATGCTCAAGTGTGCGATCTTGCGGCCGATATTGCTGTGGAGGCTGATGGTGATGTTGTTGTTGCTGCTGATGAATAGGGTGTTGTGGGTTGGCCCAAGGAGTCTGTTCGAGGAACGCTTCTTCTGCCGTACGGAAGACATTGGAAGACATGGTAGACACGATAGGCCGCGGTGGGACCGCCGATGAATGCCGCGGTGCCGAAGCCCGTGATTCAT
Source organism: Penicillium bovifimosum (assembly GCF_028826915.1). Taxonomy (NCBI): domain Eukaryota; kingdom Fungi; phylum Ascomycota; class Eurotiomycetes; order Eurotiales; family Aspergillaceae; genus Penicillium; species Penicillium bovifimosum. Next base: position 680,167 of record NW_026622717.1, on the reverse strand, counting down.
TGGGGATCTATGCGCTACTGTCAGCAAGAGGCCAAACTTGCTAAAAAAGAGGATGAAGCAACTTACCCCCATCTTCTCGAGATCATCATCGAGTTCGTTCGGACGTGCGCCCATCAAGGACGGAGCAGCAGGGAAACCGACATACTTGGCCACACCAGCCATAATGGAAACCTCTTGGTTGTATGCAGCCTGATGTGCGATTTGCTGCGAGCGACGAGTGGGGAATGGAATGATATGATGTGGACTGAGCTCATCTGTCTTGAAGCGATCGTGTTGAATGGCATAAAACTGCTTGCTGATTGCACTCGAATGCCGTTCGCGTGCGTCACGAATTCGCTGGAAGTAAGTGCTGTGTGCCTGCGCTCGCTCGGCCAGGGCCTTGTGCATGAGTGACTTCATGCGGTATCGGTACAAGTTGTCCTCGTATTCGACCTTAGAGGCGCAGTGACGTTGCACACACTCAATCTGGCGCAAATACTCGGGATGTGTTGGGTTCGGCCCGGTAAGCATCTCCAACTCGCGATTGAGTTTGGATATACGTTCGTCATAAATCCTGGGACGGTGAGCAACCGAGCAGTTCAGAAATGGGACAAAAACTCTTACTTGTCACGTAACGTTGCAAACTCTTTTTCCAATGTCGCCAGTGAATCCATAGCAGACATCTTTTTCACAGCTGTAAGAGGTATGAGTATTTGTAGCGCACCAGAGGTTTCTGAAAGGGGAAACTTACACTCTTCAGCTCGAAGAACTGCCTCGGGGCCATCAGGCTCATCTCGTTCTGCGGGCTCCTCGTCTTCTCCAACAATCTCATCAGCGACATCTTCTAACGTGCCTTCGATGCCGGGATCTGCCTCCCCATCGGCATCTTGGTCTCTCTTTCCTTTCCGCTTACCCTTTTTGCCCTTTTTGCTCTTCGAAGGCGGGGCTGGCAGGTCCGACTCAGGAACATCGTCAACCAGTGTACCATCTTCGTTGACATCGTGAGAATTGTCGAGCGGCTCCGGCGAAAGAGGGATATCATCGTCCATCGGGTCACTTAACAAGTCACTCTTGATGGAGCTCCGACGTTTCTTCAAGGGTTCTTCGTCGCCCAACTCGGTGCCGGTTTCATCACCGCCTTCGACGCGTTTTCGTTTGTTGCCGATGCTCTCTGAAAACTCGGAGTCGCCGTGGCCACCGAGGTCTGGGATATCGTCGGTCAAGCCATTGTTCTTCGAAGAACGTCGCGGTTTGCTCGGTGAGTCGTCCGCCACAAGTTCTTCATCATCGACATCCTCGAGTGTCGTGGATTGATGAAGCTTGCTGGGACTTGGGCCGGCACTTGCGGCACTTAAAACAATGTCTCGTTTCCGAATGTTGTGGGGAGAATCCTCAATGCGCTCCGTTTCCGCTTCCGAATCGTTCTCGAGCTTATCCGATTTGATGGGATCTTCAAAGTCAGAAGGCTCATTGTCCGAAACGTCGTCGATCTCACTCAAGCTACTTGAGCGTCCATCGTCGTCCATGAGCGGGTCATCCAGAAAGGGGTTTCGCTCGCCATTTGGAAGTCTTGGCTCTGCCCCCGTTGAGGGACCAACGGAGGCTTGTTCTCTGCTATCGGCCACCTCCATCGACAATCCTGCAGCTTATAAAGCTGGCGCGTTCCAACAAGACTGTGGAGGAAGAATTCCAGGAGGTATTGAATGCTTTGTTTGTCCGCAGCGAGGTTGGGGTTCGCCGCAGTTGTGAGGAGAGGGAGGAAAAAGGACCGGTTGGGGAAATGTGTGCTTCGTTCGTAATTCTAGCAAAATCACGAATCGTATTAGCTCAATTGCCATGTCAACTCAGCAAAAACAGTGCGAGATAAGATATGGTGGGCAAAAAGTGGGTGGTGGGTGCGCGAGACAGGTCAGCGCCTCCAGAAGGCGGTGGTGCGGAGATTGATCATCGAGCGCCCCCAAGTCAGTAACAATGGCCCAGGGAGGGCTAGAGGTCGCGCAAAGCAAATATTCTAGCTACACGGGTTCCAGAAGACATAGATATATCGTCTCTTTGACAAAAGGGCCAGATAACCCCAGAGATGGATGTAAAAAACCACAAGCGACGTACCGATTCGACAATGCGCCGGGAGCAACGCTGGTAATGAGCACAGCTGCTCGCGACCGAGCAAGGTTCTCAGAACCACCGCGTCTCTAGAACGCAAATTATGACTTGAATTCAGACCCACGCGTGTCACCGAGACTGTAGCTCGTGGAGCTTTCGGTCCGACGAATCTTGCGTAGACCGACTCTGGAGAGCGAGGGGAGGTTGGCTAGCAAGCGGTTAAGACGAGAGTACCGAGTCGCAGGGGGGTTGGCGGCATGAAGGAGGTCAGGGACTGTGACCAAAATCGACCAATGATCAAGGTTGGAAAGAACACGCCAAAGAGGGGGTTTCAGTAGACAAAAGCAGCAGATCGCTATGATGGGGTGCAGCAACAGAAGCGAGTGACCGTCGATTCTGCCGCGTTGCGTTCCGGCGAGGGCAAGCCTCACCGCTCGAAGAAAAGCCCCAGTCACGTGAGGTTGTATCTGACGTAGCCGGAAAGCGAGGATATTGACTTTGTATGCAGAATAACAGCCTATTGGAATGAGACTTGAACTTTGAATCCCTTAGATCAGAGTAAAAGAGACCAGGGACCGAAGTATCGCTTTCCTTGGTCGCAACATGACTCAGAGCCTACAGTCCGGACAACCTTGAAATCACAAGCAATAACTTCAGGCACTTGATTGCTAAAGACGAGGCGATACTCAAGTCAAAACGCGTAATCAAGATGATACGCCTGCAAAGAAGATCTTTATGCACCTCGATCAGCTACCTAAAGCATACAATATACATGTAGGAACATCAATGTAAGAGTCGATCAACCGCCTGCAACATAGTCATGTGATAAGCGGCTTTCCGCGCCAAGACCCGATAAGCAGAGACTAAAGAAAAAAAAAAGTCGGAGCTATCATCGGGGGAATGTCAATCGCAACGAAACCGACGACTTGATCATCTACTTTTGGTCTACCAACGCAGACCAAACACATTCTTTTCAAAATGGGTAAAAAATCAAAATCCTCATCTAAGACTGAGGAGAAGTCCAGCACGCCCGCTGGCACCCTACCCTTCGGCGGTGCAACTTTGGATCCAACGCTGTCCTCGCTTTTCGCGAAAAGTGTATGTCTATCGTTCTCAATGTACAATCCATGAAACTCGAACTGACAATTGCTAGGCTGGTCCTGTGCAAACCCCTGTGATCAAGTATGTCGAGCCCGTCGCAAGGGCAAAGAAGAGCGAAGACGATGCTGCCGACGATGAGGAACTCTCCGAACTAGACGATGAGGAAATGGAGGATGTCGATGCGAGCGATTCGGAGGCTGTAGAAGCGGAAGAAAAACCCATGGAACCACAAAATCGGAAACGCAAGCGTGGAAATGCTGGCGAAGATGTTGAGGAGACATATATGCGTCGCATTGCAAAGGAGGAGGAAAAGGACGCGGAAAAGAGGAAGTCCGAGCAAGCGAAGCGCCTAAAGCAGACCGAAAAAGAGACCGAGAAAGAAGGCAGCGAAAACGAAGAAGCCTCCGACAAAGAATCGGCATCAGAAGGCAGCGACGACGAAGAGACCGCTCCCGCCCCGGTGCACGAGAGTGTGGCTGGTACTGCCAAAGCAGATGAGCTTGAGAAGTCCTCCCGCACGGTCTTCCTGGGTAATGTCTCCACTGAGGCCATCAAGTCTAAGACCGCCAAGAAGACCCTCCTCAGGCATCTGGCCTCTTTCTGCTCCACGCTGCCTGAATCCACCGGCCCGCACAAGGTTGAGTCGATACGTTTCCGTTCTGTTGCATTTGCCAGCGGTGGTGGTATCCCCAAGCGTGCTTCCTTCGCCAAGCGCGAGGTGCTTGACGAAACCACACCCAGCACCAACGCATATGCTGTGTACACCACTGCTCAAGCTGCCCGCAAGGCTCCCTCTGCCTTGAACGGCACTATGGTTTTGGACCGCCATTTGCGAGTCGATAGTCTCGCTCATCCCGCAGAAATCGACCACAAGCGTTGTGTGTTTGTGGGCAACCTGTCTTTCATTGATAGCGAGACGCCCGAAGAAGATGAGAAAACCGGCAAGAAGAAGAAGGCTCGCGCACCAGCTGATATCGAAGAGGGTCTGTGGCGCATCTTCAATGCCCACACCGGCGGCAAGGACAAGAAGAACCCTAAGCAAAGTGTCGAGTTCGTGCGCGTGATCCGTGACAGCACCACTCGTGTTGGTAAAGGGTTCGCCTACGTCCAGTTCTACGATGGCAATGGCGTGGAGCAGGCGCTCCCCCTCAACGGGAAGAACTTCCCTCCTATGCTTCCCCGCAAATTGCGTGTCCACCGTGCCCGCAAGGTCATCAAAAAGAAGGAGTCCTCCGCTCCCGATGCCAAGCGCTCCCGTGTGGATGAGGCACAGAAGACGATGCAGGGACGTGCCACCAGGCTACTTGGACGAGCTGGTGCTGCTAAGGTCAAGGCCGAGGCAAACAGTACTATTGCCGGCAACTCGTTTGTGTTTGAAGGTCACCGTGCGACCGAAGGATCATCGTCTATCAAGCTGAAGCAGAAGAGCCGTGGTTCTAAGGCCAAGCGAGAAAGCAGGAGCAGCAAGCGGGCTGCAGCATACAAAGCTACGTATGGTCGTAAGGGTTAAAATGAATCAGCCATGTTGTGTCTTTTACGGCGTTAGGATGGGCATTTGAATATAGTGAATAAAGATCACAAAGTTCGAGACCAGTCATGGTTTAGCATCTATATTACTCGTTATATGCGTACTCTACTGTGGATGTTGAGACTGGCGCCGTCTACGATGTAACACAGTAGGTACATGCTCTGGCTGATCTTGACGTCATTGTCAACAAGTCAACAGTTTACCAGAGACGGTCACGGGTCACCACACCCTTCTCTCTTGTTTCATTTATTATTTACTACTTACGTCTCATCCTACTCAATAAGTGATCAGAAGGTCAAAGTGAACTGCTCAAAGAAGGCCTTTCAGGTAGGAGATGGTTAGGTGTTCGTCAACAAAGACCTGAGCTAACTCGGGTCATACAGAAAGGAATTCATTGGAGCACTTTCTTAGTTTTTATATGCTCGCTATTCCCATTTTCATAAATTCTCGTGATCTTACGACGCGACCTTGAACGCGGCGGCCTCGTGTTTGACCTGAAGGCAACAGTATCCGCTTCACCTTCGAGGTCTAACGCCACACACAGTCCTAGGTGGCACCAAACCTTGACTCACCTTTCAAATTCAAATTAAGATCTAGATCCTTATACATCACCTGCCATTATGTTGCCTTTCGGCCTTCGTCGAGGGAGACACCATCAACCGCGATCTGCAGATCCGAACCACTCAATGTCTGATATACCAACAGAGAGTACCCCAGAGCCAGGGTCTCAAGTCTTCAATCCGAGCTTATCTGATGTGCTTAAAGTCCGATATCTCTTGCAATCAGAACGCATGCCCGAGGAACTCATCGATATGATAATCGATGATGCGGAATATTGGCCTTCAATAGAGCATACACTACGTGAACCGCGAGTCATTCAGAAGGACCGTGATCAAGTTCTGCTCAAAACAGTCCCACTTTGCTACGATCGAAATGTATATCTGCCCGTCTCAAACTCAGTTGATGAGTCCACGCTGATCTTTTTCTTTAGGATCTAGAGCACAACCCAAGTCCTACCCCCCTACCTCATCGAGGCGCCCACCCTTGCCGCAAGATAGTCTTCGAACTATCCTCCCACGACCAGGGCGGCGGGAGATCCCGCGAGAACATGTATGAGTTCTCGTGGACCTGGTTCGACACAGAAGTCATCCACGGCGCTCATACGCGAAACATGTATGTCGACGGGGTTGAACAAGAGATCCTGAATAATGAGCAAGGTCAAGTTCGAAAGCACTACACCGAGGCAGATGCGCTCCTACTACCACGTTCAAATAAACTGCAGGTCAATGGAGCGCATGTAGGTGAGACGCAGCACAATACAATTGTGTGGGACTATCGGGACGACATGGACGCAGACTCCACTGAGGCTCTTGAGATTGAGAGGAATCAGGGTCGTGGGCGTTTGACCCTCGATGGGCGGGGGTGCGCGAGTTGGAGGTTGGCGATTCGATTGCTCTTTGGGCCCGGGCGAGGTTTCCTGGATGGACAAACCATGTCAAACGAGCGAGCGTGAGAATCTACTGGGCTGTATAGGGCCATAGATGGTAATCGAGGACCACGCAGTCATGTAGATGGGAAGCTTGCCCAGCGGCTGGCCACTAAAGAAGCTGAGCTCAAATGAATCAATGATAATCGATACTTCCCTTCTGAGTTCGCACATCGAATCACGAAAGCAGCTCTGGACTACATCCATGTAGGATGTATACAAGTCCCTGTATATACTTGCCAAACGCTGATTGGGGCCCGGAAGCTCATAATCGATCACGCCATTCCGCCAAGCCTACCCGACCGACGCCAAAAGAGAACAATATAAAGCCGTTGGGTTCCTCGAGCTGCGCTCTTAAATCAATTCCTTCTCAGATGTGTGATAAGCCATTTCCAGTCCCACATGGCGTTGCTTCGTTCTAGTCTCTCACCGTGAAAGATGGTGTTTCCCCTGGAACGAGAAGTACCATCTTCTCCTACTAACGCAAACACAAGCCGACGCGAAGCGCACAGTGGGGCCGAGTCGCCGATTGACCGCACCCGAAAATGAGTCGCCGATTGAGTCGCCGTTTGGCAGAACTCTCAGGCCCCCCAGACCGCCAAGTGCGCCCTACGCTTCAGGCCCCATCTCCACCCTGTGGATCACGGATTGGCTAGTGCCGCTCGATAGAACGCCGACCCATCTCGTCCGAGAGACAAATGTGTCATGCGGTTATGGACGCGACGGATGAGAATAATGTACCGCTCATAGCGAGGCCTTGACTGGACGCTGGTTGCGTTATCTGCATGAAGATTCTCGCGATACTTGGGGGCTACCAAGCATTCCTATCGGCGATGATGTGTTCCTGACCCAGGGGTCCCTTCCACTTCCTGAATCCTAACCTACTGAATGTTTTAAATATCCCCGACCTGGCCCCCCGCGGGATATATTTGCGATATATCTGCTTTATCATAGTTATTTGAATGAACTCCGAATTGACGATCTTCTCTCACTCTACTCTCACCGACACTCATCTTACCCACATTTCTTATCTCCCAATCCCGATCCCCACAACATGGCTACTCGGAAATGCGCAGCTGTCGTCGTGGGAGCTGGCCCGGCCGGAGTGGCTGTTATGGGCAACCTGCTAGAGCGCCAGCTCGGCACAATCGCTTGGATTGATCCTTCTTTCGAGGCTGGACGGGTCCACAGCAAGTACCGCGAGGTCCCTAGGTGCGTCTAGGCTTCCTGGCACGTAAACACGGAGTATACTAACGGGCTATCCTCCAGTAACACCAAGGTTTCACTGTTCCAAGCGTTCGCAACGGCAACACAGCCTTTCCAGAAAGTGATCAACAACACAAAGGCCCCAAATGCATTCTCCGCATTGGCCAAGCTAGACCAAGAGTCAACCTGCCAACTCGGCTACGCAGCAGACATGGTCCGCAGCCTGACCGAAGGTCTAATGAAGATGGACGATGTATACGCATGCCACGGCTCCGTCAGATCAGCCCATCTCAACGAAACCGTAAGTGCAGCGCAAACCCAACCTGACTCACAAACTAACAATGACGTCAGACCTCGAACTGGACCATCCGCATTAAGCAGAACTCCTCCGAAGATCTGGAGATTGAAGCCGCCCGCCTGATCCTCTGCACGGGCTCCTTCCCCACATCAGCCCCGATCCCAGTCGCGGGACTGGACATCCAGCGCTTGGACCTTGACTTAGTCCTCAAGCCCTCGGATCTTGCCAAGACCCTGCCGGCCGAAAAGCCCGTGACAGTCGCCGTCGTCGGCGCATCCCACAGCGCCATCCTGGCCATCTTGAACCTCACCACGCTAGCCCAGACTTCCCACCCCTTGCTCCGCATCAGATGGTTCACCCGTCACGCCCTCCGCTACGCGGAGTACAAGGACGGCTGGGTGCTGCGCGACAACACCGGTCTCAAGGGTCTAGCAGCTGACTTTGCGCGCTCGGAGCTGGAGGATGATAAGCTGCGTACTTCTCGCGCGGGCCAGGTTCTGACTAAGATTGATTGTGCTGGTGGGAAGGAGGCTGAGGCTAGTCAGTACAGGAGATACATGCCTGGATGTGAGTATCTGGTGCAGGCGGTTGGGTTTACGCGTGGCTCGCTTCCGGATCTTTTTAAGAATGGGAATCCGCTTGCTATTGGCTTTGATCATGATAGTGGGAGGTTCCATGAGGCTGGGAATAGCGAGGATGTGCCGGGGTTGTTTGGGGCGGGCATTGCGTTCCCGGAAAGGGTTGTTGACCCGCTTGGTAATGAGGAGTATGCCGTTGGGTTTTGGAAGTTTATGAAGTTTTTGAAGCGGGTTGTTCCGTCGTGGACTTCTTGATTTTCTTGCCTTTGATGCTTCCGGTTCTCTGGACTTTATATTCGATTGAAGACACAACTTCTGGTGTTTTGTGCATTGGGATAGCGGGTTGGGATTTGATGGATACTGATACCTTGGGAGTAATTGGCGTTCAATGGAAGGTTTCAGATGGATTCTCTTGACACTTAGCTACTTTACAAGCTATGAATTGGATGGCATTGTCTCTTCGTTTGCTTGAACCTCATCGCATAATCTCGTACCTAGGCGAATACCTATAAGCTCCGTAGTTCCATTACACTGATCTATGCCTGCAGTCCTGCACATTTATGGCGTATATTACATTCATTTGCACAGCTCTTTCTCTTATATCTCCCGATCATGATACGGATCCACTGGATCTATCCACTGTTACTTCCACCAAACAACGAAAGCAATCACCTGGGCATATAACACATAAATCATCAATGCCACCATCCATCATCCCGTCATAGGTCATATCACATATCACAATCCATCATTGTCATGAGCCCAACCCTCCCTCCAGACCAACATAACCATTGGAAAATCACAACATAACAACCGCCACAACAGCCCCAACAACCGCCCCAACACCCGCCCGCAGACTAGCAGCCGCACCATCCGAAGTCTGCGACGGGAACGCCTCATCATCCGTAGCCGTCGCACGATACTCACTCTGACTCGCAACCGCCTTTCTATCATACCCCGTCGCCGTAACAGTATACGTAGCCGAAGCCTGCGACCAAGTAAGGACCGTCCCGCTAGGCGGCGCCGTAACTCTGCCCCCAACCTCATACAGCGTCGAAGTACCATTGCTGGGATAATCACCGGGTTTGTAGAACTTGTCTGTGTCTGTGAAGCCAAGGTTCTTGCATGTGCTTTCCTGCAGCGTGGCGTCGCAGGAGGACCAGGCCCAGTTTGGTAGGGAGGTGTAGAGATTTGGGAGGTCGGTGGGGAAGAAGAGGTTCCACATGTCGGCGCCGGCGAGGGTGGGTTTTGTGTGTGGGCAGATGTCCCAGGCTCTGTTTTTCATCAGTATTAGATGGTGGATTTCAGGGCTACAGGGTTAGGCTTACGCGGAGATACTGGCACTTGCACCACAGCAGGCACAGTCTGAGGCGCGATTGGCGATGTCGAGGCCGTTACCGATGTTTGAGAGGTCGGTTATGCTGCTTATGTCGTCGCGGATGTGGTCTGTGACGTCTTTCATGCATTTTATCTGCTGATTCCGGGACGAGAGGGTTGTTTGGGTTACTTTTCCTAGATCGCAGGAGCAGCGGTTTGGAGCATTGTCCGGTGCTGGCCAGAAGGGGATTGGCTCTCTGGCTCTGGGGCAGATGGCGAAGTATTGCTGGACGAAGAGCTGGTATTTGCAGGAATAGACCTGGAAAGTCGGTTGTTAGATTCTAATGTTCAGAACATGCGAAGGGTTTAGGGCATAGGAAGAAGTCATACCTGATTCCAGCAGGACTCAGCCATACAGTTGATATACTTCTGGTGCGAGTCACAACCACAGTCCACAATGCAGTTACCATCGCCACGGCAGTCTCTAACGCAAGAGCTCCATCGGTCTGCGACGTTCCTGTTGCATTTTGAGTACTCCGATGCGGAAGCGCAATCGTGGTCGGTGATATTTGTCTGGGCGTTTGCCAGGCCGGAGAGCGCAGCGAGGGCCGCAGCCGACGCAAAGAGGAATTTGGTAGATAGCATGGTGAATCCTATGCTTACTAGATTCAACTGAACAGGCGTGGTTTCTGGGAACTCGGTGATTCAGTTGACCGAGAAGAGAAGTCTCAACACCTGGGGGCGGGTACAGCTGCGCCTTTTATAGGAAGTCATCAGGCAGAACGGCTGTGTGACGACGGCCCAGATTCGAATGCATAAAAGACTTCATCCTGATCTCGGATCCCCGGGCCCATCAATGGATTCTGCTGCAAGTTAGGGGTCGATCATTGCAAACCGAGCTGTCATGTCATCGTCCTCACAAACCAGCCAATAGCTAAGAGTATAGGGCCTAAAAGATGAAGCTAGGCCATCCTTTCGAAAAGCAGTGGATGACTACATCCCCAGTTTCTGCATGTATTCTGCGTCTATTGCATATGGGCAATCACATTCTCTCAAGGGAGATCATCGGCTGATAGATCAGAGATCGGAGCCAGACTCGGCCCTTGTAGATTCGCCAGTCGACAGTATCTCTCCGCAGTTACAGTAGTAGTAACCTGCAGAAAGCTAGGAGCTTTGCTCTCGCAGACACGAGGTAGGATGAACTATTCCCCTCATAGATCGGGTTCGTCAAGAGTTAAGACCCTTGCATGGAATTGAGTTTCGATGACGATCAGGGTGTTATTAATAAATCTGGGCACTGATACGAGGATTTTCCTTTTTCCTGCTTTCTATGGGATTGCAGTGTGTCTCGTATATACGTTGGTAGAGACATGCATGCAGTTGTTGGGTTTGGTCGTTATGCCAGGGTTGGTGGGAGATAGGCCTAGTAATGCGGCTCGCCTGGATCTCTTTTTCCACTGTAGACACTGTAAACACATGGGTTTCAGGTGGTCCAGATGGCAACGACATCGTTTTTTCGGACCTGAAACGTCAGGTGGTTCAGCAGATTCGCATTTCATCGTGGCAGAGTTCAGGTTCCTGGTGCCTGGTGCTTTGGGGTCACGAGTCAGACGCGCACCCAGGCAGACGCGCCAAGGTGAACCGCCAAGGTGTACGAGACAGGGACTGCATTGATAGAAGTCCTAGACCCCGAGTATATGCATGAATTGTACACAGTACACAGTAGAGCTGGGTACAAATATGTGTACTGTGTACAGGGTAGGTGTTCATCACGGTAGCGAAGGACGGCAGTTCGATCCCCACTCTACGCGAAGATCAAACGGAGAATAACAATGAATAATGAGCGAGCAGACTGAGCTCATGTGCGCATATGGGGATTAGGATTTGTGACTTTGAGCGCTAACTTGCTAACGCTCTTAGTCTCCACTAATTCCGGTCGATCATTATTTAGAAAGAGAAGACAAAGAGGAAGTGCCCCCTTGCTCTCTCTTACGGAGTAATTGACGGGGTTCATGTGGTAACATGAGCTCTTTGCAGTTTGCGTATATGCGTATTGCGCTTGGGTTTAGGGTGCATAAATAGTGTGTCCAAGAGTCCAAGACTCTGCAATTAGCGAGATTAGACTACAAAAAGTGGATGATCCTAATTAAATCTCTCCACAGATTCAATTTACCCGGGGAGCCAAGCATTGGCCATGGATGAGAAAGATACTGTACAATCATCGTCGTAGTCGTAGTAGTTGAAGTAGTAGTGTTAGTAGTAGTAGATCAGAATGTACCATTGAACGGCCGCAAAAATAACCAGCGAGAGAGTAGAAAATGCCTCAAATCCCTGACGGAGATTTTGTACAAAGCGCCCGAACCTTGAAAAGGGGGCAATGAGGCGCAGTCAAATTAATGGGAAGTTTCATGTCCACCAAAGAGAAAAGAAAAAAAATACAATCAATTAAAACATGTCACCGTATGCACGGTAATACATTTACAGCATGAAGGCACCGGCGACGAGGGCCAGCATACCACCGGAGACGCGCTTGGCGACACCGGCGTTGGTGGTAGGCACGGAATCCTGAGCAGTCTCCGTAGCGCTAGCCGAGGTGGAAGCAGCGGGGGAGCTCTCAGCGGCAGAGGTAGAGGTCTCAGTAACAGAGGTGCTGGCGGGAGTGCTAGCAGGGGTGGTGGTGGAAGTGGCGGTAGTCAAGGTGGAGGAGCTGGTGGTGCTGACCACGGAAGTCGAGGTAGTCTCAGTGGTAGAGGTAGAGGTCTCGGTAGAAGTGGAAGAGGTGGTGGTCGAGCTGGCAGTGAAAGATGGGGCAGAGACGGTAGCACCCTCAACGGTGAAGCGGTGAAGGAAGTTGTAGTCGTCGCTGTCTTCGTCCGAGACAATCTCAATGGTGTAGTCGGGCTGGGCGGCCAGGTCGGAAGGTACGTGCCATGTGTAGCTGCCGTCGTTCTCAAGGCCCGCTGCAGACGGTCAGTATGCCGAACCCGGGGGAGGTTTCTAAGGGTTATATTGTCCCTGCATGTCATCACTTACAGGCAATGGTAATGCCAGAGCCGGCGGTAGTCACTGCACCCCACTGCAGGTATAGGGTCACAGTTCCGGAGGTAGTAGGAGCCCAGCTCAAGGTGGTGGGCTGGCCGACCTTGAAGGTGTAGCCAGTGACGGGGATGTTGAAGGGGTTGGCGTATTTATCAGCTGAGGCAACGGCGGCCAGGACAGCGACGGCAATGGTGGTGAAGAAGCGCATTATGGTTATATAGCGATATAGCGATATATGAAATATTATGGATATAAGGGGGAATAGGTGGAAGATCCAGATATAAAGAGTGAAATTGGTCGGAAATCAAAACCTCAAAAGAATGGCGAATGCTAAAAAGAGGCGAACAGAGAAAAGATGAACCGGAGATCAGAGTCTAGCAAAGGTTAGTCCTTATACTCAGGTGTACCGGAGTATGAATGCCGCCCATTGAACTAGGGGCAATGTGAAAGGACGGGAAAAACAAATACAAAGGAAGCAAGGTGACTGATTGGCCATCACCATGGGCTCAAAGAGGAGAACAGACGCCGCGTGGCGATCCACGAGGTTCAATGGGCCACTTTGGCCACTGAAAGGCCTCAACGGGCTTCTTCTCCTCGCTTGGCCGGGAATCGGCTCCGTTGACTAGGTTGGGCCTCGACCTTGGGAAGTACCTATGAAAGCTCCACTGCTCGGCTATTGTATCCCGTGATTATTGTGGGGAGACGGCTAATTTAAATGACAGGACGTTAGGTAGAGGTTATGTTCTTTTGCTGTTCACTTCAGGACAAGCTGAAAAAATACGGAGTAGGGCTTGGAAGAATAGACCTCCAATGCTGTAAGCCTCATCTAAACATCCAGGGCGAGATACCTCGGCGTCCTTTTTGGAATTATTTGAGGCAAATGGCTCGTCAGGGCGTCAGGTTGTCAGTTTATTTAACTAGTTATTTAGCCCTGGCACTAACTAGTTGGGGGTATCATGTGGAGCAGGCCCTTCATCTGAGGCCGGCATAAGCATGTTGTTTTGACCCAGCCAGGAGATCACTTCCATTGCCCGCTGGTTGTCCTCTTCCTTCTGTTGGTCCAGCAACTAATCCGAGTTAGAAATTTCAATAGGAGCCGCGACATCAAGTAAGAACTTACAGCTTGGTAGAGTCCCTTGCGTTTGGTATCTTTATCTTTCTTCTCAGTCGGCTTGGCCTTTGCCTTGGGATTACGGTCGGAAGTCTCATTATCGTGGAGGAATTTGCACTGGTCGCCGCGGTTGCAGAGCCCGTTGCGCGCAAAATAGCGACATACCATCCTTTTGCCTTCGCGGGGCGGGGGAGGCACTCGCTCTGGTCCTGTACGACGTGAAGTTGCTTGTTCTGGCGCGTCGTCGCTGTCGCTGTCGGAATCTGAGCCGGAACCGCTCGAAGAGGTCCAGTCACTGCCGTGATTGGACGCAAGGTCCATAGCAACATCTAACTCATTGTAGGAGGGGACCTCAGGTTTGACTGTGTGTTCTGGTTCAATTTGGTTCTCTGGATTAGAGGTGTCGGGCAGTGTGTCAGGCACATGAGGCTCAGGCTTGATGACAGGCCCCGGTTCTTCGCGTTCGGGTTGAATGTCTGGAAGTGGTTCCTGGGGCTCAGCCTCCATGACAGCCCCTGGGGTTGAGTCTTCGCGTTTCGGCTCAGTGGCGGACTCCAGCGCCGAGTCGTTGTGCTTCACTTGTGTATCTTGGGCAGTAGCGTTCTTCTGGTCAGACCCTGCACTTAGGCTCAATGCCTCTTTCTCCTTCTTTAGGGCTTCCAATCGGAGACGAGCAGCCTCAGTCTCAGCCATGGCTTTCAGAATCCGTTGCTCCTCTCGTTCAAGGTCGCGCTGGATAGTCTCTCTGCGCTGAGCATCCGTCACCGGCTCAGCAGCAGAACTTGCGATCGGTTCATTTTGTTTTTGTCCATGATCTTTTCGCTTCTTCTGCTGTTCCTTGTTCTTTTCTTGACGCACTGCTGCCCGGGCTTTGCTGGCTTCTTCCATAACCTTCTTCTTTTCTTCAATCCGAGCTTGGGTGGGGAATCTCTTCTTGCGCTCCGCAATCCAAGCAGCAATATCCGATGCCGATTCTAATTTAGAAGTTTTTCCTTTGTAAGACACCTCAAGAGGTGCCTTTTCAGACACACTCTGCGCCAGCTTGGACTCTTCATCCTCAGCCCCCTCATCCTCACTGGACTCTTGGTCATTGGCATGAGGGGTCAAACCGAGTTGATTGTGCTTCCGTCTTTTCCTCTTTGCCTTTGAGGCAGCCGCGGCGTCTGCGGGGAGAGGTGGTTTTGATGGCAGAGGGTTCCCAAAGCTTGGCACGGCTGGTGCAGCCGGCGTTCGGGGTGCAGTAGTCTGGGGCTTGCTGAACGCAGATGAATGGTTCCTTTTATGAGGTTGTGAATTGGAATTGTGGTTGTTATGAGGGGGTCGTGGCGCTCGTGCTTTCCCCATTTGGGGTCCCATGTATGAACCGGCACCGTGCATCCCAGGATGCCACGGCGCACCGCCCATTACTGCATGATTACTTGACTGATGAGGTGCCTGTAAACCTTGGGTGTATTGCGCAGGAGGGGTATTGGTGGGCATATGTTGTGGATGACCTGTGGTTCCTGGCTGGGTGTACGGGTATGGAAATGGATGCGGGTGTTGAGAGTGTTGATTGTGTAAATGGCCTTGAGGGGGGACCGACTGGCCGTATTGTTGAGGCTGGAATGAGGACGGAGCCTGAGGGTTCTGGTAGACGGAAGGTTGGCTGTGATGATAGGGTGACGGGGGCATGTAAGGCGCTGTGGGAAGAGCTTGAGGGATATATCCGCCATAATTTGGCTGTGCAACGAGAGGTCCAGGTGCAGAATATGACGGCGCTCTTCCAGTTCTGTTCTGGTGTCCTCCTCCACGGCCTCGGTTACCCTGTCCTCTCCCCCGGCCTCTCTGATCTACACCTCTTCCACCCGAGTACTGTCCATGTCGCACCGGGGGGTTCGCTGACGGTTGGTGGGTGGTCGGCGGGGGCGGAGGGGGAGGTGGAAAGGAAAAGCCCTGAGAGCTCATTTTCAGAGCTTTTGGAGCTTTGGGGAGCCTAGGCTAATGATCAAGTGATCTATATAGCTTCAACTGACTGGTTAAGCTCAACTTTGGAAGCGCGCTGGAAAAACCGAGCACGTGATGAATAGATAACGAGAATTTGGGCTCGATAAGGCACGTGAGACATGCGGAAAGTCTTGGCAGTTTAGAGTCCAGCACGTGACTACGGGAGATCGAGATGGCTGACAGTGGGCTTTTGGCAGAACGTGAAGTAGAAAAAAGTTTTCATATTGTTCACCGTTTGAATAGGCTCAACGGCTTCTTAGGAAAGAGAAGAGGTTTTCTGTCTCTTTCAATTCCCGCTGCAGTCTCTCGCCTTTTCCCCCGTTTCTTCTCATATCTCCATCATCATGTTCATCCTAGTAGGTTTGATGGTCATCCATATAAAGGACGTCAACTAACCCTAGCAGACCACCATCTCAGATTTGATCCAAATTTCACCTCAGGATTTCTCGAAGTTCAGTGCTGTCGCCCTTGAAGACAACATCAACGCAAAATATGCCAACAAGGTGCGTATTGAAGGCTTTTATCAATCTCTGAATGCTCACAATGCTATAGGTCATCCAAAAAATCGGCCTTTGCATAAGCTTCTATGACCTGCTCGAGTCTTCTGATGGACTAATCGGCCATGGCACTGGCCTGGTCAATGTCAATGGTTGGTTGTCGTAACCACGCTTAAGACCAAAATCATTACTGACAACTCCACAGTTAAGTTCCGCATGATTGTATTCCGGCCCTTCAAAGGCGAGATCCTGCTGGGGAAGATTTCCAGTGGCACAGAGCATGGAATCAAGAGTATGTCCTATACAGAAAGGAACCTAGTGGGCATTGAGCACTAAAGGCTAACGATCTTCAGTTGGTCTCGAATTCTTCAATGATATTCTGATCCCACCGCAGATGCTCATGGAGAAGTCTCGATTGTGAGCCAATCCCCGTTTCACTTCACTCAGGATTGTAACATGCTAATGCGTATGACAGCGACTATGCCGAACAGGTATGGATCTGGGAGAGTGAAGGTGGCACAGAGTTCTTCTTCGATGTAGGAGAAGTTGTCCGCTTCCGTGTCGAGTCCGAAGAATGGCATGATCAGATCCCCAATGCACCAGAGCTTGGCGATGAGACCCCGCAGGAGAGGCGGCCTCCTTATTCCATTCTCGTTAGTCTCTTGATATCAAATCTATTGACCCCCGCTGACCATCTTCTAGGGATCAATGCAGATGGGAGGTACGGGACCCATCACGTGGTGGTAGTCCGGATTTGCTGGAATATTGCCTATTCCTGTCTCATGGACAGTTTCCTTGTCGCTTCGTCTGTTGCGGCCCATTATCAAATCTCGCGCATTTTCTTCCCCGCATACATGTTAGATTAGATACCCATACGAATCAATGCAAATGAATACATGAAAGCATGACAACCCAAGTGCCTTCACAATGGTTATGAGAGATTTAGCTGGTACTGAATTCACGGAGTAACAGTTCAGGAAGCTCGTAGTCGATAGCTGCGTAAAACAATGCAAGTATAGTTGTAGATGTGATGCACTGTCGCATTCAAACTAGGACTCTGATCCGCATTCGGCGCCAGCTAACCGACCTAGACACGGACGCATTGACGATCCATTGCTTTCATAGAAAATTAACAAAAGCCACCAGCAGTATATAGCTAATTGCTCAGCTTCATCGTCTTCTAGATAGTTCCCAATATAATCTGACTAAGATGCAATCCGGTAAGATCCGAACAGTCCGACACTCCGAGAGGTCGGAGAACCAAACTGATTCTCCGATCGAGATCCGCGGCGACCGGTGGAGCTCCGCCGGGCTCTCGGCCAGTGATAACAGCGCGAGCCATTGTCCTCGCCCCCTCAGAGGTTGGCAGTACCTAAAACATTCGTTTCTAGAAGAGTTTTCTTTGCAGGTGAATTTTTAAGCACAAAAACAATTGAAAACAGACATTTGCCCCTGTTTTGCGCCATCGTCACCCTTGATTAGCAATCGAAGGCGCAATCCGAGCCTAATTTAAGATTCGCAGTCATACAAAGAGCTGTGATCTCATCTTATCGATAATCATACATACTTCACTTCCTCCCTCGCTCAATTGCGCAGATATTCTTCTCTATACAAAATGGGCTCTACGGAAAATACACACACTACAGAGCGCCGCTTTGGGACACTGGCTGTCCACGCCGGTTCGCCTCATGACCCTGTGACCGGCGCTGTCATTGAGCCGGTATGTGTCGCAGTCTAGGAGACATGTCGAGGCATGATGCTAACAAATACCTTGACTAGATCTCTTTGTCGACCACATATGCTCAGACCAGTGTTGGAAATCCTGTTGGTCTATACGAGTACACACGAAGCTCCAATCCCAACCGGTTAGTTCACCAGTCTTAACCCTTGACACATTGATCAGGTGAACTGATAAGCCATTACTTGCAGTGATAATTTCGAGAAGGCCGTCGCAGCTCTCGAGCACGCAAAATACGCTCTCGCTTATTCTTCTGGCTCCGCCGCTACTGCGAATATCCTCCAATCTCTTGCTGCTGGCTCGCACGTTGTTTCGGTCTCCGATGTTTACGGTGGTACCCACCGATACTTCACCAAGGTTGCTTCGGCGCACGGTGTCCAAGTCACCTTCTCCCCCTCAATTGAGCTGCACGTGGAGCAATTGATCCGTCCCAACGAGACCAAGCTCGTCTGGATCGAAACCCCCTCAAATCCCACTCTCAGCTTGGTGGACATCCGCGCCATTGCCGACATTGCCCACCAACATGGCATCCAGGTCGTCGTCGACAACACTTTCATGAGCCCCTACGTGCAGAATCCCTTGGACCACGGTGCAGACATCGTCGTCCACTCCGTGACAAAGTACATTAACGGCCACTCCGATGTCCTGATGGGCGTTGCCGCCTTCAACTCCGAGAGCCTCAAGGAGCGTCTCGGTTTCCTCCAGAACGCCATTGGTGCCGTGCCCTCGGCATTCGACTGCTGGCTCGCCCACCGCGGTCTCAAGACCCTGCACCTGCGCGCCCGCGAAGCAACCACAAATGCCACAGTTATCGCCAAGGCTCTCGAGGCCTCCCCTCACGTCATCTCGGTCAACTACCCCGGCATCGACTCTCACCCCCAGCGCGCTATTGCCCTTAAGCAGCACCGCCAGGGTATGGGTGGCGGTATGCTCAGCTTCCGCATCAAGGGTGGTCAGCAGGCTGCTCACGACTTCTGCAAATACACCAAGGTCTTCACACTGGCCGAGAGTCTTGGAGGCGTTGAGAGTTTGTGTGAGGTGCCCTCCAGCATGACCCACGCTGGTATCCCCAGGGACCAGCGTGAGGCTGCCGGTGTCTTCGATGACCTTGTGCGTCTCAGCTGTGGTATTGAGGATGCCGTAGATCTGCATGCCGATGTGATTCAGGCCCTTGAGTTGGCTGCTGCACCCCAGAAAGCATAGTCGCCTTCGGGTAGTGATTAATGATATACTAGCTTGCATCTTGTGAGATAAAAGTAGACAGCGTCGTTTTGGAATGACATTATGAGTTCGAGATTCCCATATCATCTCCCTGACATGTACTCTGTAGCCTCTGCCTCTTTAGAACTTCCAGTGAAACGTCGCGAGGTCGCCCTACATACAGTAATTTCAATGCCTGGGGCAGCTATTTGCTTAGTCAGGCTCCCACTGCAATTTTGGTATGAAGATGAGATCAGATCAAAGTGTTTGTGGAAGAACTTTCGAGGATTGATCATTGTATATTTGCCTAGATCTCGCTCCTCGAAAATTCTCCATATTTTGCGCCGGATCTTGTGCAAGTGTCTCTATAATCAGCAATTTTCGACGTATTTTCACCATCCGCAGCATCCACTTCAGAAAACCCACCTACACACAACGGATTGTCTTGCAAGAAGACAGCAATTAGACCCACGTGAAAATGGCGTTCAGCTTCGGTTTCTCTGGAGATGATATTGACATCGATGATTCAGAAATCAATAATGATATCTCTGTGCCGTCGCAACAAGCTACGAGCAATTCTCTTCCCGAGCTCATCAAAGCGAAGAAACATGATATGCATGAATGGGTAAGTAAACCATCAACGGCTTCCTTCTTGTTTAATCATGCGTATTGAAGATTCGCTCTTATGATGAATGTTATGGGTTAGCGAGTATACTCCCAATCCCACGTAGGGTCAATGAGATCTCGCGCTCTACTGGCAACAAGAGCATGAATTGATCACTTTGCTCTACCTTGTCAAACCCAAAGAGGACCGAATCTAACCAAGATTCCAGCTTGCAATCCTCCCCTCCCAAATCTTCTACAATAAGCTTCCAATCAGTGATACATTGACCATCGCTCGGCGAGAGATCTTCGACATTCGTACCCAGCTCATGGCCGAAGACAGCGCAGGCCATGATAACGAACAACTGATCTCCGGCATCGAAAAGGGCGACATCACGCCCAATTTCTACGAGGGTGGTTTCAAAACCTGGGAATGTGCCCTGGATCTAGCGAAGCTCTCTCTCGACGAGGAGATCCTTAACGAAGCCCCCGAGAGTCCAGTGGACATTCACATAATCGAGGTATGCCATTACGATCATGAAATCATGGAAGCCAATTCCTCATAAGTACCTAGAACAGGCTAACATACATGAAACAGCTTGGTGCAGGAACAGCAGTCCCATCATTGACACTGTTCGCCCGTCTACTGAGTCAAGCCCGACCCGGGCAAAGTCAACGGAAGACTTTCTTTACTTTTGCAGACTACAACTCAGATGTACTTCGTCTAGTCACGCTGCCAAATCTCCTTTTGACGTGGCACAATGCCCGCTCACAAACGACTGTGTCGGCCAACTCATCTGCGCCAGACCAGGAAGAAGAACTGGACATCACGCCTGAACTGGTTCAGGATTTCATTAATGATCTTGCTCAGTGTGGGATCTTCGTTGAGTTTATTTCTGGCGCCTGGTCGCCTGAATTTGTGGATTTGGTCTTCTCATCCAGTGATAGTGCTCGCAAAGTTCTTGTACTTGCCAGTGAGACGATCTACTCGCCCGCGTCGTTGATGGCATTCTCCGAGACGCTTTTGGCGCTGCTGCGCCGCTCGAACACTGCATCTGCGAGAAGTCGGGCTCTGATTGCGGCGAAGAAGGTTTATTTCGGAGTTGGTGGTGGTGTTGATGAGTTCCTTGGTGTTCTAGGGCAACTTTGTGTCAACGAGCTCGACGTGCAGCAGAAAATGAACGTCCAGTCGGAGGGTGTGGGCAGAGTAGTATTGGAGGTAGTACCCTCCACCGGGCCTTAGGGCAAAAACAAAAGAGAATCCAATTATCAAGCGCTGGATTGAACGTCAAGTCCCAACGTATATGTACATGATTTTTCCTCCACACATGTCTATTGAAGACGGCGAACCAAAGAAAAAGACAGACCACCAATCTAATCATAGAGCGACACCACCTTGCCGTCCTTCATGCGCGCAACCCGAGCCTCCTCAAGCTCCTGGTTCTTGCGGTTGTAGTGAGCCACGACATGGCTCAGGTCGGCCTGCGAACCGGGAGAAACGTTGTAAGGCGAGCCGGAGTTCATCATCCTGCGAGCGAAAAAAAGGTCCAATTAGCACGACCCAAAGAAGAGTTATGTCCAGAGTCTTCAAGTCACATACTCGGTCTGTCGGAGGCTGTATGCCTCGGGGGGTCCCTGACTACCGAGCAAGTGGCGGTCAGAAGCAGCCTTCTCCATGATAGCGGTGTGGATAGCATTGCGCTGCTCGAAGACCTCCTGGTCCGGCGTGAGCTTGGCGATGAGGCCGGAGATCCAGGACGGGGAGCCGGATTCCTCGTTGGACTTGCTGATGCGGTAGAGGATGTAGGCGGAGGCCATGGAGCCGACGGTGACGTAGAAGCTGCGCTGTTAAGTGGACATGCGTGGGTTAGCTAGCTGGTCGGGAGGGCCATTGAGCCACTGCTTCCAGATTCGGGATCTGGTCGCGCGGTCGGCGGGGGAGAGAAGCTTACGCCGAAGCCTTCGTTCACGGGCTCGTGAGCGGCGTGGGAGCCCCAGCGGCGCTGGGTGCGCAGCAGCTGCCGCGTGGAGGTAGCAGATCGTCTGGCAGCGAACATTGTGTGGAGGGAAAGCAATTGGTGGTGATTCGATGACCCTTTGATGAGCAGTGATAGGGCGAGGTGGAAAGCGAAAGTCGATGGCACGTGATTACCGTATTGGGTTTAGGGTCATTTATGAACATTCAACAGACAGCGTCATTTCAATGTTGACTTCTAAGATTCTCCTTGACTGCTCCATAGTTAAGGATTCTTTATGGTCTTCTAGTTCCTCTGGTCTCTATCTCAGTGACCCATTTCTACAAATTTTATTCCATGTCAGCCTAATATACCAGGCTACCAGCTGTATACTACACAGTTCATACGCTGTACTCATACCCCGTCGACTCCCGAGTAGCACCGATAAAAAGAAAAAGTCCCAGAATCCAACTGCAGCCCAACTTTGACAATCGTATTATGTCCAATATGCACCTGTGTGGAATGGGGCATATGTTCCCAACCTCATCTAGTAACCGAGGTGTGTTGTTCGATGCCAGCCTCACTATTATTTACTCTCCCTCACTCTTCTGGACTTCGCATCCCCCTCGTTGGGCAACATAACTCCAATGGATATATCGCCTCCTTCTAATAGACCAATCCATGCGAATTAGTGTCTGGCTCTCAATTGAACATGTCAGCTTGTCGGTGTCGCATACCCCCACCAACCTTGTACATAGCTCCTAGCCCGAACCCACATTGATGCCCAATGCCATGGCGTCCTCCAACTGGTCTCGCTTCGGTTCAGAATGGAATGTGTGGATTGATATCTTCTTTGTGTCCTGATATTCGCCCCGATATTCCCCCCAACCCACGCGATCATTCGCTAGGCCACACATTGGGGCAAGTGGATGGGTATCAACACGCTAAGGGTCGGTCCGCTATTGTACCTCGACGGCTAATTTTCGAGTCTAGATATTTTTTTTCTCTCGGGTTTTGCTTTTCTTTTCCTTTTTCCTTTCTTTAACATCTCTGAATGGAATTGCTATCTGGACTCGTTCAAATTGTCGAGTGTCGTGGATCTTCATTTGCGCCCACTCAAAAGAGTCTCAGCTCCCTGCCCGATCAAGGCTACCCTTCATGCTTCTATACATTTCGCGCCATTATCCCTCCTGTGATAGTCAATTTTTGAGCTATATTTGAAGCATCGCCAGGGCTGCAAATGTACAGTGCAGTATACCATGAAACTTATGATCGGACTATTACTCATGCTTCATTTAGCACATTGATCCTATTGGTAACACGTCTCGCAAAGACAAGAACACTTGGGCACTCATCACTCCACCGCAATGGCTGCGGGCAGCAAGAAAAGCAAGGCCAAGGACAAGAATGGCAAGGCCGCGGCCAAACAGAAGAATAAGAAGGGCAAGAGCCCAGAGGTCACAGAACCTCAACCAACTACGACGGAGACTCCTGCTCCTGGTAGCCCTGTACTTACGGCGCAGACAGCAGAGCAAGACAAAGACCAGTCAGTACCTGCTGCTGAACCACCTGTCGAAGTCGAGGCACCACCGTCTGTACCAGCATCCGAGGTGGTCGACGAGAATACTACACCTCAAGCCAACCCCGATCCAGTCGCAGATCAGCCATCAACTGTTCTCGACAAGCCTGTATCAGCTTACGAAGAATTTGGCAACGACACTGCACCCCAAGACGTCTCCAATCCTGTTGTGGACAAGCAATCACCTGTGGCCGAGAACCCGGTATCAGCCTACGAGGTTTTCGACCACGACACTGCACCCCAAGAAGCCTCCAACCCTGTCGTGGAAGAGCCAGCACCGCCAGTCGGAAATCCCGTATCAGCCTACGAGGTGCTTGACCACAAGCCTACATCCGAAGAAGTGCCCAACCCTCTCGCAGATCATTCGTCGCCTCTAGTCGACAAGCCTCTCGACGAAGAGCTACATTTGGACGAGCCAAGCTCGACTCAAACTCCAATCGAGCACGTCGAAGTCAAGGAACCGACCCTACAGGCGCCCATTTTGGCCCAGTCTCCAGTTGAGGACGCAGAAGCAAAAGAAGAACAGCCTGACCAGACTACGCAAGTCGATCCACAGCAAGACAGACCCTCCGAAGAAACGACAACTGTGGTCTCGCAACCACCGGCCAACCCATTCTCCCCTGTCGCCGCTGGTGTGCCGTTGCCCTCGCCCTCATTGACCGAGGCACGGTTTATGTCAAGCCCTTCCCAAGATAACCAGCTTTATCATCCTGCACCATCAGCGTATTCTCCATACGCCTCACCAAATACCTACGCTTCGCCAAATCCCTACGCCTCCCCGAATCCCTACACCTCACCGAACCCCTACTCGGCACCCAATCCGTACTCAGCACCAGCCCATTACGCCTCTCCAAGCGCCTACGCTTCGCCAGTGCCGTACGCTGCCTCGCCAGTGGCAACCTCTTACGTTTCGCCAAACGCGTACGCTTCACCGGTACCACACTCTGCATATTACGCTGGTTCCTACGCTGGTTCCTACGCTGGTTCCTACGCTGGTTCTCCGGTGCCATACACTTCACCTGCTGCGTACGCCGGCTCCCCAGCGCCTTACGCCTCACCAATACCCTACAGTTTACCCGGACCTTACGCCGGTTCACCAGTGCCCCACGCCTCATCAGTAGGCTATACTGCCTCGCCAGTGCCCAAAGTCAGCAGCCCACTTGCACATTCCCATCGGCCCCAAATGTCTCCCACTATGTCCCCTACTGCAACTCCTCCTCCCCAGGATCCCCCTGCTGCGCCAATGGCCCCTCCAGCAGCACCTCCTTCCACCGCTCCAAGTGTCCCGACTGCCTACGAAACCCCCGTCATGACCTCTGCCAGAATGGTGTCTCCTTATGCGCCCTACTCCCCCCATCATGCAGCGGATGCTCATTACATGCAACGAAGCTACAGCATGCAGGATCAACAATATGCGGCATCATACCAGGCCCTGCAAAACCTTTCCATGGGTCAACCTTATGACAATGGCTCTCCCCCAGAAGGAGATAGCGAGCACATTGAACTTCTCCAACGCATCCAGTCGGCCCTTCCAGACATCAACCGTCTCCTGCATGGGTTCCGCACTACCCACAGCAAGCTCTCGACCCGAGAGGCTGAGATGAAACATATCGGGAGCCAGCATGAACAGGCATTAATGCATAAGGACTACTACATTGAAGCTCTGCAAGCCCAGATGAAGAAGACCGCCAATGAGAGCGCCGAAGAAGCCTCCAAATTGAAGCACACCATAAACGAATTGCGCCTGGAACTTGGAGACCTGCAAGAGAAGCAAAAAGATCTTGAGGACGGACTCGTTAATCACCAGAAGACCAACGAGGAGCTGACGCAGTCCAAGGTCGAGCTCGAAGACCAAATCAACAAGCTGAATGATAGCATCAAAGAGGCGACAGAGGCCCACGAGAAAGAGCTGGTGTCTCGGAAGAATGAACAGGAAAGGGCTCTTGAGGTACAGAAACAGGAGCTCACTGAGTTGTTTGAGGAGATCAAGAGCGAAGACGAGAAGACAGCTGCAGAGAACCTGGAGGCTCGCGAAAAGGAACTTCGTGACGAGCATGAAGCCAAGAAGATCGAATGGGAGAAGGAGAAGACCCAAATGCGGGAATCATTCGAAACCCAGAGCACTGAGTTAGAAGCCACCAAGACAGAGGTGGCATCCCAGATTGCCGCCTTGGAATCCAAAGAGACCGAGCTGCAAGCCAAACTAGCCGAGCTCACATCTGTACGCGAGGAACTGACAGCGAGGTTGGCTGAACTGGAAGCTTCACGAAACGAGCTGGAGGAAGCCAACCGAAGGCATACCCAAGAATCTGAACAACTTCGACAAGGCCATGCCGGTGAATTGGAAAACCTGCGACAATCCCATGATGAGCATCTCGCTGCTGCTACCAAGGAAATGCACGAGAAGATTGCAGCTATCGAGACACATTTCAACGAGAAAGAACAGCTTTGGGCCAAAGAACGCGCCGCTATTGAGAAGTACCTCGCCGAGAAGGAAAGCGAACTCGCCAGTGCTGAACGAGAGAAGGAAAAGTTGGAGGAGGAAGGAATCATCAAAGAGCAGCATCTTCAACGCGCAGTTGACGGAATGCGAATGACCATCGATAATCTGGGTGGAGATTGCGACAGACTGAGAAAGACATTGCTCAGTCTGGGAGAGGCCACTGACCTCAGAAACACCAAGGGCGATCAATTCTTGTAAGTGATCTCTGAAGCCCTATGGATTGCTACTTGCATACTTTGTTTCTCTGTGTTTTCCCGTCTTCCTCGAAGACACGCCATTCATTCTACATTTCCTTTGTCAAAAACCTGCATTTTGTTTTGATCCTGCATCAGCGATACATTCTCTTATAGACTCTCATGTTGATAACGAAAACAATGGACAACGAATCTGATGAACCCCATTCACATAGTTCGGACTGCTTCACGGAACTCTCCCAGCTCATCCACGATCTCTCCCTTGAACACTTCAGCTACCTCCCCATCGACCCCCCAAAAGACATTCTCTCCAAGATCCCCTCCGAACTGCCCCCCTTCCTCGACAACACCCCAGCCTCCCGCGACCTCCGCTGCGCCTACATCCAACACATAATCTCCAAAACCCTAACCTTCCGCGTCTTCCAACCCTTCCTCTTCACCCTGGGCCGACGCTACGACAAAGCCGACACCTTCTTCCAAATGCTGTCCATGGACATCCGACGCAAATCCGTCCGCCGCGAAGCCTTCTGGCGCCAACAAACCCTAAAAGCAGCCTACACAACCTCCGACGCCAAACAATCCATCAACGTCGCTGCCGCAGTCATCGTCGACGAAATCATCGACCACATCAAGCACTTCGCAGACCCGAAGCATCTAGACTCCCTCCTAACCGGCGTTCGCAAAATCGTCAAACTGGCTGCCGAAACTTGGAGACACGCTCGCGTTGAACGGGAGCTTGTTATCGCTAGCTTCCCGGCCCCGGACGCGGAGAGCGTCTCCAATGAGGGCTGGCTTGAGTATGCGGCTAATGGGGAGCTGAAGAAGGTTGGCGGTGGTAATGAGCCTACTCGTCATGTTGTGCTGCGCACGTTCCCGCGTATCATGCGTGAGGCGGCGCATGAGGACTTTGCTACTGACGAGGAGAAGGTGTCTTCTTGTACTTATTCGCAGGGTGTGGTGCTGTACTCGGATTCGGCGGTTGTTATGGGGAGGCTGCAGGAGTTGGCGAAGAGGTCGACGGACTGTCTTGTTGCTGAGCAGGGGCAGACGTCGCCTGCTAGAAGGGGGGTTGAGAAGTTGGCTATTGATGTGCAGACGCCCAAGGTTATGACTGTTAGGTCTGCTCCTACGAGTCCTGGGACTAAGGGTCAGTTTATGAGGATGTGATTGGAGTTTTGTTTTGGGGTTGGGGTATACTGTTCTTATATAGCGTCTGAGCCTTATTTTCCTTTGTCTTTCATTCGTTTCTTTTCTTTTCAGCTTTTCTTTTGTTTGCGCATTTTGTTTTAAGACTATATTGGACGTTCTAGCGGATTTCCATGCGTTTGATGCTTGTCATGTAGGTTGTTTTGTTGTCTGGCATTTACAGGTTCCATTGTTTGGAGAATACAGGGCATGTAGGTAACGGCAGCGATGTTAGCGAGATGAAGAATTGGAATATTGTCTTTTTACCTGCATCCATCTCATAGTAACCTTACAGTAGAAGTAGTATCTTCGTATTCGTCAACGTATGAGTAGCATATGTAACAAACTAATTAGATCTAGTAGCAGTCTGCATATTGCTGCCTATATGGATATAAAAAGGAACCACTAGAGCTTGGCTTCAGTTCCAATTACGTTCCGACGCATTTGTGGCGACGAAACATCATCGGGCACAGGAGCTGCCGCGCTCTGGAAGAGCTTCCGGCCAACAGCATCAGACATGGTGAGAACGCGCGAGGAGACCGTTGCACCGTCCCGGCGGTTTTTACTGTAGGAGGTTAGTCAAGTCATGCATTGAGAGAAGTGGTGCTGGGAAAGTTGCTCACCCTTCGCGGCGAGACTGGGCAATCAATTCGGTAAAGTCCCATAGTCGGCCGCCTTCCAGGACCCTTCCAGTGGCTTCGTCGCGCTGGGGTGCCCATTCAGGAGCCAGTCGGAGAGATTGACCGGCACGTGATGCTTTGGATTTCGCAACGAGGATTATACCCTCTTCTTCGAAGCGTTGGTATGAGTTCTTGAGGGTCTCTTTGTTGACTGCCTCGAAGTATGAGAGGTCGCCTTGGTGGTATAGCGTTTTACCGAGCTGCGGAGTGTTAGTGGCAACGAAATGCTCGCATTCAAGTAGAAACACTTACTAACTGAGCACTATCCTGTGCTTTCTTCGAGTCGATCCAAACCTCCTTTGGGCTATCAAGAGGTGGTGTCAGGCCAAGAAGAGACACGGCGCCTAGCCAAGAGGCCTCGATGAAAGGCCAGATGAGGAAGCAATAGAAGTCATAGTTCTCCCGACCACATAGGCGTTCGGTCTCGCTCAACTCAACATACATCGGCGTGTTGGATTCATCGCGAGTGATTTTGATCACATCGTCTTTTTCCAACCCGCGCAAAGTGTTTTCGAGATTGCTGGCAAATCCCTCTGGCGGGAAAATGAATTCACCACGGAAGAGTTGTGACAGGAATGAGACCTGTTTCTGTAAACCTTCGTAGGTGATTCGCTGATTGGTGGGTCCACCGCCTTGCTTGATCTTTGTATACATAGCAGCAGAGACCAGTGCTTCAGTGATGAAGAGGTGAATGAGCATATTGCGGTAGAAGGAGAGTTGGAACCGATCCACCGCATAGTATGTTGGCTCGACTAGCCCTGAGATACAACCAACAAGCTTGGGCCCTAGCACTTCCAGTGCGCGGTCAACCACCGTCTCCGTTGGTGAGCGATAGAAGTGTGCTACTCTGCCACCCTTGGCGCGTACTCGCTCGCACAGCCATTCCAATCGGCGGACTAGCTCGGCCTTTCCGACACCACGGCCGCGCAAGGTCAGAAGGACAGTTCCAACAAGGGCGGTTGGCATCATCACAGATACATCGTTGATATCGGAGAGGACCCGATAACCTAATGTTCGAAGGATGCGGCCTCGGTCCGTGTAGCTAAGCTTGTTATTAATGTCGGTGCTAGGGAGATCCAGGCGCGACAACTGCTGCTCGATGAATTCTCGAAGACTCCATGGCTCATGGAACCGAACATCCACTCGGCCAAGTTTAAGGGACAAGACCGAAGACGAAGAAAGGAAATCAGCCAAATTCTCCTTTGGCTTCGGCTGTCCGAGTAACTCGCTGATATATGACCTATAGAATCGATCAGTAAGGGTAACCAGGGAATCAATAGTACAGTGGGGCATCGTACTCAGTTTCAATAACCTTGTCGTATTGAGTGCTGACAGGGCAGATAACGAGATCTTCCACTCGACCTGACAGGATACTGTCCATGATGAAGTTCAAAATTCCAAACTTGGGGGAAAGCAGCTTTCCAGTTCTAGAACGACCGCCTTCAATGAAGCATTGGAAGTTGAAACCTTGTTGAAGGAGAGTATCGATATAGGCTTGAACAACAGTTTGATATAAGGGGTCATTTCCAAAGCTGCGTCGAATCCACATAGCTCCTGCATAGCATTAGTTAAATCCTTAAGCCACGACAAGGCGTAGCTTACCTGCGTGTTGTAAGAAAGCGCCCAGCAACGGTATATTCAAATTGTCGCCCGCGACAATGACAGGCAGAGAAATGCCGAGACGATAACAAATAAGTTGCAAAGAGACGTAATCCACATGGGACTTATGGCAAGGCAAGAAGACGATTGACTGCTTCTTCTTGGCGGCAGTTTCGGCTACTGATCGTAACCGCAAGACCTCTTCGCTGGACACATGAATGCCTAGGAGGAATAGAGTTAGCATTGAATTGAGATAGGACAGAACTCGTCAATGAAGAATACCTTGATG
Organism: Penicillium bovifimosum; assembly: GCF_028826915.1. Taxonomy (NCBI): domain Eukaryota; kingdom Fungi; phylum Ascomycota; class Eurotiomycetes; order Eurotiales; family Aspergillaceae; genus Penicillium; species Penicillium bovifimosum. The sequence goes on along the minus strand of NW_026622717.1, from coordinate 650,416 downwards.
ATAGGCACGAGTCAAAAGTTGCGTGCATCCATAATAAGCGCTCCGAATAAACCTCTTGCTTTCCATTTTGCAGATCATGTTCTCCATCATCGTGTCCACGACCTCCCGAAGGTTGTCTTCAATCTCGGTTTTGCGACGTGCGCGCTTTTCGTCCAGCGTTGTGCCTTCCTTGATTGCCAACAGTCCTTCGTTTTCTTCGACAATTAGACGACGATTGGCCAGTTCCGTGACCTTACTTTGCAAGAGCGGACTCGCGAAGATCATGTTCTTCATTCTTTCGGAGAAGCCAGGATAGAAGATCGGTTGACCAATGGGCTCATCATATGCACGCCAGCCCGTACCGGACATGTACAGGCTCACTTCCCGGAGGAAATCCAGGGGGTTCTCGCGGAACCGCGCCATGTGCCTAACCAGGTTGCGTTCGGTATTTTGGTCATCGTGGGACTCAGGACCTCCGGTAAATCCAGAGGGATGAATTGTCACATTTGAGCTGGCGATCTCGAGATCTGGCGCAGAATGGTCATCGATCGGCGGCGACTTGGGAGATGACATATTGTGGGGTAGGCTGAGAGGGCGGTTGTGATTTGAATCGGACCATGCGAGTGTAGCTTAGGGAATATAGAGGGAAAGATGAAGATGGAAAGTTCGGAAATGACAGAACCCCAACCATAGCTCGAGCCCCGAGCTCCCAACAAAGCGGCAACACGACGGCTGATCATCGGGATGTTCTTCGGCTTCCCCAGGATCCTGCCGAGGTAGTCACGTGGGGCGTGTTCATAGCTTCATTGTCCCACTTTGCACATTTTGACACTTCCATTGAGCTTATTTTACAACAAGCCACACCAAGATGTCTCGCTTGGTCAATGGGGTGAGGTCGTTCTCCAGTATGTCCCTTTTGTGGAAATTATAGCCCAATAAGCTCACTCGTATCCACCAGCGACAGCTTCATCCTTCCTTGCTGACGCCACCGCGGCTTCACAATCAATCCGCCAACCCTCCAGCTTCCAGGTCTTCCGCGATGCTTCCTCAATTCGGGGGTTACGGCGCCAATTGCTGCAAAAAGATCGGACTGTGGGCTTTGTTCCCACCATGGGCGCACTCCACGAAGGCCATCTCGCTCTAATTCGGCAAGCAGCTCGCGAGAATACAGACATCTTTGTCAGCATATACGTCAATCCCACACAATTCGGTGTCACGGAGGATTTGTCTAGCTACCCTCGCACCTGGGATACCGACGTTGAGAAATTGGAAAAGCTAAACGAGGAGCTCGAGCGGTTGGGAGAAAACAGTGCGAGCGCCGGGCGCATCACTGCCATTTTCGCACCGACCTCGAAGGTCATGTACCCTGGTCTGCCCCCGTCATCAGAAATTGATGGGCATGGCTCCTTCGTCACAATTACTCCGCTGTCCACGAAATTGGAGGGCGCTTCGCGTCCGGTATTCTTCCGGGGTGTAGCGACTGTCTGCATGAAGCTTTTCAACATCACTACCCCTGATCGTGTCTACTTCGGCCAGAAAGACGTGCAGCAGACCGTGGTCATCAAGCGGATGGTAGAGGATTTCCATGTTGGCACTCAGGTGCGAATCATCGAGACCACGCGTGAGAAGGATGGCCTGGCTTTGAGCTCCCGAAACGTTTATTTGGGAGAGCGCAGACGAGCTGTCGGCCTCACTGTCTACAAGACGCTGAAAGCCGCCCAGGAAGCCTACTTGGCCGGCAAGACCAGCCGAGCAGATATTCTTGGAGCGGCGCAGAAGATTGCAGATGAAGTCCTGTCCACGCAGCGGGGACTTTCGCCTGCTGAGAGAGCCCTTTATGAGGTCGATTATATTTCTCTCGCCGATCCCGATACCCTCGACGAGCTGGAAATCGTCGACACGGCCAAGGGTGCGGTTTTGAGTACCGCGTTCAAGATGGCGCCCCTGGAAGAGACCAAGCCAGACGAGGACTGTGGACTAGGCGATGGCAAGGTCCCCGTACGATTGATTGACAATATCATTCTGCAGCCTCGTGCTTGATATATCAAGTACGTATAAACTGAACATCTAACGCTGTAACATAGAGATTTTTGTCAACACAATCCACATAGCATCATCGGAAAAAATCATATAGAAGCATATAATTGAATGAAGATTCTCGATTCATCTCGATATGGAGTAAACAAAGTGGGGGGTGAAGGCGGAGAAAATTTGCATAAGAGCCTGGAAGTCTTGGCACAAAAAAAAAGTCTCCAAAGCTTCTGCCGGTTGAACATAAACCTCACAACTCCCCTCCATTTTCACTGGGGATTATTATACATCAAAATGGCCGATGATGGAATGTTGATGAACTTCACCATTGGTGACAGTGTCATCAAGCCCGAAGCGAAGTTTAAAGGAGGAACATGGCGAGACAGATTGATCGCAAAGAAGCGCTCAGCCCACCGAGGAGACCCCAACAAAGCACCCGGTGATGCCTCTGCCCGCAACGTATCATCCAAGAACCCGAACCAGATCGAACTCGGTACCCGGCCGGTGAAACGACAAAAGACCGACGACTCATTCAACCGCCCCAGTGCTCCGCGCGCTGGTGGTGACCGCCGGCCGCAGCACCCGCGGGACCCGACCCAATTCGTCTCCTCGCTTTTCAGTAGCAATCCCGAACCGCGCAATGCTCAAGAACCCAAGGAAGAAAGAGAGACGGAAGACTCGAAACCAACCAATGCGCCGCTGATTGACGGGCTGGATACTTTCACAAACCTAGGATTATCTCCTAACCTGGCGGCGCATCTGCTCACGAAACTGGAGCTCAAGGCGCCGACGGCTATTCAGAAAAGCTCCATCTCACAATTGCTTAAGGAGGAGAGTGATGCGTTCATTCAGGCTGAGACTGGCTCCGGAAAGACGTTGGCTTATCTTCTGCCGCTTGTGCAGCGAATCATGGATCTTTCAAAAGCAAAGACCGAACATACCGATACCCAGGTCCACCGAGACAGTGGATTGTTTGCCATTATCTTGGCACCTACTCGTGAACTGTGCAAGCAGATTTCCGTTGTGTTGGAGAATATCCTGCGCTGTGCGAACTGGCTTGTGTGTGGAACGGTCATTGGCGGAGAAAAGAAAAAATCGGAGAAGGCACGATTGAGGAAAGGATTGAATATTCTTGTCGCGACGCCTGGTCGATTGGTAGATCATCTCGACAATACGGAAGCCCTGGACGTTAGCAATGTGCGATGGCTCGTGCTTGACGAGGGTGATCGCTTGATGGACATGGGCTTTGAGGAGGAATTGCAGGGAATTGTGAAGAAACTCGATGCTAGACAACGGCCCAGTCGCGTTCCAGGTGTTCCTACTCGCAGGACGACAGTCCTGTGCTCTGCTACGCTAAAGATGAATGTCCAAAAGCTGGGTGAAATCAGTTTGAAGGACGCGGTACACATCAAGGCTGATCCGGCTGACAATGATGAGGAGAAGAAGGATAAGGACGAGGAAGAAGGATTCCGCGTTCCGGCACAACTCAAGCAATCCTATGCCATTGTCCCTGCCAAGCTACGTCTGGTCTCATTAACGGCCTACTTGAAGAGAACGTTTATGCGCAAGGGATCAGTGATGAAGGCAATTGTTTTCATGTCTTGCGCCGACGTGGTCGATTTCCATTTCGAACTATTCGCAAGGAATCAAGACCGCGAGCAACAAAAGAAGGATGATGAAGAGGAAGGAGAAGAAAACAAGAAAGACGACGAAAGAGAAAAACTATCACCCCATGGTACCATTGCTCCCGGCAGAGCGTTTTCCACGCCGAACAATCCAGTCATCTTGCATCGGCTGCACGGCTCTCTTCCCCAAAATGTTCGAACAGCCACCCTCGGGTCTTTCTCTCGCAGTACTGAAGCGTGCGTCATGATCTGTACTGATGTCGCTTCGCGTGGTCTGGATCTGCCCAACGTCGACTTGGTTGTTGAGTACGACCCAGCCTTCAGCTCCGACGACCACACTCACCGCATTGGTCGCACAGCCCGTGTAGGCCGGGACGGACGTGCCCTCGTCTTCCTCCAGCCCGGTTGCGAGGAGAACTATGTCGAAATTCTCAAGCGCGGCTACCGCGATGGAGGCAAGGCGCTCACCCGCACCGATGCAAACGAGATTCTCCGACGCGGTTTCGGTGGAAACGAGACCGGAAAGAAGAACTGGGAAGAGAAGACGACCGATTGGCAAATGGATGTCGAACGTTGGGCCCTTGGTAACCCGGAATATCTCGAGATGGCTCGACGAGCCTTCCAATCTCATGTGCGTGCCTATGCAACCCACATCGCAAGTGAACGGAGCATCTTCGATATCAAGGAACTCCACTTGGGTCATCTTGCCAAGAGTTTCGCCCTGCGTGATCGACCCGGTAAAATCAACGTCCCTGGTCTGCGCCCCGGACAAGAAGACACCAAGAAAGACTTCAAGGCTTCTCGCAGCGGTGCTGCGGGCAATAAGAGAAAGGCCGATGACGCTCCTTCCACGAATGCGAATGCGGACGAGGCTGCTCGCAAGATGAGAGCCAAGATGAGAGAGCATATGTCTGGAGCCAACGAGTTCAATTTGGCTTGATATATTCTTTTTCTCACTTTCTGGCTTCTTTCGAAAAAGCATGGGCGCATGGTTGTTTTATAGCATTAGCATTTATCTCAGTAGATATCCCATAATGAAATCTTCCCGTCCTTGGACCCGGCCGCTAGCCAATGAGTTTGTTGGACTTTTTGATTCCGTTGCTGCTGTACCGTCGCGAGGGAGTAATCGCTTGGCTTGATGATTGTCTGCCCTGCTGCACCTTCCTCTGTATTGTCGTGGTCTCCATCCGTGGACTCAGGCGATGTAGACGCTGGTAGAGATGAACTCTCGACATGCCCAAACGCCACGGAATAACACCCATCCTTGTGCCATTTTAGCACAGCCAATTCTTTCATAGTTTTGCCCGAGTAGACCCGCACCCTACTATCCCAGCCAGCAGTAGCGAACACCTTCCCGTCAGACCGAATCTGCAGACCCTGCTGGCCCGAATGCCTGGTATTGACAATCTTCAATGGTGACTCTTCTTTATACACCTGTGTGGGAATGTACCCAGCAGACTCTGTACTAGGGATAGGATGCTTGACGATCAACGCATCAGCAGAAGAAGAGATGAAGTAATCACGGGAAACAGCCACATCAAGGGAAAGAACCGGCTGCGTATGAGGCTTCCCCACATAAAGCCTCTCCCATCTCAGCGGATTGCTGCTCAGATACTCACGCTCAAAGCGAACCGATTTGAGAGCCTCACGATGAACAAATACCATCACATGGCCATCTTCGTACGCAGACGCGACGTATAGCTCTCCCGAGTTTGACACGAATAAACTCACAGCCATCAGCATTCCGGTCTTAGTGGACTTGTCAGAAGGAATAGTGCTGATCCGGCGTTCGGATGGTAGATGGAAGATATCTATTCCACCAGAGTCCAAAGCATTGGGGACAGCAAAGAGGGTATTCTCCGCTTTGGCCGACCGAGATGTCAGAGGTAGCCCGTCCGCATGGACGAACACCATTGAGAACGCACAGAAATTGAGCGCGTTCACAGACAAGGAGTGGAGTAGCCACGGCTGGGTTTTGCTCGACTGTGCGGGCTCACTCGCATCCACTGGAAGCGTCTTGTCCAGAAAAGGTTCATCTTCTGGGCGTAGCTTCCACACGCATAATTTGTGGTCGCGACCATGTCTGTTGCTGATGTTAGTTTTGATGCGTTGATTATCAATCGTCAGACAAAGCTGGGGGGATGTATCTTACGTGCAGATTTCCGTTACACCCGAGCCGACGTTGAAGCCTTTCGCTGCCAGAATAGCTCCCTGGTGAGCTTTCCATGCCGTCACGGGCCGTTTGGTGACCAAGTCCCAGATAATGATCCAGCCATTGGCGTCGCCGGATATTAGTCGCAGGTTCTGGTTGTAGATGTGTAGGGCATGGATTGGTGAAGCATGTCCGCGGAGTATGTATACTGGGGCTGGGGATTGAGCCTGAACTGGTTTGGTGTCCATCCCAAGTGACTTGTGGTTGTTGACTGTGTCGATATCTATGAGCTACGGCAAGATGGTGGTGGAATTGCCCGTCTACACCGCCCACTTGAGCCTCATCTCTGTTGGTCTTAGGTGTTGGTTTACGCAGTACACACTACAGTCTACACAGTATGTCTGTGAGCGCTATTCAAAATGCACGGATTGAAATGTGAGCCTACCAACATGGAATGAACAATAATTACGGTAACCATTTACCACGTCGAATCACATACAGGTGATGTATTTTAGACACAGTCCGGCCCAGCTGCAAAGTACCAAGGACATGACATTGTCGAAGACTCGAAGCAGGGTCGCTCCTTGCCAAGACAAGCCACGTGATCGGACTTGCTCCTGTGTGCGGAACGGTACTAGTAGTATGTTCCGGAGAAGACAAGTGGAAGAAAACCTCCATATCCAGGGCAGATAGCTTCCACAGACAATGACACAAGACAAGCTCATCCGCACCATATCCTCCAAGACACTAGATACACTAGACTTCAACAGACATGTACATTGTACAGACACTACAAGTGAAGCCGAGGCAGATAACAAGTCATTATTCATTGAAAGACGCTAAATATTCACATATGATGGACAGAGCCGTATGCATGGAATGGCCGCACATAGAACCCTTGATATGGATGATCCTCCAACCCAAAGTCTCCCCGAGTCAAAAGCGGATTGTTGAGGCTTGGAGAAGTCTCCGTATGTTCGGTAAATTGGTATGGATATGATGGGTAAAGATCATTTTGCATCTGGGCAGGGTCCACCGTGCCAGGGGGAGACTCTCTCCAATGCCAGATCTGTTTGAGTTCGTTTTTGATTGGTTCAGAATTAATACCAGACACTTTGGTGATGGTATCAACGATCCCGAGCACCTCCACTTGGGCTTCTTTGAAGTCTATGTATTCTGCAGCGAGCGTGAGAAACCGTACTGCGATGTCGGCAATACCTCTGTTCGACTTGTTAGACACCGGACATTGGTGATATGTTCAGCGATGATCTTTGACTAACCGGTCTTTTGTATGGGCAATCAGGCCACAGATATCATATGCATAATTTCGCTGCTTTATCCGCATCTCCTTGTCGGATTCTGACATTAAAGGATGTGTCTTGCCCAGCAGAATACGGGCGGCATAGTAGAACAATCGAGCCACAATTGCAGATCGCTGGGTAAGCCTGGAGACGCGACTGAGTTAGCGGAGATTCTGATAATTGTGAGGTAGAGCTCAAACATACAGAATTTCAGGGAAGAATTCGGAATTTGTTGGCCACTGCGACAGATATCCAAGTGGTACTAGAGATCTAGGGACGGATTCCGCCCATTGCATACACCAGCTGTTGTAGCTTGCCCATTCTCGCTCTTCGAGCTCTATAGCTGCGCCTGGGTTGTCACCCCCAAACCCTTGGGATGGGCGCGAAGATGCTCGAAAGGCCACCACTTTCGCAAAAGCGTAAAGGATTCGATGATACCATATATCCTGCCGGCTCTCGTAGGTATCCCGCGCATGGCACATTTGCATGTTTATACCCCAGGTGTCTGGATCCCAAGCCAATGTCCAGTTATGGCGCATGCAGTCCAAAAGCTCCGCACTGACACTGATCCTGAAGCATGCTCCACCTAGCCCCGGAGTCTTGGCAGTCCAGCCACATTCTCGGATCAAAGCCCGGGAGCCTGTGCTGTGTTGGCCGCTGTGGGTCAAGTGGGAAGACATGGTCTCGAAGAAACCGAGGGCTAGGGCTGTTGTTGCACATAGCACCGAGTCACGATAGGGGTGGTGCAGAGCTGTCAAGAGTTGCCGGGTAGCCTCACTGTAATAGTATGACGCCTTATGACTATAAGAAGAGTCTATAACAGAGCGATGTCTAGCACCGCACGCTAGGAAGGCATTGAGCAATGGAGGCTCGTCAACGGCAAAGCCTGGAAGAATCTGGGAAAACTGGGTTTTGTGAGCAACTGGAGAGAATATGACTTGACGATTAACATACATGGTTCATGTCATCCATTAGGTCCATTCGAGGACCGACTTCCTCGGCGAAAGTCCTGAGAAGAAACACTTGCTCTGGGTCGGTGAGGGAAGTATTATGTTGATGTCTCCCAGCGAGCTTCCTCGCAAAGTTAGACGTCCCTTGAGGAAGAAGCTCGTCCCCTGGTACCAAGTGAGACTGGTGCCAAGTATCAGTTCCAGCAAAGTCCGCTGTGGTTTGATGTGAGACTTCAAAGTCCAGTGGGTCGAACGACTCTGCAACCGATTGGAAGAGATTTGTCAAATCATCAGAGCCCATGATATCAAGGCCATTCTGTGTCTGATCGTTCTCTTCGACGGGGCTCTCCGGCTGGACAGGCGGATATATCTCAGATCCCCCAACGTACAAATCCGCAATCAAGCGCGAGTCGTCCCGAAATGTCACCTTCGAGCCCTGCGGTCGAGCGACAATATGAGGAGGCGCTACGCTCTGGGTGTCAATGAAGTTGAGGCGGACGCCGCGCTGACAGATGCGATCCGATTTTCGACAATTGAGGCATCGTCCCACAGCCTCGTCGCATTTTAGATGTCTTTGACGGCATGTTAGGCAGCCTGTGCGGACTCTCCTAGCTTTTGTCTCTGGCCCATTGGCAGATTTGTTGCGACTCGTGCGGGGGCGAGGTTTACTTTGCGAATCGCTTGTCTGGCTTTGGGGGGTCGATGTCGGTGTGTCGGCATTAGGCGATTGCGACTGTCCTTTCCCGGTCTTTCGGATATTCATTTCGTCTTAACCCAGATGCATAAAATTAGGGTGTCCGGCTATAATGCACGTACGTGCTAGTCCCCGGCGCCTACTGGAGTCCGAATTGAAGGAGGTTGTCCGAGTACACAAGATGCCGTTGTTGATTCTTCTCGAATGGCCATGTTCGATATTGACACTTGAAATCGTAGGATCTTGGCAATACTGTGTCCAGCTGAAAGTGACTTGACTCCGATCGTCTTTGGGGTTGGAGAGTTGGTCTAGGGTTTGAATCCAACTGCAAGGGGGCGCATGAGGGGAAGGGATCGGCAAGTAATTCTTGGAGGCAGAGAAGTGTCAGCTGATATTCCCCGTGATCAGTTGATTTAACTCACTGGGCCCTGTCCAACCCGCAAAGAATCAAAAGATTGAAGTCGTGGAGAAGTGGATGCCAAGTTTGCAGCGGAAAAAGAAAAGTGGGACCGAAATGCCAAGACTTTCTAAGTTGGAGAAGCATCCCGCGAGTTGGAGAAGGTTCGAAAGGTGACACAAGAAGTAACAGGCAGTTGCTAGAAGCAGCTACTGTCTTACACTGTGTTCTATCTGTGGGAGGGCACCTTCCAGAACTCGATCAACACCAACAGCTTCTGGAAGGTGCCCCAGATGCTCTGGGCTATAAAAGTCCCCATGAGCTCTCCCCAGTCTCCCATCTTTCATCCATCACGATCATCTTCAATACTCAGTCTACAAGCCAACAACAACTTCAAATCTTCTACATCGATCAGCATGTCTCTCCTCCGTGCCAGCTTCCCTCGCACTGGCGACTTCGCCCCTCTCTTCCGTCTTCTTGACGACTACGATGCCCACCGCTCCAGCGGCAATCACACTGCGGCTCGTGCTTTCTCCCCTCGCTTTGACGTCCGCGAGTCTGAGAAGGCGTTCCACTTCGATGGCGAGCTGCCTGGCATCGCCCAAAAGGACATCGACGTTGAGTTCCCCGACCCTCAGACCATGGTCATCAAGGGCCGCGTCGTTCGCGAGTACCACACCCCCGAGCCTCAGGCTGAGGCCAAGGAAGGTGCCGAGCAGGCCGAAGACAACCAGGTCACCAAGAACAAGTCTGGCCACCGTTTCTGGGCCAGTGAGCGCTCCGTCGGCGAGTTCCAGCGCTCCTTCACCTTCCCGAGCCGCGTCGACCCCGACAAGACCTCGGCCAATCTGAAAAATGGCATCCTCTCCATTGAGGTCCCCAAGGCAACTGCTGCTGCTTCCAAGAAGATCACTATTGGATAGATCACTATCCAATCCTCAGCGTTTTCGAACGCCTAACGACCGCACACGAGATATGAAATATGGAATGATTCGACGTTGACACATTGAGCACATTGCTATTATGGAGCTTGGTGAATCTGCTTTTTTCTGTACTACTCATGATGTAGTTAGAACCACCTAATAGCACATCAAGTTCTGACTATTGACTCTTTTCCACTTGACCTACTGTAGTTCCAGATTGTTTGGTTATATTGTATACTTCTGAGGCGTCAGCATGTAAAGATCCACGACTTCAATGAGCTCCCAGTATCTAGCGAAGCTATACACAGTAGTTCATACCTATGTACCGGATTTCCTCTGCCACTTCTTGGCTTTCTATTTCCGTCTTAGTGCTCAGTCCTTGCCGGCCAATACACAGTAAGAATCTACAATCCTTGCTCCGCCCACACATGTTTTGAGATTATTTCCAACCGATGCGGTGGTATTTGAATGTCGCCTTCAGGCGGAACTGGTGGACGGCACAACAAATCTTCAAACGGAATGGTCAGAGGTACCGAGGGTGTGATGGAAGTCTGTGAGTTTGGTTCGTTTGCGTTGCGGGATGCTGTAATGGTCTGCCGTATGTATGGGGCGTACCGGGGCCGCTGCAGTCGCAAGGAGGCGACAGTCGGGTTCAAAGCAACAGTCTCAAACCTGATATTCGGGGTCCTTCTACTAATGGACACGATAACTACCAGCTTTACATCCCCCCCTGAGTTTGTCAGCCACCAATCCGCATCCGCCCGCAGCTTTCGATATGATTCCGACACCCCCACTTCCACCACAACGGTCGGCCACTGGGGACTGCGACCTGGAACATGTTGCGCGGGGCCATACGCCGCGTCGGCCTCCTTTCTGCAAAATACGCCATGGACGGTTTTGGACCCTAAAGGGCAGATTGCCTCTTCCAGCCCCATGTTGTATATCTCATGTTGCATTGCACCACTGAGGCCATGGGCAGCTGTTTCATGGGCCCCAGTTAAGAGCTTGATGATCATGTATCGAGTACTGCGATTGAACATCTGGCGAGTATTGCGCAGAGAAAACTTGTCGGCAACGGCTGGTGGGACATTCGTGAAACGTATGTACTTCACCACGTCGGTGGTGTCTTGATTGTCTCTGATAGTCTTCCGTACGGCATTCTCCGTCACCCCGGTGACTTGGACTGTGTCGTGGGGCAGCGCCGCGAAGCACTCGATGTCTGCTTGCTCGACGTCCGAGGTGCCAGAGTCATCCGACATTGTTGGAAGTGTGGTCTTTCGGGCGGACGTAAGGTTGTCCGAAATGGAATTCTCGAGGACAGAAGGTGTGGATATCCCGGCGTCCTCAACGTCCGAAACTACGTATATGGGCTTATGGGCTTAGTTCTTCGGATAAGGTTTGGAGTAATCAGTCATCCTTACCTTATCAATTGGATGAAGGCAATACTGTGTAGAAGAGTGAAAGAGCAGATGAGCGGGAAGGGGTACGAGAAGAAGAACGAAGAGATGAGCAGGAAGGGATACGAGAGGAAGCAGAAAGAGATGAGAGGGAAGGGATAAGAGAAGAGAAAGAAGAGAGAGGGGAGGGGAAATATAAGGGAAAGGGAGGTCTGATGAGGAAGGTGAGCCCGTGACATTTCTTGCCCAGTGAAAATAAGGAAGGAGCAGAGGGGACTTTGGGAGATTCCGCTTATCAGAGATGCTATTAGCTTCTGTGAAGACACCCTACTCAGCCCAACAGACTCATTAGCAACAATGCCAGGTACTAAGTAGGTACGCGTAGCCCCGCCATCAATCCAGCTGTAGTCGAACTTTAGCATTGTGATGATAGGGCTGGTAAGAGGACTATGGGGTTACGATCAGGATCAATCTGGGCTGGATTCGCTAACGTTGAACTCTATAAAGTAGACCTAGTTACAAGAATTTAAGTACATTCATAGAAAGATACTCGAGCACATATACACATGTCTTGTTTAAGACGAGATAAATCCACAGATCAGGTGGTCTAACACCATCACTCTCGTGTCAGTCTTGAAATGTTCCAAGACATATCTACGCCTTTTTCCCCAATCGCGGCAATCGGACTCGACACAGTAATAACAACACAATGACAGCCCAGACGGCCGCCGACAGAAAGGTAAGACGAAGAGCTGCAGAGTACGACGTAGTGACTGTGTAGTAATTAGCAAGGTCAAAACGAGAAAGCGATATGGCACATACCTTGTCGGCGATGAAGTGGATCTAAGTGAGCAATACTTTGAACCGACTTGCGAACAAGTGCAATGACTTGGCTTTTATCGATACCGGTGACCTTCCGGTCAAGTTCGTAGATGAGGGTGTTTTGGAAGATCCAGCTGCTGACCGCAACGCCCATGACAGCGCCCAAGTTTCTCCACAGTCCCAAGGTCGTGGTTGCCACCGCCTGATCCCTTTGCTCACTCGTAGCAAGGATAGACACCATCAGGGAGGGAAACGAGAAACCTTGACCGAAGCTGGTGAGTGATATGCATATCATAGAAATCGGTTGGGAGGTGTCGATGCCCATGGATGCAGCTGCACATCCACCCGTCACCATCAGGCATATACCAACCATGACAAATGGTTTGAGACGTCGAGACCAATTGATCATGAACCCGGTGCTCACGCTAGATATAGTGACGGCAAGAGAGGCGGCAACAAGGCGTAGACCAGAAGCAGTTGGGCTGGTCAACTTCACGGCTTGGAAATACAACGGAGCGTTGAACATCATCGTATGAACAGACATGGATGCAAAGAAGTTGCCGAAGATGATGCTGGCCCGGGGATTTTTCAACATGAGCTCGATTGGCAGCACAGGTCGTGGGACTTGTCGCTCGTAGAAGACCAATAGCACTGCCAAGGCAAGCGATGTTACCAGGGAAGTAATAATGAGTGGATGGCTCCAAGGATAGACATTCCCTCCGAAGTTCAGACCCATGATCAGCGAGGTCACACATACGATCAAAATGATTGCTCCCGTTATATCTATACTTCGGACTAATTGTGATACCTTCATGCGCTCAATTCCAGTTCGTTTGATGCCAAGGTCCGCTGGGACAGTCCACGCAGCTGCAATCAAGTAGATGAAGATGAATGGCAGTTGAATGAGAAAAGCGCCGCGCCAGCCGATATGATCACAAAGATAACCTCCAAAGGCAAGGCCAAGACTACTCCCAGTGCCAAGACACAGGTTGAGGTATGATTGGTAGACCCCGCGATACTCGAGACGTACCAAGTCACTGGAGATGATCTGACCGATTGAAAAGATGCCTCCAGCACCGAGCCCACAAAGTGCGCGGGCAGCAATAAAAGTGGCGATGTTAGGTGCCAAGCCACAGCCTGCGGTCGTGACAAAGAACATGGTGATCGAGAAGAGATAGACAGGTTTCCGGCCGAAAGCGTCAGAAACCCGCCCAAACAGGGGCATAAACGCGGTGGAGGTCAGCAGGAAAGCCGTTGATAGCCAAGATGCGGAGTTGGCTGCGTTAAAATATGATGTGATGACTGGATGGCTAGAGGCCATGAGGGTGGAATCGAAGAAACCGATCATGTAGCCCATCATGATACCGCCAAAGATGGCCCAGAACCTCGCTGGTGATATGTCAATGAATCTTGAATCATGATCTGTCTCATCTTGACCTGGGATACTCGAATGGTCGCCAGGAGCGCCCTGAGTACCAGCCTTGGATGCATAAATTTCTAGAGATGGCTCAATTTCGAGGCCTTCGGGCGCAGAGCTCACGCTGGAAGGACAACGGATAAGAGGCTCTTCTTCATCCGATTCAACATCTGTTTGACTATGTGGAATATCAGTGTGGCTCATATGCTGGCTGGCTGTGTTGCGCAAGAGAGGAGTGGTCTCAGAGGGGCCAAGACCAGTGGCTTGCCCCTCATTGTCACCCACTGGCATCTTCGCGGAGCGAAGGAAAAAGGCTTGAGAATGAAAGAGAGAATCCAAGAAGACCAATATGTATGAATGTATGTTATTGTACTCGATAGAGACTTGAGTTCTGTAGGAAGCACGGAAAAAAAAAACAAATCAAGGAAACGCCATCGACGCGGACGTGTGGGCCTTCAAAAAAGTGGTGACAACAAAGGCAAAAAGCGAAGGGTCAATGACACTTTATATTTGCGCTAGGGCTATGAAGACCCTATACGCAACACGACATGGCTTAGATCAAAAGTGCAACAGCCCAGTCTCCAGAGGTGGAAGAACTTCGCAGCGGAACGCAATTCACCACACTACCATTGTCCGACCTCCGACCTCGGGACCAGATTTGACTTTCGGGGTATTCGGGGTTAATCCGATAAGTTATCAGGAGGCAGTTTACACAGTACATGTCTGTTGCGTCTTTCTTCATAACTCCAGCTTTTCTTGTTAAAAGACAATAAGTCCTCATTGTATCACACAATATAATCTACAGTCTCACACCCGAAGAATGCACACCCCGCTTCGTATCGCCGTGTTGGAATGCGACACTCCAGTGGACGGCGTCAACCGCCGCTACAACGGATATGGCGGGGTCTTCCAAGTACTTCTCAAAGCCGGCGCTATATCACTAAACCAGCCCGAAAGGCTGGACCCAGCAACGGGCTTGGAAGTCACAGCCTGGGACATAGTCAATGACGACAAATACCCGAAGCTGGAAGACATCGATGCTGTGCTTCTGACAGGATCAAGTGTGTTGACCCAGTACCCCCTACGCATCGAGAACATAAACTAACAGGACCTACAAACAGAATATAACTCATACGATAACACCCCCTGGATTATCCGTCTTGTCGAATTCACCCAACAAGTCCTCGCCCAAGATCGGGTTCGCCTACTCGGAATCTGCTTCGGACACCAAATTCTCGGCCGCGCATTAGGAAGCAAGGTTGGAAAAAGCGATCAAGGCTGGGAGATTTCTGTATGCGATATGGATTTGACTGATCAGGGCAAGCAACTCTTTGGGCGGGATAAAATTGTGAGTCCTGCTGTGTCTGCGCCTTTGCGTAACAAGCATCCTGCATACGCGTGCACATACATTTATCTATGGAGACACCTGACCTGACTTTTCTTTCTACACAACAGCGCATCCAACAAATGCACCAAGATATCGTTTATGAGTATCCCCCGAACGTGACTCCGCTAGGCTCATCCCCGCGCTGTGCTGTGCAGGGCATGTATTCGCCACGCCGCTTTATCACCGTCCAGGGCCACCCTGAATTTACGGGGGATATTATTACGGAGATTATTCAGATTCGGGCCAAGCAGGGTATTTTCACGGAACTCCAAGCTCAGGATGCCCTGGCGAGGGCTAATAATGAACATGATGGTGTCAATATTGCTGTGGTGTTCCTGAAGTTCCTACTAGAGGACTGAATGGAGAACGCCTCCGGTGTCACACGGAGCATGTTTGATATTCAATAGACCTGGCCTCACTTTTTTTTGGCTCTCGAGTGGAGGTCTCGCAAGTGCTGCATCGCGTCCCTTGGTACCATATTGGTGCAGTTTGTGTACATAGACTGGCTGCAACCTATGTCCAGATAAGTCATGGCATATTGATGGCACTCGGATACTGTAAGACAAGCAGTGAAGGTGTGCATACTTGGAATCACAAAGAGGTTTGCGTTGTAACATAGGTGTAGTGTAACCTACTTGAAGCATGAGGTTCACCCACCAACTACAATTGGGAAGAAGACCGGAGACTACAAGAAAAGTGAAACAAATGGATCTCGTCAAAAAGCTGGTGTAACATCCAGGATTCATATTAGAAATAACCCATCAATGCCAGGTCATGGCTCAAGGGCCAAAACAAACAAATGAAGGGCAGCCAAAAGCAGCCACCCTACCAAAGGGGTAAGCAAGGTAAGCAAAAAGCCCTGGTATCTTCGCAAACAATGTCGTTCAAGTCTGCTCCAGGCAGTGTCTTCATTCAAGTTCGTTCATAACCAGAAACGCCTCCCTCCACGAGCCCACAGCTCGCTGGCCCCACGGGGCAATGCAACATGGAAAATCTCAATCGCTTCTTCACCAACGCCATCTATCGATGCAAAATAAAGCGCTCAGAGTGGTCAAAGGCCCAAGCCAGAGACTGCATACACAAATAAAGACAAAGAAACACAAAGGTCAGACGGGGCGTCGGCGTGAAAGCCGTCCGCTACGGCGGCACTTGTTTCCCTCCACGTCCGACTGTTCTGGGGTATTATTTCCCCGGGAAGACTGGTCTGTGACCTGACCATCCTTTGATTCTTCGGTAGAGCGGTCTGTGACCTGACCGTTTTCTGCATGGGAATTCATCTTCTCAATGAAAGTCAGCAAATAGTCAACTAAAAGTAAGTATTGGATGAATGACTGACCCGAAGATTCAGGGAGACGACCTCATCCTGCTCATCTCTAAATGAGATGCCGACGCCCAAGGTAAGATTTGAGACTAGGCGTTTCCTGGGCCGTCTGCGTCGGGCAGGACGAGGGTCCTCCGAATCATCGCTGTCCTCCGCGGATCGCTTGCTCCCTGTACTAAAGGGAGACGAGGAGCGCGATGCCTGCAAGCTTGGCTTGACAGGCATAGGGACGGCTTTCTTGTCAAATGGCACATCGATTTGGTCGTCCAGCAAGGCGGCAAAGGCACGGTCTATGTCGCCACGACATTTCTGAAGCATATCCACTATGGTTTCCCGGTCGTATTTGCCACCGAGACATTCCTGAATTGATTTAATATCCCAGGGTGGATAAAGGTCAACGGCGAGACCATCGTTTCCGGCGTGGCAAACAGCTTTCGCTGATGGTACATCCGTTCTTTGGACGGGATCAAGACCAACGCCTTTGGCTGTTGGGCTATTTTCGGGGGAGTGATTTGCTTGTGGTCCGTCTCGGACTTGGAGTCCGAGATGGCTGCATGCTGAGTTTCTTCCACATGATCAGCAGTCTCTATTTTATGTGAGGTGCGTTGTTTGCTGGAAAGGTCGTCCGATCTTGAGACTTCAGACTGGCTCCCCCTGGTATCATCAACGGCCTCCCCTTCGGACGAAGGTTGATTAGGATGAACTTTGGTTTTCAAATCCGCTGTGGCTTCAGTCCGACTTTGCTTGATATGGTCACCCGTTTTCTCTTCGGGCAGAATACTTTGCTTGTGGTCAATCTCAGATTTCAAATCCGGGAAGGCCTGAGGCCGAATCTTCTCAGTTTGGGGAACAGGCTTCAGCTTGGCATAAAGTCCATCATGAGAGCCGTTGATAACCCGTGCGGAAGAGTAATGTTTGAAATCCTACGGCGGTTAGTGTGCAGCTCGATGGCATATGCAACAGCAGATACTTACGTGGAAGGCTACATGTAAAACGTTTCGAGGTTCACCAGGAACCGCGTTGATATCACGAAACTCTGAGACACCTTGCATGGTGTAGACATTCAGATCAACTTTGAAGACCTGACAGAATGCCTGGAGATGTTCAGAGCTACCCCATTCCCCATTCTTACGGGAGGTAGCAATCATTTCCTGGAATCGGCGCTCCATGTCCTGATGGGATGGAGCGGAAACAGTGGCCGAGCGAGTTGCATATGCAGATGCGGCCGCACGTCTGGGACGACGACGCTCGCCACCTTCAGCAACGACAAATTGCATGAAATAGTCTTTGTTTGCGGCCATGTGATTGGCTAAGAGCTGGCGGATTTCGTCTGCATGGTGGGTGTTGCCATACAGTTGATCGGAGAGGGAGTAGTAGAGACAATTCCCTGAGAGTGGACGCGTCAGAATAGAGTTAAAACAACGTGATGTAGCTTCCAAAGGCCAAGGTGAAGCTTGGCCTCCAAGTGGAATGTGGGTTACATACCATCACCTTCAGTGGGATGCGCATATAGACCTCTTTCTTGTAGAGAGGGCATCTGCAAGCTCGCGTGGTCCACTGGCTTGACTCGCTTAGCGTGTCGGTCCTGCGACACGCGAGGCATGGTTGCTGAAGGAACAAGAGAAGCAGAGATCAGAGAAGGAGTGAGTGAGGGAAGAGAGACGTCCAAGGGTTGACGATTTTCGAGGGCACCATTGTGACAAGAGGTGCCCTCAAGTATGGGCACGATTCTGCCACCATTGGTGATGTGTGACATGTTGAAGACCCAAGATCAGTCGGCATTGATGGGTGTGAATCAAAAGATGAATAGATCAATAGATGAATAGAGGAACAATAGTAAAGAGCAAGATCAGAAAGATAAAAATGGAGTTATTGATCTATAAAGGTAAACACAATGAGCCCGCAGAGGGACTTCATTCGGCTCTGCGGGTGGTTTGAAAAAGGAAATTATTTTGATCTCCGGCGCTTCATTCAGTGCCGAAATGAGGCGGTGAGAACCAGGGCTCGGTGATTGGTTACCCGAAAGTGTCCGCCCACTTATGACATCGATCGGATTTTGCAGATTCCGGAGCTAACAAGGATTTAGAGATTCAATTGAGGCATCACCGGTGGAATAGAGCTTCTAATATGTTCTCTGGTCCCAAGATCGCATGTTACAGCCAGCTATAAAGAACAAGCAAAGGAAAACAAATTATTCCAACAGAGAACAAATGTGATCGATAACAAATGGATGGATTATTGCAGTGGAGTCCGGAGTGATGGAGCACACGGGACTTTACGGAGTTCTCCTTGCTGGGTCTAGGGCTGGGATGCTCAATAATTGGCGACTGCGTCAAGAGTCCAAGATCCTTCTTTAACCCTGAAGGCATTAAGATATCCAATTTTCATACAAAGCTGTAGCAGTGTAGCTACGATGTCTTACAGAAGTATCTGTACGCATCACCTCCGCACTATGCGGAGTTGTATTTTTGGTGTTGACCGCGTATCCATTCACGCCTCCACCGAAAAACTCTAGCGCGTTTATTTAGTTTGCAAAGGAGCTGATTGGATACTAGTTACACCGCCTCGGTAGAGCATCCAGGAATAGGCTAAGCCAGACCCTTAGGTACTCAGCCCTTACCACGCCTTACCAGACTGTTACACAGGCTAAATGAGATCTGGACTTTGTCCCCTCACCCCGCTCGCCTCGGCTTTCCACACATAAGGCCAGCGATTCTTTGATCCAATCGTCTTAGTATTCGCCTTGGAAGCAAGAATTTCAGGAAGGTCCGTGAGACGAAGATGACAAACAACATTGTGGTCCTAGGGTAAGATCCTTGAGCTAGCTTAGGGCTTCTGAGTTTCTCAAGCTCCGCAGCCACAAGGTTGAGCCTCCACTGACGTATGTGACAGCGCCGGTGTGTCTGGCTTGACGACAGCCTATCTACTGTCGCAAGACCCCGCCAACAAGATCACCGTGCTGGCAAAGCACATGCCGGGGGACTATGATATTGAATATGCGTCCCCATGGGCCGGTGCCAACTATATGCCGTATGAAAAACCGAACCCGGCTACACCCCGAACTACCTTCTGACAAATAGATCTTACACAGGGTAGGAAAAGAAGGAAGCGCTCACCACAGATGGGAACGTGATACCTGGCCAGCATTGAAAGAAATCACGGAGAAGTACCCCGAGGCCGGTATCCACTTCCGAGGTAAGCTCTCCCAAACCCGTTATGCATCCGGACGCCCGCTGATAGAGTTCAGGTACCTTAATCTATAACCGAAAGAAGGACCAAGAATCAGACACCGGAAAATGGTTCTCGGAATTGACCCAGCCAAAGCCGTGGTTTAAGGATGTTGTGCCTGATGTATGCTCAATCACAAGATGATGCTCTATAACCTCTTCCTGGACTGACATACAGACTCTAGTTCAAAAATGTCCCGGCTGATCAACTAGCCCCGGGAGTGGATAATGGCCAGGAGTTCACATCTGTCTGCATCAACACCGCCGTCTACCTGCCATGGCTGGTGGGCCAATGTATCAAGAATGGCGCCGTGTTCAAGCGAGCCGTGTTCAAGCACATCGCCGACGCGGCCGACGCCCACCATACCGGTCAGAAAGCTGATGTGGTGATCAACTGCACCGGCCTCTCATCCAGAACACTTGGCGGTGTTCTCGATAGCAATATGTACCCCGCACGTGGCCAGATCGTGGTAGTTCGCAACGATCCCGGCCCCATGATGTCCACATCTGGAACTGACGACGGAGAAGACGAAGCGTTGTACATCATGACTCGTGCTGCAGGTAAGATCTTACATACTGGACTCACAGCTCGATCATTGGCTTATTCTTCATAGGTGGCGGCACGATCCTCGGTGGCTCTTACCAAAAGCACAACTGGGATCCAATCCCGGATATGAATCTTGCCAACCGTATCATGAAGCGCTGCATTGGAGTCTGCCCCAATCTCGTCAAGAAGGGACAGGGAATCGAGGGATTAGATATAGTTCGACATGGCGTTGGCCTGCGGCCGCTGAGAGAGGGTGGCACTCGCATTGAAAAAGACAATATCAACGGTGTTGCCGTTGTTCACAACTATGGCCATGGAGGATTTGGTTACCAGGCCTCCTTTGGTTGTGCATATGATGTGGTGGCTCTGACCAAGGAGGTCCTGCGGAACAAGACTCGCGCTAGGCTTTGAATTGGGCTTGAAATATGCAAAACATCTTTGTACTGCATAATAATTGCATGGTATTGCATAGCACCTTCCCATTTCGTTACTGCATAAGTATAACTTATAAGTCATCGTGACGTCAATCAAGTATGTTTGCTATGTTTGCCTATCGCATTCTATCACTCATCAATAAGAGAATGATTTAGCTGCAATACAGGTCTAATTCCTCCTCAATCTACAATGTCCAAAGAAATAGCTTTGAAGGTCGACAAGGTCCTAAATGAGTTCGGCAGATCTCCCCTACACGGGACCAGACTCGCCAACCCACCGACCCTCGATGCGCGCCCGGAGATCGTGCTGGCAATGGTTATAGACGCTCTAATCAAAGCACGACCTATCTCGCACGAGCTGACGCAAAAGACAATCAAAACGCTGATTGAAGCCGATTATCATGACATCGATGTTCTTTCCAACAGCACGTGGGATGATCGAACGATGGTCTTGGAAGACGGAGGGTACAACAGATATCGGGAACAGTGCGCTACGAATCTCGGTGAGCTCGCGAAGCTAGTAGTTGAAAAATATGGCAAGTTGTTACTCTCTATCTAGCTGGTGATGCTGTTATCAGCCCGCGGTGAGCATACTAACTGTGGTATGTGAGGATAGATGGAGATTTGAATAATCTCCTCAAGCAGGCGAACGGAAAACCCGAGAAAGTCAAACTGTTGTTGAAAGAAGTGAAGGGCATTGGCGATTTGGCAGCGGAGGTCTTTTTGAACAATGTTCAGAGCGTATGGCCAAGCATTGCTCCCTTTATCGATTCACGGAGCTTGAAGGCCGCGGACGAGATTGGGATTGGGACAAACTTGAATCAAATCTACAAGATTCTGGATCAAGACCCCGTGCGGATGAGTTGGTTTGCCAATGGTCTGTCGGAGGTTCGACTGGAGAAAAGGCAGGACGTCATTGAGGAAGTGTGAGGGTGCCCATGAATAGGGTTTAGCGATATTGTCAATGATATGATTCAATAAAATGACAAAGTCATGAGTATACCTTCATATACGATGAGTTATTGTGTCCTCTTCACTCGGCATCTGAGTTACCAGGAGAAGTTTGACTTGAAGACACCAACGCCCGCGCTAAGGATGTTTTGACTTTATAAAAAAGGTCAATGTCCAGTATGATTCATCGGCCTTTTGGATTCGGGGGCAGATGGAATGACTGTTCGAAGTCAGCAACCCTGTGAGAGAGACCTCGAGTTCATGGTCACAAGCCACTTACCACCGGAACTATGGCCGAGAGACTGAGTAATCCAAGTAGAGCGGTGCATGCGGTCCACCCATACATATCAAATACAAGCTCTGAAAGTAATGGCCCGAAGACAGTACCAGCTCCAAACACAGCATCAAGAAGCATATAGCCCTCTGTGACAGTACTTTTGCCGCCATATATCTCAGGTTGTTTCACTTGAATAGCCTCCACAATGCGAGGTATCTCCGTCACTAACGGAGCCAGCGAGGTATTCAGACCTATGCCTATCCAAGGGGTCAGAGTTCGCGTATTACTGGAACTTGCAAATAGCGGGCTTGATCTTACCGACAAACGATAGCAGGACACACGCCATCACCTTGCTTGTGCTGTCATCGCCTTCGATGAAAGAGAGAAGAACGACAGCCACAGCTGAACATGTGAACCCGATGGTAGAGATGAATCGGACCCCGTACTTGTCTGAGATCAGTCCAATAAATGGAGCTATCAATGATGGAAGGGTCAAGTTCAAGAACATGGCTCCAGTGGCACCGGACACCCAGTGGAAAGTCTGCTTCACAAATATTGGCAACACGGCATCCATGGCGGTGACTAAGATGGTGTTAATGAGACATCCGTATAGTGCAGCAAAAACGCGCTGATCGCGAAGAAACCCTCCGACAACTGTCCACCAAGAAGGGTCAATCCTAGCCACATCAGGCATTTCACGACAGTGTGAGATGAGTGGTGTCGTGATGTCAGGAGGGCCGTCTTCGACGCTCGATAACCGCCGCTTCCCGTTCGCGATGCAAAGCTTCCTCTGGCTTTGATCCAGAGTGGAGGGGCATTGAGTTATGCCAGTCTGTCCTTCGAATTGTGCAGCAGTCTTCTTATCAATCATGAGCAGAATGAGCACCAGGTTGACGAAGACAACACCAAGCGCCATGATGAAGACAGGATAGAACCCTGCTTTCTCATATACTATACCCCCGAGAGTAGGTGATACGAGTACCCCAAAATTCATGCCCGAGAGGCCAAAGCCAATCCAGGGTCCCAGCTCGTGCGACTCAATGGTATCAACCAACAGCGTCAGACCCGCGGTGTACACAACGCCCGCAGATAGACCTTGAAGTATCCTCGCGACGATTATGAGCCATGGCTTAACTCCGAGCATGAATAACATTGTCGCACCGAATGCGCAAGAGAGCCCGCCCAAGAACGGTATCTGTCGTCTCTCGCATTTCCCGACGACCCATCCTGCTATGGGGGCACCAAGTGTCATGGCAATTCCGAAAACGGCTAGAGAGATCGATGTCCAGAACGGGACATCGGCTTCTGGAACCCCAGATCGGACGGTCAGTGAGAAAGGAAGCACAGATACGATCTGGTATGGAATATCAGTTAGGTAGGCTGTCATTCAAGGGCTGAGCATTGGATACCTACGATTCCGTAGAGAAATCCATCGGTGAAGGTTGTTGAAAACACCCCCAGGGCGATCATTTGCTTCGATGAGCGCAACTCGAGCAACCATGGTCTTCTCCGGGTGTCTTTGTTCATCATGGTTTATAAAATACCCTGACTGAAGCAGGATCAATTCTATGTCCAGACACAGTTGTGACAATGCAACGATGTTGGGGTGGTGGGGGTGAACGAGAAGATAGTTCAATGTGAGGGGCAAGGTGTAAGATCAAGCTTCACTAGGGGAAGATCACATACGCTGTCCTTCCTTGGAGTGGAGTATTACTCTAGAGTACTACACCACTATCTAGGACACAACGATCCAGATCCCACTGCCAAACATTCGCAAGTTTGCATACATCGTACACTTTCCCTTGGAACATGGGTAACAGATATCTAGAACCATGGAACCAGCCATTGTTGGTAGATCACCCGAGTTTCAAGGTACCACCTCAGCAGAACTGTGTATTCACTCCCACCAGTTCGCGCTATGCGGGGGTCGATATTACTAGTAGGAATAAGTAAGCTGCATAAAAGAGCGGTCAATGTCAACTGATAGACTACTTCTATCAGGGTTGCGTTTATTCGGCAGCCACGCTGAACCCTTTTCTCTATCGCATTGTGTCTTCTATGTACACGTACTACCCAACAGCTCCGGGACTTCAAAGGGTGTATGAAGGGCCTCGGCTTCCACCCTCATGGTAAGCAGGGCCAATTTCACCAAAAGCGTATGAAAAGTTATCTTTCCAAAGACGTTCAAACCAGGCGCCATCATAATTATCTTCCGATCCATCATTTTGCACCCGCCACTGTCTCACCACATTTCCACGATCATCTAAAAACACATGCAATACACCTCCACCGTTGATCACCACCTCATCCTCCACATAGATATGAGTAACAACACACTCGGCATGATATAGACCATACCTTAAAAGAGGGTTCTCATCTCGTTCTGTCTTTCTTCGTGCCAATTCCTCCTTGAGCTCATCAGAGTAATTTTCTGCACTAGGATCTGGACTTTCTCGCTGAGCAGCTAATATTTCTCGGAGTTCGTTGTCTCTGCGCTCAATATCGAGAGCCTCATTCGTGACACGCTCAGGAAGGATTTCCAGAGCGCCTTGCAAATCCAAACCACCAAAGATACTTTCGTCGTCGAGTACTACCCCATCGTAAGTAACCCATTCTGCGTCTTCATTGTCGGCCCATAGAGAGTTATGCGCCTCTTCATCAGTGTAGCAAAGACGTAGCCAAAGACCCTTTTCGGCGCAGGTATTGCAAGCGTAGGTGCGTAGTGCTTCGGGGCGTATCGGCCGAAGAATCTCGTCTATTTGGGCTTCAGTGGGTATCGGTGGTGAATCTCCTGGCCAGTAGGGCTAAAAAGTTAATATTTGGTTAGTTGAGGGTCGCGGTTCTCATATTGAGTATCATAGGAGATCTACCTCTCTGCCTTCGGATCCCAATACGAGGAACTGACGTAAAAGTCGTTTGCGACGGTCTGCGGGGGATTCATTGGATTGCGAGGGGTCCAGGTGGGGTTTTCCCCACTCGGAGAGGAAGTAGACTTCTAATGGAAATTCTCCCCAAGCAACTGTTTCGGGATCATCGTTGTCAATGATATGGAGAGGCATTTTGTATGGGCTCGCCCCTTGATTTGGGAGATGAAGAAAGTTAGAGGGACAAGGAAGACTGGCAGTTGCATACACTAAATACTGTAACGTATGATCGTATCCAACAATTGCACCTTCTTCTCGCTGAACATATCGATCAATCGACGCACAAGAAACACCAGTGTAAATCCTTGTTATTAGCGAAAGGGGCAGATAGTGCACACAGAGGTGTATTGGGACTATTGAGTCTGAAGACGAGAGACTGAGGATTAAACTATCTGGACCAGATAGGAAGTCGGCTCCCGGGGATCGGGGCCGGGGCTCGGCGGATCGCGTGTGACATCACGTGATAGCAAACCCAACCCTCTTCATCCTCTGAATGAGATAACATCCATTGCATCCATTACGACCGAACTGAGACAATGTCTTTATGTCTTCTAAACCTCGGGTTGGATTTATGCCGAAATGACACGCATAATCACTATGTACATCTCGCCAAGAAGTCGGAGGGGTGGGGCAAAATGCGAGAAGTTACACTTCAGCTGCAGAAAGCTTTCCCCTGAAGGATGAATTTTGGGAAATGATTTTCTCAATGAAGGATTGACAATCATGGAATCAATGTGGTGTTCGGTATAGCTAGGACCGACATCAAGCAATGACGTTCGATCTTTCCTTCTCTGAGATACCCCGGACTCTTGAATGCGGGGTCGAACGGGCCATATTCAGCAATTCAAGGTAATGGAGTAGGATGATCGTGAATAATGGAACGGGATGATCATGAGCAGTGTTGCACTGTGTTGATATAAAATGGCATCAAGCACCTACACATGGATAGCAAGACATCATCATGGCTCTTTCAATTTCTCAGGTCTCATTCGAGCACCATCGGACCGCCTTAGGTATCGGGGAGACTTCTCCCCGGATCTCCTGGCGGTTTGATGGGCAAGTGTCAGATTGGTACCAAGGATCCTATGATCTTGAAGTTCAGAAACCAGGAAAAGATGCAGAGACATTCCATGTGGATTCCGCGGAGTCTGTTCTTGTTCCATGGCCCAGTGATCCCTTAGAGTCTGGAGAGCAGGCCACCGTTCGCGTCAAATCGTCCGGAAGCGCAGGCAAACCTGGCACATCTTGGTCCGACCCTGTATCCGTTGAAGCAGGGCTTCTTAGTCCCGACGACTGGCAAGGAGCGGTTGTTTTGGCCTCTGATCGACCTACCGAGGTTAACGCAACACATCGACCAATCCACTTTCGGAAAGACTTCGCCTTGGACAATGATATTGTTTCAGCGAGATTATACATCACCGCGTTGGGGCTGTATGAGGCTCGCTTGAACGGTCAGCGCGTTGGTGATCATGTTCTCGCTCCAGGCTGGCAGTCGTACACGCATCGCCATGAGTACAATACCTATGATGTCACTGATATTATCAAGAACGGCGACAATACCATCGGCGTCACTGTTGGTGAGGGCTGGTACTCAGGACGTCTGACGTGGGACAGCCTTCGAAACATCTATGGCGATTCGCTCGGCGCACTTTGTCTGCTTGCAGTCACCAATTCGAACGGTACAAAGACCTACATCCCTAGTGACACGACATGGAAGTCTAGCACGGGCCCCATTGTCTCTTCCGAAATTTATGACGGGGAAACGTATGATTCCAGGCTGGAGCAAAAGGGATGGGATTCTCCAGGCTTTGATCAGTCGAGTTGGCTGGGTGTCCGGGAGCTCAACTTTTCCAAAGACGTCCTCGCTGCTCCAGATGCACCACCAGTGAGGCGTATTGAGGAGCATCAACTTGCAGATGTGTTTTCCAGTGCTTCTGGAAAGACGGTGTTGGACTTTGGGCAGAACCTGGTGGGCTGGCTGCGCATCCGCGTAAAGGGGCCGAAAGGGCAGAACATCAGTTTTGTTCACACCGAAGGTATGATACTTTGACAACTCATTACCTGCATTTCAGCTACTGACTCTCCCCAGTGATGGAAGATGGAGAGGTCGCGACACGTCCCCTCCGCACTGCCAAAGCAACAGATCATTTCACTCTTTCAGGCGGAGATGATGAGTGGGAGCCATCATTCACGTTCCACGGCTTCCGATATGTTCAGGTTGAAGGCTGGCCAGATGAGACCAAGCTTGACAAAGATTCGGTGAGTGCAATCGTCGTTCATACGGATATGGAGCAGACTGCATTCTTTGATTGTTCTGACTCGCTCCTAAACCGCCTTCACAAAAATATTCTCTGGAGTATGCGTGGCAACTTCTTGAGTATCCCTACCGACTGTCCTCAGCGTGATGAACGGTTGGGCTGGACAGGTGATATCCATGCATTCAGCAGAACAGCAAATTTCATCTACGACACGGCTGGCTTCCTTCGCGGGTGGTTACGGGATGCGCGTTCAGAGCAAAAAGAGAACAAATGTAAGAGGCTTTTCCTCTAGGAACACCACTTCTACATGCTAATCAAATCTGCAGATGCTCCGCCAGTCGTCATCCCAAATGTGCTAGGCGCTTCGCCGGCGTCATCCATTTGGGGCGATTCAATTGTGGGCGTGCCTTGGCAACTTTTCCAATCTTTTGGTGACAAAGACATGCTGCAGGAGCAGTACATGGGGGCCAAAGATTGGATTGATAAGGGAGTCATCAGGAATGAAGTCGGACTGTGGAATCGTTCGACCTTCCAATACGGCGACTGGCTGGACCCTTTGGCACCCCCGGAGGACGCAGGCGATGCGACAACCAACAAGTATCTTGTTTCCGATGCGTATCTGATCCACAGCACCGAGCTTGTGGCTAACATGTCCACCCATCTCTCGCTTACCAAAGACGCGGAGAAATATACCGAATCTCGCACCAAACTCACCAAAGCCTTCCAGGATGCCTGGGTTTCCCAGAATGGCACCGTGGCAAATGAGACGCAGACAGGACTCACGTTACCCCTATATTTCCGATTGTTCTCCGATCCAGGACAATATACCTCTGCCACGAATCGGCTCGTCGACCTTGTGAAGACAAACGGATACAAGGTCGGAACAGGCTTTGCCGGGACTCATATCCTCGGCCATACATTGACTCAATACGGCGCGGCAGATGCTTTCTATGGCATGTTGATGCAAGAGGAAGATCCGGGCTGGCTTTTCCAGGTTGTGATGAATGGAACCACTACCTGGGAGCGTTGGGACAGCATGCTGGCAAATGGCAGTGTCAACCCGGGTTCCATGACCTCTTTCAACCACTACGCAGTCGGATCGGTGGGAAGCTGGATCCATGAAAACATTGGTGGATTGACCCCTTCGGAGCCTGGTTGGAAGAAGTTCAATGTCGAAGTACGTCCTGGGGGCGGTTTGAGTGAGGCCACAACCAAGTTCACAAGTCCATATGGCCTTATTTCGACGCATTGGACATTGGGCGGGAGCCAAAGCCAGAATGATTGTCCGAAGAAGGAAAGTGCCTTCCGTTTGACTGTTCAGGTGCCCCCCAATAGCCAGGCGACGGTTATTCTGCCGTCTTCTGGCTCTGAGAAGAAACGCATCGTGGTGGGATCCGGAGTGCACGAGTATAGTAGCTGTGTGGCCTAGTTAGTGGGAACCTACCTGCCTGCCATAACCTTTGATAGTCCGTCGTCCAAAGTAGATAGCCTATAGGTGGCTAGGTAGCCCTCGATAGTCAATACATTGCTACCTAGGTTCCATGGATTCCACTTTCTAGGTTTCCGTGGGAGTTTTGCTGTTGCATACCTTAGGTACCTAGGTAGGTTGTTACGTCCAACCTGGGTACTAGGTGGACGGAGGTACCCAGACATAGTAGGTTGTGCCTCCACCTAGGTAGCTGGCCCAGATATATCACCCACGCGCCCATTCTGGGGTTCAATTCGTGTTATGATTACGAGTTAGGCACGTAGAGGCATACTCATAGTCATACCTATGAACATAAGATCAATTTAGGATTCAGAATCCCACCAACCATATCGTAAGATGTAATGAAGGGAAAGTTGAGAGGATAGCCCTGCATCAAAGAAGCATACTGCCGAATATGGGATAGCGTCCGCACAGGCCTGGGGCTGATCACGTGAGCTACCATGGGTCTTGGCAGACCCGCTGCGTGCGACAACGAAGCCGCTGTTGACGCCCTCATTTCCGCTTCGCCCCTGTTCAGCTCCTTCCAAACATCGAAAAGTTCTTCATAAAACGGCGTGCTATTCACCTTCGTCTGTTCAGACCTCCTTTTTCCGCTCATAGGTGTGTGTCCCTTTGTTCTATCCCCTTGTAATGGGGTCCGGCCTAGAGAACTCTGGGGAGCATAGCCTCCATTCTCGCCTCGAGCCATTGGCAGACTCAAAGGCAAACTTTGGGAGTTTTGTATGCGTGATAACTAACTGAAAACTCTCGGATTCGAAGACTCGATAACTCTTACGACACTCAACCTTCTGCAACAGCCCACGGCTGCCTAACGACTTGCGCTCCGAACTATTGTTTCGCAACCGCAGAACCCTTTGAACCGTTAATCTCACTCAAAAATCCGATACAATGGATTTCACAAACCTCTTGTATGTTGGATCTTTCTGGAATGAGGAAGCAAAGTACTGATTTGATGCAGCCGTATTGTCAACATCGCTGTGGGCGTGTTCATGGTGCTTGGTGGTATCAGCAACTTCTTCAGTGGCAGCTGGAGCGCATTCATTCTGGGCGCATACGCAGTTGTCTTCGGTCTTGGTAGGTCTTTGCGACGTTCGGGATATTGTCCCAGAAGAGCCAGTGCTAACCTTATCCTAGTTGTCGGTGGACTGGAGTTCCTCCCTCACGTCCCGGATTACGCCTATCGCTATGCATCGTTCCTCTTCTCCTTCCTCGGTCGTGGTGTCTGTAAGTTATTTAGCCTGCGCAGGTGTTCTTATATCAGATGCATTGGCTAATCATACTCGTCTGTAGTCTACATCTTCATCGGTTCTATCCTGCTCCACGACCACGTGCTGCGCATTATTGACGGCACCCTGATCGCCTTCATCGGTCTGGGATACGTCGCCCTCGAATTCATTCCCTCCATCGAGCCTCCCTCCAACATGCGCGAGTCTGACCAGGGCTGGGGTGCTGAGCAGGTGTAAAGGAGTTTCGTACACCGGAGGCGATGATCAGTTCTCACGTGTTCTGATGGCGCGCACCGCATCAACGCCGTGATGGACGCTTATGTACTTTCTGCCGAGATGGTATCGCTCATGCGATATGCATTTTGGGCTGACATGACACATGACGACCTTGGAGGTTTCCTCTCCGAGCTTGGTCAAAGGAAGGATGTTATTATACGACGGAGGTTTAGAGGCTGGAAGGGGAAACGTTTTCGCTGGTTCTTCGAGAAATTCTGTTGATACCAGCTTGAACAATCGAGAAATCTGTACTATATCCGGGAGGTGTGAACTAGTAGGTAGTATCTGGCACATCATTGACATGCTCTAATGAATGATTGATTTCTCGCTTATTGCGGAAGCCGGCGAGACCCGTGGAGCTCATCTGATAATTATTCCCTAGTTACTGTGTACTGTACTATCTACACAGTAGGGGGCTACTAGCGCAGGGGACGCAGGCAACCTTGTACACAGTAAAAGCCTGGACTTGTTGATACACGAATTACCGGTGAGGACAGCAACGGATCTGCGTCTAAGATGTACTTCTGTGTACTTGCGTGTAACTTTCGAATATGTCCCCGATACTGTACCACATTGGGTTAAACAGCACAGCGTGGCCGCATCGCTTCGGCTGGTTCCATCCCCGAAGAACCAATCGGAATAGTCAAAGTCTTGATGACACTCCCTGTCAGCAGTAATTAACCAATCATGTCGTTTCTAAATCTGATTTCCCAGCATCGCCCCACTCTAACCTCAAGCGGGAAGGTGTAATTCCCACTCTTTCCACTCTTTTCCACCTTTTCTGTGTTTTTTTCGCTTGGGAACTAAACTTCATCAGGCTACGGTGGGGTCTGATGCGATCTGGGGGCAATTTGATGAAGACATGCAGGATCAGATTGAATATGCGATAGTTAAAGTTAGGAGTAAAATAAAGAATAAGATCTCATCGAAGTGATTAGATGAGATTGATGTGATTCTTGGCAGGATAGATTAAGTGATAGATTGATACGTCGATCCCCCCTTCTTAGATCGATAAACCCCAATCCCTTTTTTCGCCGATAAGCATTTCGGTCTGGATTCCGTCTTTGTTCTCTCCCTCTCATTCTTCCAGCTTTCCAGCTTTCCAGCTCTTACCTTCCTCGCTCATCCTCGGCCTTTCTCTTATCCTCGAATCTACGTCTTCCTTATCGCCCCTGTCACATCTTGTGTGCCCACTTCGCCCAGTCCTAACGCGGAGTGATCACCATCTTGCAGCTCCCTAGCCTCCCAACCAATCCCTGACTTGCTGGTGGTCGGTTCGCATCAGCACCCCCAGTCGAACGAAATCGGACCCCCCACGATCGGTCGCGAGTCAGACCAGTACCTGTTGGTTTGCTGTTAAGTACTGCAATCACAATCACCTGACCACTTCACGCCGCTGGGTCGCCACTATCCCATACAATCGCTCCATACTTTGGTGGCTGAGCGGCTCGTCTGATCGACTTGTCTGATCTACTCGTCGCTCAATTAACCAAGTTCCATCTGTGGTGGCGAGTTCATCGCCTTTTGTCTTCGATCCCGAGTCATCGTTCGTCCTGCGATTCCCCGAGCCTGCAGTATCGTGGCTGCAGATCATCCTTCTGGACTGCCTTTATCACCTTTCTCTACCTGTCAGCTTGACCGACATTTGGGTTTCAAGTGATACGGTGCATTCCGCTATCGACTGTGGTGCGACGTCACCCTGGTCTCTTGGGATTTTCTCAACTCGCCTTTTATTTCCGTCGCTGTCGTATTCGACCTTGCCGTCCTCAGACCTCCCAACGGCCTTAGGTTTTACAGCCCGCATCCAAGTGGTAATGTTAGCGTCCATTCCACAAATGGAAGCGCTTCACTCGCTGCCTCGACATTCGGACACTACAATGCGACAACCGTCGGCGGAAGATTTGGACGCTGCGCAGCAGTTGATCTCCTCAGCGCAGGCGGGTCGTGAACACATGGCAGATCACTATCGGGATGAATCGATGGCACATGGATCTCAACCTGGATCAAATCAATGGATTGATCGCAATGAAGCCCCAAGTGACAAAACATCCCCTGGGGGTCCAAAAGACACAACCTTTCTGGGGCATTCATGCAGGTAGGTTTTGACAAAGTGGTTCCACTCGTTCGTGTAGTGTAAAGCTGACTCCTTTCTCTTATTAGCAATTGCGGCACAAAAAGCACCCCGCTTTGGCGTCGTTCCCCGACGGGTGCAATGATCTGTAACGCCTGCGGCCTGTATCTCAAAGCTCGCAACGTCGCTCGTCCCACGAAACGAAATCGTATGCAATCAGATAGCGGCGAAAAGCCGCCTCGGCCAGCTACCTCTCACTGTGGTTCATCAGAAGGTGGTTGCAAGGGGTCATGCCCTGGTGGCGGCAGTTGCAATGGCACTGGTGGCGCAGAGGGATGCGACGGGTGTCCAGCATACAACAACCGCATCTACAAGTCTGCGCCCCGAGGGGCGGCTACCACCCAGTCTTCATGGGGCAAGCCTCCCACGCAAGAGGCCGAGCCGGTGCCACAAGAAGAGCCAACTAAGGCTCCTGCCGCGGCCGATGCAACCAATGCCTTGGTGGCTTGTCAAAATTGCGGTACAACTGTGACCCCTCTGTGGCGGCGTGATGAACATGGTCACCCCATTTGCAATGCTTGTGGTGAGTTTCGGTGCGATAAAGTCGATTGATCGATATAACTAACGTTAACGCAGGGTTGTATTATAAACTCC
Source organism: Penicillium bovifimosum (assembly GCF_028826915.1). Taxonomy (NCBI): domain Eukaryota; kingdom Fungi; phylum Ascomycota; class Eurotiomycetes; order Eurotiales; family Aspergillaceae; genus Penicillium; species Penicillium bovifimosum. The sequence continues at coordinate 617,686 of NW_026622717.1, read as the reverse complement.
ACGGATGCTATCGTCCCACCAACATGAAAAAGTCCATCATTAAGCGTCGAAAACGAGTTGTCCCCGCTCTACGAGAGCAGTCTCCTACCGCTGCTACCCTTTCCTCCAATGGCTCATCGGCTTCCCCGGAGGCATCACCTGCTACTCTGGCATATGGCCATGACGATCACTATAGGTACATGAGCAGTGAACCTCTGGAGCACTACCACATGGCGCCTGGAAAGCCCGAAGACGCACCTCGGCCCTTGCCTTTTGCACCTCCGCCGGTTGATTTTACTGGTTATAACGCCTCATCCGTTCCAATTTCTCACGGGATGCCCATCCCTCACGGACTACCCAAGCCTTTGGGAGTAGAGCGCTTGGGACAATCGCCTGTATCTCAATACGGGCGACGCTCCGCATCACCAAATAGCCTCAATCTTCCCAAGAAACGAACTTTGGCCGAGAGTACGTCGGAAGCCTTGCCGGTCCCATCTACACTGGAAGGTGGATCGAACCAATTGCCTCCGATCATGTCTTCGGTCAACCCTACTCCGCCTGGCCGGCTCAGTTCCATCTCATCTATCTTGAATCAGTCTGATGTTCGCGCCGAGCCTCGTCCAGATACCAATATGGGACACGCTCAGCCTGTTCATCACTCCGTCTCCCCTTCGCCTCACCCAGCACATCCTTTGCCTAGCATTGCCTCTCTTGGGGATTCGGTAGATCGCCGTGCCCGGTTGGAACGGGAAGCCGAACAGATGCGTGAGCTGCTCAGAGCCAAGGAGCGCGAACTGGCAGAGATGAGACGATAGTTCCGACCCAACAGTGACGAAAATAATGATATTCAAATTATATGCAAATCGGTGTTTCTGAAAACAAGGGCGCACAAAGATACCACCTACGTTGTTGGGACTCTTGTCCCTGGCTGTGTTATTATCCGGCGAAAGCGTATCAAATCAATTGTATTTAATGTATGGAACAGCTTCTTACTTCTAATCATTCTTCCACTTCTTCCATCTTAACAGTCGGTTGTGTGTCTCTACGTGAGCATCGATGTCATAATGACTCTCCGGATCCATGCCCTAACATGGATCAACTCGATTCAAACCTTTCGCACTCAACAAGCGACTTAGCCTCCAACAAGGCAGCAGATATCCAAATGTCAAGCCCGAAGACCTTCACCATATCATTCACAGGTGATGTCATGCTCGGCCGCCTGCTAGACCAACTAATGCCCGAGCATGTCATTAACGAGCGTGACGAACGCATCGCCGGAACCTTCAAAAAAGCCCATCCAACCCTCCTAGCAAAGGGGAACTATACCCCTGCCTCGCCATGGGGAACAGCTCTCCCATTACTCCAATCTTCCGATTTAACCTGCATCAACCTGGAAACCTCAGTAACAACATTTCCAACCCCATGGCCCGGCAAAGCCTTCAACTACCGCATGCACCCAGCAAACCTAGCACCCATCCTGCACTCCGCCGCGGTCGACTACGCCAGCCTAGCCAACAACCACACCCTCGACTTCGGCATCCCCGGCTTAATTGAAACCGTGCAAACCCTCCAGCAAGCCCAGATCGCATTCGCAGGCGCCGGCTCAACAGCCATCGAAGCACGTCGCCCCGCCATACTCCATCTCCCCAGCTCCTCAGACCCAGACAAAGAACCCTACACAGTCCACATTTACTCCGCCTCCGATCATCCACGGGACTGGTCCCGAATCTCAGGCTTCCATCTCTTCGACTACACGCGCGAGACTCGCACCCGCCTCCGCGATATGCTTGTCAGCTCACCCGCGCCGGCACTGAAGATTTTCTCCGTGCACTGGGGTCCGAATTATGCTTGGCAGCCGGATCGACGGATCCGGTCGCTGGCGCATTTCCTGATTGACGAGTGCGGGGTTGATATTGTGCATGGGCATTCGTCGCATCATGTTCAGGGAGTAGAGGTTTATAAGGGGAGACTTATTATTTACGGGTGTGGGGACTTCGTGGACGATTATGCGCTGAATGAGGAGTATCGGAATGATCTTGGGGCGCTTTGGAGGGTTGTTGTTAGTGAAAGAGGTGGTGGGCTCGGTGTGGAGAGGTTGGAGATTGTTCCGACGAGGGTTGAGAGGTTTAGGGCTAAGGTGTTGGATTCAACGGATGAGGATCATGTTTGGGTTAGGAGGAGGATTCGGGGGTTGAGTGCCGAGTTGGGGACGACTGTTAGATTCCAGCAGCTGGGGAGTGAGGGCGAGATTGTTGTTCAGGTTGCTGGTGGGGAACCTACTGATTGATAGGAAAATGGAACTGGGATTGAGATTGTCAGGTGTTCTTGGTGATCGAGCTAGAATCGTGTTAAGCTTCCACTTATGGACGCTATTGATTATGTGCATCACCCAACACGAGATGGAGGTCATTGTTTACCTGCATAAATGGGCCATTCCAGACTTTCAGGGTCTTGGGAGCGCATGTGACAAATTTTAGATCCAATTGACGATATTGACCAGTTGACTGATTGCCTGTTTTGGTCAAAGGCCCTCCATACCAGCGACATGACGATGCAATGTGCCTGTAAGTCTAGGCATTAAGCAGCTAGTTTTGAAGGTACACATTGAAAGACGTGCATCGTGTTGATCAGCCCGGCAACAGCCCTCGAGATATACCGAGACGACATGGCCACCACACATTCCGGGTAAACACTTCCAGTCTGTTAGCGTTGCAAATAGCCAGTCGAGGAGATGTAACGGCAGGTTCCGTGCGCCACATCACTGTTTGGGTCTGGTGGGAACTCCCCACTGCGTTATTGGCGATGATCCGTGATGTTTCATACGGGGTGCATAAGCTCGAGCAAAACTTTTCGGTGCCTGTTGAGGGCTTGTTTGTTGAGCTCAGTGGATGGAATGCAGAATGAGCTTTCGTTGCGCTGGCATAGGTGGAATGTCAATATTCTTCTACCTAAGGACGAAGGATTCGGAAGGAACAATAGCATTTTGATCGTGTCAGGGGAGATTCGACCCTAATCCCAAATAGGAAATGATGACAGCGATCACATGTGTCGCCAACGACGATCTTTACTCTTCACTTGCCACTTTGTTGGCATATGAACACTTCAATCTTCGAATTGGTGTCTCTCAGTATCTGCCAACTCGCAGGGGAACGCTCTCAACTATGGCATATCCCAACACGGTCTGCCATGAACAACATGGCTACCTCTAGGACAGCCCCATCAGTATCCTATGTGCAGGATTAGCAGTTTAGCATGCAGATTGAAGCACATCGTGTTGTACCGTACGGATACAGCGTATTCCAGGATGTTGGCTGTACAGTGTACAGCCAATCTCATCTCCCCTCGATATCTTTCCCCATTTTCAGTCTCAGCCAGAATGAACAGCTGCCCGGGATAGGGCAGCATAATTCCACGAAAAGTGGATCATATCGACAGCCACGAGGCCTGTTCTCACACCACCTAGACCCAACAAGGAAATTTGAGAAGATAGTCTGAGACTCTCACGAAGAAGGCGCCGCAGCCACGCGTAAATCTTATCCACATTTTGCAAGCCTCCGCCCCACGGAGATTGATTTGTGCTGCTCGAGTGGGGAATCGGCGACTACATTTTCACGCTAGAGGTTTGCATAGAACTTTCTTATTGCAAATCCAAAGGTGATGCAGGTCCCATCCCGCACGGTAGACGCCGACACGGACGTCCAGCAAGCCAAGGCCTCCCGACAACTTGGTTGGGAACCTGGGATCGCCGTCTGGTGCGACACTATCGAGTACACTATTCAAAATTGCGCGGGGATTGGCCATGAAATGACGAACAAAGTTGTCTTGTCTCAGGCACGGGAATGATTCTCCGCAGTTTGGGCAAGCATTGATCGACCACAAGATCGAATTCAAAAGAGCTTGTTCTCCGCATCCTGTTCTGACCTTGCTTACTTAGGGGATTCGCTAGAATTGCTTCTCTACTCTCGACAAGACAGGAGATACTCAATGAGGTGATTTGACTAGATTCGAGGTGTTCGTTCATTCCTCCGACCTGGTCATGATCGCTTGACCTCTCCACACTCCACATACACGCTCTTTTTACGACTGCTCCCACTATATTCGCTCCTTTACTCGACATACAAAATGGACAGTTCATCCCACATGTTACTTACCCGCGATGATGGGATGGGGGCCGCGCATGGCCAGCAGGCATTGGTCGTGACTGCTGTGTTGACTGCTCTTTCTACTTTAATTGTGGCAATGCGGTTCTACGCACGGCTTGGATTGATGAAGATGACCGGTCGTGAGGATTGGGCTATTCTGATCTCTTTGGTAGGTCTCTCAATCATTGGTTTGCACTTGACTGTGGCTAATCCACTACCTCTACAGGTCTTCTCCCTCATATACCTGTCTCTCGTTGCTGCCCGTAAGTCCATAACGAATTGCGAGAAGAAAGATCAATGACGCTGACATGTATGACAGAACTGCACTATGGCATGGGTATCCATTCAGCACTACTTTCTACCGCTGTTTTACAGAAACAATTGAAGGTATGCTCAATTCTTTTGTCATAGAAATCAATATGAGGATAAACTGACTGACTCCCTCCACAGTGCTTGTGGGCGGCAATTCCCATGTACAACGCCAGCATGGCTTTCACCAAGATCTCCATTCTCTTCCAATACCTACGCATCTTTCCCGGCCGATCATTCCGCTACGCCTGCTACTCCGTGATGGGCGTTGTGGCCTTGTACTCTACATGGGCCATTGTGAGCGGCTTTGTGAACTGTGTACCTGTGGCCAAATTCTGGAATCACGACTTGCCAGGCAACTGTCTTAGCTTTGAAGCTGTTTGGTTCTTCAACGCATCCATGAACATCGTGACCGATGTCACCCTGCTGCTCCTCCCCATGCCGCTACTTTCCAATCTACAGTTGCCTCGCAGACAGAAATTCGCCTTGATGGGCGTCTTTGCAATTGGTATCTTGGTGGTGGTCACCAGTATTCTCCGACTGTCCAGTCTGCGCCAAGTAGCAAAGAGCACCGATACATCCTGTACGTTGCCATCCCCTTCATAACGAACCGATTCGAACTCGAGCTAACCCACCAAACAGACAGTAACGTCGGAGCCGCCTACTGGACGGCAGCAGAATGCAACGTCGCCATCATCTGCGCCTGTCTTCCATTCCTACGACCCATCATCAGTTGTATCTTCCCCAAACTATTCGCCAACAGCAGCTACAATATGTACAACAACACTGGCACCAAGCCCACGGGAACCAACCTCACCAAGACTCGCACTATGAACCGACATACTCAGTTATTCAGCCAGAACGAGGATAAAGACTACGATATGTACTCGATCAATGTCAAACCTGGTAACCATTCCAGCCACAGCTCTCTCGGTGGTATCGCGGTTACAACTGAGATGAGTGTTATGCAAGAGTCGGTTAAGAAAGATACCGCCAGTCAACGTGGTCTGGTGATGGATGTATGATGACTTTCTCTTCTCTGCTGTGTATATTCGCAGCTCATTTTATCATTTGCTTTTTTTTATCTTTCACGACATTGCGACGGCAAACTTCGGCGGCAAGTTCTTTTTGTTTATGGGATACCTAGGGTTAGGGTATTTGTGTATACGTTTGGGTTATGGATAACTGACAATTCTGTCTTTTCTTTTCTTTTCTTTTCTTTCCTTCTGAAGGAACATTAGGTATAATACATGGAACATACAATCTTCACAAGTTTCTCTATCTACACGACCACAATAGCCATAGTCAGGATCTCGATCTAAAGCCCACTGGGGTATGATACCGGGCTATAACCTCAATGGAACCGACGATTTAGAAAAGCTCCGCCTTGATATAGACCTTTACCTATCCAGCAATACCGAGCTGAATAGGCTCTTTTACAGTTTTACCGGGACGAGTGATAACAATGCAAGTCCTTTTTCTTGGTGTCGTCTGCGCTAAATACTTAAACAAGAGCCCCGGGTCATTTCGACTCTCCCAGGGACATGATATGGAGGTATAATGTTTGGAATTCAGCACCAGTGCGGATGCCCAGCAGCATTGATCATCCTGGTATTCACTACTGCTACAGCAGTATGTTGAGCATTAGACTTCATAAATGTCGAGAAACCACGCGTTGGCCCGGAACCCTGTTGGCTATCCGGGGAATGGAAACCGAAGAAGTTTGCTAGGTCCATCTCAACGTTCGAGTTCACATGGGGCGATAGAGACTCGCGCCCGCGGGGATGGGGCGTGTCTGGGCGCAGGTATCGACCCTGACATCGACGGGCCTCCAGACTTGCTGTGATCATACGTAAACCACTGGCCCCGAGAACATTATCATGTAGAGCAGGTCGGGGGCAGATATTGGCTTGCGGCGTAAGCCGACGAGTGCCTTCTCGAGGTATCAGCGGGGTTTCCGAGTTGTTCGAGGAGTCATCTGTTCGGGGAGAGGTGTTGATCAGCATTCAGACCAACCGGGGGAGACTCGTTAATGGGTTCAAGCGGAGGGACGCCTCAAGTGCCATCGAAAGACAACATCAGTCCGTCAACAAGTTCATCAGTCGAGTGTTGTAGCTCACCAGCCGAACCAGGCAGGGCGGTGCTGCCGGTATAATCCGGCTGGATGTTCTGTTGGCAATCAAGGTCCTGATCAGCACTGAGGGAATCATCTCCAAACATCCGTCGCATCTCGTATGAACCACCCTCATCATCTAACCTGAAGATTCGGCCTGTATCATTCTGTTGGATGGTTCCTTGATCATAGTTCGGACCAAGCGGGGATGTGTCGACTGACGGAGTTGCCTCTAACCGCTTGCTGGGTCTGGCGTGAACTGTCCTGACCGTTCGCATCCTCTTGAAGACCTGGATCGTGGACAACAAAGTTGATGGGGGTTGGATCATGAGGGACCCGTTCCCATTGCTCCACTTCTTCATGACACGGAGCGTTTGACGTACTGTCACAGCTGTGGTCCCGAATATTAGTATGTTACGACTGTTGCCGTTTGAGACGAGATAACTTACGCCTCCACCTCTTTGCTTGATAGATCAATATTCTCAGACACACGTTCATCCCCACTTGTACCATGCGGAGCGATTGAGCCATCCAGACCGTATGCACCGCTACATGTTGGACGCCGAGAATCAGTATGTTATAAGCGCTTCCGTTTGCGATGAGGAAACTTACATTTCCAGATTGTTTGGCTTAGATCTTTCCATCCTTCCATCTGCGCCGGCTGGACCAACAGGTAACAGGGCTTCTCCGGTTATTCTTCCTCCGAACTGTCTGGCTGTCATGGCTAACACAATCCTCTTCCGCAGGTCCAATCGATAAAATCCACGACGTGATATCATCATCGCTCCATCCGTAGGAGCCATCTACTCCCGCGAGACTGGGCAGTCGGCTGGTAGCGTCAGTCAACGGGCCATTGCGTCCGATAGGCACATTGCCGTTGTTTGCGATATGCCCTGTCGGTTGATTGAGGATTTGGATAGGACGCCCAGTAGCTGGGTTAACAATGGCAACGCTGCGATTTCTGCCACCGAGCCCGATGTTACCACCTGAGCGACTATACTCCTTTCTCTCCCGGGGAACCTCAATGCGGATGGCGTTTTGTATCGCCGGTTCAGCGAAAGGGCCTCCACGCTCATATTGAAGCTCGTCAAGAGCAGCCAGCACCTTGCCCCGCTCTGTGGTGTGATATACACGCAGCTCATAACACACATGAGCTGGTGTAACACTTGGGTCAAGCGCAATAACTTTGTTGACCTCAGAGAGCAATCTCTCATGAATTGAGAGCTTGTATTGTAAAAGACTCTGGCCCAACCCCTGTGCTGGGGGCTATATTGTACACACTGTGGAAATGCACAATACGAGTTATGGAAAGGTGAGAGCCGATCCAGATCGACAGTCGACATGAACAATCCGATCTCATGATCGTATTGATGAATGAGGTCCAACATCTGATCCCATCGTGGTTTGAAGGTCCCATAATAGGGATGGATCCCCTCACACGTGTGTGAATGACGCAGCTGCCGTGCAGCTGCAATGTGGCCATGGGGATGGACTCCGACTTCGCCTGGGGGTTCTGGGTTGATCCGTGCAGCATGCGAATCAGATGGATCCATAAGGCGAGGAAGGACCCCGGCATAGCATGGACCTGCCGGTCGGAACGGCAGCTCCATGTTCGGGTGAGCAACTGCAGGGTCTTCGGGTCGGAGTTGGGGAATGTGATGACGGTGTTGGATATCCGCGTCTCGGAACTGGAACTACTCAAAAATTGGGGCGCGCATACGGACTGTTTAACGCCATTGGCACGGGATGTGGCCCTATGGGAGCCGGAAGCTGAAGGATGTTGGCCCGCATGGACAAAGGTATCTGTTCATGGAACATGATCGGAGATTCCACAGAAGGCTGCTGGGTCATGGTATGATCTTGCATTGCCCTCCTATGGTGGTTTCGATGTCGGATGTTTTTCGGTCGGGAGGATTTAGCTGGCTCCCTGCTCCGCTGACTTTGTGGGTTTGCAGAGAGAACTGGCCTATGCCTTTGGCCAGGGCGCGACAGTCTGCCTATATTGATTGTCAGAAAGCCTCTTATTAAGATGTTAGGCCGAGTCGAAGGTCCTGCGATCAATGGCAGCTCGGGAGGTGTGCTAGAAACCAGCCCACGCTTCTGCAGACCAATGAGCTGTACCTCTCTGAGGAAATGATTACTGGAAATCAAGAGCAGTATCAAAGGGAAACTCACAGTGTCTTGCTTGGCTTGTCCACTTGCAGTGCACGTCTGTGCTCGGGCGCAAAGCTAACAGTGTTGGCACGCTGTACTTCATTGTCATCAGTGGAATGGGATATTTACCTGTCGAGGAGATCGAGACTATCAAAGGAACGATGGAATTCGATAAGAAGGTTCTAAGCTGTCGATGGAACGAGAGTGGAAAGTACGATGCGAAAGAAGGAACGAAGACCCGAAGCTATTCGACTTGGCTAGAAAACACAAAGGTCACGAGCTGATACCGTCTGCTTCCGTTCCGTCGAGCTTCAACGTGGGCAATACAAGAAAGGATCTCCAGATGAAAAAGACAAGGGAAGACAAGGAGCTGAAGTAACGAACGTTTCGTCGCGGAGCGACAATACGCGACCAGCTTGATACGATCTATACGATCTATACGCTCTCCCGGATTTTCACTGGTTGAAGACCACTAAGCACACTCCAATCCTTCTCCATCTCCTCCGGCAATTCCACGGTTTCCACCTGCATCCCATGGCGTTTCATTTCCCCTGCTACATCTCCCAGCTTCCGGTCCGTCGATGGCCTTGTACAACAGCCCCAATTGGGAGGTCATTGGCCTCTGAATTGTTGGCGGAGGCTCCACATACAGTTCGTGAAACGACACGTCCCCATCATTGGCATGCTTCCTGGGGCCTTTGAATCCTCCCAGGCTTCCTTTTTGACCTTCGTCCATGTGGGCCAACGTCCTTCAGCCTCCGGCTCCAATAGGGCCACATCCTGTGCCATTACTGTTAAACAGTTCGTATCCGCACCCAAATGTCCAGTTGTTCCAATTCCCGGCTGCCGATTTTCAACACCCTCATCTCATTCACCAACCCCAACCCGCAGGCACTGTAGTTGCTCACCTGAACATAGAATAGAGCTGCCGTTGCGACCGGCAGGTCTATGCTATGCAGGGATCCTTCCTCACCTTGTGGCTTCATCTGACTCGCATGCTACACGAATCAATCCAGAACCCCTAGGCGAAGTCGAAGTCCATCCCCATGGCTACATTTCAGCTGCACGGCAGCTGCGTCATTCACACGCGTGTGGGAATCCATGCTTATTATGAGAGCTTCAAATCACGATGGGACCAGATGTTAGATCTGATTCATCAGGATGATGATGAGATCGAAGCATTCATGTCACTTGTCAAATGTCGATCCGAATCGGCTCTCACCGTTCCAAAACTTCTATTGGGCATTTTCACAGGGATGTGTACAGTATGGCCCCCATCACACTAGTTGGCCCAGTGTCTTCTGCAATACAAGCACTCAATCCATGGGAGATTGGTCTCAGAGGTAACACAGTTATTGCGTTGATCCAAGCGTCACACCAGCTCATGTGTGTTATGAGCTGTGTGTCTATCTTACCACAGAGCAGGGCAAGGTGCTCGCTGCCTTGATGAGCTTCAATATGGGCGTGGAGGCCCTTTCGCTGCACCGGCGGTACAGAACGCCATCTGCATTTCGGTTGCTTGGAAGAGAAGGGGGTATGGTCGTTCAGGTGGTAACGTCCGACTCTGTGGCGGGAATCTCAGCGTTGCCATTCTTACCCGGCTACTGGGTGTCCTATGCATAATGTCTAGCTCAAACCCCAGACTTTTACCCAAAGCTAGAACACGCGACACATATAGCCCGGCCACAATGTTCACGAAGGAAGATCCAAATTGAAATCTCAAATCATGCCGCTTTCATTCGTAATGCTAAATCTATATACAACAAGGTGAAAACGCTCATTTACCGAAAACCTTGAAGCGGTCCTCAATAGGAGCAAAGGCCTTCTCGCCAGGCTCGGCAGTAGGAGTACCGAAGACGAGCTGGGCATCCAACTTCCATGAGGCAGGCAGGTCCCAGGTCTTAGTGATCTGCTCATCGATCAGGGGGCTGTAGTGCTGGAGGTTGGCACCGAAGCCCTCGGACTCAAGGGCGGTCCAAACTAAGGATAAATTAGATTTTGTCAGGTTAGACTAAGAAAGGAAGAAAACACATACCCAGGAACTGGGACATGGCGTTCGACTCCAGGGCGAAGGGGTTGAACTTGTCCGCGTAGAGAGCGAATTTCTCCTTGATAGGAGCGAGAGAGTCAAAGTCAACAAAGAAGAGGACCTGTTTGCGCGGTTAGCTGAATTGTCCACTATTACAATAAGAAGAAACCAATCTCCGAGAGGATAAACACACAGTTCCATATGCAGCGCGGAAGCTGTTCAACTTAGGCTTAGTAGATGTCTCGAACTGCTCCTTAGGAACATGGCCAGCAGCCACAAGGCCCTCCATAGCCTGGATGGCGATATCCCACACCTTCTGGTGCTCCTCCTTCAGCAGGAGAACAACACGGGAGGTCTGGGTGTTGAAGGAGCTGGGAACGTGAAGAACGGAGTCGCGAACGATGCTCTCAATGACATCGTCGGAGACGGGGCTCTCGGCCTTAAGACCGTAGTATGAGCGGCGGGACTTGACCAACTCCAGAAGAGTGGCAGTGGCCTGGTTCTTGTATTCAGGTTGAACGGAGCCCATTGTGAATATACTAAGTGACGGGAGGTCGGGTATTGAGAGTGAGAGGAAGTGGTTGAGTGTGAGTCCGAGTAAGAGGAAGAATATGTGGAGTGGAATGGGGCTTTTATACATTGCGAGAGATGTTCTCCAGTCTTCTTTTTGTCCATCGATTTCTGTCGAGGGGCTGTCTCCATAGTCTCCATCTCGGCTTAACACGCCACTTACAGCCAATAAGAAGAGAGAATATACTATGTAGTCGGATATACGGGAGCTACAGAAGCCGAGATCTGTCACCGCACCCAGCTACTTCAGACTATTACCAAGCACTATTATTGGTTACTCTGTACATTATTAATGAGAGTACTTCGTACTGTGGTAGATGACTCGGTTGAACGTCGGTAGATCGGACGGGTGGCTGAAGGATTTATCAGCTGCTGTGACTCGTGAGTAATCCACTACTAAGCATCCATTGCACGACAGAGTAGGCAGTCTTGCGAACAGTCTCCTATTGGCTGTCGCGGGATCCATTCCTGTCAGGTACCAAAAAAAAAAGAGAGGCCAGCCAATGAAAAGCGTTTGATCATTAAATCCGGGCGGTTCGCTTCCGGCAGTACCTGAAATCAACCGACCAGATCTCGCCACGTGACGCAGCTTCGAGTCTTCAAGCTAACACTGTGACGGAGTACCTGTCGGGAAAGGGAATCACACCACCGATTCAATACCAGAACACAGCAGCAACGAGCGCAGTCGCCAGCGCCATAGGTGCCACTATCTTGACTGCATGACTTTCCTTCTTTGTAGAGTTCATAGCCGCGGACAGGGGGGTCACAGTCCCTCTGCAGTCACATTCACAGCGGCAAGGAAGTGGGCTGGCGAGAACCGTCACCGTCACCGTTGGACCATTGTTGTCGGTTGAAGAAGTGTCATTCTGCCAAATAACTGGGGCACCAGTGGTAGTGCCGGTCGCGTTCAGGTATCCGACTGTGGCATTAGCGGTAGGAATGATCGGATGACCCGTGGCAGTGATGGTGGCTTTAGTGGTGGAACTGTCAGACTGGGCCGGCTGAGTTCGAGTGGCGGTAGAAGTCGCAGGCAAATCTCCAGTATCCGTGACAATCAGGGTTGCCGGGAAGATTCCTAGGCTGGAATCAGTCCCTGTGGCTGGGACAACCACCGTGGCCGTGTCAACAACAGCTTTTTTGTGAAACGACTTTGTCTCGGTACAGCTTGCTTCGGTCGGTGTCGGAGAGCCAGTCAAAGTGCAACCCGAAGTGAAGTCAAAGTTGTAGCCGCTTGCGAACATCTCATATGCTAGAAAATGATTAGGACAATATTCAGCTTGCGGGTTTGTATATGCACTTACTGCTTGGTCCATAAGCAACGGTTAAATCAGGATTAAATCTGTTGCAAGATGATTGATCGGGGAGACAGTTGATCCCATAGACGGTGGCTCCATCTTTCTACTTGAGCGATTAGTGAAATCAACAACATGTGGGACAGGACACATACAAGGCCAATAACCTTCGCTCCATAGCCCTTGAAGTAATCAGGCGCGTCCGTAACCCATGGAATAGTCTGTTGTTGTTAGATCAACGCTCAATCATCGTTTGAGGGAGCAAACATACAACTGTTAGGTCTTGGTTGGCAACACCAAGAGCAATCCAGGAAAGCTGAAGCGCGAAGGTCAGGGGAAAATTGAACAACATCTTGGTAGATTTGCAAAAAGATGCAGAAAATTGACGTTTAGAAAAGACGACTTTCAGGAAGATGATAAATGTGCAAAACGGAATGTAGAGTGCCGGAGGTGAAGGCCATGAAATAAGAAGTAAACAATGGTGAACAAGTTCAAATTAATTGCACCATATAGGAGAAGTAAACAATCAAAACAATCTACTTAAGCGCATAGCAACGCCATTGAACAATGGCAGGAACGATGGACAATGCGGACATTGTGAATGACAAGGAAGGGACGAGTGATGCCTGTTCGACTACCTGGCATCTTGCTTGACATCACAGTCTTCGGAAAAACACCCATCTCTGGATAGTAGATTGCTGTGTATTTAGCAATGCATATACCTACCAATTCAGATGATATTCCATATGGTCCTGTATCAGTCTGCTGGGCGTTCAGTCCTGGGTTCTATATAAAGATAAATCATGGATTAGCTAGGTCAGGATGATTGTGATGAGCGCTCTGGGAAGGGCCATACCTATCGAAGGATGGCAAGACATAATCTAGCAAGATGCCCGTGGAACTGCAGACCTCTGGATGAGACGGGTCCAGATAAGCCTATGGAACGCCATCCGAAGACTCATTCGTACGAAGGTTGAGGATTGATTCAGGAAGATATGGTATTTTAAATTTCCTGGCTTTGAGAGCTGAGTGGGTATTTGTACCGTCAACAGGCGTACGAGACTCGACTTGGTTATCCCATTGGGGAGACTGGCGTGGGTGAGAGAGGACTTTAATGGTGTTCTGATATGGGCTGGTGGGTCGTGTGTCGATTTTCTTCTTCTCATAAGAACCAGGAAATGGTATGCGTTCAAAGAATAATAATTTTGACGATGTCGTGAATTGAACCCCGGGCCTTGAGATTCAAGGCAAGATACGTCACATGCCCACGGCATAGAGTTGTGCTCTGAATAGCCTCATGTTTGCGTCGAGATGGATGTACCCCAAAAAGTTATATTCCCATCCACCACCACCACCACCACTTGTTCAATTGTCCTATAACTTAGCAGATACATAGCTGGGTATTTTCAGATTCTATATATTACATTTCAGCCCCCCAGCCTTCCTATAAAGCCACCAAAATGCCGATCTAAAATACCATTTGTTCCTTTATGAGGAAGAAATTGTGCTCCTTTTCAACCTTCCCCCCCCAGTGGTCTAGTGGTTAATAGGGTGTCTAGGGCTCCTTCGATGGGAAACCACGATTGCCAGGCTAATGCTAGTCCCTCTTCGTGATCCTACTCTGCTAGCCGCTGCCTGTTGGATTCGTCTGTGCCAAAGCTCTCTCGAAGCACTACGCTAGGCAAACCCTCCGCGCTTTGACCCAAAGGACTTCTGTCGCAGCGGACGGCGTTACTTAGGAGGGAGGCCGTAGATTAGTACAGAGGGTGGAGGTGCAGGCGATGAAGATTGGAGAAGTCTCGTAGCCCCCCCGGGGCTTCTGATGGTCCAGGAGCGGTCTGGAGTACCTACCCACTGGTAGGTAATGGGGCACTTTTTTGGTATATTTTGATGCTATTCATCTTCCACTGTACTTCTTTCTCTTGCATTTTGATGCTATTCACATATCCCCATCCTGGTGTTCTCCATCTCCCCCCGTTCTCCTTCCTTGACATTATTTGTCTCCCATCCTCTCACCTCTCTCTCTTTCCATTGCGATGCTATTCACAGATTCCCTTCCTGGTGCTCTTCATCTCCCCTTCGTGTTCCTTGACATTGTTTGTCTCCCATTCTCTCACCTCTATCTCCTTCCATTTTGATGCTATCCATCTCACCCTTCACGCCTCACCCTCTTTCCACATTGAGGTTACCCGAACTTCCCCTTCCGTTTCCATCACGTTGTATGAAGCCGCTAACCTTTTCTCCTACCTTCCTTATCTTGATGCTCGAATTTACCTGTTCACCTCAACAGTAATTGTCTCCTCACCTTCCAATATATCTTCTTCCCTCTTGGGTCTATTCACACAATCACAACTGACGTCACGTTCTGCTTGCTCTCACTTCATCTTACGCTCCATCTCGACTGGGCCCATTGCTTTTTATTTTCTATATGTTGATGTCTCCCACGCGTTGACACTATATGCGACTGTAGTCGAGGCAAAACTGATTTCTTGTCACCCACACTGACTTGCTCAAGGTAATGTCAATTCATTCCAAAGGACCCTTCGAGATTCAACACCCTCAAGGCCACTTAACCCGTCCTTGGGTACAGGCTCAGAGGCCAACAATTAATACACAACACAACGAATGGTCCTCTAGCTGACAAGTCCGATATTAGAAATTCTGCGCGCCGCCGTCGCGACGAACTTAGTACCCCATCACCTGGTTGTTGCTGTGACGAGAGCACATAGAATGAGGACTAGGAGGAAGGGACGTATCACGTGATAGGAAGATCTCGGCTGTATTGTTCTTTACCCCTTTTTTTCTCCTCTCTTCTTCTCTTTTCTTTCCTCTCTAACTAACTAGTCTTGTTGTCTTAGGTAAAAGGAATTGAACTCACATTCACAACCTTCGTCATCACACTACAACAAGACTCACTTTTCTTTTATCTTTTCATCTACCTCGTGAACGCCATCTGCGTGCCCTCGCACAGCGGTCTTGACGTTCCGGTAGACCACCGAACCAGAACCGAACCGAACCGAACCGAACCAGAACCAGACTCAGAAAAAACGAAAATGTCAACGACGCGATCCGGCAAGAGAAGAATATGGCCCGACGAAGAACCGGAGGAGATCCGGCACTAGTTTTTCGAACAGGTCTCCCTTCTGGAGCTCTTCGTCCGTCTTCGACTCCAGAGCCAGACGGACAAAGAGCTCCAGAAGGGAGACCTTTTCGAGAAACTAGTGCCGGATCTCCAGACGCTGACGGTGTCGGACGCGTTTAATGACCGCGTGACACTCGAAGAATTTGTGGACAGTTGTAGACGCAGCGCTCTAGGACTGTCACGCATGCAGACCTCGACCCGATTCCGAAAGTCCAGGTCGAGACCGCACGCGGAGAACGACAACAAGGGTTCTCACAACACCATCCGAACCACGACTCCCAGCGGGGAGCAAAGGCAGAGTCTGGCGTATGCTGAGCGACAGGCACTTATGAAAGAAGGAAAGTGCTTCGTTTGTCGGCAGCAGGGACATCTCAGTCGTGACTGCCCAGAGAACAACAAGGATGGGAAGAGTGGGGAGACGAAGATGGCAACAGTAAGCGCCACAGAAAGACGTCTCAGGGATGCCGAGGATTCGGACTCGTCGTCAAGTTCGGGAAATGTGTGAGTCTGGGGGAAGTCTCCGCCTCAGGCTGTTCATCGAAGTCCACTCGGGGCTTTGATCTAGAGAAATTGTTGACAACGAAGAGCTTTACTGTTTCTGCGAAAATATCAGTCAGCTCCCTATTTTTCCAGATCGACGCCCTTGTAGACTCGGGAGCAAATGTATACGCATTGATTCACCCTAGGGTAGTTCCCAAACTGACACCTTGTGGACTCCGTACGAAACGACTCCGACAGCCCCAACCCTTGTGCGCCTTTGACGGGAGACCTGCGAACCCCATCACTCACGGTGTTCGAGCACCGCTGATAGTGGGCAACAGGCGACAGATCGACGTACCCATGTTGATCGCCTACACGGGTCGGCATGACATGATCCTTGGAAGACTCTGGTGCGCAGATAGAGGCGTCACCATCGATTGTAAGAACCTCCAACTCGTGTGGCCGGAGCCTGCACGGGGTGAGGAACGGAAAGTTATGCAGGAAGAGGTTGCTTGCCAGATGACGAGACCTATTCCGATCCAGATTCTGAGACGACCCACGGAAGAGACGAGCGCAAGACACCAGAAGGTTGCAGACCGAAGAGACACAGCATTCGAAAAAGCAGAGAAATTCGAAGCGTCCGTGGAGCGAGTCGACAGCACTAAGAACCCAAGTCCAACAATCCGAAGAGAATACAACCACTCGCACACAGAGGACACGGTGAAGAAGATGGAACGAGCGTTACTTGGAGACAGTATGCCGACTATGCCAGAAAGAGACACCTGTCCAGTCGGAAAAGAACGGCGCACACAACGGAACACACCGAAGCCTATGCCACAAGGATTCTCGATCGCAGCAGTCGGAAGTGCAGGGTTCCAGCTGTGTGCCAAACAAGAAGGAGTAGAGACCTTCGCAACTAGCATCCACGCAGGGAAGAACATACTTTACGGCATAAACGGGCAGCATCGATAACTATATTCACTCGCACCAACTATCTACTCTCGTCGCCACCATGACTGGCACATAGCTGTGTCTATATTACACACGTAGGACGTTCCATCCAATGCTCCAAAATGATGGAAACAGAGAAATGATGTATTTGACCCTTCATCGCACGTCTAATAGACGTAGCGGAAGGAAGGGTTCTGTTTATCAGTGAGTCCAGCCCACTTCGTCCCATCCATCTTACTCTCGTCTACATGACCCTTGATTTGATCCCGGTGACGATTTTGCCATTTGTAATAGACGAATAGTACAGCCGACAATACAGCGGCAGCAGCCTGCGTTGCGAGCACAGCAATCTTGGCGGGTCGATATTCGGGGGCATCCCGCGACTGGAATGTCTGCGGGCCGATGATATTGCCCACTGAGAACGACCCAGCCACCAGTGCACTGGCAAACGCACGCTTGGTATGTCCAGCACAATTGGCCATGGTCCACTGGTACAAGATCGGAAGAGTTGCTACAATCGCGTTCACGAGGTAGATACCGATCAGGACGCCGGCTTTGTTAGTCTTGGGCAGGAAAGACAACAGCGCCCCACCAATGATCCCGGGAATGGTACATAATACGTTCCACGCCCACCGATTCGAAGTCTTTCTGATACCGATCCCCACAAGAAGTGTGAAGACTATGCTGACGATGCCGGATGGCATATTGAGAAGAGCTGAGATGGGACCAGAGAAACCAAATCCTGCGATCAACGTGGAGGAATATGTTGTCACAACGCCACTCGAGACGGATATCTGCCGCAGCCACACTGGTCAGTACAATATACAGTGTACCGCTGCAGGCGGCCCGAAGTATGGAAGGGACCAAATGTAGATACACACCAAAATTGTTGTCACTGTCAAGAGCCATAACTGAACATCGAGAGCAGCCTCCCTGATCTGCTTCAAATCAAAAGTGGTGCTCCAAACACCAGTCTGGTTCTCGCTAACATGTTGAAGAAGCGCCACTTTCTCGGTGTCAGAAAGCCAAGAGGCTTTAATTGGTGTATCGGGGAGAAAGAAGAACGTCAAGCTGCCGACAACAGCTGTAACTAGTCCCAAGGTAAGGAACATAATCCGCCATCCTCTCGAGTGAGGCATGTTGAACATGCTGGAAGGCGAACGAAATGAGTCCACCAATAATCTGGGCCACACCAAGACCCATATACCACACCGTGAATCGCGGAGCTTGTTCACTTCTGGTGTAATATTGGCTGCTTATGAGCATTAAAGATGGGCCTACAGTCGCTTCGAAAATACCAAGGAAAATCCGTGCGACGAGTAAGCCCCGATATCCGTGAGCGCCAGCGGAGGCGGCAGCCGCGACCCCCCAGAGGACGACGTTCGCTCCGAGCCACTTCCCGGGCGGTACCTTCTGTAGGCAGTAGACTACTCATTGAAGGTCAGCAATTACACTGCGAATGGGGACGTTGGCGGAATACTTGATCAAGGAACTCACCATTTGGTACCTCTGCGATCAAATACGCAATGAAGAACCATGTTGCGGTATTCGAGAAGTCATTGCCTACCAGATTCAAGTCCTTCTTAATTCCCATGACAGCTGCGTACTTTTTTACTTGTCAGCCCTGTGAGATCAAGAAAAAGTCCCACGAGGTCGGCTTACATTCAGCATAACCTTATCCAGGAACTGCAGGACATAGCAGCAAAACATATAAGGCATCAAACGTCGGTCTATCTTACGACGAAGCGCCCGCAGGTTGACAGTCGGATTGGACGCCCCATCTGCGTGGCGATTAAGGTATATCACAGCCTCATCAGCTTGGTCTGCGCTCAAAGGTTGTGACACAACATTGGGGTGTAATTCGCCCATCGCAACTTGGGATAAGAAATAAATGAACAAGAGCCCTGAGACGGAAAGCAGAAATAACAAACGAAATTCTCGGGAAAAGGGAGTTCGAAAAAGAATGTGGGAAATACCCAGGAGGGCACAATGGGTTAATGCGACCAAATCATAATTTACCGTGCAGGCCGCGTTGATCCCGGTAGATTGACATGAGTTACATATTGCATGTCTCACAGACTCTGCCCGGCAAATCATGGGCAATTTACGCATGGTTCAGACAGGGATTAGGGCTACATGAACTTTATAGAAGTGGATCAAAGGAACTGCCCAGCCAAGACGAGAGATAGTAAGCTAGCCTTGAAGAGAAAAAGCAAGTTTAATATCTGCCAATCGGCCCTAGTTCCAAAAAGGAAACAGCAGTGTGACAAGAATTTTTCAGATATGAGTGCATAAGATCTTTGATCGGGCTTAGAGGGACCTGAAATCCAACTTGAAGGGCCAGTTGACACTCTGCCCAGTTACCATTTACTTGCACCGACAATGGGCTGGGTACACAATGCTACGCCCGAGATTGAGGCTGCATCGCAGTACCCTCTCATTCTCGGGGTATGCTTGGCCCTGACCATCGTGATGGTTCTCACCGTCTGCTCGCGGCTTTTCCTTCGGGTCCGAGCCAGTCGATTGGCAGCGGCAGACTATGTGATGGTTGTTAGCATGGTAAGTACGTTGGCATGTCACACAAGAGGGATACAACTGACAGTCGAAAGATCTTCAGTGTTATATACAGTGCACTCTGCATCTCTCGTGGGCACCTCCACCTCCACCTGCACAGGAGGGATCTTTCTCACAGTCGCAGAAAGTAGATATGGTCTTGGTCTTCCGCTTAAACAGCGACCTGCATTAAATTATCCGACATATGTCAAGGTGATTACCTTCAGCCTCTACTAACTATGCCTATTGCAGTCGAAACGCAGACTAACGAGACAATGATACGCAGTTGAACTATGCCGGACGTCCCTTCTACCAAATCGGCATCGCAGGTTTCAAGGCATCCCTCTGCCTCAGTTATTTACGACTCATCGATGGAACATCGAAGCATGTATATCGCATTGTGATCTGGATTGTCATCGTGGTGTCCACCCTGGGCCATATCGGCGGTGCCCTGAGCCTGATCTTCAATTGCACACCGGTACAATATACCTCCTCTTCTCGACCTTTACCATTTACCCTACCAAAAAAGGCCAAACAAAAAGCAAAAGACTAACCGCCATCTCACTACACAGGTGCGACGAGCATGGAACGCTCACGTTCCGGGTACATGTCTACCTGTAGGACCAACGTTCTACGGCCTCGCTATTTTCACCATCATCATGGACCTCGCCATCATAGTCCTCCCCATCCCATTACTGCTTAGCCTCAATATCAGAACCGCCCAAAAGGCAGGCGTCGTGTGTCTCTTTCTCCTCGGCCTGTTCACGACAATCTGTTCCATCATGCGACTTACTCAGATCCAGCGTGTGGCGTTTGGAGACGGGAATTCGACTATGCTCGTGTTATGGGGAACAATCGAATTCAATGTCGGCGTAAGTGGAAGTGACTAGCTTCACGCATACTATGAAGGCTAATTCTTTTCTTTGTTTTAGAATATTGTTACTTGTGCTCCATACTTGGCACCGCTACTCAAGGGCTTTGTGCGAGGATTTGGGTCTACTGAAAAGCCAACGCGATATTACTACCGGAGCCATGATAGGGGCTACGTGATGGACAAATGGTCGAGAGATCAGCATTCTCACATTCAGTCTGTGGCATCCGGCCGGGCACCGAGACGCACGGCGAGTGAGGAGCTTATCTTGGCCGGCGGGGAGCCGAACCATGGGGGTATTGAGATGACAGTGGAATATACGGTTTTTTCGGAAGGTAATCCGACTAAATAGGAGCTTGAACCTTGGGGAGAATGGTGTCGATCGCCATTTGGCCTGTATATAATACAATTATCTTTGAGAGTTTGGCCCGTTAGAAGCCGAGAACTAGATAGTAGATAGGTACCACATAAAATGCTCTTTTGGGTGTGTAGTGTAGGGTAGTGTGACCATCCCTTACTCCTTGCATATCGAGGCATCGGCCGACAGAATGTAGTCCGCAATTCTTCAAAACACCTTCTCTAAGCTTCCGGCAAACTTCAAAGAATCGGTACACTTGTAAAGCCCGGCGCCGCGATCATAAGTTATCGGATCAGGAGATCCTCCCGAGTCGGGGTCCCGACGGCCTTTTTAGGTTCGGCAGGGATTAACATTATAAGGTATTGCCATATTGGTCAATTCGCCCGATCAATCTCCGGGCGCCTAGAGGAACGGGATCTGCAGGGCTATTCCGAAACGGGGTGAGCCGGCACGGCCAGTGTAGATCGTCTGTATGCGCCCTGGGAGGAGATCTGATTGCATTGTTGAAAGGAGAAAAAAGCGAGCACGCTGTATCTACTGTCAAATGCAGTACAGTCTCTTTGCCAAGCACATACAAGGTAACAGTAGTCACGTAGTCATGTATCTGGCGCGAAGCGCGCCAGAATTGGATCGTGCAAATTATCAGATCCAATCGCGGGTGGTCGACCGGGTCGGCTCCACAGCTAGGCTACATCTGGCATAGCGTGTACCAGCATCCTGATGAGTTTAAGCTTTGGGCTCAGGGGCTTGAAACATCACGTAAAGAAATAACTCAGTTTGGATTATGGAATGGAGTCTTCGAGATACTACAAGTACGTAGTAGTTGTACTACTACTACTGCGTTAGGAATTTGTGTGGGCCCTCCCCACCACGGTCCGGACAGCCCCATCAAATCTTATTTTAGGCCCCCGCTACGGGGCCGTCCATCGGTCACACTCACGGGTGTAACCTCCCGAGGTCGTGGCTGAACGCTTACGATACCTCGTCCTGGAGACTCCACTCCGAAGCTTCCACGGAGGTTGTTTCATCTACATAGGGTGGTAGCACAGTTCACTGTCCGACTTGGCATACTCCGAGCAGCGGAGGTGTCGAGGTCACCGAACTGCACAAGTCTTACTGAAACTACACTCGATACATCGTCCAGCATGTCCGACCCTCCTATCCTGATCATTGGCGCGGGGATCAGCGGCCTCATCCTCGCTCAGTACCTGCGACGGCATAATGTACCATTCAAGATCTTCGAGCGGGACCTCGCGATAGACGCTCGCAGCGGCGGATGGGGCCTAACGCTGCATTGGTCACTTCCTGCTCTGCGTGAGCTGTTACCCGAACACCTTGTCGAGCGCTTCCCGGAGACATTTGTTAATAAGCAGGCTTCGGCACGGGGCGACGTAGGTCGCTTTCAGTTCTTCAACCTCAAGTCTGGAGATGCTCTGTACAGTGTCCCCGCTGCTGAACGCATTCGCGTTAGCCGGGTTCGTCTGCGACAGTTACTGACTGAGGGGTTGGATATTCAAGTAAGTTTTCAATTTCGCTTGCCGTACAGACGTTTTGTTTTGCATCCTACTTTTCATGGGCACTGATGCATGACTACAGTGGAACAAAAATCTTCGAGACGTGGAGTCATCTGCCGACACAATCACTGCGCACTTTGAAGATGACACATCCTTCACCGGGAAACTACTGGTCGCATGCGATGGTGCACGGTCGCGTACGCGCGAGATTCTCTACCCAGGCGTGCAGATGAACCAGTTACCAATACAGCTCCTGGGGGTATCAACACTGTACAGTGCCGAGGAGTTGGACGGTGCGGAATCAATCGACCCTTTCATCTTCCAGGGATCGCATCCAGACACCAACGTGTTTCTCTTCTTCAGTTGTACGTCTGGCAGGGCATGCATGGAATACATCAAATGCTGATCCCTTCATAGTTCTAGACACCCCGAGCAACTTCGAAAATAGTAGCAAGGACCGCTATCACTGTCAAATCATCATCTCCTGGGCTGATTCGAAGGGTATCGCCGTTCCTAACTCGAACGCTGAGCGGATTGCGTTGATGCAACAGCTGACTGAGAATTGGTCCGAACCATTCCGCTCGCTATTACACAAGCTCCCGAAAGACGCGGAAGTGCGGTCAATTCGTATTGAGGATTGGATGTTCCGCCTCGGCAGGAAACATGCGCATCCCCGGGCCGTGCTGGTGGGAGATTCGGCACACACCATGACTATGTGTATGTTACCCTTTCCGATGCGGATGATATGTGGTCTTGAAGGGATCTGCATTGCTAACTTCGAACAGTCCGTGGGGAAGGCGCCAACAACGCAATCGTCGACGTGTTGGATTTGGTTAAGCATGTTGATATGCAGCAGCCAAGGTAGGTTCTGGTGGTCTAGAAATCTTTTTTTTTCCAAGACCTTACCCTGATTACCTCTCTTGAACAAGCAGATCTTTTGAATCCGTCAACTTGTCATCTTCTCTCACCGCATACGAGAAGGATGTCTTCGCCCGCGCCGAGCCAAGCTTTCTGAACTCAAGACAGGCATGTTATGATGCACATGACTTTTCGAAGATTGAAGGAAGCCCGCTTGTGGCACCACGCGATTTGAAATAATTGAACATAGTCAATGTGCCTTATGAACAACAATGCAGATATTATGACTGGGCCATGTCTGGCTTCGTGGCACTCAGCCACACGGGAGTTCCAAGGTTGGTGGCAAATCTGAGGCGCAGTTACCCAACTTGGCGATTGCTCCCCAGACAGTAAACAACAAACAGACTAACAGTCGTAACTTCCGTAGATCTGCAGTCTAAGATGTGGAATCAACAATGGTAGCTCCACGGCAGGTCCGATCCACGTGGTGATCAGTGCCAAGACTCGGCAAACTTCTGCCGCCGGAGACCTCCGCACTGTCCACTTCTCCTGAACATTGCGGGGTCCTGGAGTATTCAGCTTCCCCTAAAAAGCAGAACAACTCCAATGCAAGGCTGACGGGCAATGAGCGCATCTGCGTCGTCCCAACCGACCACAGTCCGTGTGTCGCAGCGTCAGCCGCAAGCCTGCCGAGGTAAACCCTGAACCTCTCCACCCATGCAAATCGGGATGCAGCTGACTGTTACGACGCAGAATGTACCAAGCGGAAAAGAAAATGTGACAAGCAGGTACCATGCTCGAGATGCAAGCGCTTGAACTTGAAGTGCTCGATAGAGGTTGTTCAGCTTAGACGCAACGCCGTGCAACACGGGTCTGAAATCCAATTTCTGAACTCATTATTGGGAGACATCCAGCCGCTCTCCTCTGATGAGGTGTCCCATGTTACTCAAAAGATCAAAGATCGAATATTCCGGTTAGAAACTGGCCAAGATCCACCAGAACGGCCCGTATCTGATGCTGCCTCGACACAGCAGGATCCCGGTACACCGAGTACCACCACGGATCAAGGACTTGGCAAAGCGTCGCTCAGCGTGACTGAGAATACATCACATCAAACTGAATCTTCACTTCTGACAGCAATTGAACACCTTGCTTGGGGGCGTAACTCTGCTGGATGCTTCCCGCACCGGACGTGCGCGTGTCAATATCGCAAAGATGGCCCCCTAGTAAACCCTGTTCCACTTCACGTCCCCACTGCTCAAATGGAAGCCATGCTTCCAAGCATTGTTGATGCCCGCAAGCTGGTTGAATTTCACATTGATCATCTGGCGTGGCATCATAATTGCTTCCATGCTCCAACATTTCTCGAAGAGTGCAAGTTATACTGGGCGACAGGAAGAATGGACGAGCCTCTCTGGCAAGCTCTGTATCTCTCTGTCTTGAACTCCACCGTTAGCTCCATTCAAGATAGTGCAAAAGCAAGAGAGATTGCTGGCGTCGATCTGCGGGCGGTGCAATCCAGTCAGCAGCTGTTCGCGGCAATGGTACAGACTCTCTATGACTCGAATTTCCTTGAAAACCTCTCAATTCGCTCCGTTCAGGCAATTGCCATCTCGACAGAGGTAGCCCATAATCTTGGCCTGAGCGAACTAAATGCGACTTTGTTCAATGCAGCAGTACGCATTGCCGAGTGTCTTGGAATCCACAAAATTCAGGACGATCCCATGAACGTTCCTCAGGGCAGAGAAGCATGGGACGAGAAAGTGGAGCGAGAAGTGGGCAAAAGAGTATGGTGTCAAATGATCATCCAAGACCACTTCGCCATCCCCTTTACCGACAGCTATAGTATCTCGCCAATGCATTACTCTACAAGTCGTCCGATGAATGCAAGCGAAGATGACTTGAAGGATCAGCCGATTACCATTCCCACCATAAGCACTTATGTTCGCGTGCTCGTGGAGCTGGCATACTTGATGCCGGGGCTAGTTGATGGACTCGGTCCAATGAAAGCCCGAAAGCCCATGCGAGAGCAATACGAGCATATACTGCAGATAGACCAGAAGATGAGAGGCGTTGTAAAGAACATACCTCCGTTTCTTCTGCGCGCGGACAGATACAAAGAAGCTCGCATCCCTTGGCTCGCTATTGCCCGGCGAAGTCTCGCCATCACTGCAGCCGAGAAGATCATCATGATCCATCGGCCCTTCCTCTTCCGGTCTTTCAATGACCAAAACTACATCTATACAAGACGGACATGTGTTGCAGCTGCAATGACCATTCTGCGCGAGCACGAGGTGATTGTCAGTGAAGAGGATGTCTCCATCTGGACTCATACCGCCTTTGCAATCACCGCTGCAGTCATCTTATGCTTCGAAGTGAACGCAATCGCGGAAGATCAACCCGATGTCGCGCAAAGCCACAGGGATGCAATCGTGGCTGCCCGCCTCCGTCTCGATGCTCGAATCAATGACGTCCTTGCTCAGCGAGGCGTTGCACTGATCGATGCAATCTTTACTGCTGATCCTGCCTTAGGTTCACCGGGTGCCAGTAACAGGACGATTGACTTTATGGATATATTGGCCAAGTTTTCAACATTCGCAAGAATGAGTCTGGGCCCTGATACATCTGACACAGCTGTTGGTGGGTTCTCCAATGCTGGCTCCCAGGATGTGATCGGTACACAATTCGATGAGATACCGCCTTGGCCGCAGGATATTGATTTTGATGCTTGGTTCACTGAGACTTTTCACACTCTACCAGAGCCTCTTCAGTATTGAAAAGCAAGATCGGGAATCAGGTTTTGGGTACCAGCTTTGCTTGGGCTATTCCAGCTGAAGTGTATATATTATTGTTTGCCCCTGTGTAATTATTCAACCAAACCCGGCTCTATTCGTTGATTTGCCCGTGAAAGCATGGATGGAATGAGACCAGCCAGATATGCACCTCGGTATATCCTAAGATAACGCATACGCAGCGATCCCCCCAGCGAGTGGCCAGTACTAGACCTCACTCAGTATAAACTGTCCAAACTTTACGGCCCACTCATAAGGATTGCGCCCTTCCTAATCCCTCTGGCCAGATACTCTGCCTTAGAATCTGCAGATGGCGTCGAATCTGAACTCTCCATGTCCTTACCCGACTCCGACGGAAGATGCAGCAACGTGACGACACGCAGGAACTGCTCGCGGATCCATTCCTGCTGTCCAGGCCTAAGCAAGGTCGATATCAGCTCTCCGTGATCTTCTGAGAAGAGCGTCAACAGGTGGCTCAGCGGGTGCATGACGCGCCACGGCCCCTGCGCAATGACGTGGCGCCTGTGGTCGTCCATCGATATGCCCGCATCGAGTCCATCCCTATCCAGTCGTGATTCCGCTCCCAGTGAATAATGACTGGGAAGAAGAACCATCCGGTCAGTGAAATCTGTGAGACTGACTGGGGTGGTTCGATTGCCGAGATAGAAGGGTATGCTGTAGCACACACTATCGACCAGTTCTTGGAGTAATTGTTGGCAGTTGACGAAATCTGAACTGTGATAGAGAACATGCCCATTGGCGGACCCAGCGCAGCCCAGATCTGAGAGTGCACTGAGGGCGCCGAGTGTGGTCTTGGCGAGCAGGAGGCGTTGGAACCGCCATAGATTCCAAATGCTGGCAATTTGACAGGAAGGATACACCTCACAAACAGACCGGTAGGTGGGTATGGACGAATCAATATCCCGACCACTTATTAGCCTTACCGGTCTCCAGTGATGCGGTACATCTTCCGTCCACGCCAGAAGCTCTGCATCAACCGATTTTGCATCCGCCATCCACTCTTTCAGAAAAGGGCCCAACGATGTCGTGGGGCTACCCTGCGTCACAAACTGCGTGTAGCTGGCCTGCAATTCAGCAACGGATATCCCTATGGCATCGAGTGTTGCGCTGGGGTTGTCTGGCACAGCCATCGTATCTTGGCTCCCAATCCATGAGTATGCGATACTCCTCAGTGGCCTTTTCTGACGTATTGCGGTTGAAACTTCGGTATGTAGCATAAACTTTTGTAGGTAGGCTCGCACTATGCCGTCCATGTCGTGCGAGCCCAGAAACGAGAGCAAAGAAGCTGCACCATTGTGGTGCGTGCTTGACACCCGGCGAAGATCATAAACCGCAGAGGCATTCTCGTATGTCTGCAGCACCAGCACGGCTAGCATAGTTGCCGGCTTGCCACGTTCTACGGGATCCTGTATTGCAGCCCGAAGGCGCGTAATTGCCTGGGAATAGGACTTCCGCGGTGATCGGAAACTGCTGGCGTCATGCCGCCACAAGGACAAGATCTCTGAAGCCAAGGCGGAAACGGCAAGCGAGAGTGGCGATTCTTCCCGTTCCGACAGATAGGCTGGAATGAGCAATTCGAAGAACCCGCGCGTGGATCCCATATCGCGGCCCATGCTGGCATAATGGCTAAGATAGAACGGCACGGCGGTGTCGGGCTCAGAAGGCTGCCGCGTAGTCAAAGCCCTCGCAGCCTTCTGGTCTTGAACATCCAACTCAGACCGCCCACCCGAACTAGTCGACCTTTTCACGACATTCTGACTGCGACAATTGACATCTTGGTTGGTGTTGCAGAACTTGTGATTCTGGTCCTTGAACTTTAGCTTGACAGATTTGGGCCTGTTGTAGCCGCCGCAGCGAAGCTTCAGTCGGTGACACGCTTGGCACTCGGGTTTCGCCTCGTCACACCTCACACGGCGTTGCTTACATGTGACGCAGGCTCTGGAGCGTCCACGGTTGACCATTGTGATAGCGAGGATGCTGAAAAGAGGAATTCTGTTGCGATGGGTGAAGTTAATAGTTAAATTTAATATGGCTTGCCGGTATCGTCATTCGGGATTCGGCATACGGGATTGAGAAATTTCGGAGCCTCACGAGTCACGGGCGGGACACGGGTGGGTCATAGGTGGACCATAGGCGGGTACGGCGTATCGGGCGGGACCAATGAGGAAAAGCAGTCGCAAAACCCATACTCGATGCGGTTTAGCCCGAGAAAGGCCTAACCTACGAAGTATATCCCTTCAAGATGATGGCTGCCTATCTCAATGACATGGGAAGAGGTATAAAGTTGAAGAGATGGAAGAGAAATTATCACAGAAGTCACCCCAACACAATAGCTTTGACAAGCAACGAAGTCATCACAATTCCCTGAAAGTTTTCTCACTCAGAGTTTCGTGATGAAGTTCCATTCCTCTGCCTACGCGGCCTCGCTTTTGGCCGCTGCCCTGCATTCCGGTGTAGCGTCCGCTGCATACGATACCTCTAAAAGCCCCTTGCTGCTTTTGAGCAATGACTCCACAATGAACTTCGACTTGCTGACTCCTCTCGGTGAGTCCATCACCGGAGGAGGCGACGTCGGACCGATTCTTGCCGCCGCCAAAGATGTCAAAGCCGGAAACATGACATCCTTCACCGAGGTCTTCTATAAGCTCGCCAATGACACCAAGGCCCAGGCCGAAGACCCGGATAATGCCTACGACCCCGTCAATGTCAGGGACACATGGTTCTCTGCCGCGGGGTATTTCCGCAAGGCTGACAACTACCTCCACGGCAACTGGAGCAATCCGCTCATCGAAAGTCTGTGGGACGAGCAACTTGATGCTTTCAACAAAGGGATAGCTGCTTTGCCTATTCCTGGCAAGCGCATCCGCATCCCGGCCACCAAGGGCAACTTCACCGTTGAAGCCATCTGGTACTCTGCTTCCGAGAGTAAGCACAAGAAGCTACCGACGTTAATCATTGGCAACGGATTCGACGCTGCTCAGGAGGACTCTTATCACAACTTTGTCGCGCCCTCCCTGGCCCGAGGATGGAACTGCATCACCTACGAGGGCCCGGGCCAACCAACTGTGCGCCGTAACCAGGGCTTGGGTTTCATCCCCGACTGGGAGAAGGTCGTCACCCCCGTTGTGGACTATGTTCTCTCAGAAAAGAAGGACGTCGTTGACAGCACCCGTCTCATCCTTCTCGGCAACTCTATGGGCGGCTATCTGGCTGCCCGTGCCGCGGCCTTCGAGCCTCGCCTGTCTGCGGCGGTCTTGATCGACGGCGTCTGGGACAACTACGCTGCGTACGCAAGAGAGTTATCACCTGAACTTCTCGCGATCTATGAGGCAGGTAACTACACGCAATTCGACGACGTCCTCCTCTCCGCTAGAGAGGCCGGGAAGCTCCCCACCGGCGCCGCCTGGGGCATCGACCAAGGTCTGTGGGCGTTCCGCACGCACTCGCCCTCTGATTTCTTTACCCAGATCAAATCGTACAACGTGGAGTCGTTCATCCACAAAATCAGGATCCCTGTATTTGTGGGTGACGCTGAGCTGGAGAGCAGCTACATCGGACAGCCGAAGCAGGTGGCGGATGCGCTGGGCCACCGGGCTACTCTGCATACTTTTAAGGGAGCTGCTGGATTTCATTGCCAGACTGGCGCTGGACAGGAGCTTTCCAGAACGATCCATGCGTGGTTGAACAAGACTTTCAATAACACAGGGGATGGTCACTGAGTTTAGTGTTACGGTCTGGAGGGGGGTTGTGATTTGTGTGGTTGTAGTGTTATGTCCCGTGATTGGCGTCGCTCTGGTCTGTAGACGATTTCCTGGCAACTATTGCTTTCTTCCTTACTTTCTGCTCCTCGATGTTTGTACAATTATTTCATCCAGTTCTCTTGGCTTTAATTAAGAAGGCTTGGCTACCTAGTAGGTGGCGGATAGTGCAAGATGTGCAAGGATGGTATCTGGGGAGAATCAAAAACCAGATTAGACGCAGTACGTGTCGCGGTGGGATTATTGGGGCAATTCGGAGGGATACAGACTTGCCAGTTGGCTGGAAGCTCGCTAACCACGCGCCACAGTGGGTTTTGACGGATATTTGCAGATCCCCCACGTGCCCCATATCTACTACCTGTCCATACCACAGAAGATGGTCACAGTGCTAACTGGATAGAAAGCACCCAGGCACGGAGATTATAACGGTTCTTGGATTATGAAATAGGTTGGTTGTTGGTATAGTAGACAACGAAACAATAGAGAACATCAGAGACACATGACGCGAATGCTTTGAGAAAAGACCAAGCTACCAACAGGACATATTGGGTTTAGGAATGTCTTCCAGTGCCAGTATTATCGGTGAGGTACCCACTGATCATAAAGGCGGCGGAATATTTTGTTCTGTCGTCTGCTGTATGAACTGACCACAGAAGACTCGCACCTCTGGATCATGAACAGGCGGACCATCGATCTGACAGAGAAGCCGTCAGATCTTGTCACTATATACATCAGAGACATCAAGACAAGAATAATAGACAAAGTGATGCTATGATGCATCAAGATAAGAATAAGAGACAGTGTGTGGTTGGTTCTGGGGGATCCGTGGCTCCAGCCCACAAGTTTTTGGCCATTCCCGCTAGTACCGAAGTACATCTCTTTGCGGGGGTCCAACCCCCAGACCACACCTGTCCACTGGGGGTAGTTCGGGGGTAAAATGGAACATTGCAACCGAGGGTGTGTAATCAAAGTATGAACCAAATCAGACAGAGGAAGGGAGGAGGAGGAACGAGGAGGAGATCAGGTGAGGTGCATCAGATAAGAATAAGAGACAGTTGCTACGGATCATCGCTCCGACCCACAAGTTTTTGGTCAATCCGGCTTAGTACCGAAGTACGTCTTTCTGCGCGGACAGCGTAACCATATGAATGGCGATCTTGTAGCAGCAACCAAAGCAGATAGAAGAAGGGAATAGAAAAAGAGAGAAGAAGGGAAAGGGGAGAGGAGGAAGAGGAGAAGGGAGATGGAGAGAAGAAGAAGAAAAGTCAAGAACTGAGAGAAGTTCAGATATTTATATCGAAGAGCTACCTGCCTGTTTGGGCAGTCAATCAATCTGAAAAGGCAGCCACGACCATGAAGGCATCTACATGTCTTGTGACTTCCGAAGACATACCTCAGGCAACCCGATCATACACCTCCAAGGCCCCAAGCCCATGACTCTCAAATTCTTACAAGCTTTGGGCAGCCCGCTCGAATCACCTTGTTCCAATTGACGCCATGGTACCAGGGTGACACGCTTGCTCTCGATTCTTCCTTGCCATTTCGATATCGTCGAGGCACCCGGTGAATAGAGATAAGACTGACATGATTCCTACAGGTTTCCCGTCACCGAGGGAACGCTAGCCCCACTGTCTCATGTGTGATGAATGAGTGATCCAAGTCACGAGTGATCTCTACTGCATGCAATTTCTCCGCCTTGAGGCTTTCACCGAGGCATCTGCAGCTTGCGTCTCCGCCTTGTGCCGGCCCGGTCTGCACCCTGGACATACTCACCCTATTCTCACGTGAACAGATATGTGTTTCTGGGGGTTTCGGGACATTTGACATATACGAAGAAGCCCAGTGGTATAGGCCTCTTACGGGAATGGATTGAAGATGGAGCCTCTGACTTCAATGAAATTCTGGAGATTGGTTGAGAAGAGACCACGGGGGGATTGTTGGCACTGACCTGCCCGTAGAAGTTGCAAGGCAGCAGGAGAATAGTCCGATGCCTCGGCTGTCAGCAGAGAGCAGTAGGATACTACATTAGCAACCGAATTGGCTTGAAATGTTGAACGGGCAGCCGAAGAATGCTGATGATAGCGTAAAAAGTGGTATAGTTCATTAAGAGAAAGTCAGTACAAAGATCACGAGGTATTGATCTCCGTACCTAGGCACCGCTGAGTTCGAAGTGGATGGGACTGAGCATTTTGTGACTCAACTTTACAAAATTGATGCCCATTGTCATAGACTTAAACACCAGATCCAGTGGGATTATTGGGACAATTCGTAGGGATAGCCTTGCCAGTTGGCGGAAAGCTCGCCAGTTGACGGGAAGCTCGCTAACCACGCGTCTGGAACTCGGGATAAAGTGGATACTGTCAACGAGACAAAAGAGCAACCACGGGGAGCACTGAATAAGACAAACACTACCTCTCCGTTGGCTGACTATGTCTCCGTACAATATACAAGACCCAACGCCGGGCCTGCGGCATGGAGAGAGACAAATCACCGAAGTGACACCTGAGGCGTGTACCGGTAAGCGTTAACTATTGCCCGTAGAACTATTGTAGTGGGAGAACTACACCACCTCCAAGGATTATGTCTCAGGCCACGTGCTACGTTCACCGCCCATTCGCCTTAAGAGGGGGCAAAGCACAGACAGACACACATCCAACACACATCTCTTGCCTCTTTCTCAGTCTTTCAGTATGATTCACATCAGCTCTCAGTAGGTCTTAGGACGTCCCCTGCTACTGTCTCCTGGGCTGCAGTCCTCCCATCATCCTGTCTGCGATGTCAGACCGCCCTCGCGAAACCTGACTTCGAGGTCCAACATCTTGCCCATGCGCACAGTTGGTTCAGGGTCGCATCGATGGCGTGGCCATCATCTCGGCCACCATCTCGAGCAGCCCCCAAATGGGGTCTCACAACAACCTACCAATTGGGGCTGGGTGGGAAAGACCTCAAGGATTGGAACAAGATTCTGTAATGTAAGTACCGGGCCATCGTGCGACAAGGACCCAACTCCATCTGTGGGATCTCCATACTTACTCCTTCTTCCCCATAGTATGAACCATGTTCATGAGCACCCTTTGTTCACGGTCGCATCGATGGCGTAGCCAACATGTCGGATAGCTGATCCTGCCCCAGTTGTCGAGGCGACCGCGAAGCCCAAGGGCAAGAGAGGACGCAAGGCCCTCAAGCCTATTGGAGACAAGATTGTTGAAAATGGTTGACATGTGGACTGGATACATGGCCATTGATGCTCTCGTCAGGGAGGTGGAGGCACTCGGCCGTCAACTTCCCACCCATCACCGGCGCAAGGAAGTGATGAAGAATGTTCACAGGCAAACCTCTCGGACCGAAGCCAGAATAGACTCGCTGATTAGCGAAGCGGTAACATTCTGGCATCGGGACCCGGAAGGACCGACAGACGGCTCTACAGGGAGAGCGGGGGAACGGAGCGGGCGTTGAGTGTGTGGGGATCCAGTTCTCCTTCCCAACCTGGGTGATCACACTGCACATTATATGTGACTCCTTGGAAGGCATTCTTCCTTGACAAGATGCGCCTCGCTCCCCCAGTTCCGACGAACTCCCAAACCCTCCACGCGGCACCAAGCGTCGCCACAGTGTCAGTCACGAACCTGCTGAATCCTCCTCGTCGGCTGCCACTCACCAGAGACGCGAGGTGATCGAGACTATTGACGCTGAAAGAAAAAGAGATGAAGAAGTGGGGTGTTGGTACCTTTGGAAAGAAAGGTGATCTTGACATTACCGCCATCACGCCTCCAAGACAGATGCCATTGCGCTTTCCATCGGGACGACAACATGCGAATCTTCCCCCGGTGCGCCTCTTCCTCCCGGGACAGTGCCCATGACGTTTGGGCTGGCTAGTCGAGAGCGTTGTGGATCCTCGATCACAAGTATGGGATCCCCAGCAGGCACGGGCGCGCGCTGCGAACACTGGCTCCATCTCGCCTTCTGACGGCCATTCGAGTGCTCGGAACGGCCATACGAACTGCCACGCCAAACCCAGTCGGAGGACTTCATGCGCTACGCTGGCGGCGCCGGCTTCATGAGCTAGGCTCATCTGCGATGTAAGTATGTCTGCTCCCATTCAACCCAGATGCAAAGCAAACTGTGTGATCAGACGACTGACCCCTTTGCTCTCCATAGAAATGCATCGAGTTGCAGTTGCCCGGCATGTAATTTGAGCTGACCGGTGTTCCTCGCATGTGCTGCGGCGAACTTGCGCCGCAATAGCACCCACCTAATGCTGCTATGAATACGGCAAGAACATGCACTCCGAAGGAGTGGTGGGTACCCTATCCTCGTCTGAACCAGAAGGAAGTGTCCGAGCTGATCAGTCACTTATACTGCTCTCAGGATAGTCCCCTCTAGGCTTTTCTTGCACGTGAGATGCTTTCGGTTCCCATCCCTCATCGAGGGAACCACGGTTGAGAAACCGCCATGGTCTGAACCATGAGCAGCAACGACGCCATCACGGTGCAGTGCCCTTGGTTCTTGGCATACTCTGGGGTCCCTCTTTGCTTCGTCTGCAACGGCTAGTTGCATCCTCGCTTGACCGTCCGGCTCTGTCGTCATTCTCGTCATTCGTCAAGTGGGGATAACACATGTCCTTCTGGACATGCAATGGCATGTGGTCACGAACCAGGAGAACCCGAAGCTGAAGTTGCTTTGCTTCGAGCAATCCTTTCGTGTTCTCTTGGTGAGATGGTGTCTTTTTCACCTACCATCGCACCTTGATTGTACGTTGCGGAGCTGCAAGAAAAGCGATTGAGCGAATCAGGGGGTTATGTGGGGACACCCCTCCGGGAGAAGAGTTGATCCGACGAGGGTGGAGCACAAACGCCAGGCACCAGATGGAACTCTCCATTCCCGAATCGTGCGAAAGTTGTACATATTCGAGGATTTTTTTAATTCCTTCTTTACCTCGGATACCAAGCTATCTTCGCGCAAAAGTCACGCAACTCCCGGTTGAAGGATTTATCGACCACCCCGATCACCCGCGGCCTAACCGGCGTGGGTCGGGACTCGGGACCTAGTTTGCAGCTTCGTTAACTAGATCGTTAGATAGTTAGCAAGAATCAGTATCATGGATTCATTATTCTCATTCGGATTGACCTTCTAGATAGGACAGCCTTTAGTTCTGCTGTCCTTGGACCTTGATATCAGACTTATCAGTACACGTATCCATTCTTGCACAGCCCCGGTTTTGGCTGTCATAGTACCCCGTAGCCTAGGTTTATGGTGCAACTAAGCAGTCATTAGTTAACTAGTTACTGATGAGTGTGTAGTTAATCTAACTCAAATGAGAGTACATCAGTAACTAGTTATAGTTAACCGGTTGGATGATATTGCATATTACTGATTTTCTGCCTAGCAATACAAGGCCGATAGTATCAAAGTCAGACCTGGGGGCTATCGTCGCCCGTACCGCATTGAGGCTTTGGGGGAGATAAGGCCCTTTCCAGCGGAGCTGCATCTTCTTAGATCGATTTTCGTCTCGTCTGAAATATCGCTCCACTACCAGATTTCCCTCCGTAAATTTATCGCGATGGGCATTTGACTTCATGCGCTCTTTCTCGGGCAATGAGCCATCTTTGGCGAGAGTATTAGTGTCCATCCCCATGGTTGAATTGCGGTGCGTAGGCAATACATGACAACCTATCCACGTTCTCCTCCTCTGTGATATCGTATGGCCAGTATCAATGGATCCGCAAGAAATCTGCTGGGTCAAGTCTGGAAGATTGATTCTCGAGATAAACCAGGTAGGCTTCCGAGGGAATCGCTCGGGTATTCAGAGCTCGCTTCCGCCCCGGCAGATCAGAAAGACCGCTCTAGTTGCCTGTTGTTAGTGGACATGGTCTAATTGATACCTTAAATAGGCATCGGCAGCTGACTGTCACACTCACTATCCTGCTGGTGGCTTCTTGTCCTTCAAGAGCGCCACAATTAGAGCTCCCTCCTGCATGGATACCGGCATTCGTGTGTCAATCGGGGGCGTGCCTTGGCATCGATGAGTGCCATAACAACTATACGGCGGCCATTTCTCGTCCTCAGGTACTCGTCCTCCTACCGCGCGCATGTCTAACTGGTGGCCTTCAGAACGATGCTCAGGGCAAGGCATGAGAATGCGTGCATCTTCATGTCCTCTCTGATGTCGTACGGCCCGTATTTATGGATCTGCAGGAAGTTTTCTCCGTGAAGGCTGGAAGACTGATTCTTGATGTACGCCAGGTAGGCTGCTGAAGGAGTCGCTGTGCTTATATATAGCTCGGGACCATCCTGTGAGATGAGGAAGACTGGTCTAGTTGCCCGTAGTTAGTGGCCATGGTGTAATTGATACCTTAAATGGGCATCCGAGGCAGACTGTGCAACTTACTCTCCGGCTGGTGGCTTCCTGTCTTTCAGGAGCGCCACAATTTGCGCGCCCTCCTGCATAGATACCTGCGGTTCGTGTGTCCAACGTGGGCGAGCCTTGGTTTCGATGAGTGCCATAACAATTATACGGCGGCCGTTTCTCGTCCTCAGGTACCCGTCTGTTTGGCTGTGAGATAGGCGCCACGAAACTTGGCCTTGAGTTCGAGTCGATGCCACATCCACTCAGCCCGTTCGTTTCTTGGGTGAGCCGCTGTGATCGCTGTCAGATGCTCCACAAGGGACAAGTTTACCGTCTCGTCGTCATCTCCCATTTGCTCAGCCAGTCCTTGAAGTACCTGGAGCTGATGGTGGCGGCTGCTTGTCATATGTGCGAGATCATCTCTGCCAGGATTCCAAGGTGAGATAGATCTCTGGTGGCGGACCGACTTGACGTAACGTAGTTTGCGTAGGGTGTAAATTAGGATAGCCGCTTGACTGCGTCCGTATAGGCAGCCCCTAGACCTAGAATATCAGGACTGCCTGGTCCATGTAACTTTTGATCACGGTGAGTACTCGCAAGGACAGGTATTGTTCTTGGCTTATTTCAGAGGCTGAATAAACGCGTCAGACCATTCGGGTGGATGAAGAGGAGGAAGAGAAAGAGAAAGAGCAGCCTGAGCAGGCAAACTAGCTGAGTTTTATCATATGTGTGACAGTGTGATGCCTCGGGCAACCAGGCATCAACGGAACAGAGTTTGTTGACCTGATAACTAGCGGATGGAAAAAGAACTAAGAAGTTGAGGCGAGGCAACTACGAGTGACATTGTCACATGATGGATTAGTTCCCCTTTAAATTCACCATACTCCGTACTGTGTACTGTAAGTCTAGTTACAGTCTGTACCTAGAGCGGTGTATGGACCGGTGCTAATTCAGGCATCCAGGAATTCAGGCAGTCAGGCATTCAGGCATGAACAGCCCCAAAAGGGATAGCCTACTCTGTAGTCTGTACACATCTTGAAGGGGTTTTCCCCGCAATTTGGCCGTTCGGACTTGCACTTTGTTTGTGCATCCATGCTCATCCAGTAAGACAGCAGTAACCAGTTCGATACGATCCATAGACGCGCTAGGGTGAACAGGGGATATAATTTGTTGGCAAAATCTCGAATTACTGGAGACTGCCGAACGTTGATGAAATCTGGAGCGCCAAGACAAGTATACTACAGTATGTGCTCCGGACAGAGAACCCAGGTCAAGCTACTGCACCTTCAGATTGCTTTTAGGCTGAGAGTACAGCCTGATCGAAACCGAATGAAGTCTCTTGTTTCCTTCGCACGGAGTATCTCCGAATCCAAGTCCGCGACGTGGCAGATTGCTCATCTTCCCCTCGAAATGCGCAATTGCAGCGGCAATGTCGTGATCCCCAAGCTCCACCCGCATAATTCAAACCACCCCAACGCTCTCAGGCACCTGCTTTCAGCCAGTTGAAGCGACCGGCAAGATCAGCCATGTATCTTGATTGAGCCACTCTAAACGCTTACTTACCAGTTCGGGCCTTCACCGACCGTTAAGCTATTGCTTGTCGCCCGCCGGTCAGCACATAGCAGGCTATATGATTGGAGACATTGATGATACGGATCCCGTGTAGCTTCCAGATGTAGCTTGAGTCCTGTTTATCTCCCTTTGGAACCTTCCCTGCTAGGATGCGTGGGGCCGATCGTGGCTATTATGCCATCGAACTGAACCGTGCCCGTGTTGAAGCAGGAGTTCCTTTAAAACCCTGCTGTCTCCTGTGATGCAGGGGTTGTTTTTTCGACCCGCTTACCTCTCGAGGAATTGTCCAGTCCTGGTAACATGTCATTGAAGAAGGATCCCGAGGACGCTTTGTCGCCTAGCAGCTCGGCGACTGGTTCATCAGAGCGGGACGAGAACTATGAATTCTATAAACAGCACCAAGGTATCGAATACACGCGGCAGGAAGCCAAAAAGGTTTTGCGCAAGATTGATATTCGTTTGATTCCATTGTTGTTCTTGATCTATATGCTCCAGGTGAGAATCTCATACTCCTCCCGAATTCTATCTGAAGTATTAACCCGCCCCAGTACCTGGACAAGAACAGCATCAACTTTGCCTCCGTCTATGGCCTGAAGCAGGACACACACCTGAAGGGACAGCAGTACTCGTGGCTTGGTGAGTATCTCTTAGGTTCCCCCAGTTCAGTGTATAAACCTCTAACATATCTAGGTTCTATCTTCTACTTCGGATACCTCGTTGCACAATGGCCTGCCGGATATGCAATGCAGAAACTGCCGGTGGGCAGATTCCTCTCCATCACTACTATAAGTAAGCGATGATCCTGTAACGGCAACCCAGGGCCAGACTAACTGTATCAGTTTGGGGTGGCCTATTGATGACAACGCCGGCATGCTACAACTTCACCGGAATCGCCATCAACCGCTTCCTCCTGGGAATGACCGAAGCAGTCGTCACACCTGGCTTCGTCCTGATGACAGGCATGTGGTATACCTCTGAAGAGCAGCCTCTGCGTCTCGAAGCTTGGTACTGCACCAACGGTATCGCAACAATGTTTGGAGGGTAAGCGACCTGCCCCAAGAACACCAGAAGAGAATAACCTAATGCAGGATAGCCTCATCGGATATGCCGTCGGACACATCACCACCGGACTCCCACGATGGATGTACGTCTTCCTGATATTTGGAGCCGTCTCCGCCTCAGTGGGAATCGCCGCGCTGATCTTCCTCCCGGATCTCCCGTCCACCGCCAAGTTCCTCACCGAGCGCGAGAGAGCCATTGCCGTCGAGCGTGTAGCGATTAACCGCCAAGGCGTGAAGACTCGCCAGTTCAAATGGTATCAGGTCCGCCAAGCGGCCGAAGATCCCAAGACGTGGCTTTTATTCGTCATGGCGATTGGCGCGCAAGTCCCGAATTCCGCTTTGACTAGTGTATGTGTTCCAAGATTCTCGCTCCTTGGGATATAGATAAAACTAACGTCACGGACTAAACAGTTCACTTCCATCATCGTCGGCACATTCGGTTTCGACACACTCGGCACCCAATATCTTCAAATCCCAGGCGGTGCCGTGCAGTTTGTGACGCTCATCGCCGGCGGCTGGATCGCAACAAAGTTCAACGGCAGGTTTCACTCACGATTCGCCTGCATGATTGTCGCATGTATAGTCTGCATCATCGGAGCCGGTCTGCTGGTCGGACTACCAAGCACGAACAAGTGGGGCCGACTTGTTGCACTCTGGTTGTGCTATTTCCAGGGCCTAGGCTTCAGCATGAGCTTGACGGTTGTTAGCTCTAATATTGCTGGATACACTAAGAAGCAGGTTACCGGTGCTCTGTTGTTCACCGGATACTGTGTGGGCAATATTATTGGGCCTCAGACTTTCAAAGAGGCCGAGGCGCCTGGATATCACAGTGCTTATATTGCGTGAGTTGCTATCCCTGGGGATGTTAACATTGAGATCGGGTTTACTGACTTTGGTAGCATGCTTGCTGGTTATGTTGTAAAACTGCTCGCCATTGTTGCCTTGTATGTTTACATGTACCTTGAGAACAAGCGTCGAGACAATATGGCGATTGATAGCCAGGAGGTTGAGGCTGAGGGTGTTGAGAACGGAATGCTGGTGAGAAATTGTTCCTTCTGGTATTGACACTTGGATGCTGACATTTTATTTCCTCAGGACAAAACGGAGGTTGATAATAAAGGGTTTAGATACGTGCTATAGATATTGATACTATCGAATTAAACAACAAATTCGACGCCGCACGTGTCGCAGTGGGATTATTGGGGGCGATTCGTAGGGATAACCTTGCCAGTTGGCGGACGGTTTGCCAGTTGACTGGAGGCTTACCAGTTGGCGGGAGCTTGGGAAGCTCACCGCGTTTAGAATTCGGCACCCACACCAGGATATTTGAGATCGTACGTGCTCACTAGGTAGCTTCTCCCTTCCCTCTTATGAAACAACTGCTCTCCATTAAACTTTTGGTATTGTGTGTTGATGTTTTCGAATCATCTTGTTTCTTGGAATCTCAAGGAGACAACTCCAAGAAAATGTGACACAGGCTAAATCTGTAGGTAACAGAGTCCAATTCAACCCGACGAGATGACGAAGCTGTCCCTGTCCTGTCACATCATGTATCCATCACAGAAAAGGTCAAACCAGGAAAGGTTCATGGGCCCCAGTTAAGAGCTTGATGATCATGTATCGAGTACTGCGATTGAACATCTGGCGAGTATTGCGCAGAGAAAACTTGTCGGCAACGGCTGGTGGGACATTCGTGAAACGTATGTACTTTACCACGTCGGTGGTGTCTTGGTTGTCTCTGATAGTCTTCCGTACGGCATTCTCCGTCACCCCGGTGGCTTGGACTGTGTCGTGGGGCAGCGCCGCGAAGCACTCGATGTCTGCTTGCTCGACGTCCGAGGTGCCAGAGTCAGCAGACATTGTTGGAAGTCTGGTCTTTCGGGCCGACGTAAGGTTTTCCGAAATGGAATTCTCGAGGACAGAAGGTGTGGACATCCCGGCGTCCTCAACGTCCGAAACTACGTATATGGGCGTCTGGGTATGCTAAAGACAACGATCGAAATGTGCGAGGGTCGAGTGAAGACCCAGGTCCTCACCCACAGCTATCAGACAAGACCTCAGAGGAGGTGGACTGTCGCAGCAGCGGCGGGTGAGAGAAGCGGGAGGAGGGAGAAAAGAGAAGCACATGGTAGAGAGTGATAAAAGTATTGACACATGGTTTGTAGAATCAGATGCTGGAAGCAGCAAATTAGAAGACCCCAGAGGTGTCAACTGAGTAAGGTCTCTGACGAACCGGGAAAGCTGTGTCCTATGTTGCGTAGCGTCCGTTGGAGGGCGGACCTGAGTTCAGCATTATCGATCGAGCTGATTGATATTGGATTCTGGCAGGAGGCCTTTGACGACCTGAGACTGTGCCATAGGACTTCAAATTAGTATCGATGTTGGGTCTGCTGGCAAGATAGGAGGATCAAAGTCAGTCCAGCTTACATTGGGGGTGGTCATGATGTTTAATCAGACGTAGTGGTGAGATAGGTATGATATCGAGATGGATGAGCCTTGTGGTGAGATGAAGGTGAGAGGGGAGGACGTAACTGGTGATGAGACATGGTAGTTGTAGGTAGAAAAGTAAAATTTCCGAGTGATGCAGACTATATACCCAGTTTAGACGTGTTTCGGACCAAGGTCATATGATATGCTTCAGGTTTGATGGAGGTACCTTAGAATGTTTGGTCCACCTCAACACAATTTGAGATGTCTGCTCCTTCGTCGACAGGTTTCGAATAAATGGCAAGACCGTTGCTTCACAGAATCGACATAAAACACGTCCCAGCAACGCATCTTGTTTGATTTTCCTTTTCATCTTCACCATCTTCCAATATCATATTCTGATCCACCACGGTTAACCAAAACCTTCATCTTTTTAACTTATCATAGCTTAGAACGCTATCACTAATCGTACCAAGCGTTCAACACTGCTACCGCGTTGCTGGCCACGATTCGATATACATCTCACCGTCTCATCACATGATTACACTCGTTGTGCAACTTGCACCTTGTCCACCCCGCCACGGTAAATTGCCAAGTACATGCCACGAGAGATATGATCACAGCGCTTCACGGGGAGGTCCGCTGTGTCTGAGACTTCGTGGGTTTGGATAGTTAGGTGGAGTCCCCGAAGTGTGGTCTTCAATGAAAGGCGGGATGGATCCAAAGCCATTGGCATCATGGAGATGTCTAATAGTTTCGTTGATTCTTGCACATTCTCCCGGGTGAGGCCTAGAAGCGATCGTTCGGTCACTTAGACGAATCACAACGACGGGAAGTTGATTCTGTTCTGATAAATGCCCCTTTTCGGGATCGTAATCTTCATTCGAAATGTCGAACACAAACATCTCACGAACAAGATAGTGTTGGATCGCTAAGAGTTTTGTATCGGGTATGGTAATTTCTTTCTGATCGTAAAGACTTTTTTCGTGGATAACTTGGATAGCAAGCTGCATGATGTCCTCCGGCGACTGCTTCCATGCTGGACTCTTGTTTGATACAATAGCGAGCACCCGAAGTGGATGTTTTCCTGCCATATTGAACTAAGTGTCTATATAAGTTTATTGTCGGGTACGTTGGGGAAACCTAACAAGTCGTAGATCACTTACTCAGGTAGGAGTCTCAGGCAGAGGCCGCGAAGTAGGTCACAGTGTCAGCTTTTTAACACAGTAGGTCCAAGTTACTCAGGCAGGTCATCATGTCATGTGAGCATGACCCAGCGAATCATGTTCCGTCTGAGCAGGCTGGGGTATTCAGGGCGCTCAGGTCAGGATCACGGACGGATCAGATCAGTGAGCAAAAAGCGGTAAGGTCTGAGCACTAAAATGGAAGGGGAGAGCCAAGAAGTGGCAGAGGAAATCCGCTAGTACATTGGTGCACCTAGCTATGGATTCATCAATGAATTTCCAGTTTGCTATCTGCATTCTCCGTACTTACACAGTACAATAACTAACTGAGGATGTGATGGCACCGAAGTCAACAACGTAGCCATCATTGAGGGTAAGACCTAGAGTAGAAAATTCTCGAGAGGTTACATGAAGAATAGGATGGAAGCTGACTTTTATTGGCTTAGACTGGAAAGTGACTCAGACTGGAGAAGGTGGAAATTAATCTTTGATTTCCAATTTTTTATTTTGTTAAACCTTTACAAAATCTCGAAGAAACCCCAGAAAGAGTAAAACCAGTCCATGAACGGGGTGACCATATCCGGCCTCCCGATTGCCGTGAAGCCGAAGCCCTTAGCCCGCCACGGCGAGACTGTATATTATTGAAAAGTATCGGAAATAATGACCACTAGACCACAAGAAAACCCAAGGTTCCTGTTTATGGCCTAGGGAGGCCTTATCCCAGTGTATCCCAGTCTGACAAAAAGTCGAAGAAACGAGAGTGAACGGATGCAGCTGGGAGGGTGTGGCTGCTATATCCAGTCTTCCGATTGTCCTGAGGCCGAAGCCCGCCACGGCAAGACACAATATAGTTCAGTGGGTCAAGACGAGTGGACGTTTGTTGAGCGGGCATAGTCTCTATATCAAATCTCCCGATTGTCCTGAAGCCGTGAGGCCCGCCACGGTGAGACTGGATATCCTTGAAAAGTCGAGTGAAAAGAGAGTAAGCGGACGTGCTGGGATGGGGGTTGTTGCGATATCCGCTCTTCCGATTTTCCTGAAGCCGAAGCCCGCTGCCATGAGACGCACACGGTTGGGTTTAGGTGGTTGGTTGCCAATTGGTAGGTTGAGCCATCAAGTCCATGTAAGCCAGATTGGGTATGCAGGCTAAGTGGTGTTTAATAGAGGAGCATATGGCAGTACGGAAAGAGTAGACTGACCAGTGAATGTAGGCACCTTGGATAAGTGGTGACGGTGAGTGGTCATGTACAGATGACGCATGATGTTATGAGACCCGATTGGATGATGGATAGGATCGACTCATAATGGAAGACATGATGCCAGATATGTGTTTGATGGAGGACTTGATGGAAGTTAGGTGGGGCATAGATGGATTGACAGATGAGACTGACCGATGATGGGTGGCTTGATGTAAGATGGAAGGTTGATGGAAACCTTGATGGAAGATGGATGGTTCATGGATGGCTCGATGGAGGATGCATGGTTGATGGAATGAAGATGAGATATATGGAAGATGGGGAGTTGAAGGAGGAAGAAAAAAAAGAGGAAGAGGTGAGGGACGGACATTATATGGGTTTATGGTTTCCTATTCAGGAAGGCACGTATACACCGAAGTAGGAAGCACCTACCCACCCAGCATTTGGAAGAGAAAATCTCTCAGAAAAAGGAGAGCAGGCCAGCGTGCAAGTAGGGCGTTTCTTCCTCGGGCAATGAACACTTATCTCTTAGCTAGCAACCGTCTTGTTCACTCTCTGCATCTTTACAGATCAGTTATCCTGCATCACTTCTGATTATTGCTTAAGGTGTGATTTGTGAGTGATTATATGTGACTACGAAAGCTGATGAGCTCGCGCTCAAGTTCTAATGATATTTAGAGGTTGAAGTGGCACACTAGTTATGTGCTTCGTTCACAAGGTTCGCCCTCAGACGATAGTGAAACCACGATGGATTCCGATGCTCACATGGACAGCTCACCAGACGAGGCGACAGACATGTCGATCAGGTCACAACCGAGGTGACTGACACTTCAACTGGGATATATACCTCCTTCCCCACCCCGCACTTCAGTGGCCAAATGGGGATCAAAAGGTTCATCGACAAGTTGCGACGCAAACTGACGTCGTCCTTTGCAGCAATGAAGGAAGGAAGGACATGACGGGAGGATCTGGCGGTGCTATCTATAAGCATAACGTACTGTTGTGATTCCCAGCTATCTCAGTTCCTTGACCTCATTTGGATCCGTGAATCCGGTCAATTCGCTGTGACTCTACGTAGACTACATTTGGAAATTGGAAACCCATATCTT
The DNA here is from genome assembly GCF_028826915.1 of Penicillium bovifimosum. Lineage (NCBI taxonomy): Eukaryota > Fungi > Ascomycota > Eurotiomycetes > Eurotiales > Aspergillaceae > Penicillium > Penicillium bovifimosum. The sequence continues at coordinate 572,905 of NW_026622717.1, read as the reverse complement.
TCTATGTCGGGACTTTCAGACTTACCTTAGGTACCTACAGTACAGACAACACGGCATCTTCTCCTCCAAGCTCCTGCGAGCGCTCCCGCGTTTCTATCGTTATTCGTTCCACCTTTCAGAGCATTGCTAAAACCCGGAAGTCTGATCGCGTTTCGATGTACTTTCGCGTAGACGAGCCAATGACAGCATTGTAAATTCTCCGCCATAGGAGCGGATAAGCGTGGGTCAGTGGGTACCGGTCCCGTCAGGTGGAGGCGCACCATTCCTTTTTGGGTTTTAACGTTTGGTGCCAAACATGAAGACCCAAATGTGTCTTCCCAGACGTCTCCTATTGGAATCACTAATTGATGGAGGCACTTTCACCGGCCCTTGTTACGGACTCATTTACAGTTTTGGAAAGAGACTGATGCACGATGATCTAGCTGCATACATAAAAGGGCAGAAGAATTCTGTTGAACTAGTACCTACCTAGCTGTTGAGCGGGTTGAGCCAACTGTCGAGTTCAAGCTTCGCAGCATTCCATTGTCTGTATAGCGGATTTCACGGAGCGCTTTTCTAGGTATTGATGTAATGGTCCCCATCTTTCCCATCGATATGGCAGTAAATGTCAGTCGATTCGTTCTTAGACGAATTTCTAGTCTGGCTTTCGGTCTGAGTTAGGCGCTACAATTCTTCAACTCACCAGTTGACTGAGCACACGTTCGACACGCCGCGGGCATGGGCTCTGCTGTCAGCCTGAGGGCGGTCGCAAGGTTGGCCAGTCGGTGGTGCGGGCCACAAGCAAGTCGTTCCCCTGTTTCTGACCCTCTACATTTTCTGATACATTAAACATACTGGGGAACCTACGCAGGTGTATACCTAGGAACCTCCAAACGGAGAAAAATATTAATAGATACTATTCCAGATGGCACTGACCGGAGAAGGTGGAAGTTAATTTCTTATTTTTCATTTTTTATTTTGTTAAATAGGTTCCTACAAAATCTCGAAACCCCAGAAAAAGGTCACTCCAACCAGGCCAACAAGAACCAAGACCCAGGCCAAGATGCTCCAAAATAGCACGATTGACGATTCAAGTCTTACTTCATTTTGCTCTTCACCGAAGAGAGCGCAGCCGCCAACTTATGCCGGGATTTCTCCCAGAGCCTTTTGATCCCCGTCCGGCGAGTGCGAGCAAACACAGGAGTCGGAAACGAGGTATACACCTCGGGCGGAGCATCACGCACACACGTCGTGATGGGGCGACGTCTCCGAGCCGATCCAACAGATGAGCCTGTAGATTGGTGACGTTTCAAGGGGGAGGGCTTAGCCTTCCATGTCGATTTTCGTGGAAGGGATTCCAAGCCTCCGGAGACCTCAGGCTTGGACTCCATCCATTCATGCACTGAGGGGATACAACTTGATTCAACGAAACCGTTTCCAACGGCGAACCTAGTAGCCCCATAGATGTCTATGCTGCCAGTATCGATGCAAGCATCTGTCGTATCCCTCTGGTCGTTCAACCACCTTCCATGAGGTGAATAGAACTTGTGAACCCGTCCTTGTGACTCCCTGGCCAGCGCAGATCCTCGTAGATCTATAAGGTTGTCATCAGGGCCGTGGAGACGAACAATGACGGGGTCAATGTGATGCATAGCTTGGTTGAGGACTGCTTGCCTCCTCAACTTGTCACTTCCCTGCAGGTCCTTTGGCTTCGATAGAATGATCGCCAGTGACTCCGACGGGGTGGTAGAGTAATGCGTGTAGCTACGCAGTCCCATCCAATTGAAGTGATGGATGTCCCTGTCAAAATCAATCCATAGCTGCCGGTCCGCGAAAATAGAGGTGAGGTTGGTCTGCGCAAGTGCTGCAGCGGCTGCTTCCTCTGTATCGGACGGGCATTGGCTAGTGGACTCCCCATTAGGGAGAAGAGGCTCCTCAATGCTGGATGTAGGGCTAGTAACATCACTCGAGCCTGACCAATCATCTTCAGTAGCGCTGGTGGTGCCAGAGTCCATAGCTTGGACCTCACTGCTCGAACGGCCATTAATAGGTTCCCCTTCCTCCTCAATTGTCGACAGCAACTCGTGAAATCCGAATCGTGTCATAAACCCAGGGGGTTGGGCTGGCTCGAGGTCATCAAAGTGTGAATCTCTCTCTGCCCATGGTATAGGCCCACATGGCCGGTCAGGTGGACTCGGCATGTTGCGCGGAATGGCGGTGGCTTGATTAGCAGCGGCCAGAGCCTCTTCAACATCCTCGGCCCAGTCAAAGGCTTCCGGGCGGAGCAAATCCTTAGTATGGGCCTCCTCAAATGGAACCTGTTCATGTGAGTGTTCATGTCGTTCAGTCATCGGAGTTTGAGAGCGTACCTTGCCGTTGAAAGTCATGTTGATAGTCGTGAATGATACTCGTGAATGATATTGCAAATTGATATCCTGAGTATGTAGACTTTGCTTTGTTTTTAAATTCAAAACAAGCACTTTGAAGCAATGATAGTTGAAGAAGCAATGATAGTTGAAGCAATGATACTTGTTTATCGTGGATACCAATAGTTATGTGCAGCTTAAAAGCTAGAGGGGAGGTAAACAAGATGGTTGCTAGTCAGGTTGCTAGTCAAGTCACCGTGGCACCTTCCCTGTGTTCGAGTACAGGGAGGTCGTTAGCTTGCTCTTTCCTTTGTAGTGGCCTATACTGAACTATGTTCAGACAGAACGAGGACGGATCCTGTGACTGTTGGGTTTCATAAACGTCGCGAATCGCCATCTCTTATATGCATGTAGCCCTGGAGGGCAGTGGCTGCTTATAGAGGTATGAGTCGATTCTGCGAGCAAAGGCAAAGGTAAACAATGGCATTTTATTCTCTTTGTTCGAGACAACGAGACTCGCTCTATGCCATGTTAGCGCTTTTGAAGTCTTTGTTCGGCGGCCAATGACTATTATCCCATTTGTTGTCTCCGTACGGTCCCCGTGAAACAAGCGCCCAATCTCAAACTGAAACCCTTGAGCCAGTTCCAAGCAGAGGCAATAATAGCAGGAGTTTAGAAACAATTCTCCATGTTGTGCATTTCCCATAACGTCTGATCTATATCGAAGATGCGGAATCGGCCTTCTCTCCGGCCCGACCCCGGAGCCGCAGTATGTGCTTATGTAACCGAAATGACGCCAGAAATCCCCCGCACTAGCTCATAGTTGTCCTATTTCTGCTGCTTTTTTATGCTTAACTCCCCTGAAAATAGATCTTCCAGTCCATGAACACTCTACGGGCTTCAATTCGATCGATTGGACACTTCCGCCGGCTCTCACACCCATCTACAGCTCCACTCTCTCCCTTCACTTCAACCCTTCACCCAACTGTCATCCGACGCACGATGGCTTCCGCAATGGCAAAGCGCCTCGAGGGCAAGACAATCGTCGTGACTGGTGCTTCGTCCGGTATCGGCAAGAGCACTGCCAAGGAGTTTGCGCGCACTTCGCCCAAGAACCTGAAGCTGATCATTACTGCGCGCCGTCTCGAGACATTGAAGGAGGTCGCAGCGGAGATTAAGCAGGAGGTTGGCGATGGTGTCCAGGTTCTACCTGTCAAGCTGGACGTTAGCAACCCGGAGGATGTGAAGAACTTCGTCCCCTCCCTGCCGGAGGAATTCAAGGAGATCGATGTCCTGGTTAACAACGCGTGAGTCGCGCGCATCATTGATAGACACACATCCACGAACTTTACTGATGTGTCCCATGCAGTGGTTTGGTCAAGGGTATGGCTCAGGCACCTGAAATTGCGGCTGAGGATCTCAAGATCATGTTCGATACCAACGTCACTGGTCTCATCAACATGACACAAGCCATTCTGCCTATCTTCAAGAAGCGCTCTGAGGGTGGCCGTGGCGATATCATTAACATTGGTAGCATTGCTGGCCGCGAGCCTTACTCTGGTGGCAGCATCTACTGTGCTACCAAGGCCGCTGTTCGGTCCTTCACGGATGCGCTAAGGAAGGAGCTTGTCGCATCACGCATTCGCATTATTGAAATCGATCCTGGTCAAGTTGAAACAGTATGTGCTTATTCGGTCTATCTCGTGTATAGAGCTAATAATGAATGCAGGAGTTTTCCGTTGTGCGATTCTACGGAGACAAGGCTAAGGCCGATGCCGTCTACAAGTAAGTGATGCCAAGAAAGCTTGAATGCATAAGTATTAACCGTCAGTAGGGGTGTTGAGCCTTTGACCGGTGACGACATCGCCGAGGTTATTGTCTTTGCGGCCGGTCGTCGCGAGAATGTCGTTATCGCCGACACTCTGGTCTTCCCCAGCCACCAGGTAAGCTTATATCCCGGTTGAACATGTTGCGTAAAGATTCTGATCATTCAATAGGCTTCTGCCGGTGTCATGCACCGCAAGTCTTAAGCTACGTGTCATCCCAGATATAGATTTAGAGGTTTTCAGATAACCGATTGTACATGTTACCGAGGTAGCGCGCCGTGCGGTGTAAATATGAACTACATACCGACCGCCAACAATAAATGGGATAAATTAATTGTAAATTTCCATAGCTTGGGACAAATAAACAGTATCTCGCTTCGTATATGCATAGTATACATGACCAAATGAGTAACTATCACAGAGTCTGTGAAAAGCCGCAATTGACGACATCCATAGGTACAAGCTCGTCTCAAAGACCAAACACTTAGAGAGCAGCCAGAGCAATGGCAGCAGCAACACCACCAGCAGCCCAGCGGGCGTTACCAGTAATCATAGGCATAGCAGCGTTACCAGTCTCAGTCGTGCTGGTAGCAGCAGCGCTGTTGGTCTCGGTACCAGTAGCAGTGGTACCGGAAGTCGAAGCAGTGGTAGCCAAGGTACCAGTAGAGGCAGCGGTAGTAGCAGAAACCGAGGCACCGGTGGTAGCCGCTGCGGCAGCACCAGTCTGGGTTCCGGTGATGGTCACGGGCATGAGTACGCGACCGGGGAACTCAGTCAACGGCACCGACGTACTGAAGGAAGTAGTAAGACCTTCCTCGTCCATGGAGGCTTCGCAGACGGCCATGGTGGAGTCGTAGCTGCACTTCTCCTCGACGGTCCTGCGAAGGGTAAAGATCAACGTCGGTGTCCAGTGTGGGGCATATAAGTCATAAGTGATCTTCGCTGGATATGGTTTCCTTACCTGCGGCCGAATGCATATGCGATCGTGGCGGTTGAGACGCCCTGGATGGCGGTGACGCCAAATTTGGGGATGCCGCAGTCATTGGAGTCGGTGCCAGCGGGGCACCCCAGAAGGTAGGTGGTCATGGAACCGCTCTGCATTGGAATCTATTAGTGGGACTGGGCTTAATTGGTACAGATGGAGTTGTACATACCGAGCCGAGGACTTTGGCATGGATATCCTGGCTGTCAAATCCGGGCAGGAAGAGAGTGACGGTCTGGGCAGCGGTGGCAGCGGTAGCACCGGCCAGGAGAAGAGATTGGACACGCATATTGTATGGAGGTTAAGTATTTAACGAAAGTGTAGTCAAACGAGCGACAAAGTTGGCTGGAGGTATATGAACAGAAAGTGAGGTTGAGGAAAAGAGCGGAGAGAAACAAAAACATCCATGGGCTCCCCCATATTTAAGAATTCCTTCAGGGTCTAAACTAATCCCTGTCACCTGGTCAGCCTGGATAGAATCCAAGCCAGGCCATATTAGATAGCCTTACCGCTTTCCCACAGAGATTTCTCATTGGTTTACGAATATATATAGACGCGCTAAGATTTAAGGCTAACCTGTCTAAGCACTAGCCAAGCGCTAGTGTCGGCGAAAGTTCGCTCGACTATACCTAAAAGGGTAGCTGACTCCCTGTTAGTGGCGGCCGCTACCTGAAGACCCGGACGGCTCCAAAGGCCCCCTGGCCAGTGGCCTCCCCAGAAGAAGAATTTATCAATCTCCGCAAACCCCGAACCCCTTGTGGAAGCGAATCAAAAGAAGTTGGCAGATATAACCGAGTTTATCTCTCTGTGAGCTCGGTGATTGGACGATCATCTAATGGTTCGCGAACTCCCGCGGTCCCCACAGAAAGGTACGAAAAAAGAATGAAATGGTCCGCTTTTCTTTGTGAATACAGTTCAATGCACATGCAAAATTGTGCGGGGATATTCTGCTCTTAGGCAGCGCACAACTTCACTACCTCGGGTGGCAATGCGAGTGTCAGCACTACTTTCATTTGGAAGAATCCCTCCAATTTCGGCAAGGGCTCAAATCCCTTGGCGTGCTGGCCGGATCTTTCGGGGCTTTAGCCCCGTTCAGGGTTCAGGGGCGATTGCTTCTGCAAAGTCTGAACAACCTGGAACGGGCCATTTGCCACTGAGTAGTGGCGTTCCTCGTGAGAACACCATCATATCATACCAGCAGAATCATGGTCAAAACCATCGCACAAGGTAATGTCACACAGCAGCGCGGCTAAAATACAAACCTAGAAGTGAATAACACAGGGCTCATGCTGGACGACGTACGCTAGGTAATTCCTGACTGTTATATACTTGCTTTTTGGGCCCGAAGCCGAGCAGCCGCAGCTTGCCATTTCTCTTACGCCGAGTCAAGGGAACCTCGGAAGTCTATCTTTATTTATAAGATAGAGTTGCAATCATATTCATAGGCGACGAACCTCCTTATGGTAGGTTTTTCAGACTACTTAAGCTTTTCCACAAAGCATCCTCATTCATGGGCCAGGCGCCCACTTACACGCAATGCAGTTGATATACCCACCAAATAGCCATCCGGTGTCTTAGGTGGGACCCTTCGCTATAGCCAAGCAAGTTTGGTACTGTCCGGCAGTTCCAAGGTTCTGGTCTGCTGGGCTCTTGCATCAATACTTCCCACCTCAAAATGGCTGTGATTGGTAATAGCATGCTGCGCTCGAACCGTGGGTCCAAAACTCCGTAAAAAGCTTGAACATAGATCGTATGAAGATTTACTGGTTAGGATCATCGATGCCGTGACAATTAACCTAATCGATAACTCAATTCTGGCGTCGCTTCTATGGAGGCTCAAATGTTTGTCGGAGATCGGATTTTCCCTATGCAACCTTGTACCCATCCTTGCGCCCATTCTTGTAGATACTTGTGAGAGCTCCGATCAGGCAGTGACCCGATATGATCCATGTAGAGGCCCCCCTGTCAACACTGGAGATCATAACGCTTCCCACATGATTCAGGACTTACCCGGACAGTAGGGTTCCCGAGTCAAGACAGCCTCATAATAGCCTCGTGGCATCCTATTGCAATTGTTGCAGACAAATTGCATTCTTGCATCCTTGCATGTTTGCATCTTCTTGCATTTCCTTCAAGCTGATAACAATATTATCTCGGAATGCAATTCATCTTGGGAAGTCCGAAGGTTACCGGCAGCCTCCTTTTGACAAGGGTCAAAAGTCCATGCAAACACAGCCCTGTAAAATGAGCCCGTGGACCTTGAGCCACCATGTTCAATACGGTTTGCATAATGACGTTCATCAAAACATGCAAATTAGCAGTGCCTGCTATGTACTGCATCAGCTACGTCCCTGGGGTGATTGGTCAGAATTGATAGCCAAGCTTCAAAGGGGGCAATGCTAAGCGATTAGCTAGTGCTCCACTGTAGTAAGGCTATCTCATATACCTTGGCACTAACTGTTCGAGAGTAGGGTAGTAATGTGGCTGAAGCCGCAGCGGATCGGTGCTTGTTCAAAGCCCATTCCTCCTATCTCAAGGCAGCCACGTGCCCAAGCCCACGGGGCCATCGACATCGAGTCTAGCTATTTGTGATGAATGCAGACAGCGCAACATCCTATTGCGGTCAAATCATGCTTGAATAACTCTCGGCAAGGCATACTTCGACCTTGGCGTGGTCTTCAAAGAATGGGCTCCGCCGGGTCGGACATCTATAAAGGCGCGACATGGCAACCACGTCCGTAGTGCTATTACGCCGCGGTGTTCGAACGGCTCAGAGACTCAAAACACGAAGATTAAACACGAATATCATCAATAGAGTCATACTGGAAGTCATCGCCAACTGATATTCTCGAGACTTCTACTCGACACCATGGCGGGCCAAATCGACACCAAGAACAAGTTGTATAAACTCGCCGCCGCACCTTTCATCCTTGAACGCGACGGCGACTACGATGCAGCAATCCAAGTTTATAAGAATGCCATTACCATTCTGGATGAGGCAACGAACACGTTCAAGAAAGGGAACTCCCCCAAGATATACAGGAAAATGTTTGAGCGACAGGTGCAAATCCACCGAGAACGTCTGGCCTACCTCGAGGATCTAAAGCGCAAAGGCAGATTTGACGGTATAATCTTGCCGCCAACAATCCTAGACGCTATGGAAGAAGTGGAGGAGGAGGAGGACGGGAAGAACAGGTCATTGACACAGGTGCGTATCTCCCCAACACCCATAACGTACACCCCCAGATCACCGACAACTCACAACTGCTAGATCCGCAAGGGACTGCATACCTTCGGAAAAGCCAATCCCACGGACGCCAGCGCAGCACCTGTCCACCTCCAACCATTCCTCACAACCGACCCGTCCCAACGTCCCTTCTTCTCACTCACACTCTCCCCCTCGTTACCCACAGTCACATATCGAATCACCCATTCCTCAGAACTCGTCAACTTAGGCATGCGCTCACATTGGTACTTCGTCAAAGACGAAACAAACACACACGTTCTATACGCCCTCCAATTCGTCTGGAACAACGATGCCCCCATCGTCGACACCGTCCTCCGCCGCGCAGGCGAATTTCTCCCTCAAGTCGGAGCGACGAGCGTTCGACTGCAGAAGATGAAAGGCGGCAGCTTCCGGCTGATAACCAGGACTGTTCCCGATATGGGCGCGATAACAGAGATTCCGGACGGAGAGATGAAGCGGAGGGACTGGTCGCCGCGGCGATTTGAGTACGGAGGACGCAACTTTGTTTGGAAAGATGCTGCGGCAGAGGGGAAGAAGGATGGTGGTATGTTTGGGAAATTCGGGTTTGCTTGGGAGGCTTTGTATGAGACGAAGCGGGTGTGGGCTAAGGGCGGGAGTCGGACGGGCAAGATGGAAGATGAGACTGTTGGGCCGAGGCTCTGTTGGGGTGAGAAGAAAGGTGGGAATGGGGCTGATCATAGTATTCATATGGTTGGTGGGTTGGATATGTATTTCAGGGAGCATTTGCTTGCTGTGCAGTTGTCGAGGCTGGCTCGTGTTAGCTATCCTCCACAGAAGGATACTTCGGGCGTTGAAGCGGCGTCTGCTGGGCTGGGGTTGTTGTCGATTGCTGCAACATTGTCTTGAAGACTAAGTGAGCTTGTGGTTATCTGTTTGCCTGTTGATTTGTCGTTACCCATGATGCGAGCTTTAGTCTTTAACCGTGATCCCCCAACTGAGCATCACTTCTAACCGTTTGAGAACATTGCGTATAACTTCCAGGTCGTCTAAGATCCAACCGGTAGAGGTAACTGGCAGAGCCTTTCTCCCTGCATCATCCGATTCCATAAAAGGATGCAATGGCCGCGCCAGCAATGGCCGCGCCATATCAGATATTCTGAAAAGACCCGTCAGAAGAGCGAGCCTGAATATCGTTCCTTTGTACGCATGCACAGGTCTCAGTCCGCATTCTGTGTCTCAAATGAAGATATAGACCAGTGAACTCATCGGGCTTGGTGGGTCTTGGCGGGCTTGAGGAATGGCATAGTCCGGAGACCTTGAGGTCTGCAGGGACATTGTTGTGTGATTGGTCGGTAGTCAGATCCCCGAGATCGGCTTTACCGGCGGGTTTCTTGATGTCTTGGATTGTTGGGTAGGCATTGGCTGGGTAGAGCTTCGCCTAGGTTGAGCGGTGGAAGCATGTCGTATGCTTAATTCTCCGACAGTGGACACGTTGTTTGACACGACGCTTGTTTGCGGAGGTAATTTCTGACTCATGGCCCATTGCATCCGGCATACAAGCGATTGGCGATGTGTCAGGTACCACGTCGTGTCATGCGCAGCTTGATTACTCTGCGACAAGCAATACTTGGCTGTGATGAATTTGTTGATCTGCCAGGGCCGCTGCGATTCGGATACGAACTTGTTGACTCTGAGTCTGTTGTTATCGGAGATGGACGCAAGATGCACAATCATCTGGAAGTTTGACCGTTGGCAGTGCAGGCATGTCGTCGATCCCCCTCCACACTATGCAGGTGTAGGGTTTCACTGACTCTTAACCATATTGTGATATGTCCCACGTTGGTGTGACCTGTAACGGATATCGGCCATGACTGTTGGACAATGGCCTGCCAATAAGCTTTTCTGTCACATCATCTCATGCGGCTCATTCACGATCTCTTGCCATCATCTCAGCGTAGCTTCTTCCATGCGCTGCTTCGACATATGAGAGTCCTCGAGACACATTCACTCGTACTACTTTACCTGATACCACTCAACGCGGGAAAACTAGATTCATGATCAATCACAGACCGCGCAAACATTTGACGCCGTCTGACGAGTCATATCTGGATACGCCGATATCGCAACCCAAACGGATATAGTCTTAGTGGTCATCGAGTTGCAGCTACTAGGCATAATCTATGCTGGTCTCAGAATGAAATTCGAATGTCGACCAGATGAAGTAACATCGGAGGATGATTGTCGGGGATTCACTCTTTTTATCGTGAGGCAACGTCGGTTGTAGTGGAAGGAATTGAGTTCCGGTCGTCCATGGGAAGGAGCACGCGGAAGGAACAAAGTCGTGGCTAGATCGAGATAGGCATCGCGCCCGGGGAATAACCGTGGAAGGAGTATCAAAATAACATAGATGCACGAATTTACCTCTGCACTTCCGCTTGGCAAAGGGTCAAAGAATGAAGCAGCCGATCCTTACCTGGCTCGAGAGGATCCCCGCTCCAATGTGACTCTGCACACCTCTCGGATCAAATGATGGCGCGGGGTTGGAGCCTGATTCAAACTTTAGGCCTTGATTTTAAGGGTCTACGCGTATTCAGAACCTTGAAGGAAGCAAAGTTATAAGGCAGGGAATCGGAGATCAAAACTTCCGATATGCAGCCCTCGCATCTGTCAGAAACGGCGCCACCATGATCTGGTGAGGCGATCAGTAAGAAAAACGAAGTTGATTGGCATGAAATGTTCCAATGCATTGTATCCGCTGGGGTCGAAAGGATGAAAAATTGACCAAATCAAGGATTTTTTCGATGCGTCCAATCATCAAAAATGACACAGGTGAATTTTCTGCGGCGGGATGATGCAATCAATGCAAGGTGGGCGTCTACTGCAAGCCATCTAGGCCTAAAAGAAAGCCAAGGTCGATTTGCTGTTCGAACAAACTTCCAGACTGTCAGTTTTGGATTCTTTCGGTGCCCAACACCTTGGCCGGTCTTTGCTGGATTGCTTTATGTGCATTATTTCTGAACCCGAGGCGCTAGGGAAGAATGTACGGACTACGGAGTATGCGTTACGGCCCTAAGGACGCCTCGAGAGGAGCCATCTCCACCGCGGCAGATCCACTTTGGAGGAGCTGGACCTCCAGAGTCTGGAGGTTGTATCAGTTCAGAGTCAAGCTGCGATCCGAAAGTATGCGTTATTTGTTGCGATACTAGTATGCAATCTAAATCGAGATCAAGGGGAGAAAGCAATCTCCGTACATTGTTGTGAATGGCACGTTCCTCAACGGGGCGTGGTTTAGGCCAATCAATTCCCTAGATGAGATGCCATTTAGTAGCGTACCAAAGCAACGACCTTGTTAGCACCAAATTGGAATCTAGAATCTCAGTTGGGTAGAGACACCGTCATAACCGAGGATAGAGATTGGGCTGCAATAGAGATCAAACGATACTTCGACAGACAAACAGTAGAATCAAGATAACCTCATAAACACTGCGTATACAGTATGAAGATAAAGATCATAAAATAATAAAAACCAAATCTAACACATTTGAATGGCGCGCATCTCTCCTTTTTATTGCCCAATCACCATATTCCTCCCCACCATCTCCTGAATTTCCCTTCACCCCCTTCTTTCCCTTCTTTCTTTTGCAAGGGAAGAGAAATCAGGCATATTTTTCATAACGAATATTTGCAAATTACCATCCTTGAAGTGATCGAGACAAAAAGGAAGGAAAAGAACAAAAAGAAGTGGAAGCTCAAAAGTTCCCCATTTATTTTCTTCCCGCCTCCAACCTCCGAACCTCTCCCTCTCTTCCCCCCTAATTCCTCCCACCCTTTGTTTAAAGCTTCTAGGATTTTTACTCTTCTGGAAATCCTTTTTCTCCTATCAACTTAGTCTTTCTCGTCTCAATTCTTGCCTCAACCTGTGATAGATTCATAATGGCCTCAAAGGTAAGCAATGCCGACCCCTGCTATCCGATCTGAACTCTCCCTCTCACATCAGATGATTGTGTTTATTTTGGAGCTCTGCACGTTCAATAGCTAACCTGTGCTGCTTTCTGGCCAACAGTTCCTAAGAGAATACAAGCTCGTCGTGGTCGGCGGTGGTGGTGTCGGCAAGTCCTGCTTGACCATTCAGCTGATCCAGAGTCATTTCGTGGATGAGTATGATCCCACAATTGAAGGTAAGCTTGCATGACTCGAATACCTCGCGCAGATTTGGTCGCGATTCCGGGGACTCGGCCAGACGAAAGAACATGGCTAACTGCGGACTCTTCTTCCGCCTACAGATTCCTACCGCAAGCAGTGTGTGATCGATGATGAGGTCGCTTTGTTGGACGTCCTGGATACAGCAGGTCAGGAGGAATACTCGGCAATGCGCGAACAATACATGCGGACCGGCGAGGGCTTCCTGCTCATCTACTCTATCACATCGCGCCAATCTTTCGAAGAAATCATGACCTTCCAACAGCAAATCCTGCGCGTCAAGGACAAGGATTACTTCCCCATCATTGTCGTGGCCAACAAGTGCGATTTGGAGAAGGAGCGTGTGGTCTCCGAGCAGGGTATGTCCCAATCTTTATTGTCACCCTCCCCCTTTCAGTATTCTCGAGGAGCTCATATCCGCAACTGCGCTGGAACTCCCTGGCTAACCATTTTTATCGCGATACAACAGAGGGTGAAGCGCTCGCCCGTCAGTTCGGTTGCAAGTTCATTGAAACCTCCGCCAAGTCCCGTATCAACGTCGAGAACGCCTTCTACGACCTCGTGCGCGAGATCCGCCGCTACAACAAGGAGATGTCCTCTTACCCCTCTGGTTCCGGCGCGTTCGGTGCCCGCGCACCAGAAGGGAAGATGGACATGAGCGAGCCTGGCGAGAGCGCTGGCTGCTGCTCCAAGTGCGTCGTCATGTAAAAACACCAAATGATCCGAATCGCTGCGCCCTCGAGTTACGAGACATACCCTCCCTTCCGAAATCCGAAATACGCAGCGCATTGGGGACTTCACATGTCTGAGCGTTTATCCCGACCCGCTGAAAGATGAAAATCTCGTCTGCCATTTCTAATGGCCTTAATCATACAACAAAAAAATCCGCCACACACGAGGGAACTTGGAGACTGCAATTCGAAGATTGCGACCCGACAGAGCAGAAAACCAAATCCAGTAAAAAAATAACAAACCAAAGAAGTGGCCTCGTCGTTTGTGTTACGGCTGTGGGTTCTTCGGGCTTGCATTCGCTTTGATGACTGCCGAACTTGACGCCAACCTCGTCTCACGAACCATTTTGATTCCCCTTTTGTTGTCTGCGTCTTTGTTCCTTTTTGTTTCTCACTGTTTTTGACTTTGCGAAAGATCCCTGGTGTTTTGTTATCTACCGCGTTCTCTATTACTTTTCCTTGTCGGTCCATACGAGACGACACGGCTGTCAATATATGTTCTTTCACGGCAAGGTGGATTCCTTGCCTTCCGTTACATGGCCCTATCATCCTAGGTTCTGCTTTTTTTTTCGAGTATGGTTCTGTTTGGTAGTATGTTGGTTCTACCCATGTCCATTTATGTCAGGTGGTGCAATAACAATACATTCGACTTGATCTACGGTCATTGGTTGGTATGTCAATGAGAGTAATGGCTTCTATCTTCTACAACAAAGACTAGGTAGCCATGGATGCGCGTCGCCTTGACTGAATCAACATGACATATTGATATGCTCTATGTCCGGCACATACTGGGAACTTCCCAATCCAAACTATGTACAGCGCAAAACCATCAAAACTACTGGCTATAGACATGCTCCGTGTCAGACGGAGGATCCAACTCCTCCTCCTTGGTAACCAGCTTACCCTGAACATTCTCCTCGACTTCACTAACCAACGACTCCATCAAAGCCTTATCAACACCCACCAAGGTAACAGTATTCCGCTTCTTACCCCAGCGCGGGTAGCTGCCAACCTTGATACCGCGAGGCTCCACCCTAGCCGCCAACTCAGTCAAATACGGCGCAACAGCACTCTCCGGCAGCGGCGTGCTGAACATCATCCGGAACGTCCCCTTACCCTCCGGGTCCGCCAGACGGGGGATCAGAGATGGCTTGAGGTTCGAGAGCAGACGTTCGAAGAGCCGCGGCACGCCGGGCAGGATATGCACGTTGCCGTTCACCACTGCGATTGGCACCCACAGGTCGTCGGCGACGAAGACGGCCTGCGACTCGGCGGGGACGTTCGGGTCATAGGGGAGCTCGACCATGCGCAGTTTGGCCGTTAGGCCAGGGGAGGGTGTGTTCCAGTCGAAGTTTGGTTGCATGGGGTGGGGCTTGGAGAGGCGCTTCATGCGCTCGAAGGCGGGTTCGTGCAGTTGTAGCTTTAGGTTGAAGGCTTTGGCGATGGAGGAGTAGGTTATATCGTCGTGTCTGTGGAGATGTGTGTTAGTTTGCTATTCTGGTATGGGGTGTTGTGCTCATTGCGCATTGCGCATTGTTGAATGTGGTCCGGCCACGAGGAAACAAGGGACGGCATGGGGATGGGGTGGACGTACGTGGGCCCAATGCCACCGCTGGTGACGACAAAGTCATAGCGAGCGCTCATGCGTCGCACGGCTTCAATAATATCTTCCTCGTCATCTGGGATGACCTCGACTCTTTTCAGCTGGATGCCGAGCGAGAAGCAGAACTTGGCGAGGTACGGCGAATTGGTATCGATGGTCTATGATTTGAAATAATGTCAGAAACCCTGGTCTGTTAAGTCAGGGAGTGTGCGGATATGTCAATTCACCTTTCCACCGAGAACCTCATCTCCGATGATCAAGCATGCTGCTGTGTGGATGGGCTTCACAGCTGATGTCATAGCGAAGGGACCAGTGCGGGGGGCCAGAGATGGTGTTGAGTAGGCAGGAACAGTGGCACGAGAAGGAGTAAATGGCCGTGGTAAGTGGCGGGTCAATAGATTCAATCGGCTGAGCATGAAGAGGGAGGTGTAGCTGTGTAGGAGGGTTAGTCGTAGATTGTTCAAGCGGAGGAGGTCAAGTGGGGGAAAGGGAAACTCCGCCCGCAATTGCATCGTCGCGTCCTCACTCCTACAAAATTCTTCATCTTTGTTAGGGATAGAGGTTCAATATCCTTTATTCAACAAACACAGCAGCAAACCAAGACACTCGTTTATATTGATCCTTCACGTTACGGTCAACACGCAAAATGGTAAGTCGTCTGCCTGAAGTTGGCAGCGTAGGCTTGCGACTTTCCTCGTCAAATGCTGATTACTGGATAGTCTGACTCACGACTTTATTCATTCTCTCCAGAGACAAAGGAGAAGCTGCGCAAATTCCGTTTAGGCACATCGAGAGCCAAGGATGCGCAGGCTGTCATCTGTACGGGCCCCTAGATCTGCGCTTTTGCTTCTCACGTATCCGACGAGTTCGAGACAAGACTGTCTATACATATGCTGCTGGCACATACTGTGGCCATGTGTCACTCGAGCCATACCAGCACCCTTACCTCAATATTGAGCTGACAATCGGGACAGATATCATTGATGCAAAGACCCAAGAGATCCGGCCACAGGACGACACAGTCTACACCAAGATGGAAGATCTAGCCGATGATCTTCCCGAATCCTCACCCCGCTTCATCCTTCTCAGCTACCCATTGACTACGGTAAGTTGGCTTTCAATGATGAGGCTGGACCCATCCTTCGTCCCGTATACTAACAAGGTTATCTCCTCACAGAAAGACGGACGCCCCTCAGTCCCTTACGTTCTCCTCTACTGGCTACCAGAGAACTGCAACCCGATGCAGCGCATGTCGTATGCTAACGCAGTGGAGCTGATGCGCAGCAGCGCACAAGTCAACCGTGTGATCGAGGTGGAGTCCGACGACGATATCGTCAAGATCCAGTCCAAGCTGACCGGCACGGACTAAGCCGGCTGGGTTAATGGATGCATCACTTCACCGGGAGGTTTTTCGAGGGATCAATGGGTCACTGGAATGAGTATATACCCAATGCGGGGGGTTTGTGTAGAGGGCGTTCTTTTAATGCAAATTGGCTGGCTCCTATTGGCTTCTAAATGCCGTCCACGCACACACAAAGATACAGGGCATAAATGCGGTGTTGAATGAGACTCCTTGTAATTCTGGATTTGAATCTGACATGCACCTGTCTGCACTGAACAGGTTCCTGGAGTCTTGGGCTGGCGTCGATCTCACAGGAACCCGATCCTTGAGCTAGGGTTTCTGATCTATCAACTCAATGATTTGCAACGGTGCAGCGACCCAATTTTCAGTTAGCGGTAGATCGTACGGTAGATCACACGAGTCATGAATCTGATATAGCCCATATTTTCTACGGAGTACGCTGTAGACAGGGAGAATTCGATCGCTGTCATTCAGAAATCCCGCTTTTCAGCTCAGCCAGACTGGTCAGCTTGAGTTGCTCAGATCTCTTTTGGAGCATATACATCCACCAGTCATGAATAGACCATCCTTCTCTGAGATGGGGGATGTCACCATCTCTCCAGTTAAAGCCAAGGATCGCCGCCAGCCACAGATGGATAGCCAAGCTGAACCCTTTTCTCAGATAGTTAGCCCCACCAGGTTCAGCTCCATCCCATTGTCTTCTCGATCTCACAAACCCATTGCTGCCCGATAGTCTCCACTCGTGTGACTACGTACTGGTCCCCCTTTGTTTGGCGAGCATATCTTTGCATCTCCTCGTTGGTGCAATCTGGACTTGTTCTCTTTCTTCACAATGCGTCGATTAGATAGAGAAAACAACGGTATGACAGTGACTGATTGGTTCTCGTGCGAAAGTGATCGCCCACTACAAAGCCTACCTTCCCCTCCACCGTTCGCGAAACTCAGTCGTGTTGTTGCTTCGCTGGAGCTCAGCACGGTTCGATATCCGTGTATGCATATAAAGTTGGACACCGGGCACCATGGACCTGATAGGAATGTAGACACGTGTTTTGCGTTGGTGCATGCAACACGTCCCATGTACGCATGTACTACCTCGCTGGTGAAATTCAAAATCTCTTTGCAGATTTCTAGTACGATGTAGTTTAGAAAAGTCTTTGGTGTATGCAAGATGGCAATACCAAGAATACCAAGGACTGTAGTCCACTTCTGAAAACCCAACAGAACGGTAGAAATGGGGGCGGGATTCCGGCACTTGTTGTCTGGTATTTGGGATGGTGGTGGCGAAGAGGCTTGCCGTCCGTGTGTGGCTTTGTGGACCATTGCGCTGGGTCGAGTGTGTATGCATGGCTTCTGGCTGATGCGATGTCAGGAGGCAAGATAGCAACGACGTGTCTTAGTTTGGTTTAGAAGATGTAGGGACATGAATGTTGGAGGTATGAATTGGTTCAAGTCCACTGCTATAGCTTACGGAGTATAGGTAGTAATAGCTGATTGGTGCATAAATTGGGTATAGTCCTGATCTCGAGTTTACATTGACGTACAGTATGTGGGTGCTCGGTGCAGAGTACGATGTACAGAAGACAATGTCGCTACTCCATACTGGCATACATTATTGTATCGTGCGTGGTATACAGCATACTTCTGTACAAACCAGACGGACATTCACAAGTACCTTGCCCTCGGAAGGATTGAGTGTAGTGTATGGGACATCAATCGATCGATCCAATCCAGAGGAAAGTACAACATACATGATAGATTTTGAATAGAAAAGCTCTCAACGAAAGGTAATCTCATTTTCAAGGTCAAATGTCAGATCGATCTATGGTGTCCAGTGTCAAATCTACCCGTGGGCTCGCAAGCACGCTTCCACGGTTCTGGGACCAGCGGTCCGACCGCCCGCCTCCATTTCAGATAGACCAATGGTAGTTGGTTTCTGGGTCCACAATGCGTGTAGACCCACTTAGACCCAGCGATCAGGCTTCGAGACCAGGAAACCCCAGGAAGCGCTGGAGTCTCTTAGCCCCTAAGGAAAATTGTTCCTGACTGACCACTGACCACTGACTTTCGGTACGAACCAGTTCATTACAGAGTACATACTGTAGTTTTGCTTTTTCTTCTGTCCAGGAAGCCGGGTCGAGTCTGAAATTGGCTCCATGTTGAATCAATTGAGACTGGACATTTCCCTCTAGTTCATAACTGGTGACCCTTGTCCTTTCCAGACCGTTCTGCATTCCCACAATTTGATTTTGCAGGGTCTAGAGTGACATACATAGTGTATTTAACAAGGCTTAAGAATAAGAGGCCGTTAGACGAGGGTAAAATTCAAAATTGGGATGATCAACAGTGGGAGAGTCTTAGTCTCCAGTAGCTGCAGTAGCGTCTCAACGGGTTAAAGTCAGTTTATTGCTCTCACCTTTGTCTTTTTCACGGCAGTTTGGTTCGTAGATTTTCTCAAGTACCGGAGTATGGCCGCGCTAATCTCGCGTCGATTTATATGGCATTTCGATTGAGTTCTCCGTGCTTTGGGCGAATATTATATACGGATTTCCTGTTTTCGGACTCCTCGTGCTATGCATCATGCACGACCGACCATCACTGGTCGGCGAGCGATGCCCGTGCAGCTGTCAAAAGTCCCACGCCTTTTGCCATCCTTCGAAAGTCCCTCATACAGGGATTCTGCAGGTTCTTCACAGTCCCAGTGCCGTGGACCCATCTGATTGTCGGGATTTCCTATGAATTTGTCATCACACATAAAAGAACTACTGTGTAGAACTGCAAACATATGATCGAAAAAGATGATTGAATATTTGAATATGAAATAACGAGTTAATCAATTATGCCGAGGTACATACTTACAGACTATTCCCATTGTGGGACATACCAATTAACGACCCCCTGTACATCGTACGATGCACGACAGGGTACACACAGACCAGCAATGCCATGATTCATGAAGCAAACGAGGGAAGTGCAAGCCGAGAAGATACGAGGTCATGATCTCCACGGGGGTTCAAATCCCGGTTTCAAATCGAAATCACGAACCCTCCTGATCGACCGTCATAAATTAGAAGCGTTGGCGCAACCCCCTAAAAGAACGGCAATCTAGTACCCCCGTTGACTATGAATTCCCCATCCGCTCCGCTCCCACCGATAGATCCAAGTGGCTGTGCTTGGCAGCCAGTAGAGCGGGTACTTCCGCACGATGTCCAGGCTCCATCGATGTCCGATCAAGGGCGACTCCGTCGGTACCAGATGTCACGCCTGTACCCCTGTGCTTGGGTTTCCCATTGAGACCAGGCTTTGTACGTCATATTATCGGCCGACCATCTGGCTGATGTACATATGCCTATCATAGGTATCACGTATGCCGGTACTTTGTCTGCCAACCGTTCAACTGACAAGTAACGCCCCGTGAAGGAAAGCTAGGAGAAGAGCAGAGCCAATGAGGTCACGCAGAAGACTCCATTGCGAGATCCATTTGAGAGGGGCACGCTATTCTCGGATATGGGTTGGGTTAGTCAATTATGGGGGAGGAAGCTCCTGAAGGCTAACTAGGTTCCGAGGCCAATGCAATTCCCGGGAGAGAAAAGTGGAGGATGTTGATCGGAGAGAATAAATGGGGCCAAATGGGTCTTAGATTATTGTACTGAGCACGGTCCATGTAGGAACCGGTACCTGAGTGTCGGTACCTCCCTGCAGTTCTTAATACGCAGAGATACTTCTAGTGGATGTATCACATGGTTCTTCCGGAGATATACTCCTGTCAATTAGAAAATAGAAAACTGTATGCAGGTAACACAGTAACTTAGTAATTCAGAAACCTTGAATTAAATGAAATAATGAAATTGGAATATTTCATAGACTCTACCTTCCTATCTTCTTTCTATAATAACGTTGGCTTCCCTTCCCTGTCGCCTGTCAACTTCTGAGTCCACATTGGACACTGGGATTTTTGGCACATCAACTAATATCCGCAAAAGCATCATTACATTCTGACCTCACTTTCGTCTGAACATGTCACCACGGGATGGCCGTGAAAGGCCCGAGGGCCTCTCTAAATACTTCGAGCGCATGAGGAACGTCTTTCGTCCTCGGTCAGGGTCTAAGCGACATTCTCTCACTCCTCAGGTTACTGCTCCACCTGGAACGTACGATATATCCCACTGGTCCCTCAATTAGCACCTACAATTCTAACCTTCTCTCAATGCAGCCCACCAATTCCAACACCAGCACAAGCAGCATCACAAGAACCCACAGAGGCTCCAACTCCAGCTACAGCACAAGCGCAAGGGTTCAGCGTTTCCCAGCCAGTCACGATTACCAACTATAGCTTCACACAAAATGACAAAGCGCGAGCTCTCTTCGCCAAATACGGCCTGACTCTCGACCCAGCCGTCTGGGGATCCCCGCCCGACCACCAACTAAAGCGAGTAGCAAAACCAATCCGCATGCGAGTTCGTCGCACCTGCCACCGCTGCGAGACAACCTTCGGAGCAGACAAACTCTGCATCAACTGCCAGCACACCCGCTGCACAAAATGTCCCCGCCACCCAGCCGCCCGCACTACCGAAGGCGACCCATCAACCCGCAAGTCGAAAGCCCCAGAGATCAGCATCCCTCAGCCCCGAATGCTACCCAGAGCGCCATACCTCAAGATTTATGGCGACATCAACTTGCCACTGAAGATGCCGTCATACATGTACGGCCAGGACCACGTTTACAAGCCAGTGCGCCAACGTATCCATCGCTTCTGTCACCTCTGCGACTCAGCCTTTACCCCAGACCAGAAGTCTTGTCCTGCTTGCAGCCACGTTTGTTGCAAGAAGTGTCCGCGGGACCCAGCGAAACTGGATAAATATCCAGATGGGTATCCCGGTGATGCAGATCCGCCTAGAGCGAGACCTGACCGTACGTTCAAGAAACCTCGTCGCAGGGTTCATTATGTCTGTCATGTCTGTGAAACTTGGTATCAGGGTGGGCCGGAGCCCGTTTGCCGTGAATGTGGTCAGAAGAGGTGTTTTGCGAGTATACGAATTCCGTATGTTTGATGTGTATCTTTGTGACTCGGAGTGGGCTTTTTTACTGACTCGATCTTACAGATCCCACAAAGTCAAACCAGAACCGGATCCTGAGGTTGTCAAAATCCTCGAAGACAGGCTAGCAGGTCTGGCCATATCACAAGCACGCGCTCCAAACCCAGTCACCGAAGCAGGAGCTTGCGCTTAGGTTTCTCAGAGTTGATCTTTGCAACCAATCCTTAATGATATACGAATGATTCTAATTTTCTGCGATCATATCCCTCACAATTCCTGTCCGATATTACAGTTTGTTTTCCGTTTCATATAACCCAGCCATCATCCAGATATACGGTACATACACGTACCTCGAAAAGTTCTGTGCAATGAAACGAAATTGCCTTATTTGTCCTGCCTCCGCTCTGAAATTCGGCAACCTGCACTGAACCAGCAACGCCTCTTTCGACACATTCAAGTTACGCACCCCTGCACATGCGCCTCCACCATGATGGAACCTGATGATGTATATATTCCGTAACGCCCGAAAGCCTCCGCTGATTGCATACGTCCGAGGGGAAGTAGGTGCGTAGATGTACAAGTACACGCCTGGGTGGCGCAATTGCAGACAAAAAGCTGAGCATACACCCGGCAAACAAGCATACTTCCGCTGTCAACTTTCAAACCAGAACAATCCATGAATACATTATACTAGTCCACTCCAATCCCTCCACATCCACAACGGCGCTCAACCCTAGTTCAAGTGGACCTAGTCCAGCCCATTCGAAAATTTCTAGAACATCATTTCTCAATGTGGGGGGTAACGTTGTGTATACTTTATCGACACATGTGCGCATGAGTCTCCTCAACAACGTGGCTCTGTGTAAGTTTCTGACCACATGGCCGCCCTCCGGCTCTCATCTCTCATCCTTTTAAGTTCCAGCATACGTATCCAAACACTATATCGAGCTCTGTGTCCTCGGGCTTCGAAACACGAAGTGCGCGACATAACGCCACCGAGCCAGACGGGTGCAAGGATTCCCGCGGAATCATTTCCGACTCAACTCTATCGTTCCAAGTGAATATCGACCGAGGATGAAGACGTAGCTTGTGCTTCATGAATCTATGACGATGGCGCCTGGGTCCACACTTCCGTTATCGAGACTTAAGGCGGAAGTGAAAAGTACAGTAGAAAACGGAAGGTGGGAATTCGACCCGTCTGGTTCTGGTTCCGTATGGACGGTCCGAGCCGTTTTCCAGTTCAGAGTGGACTGGACCCGTGGGTCCAGTTGAGAAGGGGTTTGAGATCAGCATGAGGACTATCGTAGACTATCGGTAGATTGTGCACTTGAAATTCTGTTTTCGGGGATCGCTTTCCATGATAATACACTAATAGTAGCTAAGCACGTCAATGTCAAGCCACTGTCGGTCAGGCAATGCATAGCGGGGCAGGAGGGCCGAATACGTAGGAACAGACGCTTATTGGCCTGGATTAGATACCCATAACCGCTGGGATCTCGATTGCCCTCGCTCACTGTCTATTGGGGTGATTTACTGGAGAGGGAGAGGGAGATAGAGTTCGGGGTTTATTAATCGGGAAACTTCCGCAGAGTCAAGATGGAAGATTCTCTCGTATCTCGTCTATTACTGATTGATCAATGGGCTTATCCAGTCGATCCAGCTGTGTTGGCGTCCTCTCTATCGCCCGTTTGAAAATAGCTCGGCTTAGGTTAGTGACCAGGTATCGTTCTCCGTACACGTCTTCGTTGCTTTTCCGGCTGAACAAAAGTACCTGCAAACCAAACCCTGTCTACGAACCCTGTCGCTTATCCTTGCAAAACCCGAGTTCGTCCCGCTAAAATGCCTGTCTAGACTCTATTTGCATATTGTATTATGCCCATAGATTGATCACACATTGTCGAAAACACCCAGGTCAAGCTCGGTCAAGCCCAGTGGATGCAAGGGATATCCGCTGTCAAACCCATTGCACGGGTAACGACCACAACCCAGGGCCTTGGGACTCGGCGTCTCAATAAATCTTAATCCAAATCCCGGGTCTAGACACGATCTGCAGCGAAGGTATGTAGATTGACAACGTGTCAAAAGTACCTACCTTAGCGCTGGTGCTTCGTTCAAGGTTCTCGTAGCAGGAGCACTGTGTATGCACGGGGGGCGTACATCCCGGGACCAGGGGGATGGGTGCTGTCTGTTTTTGTTCTAATAATGGTGGCTGGTGACAGGACTTATGGGTCTCAACGGTCAGCTAACCTAATTGAGTGGTTTTGGTTTTCTCTTTTCTTTCTTTTTTTTTTCCTTTCTTCGTTACTTTGTACTCCGTACAGGACGGACGAAACCGCGGTAGCTGGTCTGGAGGATCTGCGGGTGCAGAATGACCGCTGTAGCATATGAAGTCAAAAGAGTCATTGTACTTGATGATCGGGCAATTTACCGGGTTTCCTTCGATGTGTATTTACAGCGACAGTTAGAAACCCCTGCCACGTCGTTTTAAACACTTGCCTAGGTCGCTCAGTGCCAGCCTGGCTTAACATGTGCTTTGCGTACTTGTGGTACGAAGTATGTAGCCAGATCAATGTAGTTAGATCTGCCTACTCCATCTGGACCTTGGCACGTCAACGACCATGTTGGCACTTCTACGTGCATTCTATGCCATTTTATGCTATTCGGGATTTGCATAGCGTTATTACTTATTACAAGAAATGCAAAGGTAATCAATCTCTGCTGTCCGCGGATCCGAGACATAGCATCAAAAAAGTAAGGAGGCTGGACCGAGGGGATCAGTTCAGATTCTCCGGACAGCCCGTCTTTACTAGAAAGTGGGGTTGAACAATCGAGGCTGTCAAATTGTCAGATCTCAACTGCCTGTTTGCAGGATATCATTTTCTTATGTCGATTTAGCTTTATTCCCATCGTATGGTATTGTGGCTGATTGAGAGCATCTTGACCCTTTTCCCGGGAATAGTACTCCGTAGTCTATATTGTGTGGGCTGGAAGTGGACTGAGTAGTTCCGTTAGCTCGCTCCGTGTACTCCGTACCTCGAAGTCTACGGAGTGGAGCCGTGTTTGTATGGTCCTTTCAATCTCATTTCCAACGGAAGCTGTCTCCGGTATTTGAAGATCGGCCATCTTGGCCTCAAAGCACTGAAAGCAGACGACTAGTCCAAGGCTAAACAGTAAACAGAACAAAAGATCAACCCCAGAGATAGCGATGCCCCTTATTCTTCCTTTCTCCATATGCTGCTCGATAACTTGCGCGGACATCAAACCCCCAAACGGTCGGTCGAATCCAAGGTCCTTCCCTTACTCAATGAATTTTAAAAATCCCAAAGCAAAAGTGCTAGACCTTAATCCTGCGACTGATCTGCTCCGTCCCAGCAGATTTCTCAAAATCGATCTCACTCACAAGGTCCGGACGACGACCCAAAGCCCGCCGAATAATCCAATCCTTGCTATTGATCTCCTCCTCCGTCTGACCATCCTCCATAGCCGGAATCTGCTCAGACCCTTCCAACCGACGGAGTAACACGCTATCCTCCGGTCTAGCAAAATACACGAGACTGTATCGCGTCGACTCCGCCTGGAGTCCCGGCGGCGACTCAACCCGATGGATATTTGATCGAAACAGCCCGTTGGTAAACTTGACCATTGCATCACCAAGGTTCACAATGGCATGGCCGGGAAGCGGTCTCACGTAGAGCCATTCGGCATCCTCGCCTGGCGGAAGCACTTGCAGTCCTCCAAGTCTGTTGAAGAGGACCGTGACGCTTCCAAAGTCTGTGTGTTGGCCCAGCGCGGTACGCCTATCGTCCGCTGGTTGTGGGGGTGCTTTGACGAACCGGACCATATCACCACTTACGGCCTGTCGTCGGTGCAGGTTGGATAGTGTGTCTTTCGGTAGGGCAAGTTGGTCATTCAGGATGTTCAGTATCAGGGTTACGATTGCGTGTGATCCCCGCATGAATGAGCCCAGCTCGGCTCTGCTTTGGGTTAGGAGCTCCGGGGCTGGAAGAGGATCGCTGACGCCTAGAATGTCATCTTTGGAAACCTGGATATGGTGATGTTAGACGTGGGGTATAGCTATGTTTAGTGCAGACCTACGTTGTAGAACTCATTTCGGTCCAGGTTTCCCTGCTTGTCAACTAGCGCAGCTCCCTGTGCCTTATACCCGAAGTACGACTTCTGCGCACTGAAATCATACTTCTTCTTCTCTTCCAGACTCAGCTCAAAGAGCCGCTCGCCGACTTTGAAAAGGTTGTCTGCGTCATCGAGAAGTGACATGCCTTGCTGCGAGTCCGATAAGTCGAGATAAAAGAACCCGAGGTCGGTGCAGGCTTGGAACAGTCGTTCATACTCTGCCGGGTCACTTGCTAGCAGCTTTCCCGACGACAGTCGAAGAAGTGGTGCTGTAGGGACATCATCGGGGAAGGGTGGAATTCCCGGGAAGTTACTAAGTGTATCCTTCTGGTTGCTGTGAGACTGCATCTTGGTTTAAGCAGGTAGATGATGTATCACAATCCAAATAAATCCTAATCCATGAAAGGGTTGCAAGTGTAGGACCCCTGGTCAACGATGATCATATAGCCATTAAGGTATGCGGGGAAGCAGCCAACAGCCGAGGGAATGTCTAAAAGCCGGGCGTTTATTTTGCAATATGTTCTCCAACTTAGTGATGCGGTATTCGAGGGAGGACGGTACTCGAGATTTGAATTTCATTTTCCCCTTCAAAAATGCAGAGCGAGGCCAAATACCGATTCTCTCAAAATACCTACTGCATCACTACGGTATCTTGATGGAAACGGGCATGGGCGGAGCGGCATGGCAGGCGTCCTCTATAGGTAGTTATATGTACCTAAGGTACTAGCCAGAATTTCTCTGCTTCTTCATTCCATTGAACCATTCAACCTACGGAGTATATACTCCCGTAAACAAATATTCAGTTGTATCAAAGTACCCATCGGTCATGTGGCCGTTCAAAATCGGGCTCCAATGCATCCCTCATCACGCCAACTCCAAGGTGGATTTTACGGGGATAACGTTCCTTAAAGGGATTTCCTCCTTCACCGTAGATGAAACCCTCTACCTCCTTTTCAACCCATATGCCGTGTCCATATGTAGGGCTCCCCTCCACGATTGGCACGCCGATGGTAATTTTGGGCCTTGATCCCGCATCCCGGTCTCCCCATGACGTGCTCTCCGATACCATTCGCCTGATTTCTTCCAGCATAGTATACCAGTTCCCATCGAGGAAGTGCAGCAGACTAAGTTCAATGGAGCGAACGGAGTTTGGTAGCGTCTTGAGGAAAGAGACACAATCGTTCTGTGAGATAACGAAGCCGGAGAGTTCGAAATGACGCAGTTTCGACCATTGTTCCAGAGGCACAATGCTCCGTAATGGGATCAGTGGATATACGTCGTCATAGTCGAGGTTTTCATCAAATGGGGCATGCAGCCTGAACTCTTCCATGTCTTTTGCTTCACCGAGTGCCCGGCGCAGACGCCCATTACACAGTGATCGCGAGCATGCTTCGAGGTCTTCCTCATTTTCACCACTGACAAGCAAGGCAATATCCAGACGGCGGAAGCCCGGATTCTTAAGCACCGTAGCGAAATGATTGTACTCTTCGCATGGCTCGTCGAAAATTGTGCAGTTGATCCCCGTAGGGACAGAGTTAGAAGCCATCACCAGCTCAGAAACAAAGTTGGGTTTGTTGGCGAGGACACACATCGCCGTGCGGAACCCGCGGTACCGATCTCTAAGTTCTGGGTATTGATTCCACGAATATGCAAGAGCGGGATCCATAATGGCTCTCGGGTACAGCCAACCACGAGGAATGGGGTAGTTAAACCCTTTCGGAAAAGCACGAATCATAGGGGTCTCGTAAAGCGGGGTGATGAGGTTGCCGTGAGCTGCAGGTGTGATGGTAACTCTCTTGAGGGCAGGAAACTGCTTAACGCCGAACGCAAACGCTTCCAAATCGCTCTGACTGGCAAGAACATCCTTCTGTTGACGCAGCAACTGCTGATAATGTTGCCAGTGCTCCCTTAGCGAAGGGTGAGCGAGAATCTGTTCTCTGCGCACGATAAGGTCGGGCCTGTCGACATCACGATCTTCCCGGCATTTTAGAACGCAAAGGGTTTCTTCACAACCCCTTTTGAACCATTTCGGACACCTATCTCCCTCTTCATACTTATGGCGCTCAATGATGTCCTCTCTGTATTCCGGGTGGTATTCCGCAGCCCATTCTCTGTCATTATCGGGTTCATCCTCGTCCGGGAGCAATTCATGTCCCTCATTAGTTTCATCTGTTCGTGCTGGACCCCGATGCAAGCGCGCCTCATCCCAGATAATCTCGTTGACCTGATGGCGGAACTTGTCGTGTGAAGCAATGTTACAGAAGACCTCTATGTTGAGGGGGTTGGCGGATAAGAAAACCCGATTGAGTCGAAGAGGCACTGTATTGTTGAATTGCTTGCATGTCAGACGCAAAGATTTTATGTCGGCATTGGGTAGACGTGACGCAATGCAGCCCCAGAGCTCCCGAGGGAGCGCGGGGGGGCTGGTATCAGACATAATGTCACTGCGGTGAGCACTAAAGCGGAAAGGGAAAGCCATCTCGCTCGGTCTAAAATCCGGTGTATATGTCACTAGGTCACTAGGTATGAAGCTATGTAACAGAACGTCCGCCCCGCCTCTTCAAGTTCTAGTTTCTCGAAAGCTCATAGATATTGTTGAGTATCAATTTAGAAGGATAATCAACACTATCCCTCCTACAATTGTTGACAACAGATACATCTGGGAATCAGGTGACGCCCAGATATAGCTTAGCGTTAAAAAGTGGAGCACCGGTGCGCCTACCGATACTCTTATCGCAACTCACGCAAGTGACATCAAACAATTTTTCGACTTCAGCAGCCCAACATCCAATTCACTCATAACCCCCAACACCCATTGTCCACCTCCAAACCAGGTCAAAACCAAGGCCAAGCCCTTACGACGGAGCAATACCCTCAAAATGACCTCCACCCCACCCCAAAAATCCCACATCGCACACACCCTCCTCTCCCGCGCCCACTCCCCCGACAGCGCAACCCAACAATTCACGGAGCGCATCAAACAAAAACCTCTCTTCCTGCGCGCAACATCCCCCACAGCATCCGACAACCGCTCCCGCCGGCGCCTCCACCGCCTCCGCAAGAAAGAATACTTCATCCGACACCAGAAGCCACGGCCGTTATCCGCGCGGCAGAAGCGCGAGTCAGGACTGTACGATCTACCCAAGGAAGAATGCAAATACGCCATCTTCAAGGGTCTGCATGAGCTGTGGGTTGGGTATATGCATGAGATCCTGGATGTGAAGGGTGGGGCACATATCTCGCCGGTTTCGCATGGGAGCAAGCTGGTCAGTGCTGACTATCATGGGGCTGAGGTTGAGGTTGTTAGGAGTCGGTGTGCTGGGAGGGTTGGGGTTAAGGGGATTGTGGTGCGGGATACGAAGTTTACGTTTGTTGTTGTTACGGAGCGGGATGAGGTTAAGAGTGAGTTTTGGTGTTGTTTAAGGGTGATTTTCTTTGAGGATGATTGCTGACTTGGGTCTTTGACAGCTATACCGAAGGAGCATACTATCTTTCGCTTTGTAGTGCCTGTTCTGGGGTCGGAGGGGGATGGCAAGGATCAGGTGGAAGGGGCTGATAACAGTGGTTATAAGCCGTTGGCTTTCGAGCTGCATGGGAATCAGTTTGAGAACCGGCCGGTGGATAGGGCTAATAAGAAGTTTAAGTGGAGGAATATCGACTATGTATGAGGGATTTGGTCTTTCTGTCTGGTTTTTGATCAATTCATCGCCGATAGTGTCCAGGATTGTCAAGCGGCATTTGACCTGCGATCTCACTGCTGAGGAGGCTGACACATATGCGGGCTTCGTCGAGTTTTGGCAATCCAGTCTCGTGCACAGAGTTCTTGAAGGCACGCCGGTATAGGCACTCTTCTTGTCAATCAAGCCTACTAGACAGAATGTCGGTATGGGATGATGATACACAACGCAAATAGCACACGTCGCCGCATTTCGAGAACCTATGCAATCTCCTACGTCGATTGATACATTCGATCGCCGAATGGGAAGATCCACGGGAACAAAGATGCTGTTTGAGGCATGTTCATCCGTTGCCTGAAGGCATCACGTGGTCCCTCAACTGGCTCATGACACAACATTATTGGAAGAATACAGCCTCTCAACAGCCTGAAACTATTACCACGAAACATAGAGCAATCTACGATGTTCAAAAGTAAAGACTCGGGTACGACGTGTGAATGTTTATTGGATTGAGGTATTCTGCATCTGGTATCGTAGCCAAACGTGATGCGATGCTGAGTCGGGCAATGTATTGACCAAGTAGAGGCAGGTTGGCCCTTGTCAATACCTTGTCAATACGTTTGTTCGCCCTTTCTGGCCCGGCCCAAGTTGCCAGAAGGCAAGGTTGAGGGCCCTAATGTGTAGATACGCTCTCATGGTAGACTACCATTGTAAGGCGCGGTCAAAGGCACCATGGTATCATCCGTATCTATATTGACTGGCGATGATCCTCTCCTTTCAAGAGACCACGGCGCCGAATTCCGTGGACATTGGTGCAACCGGTCCACGAGAACGACGGAATAGCGTGGAGTATGAGCCATGTATCCATCCCAAAGGCGCATCAAAGCCATAAGCTTAGGACTGGGTAATGAAATGAATGAAGGTCTGTGAGAACCTTCATCTCCTGCACTCCTCACATTCCAGCCCATTCAAGACTGAAAGCCCGCACGGTGTCGATACGATCAGCTTCCGAATCAACATCATCGATCCCCTTTTGTGCTCCACCAATCAAGAACCCCTTCTTCACACCAGTGCCCAGTCTGCCCCCGACAATAAGGTCCATCAAGTCGATATTCTGATCCCATTCGTAGGAGACCACCAGGAAGTGTGAGTGGAAGCGTAGCGGGTCACCCGGATAGGCCATATACTGGCATCCGAAGCGCAGCCCAGGAGAGAGGAAGTAGCCTTTGGAGTGAAGGTGAGCGAAAAGAGGATATGAAGGTGGTACTGTGGGTGCTGAGAGGTAGCTTGACGGCGAAGGTGTGGGAAGAGGTGGGTAAGAGGTTGCAGGCGTGATAGCCACTGGGGCTTGTGGGGTTGTGTTCTTCGAGACTTCGATGGCGGGGGAAGACGATTGGGATTCGTCTGCAGCGAAGAGATTGACGGTAGAAGCGTCTTTTTGTGACTGCGGAGGGGTAGACGTGGGATCCTCGGGGACAGCGGATGTCTGGGCGGCAGCGGCACTAGCATTGGCCTTCTTCTTGGCTCCTTTTTCTTCTAATTTCTTCATCGTTTGTTCCCGTAGCCGCTCTTTGCGATCCGTTTGGATACGGGAGACATGCAGGCCCTGGGATTCGAGATCGCGGAGGTACCGTCTGCGGTCCTCCTCTAAGAGGGTGTTCATGCCATCGTGTGCCTTGGTTTCATCTACAATGCAAGCTACACCCTTGTCCACCAACAGCCGTGCCTCCTCGGGCATCAGCTCCAATGGAAGACCCAGGAAGACATTCTGCTGAGGGATCTGGGGCAGCGTTCCGATGAGGACACCACAGATATGATGCTCACGTCGCAGGTAGGTCACGACATCAATTGAGAACAACAAGTATCTACCGGATACATAGGAGATCGGAACAGGAAGGTCTGGTTGGAAATCCATTTTGTTTGTTTTTTCTGATTTGAGCTTTGTAGAGATTTTCAATGATTCTGTGGCAATGGCAGTTAGCATTTGTCCAATGTGCAAAAATGCAGATGCCAGCAATGTGTATATGGAATTCGCGAATCATTTTCCAGTACGTTTCTCAGCAAGCGCTAATTGACGTATCAAAGAGCTTCAGGGGATTGACAGATTTGTATTTTGAATAATCATGCGAAGTAGGGATGGAAGGGATAGAGGTGAAGCTTACCATAAGGAAATTAGTAAATTGTCGTGAACATCATTAAAGACAAGAGTGCCGTTGTAATTGACCAGCAAAGTCGGAGTTGCAGAAGAGAAGAAGAAGAAGCAAAAAAAAGTGGAAGAAAAGGGAAAAGCTCAGCTTTGGCACTAGTCCCCTTTAGGTATAGTCCTCTTGGCAAGCGAACTGCTGACTTCTGTTTATCAACCTCATTGACCTCGGGACATTCCTTAGATAGTCTATCTCTATTCATACGTGCACATCATGGGTTCCCTGCTGCTGATGTTCCTGGTATTCTTCGCGCCGCTGCTACTTTTTGTCGGTCAGTAATGGGCATCATTTGCCGGAAAGGCTACCCATCACTACCGCATTACTGACCCCGTATAGCATGGCTTGCAGCTTCATCCTGCCTGGGAAATCGCCTCCGATCTGTCCGACCAGGGTGGGATTCTTATGGGGCGAATTATCTCCGGACAATGGCCAATTCTGGCCCTGCCATGTCCGAGCAAATCGAGCTGGACGATATGCTAGCAGAACCAGGGACCCGTCGACAATTCGAAGAGGACGATTGAGTATTGGGGATTGATTACACACGCCTCAGAAGTCGAGATCCGATTTCTTGGGCATTCCGCCTGCAGCCGACGCATCTTGCGCCTCAGTGTCCCCCTCAGCCGGTGGTAGACTGAACGGCTTGATCTCGAACCGCCGACGACTCAAGATAAACGCCCAGTCTTGTCCAACATTCTGATCGCTTCCACCGCCACGCTCATGCAACACTGGGAGTCTATGGGTCTTGAGCATACCCTGGGGTGGTTCTTCCTGTGAGGTCGCCGCTCCCGAGGTAGCCATGGCATCCGCGGAGTGTGGAAAGGGACAAAGCTCAAGGACACCGTCACTAAGCAACTCGATCCAGCGAACCAAACCTGATGAGCGGGGATACAGAGACAGAGGCATAGTGATCATTGCGGTCACACGGGTGGTGTGCGCACTCATCAGCGCTTTAAGGGCATGGAAGAACTGGAGCACATTCGCGGGTTGGCAGGCATCAGGCGGGTACATTGTGGGGTTGAGCAGAGAAGGAATGACAATACGGTGAATGGTGTCGGCTGCGCTGGATGTGATTGCAGTTTCGAGTCGTTTGAGAATAGCGGGGAATGGCGAGTCTTTCGAGGGCACAATTGGGATGAAAGACATGTTGGTGATAGATGGGTGTGTGAGACGTTTCGTGAGATCGAAGGCGTGACAAAAAGCGGGCGCTTCTTTTGCTGCTGCGTCCTGTTCTCCGGGGGTAGTAGGGGCTTCATAGATCAGCATGTCGAAGCTCAAGCTGTATTTTGTGTCAATGCTCACCACCGCGCGAACCAGCGACTGCTCCAAACTCGCCCAGTCGCTCGTATCGCCATGCAATTTTCATGCGATCATCTTTGCGTCTGTCAGATCTCTTCTCATCTAAAGATTCTGCTGAACCAATCAGGCCAGGCAAACTTCGGCCCCATTGCTCTGGTACTCCAATAACATGAACCTTCTGCTCTTGAACCACGCCCTCTGCCGCATAGTAACGGAGCAATGCGCCCGCAAAATCTGTAGTTCCATTCTCCTCAATCAACAGTAGTTTTCCCATTGGAAGGCCCGCATGACCCGCAAGAAGATTATCTAGAGATCGAGTCCCCGTTGAGGTTGTTGGCCGTCCATCATCGGGGGAGGGGCGGATGCCCGGCGTGCTCTCTGGCACGGGCTGAGCGGTAGCATTGGGAACAGCGTTGCGGTCAACACCGGGAGAAAGACCAATGTTTCGCTTGCGAAAAGACATCGTAAAAAGAAAACAAAGGAAGCAGGTAGAGCTATGAACTAGAAGCTGATGTCAACCAAACGAAATCGTTATCGGCGGGACCAAAAGCGGCAGAAAAAAAAAGCTTCAGTTCTCCGATCATCTCTCCACCGACTCCAACTCTCCTCTTCACTCCTCCGCGAACCCGTCATTGCAAGCTTTTTGACCCTACGACGACTCGCGATATCCTGCACGTAATCTGCGCGATACCCCTTACCAGTCCATAGACCGACAAGCCAGTGGTCGCAATCTTCGCCATGTCCGACCCTCTACTCTTCGAAGACACCTTCACGGTCACCTCGATCAACGCCCAGAAGTATGACCGCGTTTCCCGCCTTACTTGCCAATCCAACGATGCCTCCCTCACCTTTACCTTGGATGTGAACACCGAGCTGTACCCGTGTGCAGTCGGCGATTCGCTCTCCCTCGCCCTGGCCTCGACTCTGTCACTCGATGGAAAGGAGGACACTCGCGCCAGCTGGAGGGAGGTCAGCATGGGTGAACAGTCCCTGGCAGATGATTATGATTACGTCTGCCACGGAAAGGTCTACCGCTTTGAGGAGGGTTCCACCAAAGATACCATGTGAGTTTCATCCCGGATGCTCTTTGGACAAATTGATCTTGCGGAAACTAATGTTTTCAATTCTAGGGCCGTGTTTGTGTCCTTTGGAGGTCTGCTCCTCTACCTCGAGGGCCCTTACAAGAAGCTTGCTCCGTTGAGAATCGATCATGTTTACCTGCTTCTTAAGAAATAAGCTTGTCGCATGTCGGGATTCTCTTTTTTGCTTATGACCTTGGCACAGGATGTGATTGATCTTGGATTTATCTCGACGAGCCGAATGGGGCAAAAGTCAGTGTATTTAAGCCGGACCGATGTTGATATCGTTCTTATGGGGTGCAGCGCAGGCGTTCTTTGCATTTTGATTTGGGAATACCAATAGATTATCATCTAATATGATTCTCATGGAATGGATGATATGAATCTTGACCAATAAGAGCATGGTTCTATAGGGCTCTTTGGCACTATATCGATGTAATGTTGTTGAACAAGTGACCGCATCTCAAACTTCAATGTGATAGACATTATGTGCAGTGTATGTACTCAAAATGCACTACCTCGCACAATGCGAAGCAGTCGGGTATTCCAAACGACGATGCAACCTGGCCACAATCTGCAAGAAGTCCGGCTCATTTTCCGGTGTCAAAAGCCCATGCCTCACAAAGAAATCAATCATAATATTCGCACAGTTGGGCTTGAACTCTCCCCGCGCAAGCGCCTGCTGCACCTCCGGAATGGACAACAACTTGAACTCCTCAACCTCATTATCCCCAGGCTTCGGAATAACCCCAGGATCAAGCTGCAAGTCATAGACATATTCAACCTCCGGCTGGATAAGACCCGTCTCCCCGCCGGCCCGCGCATCCCGCACATGCGAGTACGTAACACAGCCTCTAGACACCGTCGCAGCGCGCACGACAGACTCGGGCAGCGACGCCTCCTCCATCGCCTCACGGACAATACACTCGAACGGTCTCTCGCCCGTGCACATCCCACCGGCGACGGTGTTGTCCAACAAGCTCGGGTATGTCTGCTTGTTCTTCGCGCGGCGCGGTACCCAGATCTTGAGACCGGTTACGTCGTGCACGTAGCCTGTGAGGTGGGCGCCGTAGGAGACGATGCCGAAGAGCGGGGATGCGGCGCGTTCCATCTCGAGCAGAAACTCGCCGCCGGGGCCGTAGACGGGGTATTTCTCGTTGCGCCAGCCTTTCAAAATTTCGAACTTGTCTTGCTTTACTGCTTTGGCGATGTCCTCGGCGACCAGCTTGCTGCGGACTGCGGGGTTGGCGTCCGGGGGTGTCACTAGTGTCACGGTGCGGGCGGCTGAGTCGATGGTCCAGCAGTTGTCGGACCAGGGGAATTTCTCGACGACTTCGTTGAGAATGTATCCCAGCGTGCAGTTGTACCCTGAGACTTTAAATGCATGGTAGTTGTTCAGGTTCTCTGTGTATGCGTTGCGGTCGTCCTCGTAGTAGGGGAAGCTGCGGGGTGTAAGAGGGCGAATTGAGAGCAAACGTGTGGAATAACTTTACTTGTCACATTCGCTGACCAGGTCTAGATTTGATTTTCCCATGATGCCTTGGTATACACTATCTCAATCGTTGTATGTTATGACCTTGTAGAGGTTAGCCAAGCGGTACAAGCCCAAACCCTTATCTCCGCGATAAGGGCACCCCCCTCTTATGTCACTTTCATCATCAAAAAACGCGCCAAAGAGCTTCTAGAAGCTTAAAGAAATTCGCTTCAAAGAAATACTCGCAGCTCATCACTCCAATCTCAAATCCCAGATACCCTAAGCTATTCCTCAGCTCCAGCTACCCCAATATTACACACACACACACACACCACACATCCCATCCACCATGTTCTCCGTCGTGGTCCCCGGCCGCCCGTGCATAACAGACATCATCGCAGTAGACAGCCAACCAAACGGCCAAGCCACCAAATTCGCCTTCACAATCCCACTCACCACCCCCTTCAGCGAGATAGTAGTCTTCTTCCTCCCCGGTACAACCCTCCCGCCAACCACCGGCGCCGCAATCTACGCCCAACTCCCGGACCCAACAACCGGCCAACCCTCAGACTTCCGCTTCATCGGCGCCCTGGCAAACGACAATCCCTCAGGGATCTTCAAAGTGCGTCCTGCAACATCGACACAACGACGCTCCGAAGCCGAGGAGGAAGATGATATGCTCGACGAGGGCGCCGGTGCAGCAACGGGCGTTTTGACGCTGGGTATCTCGATTGAAGAAGCGCAGAACATTGCGCCGCAGCTTGCTGCGCTGGAGGCGGCTAAGCCTTCGAATCAGATGTCTATGGCGCTGGTGCCGCAGAATGCTGCGCAGAGACAAGTCTCGACGAAGGTGCTGGCGCAGCGTATCATTGGCAATGCGTTCAATTTCCTGGCTAGCTTTGCTTCGTCGGATAAGGGGCAGGATGTCGTGCCGCTTAAGAGCTTCCATGATTGGTGGGCGAAGTTTGAGAGGCGCATTGAGGTTGATCCTACTTTCTTGGAGCGGGAAGATCCGAATGCTACGTGATTTGTGATTTTGGGGTTATTTTCTGGGGATTCTTTTGGTTATTTGGTCATGGAGTTGGTATAATGGTCAATGGCCAATACATGGCTTGTCCTTCTTGGTTTTTTGCATTTGTTTGGCTCATACTTGGCCGGCGTGCTACATGGAGTACTTGACATCTCTTGCATGTGGTGTTTAGCGACTTTCTTTCTTCGATGAATATGACGATGCTCTGCTATTGGCCTTCTACCAGGTCATCTTGTGGACAGCAGGTACTTGTCTCTTTGTGAATGACATCTGGGCAGCTATGCTATGCATTACTGCATCTTCAAAATAACATTCAAAATTCATCAATCCATTTGTACTAATACCTATCTTTTTATGTACGCAGTACTACTCAAAATCGTATATATACATACCTCCTAAGTCCCTTCCATGTCCAGATATCCTTAGACAAGACCATGAGCCCCGCTTCCCTTACGCCAACCATCAGGACCAGCCCAAAACCACTCAAACATAATCAGAGATCAACCCCCCGATCCATGAGAAACATGCAAAGAAGCATCAGCCCTCAACCTCATCCCCGGCGCCTGACAAAGAGCATACAATTCATCAACATAAGTCGTCGGCACCATATCCCCGCCTACAGCAATAGTAGTAAGCTTAACTTTATCATCCCCCTTATCCACCGAGCTCTCACGCAGATGCGTAAAATCAACCCTCACCTCCTTCCGCACCGTGATATCCCCCAATGACATGGAAGGCTGAACCAACGACTCACTGGATCCGCGCGAGTCATGCGAAGTGCGCGCACTCTTCCTCGAAGGCCACAGCCTTAAAAGGGCCATCTTGGCCGACGAGGCGAAGTCGCTATCGCTGGCATTTGAGCCAGACCGCACGTCTGTGCAGAAGAGTTCCTGTCCCAGCTCGCGGGCGAAATCGTCGCGGTCAGCGAGGGCTTCGTTTATCTGTTGCTGGACGCGGAAGAGGCGGAAGGGGGTGAAAGTGTAGTCTGAGTGGGGGACTAGGGTGTCTAGGGTGCCGACTATGCAGAAGCTGAAGAGGGTGCAGGTGTTTCCTGTTGTTTCGGGGTTTGAGGGGTTGCTGCGACATGGGGCTGTTAAGGGGCGGGCGGAGAGTTGGGCTGCAGCGCGCATGTCTGATGGCATTGATTCGCAGAGGGAGACGATTGATTTGGTGAGTTTTGCGCCGAAGTCGGAGAGATTGGGGAAGGTTTGGGAGGCGGCGGGGGATTGGAGGTAGCGGAGGCAGGAGTCCATGGTCCAACCGTCCATGTAGGAGAGGAGTTCGAGGTGGTGGGCTTGGAGTTGCTTGATTGGGAGGGTTGAGGAGGGGAGGGGGTTGCCGACGCCTTTTGTGGTGAGGATCTCGAAGTGGTCGTGGATTGTTGGGCGCATCACGAAGGTGATTAGGTGGACCCCTTCGTCGAAGCCGCGGTTCGAGTTTGCGTAGTTGCGCATGTCGCGCAGTGAAGTGGATAGGCTTGCTTCGGGGACGTGGATGCGACGTGAGAGCATGCCTGTGACATGTTCGATGGTCGCGAAGCGGAAGCCATGGGATCTCAGCCGTGCT
The DNA here is from genome assembly GCF_028826915.1 of Penicillium bovifimosum. Classification (NCBI taxonomy): domain Eukaryota; kingdom Fungi; phylum Ascomycota; class Eurotiomycetes; order Eurotiales; family Aspergillaceae; genus Penicillium; species Penicillium bovifimosum. The sequence continues at coordinate 535,157 of NW_026622717.1, read as the reverse complement.
GCTTCTTCCTTGTTTAGCTGGCGGACGGTGAACATCAACTGGCCCTTGCCTGTGCGGAGGGATGAGCGGCCTATTTGCCAGGAGAGTCGCGAGATGGGTATAGCTGTGGAGAGAACATCGTCGTATAGGGTACCTAGGTCCTGAAGAGGTAGCCGCAGTTCATCTGAGAGCTCCTGAGCTGTGACACAGAAGAGTTGCTTGAACAAGGTGTCAAAGTCAGTTCGCAGCTCAGTGTCCTTGTCCATGAACACTCCTCGTGATAGCATATGTTTCTCGATGGCGCTCTCCTCGGAGTCAAGACGGTTCCGCATAAAGGGGACCAGGTCTTTAACTAGTGGCCAATTGCGAGTTGCCCTGAAAGCCCACAAGAATGTCGGGTGGGTACGAGTAAAGTCGTCATCTCGGAAGGTCTAGTTCGTAGTCCGTTAGTCAAAGCATCCAGCATATAATAATGCTGAGAAAACATACCCGTCCGATATAATGATCGACAATTTTCCTCGTAGGAAGCATAGCCTGAGGTGTAACCATGACCCGCCCAGTGGGATCAAAGTATGCACAAGCAAGAACAAGCTGATGGGCACGAACTGTCGACTTCCGGCGATCGCGTCCAGCCAAAATAGCACACACCGACAAGATCAAACATGCGACACAGGCCTAGATAGTTGTCAGTACACACAACTCCCGGCCACAGAGAAACCCTGAAACATACAAAGACAGCACAGATGATCACAACCTGGCTCTTCGACAACTGGCTCCCAACCATGACCCTGTGATCATGATCCCGATATACCGTCCCGACAGCGGCAGTCCAATGCATGCCCGAAACAGCACCAGCCAGCAGACAGGCACACAGTCCCCGTCTCCACCAGCTATCAGTCCAAGTCTCTCTCCAGCGGAAGAAAATCCCCAGTGCAGCAGTACTCGAGACAATAGCAATAATCGCCGAGCCAATGACATTGGCGACGTGATAGGAGCACCGATAGTTCGAGATTCCCAATTGGCCGACATAGTGCATACCGCAGACAGAGCTACCAGTGAGCAGGCCGCCAATGAAGATGCGAAGATAGCCCGCTTTCTCTTCGACACCTACGGCATAGAAGGCAAATAACAGGACCAGTACGGGAAGCACGAATGAGGTGCCCGTGAAGGCGACGTTGTACATGGCTTGTATTTCTGCCTCACCTTCGCCGAGGACGATGGCGCGGTTGCCGATGAAGTGCATGCACCAGATTCCGATGCCGCCCATTGTAATTGACGAGGTGAGGAGGAGGTACCTGGTTTGGATTAGCCTACGTCGGGATCGGTGGGGATATGGGGCTTTACCAGTTGTATAGACCGGACCTCGACGTCCGCCGATGGAGCAGTTCCAGTGTGGTTGCGCATCCCATTGTGCTGATCACATAGGAGAGGACTATATACCCTGCAAGGTATCTGACCCGCACCAGCGGCTGATCTTGGAAATCATTGTTCGACACCATCGGCATCTTGAAGGTACGAGTAATGTAGCCGTGATGGTGTTACTTGCGCATCGGGCGCGATTGCTCTGCACGGTGTAATTGGAGAGCAATGCAGTAGTCGACGAGGACTATGTCAATATAGACTTGCCGACATAGAGAGATGATCGTCTGTTAAGACAGAGTCCAAGTCAGTGAATATAGGCCCGCTGTGAACATCTTATAACATCTTATAACCCCCTGCAAGCCACTTATTAGAGCTCCGCGGCACTGCAAAATTCTCCGAATTCAAGATAATCAACGAATGAGTTGACGTGTAAGACCACGATGCAGGCGGCAGCAGGCCCAGTCGGATCTAGACGAAGTGAGCGCCGAGCGCCACCGAAAGCGCAAACCGTGCATTGGTCTGCAAGAGACTCTCGAGCCGGGAGCCCGCATTTCGCGTGGCATCAGTATCACATCGCGGCTGCACCAGAATTTCGTCAAGAAGGCAAAAGCCTCTGGAAAGTCAATACCGATAGTGAAACAAGGCCACATCTAATATCGTGTCGATGATTCGTGTAAACACTGGGAGTTCTCAGAGCCCCAGTTAGTCGGAATGTCGTGCGAATACACTGTAAGCTTGTAATGGCGATTCGTCTTTCGAGATCTAGATCGGATCGAACTGGGCTAAGAACTGTGGGGGGAAGACGTCGGCTTGCTAGGGCCCTAGGCCCTAGGGCGTATCAGCGTATCAGAGGGTTGACCACCCGAAGACCTGCATCACAATTCTGTCTTGAATAAACTTCCTCCCTTGAGTGCTTTGATGGCGGACAATGTCATTGTTGGATTGTTAAAACTTGGGATTTTGTAACTATCCTCTGATCATTTTGATTGTATGGAGTATCTCATCCACAACAATGGTGAGTTTCTCATTTCGATGGGTCGTAGCCTCGTAGGCAAATGAAATCGAGCCAACAGGCGAATTCAGCTGTCCACACCACACATCATTCAGAACTCTTTCTCCCAAAGAACATACACGGATTGACGGAAGTATGTATCTAGTGTTCCGAAGGACGGCAAAGTGTTCGTTGGGCCACAGAGCCGTTCGCATATGCAACTTCTACCCCTCCGGCGATCAGTCACATCAGCCACCTGGTTTCTGCCAACACGAACGGCCTTCTTCGCCGATGCATCACACGTAGTCACGTACTCCGCACATCACACGGAACAGGCCTAAAGAAAAGGCAAACATCTGCAATCATTCTGATCGGTCTGACTTGGCAACTACCGAAGCCACTTAGATCGTAGCGTCGTCGGCTGGACGGTCCATCATCTGACAGTCTTGGCGTTTGATGACTCGTTGCCCAATTTTCGCCGCTAGCTTTAGGCTGTTTCGGCACGCTTCTCATGCTGGACACGTTCGACCGAAGGGTCCTGGGAATATTGGTCTGATACATCTTCCATGCAGGTGACGGAAGCGCCTCGAGGGCTGGCAGCCTGGCACGAACTGTCAAATGCTGTCACGGTTAATCTTCTGCGATGCATGTGAGACATAACAATGTTTATAGTAGGTTGGAGAATTTTCCGGTTTGACGACAGCCTACGGGTTCACTGTGGCTTCTGGGGTAGTTAGACGTTGAGCCGCGTTATCATGTTTGGTATAGATCAGACCTAGGTTACCCTTTAACTGTGCAAGGGCGTATTGTCGCTTACTCGGTGGATGAAAATTAGAAGCTGCCCGACAGTGAAGAAAATCCAGATAGGTAGTATGTCATGCTGTAAGCTACAGTTCTCACCTGGAGAGATAGATCAAGAACAACAATGGGATCAAACGAATATCAATCTTGCGCAAAACGCTCTTGGCTTCCTGCCGTGTGTACTCGATACCTTGGTGCTGTTGATAGAACTCATAGGTCTCATCCCGCTCTGATGAACCAGTCACCGAGCTGCGAGGCGACGAAGTGTCCTCTCGGGATCTTTCTTCAATGCCATGTTATCAGGAGTCTAGGACTGGACAATTCCTCGAGAGGTAAGCGGACCGAAGAAAAACAACCTACCCCTACATCACAGGATACAGCAGGGTTTTAAAGGAACTCAAGCTTCACCACGGGCACAAATCACTACTTACTCGTCAGTAATAACTGCTTAGTGTCACCATAAATCTAGGCTACGTACTATGACAGCCAAAACCGGGGCTGTGAAAGAATGGATACAACAACGAAAGCGGGCTGTGGACTGATACAGGAGAACAGTAGAAATAAAGGTTGTCCAATCTAGAAGATCAATCTGAATGAAAATAATGAATTCATGATACTGATTCTTGCTATCTAGCTGCAAACTAGCCTCGACCCACGCCGGTTAGGCGGCGGGTGATCGGTGTGGTCAATAGATCCTTTAAGCGGGAGTTGCGTGACTCGCCGCATGACTTCTGCGCGAAGCTTGCTTGGTATCCGAGGTAAAAGAAGGAATTCGAGGAGTTCCCGAATACAATTTTCGCACGATTCGGGAATGGAGAGTTCGATCTGGTGCCTGGCGTTTGTGCTCCACCCTCGTCGGATCAACTCTTCTCCCGGAGGGGTGGCCCCACACAACCCCCTGATTCGCTGAATCCCTTTTCTTGCAGCTCCGCAACATACACTCAGGGTGCGATGGTAGGTGTAAAGGACACCATCGCACCAAGAGAACACGAAAGGATTGCTCGAAGCAAAGCAATTTCAGCTTCAGAGTTCAGGTTCTCCTGGTTCGTGACCACATGCCATTGCATGTCCAGAAGGACATGTGTTATCCCCACTTGACGAATGACGAGAATGACGACAGAGCCAGACGGTCAAGCGAGGATGCAACTAGCCGTTGCAGACGAAGCAAAGAGGAACCTCAGAGTATGCCAAGAACCAAGGGCACTGCACCGTCATGGCGTTGTTGCTGCTCATGGTGCAGACCATGGCGTTTTCTCATCCGTGGTTCCCTCAATGAGGGATGGAACCGAAAGCATCTCACGTGCAAGAAAAGCCTAGAGGAGACTATCCTGAGAGCAATATACGTGACTGATCAGCTCGGGCACATCCTTCTGGTTCAGACGCGGATAGGGTACCCATCACCCCTTCGGAGTGCATGTCCTTGCCGTATTCATAGCACCATTAGGTTGGTGCTGTTGCGGCGCAAGTTCGCCGCAGCACATTCAAAGAACACCGGTCAGCCCCAATTATATGCCGGGCAACTGCAACTCGATGCATTTCTATGGAGAGCAAAGGGGTCAGTCGTCTGATCACACAGTTTGCTTTGCATCTGGGTTGAATGGGAGCAGACATACTTACATCGCAGATGAGCCTAGCTCATGAAGCCGGCGCCGCCAGCGTAGCGCATGAAGTCCTCCGACTGGGTTTGGCGTGGCAGTTCGTATGGCCGTTCCGAGCACTCGAATGGCCGTCAGAAGGCGAGATGGAGCCAGTGTTCGCAGCGCGCGCCCGTGCCTGCTGGGGATCCCATACTTGTGATAGAGGATCCACAACGCTCTCGACTAGCCAGCCCAAACGTCATGGGCACTGTCCCGGGAGGAAGAGGCGCACCGGGGGAAGATTCGCATGTTGTCGTCCCGATGGAAAGCGCAATGGCATCTGTCTTGGAGGCGTGATGGCGGTAATGTCAAGATCACCTTTCTTTCCAAAGGTACCAACACCCCACTTCTTCATCTCTTTTTCTTTCAGCGTCAATAGTCTCGATCACCTCGCGTCTCTGGTGAGTGGCAGCCGACGAGGAGGATTCAGCAGGTTCGCACTGTGGCGACGCTTGGTGCCGCGTGGAGGGTTTGGGAGTTCGTCGGAACTGGGGGAGCGAGGCGCATCTTGTCAAGGAAGATGCCTTCCAAGGAGTCACATATAATGTGCAGTGTGATCACCCAGGTTGGGAAGGAGAACTGGATCCCCACACACTCAACGCCCGCTCCGTTCCCCCGCTCTCCCTGTAGAGCCGTCTGTTGGTCCTTCCGGGTCCCGATGCCAGAATGTTACCGCTTCGCTAATCAGCGAGTCTATTCTGGCTTCGGTCCGAGAGGTTTGCCTGTGAACATTCTTCATCACTTCCTTGCGCCGGTGATGGGTGGGAAGTTGACGGCCGAGTGCCTCCACCTCCCTGACGAGAGCATCAATGGCCATGTATCCAGTCCACATGTCAACCATTTTCAACAATCTTGTCTCCAATAGGCTTGAGGGCCTTGCGTCCTCTCTTGCCCTTGGGCTTCGCGGTCGCCTCGACAACTGGGGCAGGATCAGCTATCCGACATGTTGGCTACGCCATCGATGCGACCGCGAACGAAGGGCGCTCATGAACATGGTTCATACTATGGGGAAGAAGGAGTAAGTATGGAGATCCCACAGATGGAGTTGGGTCCTTGTCGCACGATGGCCCGGTACTTACATTACAGAATCTTGTTCCAATCCTTGAGGTCTTTCCCACCCAGCCCCAATTGGTAGGTTGTTGTGAGACCCCATTTGGGGGCTGCTCGAGATGGTGGCCGAGATGATGGCCACGCCATCGATGCGACCCTGAACCAACTGTGCGCATGGGCAAGATGTTGGACCTCGAAGTCAGGTTTCGCGAGGGCGGTCTGACATCGCAGACAGGATGATGGGAGGACTGCAGCCCAGGAGACAGTAGCAGGGGACGTCCTAAGACCTACTGAGAGCTGATGTGAATCATACTGAAAGACTGAGAAAGAGGCAAGAGATGTGTGTTGGATGTGTGTATGTCTGTGCTTTGCCCCCTCTTAAGGCGAATGGGCGGTGAACGTAGCACGTGGCCTGAGACATAATCCTTGGAGGTGGTGTAGTTCTCCCACTACAATAGTTCTACGGGCAATAGTTAACGCTTACCGGTACACGCCTCAGGTGTCACTTCGGTGATTTGTCTCTCTCCATGCCGCAGGCCCGGCGTTGGGTCTTGTATGTTGTACCGCGACATAGTCAGCCAACTGAGAGGCAATCTTTGTCTTATTCAGTGCTCCCCGTGGTTGCTCTTGCGGGACATGTGTATTAGCACCTTTCTAAATAACATACCAATGACAATATTCTGTCCCGTTAACTGTATCCACTTTATGCCGAGTTCCAGACACGTGGTTAGCGAGCTTCCCGTCAACTGCCAAGCCTTCCGCCAACTGGCAAGCCCATCCCTACGAATTGTCCCAATAATCCCACTAGATCTGGTGTTTAAGTCGAGGTATGGCAATAGCGGGGCTGTGAAAGAATGGATACCTACAACATCGAAAAGATCAATCTGAATGAGAATAATGATACTGATTCTTGCTATCTGGCTGCACAAGATATCCCGACCTTCACGATCTCTCAAACGAACAAGAACACTGATCAAATCCCGCTCACTGGTCTTCGCTTTCCCGTCACGACAACGCTCAATAGCCTGGGATAACAACTCATCCTCAGAGCCATCATCAACTAGGCCTCGAGCCCTCGACCCACGCTGGTCAGGCCGCGGGTGATGGGGGTGGTCGCCAGATTCTTTAATCAAGAGTTGCGTGACTTGCCGCTTGACTTTTGCGCGAAGCTTGCTTGGTATCCGATGTAAAAGAAGGAATTCGAAGAATCCCCGAATACAGTTCTCACAGGATCCTCAGGAATGGAGAGTAGTTCCATCTGGTGCGCGGCGTTTGTGCTCCCTCGTCGGGTCAACTCCTCTCCGAGGGATGTCGGCACGTTCTCTTTACGTGATCACATGCCACCTCATCTCACGGAGGACATGTATGTGTTATCCCCACTTGACGAGAATGACGACAGAGCTGGACAACGAAGCGAGGATGCAACTAGCCGTTGCAGACGAAGCAAAGAGGAAGCCCAGAGTATGCCAAGAACCAAGGGCACTGCACTGTTACGGCGTTATTGTTGCTCATGGTTCGGGCCATGGCGCCTTCTCGTCACGAGTGGCAGATGAAGATGATTGACCGGTCCGAGCAGTCTCGAAGCTATATAACCGGAGTAATGTTAGTCATTAAGCTTGTTACCAGCGGACATCGAAGAAGAAGGTCAAAGTAAACAGACGAAAGGCCACACTTACATTTCGATTCGCCGCGAGATTGGATGCGAGGGTCTCAGCATGGCTAACCACTGAATCCCGCGAAGCTCCATCATTGAACACAGTGACGTTGGCATTATAGCCATAGGTGAGAATGCGAGGACGCAGCGACGCAAGAACATCGGGAAGCAAGTCGATAGGCCAGTTCATGGCCTCCCCCAATGAGGGATGGGAACCGAAACCATCTCACGCACAGGGGACGTCGGAGCCCACAGGGTGTGCGAAGGAACGTCCACCTGAGAAACGGCGAAAGACCACCTCGTCCACTCTGGAGAAGAAAAGGCGTACCAAGCTGAAGGCCGTTAGGGATGACCACACAGAAGTCAATATACCGAAAGGTCACAATCAAGACTGCCAGACGGTTAGGGGGGCATTTTTGCACGCCTTCAGGTTTAGTCGCGTGGTCATTGACGAGTTCACATATGCTCGCCACGCGTCTGGAAGTTACTGGAACTCGGCATCAAAGTGGATACTGTCAACGAGAGAGAATATTGTCATTGATATTGTATTTAGAAACGGACTATACCAGAAGGAAGTGCCCGAGCTGACCAGTCACTCATACTGCTCCCAGGATAGTCTCCCCTTTTCTCGCACTGATACCCCTTGTGAGAGCAGCATTAGTGCAAAGATAGAATTCTTTTTATCATCCTGGGCTATGAGGCTGCACATTACCAGAGACACCTTGGGAAGCTGTTTACCGACCCAGAGACACTCTTCGTCCGGTTTTCCAATGCGTCAAAGAGCTGGTTGATGTTCCTCTCCTCAGTTGGGGATGGGATTGTGAGATGGAACGAAAAACCCTAGAGTGCGAGAAAATTACATCAAACTCGTGGCATTCCAGTCTTACCAGCCCACTCACAGCAATACATGGTATCAAGAGCATTGCACTTGACCTCGGTCTCAACATTGGTTGGTGCGCATAACGGTCCAGGAATCTTTGGGCAAGCTCCCTGCAATTCCTGTACCATGCATTGCTGTGAGTGGCCTGGTATGACTGGAATGCCACGAGTTTGGTGGACTTCTCTTGCACTCTAGGGTTCTTCGTTCCATCTCACAATCCCATCCCCAACTGAGGAGAGGAACATCAACCAGCTCTTTGACGCATTGGAAAACCGGACGAAGAGTGTCTCTGGGTCGGTAAACAGCTTCCCAAGGTGTCTCTGGTAATGTGCAGCCTCATAGCCCAGGATGATAAAAAGAATTCTATCTTTGCACTAATGCTGCTCTCACAAGGGGTATCAGTGCGAGAAAAGGGGAGACTATCCTGGGAGCAATATGAGTGACTGGTCAGCTCGGGCACTTCCTTCTGGTATAGTCCGTTTCTAAATACAATATCAATGACAATATTCTCTCTCGTTGACAGTATCCACTTTGATGCCGAGTTCCAGTAACTTCCAGACGCGTGGCGAGCTCCCGTCAACTGGCGAGCTTCCCGCCAACTGGCAAGGCTATCCCTACGAATTGTCCCAACACTCCCACTGGATCTGGTGTTTAAGTCTATGACAATGGGCATCGATTTTGGAAAGTCGATTCACAAACTGCTTAATCCCATCCATTTCGAACTCAGCGGTGTCTAGGTACGGCGATCAATACCTCGTGATCTTTGTACTGATTTTCTCTTAATGAACTATACCACCTTTTGCGCTATCATCAGCAATCTTCGGCTCCCCGTTCAACATTTCAAGCCAATTCGGCTGCTAATGTAGTATCCTATTGCTCTTTGCTGACAGCCGAGGCATCGGGCTATTCTCCTGCGGCCTTGCAACTTCTACGGGCAGTTCAGTGCGAACAATAGCCCCGTGGTCTCTTCCCAACCAATCTCCAGAATTTTGGATTGAAGTCAGAGGCTCCATCTTCAATCCATTCCGGTAAGGGTCCTATACCACTGGACCTCTTCGTATATGCCAAATGTCCCGAAACCCCCAGAAACAAATATCTGTTGATGTGAGAATAGGGTGAGTATGTCCAGGGTGCAGACCGGGCGGGCACAAGGCGGAGCCGCAAGCATGCAGATGCCTCGGTGAAAGCCTCAAGGCGGAGAAATTGCATGCAGTAGAGATCACTGGGGATTAGGATCACTCATTCCACTCATTCATCAAACATGAGACAGTGGGTCTAGCGTTCACTCGGTGACGGGAAACCTGTAGGAATCATGTCAGTCTTATCTCTATTCACTGGGTGTTTCGACGATATCCAAATGGCAAGGAAGAATCGAGAGGAAGCGTGTCACCGTGGTATCATGGTGTCAATTGGAACAAGGTGTTTCGAGCGGGCTGCCCAAAGCTTGTAAGAATTTGAGGCTCATGGCTTGGAGGTGTATGACCGGGTTGCCTGAGGTCTGTCTTCGGAAGTCACAAGGCATGTAAATGTCTTCATGGTTGTGGCTGCCTTTTCAGATTTATTGACTGCCCAAACAGGCAGGTAGCTCTTCGATATAAATATCTGAACTTCTCTCAGTTCTTGACTTTTCTCTTCTTCTCTCCATCTCCCTTCTCCCCTTCCTCCTCTCCTCTTCTCTTCTCCCCCTTCCCTTCTTCTCCTTTTCTATTCCCTTCTTCTGTCTGCTTTGGTTGCTGCTACAAGATCGCCATTCATATTGTTACGCTGTCCGCGCAGAAAGATGTACTACGGTACTAAGCCGGATTGACCAAAAACTTGTGGGTCGGAGCGATGATCCATAGCAACTGTCTCTTATTCTTTTCTTGACGCACCATAGCATCACCTTGTCTATTATTCTTGTCTTGATGCCTCCGATGTATATAGTGACAAGATCTGCCGGCTTCTCTGTCAGATCGATGGTCTGCCTGTTCATGATCCAGAGGTGCGAGTCTTCTGTGGTCAGTTCATACAGCAGACGACAGAACAAAATATTCCGCCGCCTTTATGATCAGTGGGTATCTCACCGGTCATACTGGCACTGGAAGACATTCCTAAACCCAATATGTCCTGTTGGTAGCTTGGTCTTTTCTCAAAGCATTCGCGTCATGTGTCTCTGATGTTCTCTATTGTTTCGTTGTCTACTATACCAACGACCAATCTCATAATCCAAGAACAGTTGTAATCTCCGCACCTGGGTGCTTTCTATCCCGTTAGCACTGTGACCATCTTGAACGCTGTGGTATGGACGGGTAGTAGGTATGAGCCACGAGCCATGGATTATATGCTACAACAGAGAAGAGTAATTTTCCAAGGCCGCGCAAATCATAGTTGGAGGGCAACTGCCAACCACTTCGTGCCTTAGTCCGCGCTCCAAATTCCCTGCTCCCCGAAATCCCGGTTTAAAGTGCGATCATCGACTTGGGTTACAAATTGACTGAAGCCATCTCACCAATTTCCCTTCCTCGGCCAGATTGCCAAGCGAACAAATTCAAATGAATATCCTTGACTTCAACTACATGGCTTCAGACTCTCAATCGAAGACGTAGGCTTTATGCCAACAATATCTGCCGTATATCTACTAACTGAATCTTTCAGGCCCCGACCCCGAGAGGAAGTCAAAGTACTCTATGATTACGAACTCACGAATGCACCCGGGAAGTCCATAATTGCCTTCAATTTGGAGTATCCACCTGATGGATTCACCCCTCCGCATAGGCATGGCGGAGCCACTCTGGTTGCCTTCGTGACCCAAGGAACCATACTGAGCGTGATGAATGATAACTCACGGGTCTATCAAGCTGGGGAAAGTTTTATGGAGATGCCTGGCTGCCACCACACCGTTTCGGAGAACAGCAGCCAAACTGAGAATGCTAACATGATCGCTGTGTTTGTTGTAGATACTGAAGTAGTAAAGCAGGAGGGGTACGCGCCGCTTACAGTGCTCGATGATGAGTGATCTTAGTTATGTCGTACCACGATGTTCTACCATAACCTTCCATTGAGAGGTGTCCTAGGAGACCTATGATAGGTTTGGCATTTGAGGTAGACCAGACATATGTCCACCTTTTGCAAGCTGGTGAGTTCACGTTATTCTCTCCCATGATAGAGCCAAAGCCCATTTGTGTAACTTCCAGGTTGGAGATTACAGATGGCCACCATAGAAGAGGCTAATGGGGGCTTTACATACATGGACTCCTAGGAATATGCAAAGCTTTGATTCTGTAACTCATCCGGCCACTTGAGCTAGCTCTTCAAACAACCTATCAGAATCCAAAGTAACAGGATCAGCCAATCTAAGAGCTTCTTGAATATTGTCCGGCGGATATATCAACTTTTGGTTGATATAGGACTTCACTCGCTTCGCTATGTCCCCCGAAAGCTTGATGCCGTCCCTGTTCCAGCCACTGGCAACCAGCGCACCCCAAGACCCGAGATCAAGGCAGCAGTTGTATTCAGCCTGCGAGTATTCCATGAGAGGCTTACCCAGGAGCATAGCTGCGGCATTGTAACCTGATACACGACCGAGTTGGTTTGCATGCTGACAGCTCATTAATGCGTACTGGCTGTTACCGTCGGCAACTGCACAGGCGGCATCACCTGTGGCAAGGACATCGTTTGCAGACGAGACCCGAAGATATTGATCAACATAGAGACGCGCCAAAGAATCCTTCCTGCCTGGGATTTGCGCTGTCAGGGGCGTGGCCCTCACTCCAGCAGTCCAGATCGCTGTCTTTGTTTCGATACGCTCTCCAGTCGCCAGAGTTACCCCCTCCGAATCAACGGCCGAAACTCCTGACCCGAGCTTGAACTCGACGCCGAGGTCTGTCAATGCTGATGCAATTGCTAGACGCGGGTCAGATCCAAAGTCGGGCGCAACCTCATCCGCATTTCCGACGAGAATGACGCGCGCATTAGCAATGTGACCAAGTCGTCGCGGCAGCTCGGCTGCGATCTCGATGCCTGTGAACCCAGCACCGCACACAACCACGGTATCACGACCTAGGCTCGCGGGGAATGCACCAAGCCCCTCAAGGTGTGTTTCTAGCTTGGTAGCACCTTCGAGAGAATCGATATCGAAGGCATATTCCTCAAGTCCTGTCACACCTTCGGGACGATTCACGTAGCTCCCGGCGGCGAGAATGAGGCAGTCGTAACGGATGGTCATTTCGATACCGGAAACATATTTGACATCGACAGTGCGTTCTTCGGTATGGATGGCCTCGGCGAGACCAGGAATGAACTCGATGTGTGCTTCATCAAAAAGTGTCTTGAGAGGATGAACCAAAGTGGAGGCCTTGGATTCATAGAGTCGAGGACGCATGACCAAGGTTGGTTCAGGGGAGATGACGGTCACCTCAATCTCCTTCTCCTTGTCCGCGAGCTTGAGTAGGCGTTTTGCTGAGAGTGCGCTCCATACTCCGGCAAATCCAGTACCGATAATCACGATTTTCTGAGGCATTTTTCGAACTTATGCACAAGGCTTCGCTGGTTGTTGTGGTATGGGCCTGATGTTGGGAGTGATGCGGAATGCTGAGCAAGACGGGTTCATGCCTGCTTATATACCCATATTCCGTACGGAGGGACATACATGTCTCTGTCACTGCGGGAAACCGTCCCGGCTCCCCTTCAGACTGGATACTATTGTGTCGGTGGGTGTGCCGTATCAGGTTCATACGGATACCCGATATACGGATACCCGCATAGGTGAGTTGTCGAGACATGATACCAGTGGATGTTTTGTCATGGTCCTATAGGCTATTTTATGACTTTTGTCAAGGAGGTGGCATCGGTATAGGGCGAGTTCCCGGAGTTTGTCAAAACAGGTCTATCAAGGACAATCATTTCGGGAAGACGTTCGGAAAGAGTTTCGCTGTCCGTCGGGGGTATCCGTTAACCGGTGCCCGGCGGGAATCAGACGTCGGGTTCTTTCCGGGAATTCGGCTACCCGACAAGACAAGCCTGTTGCGCCTAGGTCGAGGTTGTTCCCGGGTGACTCACCATCTGCGTTGAACTCAGGTATATAATGCGATTTTGAGTCTTCTGTAAGCTGTCTCCTAAGCAGGCTTTTGACCATTTTTCTCCTTTCCCAAGCACCGGCCATCTCTTCTGCAGCACACCAAAAGATAATCCTGTATTCGGCCGAAAATGAAAGCCGTTCAGATCCAAGGGGACGCTTCCTCCCCGAGGGTTGTCATAAATCCTAGCATGGATATTCCCAAACCTCGAAACGATGAGCTTCTCATCAGGGTTCACGCTGCCGGGATCACCGGTGACGAAATACTCTGGCCTGAACCATACCTCTGCGCTACTCGTATTCCTGGGCATGACATCTCAGGTGTGGTTTTCTCAACTGGCCCACAGTATCACGGCCCTCTGAAGATCGGGCAAGATGTCTTTGCGCTACTCAGCGCTGACAGAGGCCAGGGTCAAGCCGACTACGTGATATGTCTTCCCAAAGAAGTTGCACCTAAACCAGAGTCACTTTCGCACGAGGAGGCCGCGGCGCTACCAATACCGCTTCTCACGGCCTGGGAGGCAATTGAATCCCACATCAACATCAGACCGGGCATGCGAGTGCTCGTTACGGGGGCCTCTGGTGCAGTTGGAATCATGGCTGTTCAGCTTGCCAGTCAGCTGGCCGGTGCGAACGTGGTTGCATTGAGTTCATCTCGACATCACGATATGTTGAAGCATCTTGGCGCGCAAGAGGTGCTAGACTACAATACCTCGGACTGGAATCGCCAAACAACTGATGTGGATTGTGTCTTAGACACGGTCGGCGGGGACATTCTGACCCAAGCATGGAGCGCTGTGAAGGAAGACGGAATCATCGTCACTGTTGGAGATCCTGCTCCCGCCTGGGCGTACGGAAGGGGCGTAGCCAACGAGTCTGTCGACCGCCCTCACGTGCGCTACGTACACTTCATTGTCTCTCCCAATTCAGAAAGATTGGCCAAGGCAAGCGACATGATCGATAGCGGCCATCTCAAACCATTGCCAATCAAGCCTTTCATTTTCAATGAAGCGGTCGGGGCTTGGGCATATGCGAGACAGAGAAACCGGGGACACAAGGCAGTTATTGATTTTGTGAGGGGATACGAAGGCCTATAGGCACCAACTCAGTCCAGCTGCCAATATAGTTAATTTCCATAGCCGCCCAATGCTCAGTAACATGAACGAGACATGTGAAGAAATGAATGCGGTAAATGGGAGCTTTCCGCCCGACAACGCGGGGATCTGCAAATATCCGCCAAAACCCACTGTGGCGCGTGTTTAGCGAGCTTCCAGCCAACTGACAAACCTTCCGCCAACTGACAAGGCTATATCCCTAAGAATTGCCCCAATGATCCCACTGCGACACGTAGCGCGTCCAATCTGGTGTGCAATTCTCTCCTGATACCATGGCGTCAATCGACACAAGGTGTTTCCAACGGGCTGCCCAAAACTTGTAAGGAGTCGAAGGTCATGAGCTTGGAAGTGTATGACCGGGTTGCCTGTGGGCTTTCTTGGGCACTTACAAGACATTTTTAAATATCTTCATGTCTGTGGCTGTCTTTTCAGATTGATTGACTGCCCAAACAGGTAGGTATCCCTTGGGTGTGAATATCTGGACCTTCTCTCGGTTCTTCACTTTTTCATCTTCTCTCCATCTCCCTTCTCCCCTTTCTCCTCTTCTCTTCTATTCCCTTCTCCTGTCTGCTTTGGTTGTTATTTCGATTCCCATTCTTCTGCTACAAGATTCCCATTGAGATAGTTATGGACCGTGCCCATGTCGGTATTCAAGCTTTATGGACAAGGGTGATACCTTATGGATAGATTTTGCCATTTTGGAGCTGGACTTCCAATACCAATTTGGGCAGGTAGATGTGCTATCTTCATTCTTGAATGACTACAATGAGCGTTGAAGAACCCCGTCGGATTACGTGGTCTGATGCTGAGGTCGTATCCCAAGCCGCGATATCAGCCGTGGATGGTAAGCCGTGGAGGGAAAGTATTGATAAAACTGGGCATGTCTGAGGACATCATAGATCTACAATAGCTCCCCAGCGCAAGTGTGGATACTCCCAACTGCATAGTCAATGCAGGTAAGCAAGATCTACCATTTAGCATGCTTCAATGCTGCAACCTAGACAGCTTTCTTTACTCCATGTGCTTTTCGGGTACTACCAGAGTCGAGGTCCTGTCTACACTCGACCAAGACCAATGGACGGTATATATTCACTTCAATTAATCTTAAGTCAATCTCAATATCCCAAATCAAATCTATGCAGTGATAGCCTTAAGACCAGCCTGGATAGCAGGGGGGTTGGCACCCTTAACCTCCTGCAAGCGCTGGCCATTGTTGTAGAAGTGGAAAGTAGGCATAGCAGAGACACCGTTGGAAGCGGCGACCTCAGAAAGCTCATCGACGTCGACCTTGTAGAACTGGACGTTGGTGTTGGCCTCGCTCATCTTCTCGAGGGCGGGAGCAATGGCCTTGCAAGGACCGCACCAGGTGGCGTGGAAATCGACGACGACGGGACCGGTGGCCTCGGTGACCTTGGTCTTGTACTCCTCGGCACTGGATAATTGTTAGCTTTGGTTTTCTTCTCTTCTGCCTGTCTGTCTTTGAAATTCGGTATTGGGTAGGGAAGAAAGTAACCGGTGCATCTGATAAGCGCATAGCGCCCAGTCGAGGTGTATATGTGGAATGTTGAAAGCTTCGGAGCGCACTTACGTTTTGATAGCAGTGACACCCATTTTGAAAGAGGAGTTTGTGAAGCGCGGGATAGGCGTGGAAGAAAAGGTCCGGATAGCGGGGCGCTGAACGGGAGAGCGGTTAAGTAGCGATGAAGCTCTGTTGATAACTCTGGGAGCGAGGCGAAGGGAGGCGGTGGAAGGCTTAAACTGGTGTGGATATGAGTATTTTGGTTTGGAGGGGTAGGCGGTTAATTGAGGGGCGCTGGGTTTTTATAGGGCAATGACGTTCGCAGCACGAGCGATTAGGTAAGACGCTGAATAATCGTGCAGGGCTCTCCAGAAGACTCTGGAGGTGTCGTGGAGGGAGAAGGAATGAGGGATTGGGATCTGGTTGGCTTTGAAGATATGTAATCCTGTTAGATCGGGGACTTACTGGGCGCATGATGTCGATTTGTCAGGGGTGAATTTGATATTGGAGCTGTTCAGAAGGAGGTGAGGCCGGGAATGCGCAGATGACGTGCTGCCGACCTCGGCTGCTTACGAATAAGATGGAGTCTGGACAAGAGCTCATGGCCACATGGCATGGCCACTCAGCACTCAGCCACATCAACGAGACAGAATCACTCTTATATTATATTGGGAACCTGAAGATTTTGGAAATGAGTTTGATTAGGCAGTATGTTTTGTTCTTTTTCTTTCCAGGTGGCGTGGCCTGTAGCGGCAAGACATCATATCAAAACTAGTGCTGGCTTCCCATTGAAGTGCTATTTAAGTCCTTAGAGATTTACTAGTTACATTGACAATGTAAATAAACCACTATCTAGCGTATGAGAATTCGAAAGAAAAAGATAAGTCTTATTGATACTTATGGATATCATCAATGGACCTTGGAAGATACCAAGCGCCAACTATGTGCAATAGAAAAGAACGCTTGGATGATAGACGTTTGTCTTGGAAAGTCAACAATAGGAAGAAAAGCATATCATTTATGCATACGGTAACGATCAAACAATGCGGCGAGGTGGGGTATCAACAAATCGAAGGCAAATGGCAAGTTCACGGGCAATAATGGGACACAGGGCATTGGGGGATATCAAAATCGTACAAAGGGCCAGAGCAACAACCTCGTAGCCGGTGATGGAATATTTGGACAAAGGAAATGACAAAGGAAAAAAAAAAAGTGTCGAATGAGTGTCAGTCTGCGTCCTAGACACGGCAATGGTCGATGCGTGGACAGGAACCAGCTCAACGACTCATCACAGCATCAGAGGACGATGAGACAAACGTAAATTGCAAGAATCAGTTGAACTGCTGACGAATGACGATGATCGCCATACTCGATCTATTCGGCGTAACCAATCTCGGCTTTAGCGCTTGGAACCCGCCGCATTTCAGAAGGAGCCGACTCCTCAACAATGTAATCTTCCTCTGCGGAGATGGGAGTCAGAGAGGAGAACCCTCGAAGCATCCCTTGTGTGGATTTGGGGCGGACCACCGGGTTCACCAAAACGGGGCGGCGGCCGACTTCATTGTGCCATTTCTCGTCAGATTTGCTGTCCAGGTTGTTGGTGGGTTCCGTTTCAAACTCGGACTCGCCAGGGACGTTGCTTCCGGGGTGTCCATACTCGTCTACTGACTCGGTCTCCTCGGGTGCATCAGCCGAGACCTCCACCGAGTCCCGGAATGAGGTCAGGTTCGATCTAACAGGGCTGCTGGGCTTCTGCGACATCCGACGGAAGAATTGACCAGACATCCAAGATGCTTCCGAATCAATGGAAGCCAGAGATTGTGAGAGTGGCACGTTATCGGTTTCTGCGTCGAGGCTATCGGAGTTCCATGACCGATGTTGAAGCCGTCGGTTCGGGTTTTTGATGTCCACTCCGGGGGTGGACACTGGCTCTTGCATGGAAGGTGTTTCATCCCTCTCAAGAGAGGTCTCAGGTACGTCCTCCGGGATATCGGGTGACTGTAGACGAGATTCGGGGGGTGACAATGGTTCATCGCCGAAATGTTCAGTGAATTTGGAGTGAGAGCGCTTCAACGTTCCAGTGGGCATCAGAATCCTAGGAGGAATGATGGAGGATGGAGGGGGTGATGATTGGGTCTGGATTTTGTAGAAGGATTCATGAGAAGCGTTAGATGCCTCGGGGGTAGGTTCCTGGAATCGCTCTCTGTATGTTCGCTTGAGACGAGAAGAACCACGTCGGAATAGAGACGTGATAGTGTTACCCCGGCGGCCGCTGGTATCGGAAGGCCGACGTTCAGATTCGACTCCTCGGGAAAGGTCCGATGTGGAGGCAGGTCCGTAGCTGTGTGATTGGGTCGGGCTACTCATCCCATGGCGAACAGATGAATGGGATGGAGAAAGAGTTGTTCGGGACATGGTGATGTCGGTCGATGGGGCGAAGCTAGGACGTTGATTCAATTTCCGCTCGCGAACAGAGCTGTCATCGATATTTCCAATTACACGAGAGCTATCCCGGGATTCGCGTCCAGTATTCTCACGATCCTTGGAGGGTCCGAGGGGCCATGATTCATTCTCAGTCGGGAGAGGCGTCGATTCATCAACTTGTGGGGTAACCGTCTCTTTCTTCTGCATCACATCCTGGGGTTCAGGGACTTCAACGATGGACGGCTCCACACGGGCGATTTCGGGCTCAGTCTCAGGCCGGTATGCTGTGGCGGCTTTGGCGTTCTGTTCCTCTTCTGCCTGCTGAGCGTCGGCCCTCTCTTGTAACTTCCGGCGAAGCTTTTCCTGATCATCGATCTGCTTCTTCTCCCGGCGACGACGGTCTCGATCCAGTAATTCTCTCAAAGCACCGGCATCTAATGTATCAGCTAGTTCATTGACACGTCGGTTCGAATAGTACAGTTCTTCCTCCGACATCGTCAACACCTGAAGCTTTTCTCTATCCTGACGTGAAGTTCGAGCGGACGGGTTCTTGCCTTTGGCGGTCGGCAGGCGAGGGGCTTCTACATAACGGACGACCGGGCGCGGCGTCAAGGCAGCGAACGCATTGACCTTGTACGTATATGGGTCTGAGATATCCGATCTGGAGGAGGTCGACTCTCGGAGGGAGAGACTGATGTCGGACATGTACCGGTCGGCACGTCTCCCATTTCCTTTCCGACGGCGACTTTCCAGTACATAATCTCCGCTGCCAGGATTCGGCTGGTGGGGGATATCGATGGGGGTGGATGAGAGCATCCGAATCTCACGTTCGCGCATAATTTCATTGGCTTTACGCTTGCTCAGCCTGCGTCGTAATTTGTTCGGAGCATTCTGACTCGGTTTCCGCTTCAACAGCGAGCCAGTTCTCGAAAGTACATTTTCACGTGGCGGGGCGTTTTGTGAGGGATCGGCGAGGGAAGCAGAGTGACTGAGGGATGACATAGGTCGAGTGGAAGGCACGAGGGCGGAGCTGCGTCGACTATCTGCAGGCTCCGCTCGTGGCCTGCGGTTGCTTTGGCGTGTTGATGATTTGCGACCCAAAGTGGGCTGGATCTCGGGTGTCGGGCTAACAAAGGATGACTGGAGATCAGCAGCTTCAGCACCGGTCACTTGAATGGTGTGCCGTTTGCTTTTGCGACCAAAGGGCCATATCGCCATGGCGCCGGTTGGGTGGCACGAGCCCAGATACAAGATCAGTTATCGTTATCAGTGTGGTCGCGAGATGGGTTGACTGAACTCATGGAGGGTGGGAAGGTGGAAAGAATAGATGAGGTTGTGATAGTAGAAAGTCAGACTTTGTGGCAAAAGCCCAAGCGTCATAAGATCGGGAATGGAAAAGGAAAAGGATAAACTTGATATGGAGGAAAGTGTAATTCAAGGGAGCGGAGAGAGAAGAGGAAGAAAGGGAAAATGCAAATCGAACTAAGAAATTGGAAGAGTCGAAAAAGGGAAAAAGAAAGGAATGAGAAAAATCAAATAAAAAACAAAATAAAACGATAAAAATTAAATTGAGATTCAAATAAATGGAAAGTGCCCAATGGAAAAGAATCAATGTGAAGGAATCGAACTGAGCCCAGATTGTTTTTAGATTGTTTTTGTTTTTCCTAAAAATAAAATAAAAATGAGTCTTGGCATTCCGAGGGTCGTTCCTTCTTTTCTAGTCGACATCGTCGTCAACTGCTGCGTATAGTTAACATTCACATCCATGGATACTCAGTACAATCCCACACTACACCACGGTAACGGCCAATTTGAAACGACCACACTTGACGCCACTTCAAGTGTGTTTTGTTACCAGAATCTTAGTCATATATCCCGCACGTGAGCGGATACGCCCCACTATTCCCGTATGCTCGGGTCCTCAGGACAATCGGCCACCGTCAGTGATGATCGCGCTTCCTTTGGCTTACAGTTACTTCAGTTAGGTGTTAACTATGTTACTGCTGTTTGGCCAATTGAGCTTCACGTTGACTCAATCGACTTGCTCAACATCGTTTGGTTGTTGTACCGCAACCAGTTACCGTCAAGGCGAGATCCGGGCAAACTATCCCACGAAGTGATCAACCACTGACGCCCGGAAGTTACGATGTCTATGTTTCTCATGATGGTATGTTTTCTGATGCCTGAAGCAATGAGAAGACGAAACTTGGCTTCATGGAATGTAGTAATGAACTGCTGCAGCACGACTCCCCATCCGGCTCGGTCATGCTCAAGGAGATACGTGAGGGGTCGTTTCCGATTGGAAGGTATGAAATGGAACTTTCGTCCAGGCTACGGGGTGGGAAGAGTAATAAGAGAGTTTTCACTACCGCGAGAGAGACGATATCAGGCCTAAACGGCGTCAATCCCACAGTTACTCATATTCAGATATGGAGGTACTCACACCTGTCGCACGGGTACCTGGTACCTGGCCTAAGGTTGTATCTGCAGCAAAATCTCGTTTAACCCCGGTACGTCACACACGATAACTGTTCTAGATTTATCCGTGGAAATTGGCAGTTGACCTGTGGGGAAAAGAGATCCACATTCAGACCGTCAATGCACAAACATATTATCGAGTCAATGCGTCTACCTATTGCCATAGTACATAGCAGCTTCATATTTTCATAGTAAATTTTGTATTCAATGCAAAAACATTATCAAACTAGCCAATTCCCCAAACGATCTGTACAACATCTTCCGTACTACTGCTTCAAAGCCAAGCCGCTAAACGCCCTGTGGAGCCCAAGCCGAGTTTGTTTGGGTCGACACGCGGGAATGCGGTCGATCGACCATGTCCGAAAGTTTCTGCACAGTGAATCGCACTATTGCACACTAATTTAGTTGTGAACTTGCCCATGTGGACATTTGATATGAAAATGGAGGGGGAATACTGAATAGTCGATGGGGATGTCTTACCTGGGTTAATAATTACCCTGTCTTCTAACAGTATATTATTGTGCTGTCTCCGTCTATTATCGTCATCTACGAGCATCCTGCAATTCAAATATCGCTGGACTTGGTTCTAGTCAATATCCTCGTTAAACAAGGGACGTACGGGGATGCTAAATATATCCATCCAATTCCGAACCCAACGGTTGCAAGGTGCCTATTATCAGTCTATTAATTGCCCTGCTGTTAGGTTGGCCTGGATTCAAAGGTCTTCCTTCAGTAATTATTCTATCTAAAGCCCCTCCTTACTCTACCCAGGGTACGGAGTACATGAGATTGCTATATTAACTCCTATATTGCCTATTGTTATATGCGTAAGCACTCCATACTGTTTCAGCTCTGACTCCGTCTTCAACTGCTCCACCTAGACACCCTTCTACACAGTACAGTACTTTCCCCCTAGTAGGTACCCCCGGCCCAGTCAACCTCAGAGAGGGCCATTCGAACAACCAAACGCCAAGACAACCGTACCCCTCGAGGAAAACCGAAGATGGCAGGGGTCTCTGACAAGATCTGCAAGGAGCAGACGGTTCCTTATGACTTTGGTTTTCACTAAGACATAAGCTCAACATGAGGCGTTTGGATTGGAATACTAGGTATCCGCTCGTTCTTGATCTCATTCTCCAATTCTTCCATCAAAGCGGGTGTTATTACCACCGTGTACATTTTTGTATGTACATCGCACATACTCCGACTCAAATCGATTCCAAATGATTTCGCATTTTCCTCTCCAAGTCCTGTGGCGTAGCCATTGAGGATTCGCCACGACCACAATCCCTACCGCAAGATTGCCGAGGCCAGCTCACAGCCACTAACGCCCTACGCTCTATACAAACAGCAATCGATTTCATTATTAATCGAAACGGCGAATAGATATCAATACCCTCCACACCAAATGCCTCCGGATTATTCTAATCAAACGCCCCCAAAAGCCAGAAGACCCGCATTCCATGTGACAAACATCCAACGGTCAAGTTAACCCCAAAGTACAGATTTTCCCGCCGGGAAACGAACCGGTGGGAGTATGAGACATGTCAATCAGGATAAGCAACAATGCCAACACAGTGAAAAGGAAGCTTAATTGCTCATCCGCTTCCGCAAACGATTCGGCTCCCGCTCCAGCATACTGTATCTGCGGCTGCGGCGGCTCAGAAGTCGTCTAAGAGACCACGAGCCACTGTGGCAGTGGCCATCGGCTGTCGAAGGGGATCCGGATTCCTGAGTCCGGGAGTCAAGGTGGGGTTTGTTGTCAGGCTGGGTGTCTGTTGATGGTGATTGGGCATTCATGGTGTTGGTTTTCTAGGAGGAACTTTGACACGCGAAAGATGGGGTAAGGCGTAGATATGGTGGAGAGGCCGGAGGCGAGACGCCGAGTGGCTAATGCAGTGTGGGATCCCGGATGTGTGGGACGTTGAATCCTTCGGCGTGCAGGCCTTGTTTGAGGGTTAGATTGGGCGTTCAGTTTGGGGAATCTCGGGGTTGGAGTGAGGTTGCTGGGGGTGTTTAGTTAGGGACTGGGAGTGCGGGGTTGGGTTTTGTGGGGCTTGACGAGATACTAGTACTTGCGTCTTTGTTCGCTTTCTTGGTGGAGAGAGGTGTTCTTGTTTCTGGAGTGTACTGTAGGGCGCTCGGAATTCTGTGCGTATTTGGTGGACATGCATCTGTATTCGAAGCTTGGTATTCAGGCTTGTCGAGCTTGATATGGTTGGTCGCGAGCTCCGGGTGCTCACACGGGAGAAGGGGAGAAGGTAGCCCGTTGATCAAGTGATACAATCTGGTCTGGCCGAGAATGATCTATTTCTGCCCTTCTGATGATACATCCAGTCTATGCCGATAGGGGTTGTTTCCTATAAAGATCAGAGAAGGATATCTTCACTACGTACGCAACCTCGTAAGCTAACAACGTCATTGCCGATAATAACAGTGACAAGCATTAGAGCCATCCATGGATTCAATGTCCCGACTGACTCTTGAGTCTTGGCCCTCTCGTACTTAGAGTTCGTCAAGCTGACCTGTACGCGTGACAATCGAGTGGTGGAGGCAATTTATATCACAAGGTTCTTTGGAACCAAGGTTGTTCTGTAGATCTAGCCAGACTCACTCCACCACACTATCCATACAGTCAAGAATAAGGTATTCTTCATGGAATCACCAATGACCAATAATTGACCAACCAGACTAGATCCTCATAAAAACCCTCAAACTATCCCAACTGATGATCTAATTGGCGGAGTAAACCACATCACACCCGTCTTGGTGCCCAATATCGATCGCTATATCTGACGATCAAGACTCGAACAGGAAATCGCACTATGAAATGTCAAAAAGATCTAACCTCTTAACTGGCAAAATACATCCCGTAATAAATATCCCAAGGACCCCGCTCCGTAGACCGAGACTCCCTGTCAAATGGGAGACAGCCCCAGTTCGCTTTCGTATTGGATGGGAAATCCCGGAGAAAAAGATACCAAAAAAAGTCTAGGAAGTGTCGGTCTGGTCGCATTTAAAACGACCAGAGAGCATGAGAGAAGTCTCTTCTACCTCTAGGGCTGCATCTTCCATGAACGTCCTCCTGATAGACCAACACCTACACTATTACATCGTCAGACTCATCATAACGGAAGAAAAACCACTAGCCAAGCGGGCAAATAGTCAAACCTTTCCCGTCCTGAGACCTGTCGAGTCCAACACGTCCCGGGCCTTTCTCATCACACAAACACATCACAAACCTGGGCGCAAACATAAATATCACGCTCATCCACACCGACTTTCCCGTTACATACCTGTCTGAACATGGCGGCCTTGTGGATATTCGTTGCTCTCGGTTACTTGCTTCTGTATGCCTTTGCTGCCATGCAAACGCAGGAGTGGTTTCTCGTCACAAACCGCATTGCCAAATGAGCTTTTCTTTTCGCTGCGATTGATGGGGATGGAAACGGCCGCTGGACGCTCGTGTCTTGGCCTTGGACAAACAGAAACAAATCTGGGGGTTTTATGCACGGGGGAAATCATGATTCACGACAGTCATTACGACTTTGATGGGCTGGGAGTGAAGAGATGTGATGGTTGGTTTACTTGGGGGACTATGTTATGGCTCTGCGAGGCATGGAGACAGACTACACCGTCCATGGACTTGGCGGGTCATGCTCGACATTTACGACATTACAAAGGGAGGATTGAAAAATATTGATGATCACGACCATATGCTTTTGGGAAACGGCGTTTGATACCACGGGAGACAAGGCTACAATTTGGACATTCGTTTAGAAGACTTGAGATTCACATTTTTTGGGGGTGTTTGTGTTCTGGTGGGCTTTCATCTAGGTAAACATGTCCCATATTGAGATGATTCCATAACCATACTCTCTCTCCGAGACGCTAGATGACAGGAATAGAGACGGACATTATTGTCGACGCCCCTGCAGCTTATGCTTATGCTGCAACCGGTGATTGTTTGACAGATCTCCATATTGGGATAAAGGCTGGGAAGAGGGGCCATCACTGTCTTTTTTTATCTTCCACATGGTAGCACATGTGATGCGGGTGTTGCATCAGGTTTCACTACCTTAAGCATTGGTGTGGTTTTGGCAGAGGACTTGGACAAGCACGGGAGTGCAATGACGAGATTGGGTTCCTTAGAACCAGATCTTAATCAACTCCTCACTGACAGCACTGGGCGTCAAGACACCGCTATCTGTGATCAATGCGGAGATCAGGTGAGGCGGAGTGAAATCAACTGACTGACAGACAGGTAACTTAGCCGGGGTCTGGTCATTTGAGTCCGCAGTCAGAGATTGCTGCTTGTCCTCCTCTGCAAGGTCCTCCTCGGACTTGAACTCAAGCACTCGCTGCTCAATCGGCAGGTCGTACTGGCCGAGAGGATACAGACGGACAAACTTATGGCTCTCAGCCACCACGTAGAAAGGCTTGCCGATAGCCTTGGCAAGGAGACCGATCTGGTACGTTCCCATGCGAGACACAACGCCGCCATTCTCCACCACACCCTCTGCACCCACAATAACCATATCGGCCTTGCCAAGTGAATATGCCACCGCGGACTCGCGGATGGTCGCCACGGGGACACCCTTTTCTCTCAGAGCACGTACTGTCGCCATGCCTTCTGGCTCTTCCTTATGGCGATTGCAATCTGTAGAAGAGGAGGACAGGACGTAGATAACACGGAATCGCACAGCATCATCTGCGGCCTTCTTCAATAGCGCAGCAACAGCCCGAGAACCACCGTTTGTGAGAATTGTGCTGTCATCGCGAATGAAGCCGCGGCCGAATGATGCGATTTTGTCTCGGCTCTCTTTGGCGCGTCGAATGAACAGCCGTCCGTTGGACAGGAGATGCGTGCGGGTGGACTGGAAGTCACCGGCAGGGCCCAGTTGACCAGGGCGTTGTAGTTGGGTAATCAGGTATCGTTGGAAGAGATCGGTTCCGGCGGAGAGACCGATGGGGTTGGGAATAGATTTCTTTAGGTCGGCGGTAGATTTTGCGAGAAGATCCAGAGTCTCTGATATTGTTGAGGAGGCACAGTGTGTGAGAACAAGGACCAGGGCTTCAATGGCCGCGATAGGCATAGTAAGGTCGGGATCGGAATCAAGCAGCGAATTGTAGGTTGCGACAATGCTTGAAGGAACAGTAAGTAAGGGTATTTGGGCTTCAGCGGAGTATATTTTACTTACTCGAACGGTTTGGCATCGGCCGCAGCCGTGTCCGAGGTGTTAGTCGCCATGCTGTTTGAATGTTGGAAGAGAAGACGATGCGAACAAAGCTACATCGACGGAAGAGAAAGAGTCATGAGTGCTGTGTTTGTCCTGTTTGCCCTGTGCCCCTCCAGGCGCTAACCCTGATCGGGCGGTGTGCGGGAGTGTCTCCAAGTAAACAATCAGTCCGAGTCAACAACAACTAGCCCACCCTCCTCGTTTTCAAAGCCCCTTGCCTGCTCGACAGGCTGTCACATCGTCATGTCGCGCAACTCCGTCGCGATGGGTTACAATAACCGCATGAGCCAGCAATTCCAAGGCAACCAGCATCATGGTCGAGGTCGCAAGAAGGAGGACGAGAATGACGCCCTGATGCGCCTGGTGAGCTAATGTGTTTTTTCAATCGCTTTTGGTCTTTACTAATCTCAAATAGCCCGACAAAGAGATCGCAGGATGTATTAATGACATCGGTATCCCGTTCACACTGGCCGACCTGGCTAAACCGAACCCCCAGCAGATCCAGATGGTGTTCGAATGGTTTGCAGAGCTGCTCATGAACACGACGCGGGAGACTGTGGAACCGGCAATGCATGCTGCTGCGGAAGATCTATGCGGCGACTACCCTGATATAGTCCCCAACGATACCCGCAATCTCATGGGTTTCTTCGTGATGCTCCGAAAGCTTCTAGCGGAGGTATTTGCGCGTGATCGGTTACGAAACTATGAGAAATATGCTAACTCTTCTGGCCCCAAACAGTGCGGTGTCAACGACTTCACTTTCACAGACCTGACCAAACCGACGCATGAACGACTCGTCAAAATCTTCTCCTACCTAATAAACTTTGTTCGATTCCGAGAATCACAAACACCTGTGATTGACGAACATTTCAACAAGACCGAGAAAACGAAATCGCGCATTGACGAACTTCTGGCCGAAAACCAGGAAATGGAGTTGCGGCTGAGGGAGATGCGACAGGATCTCCAGGCGAACGAAGCGCATGTGAGGGAAAAGGTTGCTCGAAACGATGCACTCAAGGCACGTTTATTGGAACTTGGTCGCGAGCAGTCGCGAGTCGCAGAAACCCTTGATCGAGTCA
This sequence comes from Penicillium bovifimosum, assembly GCF_028826915.1. Taxonomy (NCBI): domain Eukaryota; kingdom Fungi; phylum Ascomycota; class Eurotiomycetes; order Eurotiales; family Aspergillaceae; genus Penicillium; species Penicillium bovifimosum. The sequence continues at coordinate 507,895 of NW_026622717.1, read as the reverse complement.
AGACGGAAAGAGCACGGCGACAGCAGCAGTTGGAAGAGAAGACCGAACGAACTGTCCGTTCACGACAAGAAGCCGAGAAGCTGCGGCCTTATGTGCTCGAGTCTCCGGCTACCCTCCAGACATCATTGGCTGAATTGTCTGAGCACTTGATGCGCGAGAAAGCCTCTATTGATGTGATGGAGAGGCGGGCTCGCGCACTCCAAACCTCCTCGGACACCTTTACCGTCGTTTCCAACGATGTGCAAGGGTGTGTCAAATTGCTCGATGATATTGCTGCCGAACTGCAAAAAGAGGAAGAGGAGGAGTCCCGGGCCGCTAGAACCACAGAGGCCATCTCCGAAAGGGGGAACAGTGTTCGTGAAGTAGAGCAGACTGAGAAGCTCCTGCAACGTCAACTGGCCCGTTGGGTCGAACGAATTCAGACACTCCAGAAAAATGCCCAGGAGAAAGCTGAACTGGCACAGGCACGCATGGAGGAACTCCGGAATGTCCAAAAACAACTTCGTGAGGAGCGTGCAGAAAAGCAACGTGACATGGAGCGGAGACGTATTCGCATTGAACAGACAGAGAAGAAGGTATGGCTGACCCTCCATTATAGAAAAAAACTGTTGCTGACGCTTCTCCTAGATGGCCGACCTCAAGGAGAACATTGAGAGCGAGATTCAAGCAGCGCACGACCAGTACTTGAAGCTCGAGTCACATATCAAGCTGTACATATCAGAGATGGAGAAGTCTCTGTGATCAACCAGTTGTCATTTATGTGCGAAGCAGGAGTTCAGCGGTCGGCTATAGGATACCCGGACAGGACAGATTCATATACAGGAGTTTTGTTTATCAATGTCAAGTTTCTTTTCAGCAATTAGCCTATCCCACATTTGCCATGCATCAATAGTCCTGGTCAAACTCAAACCAGCGCTCGGCGACTCGTTTTAAAGTGATGCCCCGTTTCCCCCAGGTGCTTTCGTCGCCTCGTATTCTAACCGACCCATTCAGTAAGGGGACATTCGCCTCCCATAGCTTCTCTCCCCAGTCAGCACTCGAGTGGTCCAGGGCGTTCGAGCACTCATAAAGCCGAAGGTGCATTCCTGCCCTAGAGCCGGCCTCGACGGCAGAAGCAAGTGTTCTTGAAAGTCCCTGTGCTGAGAACTCCGAAGTCGCGACATGCAAGGCCATCATGTTGAGTACAGCAAGAAGTTCTTGGTCATGGGAGCGTCTTCCGTTGCCAGTGGCCACTCCACCAGCAGGGTTGAAGATGGCGAGATATGCTCGAAGACTCTCTAGACTTGGACAGAATGCCAGCCGTATCTTGCTAGATCTTGCAAGCAGCCCGATAGTTTTTGTAAGCAGATCATGGCTCGTTGCAGCGTTTGGATCAGCGCGTTGTGAGCGAATGGCTGCTGTCAGCTGCACCAGGAACTCGGCTTTGGTAGCACAGACAATGAGATGTGTGTCTGAGTTTCCATCGAGAAGTTGCTGAAGGAGATCGGACACCGAATCGCAGCTAGCGATCGTGCGCGTTGGACCCGGATCCATTGCTTCGAATAGCTGGATTGTAGCTTGAAACTATTGCCCCTCTAAGGTCCCCAACGTGAAATAAATCATTTTCGCTGCAGCTGATGATCTATCAACCACACAGAGCCATGTTCCTCAGCAATATCGGGTCTGTTGTGGTGTGTAGTAGAACGGTGCAGATTAAAAGCGGACGAGAGTTGCGCGACATCATCACTGGACCAGCTTTCACTCCGCGGAGCAGCTCCGCCTTTCCTCCCCTCACCACCCACTTTCTCCGACTCACCCAACGAACTTGGACTGGGCCCCCTCAGAGACTGGAAAGATGGAAACAATTTCCAGGATATCCTCGATGCTGGAGACAGGTATGTCGGTTTCCGTTTGCAATCCGCTATATTTGGCCTGAACTGACCGTGGAACGTCACTGTGCGCACAGCTCGAGAGCTCACGTTAGAGGCAGCCCAGTCCGCTACGATAAACCGGACGTCCAGCACGGACTATAATTCGCGAACATACAGCCCAGCGCACATCAAGAAGCTCCTTGACAGTCGCCATGAGCGGGAAGTGCTGGACGGAATGCGGAGGGTCATCTCGGTAAGGGGACGTGGAAAAGAACTAGGGATCGCAATGGCTGACTCAATTCGCTATCACAGTTGATGTACCGGTCTGAACCCGCCCTCACCTTCTTCTCCGCTGTCGTCAAGAATGTGGCCAGTGCCAACCTCGAAATCAAGAAACTCGTCTACATCTATTTGGTGCATCATGCGGAGGCGGAACCAGATTTGGCATTACTGTCCATCAATGCGATCCAGAAATCGCTGACAGATTCGAACCCACAGGTCCGGACTATGGCGCTTCGGACTATGTCGGGAATCAGGGTTCCGGTTATCAGCCAGATCGTGTCGTTGGCCATCAAGAGAGGATGCGGTGATATGAGTCCCCACGTGCGCAAGGCAGCTGCTTTGGCTATTCCGAAGTGCTATCGTCTGGACCCGAACACACTGCCGCAATTGATCGGGTATCTGGAGACGCTTCTGGGCGATTCCCAATACTTTGTCGTCGGCCCCGCAGTCGCGGCATTCTTAGATCTGTGTCCGGATGAGATTAACCTCATCCATAAGCACTACCGCAGCTTGGTCAAAAAGCTGGTTGATATGGATGAATGGAGTCAGCTCGCAACGCTCCGCTTATTGACATCTTATGCGCGAAAATGTTTCCCCCACCGAACCCAGAAGGTCAAGCACACGGCCCCGGAGGCCTTCTACGATGATGAGCAACCACAGCAGGAGGCCCAGGACGAGGGGGAAGAATATGAGGCTTCCGTGATTGATCCCGATCTCGAGCTTCTACTCCGAGCTTGCAAGGTTCTACTGCAGAGCCGGAACTCCGCCGTCATTGTTAGCGTCGTCCGTTGCTTCCTTTACATTGCCCCGCCAGAATATACTGCATCAGCAGCTGGCCCACTCGTGGCTCTCTTGCGAAGCCCGCAAGACATGCAACTAATCGCTTTATACAACATCGTTGCCGTTGCTCTGAGAGCTCCCAAGCCATTTGCTAAATACACTGCCCACTTCCTTGTCCATGCCAACGACCCGCCGCATATCTGGCGCCTTAAACTGGAGGTATTGACCATCCTGTTTCCTCATTGTGGAAAGCACTGGAAGGGTGTTATCATCAGCGAGCTAGAACATTTCTCTAAAGGCACAGAGCCAGAGCTAGTACGCGAGAGTGTGCGGGCCATCGGACGCTGTGCCCAAGGAGACACAAGCACCTCAGGAATGTGTCTGCGAATTCTTCTCGGCCAGATCTCTAGCTCGGACGGTAACCTCGTGTCAGAGTCGCTGACTGTTATTCGTCACTTAATTCAACAAGATCCAGTCTCACACACCAATACTGTCCTCCAGCTCGTGAAGCACCTGGGCACCACAACACACCCAGATGCACGAGCCACCATTATCTGGCTTGTCGGGGAGTTCGCTGGCGTTCATACAGATAAGAACATTGCGCCTGACGTTCTTCGCGTTTTGATCAAAGGGTTCGCAGATGAGATGGAAAATGTCAAACAGCAGATTGTTCTTCTCGGGGCCAAGGTGTACCTTCATCATCTCCTACAGAACCCACCACTGGAACAGCCACAACCAACCGAGCCATCGTCATTGCCCGAGAAAGCAGACGAACCTCAACAAGAGTTCCACAACGAATGGACTGACAATGGGAACGACCAACCGCATGATGCGGCTCAAACCGAACAGGGAGCAGAAAGCATACGGGAAAATGACGTTGCTGAAACAAAAGACGAAGATGCACCCGAAGACCGTATCACCCTTCTATGGAGGTATATTCTCCTTCTCGCACGCTACGACACATCCTACGATCTGCGTGATCGGGCCCGTCTCTACAAGAGTCTTTTAGAAACTCCATCTTCGACCCAACTTGCCAACCTCCTCCTCCTGGCACCAAAACCCGTCCCTCACGCCCCCAGCCCATCCGAGACACGCAAGGACCTGCTCATCGGATCTGCTACTCTTGTCGTCGGCCCTGATGCCGGTTATCATGGACTCCGAGGCTACGCGAATCTCCCAGACTGGGTCGAGCTAGGCCAGGAACCCGATCCAAGCCTCCGTATCGAGGATGTGAAGCCAGACACAGCCAGTAACCCGTCTGCCATGACTGCAGGCGATCGCCTCGACCAAGCGCTTCGTGAACATCAAATCACTTCCGTGCCAATTCGGAACCGCAACAGCGCTGCCATAGATCCGACTGGGAAGAAGACTCTTGATCAGTGGCTACAAGAGGAAGATCAGGAGGAAAGCGAGACAGAGTATGAAACTGATTCTGAAGAAGAGGAAACTGACTCCGGGGAAGAAGAGACAGAGTCGGAAGAAGAGTCTGGTTCTGAGGAAGAGGATGATGACTCTGAAGAAGAAGAGACTGATTCTGAGACTGAAGCTGTTCACAAAGAGGCACAGCAGCTGCTCAAGTGAATATCCTCGGATGCATGATGATCACATGTATAGATGACGACTTGATTGGGCATAAATTTGGTATATTGAAAATATGAGAAATCGAAATGGCATGATCTTACTAGATTCTAGAACTAGTTATGTTGTATAGTACTAACTACGCTACGTAAACTCTTGTTAACTATTCGTCTACTATCCAGATAAGTCTACGTATTTGTTATTTATGAATCGGATGCAGCCTGAATTTAGATCCGGGGTTCCGCAGGGGTCTCCCCGCATCTTTGTTCCTGTGGATTAATGATTGGTCCGTTTTACGAAGCAATTGTTGCTAATTTCCGGACGAATCAGAACATAGCATCCTAGGCGGCAGCTGAGCGCAATTAACTTCCCAAGACCATTGGGCGCCAAGATAGCTTGTATCGTGGCTGGCCAATCTAGCTGATCCAATGAGACAATAAGCCCGACAAACGGCCTTTCAAACGGCTCGGCAATGTGACCAATGTCTATATCTCCTCGGATCGGGGAGAAGACTACCCTAGGCCCGATCCATATGGAGAAGTGTATGCACTGACCAGGACTATCCCCGATTGGGATCGGGGAGATGTCGGGTCCCGCCGATAATCAAAGGTCCTGTGCTTTGTCACTTTGTGCAATGTTCATTGTTCATATCTCGGTGACCATTCCAAGATGTCCGGAATACACGAAGCTTATTTCTCCGCGCCTCCCCCGCTTTCTATAGATAATGACACATTGACTCTTTGGAGTTGGGAACCTGTCTGTCTATTCAATTGAGAGTTGCCTTTGAGAAGGATCCTACCGAAGTTACCGAACTACCAAGCACTACACTACAAACATGGACGTCTCCCGAGTTATCAAGCCATGGAAGCTTGACCCTCAAAGACCACTGGCCTTCGTGAACGCGACTATCATCGATCCAGTTCAGGGCCAATTGATCAAAAATGCGACCATCCGAATCTCAGATGGCAAGATCATCCAAATCGTCACAGACGGCTCAGCCACGTCTCTAGAAGACATCACGGAGGAGAACATCATTGACCTGACCGGTAAATACCTTTGCCCCGGCCTAATCGACTGCCACGTCCACATCGCCGTCGTCCCCGGCGAAGTAGACCTCCGAGCTTACAGGGACATGACTGAGCGAACCAGTCTCCTACGACAGCCGCACGTCCTCAAGACAATGCTTGAGCGCGGCTTCACCTCCATCCGCGACTGCGGCGGCGCAACCCTCGCAATCAAAGAAGCTGTCGAAGAGGGCGTCATCCCCGGCCCCCGTCTCTTCATCGCCGGGTACGCCCTCTCTCAAACCGGCGGCCACGGCGACATGCGCGGTCCCCACGACGGCCAACTCTGCTGCGGCGGCTCTGTCTCCGGAATCAGCAGGATCGTCGACGGCCCCGCAGAATGTTACAAGTATGCCCGCGAGGAGCTACGTCAGGGTGCGGACTTCATCAAGATCATGGGTGGTGGCGGCGTGTCCAGTCCCACTGATCGTATTGAACATGTTCAGTTCTCGGATGAGGAGATTCGCGCTATTGTTACTGTCGCGCGCAATGCCGGAACGTATGTTACGAGTCATAGCTATACGCCGCAGGCGGTTCAGCAGGCGATCAAGCTTGGTGTTCGGGGAATTGAGCATGGGAATCTGATTGATCTTGAGACGGCGAAGATGATGGCTGAGATGGGGGTTTTCCTGACGCCGACGCTTATTGCGCATGTCATGGCCAAGAAGATGAATTTCCTTCCCGCTTCTGCTGCTGCTAAGAATGATGAGGTTCTTGAGCAGGGGCTGAAGATGATGAAGATGGCTGTTGATGCGGGTGTGACTGTCTGCTATGGGTCTGATCTGCTTGGTCCGATGCATTTTGCGCAGAGTAAGGAGTTCTCGGTGCGCAGTTCTTATTTGACTGCTTTGCAGATTCTGCAGAGTGCTACTGTCAATGCTGCTCGACTCATTATGCAGGAGGATAGGTTGGGTCAGATTCGGGAGGGCTTTGTGGCGGATTTGTTGATCTTGGAAGGAAATCCGTTGGAGGATATCACCATTCTTGACAAAGTGGAGGAAAGCCTATTGGCAGTGGTTAAGGATGGGAGAGTTGTTACTTCACGCTGGGACAAGATTAAAGTAGATGCTTGAGATTTGGGGCGATTAGATGCATTTTTTTTGGCTTATATCAATGACACCAACCTTCAAGGACATCTTGCATCCACAGTTGGCCAGTTGGTTGAGAGTGTTGGTGGCCTTATAGTTCCGGCACCAAGGGGCAAAGGCGGTGTCCTAACCGAGCGTCGGAGGTGCCTGAGCTTATCCCGCAGTCGGGGCCTTCATGTTGCCTGAATCCTCGAACTTTTAATTAACTTGTCCTCTACAACGGGCACGAGGATCGACTGTACCTCCAGGATGCCGTTAGGTTGATGAATGAATCTTTCTATCCATTTTCTTTACTTCAATCATCCTCGATCACGCCCTCGAGAACCGAACCTTAGCTCACTTGTCCGGTTCGACACGGGGACTAGGTCCGGGGGCTCTCCACCGTCATCTACAATTTTTGGGGGATTTGAGAGACCTTCCAAGGAGCAGTGTCTGTCGTTCTTTTGACTGAGCGTTGGCATATCTTCCGCAACAATGCCCGGCCTACCAAGTACGTGCAGAGCTCTGGTTCCGTGATGGGCAATCGTCCGAAGTCTGGTTATGCTGACCTATTGACTCATAGCAAATATCGATCTCGATGAGTGTATCGCACGACTCTATCGAAAGGAGCTGCTCGCGGATTCAGTGATCGAGGCAATTTGCCTCAAGGCGAAAGAACTGTTGATGAAAGAGAGCAATGTGGTGCATATTGCTGCTCCGGTGACTGTTGTCGGCGATATCCATGGCCAGTTCTTTGATATGATTGAGATCTTCAAGATCGGTGGTTTCTGTCCGGACACAAATTATCTATTCCTCGGTCAGTCGCACATGGAAAAACATTCCGTGGGGATGGCGCTGCGGGTCTAGGCCTTGAAGATCTCAAGTGCTGGTATTTGGTGTGCAGGGTTGCTGACTGTCTAATTGATAGGCGACTATGTCGACCGCGGCTTATTCAGTGTGGAGACTATCTCTCTCTTGATCTGCCTCAAGTTACGATACCCACAACGAGTCCACCTGATTCGCGGCAACCACGAGTCTCGCGGAGTCACCCAATCGTACGGCTTCTACACGGAGTGCGCACGCAAATACGGCAACGCCAATGTGTGGCACTATTTCACCGATATGTTCGACTTTTTGACGTTAAGCGTCGTGATTAACGATGAGATCTTCTGTGTACATGGCGGATTATCACCTTCTATCCATTCTATTGATCAAATCAAGATCATCGACCGTTTCAGAGAGATCCCCCACGAAGGCCCTATGGCCGATCTCGTCTGGTCTGATCCCGATACTGAACGGGACGAATTTTCTCTTTCCCCGCGTGGTGCCGGCTACACCTTTGGAGCGCAGGTTGTGCGAAAATTCTTGGAGGTCAACAGCATGTCACATATCTTACGTGCGCATCAGCTCTGCCAAGAAGGCTACCAAGTTCTCTACGATGACCGGCTGAGTACAGTTTGGAGCGCACCGAACTACTGCTACCGCTGTGGAAATTTGGCGAGTGTGCTCGAAGTCAGTGACTCGGGCGAGCGCTACTTCAATATATTCGATGCTGCACCGGAGAATGACGCCCATCGACTTGAGCAGCTCGGGCAGCAGCAACAACAGATGAAGGACGGCTCCAGTCCTATGCCTGACTACTTCTTGTGAATCCCAAGAGTCCTATTGTGATACCCATTGGTTAATGTTTGTTGATGTTGATGTTAATGTTGATGATTATTGCTTGTTTTTGATTTGATTCGCTTCTGTATCTAGCACTAGACGGGAGTTTGGGATAAAATCGTGCATTCACAAACAGCAAGATGTGCTATGTGGCTTTTTTAACATGGTTATCATTCATGAAGAGTTGGGATTCTCCAAGGGTTGAGACTCAGTGTGACACGAATAAAACAATAAGACCGGACACTGGAGTCCAAAGCATCGGGCCAGTGGGACGCATCTCTTAACAATGATGTTGTTAAGGAAAGAAACTCATCACGCTTTGAAAACAAACAGCCGCTCAATAACTCAAAAGCCTTCTCATGTTTACCAGTCCTTGGCAATGTCAAAGGACCACTCGAACAGAAGGTGAGTGTGATTGTCATCATCAATAAACTTGGAGACAGCGTTGTAATGGCCGCGGGCGATCATGCCTGAAGGGGCCTCCTCCTCGTTGACTATATAGATGTTAGTAAATGCTAAATACTGCAAAGGCCAAAAATTAGGCAAGCCAATAGTTATACTCACATTCTTTCGAGTAGTCAGGCTTGGCGGTGGTATTAGGTGCGTAGCTACCCAGCATCTCCTCATCCTTGCTGACCCGGATACCCTTGCGCTTGACAACTTGCAGGTACTTCAGGCCACTCAGAACTTCATGGTGGACCTGGAAGGTAACCTTGATATGGAACTTGGCACCCTCCTTGATCTTGAAAGGCTTATCCTTGAGGCTGTCGACAGAACCGGGGGACGACAGATCGATAATGACATCCTCACGACCCTCGACTTGCAGAGCCAGGGATTTGATGATACACTTGCGAGGGTCGTTAGGGTCAGCGATGGGTTCACCGGAGTTCAGACCCAGCGAGGCCTTCCAGCGGTTCAGGGCTTCGTCGTCTTTGTCTATTGCGGGGAATAAGGTTGGTTAGCTGAGATCAACGAAGATCTGACATGGTCGGAGAGTGCCAATGACAGGTGACTACTTACCGAGCTGGTTGTACTCATCGAGAGTCTTCTTCTCTCCGACCTTGAAACCCTCGGTGCGGGTGGCGGCGAGCTCATCTTCGTGGTCGGCCATTGTTTACAAATTTAGGAAGCGGGGCACGGAACCAAAGATTGGATATAAGGGGATGGGGAACGAGGTAAACAAAGGATATGATGAAATTGAACGATGGAGGGAAAGAAGGAAGAAGTTCGAGATGATTCTTAAGTTAAAACGAAGCTAAGATTGAATAGTCTCCTGAGATATGGTGGGGTTAGAAAGGCGGTGGAAGAGGGGCGAGGCTATTCGGATTTCCTTGTATGGGCAATCCATCTGTACACCGTTGAGCCTGCAGCTTGCTTAGGTCTGGTCCTGCATGTGTTTCTCGATTCTCATGCTGTGTAACATGTACAGTTCTATGGCAATGTACACAACAGTAAGGTGGAAACATGAAACGTTGAGTGTTGAATTGATCGTATGCTAGCCCTAGTATTTGGGTGATCTACAGCGCGTGCCCCAACTTTAGGTCTACACAGTGGGGACTGAGCATCCTGCAAGTGAAACAACCAGAACATCGCTGCCCACGTTCATGCTGGGACGTGCATATTTCTGCAAAATATTGTATGACTTGCTCAGCAGCTCAATGTAGATGTATGTAAATAGGTTCCAATGGTAGTTCTGTCGATGTTGACATTTGCAGGAGTATCTATGAGGCTATGATGTAGGCTGGTAGAGACTATTCAATGCGGTGTAGAAGGGGAAGTTCCGAAGTCAACAGACCCCTGATCATAGAGCATGAAACTGACGATACTCCATAGTCAGAGTGAGTTAGGTGTTGAGGTCATAGTAGAGTACATTCCATGTCGAGAAAGGACAAGTATACGATTCAATCAAAGAAAGGAATGTCGAGGTCACGGGGCCAACAAAATAGATTACAGTGAGGTAGATCAATGACGGTGTAATGCATAAACTGACCAACCACACCATCCAAATACCCCACCTGACAAGGGCCATACCGGACCTTACCGGAACAAGTCAAGCTTCAGAACGACGCAATTACTCGCGACTCGCATTTCTCCCCATCTCCCTCCTGATTGTCTTCTTTATCTCGCTCCTCTGTGGATTAATTTTTTTTTTCTTTTCTTATCGATCGTCTTTGTTTGCTGTTTCTCGCTTTGCCAAGAGAGACTATACCTGTCGGTGGTAATCCATCCGTTTTTGATTTTCGCTACTTTGACGCGCCTGCTACGTGGCCGACGTTGGCGCATCTTTCCCTGGAAATAATCTCACGTCTTCCACCTTGTCACCCCCTCGACATCCCCCACTATGTCGCGAACACTCCCAAAGAAGTTCAATCCTCTCATCCGGTCCGATGTTGCTCCCAGCTGTAAGTTCAACCCAGACGCGACTAAGCGCGACCGTGCGGGCGCATCCTCTAGCCATCCCCCTCGTGCGCCCTCGACTCGTCACAATATGATCTCTAACACGATTTTTGTTACTACAGATGATGAGCTCCTTGCGCGCCGCCGTCTCGGCAAGACCAACCTGTCCGTAAAGCCTGCCCAGATTGGCACCTCGAACGCGACCAAGCCCGAGAACTTGGGTGTGTTCGAGTACGCTCACCTCCGTGCTCCGTTGCCCAAGGATCTCAAGGGCTCCGAGATATTCCCTTCACACACCGCCCAGTCGCACCCGGAGACCTACTTCTTGATGGTGAGTTTCATTATACGATTTGATCTTAAAATTGATAGCGGCTAACTTTTCCGCCTATCTTACAGCGCCGCAGCAAAGATGGATATGTCAGCGCTACGGGAATGTTCAAGATCGCATTTCCCTGGGCCAAGGCCGATGAAGAGAGAAACGAGCGCGAATACCTGAAGGTTCGCGAGTATACCAGTGAAGAGGAAGTTGCTGGTAATGTGTGGATCTCTCCCACATTTGGTATGTGTAGTCCGACATCCTATGTACCCCATCTGACAAACATTCCCTGACTAATTCCCCACTCCTTAGCTCTTGAACTGTCCAAGGAATATCAAATGTACGAATGGGTGCGAGCACTGTTGGACCCCACAGAGATTGTCCAGAGCCCTTCTAGCGCAAAGAAACAGATCACTCCTCCGCCGAAGTTCGAAATTCCCGAGGGTGAGCCGGAAATGCCGCAGCGCAGCCGTAGAGGCCGGTCCGCTTCTCCGAGCAAGAAGTCGTCGTCTCCTCGCAAATCCCGCACCACTCGCATTACCAAGGATATTACTAGCACCCCATCTACGACTGCCGCAAACGCCAGCCTGCAGTCAGCATTGGACATCACAGCTTCAGCATTGAACGTCGAGAGATTCCCTGAGTTTGGAGTCGTGGATGAAGCGGAAGCGAAGACAAACGGATCGCCAGAGAAGAAGACCCGAGGCCGCAAGTCAAAGCGATCCGCTACCGAGGAGCCCGAAGAGCAGAGTGAGGAGGCGAAGGAGGAAAAGAAGGAAAAGAAGAAGGCCGAGAAGAAAGAAAAGAAAAAGCTGAAATCAAGGAGCAGGAGGAGCCGAGTGTCGAGATCTCAGTGACCACTGATGCTACTGATGATGCCAAACCCGCTCACACCACCGTTTCCCTGGAGATGCCCACCATTCTGCCAGAAGTGCCCTCTGCTGCCGAGACCGAAGCGATGATTTCACAGGCGAAGAGCATGGTTGAAGACGCCATCAAGGCCCAGGCTGATAATACTCCTGGAGAGTCTACGTCTGTTAAGGTGACCAAGAAGCGCAAGTCCGAGGATGACGAGGATGAAGAGACCTCAGCCGAATCTTCCCAGCGGGCCAAGAGGGCCAAGGTCCTTGAGGCCAAGCTGAAGAAGGAGCGTGTGCGCAACCGCTCGATCTTCGGTGTTTCCGTGGCCTTTGCACTTGCGTATGTCATCCTTTCCACCATCCCCCGAGCCAATACTGACATACTGCACAGTGCTTCCATCCCGTACTTCTTCTAAACAGAACGGAAGTTCTTGTGCAAACAAAGTAACGTGTGTCTGAAACTTTTGGTCCCTTATGTTCGGGATGCTCTGTCGCTTGCGACAGTTTTAACTCCCTCAATCTTCGCTTCTGATGCCCAATTCCCCTTGTCGTTACCATAAATATGTTCCCCGCCGGCGATCCCGAGCTGTACCTCCCATTCAACCCATTTTCTAATATCTTGCCCTCCCCCTCTCAATGCTTTTTCTATTCCAGACTTGGCTATTCGGGGCAACCCTCTGGCTTAGTTCATGACCCCATTCTCTTGCTGCCCTGATACCAAACTTCCCCCTCTTGCACCTTCACATACTGCCCTCGTGGCATTCTTCCGTGTAGTCAAGGACGATTCGCTTAATGATAGTGATATGCTTGATGTTACCGATGTCCTGTAGGATTGTAAGATATGATGATTGAAACGGATGTTGCTCTGGGCTGCAACCATTGACTTTGGATTTAATTGCTCTCGATGCTCATTCTTGAAGTACTCGTGGAGCACAAATAGGACTACGTACGTACTAACCTAACTACTACTAGTTAAGTACTGTGTAGATGTCACATGTTGTTTGTGGAGCCAAAGTTCGTTAAATTCTGCCCACTTTGATCTCACTCACCGCCCTCTGAATAGCTTCAAGGCGATCTACGAAGCAATCTGTTTGCGTTTTGCCTTTGCAGTTACCGCGAGCCTTTCCACATTGGCGATAAGATGTCGCTCCCAGGCTTAGGGCTGACGCAGCCGCTGGATGAAAGATCGCAGGGCCCCGCACCGCCATCTCAGATCAGTCTGAAGCCAGGCTCCGAGTGGCGGTTCGAGGTCGCATTTGGTCATATCATCAAGGTCAAAGTACGTTGCAGTCTATGTTCTGAGAACCGAGATCGTGCTAACCAATGGTGGTGCAGCTACTCAATGGAACAGCCGAGCTGTTCGGTACCGAGCTTGCCGAATCGCAGACCTACACGTTTACCGGCACAAAAGCAGCGATCTTCACATGGCATGGCTGCTCGCTAGAGGTCTCCGCGGTCGATAAACCGGCATCTACATCTGATGGAATTACCCCGACGGCGGGGCGCGGTGCAGCAGGGTGTCAGAGCGAATACACGGCCGAAGAGACGCCAATGGTTGAATATGCCAACGTTCACTTTGCGCTAGAGACAATGCGCGAAGAAGCCTTGTCAATTGGAAAAGATGGTCCGCGCGTGCTCCTGCTTGGCCCTGAGAATACAGGAAAAACTACACTGGCTAAGATCCTCACGGCCTATGCGACGAAAATCGGCCGCCAGCCGCTGGTTGTCAACCTCGACCCGACAGAGGGCATGCTCAGCGTCCCCGGTACGCTGACCGCGACTACATTCCGTACCATCTTGGATGTCGAGGATGGCTGGGGCAGTAGCCCCATGTCCGGGCCCAGCCCCGTGCCGGTCAAGCTACCGCTCGTGTACAGTTACCCAATGGAGAGCCCGCTGGACGGCGAGGGCGCTGTCTACCGACCCATAATCTCGCGCCTTGCGCTGTCTGTCACAGGACGCATGGCCGAGGACGAAGACGTGCGCGAAACCGGAATCATCGTCGATACCCCCGGAATTCTCAGCTTAGACAATCCCGGCGCCATGGATCTGATCAACCACATCGTCACCGAGTTCTCCATCACGACGATTCTAGTCCTAGGCTCAGAGCGCCTATACAGCACCATCGCCAGACAATACGACAATAAGCCCAGTTCCAGCGCAACAGCCGCCGTCTTCGACGAAGTAATCTCCGTCGTGAAACTGTCCAAATCCGGCGGCTGTGTCGACCGCGACGCAGCCTTCCGCAAAGCAACCCGTGAATCCCAGATCCGGTCTTACTTCTTCGGCAACCCGATCCCGATCTCCTCGCCCTCGTCCGCCATCACTCTCTCCCCCCACGCACAGCAACTCGACTTCACCTCCCTCTCCCTCTACAACTACACCGTCACATCAGCCGACGACGAAGACGAAGACGAGTACGACCCCTCCCAGCTAGCAACGAACTCCTTCCTCCCCGGCGGCCAAGACGACTACCCCACCGAGCCAAAGCAAGACCCAGACCGTGCCGCCCCCCTCCCCGGCGTCGTGGGCTCGCTCTCGGAGCCTGCTGAGAACGCCAATAACGTCAGTAGCGTCCCACTCAAGAAGGTCCTCCCGCCTGCGCCATCGGATCTGGCAAATACTCTGCTTGCGATCACGCATGCGCCTACGAATGCATCGCCCGCTGATGTCCGCGACGCGAGTATCATGGGCTTCTTGTATGTTGCTGATGTTGACGTGCAGAAGGGGACCATTCGAGTGCTTGCGCCTGTTGGCGGGAGGATGCCGCCACGTGCTGTTATTTGGGCGAAACGCTGGCCCGGTGAGTTGGTTGGGCTGGTTGGTTAGGGGATCGAATCCCTTTGCATTGGGGCTTTTACTTGGCCCTTGGAATCTTACATAGATGCAACTATTTTCTTCTCAGGCATGGAGAGTTGTGGAGCATTGGGGGGATTTGGACTTCTCAGCATGGAGTTGTGGGTCATTTTCACATACTATTCAATTCAATATTTGTCCATTTAGTTTCTTCTGGCATCTTGCATATCGATTCATTCGATAGAGAGCCTTATGGTTCAGGCTGTCAGCTGTTTGTTTCGGGTGCCGAAGGTGGCAGGGACGTCCTGACTACTGGGAAGTCACGAGAATTATATAACACAAACGTATGTTGATTGTTGTCTGTCCATTGAGACCGCGCAGGTGTACTCCATTATACTAATAGGTAAACTCCTGACCCACCAACTCTTCACTCATCTTCCACAACCTTTCTGCCTCAAAACTGCTAATCGCCCACGATTTCAAAGTATCAACCAATGGATCCGCAACATGCGAGTCAACAAGATAAGCACCATTGTGAGCTAGATAAAAGTGAGCCAAGGTCAGCAATCAGCATAATGGCCCAATGACAAGCTGTATATGAGCATGAGAACCCACCTTTCAAAGCACGGTCAAACGCTGCGTAGACATGAGTAGCAGCACCGTGCTCCAAAGACTTCCACTTGAATTCACTCCATCCCTCGTGGTGGCCCTGCTGTCTATCAATGGATTCTGGTAGACGTGGTCAGTATCGGCTTGTGGATGATCACTCAAAGTACTAAGCCATGCAATATGGATAACCTACGCAGTCCCACATCCACACTCCAGTCCAGGTGACCACCCAAATTGGTGGCGATGACTCCCGGATGTAGGCTAAACGCCAGCAAGCCATATTTGGTACCCAGCTTGGATGAGAGCGAAAGTGCCATGAGCATATTCGCTGTTTTGGATTGGCCATAGGCGACCCATTTGTTATAGGTTTTGCCGTTCTGAGAATAAGAGATGTGCTTGTGTTAGTTGAATCCTCGAAGTCGATTAAGTCAAACAAGAAAAGTCTAGACCTAGACGAAAAACACTTACATCGAAGTTATAGTCGTCAAACCGGATCGGGCTTAACCGATGCCCATCACTACTGACCATCACGATCCTAGGACTCTCCGATTGTAGGATCTTGCCCATAATCAAGTTGGTGAATAAGAACGGGCCGAGATGATTCGTCGCAAGGTGGGACTCGATCCCGTCGGCTGAGAGAGCATAATCCACAGCCATGATACCAGCATTGTTGACCAGAACATCTATAGCCGGGATCTGCGTATTGGCATTGATATGCTCTGCAGCATTGCGAACACTGACCAAAGAGCCCAAGTCGACCTTCACCGTGATGACGTTCAAGCCTGGATTTTCAGCTTTGAGATCTTCACCGCATTGGTCGAGTTTGGTCAAATTACGGCCGGCGAGGATCAGACATGCAGGGTTGGCCTTGGCAATAGATTGGACGAAGGCGTAACCTAGTGAGCCCAGTGTTACACCTGTTGTTAGAATCACCTTGCCTTTGATCAAGCTTGCATAGTCGGTGACCAGCTCAGTCGTGGTGGTGTTGGCGTTGTATGGGGCCGGCATACTCGTGGCAATAGTCATTTTGATGCAGCGTGTGTCTATAATCCCGTGTCAATAATTTGGAAATAGAAATCCTCGTAGGGCGGCCCATACATCGGTTTATATATTGTTCGCTCCTATTCCTCCTGGTACCTATGATTACCGTGGATAGATGTGACTGGGGTGGGGCCGGGTCTTCCCGCTCGGGCGAACTTCCCCGATAGAGGTAGCGTATACGGAGGTAAGGAGTCACGATCTTACATCCGATCTTTACTCCGTAATATCCGATCTGGAATGTCATCAAGTGTCATCATGATACCTTTTCAGTAGGTAATCATTTTGGTACATAGGTTCCATCCGAGCACGGTATTACCTCGGCCTCCCCACTACGGAGTACTCGTCTCCTGATCTGCAGCCCTCCCGTCGTCAGGTATGAATCCAACATACCCGACGTGGTGTCGACTGGTGTGCGGATGGCTGGCCGCTAAAGCACGGATGATGTCATAGCCACAAGTAGTGAAGTGGGGCGCAAAAGGCAAAAGCAAAGGTTCTGCGAGCTTCGCCAAACCTTCGCCAAACCTCGCCAAACCTCACGTCTTAACAGTCTTATTCCCCGAATGTTGCAAGTCGAACAAATCATTCCCTCGCGAAACGCGAAACGCGAAATGTAAATGCCGAGGCCAATTGCAAAAAATCGTAAGTCCTGGTCACGCAGCTTTGGATCTCTGGAATTAAACCGGGGTTAACTCACCTCTAGGCTGGTCAGTCGAATTATTCCTAGTCATCGGCCTTCCAAGCCGTGCCATCTCCCTTCTTCTCGTTATGGGTTCTCTGGGAGCTTGAAACAACTCGCTAATGCATTACTACTCAGCCAAACGTGCAGGTCACGGCGGGTCAAATGTTAGTATTGCATACCTTGGCTCTGAGAAAGCTGTCAGTCACTAACCGCTCGCCAATTCTGATATACCCAAAGGCGACGGAAGAAGACCCAAATGCTCACCATGTGAACATGTTGCCCGTGACTGTCATTGGATCGCGGAAGCAGGCGCAACAACAGGGCCGAGAGTTCCAGCATACCAATCGAGCCCTTTGACCCCAGCTACTCACCGTGGAATCGGATATACCTCCACAGAGCATCCTGAATATGCTTTACAGGACCCCCAAGTTGCCAAATTATTCCGGCACTACATAGGAACCTTGGCAGCATGGTATGATCTCAATGATAGCAAGCGGAATTTCAAGGATATCGTTCCCGTCAGGGCTCGATATAATCCACTATTGCTTAGCGCCATTCTCGCATTTTCTGCTGCCAACCAACATCGCACCCTTGGGGAAGACGCGTATCTGGAGATCGCTGAATTCTACCACTATGACAGTGTGCGCAGATTGATTTCCCTCACTGGAAACATTGATAGCATTCCTCTTGGCGAAACTCTTGCCGCCATTTGCCTTTTGCGATCTTATGAGATTATCGCTCGTGAGTAGTTTGTCGACTCTTCTAGCTTTTAAATTTTATTAAAAAGACAGAGGCTAACAGTTAACAACTTTAGAGAACGTTAGCTCTCAGAGTCACTTGCACGGATGCTATTCTCTGCTGGCGAGTCGACAGATCGATCTCACGACAGACCTGCTCAGCGCAGGATATTGGAACTACCTACGGGAAGATATCACGGTCGCTCTCATAGAACAACGTGGTCTAATGATCAGTCTTTCCGATCAAAATGCTCCACCCGAACCAACAGAGGATGCCGACTTTGCTAACTACATCACATTCTTGCTGGGCAAGATCATCAACCGGTGTCTGTCTGTCGACTCGAGTGCACTGAGCTCTCTCGAATGGGAGGCTATGAAGGCCGGTCTAGACAGATTCAAGTCATCACTCCCGCCATCGTTCGACACGATACAAACACCCGGCCTCGGGCAACAGAGTAGTTTCCCGTCTATTTGGACACTACGAAACTGGCATGGTGAGTATACTTGATCTACATTCCCTACAGCCTTTAACCCTCATAAGTGTCCACTCTCCATTACTACCATACCGCCATGGGAATTATGTGGCTGGCCCAGCCTGCAACTCAACCCCCGAAAGCTCTACAACGCATCGATGATATGGAATGTTTACGGCGGAGGTTAGAATACCACGCCACTGAAATTTGTGCCCTGGCTATTTCAAGCGACTCGGCACCTGTCTGGGTCAATGCTTTCGGACCAATTGCTTTTTGTGAGTCCTGCCGACTGGGTTCTCTGGATATTTCGTCTGATGAATGTTGTGCAATAGGTTGCCCTTGGATTCGTGATAACCATAAGCGCGTCGAAATGGCAGAGGAGTTGGGAAAATGGGGGAAGTTGACTGGATGGCCGGTTTCCATTATAGCTGATGCTCTTTCTCCGTCGGACGTGGTCCGTTAATCAATCACGCTGTTGTATAATAACAGTGCCTCTAACCAAGTTATGATGACCCGCGTAGTATTGACATCGAAAACTTCAATAGGTACTTCATTTCAATCTTCTCTAAATGACAACACGAGAGCGGAAAGATTTGAGATTGGTGAGGGTGAGCCTGCCCGTTCTTCCATTTGTCATGACCTCCAGACCTGCTTCTCTATACATGGATTCCTGAATAAAAGCTATTTCGAGCTGGCAACTTCTTTCAGCTTAAGGGTACTGGTTGAAGTCGTAGGCATTTCCAAAGCCACGGTTCAGATACCGCGAGAGTGCTTTCGACTTGCTCACCCAGTTCACTGGAACCTCCAGCTCGGTCTGGCCCTCAATGACAGGTTTCAGATCATCCGCAAATTCGAGTTTCATAGGGTTTCTATACCACGGCGCGAAGTGAACTATCGACGTTAGAGATCCGGGAAAACCAGCCAGGAAGAACGAACTTCAACTTACTCATCGCCAACATGACTCGAGGATCCTTCGTCTGATTGCCAATTCCAGCATGCCAAAGGCGAAGGTCTCTAATAACTAGAGACCCCTTAGGAGCCACGGGTTGACATGGCGGGCGGTCTAGACGACGCTTCTCTAGTTCATCAAGTTTGATTCGGCCACTGGCACGCTCGCCGTGTTCCCCTTCCTGGACATGTAGGCCGGTGTCACGGTGCGTTCCCAACCATACCTCGGTCGAGCCATTCTCCGGGGTCATGGTTATGAGGGGAACATTGATCACATGTGCAAAAGGATGAGATGGGTGGGCAAAGTCTGCGTCTGAATGGACAGGCTGGGACTTTGGAGGGTTCTCTGCAGTTGGGGGCATTGCAGTATTGCCCGAGCAGAACGTCCATTTTGGGCGGGGTCCTAGTGCTGTTGAGGTGATTTGAGTGGCGATGGGGTCTTTCCAAGAGTTATCAGCCGGGGACTGGAAGTGTCAGGGTTTGCGGAGACTTACTCATGAAAATACTGGGCTCGAAGTACTCCCTTACTGGAGGAGCGTCTTGCTGGATATTCCCTGGGTTGTAGTTGAATGGACTGTTTTCTTTCTTCAACTGAAGATAATAGGCATCTTCGACCATCCTTTTGTTGAGTCGGTCGAGGCAGTCATGGGGGATGACATTTTCAATAACCACAAGCCCATCCTGATACAGGCCACGTATTGCAACCTCTAGATTCTGATCGGAAAGACGTTCATGCTTGATTTCGTCTCTGGATGGACGGATGGATGTCGGATAGCTTTTCAGCCTTCCGATTTGGGCTGATAGAGACCGGATCTGACAGCGGCTCAACACCTTTGGAGCCTTGAAGAGGACTTGACTCATGGTGGTGGTGGTAGTTGTGAGTGAGACCGATATACTTTGAAGAGGACGGTTCGACGTAGATTGCGTGGGAACAAGGCGGAATTGCCTGTTATTTATGCTTATCTCAGTTAAAAAAGGTCACTCTAGGTTCAATGTAATAATCGGAAACTGGATGTTTGGCCCCATTCTCTCTCGTTTTTCTCGCCTTTCGGTGGCGCCATTCTCATCGGTGTGTGACTACACGGGGGAGTTGGATGTGCGGGGACAATTGAAATAGAAAGACCGATATATTAGAGTTACTACTACTAGCTACAGTAATGGTTGTTTCCAAGGTTCTTTAAATCTTTAAAAATACATTCGCCAATCGCAAAAGCTTATATGTCCCCGTCGCTAAACGGCTCGCATTTGGTGGGTTTGCCGATCGCCTTTCGCCAAACTCATTGAGCGAAAGCGAAACCCACGTGGACTCAAGTCTCGACCAACGCCACGTCTATATCCAATCGAGTTACCGAACACGAACATCGGTAGTTTTACTTGTCGGCAAACGAAAGTCGTCAACTAAAAGCGGATGACTGGAAAAAATAAACGTAAAGGTAGCTACAGATTTGTTACTACTGTACGTCACGCGTCAAAAGAATGACTTCTCATAGGTTCCTGTACATAGAACGAATGTACTGTAACAGATATGGCGAAGAAAAGGAGAAGTACGAGCAAGCAAGTGAGATTTCTATGTTCCCTCGTCTTTCCCTCCGAAAACAGCAAAACAGAACATCCTCTTTGCCAGCGGGCGTCATTCGGGGTCCTCTCCGGCTTTGGTGTCAGTGTATCTGCACTAAAAGGTATGAACAAGCCGAACCTCCCTGCCGAGCCAAAAGTGTTGCTGGGGTGAGAAGCTTATCGTCAAGCCTAGACGTCTCTTTTATGGACCTTGGAACAGAACGGATAGAGCATAAGACGCTAGGGTATCAATATAAGCGAATACGCGGGGTGCCGAAGGTAGCAGGAGTCCGAACTCCGAATCATATACCGTGCTCGAATGGAACCATGTGCCGAGATGAATACCGAAACACTATATCATTCGGAATCATATTGTCATCAGATACTATGGAGTAAAGATCGGATCTAATTTCGATACTCCAAGTAGTAAATACGTTATATCCCTCAACAATTTAAGTTTGCGGAGGAAAGTTCGCCCAGGCGGGATACCCCACCCCAGTCACATCTATCCACATTTCGCGGTGATCATATCCATCAGGAGGAACCTTGGAATAGGAGGGAACAATATATAAATATGGATATAGGTGGCAGTGCCGTCTTACCGTCTATTCTCCGATAACTTCCTCAAGTTTACAGAAACGCGCTACTCTAGCAACTTTGACCAGAACTACCCGATCATACATCAGCCACGATGTCTCTTGCGAATGCTCCCGTGAACGCCGACTTTCCTCTTCATCTTCGACAACTTATGCATGACCCACCTAAACTGACCAAAGAGCAATGCGGTCACCTGCGACATATCTACAACCTGGCTTCGCAGCTGGATGGGGACTGGGCATTCATGGGATGTGAAGAGCCTGGTCAGGAGTGGGACACCGCTCGCCGTTACCAGCTGGCCACGATGAGCTATGCTGTAGGCGCTGCACATTACCATCGCCTACCAGCAATGCGAAGCATGTTCAAGCCCGTGTTTGGAGCTCTCATTCGGAAGATGCTACGACGCGAGGTCTGGGATTATTGGTACCTCTCTAGTCAGTCGGGCAAAAAACTCGACCCAGATCTCAAAGAGCTTCGCAAACCCTGGGCTGACCCGGTCTGTAAGGAGAATATCATGGTACGTCAGATCTATACCAGCAAATGTGCTCTACTAATCAACACTTTAATATAGTATTCGGGCCATCTTCTCAATATGGTCTCTCTTTTCTCTATGCTTTTCAACGACGATCAGTTTGACCAGGAGGGAGCCATAACGTTTAAATGGAATCCTTTGTTCTGGGGAATGGGCGAAGAGACTTTCAGCTACACTCGTACCACTCTACAGAAGACCATACTTGCTGGGATGGAGAGTGAAGGATGGGTTGGTGTATGCTGTGAGCCCAATTGGGTTTTCATCATCTGCAACCAGTTTCCTGTAAGTCCGAGGAATTTTGTGAATTAGAGTGGTCTCCCGGCTGATAACATGAAGATACTCGCCACTCGATATAACGATGTACGCAATGGCACCCGGCTTGTTGATGATGTTTTGCGCAAGTATAAAGCAGCGTGGGCAGATAAAGGCTTTATCGGGGAAAATGGGCTATTCCGAAGATTGTACGCGACGAGACAAAAGCAAACAGTCGATGCTGATGATATCGGGCATTCTGCTTGGTAATTTGACACCCCGTTCTTCACTGCGTGCTTTGTGCGGTTTGCTGATAGAAGACAGGACAATGGCGTTTATGCCTTGGAATTACGACTTGATCCAAAGCTTGTACCCAGCCATTGGATCTGGGTTCCTGTACCGAACAGATGATCGCATCAATATCAATCCTCCAGCTGTCGCGAACGAAATTCGACGGATCGTGAAGACCGAAAATGCCGACCCCGACTCTCCATCTGTACTCAGCCGTGCTCGTGAGATTACGAATGGTGTCAACGATAGGCGACTTCCCTACCTGTCTCCCGTATTTGGCTATGTTGCTCAATGGCTTTCTGAGATTGCGGGACCTGAAGACTTGAGTAAGCTTCTTCGACATGCTGATGCATATCTTACTCCGTCGTGGTCCCACGGGGGTCTATATTACCAAAGATGTGACCAAGGCTGGGATAATGACGGAAACTATACTTACGTTGATCCCCACACTGGAAATGCCGCGATCGCTTATGCGAGACTAAATGTCAAAAATGGACAGAAGAAAATGTGGGATCACCCCTGGACCCGAGACGAGGTCCAATCTCGTCCTTGGATTGACGGTATCAACTTTGGACAAGGCATTGATTGCCTTCGTGGGGAGTGGAGTGAGCAAAACAGAGCAATGATTGCATCTTTCAGGACATGGCACGGGAGTCGAGTAGCTTGCCAACCGGTCGTCTTGAACCTTCCATTTGGCAAATACGGTGTGTATATTAACAGTCGCCTTGAATACGTCACTACCATCGATGCGAGCAACCGTGCCATTACAGTTGACCTTGATGTCGGTGCGGAGGATGTGGATCTTGTCATCATTTGTGCTTGAGGCTGGGGATCGGAAGGATCGGAACAAATCTTGTCAGATTGAAACTTGAGGTGATATATCGATTACCCGGTATTAACTATGGTTTTATTATCATTTCTCTAAGTGAGGCTAGCTTCGAATGTCGTTATACACCGCTCAAAACAGTATGCTGTAGGTGGTATTGAATAAGTGAAGCTATTCACACCATAAACATCCCGACACCGCCCCCTCTCCCGGACGACGATGAGGACTTGGGTACTACTCCGTACAATACAGGCATTCAAATTTTCTGTCGGCCTGACAAATATGGAGCTAGCCCCAATTAGGTAATTGCCCGATTAACGACCTTTGGCCCGCAATTTGAAAGTTGGGGTAAGCTAACTAGCCGGTCAGCCCATAATAGCCAAGCTTCGTGGCGTGTCCGGGCTCATCTCCGGAAAGGCTCGACTAGCGTGGCTTGGTCTCTGCACTACCGTCAGCGGCCGCAATTGGGCTTTCCTATAGGCCATGCGCGACCAGGGGGAAGTTGGAAGCGACAAGGAAAGCACCATCAGACGCGTTTCGGAATGCAATCTGCCTAAATAGCTTCCTGCCTACCCTAACGGTAAAATTTTGACTTTCAGGGTAGCCATTACGGCCTAGCGGCTGGCTAATCGGAAGCATTGTTGAGAAGTGCTACTAGCCTACTACTCCGTACTCTCATTTCATCTAGGGAGTCCAATTCCCTCTAGAACGTACTCGTCCGTACTAACCCCGGATTGCGCTCGGATCAACTTTTTGTTTTCTATTTATCCGTAGCAGCAGGGAACTGCGGGATGCTCACCATGCTATACATGGAACGGTATAAATATCTGAAGCTTACCTCCATCTCAGGCCATTCCCTCATCCTTCGGTTCTTCCACTACTTGAGAGAGTCAAGATGAAGTATTCTCTGATGTTAGCTGGTGCAGCCAGCGCGGTGACCGCACTATCGGTCCAGGCACACCCTCCCAGTCCTCCGCACCCTCCAGTCTCTCCGCACCCTCCCAGCTCTCCGGAGCCTCTTTCCTTCCGTACAACCCTCAATGTCAATACAGCTAAGAAGTACCAGACAATGATCGGTGGAGGATGCTCTGGTGCTTTTGGTGCTGCCTGCTCAACCAACTCCCTCTCGACAGCCGACCAGCAGACTGTGGTCAAGACGCTTTTCGATGAGAATCACGGTGCTCTCTCCATCCTTCGTAACCTGATTGGGTCATCCCCTGGAACCACGATCCTTCCTGAGTGTCCTGCGACCCCTGCTGGTCCCTTCAACTACTCGTTCCCCACCTCCAACAACGATAGTTGCCAGTTGACTTTAGCTCAAGGTGCACTTAAGAACAATCCGGACCTTTTCCTGTATGCCGATGCCTGGTCCGCCCCCGGCTGTTTCAAGACTACCGGTGAAGAGTCCGGCGGAGGATACATTTGCGGTGTCAGAGGCACCAATTGTACGGAAGATTGGCGTGAGGCGTATGCCAACTATTTGATTGAATATGTCAAGCTCTACCAGGAGCGTGGTATCAAGGTGTCTATGCTAGGCGCATACAACGAGTAAGTGCAGTACACTCCTTTGAAACTTTGTGTTGAAGAAGCTTATGACTTGTCAGGCCTGACTTCAACCCTTTCACTTACTCCGCCATGTTGTCCGATGGTTACCAAGCCTATGACTTCCTTTCGGTCTTCTACCCTATGGTAAAGAAGGCATTCCCTGACCTGGCCGTGTCCTGCTGTGACTCTACTGGTGCCCGTCAGCAGCGCGATCTCCTGTACGAGCTCGGTCGCCTAGGCGGACTCGATCTGTTCGATATCAACACCTACCACAACTACCAGTCTGATATCAAGCGCCCATTCGACGATCTTCTACACAACCAACCCACCATCGAGACGGAATGGAGTGACGGCGGCTCAACATGGACTCATACATGGGACATCTCTGGGAACAATTTCGAAGGCTTGCAATGGGCCATCTACATGCACAACGCGTTCCGCAACAATGTCGCAGGCTGGTCCCACTGGTGGTGTGCCTGGAATGGCGGCGATGGTGCCCTTGTCAATGTGAACGGCGCCTCTTACCAGATTGCTGCCCGCCTCTGGGCCTTCTCTGGTTACTTCCGCTTTGCGCGCCCTGGCGCTGTGCGCATCGATGCCGAGACCAACGTCGAGGACTTGTATGTCACTGCTTGGATGAACAAGAATGGTACCATTGCCATCCCAGTCGTCAATGCGGCGCACTACCCGTATACACTGGATGTGGACCTGTCCGGCTCGAAGGTTTCGCATGCGGTCTCATACCTGACGGATAATGAGCATAACGTGACAATGGACAATGAGTTCACATTCAAGGACGGCAGATTCACGGCGCAGATTGAGCCTAGGGCAATGAAGACATTCTTCCTGGACTTCTAGTAAGAAGCAAGAAGAACCGAGTTGTGACGTCTCGGGAGTGTGAACCTATAACTTCAGGTTTTCCTTGTGACCTAAGGTGTCCATCGAGTTACCTGTTTGTCCAAGAAGTTGAGATAGTCTGCATGCGGGACTCCGTATTTTATACGTGTATATTTCCATCCTCTGTCTGCCTTTTTTCCCTTCTGTTATCTTCGCAACAATTGTACAGGTCTGATGCGAGATGTCATTTATAAGTATTTAGTCTGTAACTAGATACACGGCGATTACATAGTGTCAGCACTTCTTCCTCCTCATCTCCTCATATTCCCTCTCCACAGG
Organism: Penicillium bovifimosum; assembly: GCF_028826915.1. Taxonomy (NCBI): domain Eukaryota; kingdom Fungi; phylum Ascomycota; class Eurotiomycetes; order Eurotiales; family Aspergillaceae; genus Penicillium; species Penicillium bovifimosum. The sequence goes on along the minus strand of NW_026622717.1, from coordinate 481,980 downwards.
CATCATTGTGGCATATTCGCCAATGCGCACATTCCTATGTTGTTATCCCTACATATCTGTTCCACTGTAACCCATCCCATGATTTTACAAGACAGCCACAACCATGAAGACATTTAAATGTCTTGTGACTTCCCGAGAAAGCCCACGGGCAACCTGGCCATACATCTCCAGGCCCATGACCTTCGAATCCTTACAGGCTTTGGGCAGCCCGTTGGAAACACATTGTTTCGATTGACGCCATGATACCAGGGTGAGAGCAGTTACGTCGGACAGCCGAAGCAGGTGGCGGGTGCGCTGGGCCACCGGGCTACTCTGCATACTTTTAAGGGAGCTGCAAGCTTTCATTGCCAGACTGGCGCTGGACAGGAGCTTTTCAGAACGATCTATGCTTGGTTGAACAAGACTTTCAGCGAGGCGGGTAATGGTTCACTGAGTTTAGTGTCACGGTCTGGAGGTTGAGTGGAACTAGGGTTGTGACTTGTGTTGTTGTAGTTTTATGTCCCGTGATCGGCGTCGCTCTGGTCTGTAGAAGACTTCCTGGCAACTATTGCTTTCTTCCTTACTTTCTTCTCCTCGATGGTTGTACACTTAATTAATGTGCTCTTGGCTTTAACTAAGAAGACTTTGTTATCTAACTAGTAGGGGGCATATAGTGCAGAATGTGTAAGGATGGTATCTGGGGAGAATCAAAAACCAGATTAGACGCAGTACGTGTCGCGGTGGGTTTATTGGGGCGATCGTAGGGACATCGCCTTGCCAGTTGGCGGGAGGTTTGCCAGTTGGCGGAAGCTCGCTAAACGCGCGACAGTGGGTTTTGGCGGATATCTGCAGATCCACGTGGCTCATATCTACTAGGTACCCGTCCATACCATAGCGTTCAAAATGGTCACAGTGCTAACGGGATAGAAAGCACCCAGGTGCGGAGATTCCAAGTGTTCTTGGATTATGAGATTGGTTGTTGGTATAGTAGACAACGAAACAATAGAGAACAATCAGAGACACATGACGCGAATGCTTTGAGAAGACCAAGCTACCAACAGGACATATTGGGCTTAGGAATGTCTTCCAGTGCCAGTATTACCGGTGAGATACCCACTGATCATAAAGGCGGCGGAATATTTTGTTCTGTCGTCTGCTGCATGAACTGACCACAGAAGACTCGCACCTCTGGACCATGAACAGGCAGACCATCGATATGACAGAGAAGCCGGCAGATCTTGTGACTATATACATCAGAGGCATCAAGACAAGAATAATAGACAAAGTGATGCTATGGTGCATCAAGATAAGAATAAGAGACCACTAGTGTGTGGTAGGTCTGGGGCCTGGCTCCAGCCCACAAGTTTTTGGCCATTCCCGCTAGTACCGAAGTACATCTCTTTGCGGGGGTCCATGTTCCAGACCAGCATCAAGATAAGAATAAGAGACAGTTGCTACGGATCATCGCTCAGACCCACAAGTTTTTGGTCAATCCGGCTTAGTACCGAAGTACATCTTTCTGCGCGGACAGCGTAACCATATGAATGGCGATCTTGTAGCAGCAACCAAAGCAGAGAGAAGAAGGGAATAGAAAAATAGAAGAACGGGAAGGGGAGAAGAGAAGAGGAGAGGAGGAAGGGGAGAAGGGAGATGGAGAGAAGAAGAAAAGTCAAGAACTGAGCGAAGTTCCAGATAGGTATTTATATCCAAGAGCTACCTGCCTGTTTGGGCAGTCAATCAATCTGAAAAGGCAGCCACAACCACGAAGACATTTACATGTCTTGTGACTTCCGAAGAAAGGCCTCAGGCAACCCGGCCATACACCCCCAAGCCATGACCCTCAAATTCTTCCAAGCTTGAGACAGCCTGCTCGAAACACCTTGTTCCAATTAACGCCATGATACCAGGGTGACACGGCTCCTCCCGATTCCACCTTGCCATGTGGATATCGTCGAAGCACGCAGTGAATAGAGATAAGACTGACATGATTCCTACAGGTTTCCCGTCACCTAGTGACACGTGCGGTGTCCTGCCCTCCTCCCCTGAACACCAGATCCAGTGGGATTATTGGGACAATTCGTAGGGATAGCCTTGCCAGTTGGTGGAAGGCTTGCCAGTTGACGGGAAGCTTGGAACTCAGCATCAAAGTGGATACTGTTAACCAGAGAGAATATTGTCATTGATATAGTATTTAGAAGGGGACTATACACATGGCCCGCAAGAGCAACCAAGGGGAGCACTGAAGAAGACAAACTTTACCTCTCAGCTCGCTGAGTATGTCTCCGTATAACATACAAGACCCAACCCCGGCCCTGCGGCCTGGCAAGAGACAAATCACTCATGTGACACCAGAAGCATGTACCTGTAAGTGAGAAGTATATAAAAAGGTGAACAGTTAGCTGGTCTCGTGATTTGTCGCGTAAGACGTAAGTCTTCCACGTGCGGTGTCCTGCCCTCCTCCCTCTCACTTTATCTTTCCCTTCCTCTCTCAATCGATCCTCTTCCTCTCTCAATCAATTCCCCATCAACCTTCATCCCAGACCAATCAGTATACCTGCCATAAAGAGGTTCCTGATTGATCTGATGTGCGGAATCGGTTGATGAGGCGCCGCATGTATACTCATCTGCGATGTAAGTACGTCTTCCCCCATTCAATCCAGATGCAAAGCATACTGTGTAATCAGACGACTGACCCCTTTGCTCTCAATAGAAATGCAGTACTTTTCTCGATCAGACACCAACACATTCTTCTGCCCAGTTGTCAGTTTTCATTCCGCCTACTGGCGAGACCTCCAGCCAACTGGCCAGCCTTCCGCCAACTGACAAGGCTATCTCCCTACGAATTGCCCCAACAATCCCGCTGTTAGATATCAAGTCCACCAGGTAATTAGGTCACCAGTCTTCTTCCCTCCTAATCTCGTCTATCTGGATCAAGACTACCTAGGCAGAAAGAAAAATCTCCAAGGCAGTGAGTGTCCTTTCATATGCCGAGGTGGAGACCCAATACCTCACTGACCCTTGGTCAGCCCACGGGCATCTTCAAGCAGGGATTGATTGGTAGACGCTCCTGCCACCTGGATTCCGGACAATCCATGCTACCGGAGTATTGTTTATTCCTGATTGGAATCTGATATGTCTTTCGGGCTGGTTGACCACGTGGTCAATACGGAAAACATATCCGATGACCGATTCCACGAAAATGGGTAAAAGTCCATTTCAGAACATGCCACATGGAGTCAAGCATTATGCCCATTCTTAGGTATCGTCTCCTAAATAGCTTACTTGCATCGAACCTATCCTACTAACAACATCAATTAGACAGATCGTGGATGTGAAACCGAGTTCATCTAGGGGTTCGTGAACTTGCCGTACTGTACAATTTTGGTCTTAAATGGCTGTCACTATAAGACCACCTCAGTCAATATATGGAAGTGAGTAACAAGAGAGCTAACACAAAAGAATCTGACATCAGCCAGGCATGCATAACCATGTGACATGTGCCGTTGTGCGCTCTGGGAAACATCTCTTGTTCCTCTACGCAGTAGTAGAGGAGTTCGACACACCCTCTAAGGGATGAACCATGTGAGGAATGCCGGTATCGTATACGGCAATCGGCTTCATATATGACACGAAGCTACCCTTTGTCATTTAGACTAAGCCTCCCCGCGCAACGCTGGGAGCCGATCATCAAAGTGAGATCACATTCCTCTCTATGAAAATGCTCGATTTTGGTCTCATGATACTGGATTCTTCGAAAGTGGCCTTTGCTTACTCCGATTCTACCCCATATAAAGTTGCTCACCCCGGCATAAGGTAAAACAACCTATCTACAGATTGCTCTAGTCGTTCCCATTTCCAAATATCAATCAAACCATGCGGTGGATTACCAGAATCTGTCTTCTGAGTGGGGTGGTGCCTGCGTTGGCCGAATTTCCATTTAGTGATTCGACCGGTAAGAGCGCAGTCCTTTGAACACGTGCTGAAGTCATCAGCTAACATCGCAATTCTCACAGTGGCCAAGAACGATTTGGCTTCCACTAATTGGTGCGGTTCTATACAGGCAGCAAGTGATGGCGAACGATTCAAATCGGTTTCATCAACTATTGTTGTTCCCACTGTCACTGGTCCCATGAACGCGGAGTACTCCGCATATGCTTGGATAGGCATCGACGGCTGGGATGGCCTAGACAACCTGTTCCAAGCCGGGCTGGATATCCAAGGGATTGAGTCTGACGATGGCTCCTATTATCCTCAGTTCCGCGGATACTATGAATGGTATCCTGAAGATGCTCAGTTCTTTTCGACCGACGAACTTCCTCTGTCGAGCGGAGATACCCTATACGTCAACATCACAGCACACTCGGCAACCACGGGTACTATCTACCTGGAAAACGAAACCCAAGGCAAATCTAAATCTTTCGACTTCGATGAACCCAGTTATCCTTTGAGGGGAAGGTATGCTGAATGGATTGTGGAGGAGTTTTCCGACGTCACACTTCCTGCTTTTGGTTCGATCACCTTTGACTCCAATTTGGCTATAACTAGCCATGGGACCTCGTTTGATGGCTCTTCCGCATCTCTCATCCAAGCGGACACCGGCTTGAAAGCGTCCAGAGCCTCCGGTGGTGCTGTGTCAGTTTCTGTTGTCTGATCTAGTTCCCACCTCATTGCTATCTGCAAGAGAATGCATTATGCATGACAGTGTCACGGGGTAAACCCCGATACATTCCATGTGACTTTGCAGCTCCGATTTAGTCACGCGCCGCGCTCTTTATATCTTCCCCGCTGTGCATCGTTCTCTCTCCTTTCCTCTCTTTCTCTCTATGATTTTAGTTGCCACAAGGTTTTCGAAATTGACAGCAATCAAGTGTATGGCATAACGTATGATAAAGTTCACAATGGTCAAATTGTCCGACTAACTAGAAACAACAAAGTCTGAGTTTCACAACCTGATCAGACAACAATGCTTAGTACGCATAACTAACACATGAACCCTGTTCCCTGACAGCACTTGCTGGCAAGAAAGTTATGAGAACCTTGATGTAATCGATATGAAACGGCGGTTGGTAGTCCTGTCCGGTCGTGTTAAATGCCAATATTCATCAAACATAAAAAGATCAAGAGAGAGGGGAGTAGGACTAGGAGGCGAAGAAAGAGGACATGTCACTTACTTTTCGCATTTCATTTTCCTTTCCCTCCACAACTGCCACAGATGAACCCGCCTTCTAATCCGGATCCGCTGCAGTCAGAGCAACAAGCATCTTGAGGCATATTGAAATGTGGTAGAGTGAGTGTAGGGTGGGAGGAGAAGGGCCCGGCGATGACCTGCCGAAATATGTCTGCCCGAACTTGCTGCCCGAAGGGAGTTATGGGTTGCGTTTATTCGGCTGCCATACTAAACCCTTTTAGGCCAACATATGATTTTCGTACTGGATAAGGGGCGCATGTCATGGTCGGTCTTCTGGAGCTGAAATCGAGACCTCAGACCACTGACGATATCAACCCGCGTGGACAAATAGAGGGCGAATCTGAACTCTAATCGGCGGGGAAGCTTTGCGATTGTAAAGCCATAAAATCCTGGCCAAAGCTTGACCTTCGGGCCTCGGCACGATTCGTAAATGTGGGACTGTAATATGTAAATGGAATTTATGAAAGGGGCCGGTTAACTCTCTTGGGGTAATTCAGCCAGTAACGGTACCAAGCGCCCCAACACACGAGAGGTGTGTTGGGGCGCTTGGTACGCTTTCGCATAGGAGTATATCTTTCACTAATCACTCCTTTCCAAGAACCCTCCGTTCTTCTTGTTCACAAGTTCGTGGAACCGATCATGCCTGCACTGACTGCACTAGCTGCACTCCAGCAACTCACCCTCGGCTTTGGCGTATTCGTCCTGTCAACTTTACTTCTACAAGCCATCACATTGACCACTTCCCCTGGAATTGGGCAACACCTTAATAACCCTGATCATGTGACTCTCGTTCTTGACCGTATTCAAGCCTTGTCAGACATTGTGGAGACACTGTACAAAGAGATCAACCCTGAGTCACTGGACAGCAACAGCCTGACATCACCCTTTGTCGACCCGCGTCCGGGGCTGCAACAACTTGCCAAGTCCATTGTCACCTATCTGCTGATGGTGACTTGGATTAGTGGCCTATACTTATTCGTGGATGGCCTGGATGCCATCCGCTCCCGTGCGCTCAAGGTTTACCTTTCAAGCTCTATGCTCGCGACGGCCAACATGGGCTTGATCGTAATGCTCCTGTTTCTGCCAGCAAAGCCGTAGTATATGTACGTTTCTGGGACTATTGCTGCGGGAGGTGCAGGGCTGTTGTATGCTATGCTCACCCGTGCAAAGGATGATCTGTGATCTCGTTTTCAATTGCATATATCCCGATGCCTCAGGGAACGGAATATCTGTCGACTGAAGCATACAATTGTAAAGGGTCTAAGAGCAATAGTCAAATGCTCCTGACGCATTGTGACCCGAATTTCGAATCCAAATCAGCCAAGGCAAATAATGAAGAGCCGCACCTCGCTCACAAGGAAAACTTCTTGGCGAGAGAGCGAGACACAGAAGGGAATACTAGTAAAAGGTGTCATATTGAAAACATCCACCGTATCCATCAAGCCAGATAAGCCTTATCTGCCAAGGGGGCTGAGTTGGCCATTAGCGCCGATTTAAGCATTTGTTACTCCTCAAGTTAAGAAAACAGGTTCGATAGATATAGTTGGATTTGTTGGCCATAAGGACAAAGTACAGAGCAGAGTAACTACCTGTTAGTTAACCACTATACTTCAGTTTACGTATTAAGGAATGAGGCGGAGTATGATATCAACTCTACATGGAAACAACCTCGATGATAAGCATTGCTGAGAGGTCACGGACCTTTTATAGTTTCTGGGGGGCCGGGGGCAGCAGATCCCCAGCTGATTGAGTTGCAGCGGGATGCGATTTTCAAAGCACCTACTTAAAAGGGAAAAGGAGGGGCGCATTACCCCGACATCCTGCGATAGCGGCAATTCGGAGTCTACCCTATCTACCTTATCTGCAATATGCAGATCGTTTCTCACTGCGCTGTGTACGTGGGATTGGCCGGATAATTTGGTGATTTTGTTGTTGTACCCGGAGGAACGGCTGGGTTGTCTGCGAGCACAATCATCATACTTATAAGCGGTACTGCAGGGCATAACTCTGAAGAGCCTGCTCAAAAGGAATTGAGTCGATATTCTTCAGCGCTCGGTGTAGGTCCGCGGTGATACGAAGGAGCCACGGAGAGATAGAGAGGGGTAGATAGTGAGGAGGAAAAGGCACCTCGCCGAGCGACGAGGCCATGACCATGTCATTTTGTTATGTGCAGATTTCTTTCTCTATCGTTTATCCATTTCTGTATTCGAGGACGACCGATTAGACATTCGCGCTGTGAGCTTAATCAAACGGTCGTCTAATGGGCTGGTACCCACTTTCCAGCAGTCGACAGACTGATAGCATTCTCGCATAGCAGCATAGATAATAGAGCAGGCTACATCAGGCAAATGAATTCATCATCCCCTAGTGGGCACCGGGCCAAAGGTAGGTCAGGAATTCTTGATACGGGTAACGGAACACAACTCTCTAGTATTGCACATTCAACAGAGAAGATCAAGCGACTACGAAGGAAAGAGTCTTTGAATTTAAATGTGCGGGGGAATTGATTCGATCCCAAATAGAGAAATTGGGGGCATGTACAGTATGGGGTAACCCCGCTCGGGGACATGTTGACAGCAAACTACCTTCCTCTTCAGGGTTAACTAGTATCCGGGCATTAGCCGGTCATCTCAGTGATAACAAAGGGCACGAGCAATAGATAGCAACCCAGCTTATAAGTATATGCCAACACCCGGTTAAATCTCGTTTCCAAATCTGCTTCACACAAAAACCTGAGTTCGGCACAACTCCGCGCCAATTGCGCATTTTTAGCTATTAGCTACCATTGGTTTTACTTATCGTCTCAATATCCCAGATGGTCCATACGCCAGAAGTGGCCGAGGGGCCTGTACGAAGCACACCGGAAGTCCACGAAGCCATTACTCCCGAGAAAGTCAAGGACAGTGACGAAGCGCTCAATTTCCTACGGAAACAGGAGGTTGGCGATGAGAGTCAATATGTTGACGAGAAAGCACTGCTTCGCAAAATCGACTGGATGGTGATGCCATTGATGTTCTGTTGTTATTTATTGGAGTACCTGGATAAGAGTCTCTGTAAGTTCCTGTGCTCTGGAAATTGAAGTATTCTCTGACCATTGTGCATAGTGAATTATGCTTCTGTGATGGGTCTCTTGGACGACGCAAATATCAGCACAAACCATTTCGCAAACCTATCGCTTCTGTTCTACGTCGCATTCCTTGCATTCGAGCTCCCACATGCCTATTTAATGCAACGCTTCCCGGCTGCCAAATATCTGGGTGTTATGGTTATGTGCTGGGGTGCAGTTGTTGCCTGCACGGCAGCCTGCAACAGCTACGGATCACTGGTAGCTGTGCGGTTTCTTCTTGGCATGTTCGAATCTACGATTAGTCCATCACTCATTATCATCACAACCATGTGGTATAAGACGAGTGAGCAGCCCATCAGAGTAGGGCTGTGGTACATCGGAGTTGGGACAGGCTCCATCCTGGGCGCCTTGATCTCTTTCGGATTCCAGCACTACCATAGCCAAACTTTCAAGAGCTGGCAAGCCATGTTCCTGGTTGTGGGTCTTGTCACTATGTTCGTCGGAGGCCTCGTTATCTGGCTGTTGCCCGACAATCCCATGTCATCGCGCCTGTCTCATGCGGAGAAAATCGTGGCCATTGACCGCATCAGAGGCAACAACACTGGTATCGAAAACAAGCACTTCAAACTTTACCAAGTTTTGGAATGTCTTCGAGACCCACAGGTCCTTTTGCTCTCTCTGTTAACAATCGCTGGCAGCGTTCCCAATGGAGCTGTGAGCTCGTTTCAGAGTATTGTTATTAAAAGCCTCGGCTTTTCTGAAATGCAAACGACACTCCTGCAGATCCCTAGTGGAGCTATTGCTGTCTTAAGCGTTCTTTCTGCAACTTGGCTGGCGAGCAAGTACAATGCCAGAGGTGTCAATATTATCATATGGTCAGCAATTGGAGGATTACTTGGCGGTTCACTTTTGGCCTTCCTACCCGAAGAAAACAAGGCTGGCAAGCTGGTCGGAAATTACCTGTGCCAGGTTGTTGGTGCATTCTTACCTTGCGCGTACTCTTTTGCCGGGGCAAATTTTGCTGTAAGTTGCTTTTTTTTACTGTCATGCCAAAACTCGACGAGACTTTTTATGTGGCAAACCCAGCTGACCGTTACCAGGGACATACTAAAAAGGTCACGGTGAACGCGATTATCCTTATGAGCTTCTGTATCGGCAACATTGTTGGTCCACTGACGTTCCGAGACCAAGATGCGCCAAACTATACACCCGCTAAAGTGACAATCGTGGCAGTGGATTCTGCTACCATTGTGCTGACCACAATCCTCTTGTTCTATTACAAATGGGAGAATAAGAGACGAGACCAGCGACCACAGGAGCACGTGGAGAATGTGGAGTTTTTGGACTTGACGGACCGACAGAATAAAGAATTCAGGTACAGTTTCTGATTACAATCTGGTTATTTTGCGAGTAATTGTGACGATCAGACGTGTATGATGAGAGTTGAGCGATGGGGTTGGACTAGTCATGTGGCTGGGTTGATGACTGACGGTTGTTGAGTCAAGAGTCCTGTGACCAGAGGGGAGTTGAAGAGCTTCCTGACTGATTCCTTTCTTCTTCTCTTTCCCTTTCCTCTTCATATTTGTTTTTATATAATTTGAATGCACTATTTTCTTCAAAGAACTGGCATGTCACATAACAACAACTATCATTGTCTTTTACTCTTTCGAAGCAGCAAGGCTGCAAGTGCCAAGGATTGTCACACGCTGTAAGAGGTCCCAGCCCCGCTTCATCTCCACCATCCGAAACCTTTTCTACGGGAGCCAATCATCATGGCTGAAGCAAAGAAGGGCGCGACCGGCATCCCGAGTACCCGCAGCGGTAAGTCGGCTCTGCCACGGAACGACGACAATGACGGGGCACCGCCTGCCCACGAACCAACAACACCGATTTCCGGAGACATAACCCGGGATCACGACGTCGGCGACGATGATGAAAATGATGAAAATGATGCTCGAGAGGGAACCTCAAAGGGATACAAGGAGTTGGAAAAGGAGACCTGGATCATCGACGGAAAGCGGGGGGCTCGCAGAGGAAGTTCTGCAAGACCCTTGGCGGACCTATTGTGGGGGCCTTGAACCCTAAATTGACGAAGATGCCTGACACCCCAATCCTCACTGACAGAGAGGAGGTTCAGTTCGAGACCTGGGAAGCTGTGATAGGCCAGAAGTCGGATGCGAATAGCGATCATTACCCGTTGCGTGTCCACCGAAAGCTCTTCATGCAGACCCGATGCGAAGGGAGGTCACAAAAGAAGTGCTTACATGTAGAACGGGGTTTAGAGGGATTTTTAGTTTTACGTGACTTATAATGAATTTCATGAACGAAATGTATTCAGGCACCTATCAAATGTTCTAGAGGGAGAAAACCACGCTCATAGGTAGGTATCGTTCGTATGTGTGCCCAAGGAAGAGTAAAGACTACATACCACTAGATACCATGAAACGTAGACCTCGAATCTTGCGAAGTTTTGCTTCTGCGGGGTAATTCGCTTCCTCCCCTATTAGCAACCCTAGCAACCTGTTTCCTTACTTGATTGCAGTTTCAGTTTCGAATTGATTGAGTGACCCTTCAATAAGCAGGTAAATGCAACCATGGCAAACACGGCAACGGGAGAAAGAGGACTAAATTGTGGGTGCTATAAACCGGCTTAGAGTTCGAGGGGTGGAAGATTTCGCGCCAATCACATCACCAAGATCCGTGCTTAATACTAAAGTGGGTAAGTTAGTGGACGGAGACCGGACACCCCTTAAGCTTAGCACATCCAACTAGTAATCCCAAAATACTGTGTAGTATTGCATGCCACCATTGCGGGGTCCGATCGGCGAAGCTTGCTGAGATAACATCACAAACGAGTTAAAGTTTCACAGTAAAAGGCAGCTTTATCATAGCAAACTTCTTATAAAGGTAGGCTGCTCCGGCCGTATACGTCGCCTATTAAGCCATTGATCTCTTTAAATCAGCCCAATTTTTTTGTCCTGCAATATGATCGGTATCACCCTGCTTCTTGCCGCAACCTTCGCTGGTGTTGGCACGGCCTGCTCCACGCCGGGTAACTTTATAGTCACCTTTTACGGCTATCCAGACAATTCTCCTCCTGGACCTGCTACAGCCCACGATTGCGGAGGCCGGAATTACGTTGCTGGAGGTATGCTACTTCTTAAACGACTGCTGGCTCTGTGACTTATGAAACCACAGGCTCCGGCACCTACGATGATCCGGTCACAATCGCCACTGCACCTGGCGAGCTGAATGTCTGCGAGATTGTGTATATTCCGCTTCTCACTAAATATGGTCGTTACGAGGACGACTGTGCCCAGTGCAGTGAGTATTTCGCTAAATACCCTAGCCAAATCTTGTGCTGACCGGCCTGAAGCTACCGACTACAACAACGGGGAATCTCACATCGACATCTGGACCGGATCACCTGACACCAATGGCGGCCAGAATCAGATTGATTGCGAGAACAATCTCACCTTTGGCGGCCGCTACAGTATCGTGCGCAACCCGCCCACTAATTACGGCGTGAACAGTAAGTTCTTGGGTGTTATTGACATGAGCTTGCTCTAATTCATCCCAGCTACACCTCTCTTTGTGGCTCCGAACACCTGCAATACGCAGAACGTCTACCCTGACAACGAGGCCCATTGCTAGACTATCATTGACTTAGACTACATGTCAAAACGCAAATATAGCACACTATGGACATACAATGAAAATTTCATGCCTGCATGCTCTAGGTCTTATGCAAGAAGATCGTTGATCGTCATGTCCTAATTGGCATTCACAGCGATTCTGTTAAACAATGTAAAACTTGTTAGGGGCCGTCAAATGAGGAGATCGTCGGGTACAGGTTGGATATTGATAAAACGACGCGCCATTCAGAGCATTTGTTTTCCAATAACGGGTTAACATTGCTTTGATGCCTGCATCAGGCGATCCATTTGGATACGTGAATAAATTCCGTCTCAAAGTGTCTGGGCGTCTCCAGGACGATGCTCCGGGGGCTGTCTTCTTTCATGGTTGGTGTAGCCCGCTAATCTTCACCTATCGCCAGGCTAAGATCCAAGAGTGTGATTCGGGTCTTTCCATCAGAGGGTATCAATCCCAGATAAGGTTCCAGACCATAGTACGGAGTACTAGTAGTCATTATGTGGGGCCGACGGTCGACCGATTATCCCCTTGGCTGTCAAAGTCAGGACTCTTAGGGTATCGTTAGTGCGAAATATCGACCAATACACTGATGAGACTGACGTCCACTACTATACGATTGGTTCATTACCCCACTTAGCTAGCATCCGCCAATATTTCACTAGCTCCTATTGGTCCACTACTGTACATAGGTCTGGCGAGCTGTAAGCCATCAACAGCTTCAACGTGTTGTTTATTGAACAATTTGAGCGCCTATCTCAGACCGCCAATTCACTACCAACATGCTGTCATGCTCCGAGGGCTCTACCATTGATCAGGATCCGCATCGGCAAAGGTAGTGCCAACGGAAATTTGATCAAACCAGATTTGGCGTGTGTCTTGGGTACCCTTCATGCCACCGTCGTCGTGCCAGCCGTTGGCATAGATACCAACGTGGTAGTCAAATGGTCGAGCATTGTTGATCATCGTCGGGACATTGTACACCTCCACAACTTTGTTGCCATCAAACCAAACTTTGTAGAAACCGGTATTGTCGGATTGCCAGCTGGCCTGGATGGTGACGCGATGCCACTCTCCTGCTGTCACGGTAGCAACGTTGCTGAAAGTCCGAATCTGCTGCTCGCAGATCGTACCGTACTTCAGACGGGTATAGAGTTGGTCACCAACAATCCAGACCATGCTAGATGGCATCCAGTCGTCGCACCCAGTGTCTGTGAAGTCGGCGATGAACTGGCCCAAGTTGTACGATTGGGCTGGGGAGAATTGCCAGTCATCCTGCAGGCGGAAAGCGAAACCATAGAAGCCTTGGTCGCCGAGCTTGTACACACCCGTCGTGGCTTTTTCGGAGTGGAAACGGCCGCTCCAGCTGGGATCATAAATCTGGGTCATCTTGAGGGCGGTAGAGCCCTTGTAGACGACATTGGTGACCTCTTGGATGCTGCCCTTGTCCTCGATTGTCTGCGCATCCCAGCCTGAAAGTGTGCCGGTGTTGCTGAAAGTCTGGGTTGCAGAGGCTAGAAGCCCGCTACATGCCACTATGGTGGGAATGATTTTGGAAAACATGTTTTCTGCTATGTACAGCAGGTAGATGGAAGGTAAAAGTGTGGTGATTGTGTAGGTGCGGACCTAGTCAAAGCGCATGTCGAGCGCTTCTTATATAGACCAGCCCTACCAGAATCGGAGAATATGTTTCGAGCTAGTGCATTGGGCCTCGTCGTAGGTTAATTTCGCTTTCTGCATCACCATGTAGTCGTAAAATTATGGGATCATTTCGATAGTTGAGGGGTAGCAGCTCGCTCATACTCTTTCCTAATGGAGCAAACAAGCCTTTTCGGCATGGTCCCCTGTCTGATCCCCTGTTCTCCGACTAGTGGGAAAATGACCCCACTTTCAAGCCTATGTAACCTGCACCTCTGAAGTGGAGAAGTAATAAGTCTCGTTTCAGAGGAACTGCCATCTGGTTGGCTCGTACCGAACAGTTACTCCAACCGAGAGTCGCATCAGCGCCCTGCACTTAAAAGCTGCAGAATTGCCGGCCTTTGCTGTCGAATTTGACATAGCCATACCAGCAAACGCTCTCGCGCCCCAAAGCAAGATGCTCGGATTTGGTTTTCGCACCAGTAAGGTGACCAGAATAGAATTAAACACCAGATCAAACGCGGCACGTGTCACTGTGTGGTGACCATGATAATGTTGTTCTAATTGAGCCCACTTGGTTACCTCGCTTTATATACATGCTGTCACTGCGGAATTATTGGGGCAATTCGTCGGAACATAGCCTTGCCAGTTGGCGGCGGACTGGCCAGTTGGCTGGAGATTCGCCAGTTGACGGGAAGCTCGCGAAACACTGACAAACTGGACAGAATAGTTATCATACACATCATTTCTTCCAGGTGTACTCCACCTCATGATACTATGTAGTTAGACTCCTGACCCACCAACACTTCACGGATCTTCCACAACCTTGCTGTGTCATATGTACTAATCGCCCACGGCTTCACAGTATCAATGAATGGATCCGCAACATGCGAGTCAAAAGGATAAGCACCATTGTGATCTAGAGACAATTGTGCCAATGTCAGCATGGAAAACTTGGTAGGATGGGCAACAATCCTATACGCTGATATATTGTTTGCTCTATTGCTCCATAGTACGATCGTACGATCACCGTGGATAGATGTGAATGGATGGGGGGCGGGGGGGTTCCCGTTCCCGCCGGGCCGAACTTCCCCACAAACTTAAAATCGAAGGATATAGCGATAAGGAGAAGGAGTACTAACCCATAAGACGTTGGTTAGAGTATTAAAATAATCGAATACGCGGGGTGCCGATGTGTAGCAGGAGTCCGAACCAATATACCGTGCTCGGAGGGGATGTGCCGCGGCATGGGACGAGCACTAAAGCGCAAAGGGAAAGCCAAGACTAGGTTGCCATACAGAAGCAATGGAGAGGTAGAAATGTATTGGATTCTGTCATCCGGGATATATGATATGCTATGTTATGCTTTGCTATGCTACTTTAGGTACCTAGTACAGTGAAAACGGAAATCCATCCTATCATTGTACATCGTTATACACCCCCAATGCTCCAAGCCCCAATGCCTCAAAATACCGTTATACATGCAACGCCCTTCAAAGTAATCGAAAACAAACCGAAGCTCTTCATTCCCACTTCCTCCACTCAGCAACAGCCCTCCTCATAAGCTCATCACAGTCAAGCCCCTGCTTCTGTGCAACCTGCAAGTCCCTCATACGATCAAGGAACCGCCTCTCGGCCGCAAATCTCTGCAGCGCGACAGTCTTCAACATCTCAAAATCATTGTGGTCGACCGCGTTCAAGAATATCCTACGCATTCGCAGCGAGTAAAGCTGACAACTTGCCTCACGCTTCGGTTCCATCTTCCTCATCTCACAGGCAATGGGATAATTACTTCGCTTGAGCGGCCACACAATCTCGTCATAGCAGTCCTCGCATACGCACAGCTGCGGCAGATCGGGAATATAGTACCACGTGCTGTGAACGGGTCTATCGCGGGCGCAGTCGTGGAGCATGGCCTTGCGTCGCACATAGTTCAGGAAATCACGCGTGTCTGGCGGGGTGCAGACGCTGAGGAGGTCCATGAACTTTATGAACCGCGGGCTGGAGGTTACGAAGTGGCAGACTGCTGTGCTGGGTTTGGGCATTTGCGTGAAGGTGTCACGGTGGGTGGGTATGAGGATGCGTACGTTGCGCGCGCAGCTGCCGCAGATCTGAAACCCTCGAATGTGGGTGCCGATATCTGGGTCGACAATGCTGTACCAGGGTTGTTCGGTGGGCTTGCGGCCGGGACAGGGGCGGGCTCCGGGTGGTGCGAGGGCTATTTGAGAGAGGAGTTCGAGATTGTCGTGTTTCAATTCAGTCATTTGCGTCCAGGCTAGACGGGTCCAGGCATTGGCAAAGGCACAGCGGATCTTTTCGCCGGGCTTTGGGCGGCTTGGGATGAAGTAGTCTCGATATCGGGTGTTGGCTAATTGCTTCATGCAGGACGGGCAGATGTCGAGGTGGTCCAGGCCTTTGAGGGTATACCAGTCTTCATAGCCTGCCACCGCAATAGTACGGGGACAAGGAGATAGGGCAGGTCCAGTATAGTTCTGGCGCTGTGGCGATGTGTCGGCATGTCGACTGTGTGCGGGTTGACTCATCGTTCTGTGAGGGTTGTGTTGGGTCGTGACTTGGTTGGAGACAGGCTTAGACGTTTCGCGCAATGGCCGCGAGGTATGGCGAGATTCAGACATCGAGCGTGTAGGTGGCGCTGTGGCCGATGCGGCGCGGGTGCGCAACACTGCGGGGACTTCGCGTTGCATTCGCGGGCTTGGAATATGCTGATAATCACGGGTAGGTGAGTGTGATGCAGAAGTACGAGCCGTAGCTGACGGAGAAATCTTGGTAGAATTTCCATTGACCGGCTCCGCGGGGTTTAAAGGCTTCACAGCAGATGGGGTTTCTCGCATTTCCGGGTCCGACATAGATCCTTGGTCCCGTTGTTCTTGTCGCTGGCGGAGTTTCTCCTCGATGCGTTCTGCGAGGGTTGGCACACTCGGTAGTGGTTCTGGTACAGAAACCACAGGTACTGGCGCTTTGGACTGATGTGAAAGTGGCTTGTTACATGTGGTGGCCGAATCAGATTGGTATCCTGAACTAGGCTCCCGTCGAAGCCGTTCTGGCATTGGCCGTGTTGACATGGGCGCATGTCTCGCACTGTTAGACCGACCTAGGGAGGTCCTAGGTGGTTGAAGATGGTATGTCTGGTCATGCACGGGAGCTCTGGGAGCTGTGCGATCCGGGGCGCTCGGTCCACGGGAGCCGTGCAAAGCATTCTGCCTTGGTGGTCCTTGTCGGTAGGAGTCGCTACCCCGCGCATGAGAGGGCGGATGAGATTCTCGCTGTGCATGGAGCTCACGAGTGGGCTGTTGTTGAGGAACTGGGCGAGAGGACGGTCCTCGTGGTTGGCTCGCAGCCGATGGTGGCGCATGTTTTGGCTGGCCATCTGTCTCGAATCTGACAGTGTTCCGGAAGATTGGCTCTTGGGCGGGCGGGGTTATTGGCCCTGAACTATCATCCGAGGACACACTCCCTAGCCCCAGCACACTGGGAACACTCGCCGGGGAGGTAGAAGATGGAGGAGGCGTGGCAGACACTATGATGGGGTACTGATCAATAGATCCTCTTCTGTGAACGCCAGTGGCCCCCGGTGTGTCTCCAAGCTGAGAGAGACCATGTAGCTCTTTTGACAAAGATTGAGGTTCATCCTCGACACAAGGCGCTGGTGGCCATTGCGAGCGCCCTTGTCGAGCGCTTCGAGTGTAAGTCATTTCTGACAATGGGTTGGCCAAATTGATAATTTAAGTGGGCTTATTTAAGGTGGTTATCCTGGCGCGTTGAGATCTCGTGCAATAGCTCGGGAAATATGGCTCATAGTATAAATAGTTGGGCTTGGAAAGTAGTTGAGTGCTGTAAAATAGAGAACGATGCACCTAACGTATGAAGTAGAAGGAAAAAGTTTTGAAAAACTAGACAAAGTGCACGATTTAAGTGCGTGCGCGTCCCAGGGTACAAGGATATATAAGCATTGGCGGATGACATCGGGCATCATCCTCAGAGAATGGGCCTCTGATAGGCCATTATGGTGATTGGGCGAAAGCGAAATACCAACAAGAATAGCTTCAGGCTGAAGAGAAATCACGAGGTAGGGTTAGTAGTGGAAACAGTAAGACCAACGGCCAAGTCGCCGTCACCATCAAGGGGGTGTCGCAATGGTACCTTGTTGCCTATTGGGCACGAAGTGGGACCCCCGGGCACTGCCGTTGTGTTTCAGTCGATTTTTTTAGAGCAAGATCGGACGACTGGATTATTGGGCAACAAATGCAGACCTCCAAACACTGCTGCTCAGGGGCTGGTGGTATTTGGGAAACCTCAAAATCGATCAGCGGAGCGGGGAAGATCGATTTTCTTGAAAGGTTTGTAATGCAGTCAGCGGCAAGTGATGCAAAGAAAGGCACTACTTCGCCCTGGACCAGGGTTGTCATGCAAAGGCCTGCAAGGACGACATGAACTGGGGTCAGATTGGCCCCTCATAGGGCTCCGGGTGGCTTGCCTGTCGACTTAGTAGGCACTCCGGGCTCGTAGCGCTGATCCAGCGGCTCTCAGGGGCTCTGAGTACACATGACTGCGCCTCCTGTCCGGGGAGAAACGGCGGCACTGGGTCTGTTGGACTTCGATAGTTGAATGTTGTACGAGGCAAGCGATGTGCCAATACTGTGTGCTTCGTATTGAAGTACAACAATTACGTGTACCCCGTATATCTCGACTCATGGCAGGATGACATCATCACGCTCGATATGCCTGAATAGCCGACATACCAAGCGTGATGATACCAATAATAGAGGCGGAACAAGTGATTCCCCTTATGATGTTCACAATCTCTGTATGATACCATACAATTGGGATTGGTGAGTTGGAAGAACATGGAGGAGAGAGAAAGAAGATGAGTGGGTTAACTAAAGAAACGGAGCGCAACAATTCCGCCGGAGATTGCGGGGCTGCTTGCGGAGATTCGATGACAAATGTCGAGCCGACTAACTAGAGCATTCTTCTCATCTCCCTGACCCCTCACTGTCTTATTATGTTCCGGCCTCTTCTACGCAGCAGTCCTCGACTTACAGCATTGCGCAATCACATTGCCCCTCCTCTCGTGAATCGATACACCCTATTCCACACCATGTCCGTCCCAAAAACAATGAAGGCCGTAGTGGTTGAGCAGACCGGTGGCCCCGAAGTGCTGCAGCTCACAACCTCGCACCCAGTCCCTACCCCCAAAGCAGGAGAGCTGCTAGTGCGCAACAACATCTCCGGCGTCAACTTTATCGACACCTACTTCCGAACAGGTCTATACCCCGCACCCAAGCCCGAGATCTTGGGTCGTGAGGGCGCCGGTATTGTTGCTGCTATTGGGCCCGAGACTTCAGGGTTCCAGGTCGGTGATCGTGTCGCGTGGATGGCCACTGGTGGCTATGCGGAGTACACCGCTGTACCGGCGGCCAAGTCTGTCAAGATCCCAGAGGGGATCAGTGACGAAGATGTCATGGCGTCTTTCCTGAGCGGATTGACCGTACTTGCTTTTGTTAAGGAGACTTACCCCGTCCAAAAGGGCGATTGGGTTCTTTTCCATGCTGCGGCAGGTGGTGCAGGCTTCCTTGCTGTTCAGATATTGAAGGCACTGGGCGCCAAGGTCATTGGTACCGCTGGCGGCGCAGAGAAGTGTGCGCTGGTTAAAAGCCTCGGTGCTGATGTGGTGATTGACTACCGCAGCGAGGAGGGTAAGGACTGGGTTAAACATGTCAAGGAAGCTACTGGTGGTCGTGGCGTCGATGTTGTCTACGACTCGGTTGGCCAGGATACCTGGGAGGGAAGCTTGGAAGCTGTCAAGCGCAAGGGTACTATTGTCTGGTTTGGCAATGCTAGCGGGCCTGTGCCCCCGCTTCCTCTTCCGTACGTTTACTACTTGACTACAATGTTTCTCGTCGGTGATGCTGATGATATTTCGATAGCAAACTCTCCCCCAAGTGTGTCAAGATCGCTCGCCCGACCCTGTTCGGATACATTGAGACCCGGGAGGAGTTTGAGTACTACACTAACGAGCTGTTCAACCTGTTGAAGTCGGGTCAGCTCAAGACTAAAATCCACAAGGTCTATCCGTTGGAGGATATTGCTCAGGTGCACAAGGTACGTAATATGCCTATTTGCGTGTGGTCGTGTATGGTTGCATTTTAACAATACCGATAGGACCTCGAGGGACGCAAGACCATGGGAAAGCCACTTCTGAGGCCTTGAATCAGGATAGTAATGCTTTAGTGTATACGAGATGATTCTTATATGTCAATAATGCGAAGCCACAGCTCAAATTGGTAAAAACTATTTCTGAATACCATGCCAACTAGCGAATTTGGCACTGCATAGGTATGAAGTAAACAATGTCATCATCGTGGGATACTTAAATTACCACCAGATGGCTGCAGCTGCATGATAAAAATGAATCTTGAAAGCAAATGTTAAAGCAATGCCCATGGTTGCACCCAGCAATCTTTCGACCACCAACGCCAATATCGCGCGCGCCCCTGACATGAAGTTCTGCAAGGCCTTACTCCGAATGAACTTGGCGCCTTTCCATCTTCCGCTTGAGCATCCGACGCTGCATCTTCTTCTTTGGCTGCTGTTTCTTAGGCAAGCCCGAGAATCGTACTCCCCGATTGATTATTCTCAAACGGAGTTGTTCTCGCCATCTCTTGATTCCCAACTTCAAGGATTCATGGCTGTTTTCACGCTCGGCTAGGTGATACGCCAAGGGCAAGTGCCAATCCGGGACGGCACGCCATCGTTCAGGTGAAGGATTGTGACCCCTCCGGAACGCTTCCTTCATTTCGGGACTGAGGCTCATGTTAATTCTCTTCGGATTATGGAAATCCTCAATGAGGCGATCGAGACGCTGTCTCGGGGTCTCATCGAGAAACTGACTACTGAACTTCCCCTTCTTGGCCAGTTCCTCCAACTTCTGGTCACGGAATGCCTTGATTATCTCAGGTGTAAGTACTGGCTTGATGGTATCCCGATCCCCGAAAAGAGAATCGTAAGACAACTCGGGAGAATTTCCGACAGAGAACTGGCGCTGCTGTTCATCACTGGCAGCTTGTTTGCCCTTGGCCATCTCCTCCACCTTGGTCAAGGAATCCTCGAGCGACAGCTTGCTAATTTCTTCGACAGACGGCTCGCTCGGCTGCTCATCGCTGGCAGCTTGCTTGTCCTTAGCCGTGTCTTCCACTTCGATGGAGGAATCGACCTTGGTCGACAAGCCCTCCTTGGTCGACAAGTCCTCCTTGGTCGACAAGCCCTCCTTGGTCGACAAGTCCTCCTTGGTCGACAAGTCCTCCTTGGTCGACAAGTCCTCCTTGGTCGACAAGCCCTCCTTGGTCGCTTTATTTTCCTTCGCCATCGGATCCTTTGTGGCCGACTCTCCGTTGCCCCGCTGCTTCACCAGGCCACAAAGCTCCTGAAGCTCCTGCGTGTCCCAGCCGAAGCTCTCAAGACAATTGATCTGTTGCATAACCGCATCCATGAGGTTGTCGTTGGGTCCCACAGGGAATTCCAACTCTCGAGTTAGCATATGCAAAGCCCACTCGGCCGGTGTAGGCTCAGGAGGCTGGAGGACCGAGTCCTGAGCGCAACGACGTGCGACCTCGTCCTCGTCAGGAATAAAGTCAACAGCCTGGGGCTCTTTGTACTCCATCATCCAGTCATTATGAAGGAACTTGTAGAATGATGGCAAGGCAGAAAGGATCTGGTCAAAATAGTACATGCCGAAGTTGGTCTCAAAGACAGACGAGATGATCTTCATGCCGGGAACCATATGAGCAAGCAGAGACGGCTCAACGAGGAATTCAAACCTGTGGGTCGGGGCAAAACCACCCTCCCAATCCACCTTGTCCGCAGGAGTAAGATCAAAGGCGCCTCGAGAAGGATCACGGAATTCTTTGGCGATTACCTTGCCCACTGGGGAGAGATCTGGGCCCAGTTTGTTGTAATATCCGACGGTCTCAGGAGACGGTTGCTCCATGGAGATAATCTCAAAGCCATCAATATATTCAATCTTTTTGGCTTTGATTGAGTCCCGGTCGGCGAGGACTTTGAACTTCTTAGCGGTTCGATCATCTGTGGCAAATGCAATGCCAAATTTGACGATCTTGCGGGACTTTTCAGATGTGAAGAGTTCTGCGTCGGCATATCGAACCAATTTCCATGTGTCCACATTGTCGACATCGTCGAAGTAATAACCACCAAACAGCTTGGAGCAGCCCCGGTTGAAGTCTCCGGGACCATCATGATGTATGAGTTGCTGAGTCAAGCGCAACTCCTTAGCAGATCGATCACAGGTCTTTCGGGCTTCTTCGAGATCATCTTTGTGCTCGGGACAAACGTCGTGGTAGAGGAGGTAAGTGAAGAAGTTCTTCATGGTATCAGTACACTCTTTGATCTCTGCCTCAGTTTCCGGGTTGTAGTGGCCCATGAAGTATCCAGTCCTGCGAAAACAAGGTTAATATTTGGGCCTCGTTTCTGTAAAGAGAAAACTCACAGATAGCCAGTGGCAACCTCGTTGAAGGCAACTTTGCAACCTTTTCCTTCGCTAGGAAATATGGCGGTGGTAGACCGAGCTTCCATAGCATCTTCTTTGGTCATTTCCTTCAACTCCGACGGGGTCACTCCCTGATTATGTCTTTGGCCAACGTTGACGCCGCCATACTGCAAGAATTTGAGAAATATCTTGCGCCTGAAAGGCTCAAGGCGTCGATTGAACAAATAGCGCTTGATGCCTTCGTCGATACGCCTGAAAAAGGTGGTCAGTAAGTCTCATATCGCATGGAATATTCGAGGATCTTACTCTAGGATCGGCAAAGTACTGTTATGGAATGTCAGAATATGTCTCATTAATGGAAGGGGTTTAATGGACGTACGGATCATAAATCCTCTTGTTCTCCTGGTACTGCTGGGGAGTCATTGGAGCATCAGCATAAAAGGGTTCGAAGCCAGTAGGCGCGTTCTAAAGAGGCCGTTAGTTGGTTTAGGTGGAAGGCATGGAAACGTATCACAATCATACCACTCCCCTCTTTGACTTGGGGCGTCTCTTGGGCTTTTTCTTAGCAGGCATGGGGTCATCAAGCTCCATGTTGGCAAGCATCCTTTCCTCGTCCGGGTCATGCTTGAAACCGATTTTCGGGGCGGGTTTCGGGGCTTCGCCATCTTTCAGATCGGGGTTATCCGGAGTGTTCTTCGCCTTCCCTGCATCCGGAATACTATCCTCATCTTTTGCTTCACCTGGGGATAGCGAAGGGGGCTCGACCATTACCCGGGGAACCGCGGCCTGGTCAGACATGGCCGGAGGTTGAACTGGCATCTTGATCATTTTGTCAGTGTGACACTCCTGTTGGACAGTATTGACGCGGCTTAACTACTTACTTCGCCCTCGGAATGAGCAAAGGCCTGACCAGACGAATCCAAGGTACCAGTAGTTTCGGTGGCTTCTTCCTGTTCCTGCTGAACAGGACTCACATTGGTGGTATCCATGGGTTCAGTCGAGGCCATCAAGTGTGGACTGTCAGGGCCCTTGCCCATGGTACTTGGATCAGATGGACAAGCTTCGGTGGTCAGATTGCTGTTGCAATCTATGAGAAAGAAGAGGATGAAATGATGTTGGATGGAAAAGAAGGATGTGATACGTGAAAGAGAAGGATGAGGTTGTCTGAAAGAGAAGGGGGACTTTGAGGGATTACCTGAGGCAGCAATAGATGTCGAAGGACGAAGCAATCACATGAGCAGATGCTCAGTTGTGCTATTAGTCAAAGTTCAGTCGATATACTTAGATATAGATAGCTATCGTGGTTGGATCCATGGATGCAAGTAGATCTCGTGGACGTTTGCTATCGCTGGATTTTGATCATATTACTGCGACCACCACCCAATCGACGAAAAAAACGGTACATCGTAAACGACGTTTAATGTTTATGAGTGTCAGATAATATTTCAATTCCTGATCTTCATGGTAAGGACTAAGGACTGACTGCCATATTAAACGGAGTTGTTAGTTGGTATACAACGTTAGAGATTAAGATTACCAGATGGAGTTAGGCCCAGAGCCCAGGGACATGGCCCCTGCGCCCTCCGCGCCCCAATGTCCCCGAGGCTGGGGCCCCGACAGTCCCCATTCACGTCCAGTAACCAGTCCACGTCAAGATACTTATCCTACAGTTCCTGAGTTCTAATAGAACTTTGTTTCTCATTATATTCGATTTTGACTCCAGATTCCACATCAGTTCCAGTTTTTGTCACATCTGAGCGTTTCAAAAGGACAACCACTACGCGAATTCAACCGAGGTCCACTCAGTATTCTGGAATGTTGGGACACCCAAACTGCATATTCAAGTACTCTCTCTCAAGATGCCCTCTACAAGACCAGAAAACAGGAAAAGACCTCAGTTCGACAGCGAGGATCTGGTACCTTTCGACCATGCTGCTGCGGGACAGTAAGTTCATCTCTCGCTGTGTTCCTAGGACACAACACCCCGCGCGGATCACTGCCAATCGGCAGAATCGACGTCAGGGGTCTCTCCCACAACACAATCTTCGATCATGCTGACAATAATTTCCTGTTCTAGTGAAGGTGTTCAATGTACACTATCAGGCGCGCTGATTGCAAAACCATGCACAAGAGAGGAGATTGAGTTCTACGAGTCCAGCGCACTCCATCCCGCCTTCCAAGAGTTCATGCCTCTCTATATCGGATCGCTCTCATCTTCCGAGCAACAGCAAGCACCCGTCATTGCTGCTGCCAAAGAGTCCGGTGCCCTTTTCCTTCCTACCTCCGGTGACGCGACGGTCGATTCCACCCTCCCTACCCAACCGACAACGGAGGCTGTCGTATCGCACGAGAAGTCTACCCCCGCCAAAGAGAATGCAGCCTGGGTACCCTCTGGGGGCAAGCAGATTGATACCGGCCTGTCTATCGTGCTGGAAAACATTGCCTGCGGCTTCCGTCGACCAAATGTGCTAGACGTGAAGCTTGGCGCGCGGTTATGGGCTGACGATGCACCGCTGGCCAAGCGGAGCAAGCTCGATGCCGTTTCCAACGAGACTACCAGTTCTAGTCTTGGTTTCCGCATTGCGGGGATGAAGGTCTGGACTGGTCATAATGGTGAGGCCGACAGCGGCGAGCGGACAGATCCGTATGCCACGAAGCACGAAGGTGCAGAGGGTGAAAAGGGCGAAGTCATTGAGAAGGATGGTTATCGCCGGTACGACAAGTGGTACGGCCGCTCTTTCAATGAAGATAATGTCAAGCAAGGGTTCGAAACTTTCCTTGCTGGCGCGAAAGTGGGCAAGGTAGATCGATCAAAGTTCGTTGCTCAGCGGCTGGCAGAGGAATTGAAGACACTCCAACAAATTATTGGATCCGAGGAGAGTCGGATGTACTCAGCAAGTGTTCTGATTATCTACGAAGGCGATCCCGAGGCGATAGAGCTCGCAATTGAGGAGGAACAGAAAGCCCCGGCGCCCCGTTCCCGGGAAGAACAGGAAGATCAAGATGAAGACGATCAGGAATTTGAGATTCCGGAAGGAGCTATGGAGCTAGTTGATGTGCAGCTTGGGGCTGGGATGCCCCAACAGGCTATTAATATCAACATTGATCCCCAAACCATGCCGATGCCAGCGGTGGAGGACGAGGAGGAAGAGAACGCCCCCAAAGTCCATGACCTGCGCTTGATTGACTTTGCACATGCCAAGTGGACACCTGGCCAGGGCCCGGATGAGAATGTTCTCAAGGGTGTGCGCAGTCTGGTCAAGATCATGAGCGAACTAGCTCAGGTCTAGCTGAGTGAATAGTGAATACAAGTGTAGATGGCATATTCCTATGGTCGCTGGCGGCCGGGGTGTGCTCTGCAACATTGCAATACTTTAATATCAACTATTTAAGTACGTAAAGGGATCGTATTTTACACAACATGATGGGCGAATGTTATCCCAATAATCTGCAATCTAGACCTTCCCACCAGCCGAACCCATTCATACTCCAAGGACTGGGCGGTGAGCCCGGGCGTAGAAAGATGATGACATAATCTCGCCAAGACCTCGAAATCGATCTTCAACATCGCGGAATCGCAGTTACGGAAAACCCCAAACCAAGATGTTCCCTACACGCGCGCTTTTCGGCCGCTCGGTCTGGAAAGGTGAGTCTCCTCAGATCTTGAAGATCTTGGCGCCCACGATACTTCAACAGAAGACCACTCGCTAACCCATCGACCAGGCCCAAACATCGTCCCGTACGTACCCACCAACCCATACTGAATGGAAACCAGCCTCCGCCTAGCATTGAACCCAGAACTCCTTTTCACAAGAGTCTAATATGACAGCTGGAACGCTAAGCTGACTCTGGATGACCCGATATAGCCTCCCTCTCCCGCGGACTCTCCCCCTCCTCCGAACACACCCCCCATCCGCACCACGAAACGCGCAGCAACCATCCTGCCCAACTTTGTCGGTCTGCGCTTTGCTGTGCACAATGGAAAGACATATGTTGAGATCCAGGTGACGGAGGAGATGGTTGGACGCAAGCTTGGAGAATATGTTGCGTATGTGAACCTTTTGCTACCTTTGCAAATTCCCCGGCTCGACTTCGACATGCTTGATAGACAGTTTCGGAGTTTTTGTGATATGATCAGCTACTAATGTTTCTATTTTCTCACAGGACACGCAAGCGCTTCACATACAAGCAGTCTAAGAACAAATAGACGATTCGCATGATCACCTGGCGCAGATATATCTTTGCGCTGGGATGGCTGTCTTGCATTTCTTTTTGATACACTATGTACAGATACATTGTTGGATTCTATGTGACATTAGTTCCTTTGGGTTGGAGTTTAATATACATTCTTCTTTTTCTTGCGGGTTGCAACCTAGTTGCACTTCCTGTCATATACCTGCGCTACACTCCCTACCTTCCTCAACATGCCCGGTATGCTGCTGACTGATAGGCTCATCCTAGGATGCTATGTATCCCTATACGTCCAGCTAGATGTACAGCTAGATCAGCGATGCAATCGAAACGGTTCGTGTCATTCCGTGGGATCTCTGTGGTTTGGCATACATTATGTAGTTAGAATCTAGTATCAGCCAAACAACAAAGTGAAAAGAAAGCCCCAAAGCAGAAACTCCATCCCTTTAAAACCTAAGCCGCGCCTCCATTCCAGACCGGCAAATGCAGTCATGAATCCCAGGCCACTCAGGACCCTTTAAACGCCATAGCACCATGCGGAGTGAACCCTCACGCATAAACAAACCCCCTAGTTCAGAAAGCCTCCACCAAATCTACCTGTAAAACTCCCCTCTCTTCACGCTAACCCCATACTCAGCAACCGCCATCCCCAGATCCTCCATCGTCAGAACCGTGCGTCCCTGTCCAGAACCACCAGACCCACCACCTCCAAACCCAGGCCGCTGAATACCAAGATGAGTACCAGCTTTGCCCTTATCACCGCCAGGAGCTGGTACACCACCTGCGCCGGCCGGCGCACCGAGACCGGATGCGGCAGCTAGACTGCCGATAGCGTTGTTGGCTGAGGAGCTGTTGGAGGCGCGGATGCGGGCGAACTGGTAGGAGTCTGCTGCAATGTCTGAGACGAACTTTTGGGCGGCTAGTGCCAGCAGGCGGGCGAGGTGTGGTGGGGTTTGGCCGGGGCCTGTACCTGGAGGGGGAGGCCGGCGAGAGTGAGGTAGTGAGCTGTGACTGCGTCGGGGATCTGAAATGGATCGTTAGCTTATATTGTTCTCCTCCAGTTTATGGGTTCCGGTATGTCTCTTGTTCCGGCATCATCGGCGTGGGATGGCTTGGGGATTGGGGTACATGTAGGTTCGCCGGTGTAGGTCTGCGCCCAGGCGACGACTAGATCAGGGGGTTTGAGGGCTAGATGGCATGGCATGGTAGTTTCTGGATGTACTTACAATCGGAGCATAGTCATCCATCTTGCTAAGGAACTCGCGCAAGCTCGTCTCTTTCTTAGAGGGTTCTGGCGCAGGGGCCATAGGGTCTTGACCGGGTGCGGTAGCAGCTTCGTTCTCTTCGGTCGGCTTATCGGTAGCCATGTCGACGTCGTTCTCGATGGAGGCGTCAAGATCGGGTTCGGTTTTGATGATATCTTCGGATTGGGGTGGAGGGGATTGATCTTGTACTCCGTTCTGAGGTGTGGGAGGTTGAGGTGTTTGAGAGTCGGCCATGATGGGCAGATTCCGGCGAATTACCCCTGCAAGTTATTTCCCTTTGAGATTATTGGGCTGCAGTTTGTTCAAGTACAAGACCAATCAATTGGCGGCGCGTTTCAGAGGGAGCGAGATTCAAAGTCACACGTGTGGTGCACGGGCCACATCGGTCATCACGGCCCTTCTCCAGACTACGGCAAGGCTTTGTTGGATAGTACTACTGACTACTGTTATGCTTATATCAATAACTAGGTCTATAACTATCTATTCACTACTGTTCGATCCATTGGACCATTTTACAATTTACCAATCAGACTGTTTTGATACATTGCATTCATTTCGGTTCAATATCTGTGTCGTACTCGTACAATGGAAAGCAGTTGGAAGGGATCCCATGGCTGGGTATCACAAAAGCAGTCGCCATTCTGGCGCAGCGTTGCAATGCGATCCAAGTGAAAAAGAAAAAGGCGAGGTCCCCGAAGGAACGAATTCTGACGATTCCATCCAAGACTCCGAAAAACAAGTGCAAAGCAGAACCCCATGCGGAGCTTGCGGGAAAAAAGCTAAATTCAATGAGGAAACAATGGGAAGATGTCCTCCTAGGACAATCTTCTACTGTCCCAGCTGCATATGAGGATCGATGTGGTCCTGGCCGGGCTGGGAATGCTGAGTGGGCGGGTTGTGTTGAGTGTGCTGCTGGGGGTACTGACTCCCGTGGACCTCCTGGCTTAGAGTCTGCATGAGATTCTGTTCGGCCGTTTGATCAAACACGGACTGGCTATGGGCATCGGATGCAAGGCTGGGCGAGGCGGACATCTCGTGGCCGGACACCGGGGCTCCATGGGCTCCAGCAAGAGCCATCATCCCCTTGATGCCCTCCACGTGGGCCTTGTCTTCTTCGCCCTGTTTCTTCTGACGTTCACGGGCTTCCCGCTTGGCTGCCTGCGCGGGAGCACGGGTTTTCAGTTCGCCGGTGACGAACTTCAAATAGTAGGGGACCTCAATGCCACTCTTCAGGAAGAAGAGCTTCAAGTTGCGTGCCTTGTCCTTCAGCTGCACCTGGTTACGATCTTTGAGTGCTTCACTGATAGTGCCGCCGGGTCCAAACATAGCAAGGATCTGACTCCAATGGGGACCCTTGACACGGTCCAAGCCGGCCATCAGCGCATTTTCTTCTTCGGTGGTCCAGGGTCGACGTTGGCTGGGAAGTCCAGCTTTGCGGCTGGTCGGAGAAGACTTGGCCGATGCAGCCATCCGCGCACGCTCGTAAAGGACCTGAGTAGGCTGTGATTGCGAGTAATGGGGGATCCCCGGCATGTATCCATGGTTAGAGGACATGCCATTCGCCCTCGCTTGCATAGCTTGCGCTGCATTAGGGTTGTATTGCTGGAAAGTAGCCTGCAGCGGACTCTGTTGAAAAGTCAAGGATGTGGATTGTTGGGTCTGATATCCACCAGGGGGTGGCGGGCTATGGTGGTATTGCTGTTGGTGCGCAGGCTGTGATTGCTGTGCAGCGGTGTAGCCGTGAAGGTACTGGTTCTCGGGTTGGCTTTGCGGCGGCGGTTGCTGCTGCGGTGGCTGCGACTGGTGTTGAGGCTGCGGCGGCATTGGTGAGGGACTAGCCTGAGATTGCGCCTGTTGAGGGACTTGTTGTTGCTGCTGTTGCGATTGCTGCTGGGAGCGCCGAAGGCCATGGCCCTGCAAAGCAATCTGCGCGGCTCGGGCAGCACGCGCGACAAGGTCACCATGCATGTTCCGGTCCACTGGGACCTCGACATGTTGGTTGACTGAAAATTGGCCCTGATGTGTGGTATTAGGAGTCTCGTGGGAATCGTCATTCGAGGTCGAGGGCTGGCGCCCTTTGACAGCTTTCTTTGACTGGATGATATTAGCACATGAACATCGTTCGGGAAGCGGACAGACAAACCTGTTGGGTATTAATGGCGTCAAAGTTCTTAGTAATGTAAGAGCTAAGATCGCGTAGGAAGTCTTCCCAGTGGTACTTATCCGGCAAAGAGTTCAGCGCTTCGTCGTCATTGATGTTATTAAGAAGGATGTCGCGACGAGACGTGAGGCGGTTCACAAAATCCGTCTCGGACGGTGCCAACTGTCGGGTACCAGGTCGTCTGGCCAGCAAGCGCTGTTCCATGTCGTCCGGGAACAGGCTGTAGAGGAGCTGTGTGCGCGAGAGAGCCTGGTTGTGCATGGCTGCAAGGAAAGCTTGAGTTTTGAGTTCGAGGTACAAAGCACCCTGGGATTTGAGTAAGCGACCGCCTTCAGGGACAAACACGTCCAGGAAATGGTCGTTGAGGTCCGCGAATCCAACTTCCTGGGATCCAAAGATGCTCGAGACGAAGGACGCCAGGTTCGCTTTGCGGATGATGTCAATCTGAGCCGCATCCGTGATTTCAAGATCAGCCAGTTGAAGGAACGAGTGTTTCGTGGTGTAGACTCTTTTTGTGTGATCGAACAACGAGCGCATGGTCGCATATGCCTGGCCATTCTCGGAGTCAGGCTCCGAGACCATCGCAGTGAGGTCCTGGTAGGTGTTTTTTGAGAGGAATGATAGGATTTGAGTAGACTAGACATGAAGAAGAAGTTGTCAGATAAGAAAATGACGCACATAGAATAATTCTCACTCACCAGGTTATCCAGGATTGGGAGACTCTGAATCTTCAAATGAGACTTAGCCTTCAGGAAAGCGAAGCCTTTGGCTCCGGGAAACTCATTCGAAGCTGGAACTTCAACAGTTCCCAGTCCGACAGTCCGCTCCTGACGGTCCGTATGATCCATGATATTAGAGATCATTTTAGCCATGTCCGAGTTGAGTTCAGAATTGTGATGGGTCTCGGTAGGAGTGTCATGGGCGCCGTGCTGAAGAGCTTCAGTAACAGTAGGTTCGGTTTGCTCAACAGTGTCAATGACACCTTCACCAAGAGCCGATGCCAGTTCTTCTTCAATTTTATGTCCAGCGCCATGCTGATCGGTCATCATGAGGACTTGATCGGGGATCATCATGTCGCCGTCGGGGCCATCGCCCGTGCGGCGCTTTTTGGCAGCCGGAGGGGAGCCATGCTCCTGATCTTCGAGAGGATGCGACGGTTTTTGATCTATAATTTAACATGGAAACCGTTAGCATTATCGACTGAATCGGATTTGGCAGTGGCCATAAGTAGCTAAGGGCGGGGGTCGTTGAAGCTGCGAACGGGACGATCGGAAGAGGCGCAAGAGAACACCCACCAAGGTCATTTCCCTCTGAAGGGAAAGGAGGAAAGTCAGACGTTTCCTGACCATCGTAAGATGGCCGCGGGTCTTGAGTTTCGACCATTTGGACGAGCTAGGGTCCGGGTCCGGGGGTCAACTTCCTAGAGCAGAAATGAGGGCTTAGGGGTAGGGCGCAGTTGTAGGGCTCGGGAGGAAGAATCGAGGAGCAGAAAGATCAAATTTTCTGCCGGGCGGCGAAGTTGTGATTGAACCGGCAAAGTTGTGATAGAATCAGCGAAGTTGGGATAGAAATCATAGAATCAGTGAAGTTGTGAAAGAATGAGTGAATGTGCAAAGTTCATGTTGTAAACTTGTAAATGTCTTAATTTGAAGGTTCTGTAAATTGGGGAAAATGCGTGGAGACCGAAGAAAGACCGACCAGACGCGAAAATCCCGTGAGAGCTGGAGGTGGGTGGTCTCTGAAGTGTTGTACACAGTACCTGGCAAACATGTGGGCAGTGCTAGCTACCGATAGTCTCATCTTGGGATATTCCTCTTCCCTTCTTACGGAGATTTTTGGTTTTTGTCCCGGTGGCTACTTACTACCTACAGCAGCCTAGACGTAATCCTTAACTAACTACTACTTGGTAATCACGGGCAATCACGGGGCCAATGCTGTTGCCATCGACCCCTTATTCACGATATTCAGCTATCAGGATTCGGTTTTTTGTAAGCAGTTTGTCCGATAGTTATTCATATTCCGTTCGAGATTTCGAGTAATCATGGCGGATAATGTGTGCGCGTCATTGATCCTTTTCCGTCTGTACATCGCATGTAACCTCAGGTCCTCAAGTCCAACTGCTCTTATCTACCCGAGGAGAAACATAAGAGATAAATGTTGATGTGGATGGGGCCTCCACAAGTCCACGGCATATGCGATATGCCCTGTCGATTGATTGGGAATTTGCATAGGACATCCAGTAGCTGGGTAGGGGTTAACAATGGCGACTCTGCGATTCCTGCCACCGAGCCTGATGCTACCACCTGAACCACCATACTCCCTTCTCTCCCAGGGAACCTCAATGCGGATGGCGTTCTGTACCGCCGGTCCAGCGAAAGGGCCTCCACGCCTATGTTGAAGCTCATCAAGAGCAGCCAGTACATTGCCCCGCTCTGTGGTGTGATAGACACGCAGCTCATAACACACATGAGCTGGTGTAACGATTGATCAAACGCAATAACTTTGTTACCTCTGAGACCAATCTCTCATGAATTGAGAGCTTGTGTTGCAGAATGGTACTGGCCCAACCCCTGTACTGGGGGCTATATTGTAAACACTGTGAAAATGCGCAATAAAAATTCTGGAACGGCGAGAGCCGATCCAGATCGACAGTCGACATGAACGATCAGATCTCATGATCATACTGATGAATCAGATCCAACATCTGATCGCATCGTGCTATGAAGCTCTCATAATAAGACTAGATTCCCTCATGCGTGTGGGAATGGCGCAGCCGCCCTGCAGCTGACATGTAGCCATAGAGATGGACTCCGACTTCGTCTAGGGGTTCTGGGTTGATTCGTGCAGCATGCGAATCAGATGAACCTATAAGGTGAGGAAGGTCCCCAACATAGCATGGACCTGCCGGTCGGAACGGCAGCTCTATATTCGGGTGAGCAACACCTGCGGGTTGGGGTTGGTGAATGAGACGAGGTTGTTGAAGATCCGCAGCCGGGAATTGGAACGATTCAAAGTTGGGGTGCGCATACGGACTGTTTAATGCCATTAGCACAAGATGTGGCCCAATTGGAGCCGGATGCTGAAGGATGTTGGCCCACTTGCACGAAGGTATGATCTGTTCAATAGCAAAGGATAAATAGATGGATTGCATGCATGCTCAGTAGTAATGTCGTCAAGATGCGGCTTTTATCCACTACCCGAAGATCCCGCCTTGAACTTTAAAAGCCCGAAGATCTTGGTTCCACGAGTAGAACGTCAAGTTGACTGCCTCCACAAGTATGGGGCTCCGAAAGCGGATATTTCACACTTTCAGGTTCCATGATATCCTGCCAGTCCAAAAGTCTTGAGTCTGCATCCTGCGGGCCTGGACCGCAAGGATCCGAGTCCATTTATTACAAAGAGGACGCCCTTCGTATGTAGTCTGTAGAGCGACCGATCGATATACCCATTGCTTGCTGTCCTTGAACGCACTGAACATCATGTTGTTGAACGGCCTATTCATTGCCCTCCTGACACTGCAGGGCCCGGTGTTGGTTTCGGCCCAAGACTCCTTGACCGAGAAAGTATGGGGAGTCTTTGCATTTACTGTTCATGGAGAGAACAAGCCAAGCGCCATTGCCAGTTCTCAGACATTGACAGATAATGGAGCTAACGACTTGGTCGCAGCTGGGTCGGCCTTCCGGTCTCGTTATGTGTCGACAGCCGGGGGCTCTGGAACTGGGATCCAGAACATATCGCCAATCATTCTAGATCCAAATGACGTGGATGTGCTCTCGACTACGGATCAAAGCATCGTGGGCTCCGCGCAAGCATTCATGCAGGGTTTATACCCTCCTCTTGGCTCCATGGATATATCGAGTACCCAAGGCGCGAATGGATCAACTGTGCAAGGATCCTTGAGTGGATACCAATATCCTCGGATCGTCACTGTTGGCAAGGCAGACCCTCAGTCCCTTTTGGTGACAGGACAGACAGGGTGTAACATGTATGATGCCGCTGAAGCCGAATACCGTGAGAGTGAGGAAGTCGTGGATATCACCCGGGACACGGAGACCTTTTATGAGAAGCTCCGGTCACTGGCATTATCTCGGGTCTATGATGAATCATCGGTAACTTATACAAACGCCGTTCAAATCTCAGAATACCTGGATTATGAACTCGTGCACAATGCCAGTTTGTTGGAGACTTTGAACGAAGCAGACGTCCGCCGTGCCCGCCTACTGGCGGACCAGTACATGTGGAGCACAAACAGCCAAGAATCATCGTCCGGCGGGTCAACTATCAAAGCAGCCAGACCAATTGCCGGGCAGACGTTGGCAACGAGTATCCTGGAAGCCTTCGATCTCAATGTCCAAGAAAGCGGTGACCGGCAGAAGATGACGCTGCTCTTCGGCAGTGACGAACCACTGGTAGCCCTATCGTCTCTGACGGGACTCGCAAGTCAAAGCCAGCCCAACTTCTTCTCTCGCTTAGTACGAGGGGGCTCATTTGTGTTCGAGCTATACAGCTTTGAGGACCGCAACAATATGTTCCCGTCATACCCTGGAATCGACAGCCTCTTTGTTCGGTTCATGCTCCACAACGGGACAGACAATTCCACCAACTTTGAAGCGTATTCCCTCTTTGCACACGGACCCAGCCATGCCTCAATCCCGTATACTGAGTTCCGTTCTGAGTTGGAGACGTTTGCCGTGACCACGGCCCAGGAATGGTGTCTTCGGTGTAATTCTGACGCTGTATTTTGCAACGGTGTGATGGAGCAGAGTGCGCTTGAGCCAACGACGAAGAAGGATGTGTCTCCTGCGGTAGCCGGTGTCATCGGTGCCATCGTTACGCTTGTTGTTGTTGGAATCACAGCAGCGATTGGGTTCCTTCTGTGTGGTGTTCTCAAGAGAAGATCCCATAAAGGAAGCCTGGGAGGGTTTAAAGGCTCCAGTAAGCATGACAGTGATGTGGACGTGTCGTTTCACGAGCCTGTATGGGGAGCCTCCACCAACAATTCAGAACCCAATGACCGCCCAATCGGGGCTGTTGTACAAGGCCATGAACGGACCGGAAGCTGGGAGATGGAGCAGGGAAAAATGAAACGCCATGGGACGCAAGTGGAATTGCCCGAGGAGATGGAGGAGGATTGGGGTGTGCTCAGTGGTCTTCAACCA
Source organism: Penicillium bovifimosum (assembly GCF_028826915.1). Classification (NCBI taxonomy): domain Eukaryota; kingdom Fungi; phylum Ascomycota; class Eurotiomycetes; order Eurotiales; family Aspergillaceae; genus Penicillium; species Penicillium bovifimosum. The sequence goes on along the minus strand of NW_026622717.1, from coordinate 447,157 downwards.
GTGAAAATCCGGGAGAGCGTATAGATCGCATAGATCGTATCAAGCTGGTCGCGTATTGTCGCTCCGCGACGAAACGTTCGTTACTTCAGCTCCTTGTCTTCCCTTGTCTTTTTCATCTGGAGATCCTTTCTTGTATTGCCCACGTTGAAGCTCGACGGAACGGAAGCAGACGGTATCAGCTCGTGACCTTTTTGTTTTCTAGCCAAGTCGAATAGCTTCGGGTCTTCGTTCCTTCTTCCGCGTCGTACCTTCCACTCTCTTTCCATCGGCAGCTTCGAACCTTCTTATCGAATTCCATCATTCCTTTGATAGTCTCGATCTCCTCGACAGGTAAATATCCCATTCCAGTGATCACAATGAAGTACAGCGTGCCAACACTGTTAGCTTTGCGCCCGAGCACAGACGTGCACTGCAAGTGGACAAGCCAAGCAAGACACTGTGAGTTTCCCTTTGACACTGCTCTTGATCGCCAGTGAACATTCCCTTCAGAGAGGTACAGCCCATTTATCTGCAGAAGCGTGGGCTGGTTTCTAGCACATCCCCCTAGCTGCCATTGATCGCAGGACCTTCGACTCGGCCTAACATCTTGAAAAGAGCCTTCCTGATAATCAATATAGGCAGATTACCGCGCCCTGGCCAAAGGTATAGGCCAGTTCTTTCTGAAAACCCACGAAATCAGCGAAGCAGGGAGCCAGCTAAGTCCTCCCAACCGAAAAAACATCCGATGTCGAAAACAAAGGTGTCTTCCAGCAGAAAGGCCAGTCCGCCTCTATTCGCGCAGAAAGAAGACGGGTTCGCCCAATTTCTGAAAAGGCACGCCTCTCCAACACACCAGCGAGTTACCGCAGGAGGAAGGATTATTCCAATGGAGCAACCCTGGTCACCCCTCCCTGTAACTTCATCTTCCGGGCCATACGAGGTAACCGATCCCAGCACTTCCGTGCTTGAGCAAAGTGGGAAGGCTAGTCGAGGTGTCACTGGCCACCACAGGAGTGCAATGCAAGATCATACCATGACCCAGCAGCCTTCTGTGGAATCTCCGATCATGCTCCAGGAACAGATACCGTCGTCCATGTGGGCCAACATCATTCAGCCTCCGGCTCCCATTAGGCCACACCTTGTGCCGATGGCGTTAAATAGTCCGTATGCGCACCCAAATGTCCAGTCGTTCCAATTTCCGGCTGCGGATGTCCACCAAGGTCGCCTCATTCCCCAACCCCAACCCGGAGGCACTGCAGTTGCTAACCCGAACATAGAGCCACCGTTCCTACCGGCAGGTCCATGCTATGCCGGCGTCCTTCCTCGCTTTATGAGTTCGTCTGATTCGCATGCTGCACGGATCAACCTAGAACCCCTAGGCAAAGTCGGAGTCCATCCCCATGGCCACATTGCAGCTGCAGGGCAGCTGCGTCATTCGCACACGCGTGAGGGGATCCATCCTTATTATGAGACGTTCAAAGCACGATGGGATCAGATGTTGGATCTGATTCATCAGTATGATCATGAGATCGGATCGTTCATGTCGACTGTCGATCTAGATCGGCTCTCACCGTTCCAGAATTTTTATTGTGCATTTTCACAGTGTGTACAATATAGCCCCCAGTACAAGGGTTGGGCCAGTACCATTCTGCAACACAAGCTCTCAATTCATGAGAGGTTGCTCTCTGAGGTCAACCAAGTTATTGCGTTTGACCCAAGTGTTACACCAGCTCATGTGTGTTATGAGCTGCGTGTATATCACACAACAGAGCGGGGCAAGGTGCTGGCCGCCCTTGAGGAGCTCCAATATGAGCGTGGAGGCCCTTTCGCTGAACCGGCGGTACAAAACACCATCCGCATTGAGGTTCCTCGGGAGAGAAAGGAGTATAGTCACTCAGGTGGTAACGTCTGGCCCGGTGGCAGGAATCGCAGCGTCGCCATTGTTAACCCAGCTACTGGGCGTCCTATCCAAATCCCCAATCAACCGACAGGGCATATCGCAAACAACGGCAATGTGCCTATCGGACGCAATGGCCCGTTAACTGACGCTACCAGCCGACTGCCTAGTCTCGCTGGAGTAGATGGCTCCTACGGATGGAGCGATGATGATATCATGTCGTGGATTTCATTGGTTGGACCTGTGGACGATGATTGTGTTAGCCATGACAGCCAGGCAGTTCGGAGGAACCATAACCAGGGAAGGACCGGCGTTGGTCCAGCCGGCGCAGATGGAAGGATGGAAAGATCTAAGCCAAACAATCTGGAAATGTAAGTTTCCTCATCGCAAACGGAAGCGCTTATAACATACTGATTCTCGGCGTCCAACATGTAGCGGTACATACGGTCTGGATGGCTCAATCGCTCCGCATGGTTCAAGTGGGGATGAATGTGGGTCTGAAAATATTGATCTGTCAAGCAAAGAGGTGGAGGCGTAAGTTTTCTCGTCTCAAACGGCAACAGTCGTAACATACTAATATTCTGGGCCACAGCTGTGACAGTACGTCAAACGCTCCGTCTCATGAAGAAGTGAAGCAATGGGAACGTGTCCCTCGAGATCCAACCTCCACCAACTTTGTCGTGCACGATCCGAATCTTCAACGGGATGTGAACGGTCAGGACATTTCACGCGAGACCCAGCAAGCGGTTAGAGGCAACTCCCTCAGTCGACACATCCCGCTTGGTCCAAATAATGATCAAGGAATTATCCAACAGAAGGATACAGGCCGAATCTTCGGCTTAGATGGTGAGGGTGGTTCATACCAGATGCGACGAGTGTTTAGAGATGACTCCCTCAGTGTTGATCAGGATCTTGATCGCCAACAGAACATCCAGGCAGATTATACCGGCAGTGCCACCCTGCCTGGTTCGACTGATGAGCCACAACGCGTCCCTCCACTTGAACTCATTAACGAGTCTGCCCCGGTTGGCCCGAATGCCGAGCAACAACTACCCCGAACAGATGACTCCGACAACTCGGAAACCCCGCTGATATCTCGGCATGGCACTCGTCGGCTTATGCCGCGAGTCAATATCCGCCACCGACCTGCTCTACATGATGGTGTTCTCGGGGCCAGTAGTTTACGTATGATCAAAGCAAGTCTGGAGACCCGTAGGTGTCAAGATCGATATTTGCGCCCAGACACACCCCATCCCCGCGGGCGCGAGTCTCTATCACCCCATGTGAACTCGAACGTTGAGATGGACCTAACAAACTTCTTTGGTTTCCATTCGCCGGATAGCCAACAGGGTTCCGGTCCAACGCGTGGTTGCTCGCAATTTATAAAGTCTAATGCTCAACATACTGCTGTAGCAGTAGTGAATACCAGCATGATCAACGCCTCTGGCCATCCACACCAGCGCTGATTTCCAACCTTTTTACCATGTCCATGGGAGAGACGACCTGACCCGGAGCTTTTGTTCAAGTATTTAGCGCAGACGAAACCAAAAACAAAGGAACTGCATTGTTATCACTCGTCCCATTAAACCTGTAAAAGAGCAATCTATGGCCATCTCATAATTGTAATTCCGGAATCCGGATGTCGCCACCGAGTTAACAAGGTACATTACGCAGTACAATAGGTAAAAGTCCATCAGAATGGTTGCTACCGACCCTTTCTATGATATTTGTCCAACTAGGCCTTTGTCTCTTTCTGCTCCTTCTAGCTAACCATTCTATAACTAAACTTACTGTAAATCTATGTCTAAGCCTTAAGGTTCTACGTCGTTAGGGCTCCAGAGCCAGGTACCCGGCTCTTTTCTATGACTAATCCTTGGCTCAGGGCCCGTCCTTCCAAGGAACTTCTCCACCCCCAACTGGCCTCTGAGTTCTCTTCCTCTTTAGTCTCTCAATCCCGATCTTCGTTCTACCCTCTCTTTTCTGACATGCCATATCACCCATGAGTCTAGGCTTTGTGGTCCATCTTCTTCCAGTTCTTTGGGTGGAAACCCCCCGTTGCAGCGCCTCTTACTAACTCCCCCCGCGCGGTTATCCCCAGCCGGCACTTGGCATTTTGGAACATCACCGCCCTTCCACCCGCCTCACGCCTTGCTTCTTTGAGTCCCTTTGGATTTTCCTGTCAACAGATCCTAGGTGATTGTCAGTGACCTCGAATCGCGATCTCGATCTCGGCGATCATCCAATATGACGCAGCTCTTCGCTTCCAGTCCATCTGCAGTGACAAATAACGAGAAGCGCGGCAATTTCCCCGCTCTCTCCCTTCCCTCGCGAAAACACTCTAACGAGTCCGGCCATTTGCCTACAAGGATCAAGAACTTTTTCCGAATCAACAGTGCAAGCAGCCACTCCTCTGCGAATGCCAACAGTTCCGGTAGCAATGAACGGGAACGTGAACGGGATCGGGATATCCATGGGTCGGTCAAGAACGAGAAGTCCGCTTTTCGGCAATCTCGATTCCTGCCGGGCATTGGCCGCAATCGTTCAACAACGGTCGCCAGTGAGGGCAACCCTCTCGACGATGCGATGTCGCCTACCGCATCTGCCAACCCATATTTTGCCCACCAGGGCCAGCCTGCATTACGACACCGCAACGATGGTTCAGTACCATCCTCTCCACCCGACACCCCGGAATTGCAAGTGACCGGGGTATCAGCAGCAGAACAGGCCACTACTGCTAACAAGGAGGAGTTAGCGCGGAAATTGCGACGTGTGGCTTCTGCCCCGAATGCGCAAGGCCTGTTTACAGGTGGTCAAGGTGACCGACCTCAGACGGCAGACCTTGGAAAGGAGCCCCTGGTGCAACAATCCGGTGGATCAGTGGGTCTGGGAGGTTTGGTTGGCGAGGAGACTACCCTATCTGTGCCTTCACTCTCAGATAATGCCTCTTTCCGCCGCACATACAGTTCGAACTCCATTAAAGTCCGAAACGTGGAAGTCGGTCCCGCTAGTTTCGATAAAATCAAATTGATCGGCAAGGGTGATGTTGGCAAAGTCTACCTCGTGCGCGAGAAGAAGTCGAGTCGTCTATATGCCATGAAGGGTACGTTTTGTCATATGTCTGTCGCTGGTCTTCAAAACTATGTACTGACTTGCGGCTAGTTTTGAGCAAGAAGGAGATGATCAAACGGAACAAGATCAAACGAGCTTTGGCTGAACAAGAAATTCTGGCTACAAGCAATCATCCATTCATCGTCACGCTCTTTCACTCTTTCCAATCGGAGGATTACCTTTATCTCTGCATGGAATACTGCAGTGGCGGCGAATTCTTTAGGAGTGCGTTTCTCTTCCCTTTTGTCCTGCCTTGGACTTCGTTTCCCAGTCATCTCGCTGACTTTTATATTCCTAGCTCTACAAACTCGCCCTGGTAAGAGTATCTCTGAAGATGCAGCTCGCTTTTATGCCGCAGAGGTCACTGCTGCGCTAGAGTATCTCCATCTCATGGGCTTTATCTACCGTGACTTGAAGCCAGAGAACATCCTTCTTCACCAGTCCGGCCACATCATGCTTTCTGACTTCGATCTATCGAAGCAGTCTGGACCTGGAGGTGCGCCGACGATGATTCCTGCGCGCAGTGGTGGTAACTCCCTGACGGCTTTACCTACAATCGACACTAAGTCGTGTATCGCTGATTTCCGAACAAATTCCTTCGTTGGAACGGAAGAGTATATCGCACCCGAGGTGATCAAGGGATGCGGCCATACTAGTGCAGTCGATTGGTGGACCCTAGGTATCTTGATCTACGAGATGCTTTATGGCACGACTCCCTTCAAAGGCAAAAACCGAAACGCGACATTTGCTAGCATTCTGCGGGATGAGGTGAACTTCCCAGAACATTCGAATGCGCAGCAGACATCACATTTGTGCAAGTCTCTGATTCGCAAATTGTTGATCAAAGATGAGACGAAGCGGCTAGGTGCTCGCGCTGGTGCCTCTGATGTCAAGACTCATCCCTTCTTCCGGCAGACCCAATGGGCCCTCATTCGTCATATGAAGCCGCCTATGATTCCCCACCAGGGTCGTGTCGGTACAGATACGGTTAACTTCCGGAACGTCAAAGAGAGCGCCAGTGTGGATATTGGCGGCACCGATTCTACCAAGATGAAAGGTGTCCCCATGGACTCTGGCCTTGCGACTCCGAACGGCGAACTCAACGATCCCTTTGAGGATTTCAACAGTGTCACCCTGCACCACCAAGGGGACATGTAAAGCCTGCGTTTTCATTAGTCGTCCCTGTTCCTTCTTATCTGATACATTGAGGAAACAGCCGTATGTGCATTGGCTCCTGACGACCATGATGCATTAACGACTGTACTTAGATGCTTTTTCTATTTTTTTCCATCGCAAACCTCGCTGGGTGTACGGAGTGTTTCGGGTTTTTTTTTCTTTGGTGGATCTATTTGAGCTTTTATCTGTTCTTCCTTTCCTCCCATCACACTGCCTTCTTGCACCTTGTTGCTCTGCATATCGCATTTTCATCGTCGTGCCGGGGCTTGGATTTTGGATTACCCTCGATTCCGCCTCCAACTCAGGCACGACACAGCATCGATATGAAGCCGTCTCGTCACGGTGTCATGCATGGGTTGTGTCACGGCCTCTGAGCTGTCGGCTTTTCTCTTTTCTTTGCGTGCTTTCCTGAAAACTGTGATATACACCTGCTTTTTCATCCTATCTCGCAGCGGACGGCGTTATGGACTTGCCTTTCGGGTCACGTTTTCAGCGTGTCATTTTGTATCCATCCATTGATTACCGGATGCTTTTCTCAATTTCAATTACACCTTTCCGATTTCGATGCTGTGTCATTTGCTTCTCAACTTCAAGATAAAGTTGGCATGCAGATTGTGCTCCGGCGTGTTTTGCATATCCTTGATATTCCGTCCCAGCTTGATTGGCGTCAGGCGGCAGGTACATACATGTAGGTCGTTCCTTCCTTCATAGCGCATACCTATGCACAGCGTTGTTTACCTATGTCTATTTGGCAAGAGCCCAACGTTGGAAAGTATCAACAATATATTACCAGAGTATCTAAGATGTACAGAAGCAACCCTAATGCATATGGTAAGGATCCGCAGCACAAGCCTTGCGACATTCCTCGAGAATCCTCGCCTGTCTCGCAATATCAGCAAGCCGCCCAATAACCTCCTTATTACCATCATAGAAAGTAAAAACCGCATACGGAATCTTCACATCTTCACAAAACTCCCTAACAAACTGCTGCGTCCTGCGCAGGTTATGCCGCGGAATCCTGGGATACAAATGGTGAATCGCTTGAAACTGCAACCCACCATGGAAAAAGTCCAACCACTTCGGACAATCCACATCCATGGTAGTCCGGAGCATCTTCTGCGGGAAAGATTCCAGCGGACCCAAATCCGCAGTCGACATAGCATAGTGTGACAACGTAATCTGCACATGTAGCGGCGAAGTCACCATATGCGAAATCAAAACAAAGACAACCCTATCAAACCAGGTCGGGATACTGCACCAGACGACGCCGTATCCGAACCAAATCCAGAAGAAGATATGCCCCGCAAACTCGAACCAGCGGTGCCACCAGCCAGCGCCATGTTTCGGGCCCCGGCCGACGATGATGTGCTCCCAGCTCAGGAAGTAGAGGTTGAAGCGTCCAAAGAGGAGGATCGGGTAGTACAGGTAGTGCTGGTATTTGACGGTGATCCTGGCGAAAGCATCGTACTCCATGATGCGATCGTAGTAGGTGCTTCGCAGGGAGGAGAAGAACCGATGCGACAGCGCGAAGAAGGGCATAAGCTCGATGTCTGGGTCATGCTCGGGCGCGTTGGTGACGATATGGTGGACGTTGTGGCTGCGTTTCCACCAACCGAGACTTAAGCCGCCGAGATAATCGGCGATGATCATGCCGATGGTTGTGTCGATTTGGTAATTGTGGGTGATGCCCATGTGGCCGGCGTCGTGGGCGGAGAAGACGAGTTGGTGCCAGAAGCAGCCGAGGAAGAACGCTGAGAGGCAGAAGTGGGAGCGCTTGAGGAAGAAGACGAAGAGTGAGAAGAAGATTGTGTACCGACATATCTCGATTGCGTAGGCTGTGTAATTGCAATTGTAGAGACCGGCTGCTTCGATGCGCTTCTGTAGTTCGCGGTATTTCTTTGTGATGTATTCTTGGTCCTCGGCGTCGAGGGATGGGTATTTGGAGGCATCCAGGTGAATCTCCTCTTGCGTGCGTGCGTCTACCACGTATCCTCTTGGCTTTTCTTCTGTCGCGGGAGGAACGACGCTGACTGCTGACGAGATGGTTGAAACTGATAGCCGGCGTCTTAGGCCGAGGGTATCGTCTGCGGGTTCGAAGATGGGAGACGGCGGTGCAGAGATTTCTGAGCTTGATAGTTCTGTGATGTATGGATCTTCTTCGACCTCGTCTTTATTGTATGGGCGAAATACGCCGCCTTGGATAGGAGGAGAGGAAATTGGTCCATCGGCCCTCGATTCGGCCAATTCTAAACTTGCGCATTTGCTGACGGGCTTCCTGGGAATGCAGTCTTTAGGGTGTTAGTTTCATGTGTAGAGCTGGGGCTGAAAATAATGAGCAGGAATTGGGGGACTCACGCATTTACTTCGTCTGTCGCATCCTTTCCTATCATGTGCTTGATGGCCATATCACCTCCGGGGTGATATTTGATCCAAGCGTCTAATTTGAGGACTTCGCCGTCGACGATGGTAATGAGCCTGCCATCGGCAAGCATGCCTTCGATTTCACGTCTTGAAAAGACATTGTCCCTCGCGGCTGGGGTGAGCATCATCCTTAGTCGACCTAAAAGATCGATGAGATGTAGATGATGGCTTCAGGGTATGGATTATAGTGCAAGATAAAACGAAGATAATGGCACCAAGAGGCTTATAAGGGAAAATCACAACCCGCTTTACTCTAGCAAATGGCAGCAAGACCAATGAGTCCATAAATAACATCCAGCGCTAGCACCATAGCGCAAGACATTTGCTTTCGACCCAGAAGATACAAAAGGGGGCAGTGTAAAGTGGTCTGTCCAACCGAGAAGTGGACACAAGAACACTCCATGGGGAAGAAGTAAAGGTGGATAGTATAACAGTGGGTAAAGTAGTGCGACTGTGGATTCGAGTAAACTGCCATACAGCAATGGTCTTGTTAGGTGCATATGGTACATGGTACATGGTAAGTTGAGCTAAAAACAAGCTTAAACCTTGGTTGCCCCTGTCGGAAATTGAAAAACTCAGATCATTAATGAGCCCCCTGTCCAAGACAATTCAGTCTCCACTACAAGGGAACCCGTGAAGCGTTGTCTTTCTACTTCTTATTCAGGGCATTTGATATTGCGCTATCAGCACCGGATCATAGAATCCATTGACAACTTCGTCCCTCAAAATAGATAAATTCCAATCATACCAACCCCTTGAAACTCTCAAAACCCCATTGTTTTAGGAAGTGGCGATTTAGTACTCGCAGATGGAGTAGAAGGCGTTGTCTGGCTAACCAACCTTGGCCCATAATGGGAAGCCACTAAACCGGTTATGGAAATAAACCGACACGTGTCCACCCCAACCCTAGGAAATCCAACGCCTCTTCAACTTCATTATCCTCTATGGATCAGGGACATATCCCATCTGGGTGAAAAATAAAAAGGGGACCTTCTTTCTCCATTCTTTCTACCCCTCATGGTCGCTCAAGCCCCGCATCTTGAAGACTGGCTAACATCGCCAGCCTATGGATTGGTACCCGTTTATCCAATGCCAGAGCAAAACTCGCCACTCGATATCTGCGACGTTTCCTCTTTCTCGGATATGCGGTCATGGTCCACATTTATATACGACAACGGTGAAGATATTCAGTCGGAACGATAGTGATATCAAAGGAACGCAGAGCCAAGACTCTTTTTCTACATTTTTCCACACTAGACTCAATCCGATGTTGGGGACGGCAAGTTCCCAACGATCTGATCATTTGACGAGAGTTGCTAAATCGGGTACTCGAGACGACGGTGTCCCCGTGTATAGCACACCCTTGTTGTGGTTAGGCTGCCGCCGCAAATGAATTCGTGGCGCAGATATCTGGTATGAGCTCGAGGCTGCCACAATAGCCCTCCGTCGGAGCGGAGCAAAAGAGATTATAGAAAGGTGTCGCCTCCTGGGTAGCATCGCGGAACTCTTGGCATCATTTATTTCAGGGGACTTCGTTTCCTAGAAACGTTAATGGACCTGGAACTCCACTACGACGACTACATGTATCCACTTCTCAATCGGGATTCGTATGTCATGGGCCAGAGAAAATACTGTAGGTTTCAGGCGACTTCTTTGAATATAACAAAGTTTCTCTTTTATTTCAGCACCAATTATGACGTTTTCGAGGAGTCTGTGGCTTTCCCGGCGAAGTAAATAACAAGCTTCAACCAAAGAGGTTCCGCAGCTACTAGGAAATAAGCTGGAGAGAGTCGCAGCCCCGGTATATACAACATAGTCGAATGCCAGATTAATCCACTGGGTAAGGGGTTCACTCTATCTCCATATGCAGGCAGGACTCTTGCACTCTCAAGTCCGGTACATGGAGACACCGAGCGGTATTTGAGGCCGGAGCGGTTACTAGCTCATTCTTTGAACCCCTCCCATCCAGGCACATCTGCCGGTGTCGACTGTCCTAGTAGAAGATCAAACCCCTTCCTGTCGTGACTCCGATTGTCATCGACAGTGGATCAAACTGGCACCAAAGCGGCTCAGATGTGGATGCCTACGATAGACCATTAGGTAGACACGTTCTTCTCATTCGTGTCGACACGCGTTCCATAGAGATTCGAATGCTTCTACCTAGGTAGTGTAGTTACCATGTGCCTAGGTTAATATGTCGATTCCGAATATTTTAGTCCGTGTCCACTATTATGCTGCGCTAAGAAGGTGTTACGATATATTGAGTTTTGTCTCTGTAGGTTCAGTACGATTGAGACAGACAACGAGTTATGTCACAAAGATGCCAGAGATCTAGCACGATATCTTCAATCGAAGTTACCTATTCCCATCACTAGGTTGTCGACGAATCTACCTACCTACACAGCATGCATGCGCTTTTGCTGTCTGGGTGACCCCTCTCCCTCAGGAACCTGGTAGGACATCCATCCAACATATCCATGCCCGATATAGTGGTAGGTTGGGGGCTCTCCTACCTAGGTGGTAGCATCTTCCACATGCTGTACAAAGATCACCCGCTAGACAGGGCTCACTTTTCAGAGATGTAATGTAAAACTCGGCATAGGCTTTGAAATATGGCGGTCGCATACTCGTATGCGATGATCTACTTCGTAGTGTGAAACAACTAGCGGTAGCTTGAGATCATATAACTCCACAAGAAGTATACGAACTTGAGTTGAATAGTGTCTTTGAGATTAACTATCAACATGTAGTTATTCCAAAAGATTTAAGGAAGAAGACCGCGTAGTTGGTGTAGTATCCCTATGTTGACGTCCTGTGTAGGTCCTGACATCAGAAGCTTTGTTTGCCCGGAACGCGACCCAGCGGAACCCCAGAAAATAAAAAATCAACACGAAATCACAAGATATCAACCACATCCCACTCAAGCGGGACCACATACAATTGACACGCGAAACCCTCAAACAAAACATCCTCATCATGTCCGCATTCACACCCTCAGACCCAGATCACGACTATTCCTACGCCGAGGTCGACCCCGCGGAAACCACCACCCCTCCGATCCCCCAAGGTCAATCAATGGACACCTCCACAGACGCCACGCACACGCGGGGCCACTCGAACAACCCGCTTCTGGGGTCCGATAATCCCCTCGTCTCAGATCTGGAGCAGGAGGTACTGGAAGAATATGCGCGATTGCTGCGGAATGTGAACCAGGTATGTGCGGAGATGATTCCCAGCTTCTCTTGGAGAGACAATGGTCTATCTTCTTGGGAATTGCCCGACGAACCTTGTCTTACAGAGCTATTAATCTGACTTACTGACCAATGCACCTGCCACAGCTGTCCGACAAACTCGCCGACCTCGCTGGTGATCCCGCCTCCATGCCGCTCGATGGCCTCCGTCTCCTTGAACGAAAGACTGCGACCGTGTGCACCTTGCTCAAGGCTAGTGTGTATAGCATTGTCTTGCAGCAGCAGATCTGGAATGAGAATGAAGAGCAGCAGCAGCAACAGCAGGACCAGGGCGACTACCTGCAGGGGTATGAGGGTGAGGGGGATATCACGTTTCAATGAGGAACGGGATTGAATGTTGTCTTATGAGTTTTATGGTTTTTGCTACTGGCTACGCGCGTAATATACCCGGGGTGTTGTTGTTCATTTCCAAGTCCGCGTTTGTGAAAGATGCGGATTAGATCGTGTTTATGCAAAAGAAACGTTGATATGTGATTTTCCAGATATGCGATGGATAGTCCAGGATACTGGAGAATTGATGACCCTTCATGTTTAACAACCGACTTATACAAATACATGCAAAAGACACAAAAGAAGAGGAAAAGGAGAAGCATTATATACACGCTGGGGACGAAACAGCAAGTCAGGCTCTGTAGACCTAGACCTTGCCTGCGTAGTACACCTTGCGCACATCGACAAGTTTTCTGCCGAGTGCGTGAGCAACTTGCTCGGGGTTACGCTGGCTCATGAGGGCCTGGTAGGCGGCCTTGACGGTGTTCATCTGGTTCCTTGAGCGACCGACACGGGCCGAAAGATCGTGAATGCCGCCAGCACGGCACATCTCGTAAATGAGGTATTGGACACGGAGTCCGAAGCCTGTTGTTATTAGCGGCAGTTTAAAAAAGTTGGCGGAGATAAAATAGACATACCTGGCGGACGGTGCATCAGTTGCAACTCTGTGGCTCCCACCTTGCCCTTGACATCGCCGTAAATGGTTCGCTTCTCGTAGCGAGGAATAGGCTGCATGTTTCGGATAGCACGGTATTGCGACTGGATCTTTGCATCGGAGGCTTCATCGGACTTGGCCTCACCAATACCCAGCAAACCATCACCATTACCGGCGATGGATAGACGGTACGCACGGCGAATCTTTCCTAGCCGAGTTTGGTTGGTGACACTGTGTGAGACCAGAGTCTTAGTCCGGAGGTCCTTGACCTGTTTTTCCGTGTAGCCCGTAGCCAGCAGTAGACTCTTGAGCGCATCAGTCATTTCCTCCGCTTCTGCAGATCGCTCCTTCTCGCCCTTCTCGGCGGCTGTCTTCCTCTCCTCCACACGGGGCTCATCTATGGTCTCTCCGGGTCCGAAGAGGTCCGGCACAAGTGCGCTGTGCGGGTCCAACTCGTTCTCCTCTTTGCCGTGGGTGACGCGCAGGTTATCGGCGAACCGGACGAAGTCCGCACCTGTCGCATTATCGGGCATATCGGCGATGAAGCGGCCGAAGTCGTTAATGAAATCGGCCTCGGTCTTCAGCGTAAAATTGTAGTCCGAGTTCGACTCCGGGGCGCGCTGGTGTCGATCGATGCCGGGCTCGATGACTGAGAAGTCGTCGAGGTATTTGAATGCCATAGGATCGGAGCGCTCGTTCATCTGCTCCGCCAGGTCTTTGGGGTCGATAGCAGCTTCGCCGGCCTCAATGGCCGCCATCTGTGCCGCCGAGTACTCCTTGGCAAGTTCGGCTTTCTGCTCTTCCGTGTAAGGCTTATAATCCGGTGTCTGAGGAGCCTTCACATTGGGGAACTTGGGTTTCCGATTCGAGAGAGGCGCGGGAGTAGGGTGGAACTGGCGTCGAGGGACTCGCGTGCTTGGGGTGGCAGCACGGGTGAAGCTGCAAAGAAGGCATCGTGCCGGCCGTGTCACGTTCATGGTAAAGGTGCAATAAGCTCACCAGCCAACGGTAGGCCGGTTGAGAGCTTTTGAATACGGGAAATGGCAAAAAGCGGAGATAATTGGAGGGAGCAAAGACAAAAGGCTCGTCGGAGATGAAGCATCGGGACGAATTTCTCTCCTGCGGGCGGTGAGGCACCACCCAATCAGCGACGCGAAAGATGCTTTTCTAATAAATTTCCAGCGAATTTAGTCCCAGAATTTATTTCTGTCGCTTGCCTCGACTGATGTTTGCGATACGATCCTCTGTCTGTAGATTGACTCATTCACTGTCTTCTCAGACCCAAACCGCCCTGAAAGTGCGGTTATCCTCCAACTTATCCGATCACCGCCGTCTCCTCGACGCGCTAGGACTCGACATGGACGAAGACCTTCCCAAGCAAGAATCCGCCGGCAGACAGCAGAAGCCCCAGTCCCCCAAGGCCACTCGGCGCAGTTTCAGCCCAGAGCAGAAGCCTGGGTCTCCCAGGGCTGATCGACGCAATTTCAGCCCAGACCAGAAGCCCAAGTTCCCCAAGAAGGCCAGTGGCAGTGGGCTTGCTGCGGCCAAGGCCAATGAGAAGCAAAAGAAGCAAAAGCTCATCGACAAGAGAAATAAACAGAATGGGTTTGACGAGGTCCTGGTCTGTGACATCGACAGACTTTTGAAATCGAATGATTTCCAGGCGGAGGTGAACGTCGACAGCGGGCATCTGGACCTCCCAGAGAAATTCACTGAGCTTGATGTCAAGATCTCCGAGATCTCCTCGACAGGCGACGGTCTAGCGCTTGCTGAGAATGGGAAACATGTATACGTCGTTCCTTTCACGGTTCCTGGGGACGTTGCGCGCGTCAAAATCATCAAACATTTTCAGCCTTTGTCATACAGCTTGACCGATTTTATTAAAGTGATCGAACCCGGTCCCCAGAGAAACGATGCAGGAATCGGATGCAAATACTTTGGACAATGTTCTGGATGTCAGCTTCAGATGATGTCCTATGAGGACCAGCTTGCTCACAAGCGCCGTGTTGTGGAGAAAGCCTTTGCTAATTTCTCTGGATTGATACCGGAGCTTGTCCCTAATGTTGACCCAACCTTTGCTTCGCCAAAGCAATACGGATATCGCACGAAACTTACTCCGCATTTCGAGATCAACCTCAAAGGTCCCAATGGGATACCCAGAGCACCCCAGGTTCCCGCAATTGGATATACCTACAAGAACCAACGCAAGGAGATAGACATCGAGGATTGTCCACTAGGAACAGACATTGTCCGCCGCGGCCTCAAAAGTGAGAGGAAGCGAGTCGCAGGGAACCTCGCGTCCTACAAGCGAGGTGCCACTCTCCTCATGCGGGAGTCTACAACACGAATTCCCAAAGACACCTCCCCCACCTCCCCCGAAGGAAGTCCATTGGCGAAATGGCTCGCGCTCGCGAAACGGGCGATGTCATCCGCATCGAGCATGAAACCTACACCGAGGAAAAGCGTTGCGTCACAGATAACAATGCCACTTCCTACGAGTACGTCGACGACTACCTCTTCACGAACAAAGCAGGCGCCTTCTTCCAAAATAACAACTCGATCCTCTCCGGCTTCACAGAGTACATCCGCTCCAAAGCCATCCCTGCGAATAACGACAAAGACACAAAGCCAATCAAGTATCTCTTGGACGCTTACTCCGGTTCCGGTCTGTTCACAATCACACTCTCCCCCTTGTTCAAGTCCAGTCTTGGTGTCGATATCGGAACCGACTCCATCGTATCCGCCCGTCAAAACGTCGTCGAAAACAAGATCAAGAATACAGGCTTCGCGGCTGCCGATGCCACGACTCTCTTCAAGGACGTTCCTTACCCGCCAGACCAGACTTTGCTAGTCATCGACCCGCCTCGCAAGGGATGCTCTGATGACTTCCTGCGTCAATTGCTTGATTACAAACCCCGTCGTGTGGTGTATGTCAGCTGTAACGTGCATACGCAGGCTCGTGACGTTGCTGTCATGGTTCAGGGCAATGAGAAGAATGACGTCCGCTACGAGATTGAGAGTATTCGTGGGTTCGATTTCTTCCCTCAGACCGGTCATGTTGAGGGTGTTGCTATTCTTAACCGTACCTCTTTCCCTAAGGAGGAGAAGGCTTGAGTGGTGTTGGTCTTTGTATAGTAATAACTTGCTTGTGGTTTGTCTTCAAGTTTCTGAAATATGCATTGTCCGCGGAGTTTGGGTGGTGAACAAAAAAGAAGTCAATATTCATCTTCTAATGTATCTGCTCAATGACTAGGGCTGGCAGTTTATCGTACTACTGTGTAGACCCCTGTAAAGTAACTAACGTAATTCACAAGCGAGTCGTCAGCCCAAGCAAGTAGTCGTCAACCCCAAAACACATCCATGGATAGTAAATGCGATATATCCTACAATTATACCTAGTATCTCAACAACCACGAGTTCATTTCATGTCTTTATTTCACGATAGCCATTGATAAGGGCAACTAGCATCCTCTATCAATTTCAGAGAAATTAAAAGGCTCCATTATGGTGATACTAAAGATTACCGAAAAATACGGTGCCGAAAAGAGATATCGATATAACACAAGCATAAAGTCTTGAATTTTCCTCAAACTCCCTGTAGATGCTGATTACGACCTAAAGGATGATATACTATAGCAATAAGTCCGTAGAGGCCACCGTTGTTGAGATACTGTGTTGTACCTATTGACCTCTTTTACTATGTGATTTGGAGATGACGACTCGCTTGTGAATTACGGTTAGGGATGGCAAATGTAATTTACATTTTACATTTACAGTGGTGTCTGATAAGTATTTAACCTCCGGTACTTATGTCCCCACTTTTACTTTTGACCGCTATCTAGACCGCTTACTTTATCAGCTAATCGGAATTCGCGCGTCACCGCCTATTGGATGAATTCGAATCCCCGAGGTTTCTGCTTGGCAGTATTAAAGTGGGTCCTAGGCCCACAATGTACCGGAGGTTAAATACTTATCAGACACCACTGTACACGATTTTTTTTGGCTATTTACCGTGTAATAAAAGGTTTCTTACATGGGCCGTTTACGCGCTAGTAATTTTGTGTGGTAACCGGATGTTCGAGGGAACAGCCCCCTGTATTTTTGGTTGACAAAGGAAATTTGCCGAGAATTTGCCAGGTGGCCGAGATAATCGTACCAAGCGTCCAACACACCTTCCATCACCGATTACTGCCGATTGCCGAAAGATGAAAAAATGAAGCTATTCCAGGTCGCGCGTAGCGTCAAAAGGTCGTTTGGTCCCAGCAACAGCCCACTGGCCATCCGGCTGGTCATCGAACTGGTCATCGAACTGGTCACCGAACTGGTCATCCAGCGCCAGGCTAGCCAGCTGGCCAGTAGTACGCTCCATCATATAGCTTTGCTCCAGGTGCTCGATCTCAAATCTGCGACGCTCGCACCGCTTGCCCTCCGCCTATACAACTCAGTTGCCTCCGAACGATCGTTCTCTACTATGAATTTTGTCCACCGCAAAACACGCAATCGGTTCTCCTCGGAGAAGGTCAACAAGCTGGTGTATATTCAGATGAATGACGCTGTGCTGGAGGATATAAAGGCACAAGGGTCAGGGCAAGAGTAAGGGCAGGAGGATACTGAAGATCTTGATACAGATATCCTTGATATGTTTGAGATTGAGCACCTGGAGCAAAGCTATGTGATGGAGCGTACTACTGGCCAGCTGGATGGCCAGTTGGTGGTTGTTATTGGGACCAAACGGCCTTTTGATGCTACGCGCGACCTGGAATAGCTTCATTTTTTCCTATTTCGGCAGTATCTCGGCCACCTGGCCAATTCTCGGCCGATGTTTTTTGTCAACAAAAGAATACAGGGGCTGTTTCCTCGAACATCCGGTTACCATACAATCTACTAGCGCAAAAATGGCTCCATCTTTTTGTACACTGTAATTAAATAGCAAAAGAATCGTGTAAATGTAAAATGTAAAAAATCACATCTTGAGGTGCCATCCCTAGCTCAATCTAACAGGTTCTCAGTTTGATCTACAACCTATGGCCCTGAACCTAAGTATTGAAAGTAATGAAAGTGAAAAAATGTTGATGAACAGCAAGATGTTCTTGCTATGGAAGAAAATAGGGCACCACCGGACGAAAGAAAGAAATACAACCGACTATGAACAAAAGGCTGAGCTACATTGATTGATAATTGACGAGTATCTAATGACAATATCCACTCTTTCCCTCTACGAGCTTCCCGGGCCACCAAGCAGTGCGAAGCGCCGCACGATGCTGGGACCAATCTCATCGTACTCCGCCTTAGTGTGGCAGTAGCTCCTGAACTCAGGCGTCTGGCCCAGCAGACTACCTCCGAACCAGGGACCGTGGCGTTGACGCTTGTGGGTAACAACAGCGACATCAAGACCACCACTGCGAGCGCCACCGCTGCGAGCCTCAGAGGCACGGATTCGTGCATCCACCAAGTGACGAATGTCACGCTGTAGACGACGACCAAAGTCCTTGTACAGCGTGGAACCACCAGAGAGCACAATGTTCTTATAGAGACCTCTGCGGACGTCAATGGGGGAGGATTGAATGACCCCGTCGACGACGTTGGGAAGCGGGGTGAGGAAGTCGGACGAGTAGATTTCGGGGTTGAAGAAGATCTCCGGGGCGAGGAAACGTTCGTATCCAATGTCGATGTTTATACTCCGTCCGTTCGGTGCAGTGACGGTGTGCTTCAAGAAGCGGTCTGGCTCCCGGTCGTAACGTGCGAACTCCTTGACAATATCCGGGCTGACGTAACAGTACTCCTCCTTCACTTTCTCTGCTGTCTTCAAGCTGCTATCGGGCTCTCCGCGGTCACGTAGCAAGCTCTGCACGAAGTATGTGATGTCGCGTCCGGCAATCGGGATGCTCTTGATGGATGATCCGATGACGTAGCCCTCGGCGACGGGAATAACGTGGGTAACACCGTCACCCGAATCAATGACAGTTCCAGTGAGAGATCGGTCTGTCACCTTTGAGGAGGTCCATGAGGCGGCCAGGGCGAGCACTGCTTGCACGGCGATGTAAAGACCAGCGCAATTGAATGACTCGAACATAATCTCAGCTGTGTTCTCACGGTTCTCGGGAGGGTTCAGGGGCTGTAATCCATGGTGGTTAGATATCTCATTCACGTCCAGTTTTCCGACAGTATGCGCGTTTGTCTTACAGGCTCGGTGAGTAGGAAGTAGTGGTCTTCGGGTTCCACGCGCAGATATTTGAAGATCGAGTTCGACCAGAAACGTTCCATATGATCCCAATTCTCAATCTGTCCATGGCGAATCGGGTAGTTGACGCCATAGCCTGGACCACTGCCCGCAGCCAGGGCTTCATCGCCGATAAAGAAATCCAGGTCCTCTGTGCCACGCTTAGCAGCCAGGTTGGAGCTACCCCCACCAGCACCTAGGAACGAGGGCTTGTTTGCGACTGGGGGCCGGCCCCCGGAGCTTCCAGCACTTCCAGCACCAGCTTTGGTTGCAATTGCAGTTGGGAATACGAATGAGGGGGAGTCGTTACCGGCGAAACCTGGAATATTGGAGGTAGCATGTCAGCCTAATCTGTGATCGCGATTTCCCGAGCTAGCTAGAGAGAGAACATACCAAGCTTGGAATAACCAGTTCCGCTGGTAGGAGATATCGAATCAGCATCTAACCACTTGATCAAGATCCTTGTAGCTGTAAACTTACTTGTCCATGACAACGGCAGGTGTTTGGGACGCCATGGCGGGTGGACTGGGTTTGGGTACAATCAATGGAAATGCGGCAAGGAGCCCGAGGAAGCTGATGTATGGTATGGAACCAGTTAGACACAAGGGAATCGGCAGAATCTCTCAATGGTAGCCGGAATCGCCTTGACTTCGCGAGACCAAGAGGACAGGCAGACAAGGCGGGGGGTGGAGATGCAGTGCCCGGAGGTCCGATTACTAAGGACAAGCCACACTGCCGGGAGGCTCAGTGGTTGGACGTCAACCTCAGCTAGCATCCAGACGAATACTGATCTTCTCAAGGGAATATTCTCATGATTTCCAAATAGAAAGAGGAAGCAGCGATCACTGGATCAGCCACGTGCCCTACTCATATCTGCTTCGCCACCGCTAATCACCTGCGAAGCTTCCATGAACACCATGGCAGGAACGATCAAGGCTGAAGCTGCTCCTATAAAATTTGCCTCGTTCTCTCTTCCATGACTTTGTTTACCTACATCCTCAATCCCTAACGCACACATTCATTTATCCTTCAAACTTGTATCCTTTTTCATGGGTTGCATGCATGCAGTCCTGACCTCTATCCTTAGTATTATTCCCCCAGCCCGATCCGCATCGTGCCGCCGTGCACTCAGCTCACTCGCTTCGTTCCCAGTCCCGAAATCTGCCATAGCATTAGAGCATTGGTTCCCAGTGGTCATCTAGCCTGAAGCTTTGGCAAATCGCTCCTTCATTGAGGGACACAACTCGAGGGTTACCCAGAGGAAACCAGTCACATTCACAGTTGCTGCCTCGCGTTTTATTCCCCAAGCCCAACTTGCCTCTGATATTGCAGCGAATTGAACATACTGGGTGGATCTCAGTTGAGTAATCACGTTACGTCCGTGGGGTTCTTACACGACGCGTTGATATCCTCACTCTGGTCTGCTGTTGCAGCCATTGCACGGATTGTTCTTTCGAAAACTTGCAAAGTACCCCAGACATTTGAAATCCGTTCCATTACGGGTCTCAGCATGTCTCAGACTTGCGTAACTGATGGTGTCTGTGCGATCTTCATTCATGCAGGTGCAGGCTTTCACAGCCGCGAGAACCAGAGCAAGCACCTCAAGGCATGTGAATCGTAAGTTGTCATCTCGCACCCCTTAGATGGTTGTTAAAGCTGACATTTGCGAAACAGAGCTGCGACCACCGGAATGGCATTCTTGAAGAGGGGTGCTACCGCCGTTGAAGCCGTCGAAGCAGCCTTGATGGTGCTCGAAGACAATCCGATCACGAACGCAGGGTTCGGAAGTAACTTGAATGCAAATGGGGTTGTTGAGTGTGATGCCTCAATTGTCGATCATCATGGCCTGAGTGGAGCTGTCGGAGCTGTTCCCAGTAAGTTTGTTCGCCAATATGGGCCTTTCCTCGGCTATGTCTGACTTGCGAGCCTTTTTAGACATCAAGAACCCAATCATGCTTGCTCGCAAGGTCTATGACCAGTCCAACATACATTTGGGTCACTCTAGGGTGCCACCGAACTTCCTGGTCGGAGAAGGGGCTAAAGATTTTGCATGGGAGCACGGTATAGTCATCGTGCCCGACGAGAGCATGATCACCCCTATCGCAAAACTGAGATACACATCCTGGGCCGAAGAGCTGCAAGATCTCGAAAATGAAGTTCGTGGTGAAGCGATTGATCCTTGGGTTCGACGCCCCATGACTCCCGTCGACGCTCGCCTTGCTCGCCTCGAGCAGGTTTCTGAAGCCAGGAGTCCATCTGTTCAATCCTCGGAATCTTCTAGTGACAATGGAGCGGGTGACGAAATCAGACGTCAGGTCGGTCGCCTCAATCTAAGAAGCATCAAGGAGCAGCATCGGAGATCGCCGCTGAATAATCCGACTCAGAGTAATACCAACCTCGAAGGGCCTTATCCACCTGTGCAGCCCCTCTCGGCTTCAACCTTATCCCATAGTGGCAACCCCGAGGATGCCGATTGCATACAAGATGGAGATCGGATGGACATGGTCACAGACACCATTGGCGCCATTGCCATTGACAGATTTGGAAATATTGCGGCAGGGTCTTCTTCTGGGGGAATCGGCATGAAACACCGTGGCCGGGTTGGCCCTGCAGCACTGATTGGCATTGGCACCCATGTCATTGCGCAAGACCCAGCTGATCCCGATGGGACCACCTGTGCGGCTGTTACGTCTGGGACAGGCGAGCTCATTGCTGGGACGCTCGCGGCAAGCACCTGCGCAACGCGGATGTACCACAGTCAGAAGAAGGGCGATGATGGTGTTCTTTGCGAGGTCATGGAAGAAGAGGCCCTCAGAGAGTGGATGAAAGGGGAGTTCACTGGTGAGTGCTGTTCTGAAATCTCTCGTGCCTTTGTAGGAACTGACAATTGTTTGCTTTTGCGTCTCAGGACATAGCGTTGTGGAAAACAGCATCCTCTTTGGCGCCATCGGAATAATGGTCGTGAAAAAGACCAATTCTGCAATCGAGTTCTATTTCGCGCACAACACCGATTCTTTCGTGAGTATCCCATGATTTTCACCGTGCAAGATATGTCGCTAAACAAAGCCCTCAGGCTATTGCTACTATGTCTAGCAAAACGGCAAAACCGTCTTCTTTGATGTCTAGAAGCTCACGAGGTGTTGTGGCCCAAGGTGGTTGCCGAGTCAGGCTTGGATGTAAGTTGTATGGTCAAGTTAAAGAAAATCAAAAATACTGATGATTTGACTAGAATTTTGCAATGCACCTTGGACTAGAACTATCACTCAGCCGCAGCGGCCACTTCGCTTTGCTAACTTTTCGTCCTTTTCGTCCCTTGGATACTGATCAAACGACCAGATAGTTCTTGCCCATTACCACCCACTTTCCACCCCTACTTGTTCCCCTCAATCCGTTTCCTGTCGCTGCTTCCTTGGCGTAAGGGGAGCGATTGTTCCAGTGCTCTATGCTTTCCAGATAGTCTTCTCCCGCGAGACCGGGCACCAACATTGTTATCGGAGCATCTGTCAAAGCGGCTCCGGCATTGTTTACCTATGCGTGTAGCTAATGAGTCACCAAGATTTGAGATGCTGTCTAAAATTCTTCGGCATAGCCACATGTAGCATCGTCCGTAGCATTAAATCAGTATATTTTTCCATGTGTATGCCAGTGTGCTCTACAAAGGGTCCGACTACTTGTATTGTTTGCTCCAACGGTGTGGCTTCCGCAAAAGAGGAATCAAGGACCCGGCGTCGGCGTCGACATAGGGGTCGCAGTGCCGGAAGCTCCATTGACGCGCTTCTTCTTTTTCTTCTTCCTAGGGAGAAGAGCAGGCTTGGCATTGTCTCCGAGATCTAAATGCGTGCCACAAGTCATGCAGTCATTACCAGGCGGCGGCTCACAGAAGATACTAAGACAAATAGAGCAGACGAAACCCACATCCACAACCCGACGATGACAAAAGCAAGCGGCCCGGAAATCAACATCCACCCGCGTGGGAACAACCAAATGCCGACGCGAGCGCTGATCCGGTAGGAAAGCCATCATCAAGTACTGCAGCAAACCACGCGGCTCAGCAAGGGCCATATACACCCCCTTGGTTGCATCCGACGCCTGCTGCAGGAACACCGCATCACCACTGAGCTTACACACGTCGATGGGGATGTGCAAGCGCTGACACGCGAATATACTATTCATGACGGGGATATACTGGTGCGCCGAGTCGCTGGATCCGCTCACGGAAACAATCAAGATGCGACTCTGCAGCCGCTCGTCCTCATTTGACGCGGAGTACCGGCCCGGTGGTGCAGACGGACCCCCGTGCGTACCTTCGGCGACTGTGTCTTCGTTGTTTGCGCCGCCGTGCTCTTCCGCCCAGGCGAGTGTGCGCCGATTGATGTGGCTCAGCGCGAGGGTGAGCGCGCCGGCTAGCATTGTCGATGTATTATTGCGGAGCTCGTCGCCGGTCGTCGACTCGATTAGGTCTTTGAGGTTGCGAGTTACTTGTTCTTCGACGAGGCGGAAGGGCCGGTATTTGTTCGTTTGGGGTGTGGTGTCGGGTGCGCCGTTCATGGTCACATCGCCGTCAGTGTCACCGTTGGAGGTGGCTGGGGGGGTTTGTGGGATGGGTAGAGCCATGATGCTTTTTGGCTGTGTGAGGCGACGACTGCGACCTCGTTGGCGTAGTTGCAGGCTAGGTGGGCGTTGATGAAGACTAGGATGTTGGCGATGGCTTTGGAGAGGGGAAGGGAGTCCTCGAGCGCGGCCCAGGCGTGCGGATTCGTGTCGATTACTATGGTGAGGAGGGATGGGGCGAGGTCTGCGATGGGATTAGCTGGGTTGTTCGGCTTGTGCTGGCGACTGGGAAGACGAACCGGTAGCTTTCAACTCGTAATGCTCGGAGGCATCGACTGAATTCATTGTGGTGAGATGTCGGATCTGTCGAGCGTGGTGCTCATTGCGAGGTTAAATTAAACTGCGATAGGGCTCAAGCAGTTTGGACTGGGCTCTTAGGGCCCAGCAGCTATCAGAGGGTACCTAATACCTATTCTCCAGCTCCGCGGTCAAGGCCAATTGACGATCTTGAGGCGATAAGGTAGTCACGGGGCGATAACGAGGACTAGCTGCTGCTATATGTGATCTCATTATCACCAATCTACATCCGACATACACTCTCATCTGTTCTTCTATACAGCTAGCTTTGAATCAAATCTTTTTCTATCTTTTAACTCGCAGCACTCGGATCTACACCGCAACTCACTCCACACAGGCTGCCTTGCATACTTCCCGATAGCCCAGATGGGATGACTGGAACTTCCCCGAATTTCTGAGCATCTATTGTTGTGACGATGAGTTTCTCTTCGGTCGATTTGAAAGGCAAGACATAGCTTCTCTTGGCATATCCCTTGGACGCGCCAAGAGATGATATTGTGCATTCCGTAGTACCTAATAACTTCTTCCATCAATGAGAAAGCCAAGTTCCCACGGAGCTAGCGGGGAGTTCGGCTTTCACCATATTCAAACCCCGGAATTGGAAGCTTGGGGATAGGCTGTGAGCCTGTGACACCCCTTGTCCTCCTAGGACTAAGCTGAGTAGTTGCTTATCAACGTGACGGCGTCGGAGGCTGTGGTTGGTCTTATCAGGCCGATTGATAATGGCGATTCGTGAAGGAAAATAGACTCCGGACAAGGATGCTCAGGTCTGGTGTATATATCAGAATGAGAAAGACCTGTGACTGTCAATTGAATCAGGCCAACGCGGCTATTCGAAAAAAACTTATATACATAAAAAGTATACGCATTCCCAACATCTTCCAACAATCTCCTTTTTCTTCCAAGGTTGGCTCCGCCGTTGGCTTCTCCATATAAAGCGGCTATCTCGTTCCCACCTTATCGCCGGGCTTCCACTCTCCACCTCCCCTCACTCAGAAAAAAAATAGCTTCCCCCATCTTTCACCTTTATTCGACCTCCAAAAACTAGTATTATACATTCTATTCATCTTCCTCGCAACCCTGCAATGGTCCAAGCAACGGGTGAAGAGCACGCTGTACAACTGGCCCGAGAGGCCGTCGAATTGGTCGACGCCGGCCATCGAGAGGTATGTCATTTCGTATCTTTAGGACCCCTTCGAAGAAGTGGATCTGTTACTGATGCGCAGTTTCCTCAACAGGCTGCCTCCCGCAATCTCCGAGAAGCCCTTTCGATCGCTCCTGAAAATCCACAAGTTAAAGCTGCCTTTCTGAAGGTTCAGCAGGAAGAGAAAGCCGACCACCAGCTACTTGAGCTCTGCCGTCGATACACCACACAGAAGGATGAAAATGCCGGCAAGGAAGCCGCAACTTACCTCCGGACTGATGGGTTGAAATCACCGGAAAACGTCGCCCTGGAATGCCTCAAATTGTTGCTAGCACAGCGACCGCACTCTCTGTCAGCGACACAGGACGATATCATCTCGGGACTGGTGCGGCAGAACAAAAGCGTTCGGCAGTACTTCTCTACAGAGCTTCAGACCTCTGTTACGACATTCTTCGATGAGATTTATGACCGGGGTGATGGCGCAGCGGTGTGCCTGGACACGGTGGTGCTAGATCCCACTGTGTGGACATCGGAGGAAACGCGATCCCACTGCGAGAGTGAACTATTTCAGCTGTTCATTGCCAAATTGATGGAATCGGGCCATGATCTCGACGGCCGCTCCTTGAAGGGTATCACTAGACTACTCGCTGTCCATGCTGTCGAGCTGGAACATTTGATTGACGATGAAGGGTTTGAGGTGATCCTCTCATCCTTGGATATGCGATTGCCACTGGAAGTACGGAGCCAGGCAACGTTGGCCACAGCCAAATATCTCGAGGTTGCCAAGGAGACGGGCGAGAAGAAGCTGTTAACCTTGATCATGTCGATTCTTGGCAAAGGCCGCATGGACGATCTAATCGTTGCGTTCTCTGCGGTTGCCGCCGTCTTTCCCGTGGCTCCCTCCGCAGCTGCCAATCTCTTCTTATCGGAAGAGTTCATGAAACATCTAGTTCCGATGGCAACCCGAGACGCCAAAAGTAAGAAGGTGGAACTTCCTGTTTTGGAACTTCTCAATGCGGCTTGCATCAACCGCCCGTGTCGCGAGGCCGTTTCGAAGCGATTTGGGGAGTGGCTGTCGCATACCCTGACCAATGGCAGTGACAAGAGCTCGGAATTAGCGGCAGTGGCCCTGGCAAAGATTCGGGCATCTGAACCCGAGCAGCCCTCGAATGGCAACGGTAAGGTTTTGGAGCAAGATAGCGATTCCGAGCTCGTTCTTCGATTTATGGGACTGATGTCTGAACAAAAGGTCGACACCGACTCCCACGCAATTGAAGGATTGGCTTACACTTCGACAAAGCCGTCCGTCAAGGATCAGCTTGCCTTCGATCCCACTTTTCTACGGAATCTTATCGCTGTACTGAAACGAATTCACGCCGATTCAGGCCCACTTTATGGCGGCATGATGGTCTTCGCGAACCTCACCAGATTCCTACCCAACCTATCCGAAGAGCAAAAGAAAATGTCGCAATTGAAGGACTATGCGGACGCATCAACCGGAAAGACGAAGGCGCCATTAGCACCACATACTCAAGATCAAGATGATGCTGTTCTGGCACGATGTGCCGCCGTTATCGATGCAGGCATCATGCCTTTGCTGGTCGAGGTTGGCCGAACCTCTTCGTCTACTACCAACGAGTCCATGGCACAGATCCTATTGTCTCTGACAAGGCTTCAAAAGTCCCGTGGTAAATTGGCCCAACAAGGTGCGGTGAAGCTGTTACTCAATCTTGCTGCCCCGCATCAGAGCAGCAATGGCATTGTACCAAATGAAACCACACGCCTTGCATCCCACGCGTTGGCCCGCATTCTCATTTCCGTTGACCCGTCACATGTTTTCCCCTCGTCTGGCTTCCCTCAGGTTACATCCGCTGTCCGACCCCTACTCTCTCTTCTCCCATCGCTCGAGTCTCCTTCGTTCTCTGCCGATCAACCCCGTGATCTACTTCCCGTGTTTGAAAGTCTTTTGGCTCTGACGAACCTTGCTTCCTACCCGCACGATGACTCCGCGCCCAAACTCATCGTCCGGGAAGGCTGGGCGGCAGTGGAAGACCTCCTTCTTTCTAGCAATGCCCAAGTTCAACGGGCTTCTTGTGAACTGGTCTGTAATCTGATGACTTGCGAATCCGGTGTCGTCAAAGTTGCGGATGGCTCTAAACAAGCGGCGCAGCGCCTTCACATTTTGTTGGCTCTGACCGATGCCGATGATTTCCCGACACGAAGGGCTGCCGGTGGGGCCCTTGCCATGTTGACGGAGTTCGACGCCGCCATAGTTGCAATCCTGGACCGACCGCGAGGCGTGGAATTGCTACTAGGACTGTGCCAGGAGGACGATGATGCTTTGGTTCACCGCGGAGTGGTCTGTGTACGCAACTTCACTTGCATTGCCACAGGTGATATTGGTACCCGTGCCAAAGCAGCCGTTCGCGACGCTGGGGGAATTGGCATTCTCGCTGCATGCCTCAAGAAAACGAAGAATCAAGCGGTGCTACAAGCTGGCGCTGACGCCTTGAAGCCACTGGTTCAGGCCCAGATCTAGTCGTTCGGCATGTTCCCTTCTCCTACAGGGGGTTTCATTCTTGAGCAAACTCCTTTTAACGTTCTCCTTTTGCATGTGACTCTGGGATAGACTGGCTGATCCAGTGGAGTTTACGATTCATCGTTTTTTATTTGCCTTTTTCTTATTTGTTTTCATTCACACAATGACCTGATCATGAGCACAGCGACAGATTTAGCGACTCCTTTTTATGTCGGGACACCTAGGGGGACGGTGCCCGATTTATAGAATTCGGATACAAAGTGCAATGGGGTGCATGGATGGCTTTTAACATACCTCAGTACCTGCCTAAGAAGAATTATGATTGACTCAGTTTTACCCCCTACTCCCGACTGCTCACCTGACCGTATATGATCCCCAACTAGTGTCACCAAGCCTGTGAGCTGTGGCGCTTCTATTTCCGTCTATAGAGTCACGGGGTCTGCATTTAAGATGTGGAATTTGATCTCTTAGTGGGACTTCACCGACATTCCTTGATGGCTTTGAGGTCATGTGCCCTCCTGATAACTGTTCTCTTTGTGCTCGCGTTAGTTACCAGTAATTCCGTACACGATACGGACCGGGACCTGTGAACCTCCGATCCAAGATGACACGGAATAGATGCCCCGCCCTGAGCGTAGTGTGGGGATCAAATCCAATTCCAACTCGCCACTACTGGACCCGGGGGATCCTTCCTACTCCTGCATGACGTTGGCCACAAATTACCATGTGATTTTGATGTGAATCAAAAAATTGAAAAGCTTCTTTCCGTCGCCAAGGTAAAATTCCACACCGCCAAACAGCAAACTTCAAATTACCAGCGCCTCAGCTATTTTAGCTACCTACACGTGCTCTACGGACGTGCTCCTTGGCGGAGATATATACCTAACCTAAGGCCGTACCGTGGGGAAGCAGCCCACGGATCGACAAATCATCTTCAGCCTAGTGCGCACACCTCGAACTGGTACGCTTTCCGAAGCTTCCAAGGTTGAAGATCCTCTTTCCTCTCACATCACTCTTCTGGCCCACGCTCTTTAGGCCTCTGCTGTGATCTATCCTATCCCGATCTTCAATCTCTCTCTTCGGGTGTGTCAAAGTACTGCGTCTTCCTCATCTTCCGACATCCTCCACTTAGACAGGTACAGTCTAGACTCTGATGCAGCTTTGAGCTTTGTCTCTTTACCCCTCTACCTCCTTTTTACCTTCCCTACTCCCTATCCTTACCTATCCATCTCAATGGCGTGGTCGCTTTCCTCCATTGCCTGCGTTCGCCCGCTCACCTGATCACTTCTTCGTGACTCTCAGGTTGATCCCGCTTCGACATACACCGAACAACACCCCCCGAACGCAATTGGAAATTACGGGCGACAAGGAGTGGTGGAATCTGGAAATAAGTTGGGCTTTTGACTCAGCAGGAACTAGTCGTTCAACATGAAATTCGGCCGCAATCTGTCGCAATTCACTGTTCCCGAGTGGAGCACCTCTTACATAAAGTACAAGGCTCTGAAACGGCTCATCAAATCTGCTGCTGAACAGATCAGAACTGGAGAAGAGGCGGATTTGGCTGGTAAGCTTCATGCGTCATTGCCTTGGATTTAATCTTTTGAATCTTCTAGTAGCACCCTACTGACCAGGACCCGGTGTTTTTCACCTTTGTGTTGGGCTTATAGGCTTTTTCTATTCTCTCGATCGAAATGTCGAAGATGTTGATTATTTTTACAACAAGAAGTATGCTGAGTTTACCCGCCGACTGAAACTGCTCGAGGAGCGTTATGGATACTCCATGGAAGGTCGCCATGCTCTCGAGCCCGAAGACCGACATGACCTGCGCGAAGCGCTTTTGGATTTGCGGTACCACTTACGCCGCTTACAATGGTATGGTGAAGTCAATCGTCGTGGCTTCGTCAAGATCACCAAAAAGCTGGACAAAAAGGTTGGCGCCCAGGCTCAAAAGCGTTATCTAGAAACAAAGGTCGACCCCGCCCCCTTCGCCTCCAACGCACGCGTGTTTGAGGCCCAGGATCGCATCAATGCTTGGATGGCAATTATCACCGACCAGTCCAAGGCGGAAGATAAAGTGGGAGATGACTCAAGCTCCACCCATTCTTCCCTATCATTGAAGCGTGGTCCGACTAGGCCCTATCTCAACCTCCCCGCTAGCGTCGTCACTGCTGTCGATGACGCACTTCGCAAGGACGACACTCACGTTTTACTGGAGCTTCTGGAGACCCTGAAAGCCACTGCGGATGAGGCTGGGGAGACAGTCTATTCGAAGGTTCTCAAGACCTTAATACAGCGCTCCATTCTTCATCGATCTCGGGCTGTTCTGGCCCTTCTGCTAAACCGAGTCGACACCCTGGAAGAAGATGACGATATCAACAGACGCAACTGCTTACACCGTCTGGTCATCTCTATAGGTCGTGAGCAGTCTTCGGCCGACTCGGAGCCGGCGGCGTCCATGGTGCTCAACTTCCCTCCGGAGACTACCCGGTACATTACGCCTGCGGCGCCACCGACTCTTCAGCCGCCACGCGCTATTGTCAAAGAAGAGCACATGTCCCAGCAGTTGGGCCGCGACGATTCAGCCGTCGCTCTCTTTGAATTCCTGTTGAAATCGCTGCGCCCAGACCAGCGGGAGTCTTTGATGGCAAAAGATATATCCGGACGTACTCCGTTGCACTACGCCGCCCAGTATGGTTTCAAGGTGGTGTGTGAAGTGATTATTGAATATCTCAGAGAATGGGACATGTTCGATGTCAGTGATGGTATAGATGGCCCTCTCTGGCAGGACGACGACGGCTGGGCTCCTCTCCATCTGAGTGTTGTGGGCGGCCACCCCAAGACCACCCGGTGTCTCTTGGATTCCGAGGAACGAAATGGCCCCAGCAATGAACGAGTCATAATTAGAAAGCAGGTCTCCAAATCTAGTGCAGTGTTGGCATTGGCGACCAAGGCCAACTTTATCGATATTGTGCAGCTCCTCGTGGATGCCGGTGTTGATATCAATTACCAGGACGAGCAGGGAGAGACTGCGTTGCACGTTGCCGCCCGATTTGGCCATGATGAATGTGCACAGATTCTGCTCGATGGCAATGACGACCAGAAGGCAGACACGGAGCTGGCCGAGAAAACTTATGGCTGGACGCCGCTCTTCATTGCCTGTGTGGATGGTCGCCTGGGTGTTGCGAAACTATTGATTGCCTCTGGTGCGGATGTGGATCGCTTCGACACCTCGGGGTGGACGGCTAAGGAACACGCAGCTTTGCGGGGCCATCTGGACATTGCCCGGTGTCTGGCGGAGGTGAGCCCAGGCGTTCCCACCACCGATCTCGATCTTTCAAGCTCCACTTCCAACATCCGTGGTCTCGAGTCTTCCTCGCCCCCTGCTCAGTCATCGCTCACTGAACGACGGTCGAATGCGCCCGGATCATCTCCTGGGGGCTCCAATATACGCACCACTGAGCCTATCAAGACTTTTGGCCACCGCTATCTCACTGACGAGAGCATGATCTTGGTTAGCTTGGGAACAATGGACATGCGCCAGCCGCTCGAAACGGTCAGCCTTGACCGCATCCCAATGGAAAACGCGCACGCGACCCAGTTGGATACATCCTTGTCAATGGTGGTAACCGCTAGTGGTGCTCATGGTGAGCCGGAGGTGATTGATTTACCTGTGCAGGACAATATCTCTACCGAGCCAATTGTCTTCCACACCACCGATCCCAGTAAGGTGCGTTTACTCTTCGACCTTGTTCCCACCTACGCTGGATCGAAGGAGAAGATCGTTGGCCGGGGTGTGGCTTTGCTTTCCAGCATCAAGCCAACTGTCGGGTCGCTCCGAATCAATCTCAAAGGTGATTCCACCGTCCCGATTGTTGCCGCGAACACTCTGGAGGTAATTGGGTCTGTGACCTTCAACTTCCTCGTCATCACCCCCTTCAAGCATCCCAACATGTCTATCACTGGCAACCAGACTTATTGGCGTTCCATGAGCTCGACCATGGTCATCGGACATCGTGGGCTGGGTAAGAACATGGCAAGCCGCAAATCCTTGCAGTTGGGCGAGAACACCGTCGAGTCTTTCATCGCCGCCGCCAACCTTGGTGCCTCGTATGTTGAGTTCGATGTACAGCTCACCAAAGACCACGTGCCTGTTATCTACCACGACTTTTTGGTCAGTGAAACGGGCATTGATGCGCCCGTTCATACTATGACGCTTGATCAATTCCTGGAGTTGGGCGTTGGACATCGCCGCCGGCCTTTGCCTGGACCCGTGAAAAGCGACGGTGAGCTACCAGATCTTGGTCCCCGTCAGCGCTCAATGTCGGTCGGCGGCTCTGAGTACAACCCTGCCGAATTGACTGAGAAAATCAAGCACACCCGCGACTTCAAGAAGAAGGGATTCAAGGGCAATACCCGCGGCGAGCACATTCAGGCACCATTTGCCACATTGGAGGAGCTGTTTAGGAAGATTCCGAAGCCCGTCGGATTTAACATCGAATTGAGTGAGTTATTACCGCTTCCCCAAGAACGGCTATTCGGTCGATCTAACCGAGATCGCCAGAGTACCCCATGCTCCATGAGAGCGAGGAAGAAGAGATGGACACTTACGCAATTGAACTCAACTCCTTTGTCGACACCATCTTGACCAAGGTGTACGACTTGGGAGGCGGCCGCGACATGCTGTTCTCCAGCTTCAACCCCGATATCTGTCTGCTCCTGTCTTTCAAGCAGCCTTCCATCCCCGTCCTGTTCCTCAGTGACGCAGGTGCCTCCCCTGTGGGTGACATCCGCGCCAGCAGCTTACAGGAGGCGATTCGGTTCGCCTCGCGGTGGAACCTTCTTGGCATAGTCACCCAGGCTGAGCCATTAGTCCTCTGCCCACGGTTGGTTCGTATCGTCAAAGAATCCGGTCTTGTGTGTGTCTCTTACGGAACGCTCAACAACGACGGAAACAACGTCGACGTAAGTTTATATCCTGTACCCCTCCACATGGTGAAACCCCTAACCATTTCGTACAGTACCAAGTCGCCGAAGGCATTGACGCCGTCATTGTGGATTCCGTGCTTGGCATCACCAACGGTCTCATTCAGCGCCAGAACAAGGGTGAGCGCACACCCGGCCCGTCACCCAACCCCTCGGCGGTCAGTGACCATGCTGCGGACGCTGCTAAGGGAGCTGTCCGAGTCCCGGTTCTCGAACAGGTGAAGCAAACACACCTCTCTCCAAATGTGAATCCTGCGACTGTTCTCTGAGAATTCATTGTTGTGCTATTTTGCATCAAGTTCTTAATAGTGGATAGTGGTCTATTTACATATTCTGTTAATAGTTCTCATTCGGCTTATGCCAGCTTCAACAGCTATTAATATCAGGTTTTGATGATCGGTACTTCCTCATTACTAGCCCTATAATTCTATCTGAGATCGTTACTTTGTATGCGAGGCAACCGCCTGTCGTGGGACTACGTAACGACTCAGGTTGTTCCCAGATCTGCATAGCAGAGGCGATCTTGCAGTGTTACACATACATCTCAGTATCTCCAAGATACACATAACTAGATGAACAGCCTAATACAGACCGAACCAATCGGGCCCATGGAAGTTTGTGTACTCTTCCAGGGCACTTATCTCGTCGCACCTTACACAAGCCGTCTCCGTGCTTCCCGTGGAGTTATACTCGATATACTCTGTCAATCAGGTCTCTCACGGAGTTTCCTAATTCCGTAATGACCACACCAGAGCGAGGGATGGTGTGTCCCCGCCCGGTATCGAACATCGCTGCAGTATCATGATCACACACGTTGAACAAGGCAAGGGCACCGTATCGGTAGGGGTCTGTTTCAATGGTACGAGGTGAGTTCTTTCTTTGGTGTTGCGGGTATGCATATTGCCGCTGGATTCCGACTTGGGACCTCACTGTCTCAGGTATCGATACTGCCTCTTGGCTCCGTCTTGGCCGTCGTCTCGTGACATTGCCGAGTCTCTTCACTCCTGAGGAACCAATAGCACCAAGTAGCTCTATTACACGTACGAGTAAATTTTGAAGAATTAAAGGAATGGACAGGTCAGATTGCCTTGCATTCGCGACATAAGAAATCCGTTAAGAGAACCACAGCCGGACTCCGCCAATCCATAATCTTGAACCCGCAGAAACCCATTTGATAAACCCATTTGGATTCCCCCAAAAATGACAAACTCCTCGTATATGCATATTGAATCCAATGAGAAAGGAATAAGGATGATAGGGGTAAACAGACGAAAAAGAAAGATGCTCTCTCAAACTATGCCCATGCAGTTGAAACAAAAGTAAAGCCCAAGTGATCGAAATCACCTCGGGTATCATGCGCCGATGACCGCTGCACACCAAAACAGATAAAATATAATCACAATGAAAGGGACGGCAGGAAGATCTATGCTGAGTGTGCCATCGCGATTGAATGGCGGATTTACGGCTGAGCGGACTTTCCAGCTACAGCCACAGCCACAGACACAGCGGCGCCAAGAATAGCGCTCTCGTGTGCCGGGTTAAGGAGGATAGAGGATCCGGTGCCCGGGTAACTCTCCTCAGCCAGCTGATCGAGGTAGTTCTGGCAGGCATCGCGGAAGCCAGGGTACTTGTTGATGACGGTACCGTCACAGGCAATAGTCAAGTTCCTGTCGCTGTCTTCGCTCTCGATGACGGTGACTTCGGGTGATTCTTTATCGAGGGAATCGGTGATAGATGGCGGTGTGGGGAATTCCACCTCGTTGCGGAGACACCACATGCTATGAATGGCTGTGGCTAAGTATCCAGTCGCACGGCGGGAGACGGTCTGGCAGACGCGACGGACAAATCGTAGGTCTTCGACGGAGGGAAGGCTAGGGAAGATGTGCTGCTTTTGAAGGAAAGCGGCGGAGGCGGAAAGGGAGCTGGAGGAGTCCTCTTCGATGAAGGCGACGATACTTGTGTCGAAGGAGTAGGGGTCACGCATGGAGTGCGGCAGCTCACCGCCGAACAGGCGGGCGGTTTCAACGGCCTCGACGATTATCAGACGTACAATCTCACCCAGGTACCGCCCTGTGATCATGTACTCCAGTGGCTGGTAGTCCGGACGCAGATGCGTGCGGTTGAGTACGTCGTCCCACCGTGTCATAGGTAGCACACCGCCACCGAACATGCTCATCTCAGTGTTGATAAGGACGTGCTTGGCGTAGTCGAACCAGCCCTCTGGGCGGACACCGAACTTGGACGTTCCAATCTCACTCACTGGGAAGTGAATGGCCATGTTTGTACCGGTACCCAGAATGAGAGACATGCGAGTCTTCGGATCAACGTAGGCGCGTGACAGTAGAGCCGCCGAGCTATCGTTCACAATAGCGGCGACCTCCACGTTCAAATTACGCTTGCGGCATGATTGGACGATGAGACCACCCAGTTCTTGGCCTACTGTGCCGTTGGAAGCCTTGAATCCTTTACCCATATGAATCAACAAGCCCGTGCTGTGCGAGGTCTGTTCAATGGGGAAAGACCAGGATAGACCCATAACCAGGGGCACGTCGCCACGTCCATACTCAGGTCCAACTTGCTTCAGCATGGTATCAATCTGCCCCGCCATCCAGTCAAAGAACTCCGTTCCTTCCAATAGTTTGATTGTTTCGTCAATGTACGTCGAAGACTCCTTCAAAATCTGCAATTCCTCATCTCGGCCGTTCAATTGGATCAAAGCTACGCGAAATGTTGAACCACCAACGTCCAATGCCAGATATGTGCCCTTCTCCGAGCCAGTCGGGAGCGCGGTGTCGTACGATGGGAGCATACAGCACGGGCTGGTCTGTAAACATTCTCGGAACTGTGCGCGGATCTTTTCGGACATATCGAGCATGTTGCGCGTTGATAGCGGCGTCGAGAACGAGGTTTCTACTTCTTCGGCGAAGTCGTCGAGAGTACGGCGTTTCCAGTGGGCGCCAACAAAAGGCTTTCGGCGGCGTCGCGAGAGCCCGCGGAACAGGTCCGGGAAGAGGACCATGTTTTCGAGCACAGCGACCACGTTATGGAACAGCTCTTGCAGTCGGTGCAGCACCTTGGCCAGTGGGGCCGACATGGTCGGGTTGGAGAGGAAGGGTAAAGGCGGAGAGAAAGGCGAGGGCAACCGGAGGTAGTAAGAGATCGAAGTCCACGGGCGCCGAATTATTCAGGAATCATGCAGCAGATAGGACCAAAGACTAAAAAGGAAATATGTGAGGTTATAAGGGTTGAAGGAGGGAGTGCAAGCCGATGTGACACTCCCACTGGAGTTGTGTTTTGAGTGGATCGGTGGGAGTGTAGCAGAAACAATAATCCCCACCCTGCTGATTTAAAGTAGGGGGGAGAAGCAAGAATAGGGAAGAGAAGATAGAACAGGGAAGCAAAAGAAGAAGAAGGGTTCAAGACCCGAAGCATGGATCAACATTGGCCCATTCTTGAGCAGTGTCACCGTAAGTGCAACTGTTTGGAGAACGAAGCCCTTGCGGTGTCGCAATGCGTGGGGGGGGGTGTATGGTACTGTAACCGTAATTTTGAGGATTTATTTTGTTCATTGCCTTGGCTGTTTGGTCGGAGCCAATTGCTTTACTTGGTACTTGACTTTAGTGTCACATTGGAATATTCTGACATTGTTTCATGGCTTAATTTGATACCAGGGCCTGTAACGTCAATACCTGAGTGGAGTGGAGTTACATGGGAGATCTACAATTAGGAACAATTTTAAACTGCCATAACGAACTGGTCAATAAGTAGTTATCGAGTGATAGAAAAAGGATTGAAAACATAAATAAGAAAAGAAAAGAAAAATAAGATCACCAGCCTAACGATACCCCCAACTACGAAGAATAGAATACGCATTCCCCGTACGTACTCAATGACCCCCTGGAGTGCAACGGTGGTAGTCGGCCCAACTAGTTAAGTCGGGACGGTTACATGTGGAAACACCCATCTTCTCTGTCTCTCTCTTCCTCTACCTTTGTCTTCAAATCTGAAACATCTCTGCTGGACTAATAAGTTACCCTCTGTATTTTTATCTTCTTCTTACCCACCTTGTCGGGATATGCTTTCACTGTGACTTCTACAAACTTGCCTAGATTTCACCTATGGATACATTGACTCATATCATACTACTGTTGTACTGAGTCCCCTTATCTGCTAAGATGTAGAATATGCCCCTGTCACACCTCATTGGTTACAGGGTCCTCCCCTTTGAGCCTCATCCACCCCCAATATCACCCATCTCAGCCACCTCGCCTCATCGCCTCATCGCACCCGATCTTATAATACACTTCGAAGACATTCCATCTTGCTTCAATTGCCATGACATCACCCATGTTCGAGCTCTACATTATCAGTCCATAGATGCAAGGAAAGCAAGAGGTATTTGAAAGGCCATTCCTCCATGTTTCAGCCCTCAGTAAGACCACAATAAGCCATGAGTATTCACGTTCTATGGAATTGAAGCCAGGCCTGGTAGATCTTTTATTGCGGAGATTAAGCGATCGCGATTGTGATGGTTCAGAGCCTTCAGTATAGAAATGAGCCCTCTGTTATCGACAGGTAAAATGTTGAGACTGTCTGGACTACAAGTGCTGTACCTGATTGAGTCTTTCGGCATACCTTTGTCCACGTGGTTGGATCTGCAAAATCCAGCGACGAAACATGACTTTGGCGAGC
This sequence comes from Penicillium bovifimosum, assembly GCF_028826915.1. Lineage (NCBI taxonomy): Eukaryota > Fungi > Ascomycota > Eurotiomycetes > Eurotiales > Aspergillaceae > Penicillium > Penicillium bovifimosum. The sequence continues at coordinate 409,914 of NW_026622717.1, read as the reverse complement.
GGCTTCGTCATACCATCTGCTGCTGTTTGTGCTGTAGGAATTTCGACAAGCGATGTGTTTCGTAGCTCCATGGAAACTCCGGATTCAAGCCAAATGAATAGATCAAATGGGCTTATTCGACTTCAAATCCCAAACTCCATGCAGCTACCAACACATTGCCATCAGCCAGCTCAGAGATCATAGATGAAGCCGCCGCAGGATCAGTGTGTTATCGACGTGTCATGTCTCCTCCAGTCCTCCTTCAGCTTCAGTATGCGAGCCGTACAGACACAGTCCAGTCTGTCCGGAATACTATCAGTCATCATGTAGACAATTTGGGATGCAAGCAGTGTGTAGACTGTAGAGGCGCCGACAGCTCAACAAGTCCCCGCACCTGCAACATATGAAGATGTTGGTGGGGTGCTGAAGATGGGAAGGTGGATCCCTGGGCAAGTGCGCGTAATTCCCTAGCAAGATTCCTGAGTAACGTGCTTTTGTCGCTATCGACCAATCACGACCCACGGTGCATAGGTCATGTGATCACGGCCCTGCCATCTTAAGCCGCTTTCATTCCAAACCTGGAAGTCCTCGAAGTCCTCGAGAAGCATTTCGCTTTTCTGTCATTTCGCTCCCCATGCAATAGGTCTGCCTAATGCCTTTCAGGCTTTCAACCTTTGGTGTTGTGCTAGTTTGAACGAGTCACCAAAACAGACTGGCGGTGGCAGGTAAGCAGGTTAGCATAAAGCTAACATGGCTCATTCATAGTGGAATATGATCACCTACACGATTCAAGAGTATGGATTACGGGCACCGCTCTTATTGCGGTCCTTCATCAATATGCCTATAAACTCGACAATGGCCTCCTGTCCATCGTACATGACCTGCACCATCACGCCGCGGGCCGCGGGAAAGTGCGAAGTCCCCGCTAGGCCAGGCGCAACGTTATTACGTCAGTTCTTAAGCCCATGCATGGCACCTCGATAAAGCACAAGCAAAGTCGGGCGTCTTGTAGATGCCCATTCAGATTCTTGTTCAATGCCAATCTTGGGCTCGGCATAATCTCGACGATCACCCCCACAAAACAGAAACCCCCACTCAGAACGCAGACCTGATTGGACAATGAAGCTGAAATACTCCGTGCACAATGGACTAACCGTGCCATTTCAATTTTTCAACTGCCATGGCCATGGCTGACTTGGCCGGGATGATCCCACAGCCGAGGATCGGAGGAAAGGATCATCTTCACAAGATGGATCTGCTATGACCCGCAAAGCCAGTGTGTATATGACTCGGGGTCATCCCCCGATGAAGTATGTTGAGATGCGCTTTGCTCGATCATGAAGGCAATTCTTGTCTGCGCCGGTCTCGTATCTGGTGTGTTTGGCTCTCCGCTGACCACCAGTCGGCAAACATCTGCTGTGTCAAACACAACCCTGCTTGACCGGCTCTCGTTCGGTGCCGAAGACGGCCCAGAGATAGGCAAGGATACTGCCCATGCCTTCGACGACCTTTTGTCGCAACTTGATCAGATACAGTCGATCAAGACAGTCGACTCGGCAACCTCTGCATTAGCTGCCATTGAGAATATTCTGTCAGAAGATAACCTCAGTCTGGTCGATATAGCCACGAAGATCACGGCAGCCGGTCTCGTCCCACCGGACATTCTATCCCTACTGAATGGATATCTCGACAGCTCCATAAACTCACACAACAACAAAAACCCGGCCTCAAGCACAAAGATCTATCCCTCAAAAGCTACCGAGGATGCGCCTTACTCCGTCCCCGAGGCGAAGCTCCGAGCAGCAATTCAGATCCCAGATGGGTTCTCATTCGGTCGCAACGGCCGAATTCCTGTGATCCTGATACCGGGAACCGCCGTCCCTGCTGGAACAACCTATCAATTCAGTTTCGGCAAGCTAGGCGGCAGCATTCCCGTGGATCCAGTGTGGGTGAACATCCCTCGAACATCACTCTCCGACGTACAGGTGAACTCCGAATACGTCGCATATGCTATCAACTACATTTCCGCCATCAGCGCAGGAACAAGCCTAGCCATCATGTCGTGGTCGCAAGGCGGACTCAACGTCCAATGGGCACTGAAGTACTGGCCATCAACTCGGAAAGTCGTGCAAGACTTCATCGCCATCAGTCCGGACATGCACGGCACGGTGGTTGAACCCCTCGTCTGTCCCGCGCTGGCGCCATTGATTTGCGTGCCGGCGCTGTGGCAGCAGGGATGGGACAGCGACTTCGTCCGCACGCTGCGTGCAGACGGAGGCGATTCCGCCTACGTCCCTACAACGACTGTCTACTCGACCTTCGACGAGATCGTCCAGCCGATGTTCGGGCCGAACGCGTCAGCCATCCTGGGCGACGTGCGTGGCGTCGGCGTCAAGAATGTGCACCTTCAAACGGAGTGCGCTGGAAAGCCCGCTGGGGGGTTCTATACCCATGAGGGTGTCCTGTACAATCCCCTTGCCTGGGCGGTGGCTATAGATGCAATTACCCATGACGGGCCCGCCGACCTCGCCCGTGTCGATATGGAGAATGTATGTCTACAGGTGTTGCCGCAGGAGCTGGGGCTGTCCGATCTGCTTGGTACTGAGGGCTTGGTGCTGATTGCGGTTGCTGAAGCGCTGATTTATCAGCCGCATGTCTTGAAGGAGCCTCCGATCAAGAAGTACGCACTTATTCAGAGCTGAGATAGAATAGACCAAGACACAGGATCAGCCATGATACGCTGTGGCTCATCAGATTCAAGACTCAAGGCGAAGCCTTAGCTACTGAAGATCAAACTCTGACCGTAGAGAGTTTGAGTCTGACATCCCCCTAGATACACTATGTCCCCTTATCCTAGCCTGCGTGTCAGATATTCAAGCCGTTTTCTACGTTAAATTCCAGCCCTATTGTGGCTACAAACAAGGGATAGCCGTTTAGGGCTGCAGTCGGCCCCACCCGCCTTCGATGTTGTACATAGTGCATCATGCCATGTACTATTGCGCTTTGTCAAGAGGCATGTTGGTAGACTAGATCGCTGCTAAATTCGTACGTTGTACGTGTATATTAGGGCTCTTTGGCTTCCAACTCTCATGGCATTCCCAAATGATCGAGTGTGTTAGCCGGGGAAATGCAAGCAGAAACCCCCTAAGTCTATCCTCACCGAATTTGGTCAGAATGCCAAGACTTGTTTCTTTCCCCTGGACGATCCTTCTCTGTTGATCAACCGGTAAAATCGGAACACAGCGTGATGATTGTAGGGAGAAATTATGAGCGGAGTCTGGCGGAGGCCAACTCCGCTGTGTGCCGTACGCTATGGGCACATGGCCATTTTATCTTCCCCACTCGAAACAACGCCAAGACCTTCGTTACGTTGCGCGCTCTTCTCATGCCACATGGGCTATTAGCCTATTCCTTTAGTTCGCGGAAATTTCAGAATGCCTCTTCATCCTCGTGTGTTCTTAGTGTTTCCCACTCCTCTTCACTGACGCCATTGACGACGGCTGTCTCAATGTGTTCGTATCCGGTGTCGGCCTTTGTATAGCGATTTCCTAGGGCCCTTTCATCCCTACTTTCACAGTCATTTCATTGCATTCAGGAAGATATACACTTCCTAGCCATTCTTTAAAGTCAATCATGATGTTCTGGGCTGCTGCATTGCTCTTGTTATCGAGCAATGCCGTAGCAGAGCCGCCAGAGCGCGATGACGCGGATTTGATGTCCTTCGTGACGGTGCGCTATCTTTGACAACTCTTGACCTGTATTATTCTAATCGCTATGTCTAGCTCCCAGAGGTCCGAGCCTTGAAATGGGATATTGCATATCATGACCGCGAGCGGTTAGCCCCCGGATATTGGTTCGTCGCGCCGTACGCAACGATCTCGCCAGATAAACCCACCGCCAAATATCAGCAATACCAAGTCGGACCCTACATCTACGATGACAGTGGCGTATGTCGTGGCCCCCGAGACCCGGCCAAGCACTAGCTGACTCGCTTCTGGCGTAACAGGTTCTTATCTGGGCAGGAGCACCCTTATACGACAACCACAATGTCTTCGACTTCAAACCGGTACACAACATTGATAACGACCCATACTTGTCGTTCATTGTGGGATGGGAATACGATGATTCCAAGAAAGGCCATGGCGCGATTGTCGATCACCATTACAATGTGAAGAATGAGGTTCAGGCCCCCGAGAATGTGCATGATTTCAACATGCACGAGTTCAACATCATGGACGGTGGAAAGACCGCTCTGGCCTGCACCTATCGCGGCAAATCCATCAACCTTGCTGATTTCGGACGCCCGACGGAAGAGAGCTTCGTCACAGTTGGTGGATTCGTCGAAGTGGATGTCGAGACGAGTGAAGTTCTGTTTGAATGGGATACATTTGATAAGATTGCTTTGCACGAGTCGAATATGTTCCACTCCGATGATCGCCCGGCCGAGTCGCCCGGTTGGGATTACGTGCATATTAATTCAGTTGACAAGAACGAGGCTGGTGACTACCTGATCTCATTGCGGTTCACCGACACCATTTACTTGATCTCCGGCCAGGATGGAAACATCATGTGGCGCTTGGGCGGACTGGAGAGCAACTTCGAACAGAACTTCAATTTCTCGAAGCAGCACGATGTCAAGTTTGTCTCGTCTAACGACACCCACCATGTTATCTCGCTGCTGAACAACGGCGCCGATGAACGTGGCCGTGATGAGCTCCTCTCTTCTGCGTTGATTGTTGAACTAGACGTCGCTGCACAACCTATGACTGCGAAAGTGGTCCAGCGGATCAACCGTCCTGACAGCGGCGTCACCAAGCTCCGTGGTAGTGCCCGCGTCCTCCCTAACGACAACATCTACATTGGATGGAGTGAATACGGCTACTCCAGCGAGCACGCCTCGAATGGCGACCTTCTAATGACCGCCCGCTTCGCCTCGGACCGGTACTCGACCTATCGCTCCTACAAGGGCGAATTCACCGGTCGACCCACTAGGCGTCCGGACCTAGTGGCATCCGTCTACGGTACCCGTGAGCAAGACACTACGACTCTCATCCACGTCAGCTGGAATGGCGCGACCGATGTTGTCCAGTGGAAATTCTATGCGCAAGCCTACGAGGGTGGCCAGTCCGTGCTCATCGGCACCAGCAACAAAACCGACTTTGAGACCATGTTCATCGCCGATGGCTACATGGACTTCGTCTCTGCTGAGGCCATCGACGCCGACGGCAATGTGCTGCATACCTCTGAAACCAAGCGCACCAGCACCCCGTCCGACTGGAAGGCCGCTGGCTGGGTCGGTTCTGGCTCTGGTCCTAGCCCTGACGACCCGTCTATTATGGTCGCCGCCAGTGCCGACCTCAGCTCGGGTTCTTCCGACGAAGGGGCTGAGTCGGTCGGTGGAAGCGCCTCCACCGGCTCTGGTGACCGGTCTAGCGCTCAGTACGCCGAAGCGAAGGAAGTAGCCAAGGCTGTCTATAAGGCCTACGATGTCATCCGCGGCATCGGAGGTATCATCCTGTTCCTCGTGGTAGCTGGTACCATGAGCGGTGCTGGCTACGCCCTCTGGCGTGTCATCCGCACACGCCGAGTCCGTTACCAGCACGTTCCCGGTGAGGAGGGTATCCCTGTGGAAGAGATCCATCTGGCTTCCAATCCTCGTGGTTAGCTTCCAAGGTTGCGCAATTGGCACTGCATCTTCGCTTCGCGTCTGCATTACGTTGAACCTTCACAAGCACACATTACCGCGGACTGCCATAATCACATAATAAACGCACGCCACCAGAGAAACAAAGATGAGACCATTGGCACACACCATGGTCACGATCGTTCGATGCATATCATACCTATCCCCCATATGGCGTTATATTCCTTTCCATTCTTCATGCGATCTATATCCTCGGCTTGCATTTGAGTGATATCCTTTACATGCGGATTCCTTCTGAGTTGATCTCTGCACATTCCCATCTTTTTTCTCTTCTATAATACCGTCAACATCTGACAGTTTTTCATGTTCATTACCTTACAAAGCCCACTTCTGTATATAGTATGGCCAGAAATCAACCCCAACGTCCTGATACCCGACCCAGTCTAATCTTTCAGCTTAGGGCCAATGCTGGAGCGCATATGTATTCGGTGCAAACTACAAGCCCGCCGGCCTCAATTGAACCGATTCAGGCCACAATTTCGAGAACCATACGATATAAAATGTCAAAGGTCTTCATTATCATCAAGCAACTACATAAACCAACCCTCGCCATCGCCGGGCGGAAAATAACACAGTACACTCAGGTATATAACAGGCTAATGCTCATGCTCAAGCAAAGTAAAACAAATAAAGCAAATCCAGTAAGAACCCTCACTCTTTCAACTCAACAGCTTTAGCCTGCGGCACAAAGCTCGCCTTCCCCGTATTCTCATTATAAACATTGTACCCATAGTCCGCAGCATTCGGCGGCGTATATACTAAACAACCATTAGTTTCTTCATTCCCTGACCCATATCAACTCAATGTACTCACAATGAAGCGAAACAGCAATCTGATCACTACTCGGATTATGCACCCGATGCAAGCCAATATCATCAGAGATATAAGCAACATCATTCATGCCATGTCTTGTATCAGACTTGATCTCAAGCGGACCTCGATCATCCCCTTCAGGAATCCGGTAAACAGTTTCCTGTAGCGTGCCAGCCAGGATCTTCATGATGCAGTGTGCGTTTGCGTGGTCGTGGACCGGTGAGCCTTTGCCTGGGTTCCAGACGAGGAGGAGCTTGATTTATGTTAATATCCGGCAAATGTCGAGACTTGATTCCAAATAAAAGAGGACAACTCACGATATTAGCCTTCTGATTGATATTCTCAATCGCATTGCGCGTGTAGTTCTTGCTGGTATCATTGTAGAAATAGCGGGCCCAGTCATTCGGATCGGAGACGTATTTCTGCGCCAGCGAGATCAGGTATTCGTTGTCTACGTCTTTGGACGAGATGCCGCTGCTGGAGCCTAGGTAGGTCTTGATGTCTTGTACGAGGTTGTCTAGGCTGTATTGGGGTTTGTAGTGTTTGTTGCCGAGTGATAGGCTGGTGCCGAGTGCGGGTGTTAAGGGGATGACGGTGGGCATTTTGGCGATGTGATGACAGTTGAGGTTGGGAGATTGAGAGGATGACTTGTTAGGTATTGTTCATGAATGGTTTACTGAGTGGTTCGAAGATAGCTGGCAGATGATGTCGTATATATGCTGTTCCAGCAAATTTCCCAATCTCTGAATGGGACCGGAGCTCGATCGCCGATTGACCCGCAGCCTTGCATTCCGGTGTTTCCAACATTGCAGTTCCACCCAATGCTCTGGGGGGTGGATTGGAGGTCTGAACGGGTCATTAATGACGGGAGATCTACGTTAAATCATAAATGGGAGGGAAGTTTGTTGGGGATGTTATTATATCTGGATTCCGTGGCAATCCTTCTCGGTCCTGATATACACAGTAGAGCCCTACTTACCTTGCAATTTCATAGGTAGATTGTCACGATCTTTGTCTACATCAAAAACAGTAAAATACACTTTTGCATAATTCTTCTATATCCTCTACGTATCCAGGGTCCTGAAGAGCTGTTGTCTTGGGACAAAATCAACACATCTAACGCCATAACCAGGCAACCAAACGCAATAACCGTGCTTGCTGCAGTCCAACAGCCTGGTACACCGTACTCTCGTACGATCAATGATGTAAGAGCTCGAGCCTACGCATGCTAGATCTCTCAGGCAATGTGACTTCGGCCATCAACTCATCGGCGAACAGCTGATGCACGAGGCAAATCCCTATCTTCTAAGTTCTTCCAAGACCGCGGATATCAACACGGACCTGGCTATCACCGGGTAGTTGATAAAGACAATCTAAAAGGGGGAATAGTCGGTGAGGGTCTCTGTCATACCTTAGTGTTTGTTTTCCCAAGTTCGACGGGCAAGACGCATGGCATCGGGTAGGGAGCCCGGAGACTCGGAGACTCGGAGAGGTAGAACATCTAATGAACCCTTGCGACACGACTCTTGCTACGTTAACATGCCCTTTTCTCTATGACTATGTGAGCCGTGACTAGGCCCATACATGAACCAATAGACAAGTGCCCGGTTGTTGTACGTTGATGGACAAATGTATGTGTTGCCACGCATAACTTAGTGGGACGCCGATGAGGTCGGGCGGGCCAATCAGATCCGGCGATTGACTCGGTCGGCGACTCGGGTTCTCAATCGGCGTTTGACGCATGTGCAAATGAGGTTGATGGTTGGACCCTTATCATTACGTATCTGGCGTGCACTTAATGGACAGATAAACTGAGATCGCTGCATGACGAGGGCAGCTGATGCGTACGCCGAGAAATAGTAGATAGAGAATTGTATTAGAACACATTGATATTCCCTGTTCTTTCGAACTACTCCATTAGACTCCCGGCCCCGGGTATAACCGATTTAATTGATATCAAAGTCAGGAATAGCGCTGAAAAACGAAGTATTGTAACACGTCGGATCGATGAAAGCCGGGCAAAACTCCGGCGGCATGAAATCATGTCCGTCTGGCATGCTAGGCGCTTGATTCGCACCCGAGCCGGGTCGTTCTTGATCATTAGGCGTCGTGGCTGCAGGAGTGGAGCGCTGGAATGGCTCTGCGTTCCATTTCGCCATTGAATCTGACAAGACGTCTGCTGCAGAGGATCGCAGACCATGGTATAGCGACTCGGCCAGTTTCCATGTTCGCTGGGTGCTCTTGAGACAGCCCAGAATGAGTGTCACGCGGTTGCAGTGATGATCAAAGCATTCCTCGGAATGACTGGTCGATGTGGCGAGTTGGATGAGGCCGCAGAGGGTCAAGGCGGGGATGATGAAGGGGGTGTGTTTTGAGACGTTCGGGCAGACGGATATGGCATCCGAGATCCGTCGTGAGGCCTCTGTTGCTTTAATGCTGTGGACGAGACGTGTGAATGTTGAGGAGAGTTGCCCTGTCAGGCCGGGCCAGAAGCGATCATCTGGCTGAGACTGGGAAAGGACTGTTGGGAGGTCGCTGCGGGGTAGGTGTAGGAGCATGGCGGCGTAGGCTATCGTCAAGTGTGCTTGGAACATCATTTCGTCGACATTACCGTACGAATCGACGATGTCGAGCTTTTTGGGCGGGAGGTGGTTGATCCAGCTCACGAGAGCATTTTCGACAGCCTGGAGATGATCGCGGTGGCAGTCACGCAGTCGATTCAGGACAAGAACCCGGCACAATATTGTCGTGGCCTCGATGCGGTAGCTGAAGGATGAAAAGATCGTATCTTCTGCAGCCAGGATCCTACGCTTGAACTCGAGGATATTCCGTGGTTTCGGAACATCACACCCAATGTTATATGTTGACTCTTCGCACGGCAATGCCACCTCCGGGGGCACAGTGCTACATCGGAATGTCGTTGTCTTGAGTGGAACGGCCATGAAGATATCGGTGACATAGAGTTCCCACCACGTTCGCCTTATGCTCTCGGCCTCAATGGAGGTTTCGGCGTTTGCGGTTGAAGAGAATGACCAACGGTTCATCCCAAGCTCCAAGGCAATATCGATGCCGTGAGAAAGGGCATCTTGCGCCTCTGTCCATTCATCCCGGGCGTACAAAGCAATGGAATAGAGGAGCCATGCCTGGACCATGGAAACCGACCGGTCAGGGCTGGTCTTCAGCTCAGCAAGGACTTGATCCTTGTACGGCTGACTCGGAATGGACGCAACATAATGGGACCCCACAAAGTGCACTGCTAGCTGTAGAAAATGAGGGTAGTTGCGGTCATGATACAAGGAGCTGGGCACCAAGATCGGATGGGCGACATGGAAGTTTTCATAGTACAGCCGAGGTAAGCGCTCGTCTGAGAGCGAAGGTTTGCTTGTCGACCCCACTGTCTGTTGTACAGGAGAATTTTCTGGAATCATGACTGGCCAAGACACTGGCTCAGTGGGAATGTTGAGTCCTGTTTGCCTGCCTCCCTGCGGGGGATTGTCTGGGGTCTGCGCAGGGGCTATTGGCAGAACAGGAACTGCCGACTCATATCTGGTCTGTATCTGATTTAGTAATGGGACTATGAAGAGGAATGGGAAGATCTGACATTAACAGGGGTTTGCGTCGGGTGGCGTTGATAGGGCTCATGTCGTGATTTTCTATGTCCTCCGCGTCGGGAGGGTAGATATTGGCAGAGAAGCCCGTTCTGTACACACCTGGAACATGATGGCTTGCTAGCGTCGCATTTGAGATGTTGTTTCCGGCATTCGGTACATGCCAGAGACGCTAGACCGCTTGTTTTTGTTCTCGGAGTCATGTTAAGGCGTAAGAGAACAATGAAATGAGGAATGACGTTTAATCCCCGGGCTATCGGCGTTTATCGGGCGGTCGGCCAAGGCGCTCCGGGCACTCAACAACTTCAGTCTTGGTCCCCATTTAAAGCTGAAGGAAAACATTTAGACCGATGGGAATTAGGAAAGGTCTTTGGGTTGTCATCTTCTTCTGCTTTCTCTCTGTCTCCAAATGTAGTGTACGCTGTCAGGTCTGTTCAATGACTGCAAGTAAGTTCACGTATCAGTTGCAACACGCAACATTCTACGAGGCGATACCTCGTTTGCTACCTAGGATAGCTCGATCTATATTTAAAAGGTTGTCGGTGCCGAAGCCCATCCGGAGGATATACTGGGCCAACTTAAATAGTTCCCAAGACAATTCATTCCTTACATAAATCCTCCAGCAACTCCAACATCCGCCGCTGCAACTTCACAAGTTCGGACTTGCTGATTGGGGGGTTGCCACCACCGTAGCCAACAGTAGGCACCGGAGGATTTGATGGAGCAGAAGGGTCATTCCGGTCACGTTCTTCCTGTATCATATCTTTGCGGAGTGTGAAGAATGGAACATTGAGACCGCGCAGTTCAGCCGTGAGAGCATCACTCATTTGGGTGGCTGCCCCATGAACCTTTGCATCATATGCAGCAAGTTCCGCAGCATACTCCTTTTCAGCCTAGTGACAACCGGTTAGTACGAATGACGAGTCGGACGGTGTATACACAAAGGCTGAGCTGGATTGAGGAAAGGGAATAGAAAGCGCAAGCATACCGAACCGTCATCTTCCTTGACAGGGGCCCCAATCGATCGCCTGTTTGAGTATTAGTGACTAGCCAATGGTACTGATAGCAACAGCGGCATAGAATCGGTGACTAACAGTACTGCATCTAGCTCCCTTTGTTTCTGGGGGCGACTTTGCTGCTGTTTCAATAATGCATGGCGGCCTTCAAACCACTGCTTTTCATGATGATGCTGACTTCGGATCATACCGCGGATGCGAGATTGGATTTCTTCGTTCTGGCCCACTGTCCGCATCACATAACGTAGCGCTTCGGGCCACGTTGTGATGGTTGACGAATCGGTGGCAGAAGCGGACCGTCCTGTGATCGGCCTCGGCCGGGGTGGAACTGCACTGAGACTTGCGGCAGAGGCTTCGGTGTTTGGTGTATGGTTGCGGCTGGAATAATGTTGCTGAGAGCTGCTCTGAGGCTGAGATAGGTTAGACAGCCTGCTGAGGACCGAGTTCAGGTCCGAGGCGTCGTAAGAGCTTCGTGCCATAATGATATAGAGTAAGATCTCCAAATAAGAGCTTAAGAGACGCGGAAGTTGATCCGGGATATATGCAGATATAAAGTCTTCCACCTGTCCGTGTTGATGGACCAAGATAAGGCGTGGAGAGTAAGTAGATGCTAAATGTTCCGAAGGGAGGAAGGATCAAGGTCGGAAATTAAAGAGCCACGCCTTTTCGAGGCGATGTAAATAAAAAATTGTGTCAATATTAAGAATTGCGATTCAGCATTAGCATTGAATCATCTCGTCTCCCACAGATGAAGATATACGAAGTCGAACGAAGTTGAAAGTGCTATCCGTTGAAGCTGTTCGAATGTCTTGGCGCATCCTCCGTGCTGAAAATTTACCTTGCAACCTTCAAATCCCCAGCTTTCACTCCAGCTCCATCACCCCACCACGGTTCTCCGATTGCCCTTGGCTATCTGCATTCTAGTAACCCAATTCATAATTCCAATCCCTATATTGAGGTCGCCCACCGGAACCCGGGAATTCCCATCATGTCCCGATCCGCCGCAGACGCAACGCGGTTCACGGCCACCGGCCCCTACGCCAACTCCAAGACCGGCGGCGCGTTCCAAGCGCCCGATTTCGGCAAAAAGTCCACCAAGAAGTCATCACCACAACAGCTTGGTCCGAATGGCCAGCCGGAGACACCGAAGGAGAAGGTCGAGCGATTGCGAGCGCAGGCACGGGCTGCTCGGCAGGCACAGGCTGCTGGAAGTGGTGCTGATCGGTGGATTGAGACTGGGCGGAGATTTGCGAATAAAGCTCACAAGGGAATGGTTTACTCATTGATCGCCGCGTCGGGTATGTTTCTTTTCTCCTGTGGATGTGGTTAGCAACCGACATCGGTCGATGCACCTTGAATTCGGAAGTCCGCGTCACCGATGACAAGCAGTGGACTATACGAATACATGCTCCGATCTTTATGCTGACGCTTTGTGATTCTACTAGGTGTATGCGGTGTTCTTACAGTCTACTCGATGATCTCGCTCACGCTCTATAACCGCCGCCAGCGCACACTCTGGATCGAAAAGGAACTCGAAACTTTGAAGCAGGCTGAGATTGCCCATGCCAATGGCACCGCCACTGTCGAGCAGGAGGAGCTTTTGAAGAAGGAGAAGATCGGCGAGATTATCAAGCAGAAGCGCGCGGAAGAGAAGGCACAGAAGCCCTGGGCCAAGGCAAAGCGGTTCCTCTACGAGAAGCTGAATATGGAAGACACCGGCGCCTCTGCTGCGCCGGCTTTGGCTGTGGAGGGCGCTGGGCAGAACCAGGGCAGCGTTATGGAGGCCGTGCAGGCCCAGAAGGCTATGGATGTTGCTTCAGCGAAGACGGGCGCTCCATTGCCCGGTCAATTGGATGTCTTGGCTGAGAACGTGGAACAGGCTGCGAAGTCCACGACAAAGAGCTGGACTAGCTGGGTGACGGGGCGGTAGATGGCTACGTTCGGCCCTCATCGCAACACAAAAAGAAAGAATCGTATTGAATGGGTCAATGGATATCTGCCTGTCCTTGGGTTCGATGCTGATCTGATAGCAGCAGTGACCGCTGGACGGGCTCATCTACTCCCGTCACTCTCCCGTCAACCTTGACTTATCGCCATCTGCAATACCTTTTTCTCTTGCATGGCAAGCTGCGACCTTTTCTCGTGGCCTGCTTCCATTCTCCCAGGGGGTTTACGGCGTTTTGAAATTTTTTCCCCATATGCTGTTCTGGATGTATTCCTAGTCAGTTTGGTCTGTCCCGACACCCGAGAACGGTGAGAAGGTGGACTTTCATGTAAATCATGTACAGTACATAGATCTGCCTTCAAATTATCTCCTCTAGTCCCACCGATCTTGAATTCCGTTACATACATAACCACAACTAGCCGGTATTACCCTCAGTTAGCCGTTGAGCCAGCGATCCTTCGGACTCAGTTTTGCACACTAAACCCCAAAGAGGCAGGACCCATCTGCAACACCGGAGAAGCGCTTTGCCGTGGGACTTGGAAAACACGCAGGGTCCAGGTAGTGGAGAAAGTGAATTTTATAAGTAGAAGGATATGTCCAGTATGGAATAAGTTTGGCCAATTTGACTCATTCTTCATACCGAAACTTTTCGTTCTCATTATGGTCTGTCCCAATCATACTAACGAGAATTCATCACAGGTCCTAGCGAAACACAATGACCCTCATATTTTTTGACACCCAACTACACATTCACACATGACCATTCACACATGATTCCCAAGGGGTTCTCCCAGGGGACAAGCAGGAAAAAACAATTACAAAGGAAACCGCTGAAAACCCGAGAAAAACACACAACAGGCACCGAAGCTAGGTATCTATGCCAGACCCGTTCTTCGCCAGTTCCACGGGAGAAGGGCTGTGAAAATCAGAGAGAAAAAAGAAGGGAAGACTCGTTCAAACAGAGAAGAAATACTCTATTGCGAAGCCTTGCGGGCAGCACGACGGGCACGAACACCATCAGCCAAGTCCTCAAGCACATCGACCGTCATTTCCCAGTTGATGCAAGCATCAGTGATGCTGACACCGCGGAGAAGAGCCTCGGGGCCCTCGGGGGGAACCTTCTGGTTACCCTCGTAGATGTTGGACTCGATCATGACACCGATGATAGCAGACTCACCCTCGCGAAGCTGATCAGAGACCGACTTAGCGACGACAGGCTGGTTGAGGTGGTTCTTGTTTGAGTTTCCGTGGGAGCAATCGACCATAAGAACCTCACGCTGCTTCTTGGCGCGGAGGGCCTCACGGGCCAGACGGATGCTGTCGCGGTCGTAGTTGGTGCCACGGTTTCCACCGCGCAGGATGACGAATCCGTGCTCGTTACCGGCGGTCTTGGTGATGGCAGCCAGACCCTGCTTCGTGACACCGAGGAAGCGGTGGGGGTGCGAGGCTGCGCCGATGGCGTCCACGGCGACGGTCAGGTTGCCATCTGTGCCGTTCTTGTAGCCGATGGGGAAGGACAAGCCGGAGGCCAGTTCACGGTGGAGCTGGGACTCGGTCGTGCGGGCTCCGATGGCGCCGAGGGAGATCAGATCGGCCAGGTACTGCGGTGAGATGGTGTCGAGCATCTCAGAGGCAATGGGCAGACCGGTGCTGGTGAGGTCGGTGTACAGCTTGCGGGAGACGCGGAGACCCTTGTTGATGTTGAAGGTCTCGTCGATATCCGGGTCGTTGATCAGACCCTTCCAGCCGACGGTTGTGCGGGGCTTCTCGAGGTAGGCGCGCATGATCACGCAGAGGTCCTTCTCCAATTTCGTGGAGAGCTCTTTGAGGCGGCGGGCATACTCGAGGGCGGTATCGGGGTCGTGGATGGAGCAGGGTCCGACGACGACTAGCAGGCGATCATCGCGCTGCTCGATGATCTCGACTGCTTGGTTGCGGCCGGAGCGGACTGTTTCAATGGCGCGCTGGGGCTATATGGACCATGGTTGTCAGTGGTTGCGCTTTGAAGAGGTTTGCGTGTGTCGTCCCCCGCAGAGAGCGGGGTTGATGGAAAAAAGAGAAAGAAATTGACTCACCGCTGGGATCTCGTTCTGCAAGAAGTAGGGCGACAACAATGGGTCGTATCCGAGGACTAAAGACGAAGGCCATCAGTATTTGAAGCAATTGGAGCAGTTATTCGCAGTTGCACATACCACGAGTGTCCTCGTTGACTTCGGTGGTGTTAATGAGAGGCATTGCGATGTGAGACAGAACACTGAAGCAATTAGTATGGACTATAATACTGTATGAAGAAGATCGAGGAATTTAAATCTCCGGAATGACTCACAGGTATATGGGCCGAGGGTCAAAAGAAAAGAACAAAAAATCGAAGGCAAAAAGTGGGCCGAGTGACTTTCCTACGGGTCGACGGGACCCTTTTGTAGACTGTTGACCCGATCACGGAGCGGTTTAATTATTTTCTTCTCTCTCTCTCTCTCGTACTCCGTAGTCAAATCAGATTCGATTATTGCTACCGTGATATGTACGGGGGCAAGGTCCTAGTCATCTTAGCCAGTCCAGCTGCATACAGGAAGTCATCATGCAGATGGGAGTCATCCAATCACCAGCCTGCGAATGTACAAAAAGGACGATGTCTGCTTATTGTATTATTTTTAGGGAAATTGCTCACCTGCATCTCCGGCTGTGTACTTGCTGGTGTCATACTGAACTGTGATCATCTTACCTGACTCCTGCAATGCAATCATGGTGATATGCTGTAGTACTATGTTCTTGATGTATGTGGTACCTGGCACACTATACGAGGTATCTGATTGGACAGAGGGAAGCTCGGATTATGTGTCCTATCAAAGTACGGGGTAACTAGACATAACACAGTACGGAATAAAAGGAATAGTCAGGATCAAGGAGGCAGTACTCATAGTCATCTCTAACCTTCGTAATCGTGGCTTGTGCTATATCTGATACGTTCTCTTCTTCCCCAAACTTTGAACAACTTAATTCCTCCCCCGAGTCCCCTTACATCACCTCGGCGAGGGTGTCCATCTGAGCTCAGCTCATACTCAAGGCTGGGTAATCCCCAGGAGCATCAACGAGTTCCCGCCTCTACTAGCTGAAGACCGAACGCCACCTTGACCGATTGAGTCTCGGGTTTCCGTCGGCGATATCATTCCAGTAGAGGCCAATGGCTGTATGCTTTGTCGGCTTTTAGCCGAAAGTGGCTAAATAATTAAGACAGCTAACAATGTCAATGTTAGATGTGCTTGGGAGTCATATGACTAGATATAGACTCAGAGTTCATGGACTTATGCCCTTATGCTTGTGTAGGCATAGTTCTCCTGGCTCGGCCCTACCTACGGTTCGGTTTATCCTTCAACTTTGTTGACATGCAAATGTCTCTGTGTTTGCAGGAGGCTCTCATAGTTTGCCCTCTTTGTTATTGAGGCTTATAAGCAGCCTGCTTTCCATAGTTTCATCGGTTTCTTCCTGATTTTCCCCTAGTTTCGTAGCCTCCCAACAGGTTATGATGCCCACTTTTTTCCCCTTTGCCTCCATTAACAAATCCATTTGCCTATCAAAGACTCTATTGATTCATTATCAAGGTCTATCCTTTCATCAAGTACCAAGACCTGATCCCTTTGAATCTTGACAAATAGCATATTTCCCTGGTGCTATCTTGTCGATTCACTTTCGATATCAGCTAAAATGGCTGAATCCTCTTCTCAACATGCTGCCTCGCAGCCAAACAAACTAAGCAGGGACTGACACTCAAAGCAAGACCGTCAAGACACTATTGTCGAGGATCAGGGTGTTGACCTTCCGGACATAGGAAGTTTTAACCCAGACACAATCACACCACCCCTGAAACACCGAGTCGACCTACACGCATGGATCAACAAGGCCGAGAGAACTTTACGGGGCCATAACCTTCACAACCTGATCAACACAAACATACCCTGGCCATATCCCAGCGATCCCAACGTCGAGAAATGGAGATCGCTCTCCTTACAAGTGCGTGAATGGCTATCAAGCAGTATGGACCCTGCACTATTACAGGAGATTGAGGCTCGTGGAACACCTACGGATTTTGCCGATGACTTTATTGCTGAAGTCAAGAAGCACATGAAGAGTCAAACCCACGGAGCTTTGAAAGCAGCTGTGCATAGCTTCAGGAAACTTTCACGCAGCCAATTTACGACGAGCGAAGAGTTCCTCCGCACTTTGAAACGCCAATACCGAGCGATCTGTGCTCTTAACGGAAATCTCCCCCCTTACTACCCTCTAGAAGCGATGCTTTCGGAACTTGCGGAGATACCTGAACTGAGCGTCTTCATTTTGGTCAAAGACAACGAGCTAAATGCCATTGAAGATCCGGTTGAAACCATCACTATTAACGATTTCTATCGGTATAGTACTGCTATTCTGGACTATATAAAGTCCAGAAATGCGGATTATTTTACACTCTAGGTCTGAATTAGATAGCCTGAATAAACGAGAACAAACTATGAGAGTCTCCTGCAAACACACACAAAGACATTTGTATGTAAACAAACTTGAAGGGCAACGTGCAACTTTGTTTGTTCGTTTTGTTCCTCAATGGAAGGTGGAATGCACTTAAGAAGTCAGTGCTCTAGGAATTACTTACATCCGATACTCTTTGCTTCTCATTTTCCTGGACTCATCTCCAACTCTCTGGATAATTCCCAGTCTGAGACTTCCATCTCTCACTTCGAAGTGCCTCTCGCAACCAAAATGCCCTCGAAATCACCAGGTTCTATTCCTGGTAACGCCGTGCAGGCAAACCAGAGAAAGGCCAAACCGTCCGGTACACATGAAGTGGCCCAAGCGCCACACCCAACTGCACACACACCCCAGGTTCGCACTGATCATGTACTCACTACTTTGATCTAACTGACACACAGCCAGCATCATGGACTTATGGATCCAAGAACATTGCATCAGATATTCCATGGGTGCGTGCACAGAGGGACTGAACATAGCCTTCTTCCAGGAGCCAAAGAAATTATCGACCCTGAAACTTTCGCGTACGACAAAATGGCCGAGTACATAGTCATGGCAGATCGTCTCTTTATCCCCGGGCTTGTATACCCTCTCCTCACCACAGAGGAAATCCAAGTCAACGTTGGCTCGTGGGTCTGTCTTGCCTGTCCCCATTCCAAAACTAAATGCCTGCGCTGCAACCAATATGAAGGTCATGAGGACACACTCATTATCGGTGTCCATGGAGAGTGTGTAACTGAAGGGAACACAACGCGCTCGGCCATTGGACTCTGGTATGGCGACGGCAATTGCGCAAATAGCTGCGAGTTGATTTCGCGCGAGGACAAGCATACAAAGCAAAACGCGGAGTTGAACGCCTGCCTGCGGGCGTTGCGTCATGCAATTGCCCTCGTCGACGAAAATATGAAACTGATGCGCGAGGGCAAGTTTCCCCGCCCGCTGAGTACGTTGGTCATTAAGATGGACTCCGAGTACGTGGTCCTTGGCCTGACGAAGTGGCTACTCAAGTGGAAGAGGAATGGATGGAAGACTTGCAAGGGTGCTCCGGTTGCAAACGCTGAATTGTTCAAGGCCTTGGAAGATGCTATTAACGTGCTTGATAAGGACATTCAGATCAAGTTCTGGCTTGTGTCCAAGGAGGAAAACCAGGAGGCACGGTATTCGACGAAGCTAGCTTTGAGGTCGGCTCGTTGAGCAAGGGAACCATCCATAAACTCATCAAGTTTATTCCTAGTTAGTTCTCAGTTTTATCTGCTGATATCATGATATGCAAGCTCAATACAGATATCTGTGCCGGCAATGCTCCCGCTTCTGTCCTTGGCTTGGTAGCCGGCTCCAAAGTTCCGATCGGAACTGGATAATAAGCATCCGAAAATCTGCCCTGGCCCTGGGACTGGGAGTTGCACTGGAGTCTCCCCAGGTCAGAGGTGGGATATGAGGGCTAGAGACTGCCAGTAAGGTGTTGCAGTATCATAGTATTAGTCGTTGGAGATATTGTAGTCATGGACAAGGAGGACTAGTAACGTAGGTGATAAAAGGAAGATTCAGCCAAGTTCTTTCCCCACACTTCCGGGAAACCGCTTAGCCGATCTTCAGTGCCGGGACTGGGGCGACCGAACTACCTCCGACCCCGGAATCTCGCCCGGCAAATTCCTATATGAAGTCTTGAAGTCCCGGAGACGGGGTGGGCCTCTGGGTGTTTTGCTAATTTATTCTTCTCTTTCTCGCATCTGCGCTGCATATTGTATAGATGTAAGTATATGCCCCCCGATCGGATTCCTTGACACCAAACTGACAGCGTCGAGAAAGATCGGAAATACCCTACAGTCGCAACTTATCCTGAGCGATCCATCAAAATAATACATACCCAGTAATGGCCTCCCCAATTCCCCGCGGCCTCCGCCAGGTGCTCCAGAAGTCTCCCAACGACATTGTCATCCTGTCCTCGTTGCGCACACCCGTCACTCGCGCCAAGAAGGGCGGCTTCAAAGATGCCTACCCCGAAGAGCTGCTCGCCAGCGTGCTACAAGCCACACTGAAGGCCAACCCGAACCTCGACCCCGCCCAGATTGACGATGTCCTCATCGGCTCCGTCCTGCAAGAACTCGGCGGCGCCAAAGCCGGCCGCATGGCCCAGATCCACGCCGGCTTCCCTCACTCCGTCCCCTTCAACACCATCAACCGCCAATGCTCCTCCGGCCTGGCAGCGATCACAACGATCGCAAACGGCATCCGCGCCGGCGCCATCAATGTCGGTATCGGCGGTGGCATGGAGTCCATGACCCGCAACTACGGCTCCCGCGCCATCCCCACAGTCCTCTGGCCCGAGTTGAAGGAGTCCTATTCCAAGGATGCGCGTGACTGCATCATGCCCATGGGCATTACCTCGGAGAATGTCGCATCCCGCTACGGCGTGTCCCGCGCCGACCAGGACGCCTTCGCCGTTGAGTCGCACGCCAAGGCCTCTGCTGCGCAGAAGGCTGGCCGCTTCGACTCCGAGATCATCCCCGTCACCACCAAGACCCTCGATCCCGAGAACCCCGATGCCCCCGCCAAGGATGTGACTGTCACTAAGGACGATGGAATTCGTCACGGTCTGTCGCTCGAGAAGGTTAGTGCCCTGAAGCCCGCATTCTCGCCTACCGGCGCCAGCACGGCCGGCAACAGCTCGCAGGTCAGCGATGGTGCTGCCGCCGCGCTGTTGATGCGCCGCTCTACCGCCGAGGAGCTTGGTCTGTCTGGCTCCATCAAGGCGCGCTGGGTCGCGTCTGCTGTTGCGGGCTGTGCCCCCGACGAGATGGGTGTCGGCCCTGCTGTTGCTATCCCCAAGCTTCTGCAGGCTCTTGATGTCAAGGTTCCCGAAGTCGGTATTTGGGAGATCAACGAGGCTTTCGCCTCGCAGGCGCTCTACAGTGTTCGCAAGCTTGGCATTGACGAGGCTAAGGTTAACCCTAACGGTGGTGCTATTGCTATCGGTCACCCGCTCGGTGCGACCGGTGCTCGCCAGCTGGCTACTTTGCTGCCTGAGTTGGAGCGCAGTGGCCAGGAGATCGGTGTTATCAGCATGTGCATCGGTACTGGTATGGGTATGGCGGGCATGTTCGTCCGCGAGTGATCTGTCAGTTGCTCTTTCACAATGTCAATAGTTTTATCTGCCCTTGATTGGTAGTATGGTATCAGCGGTGCATGTGTATATACAGTTCGCATAATTATAAATAACTCTCTTCTTTCCTTTCAAATTTTACGTGACTCTAGTTGGTGATCTTGGAGATCTACTGTGTAGGGGTTTTCTACGCCAAACAATCAGGGTCAATTGCACTTGACTACATGTAGTAACAGTAACTAATTACTAAGGAAATCAGACAAAAGCTTAAAGCAGCCCATTGGACAAATTGTAATATGAAATTTCAATGTGAACCATTCCTTTTACGAGAAATCAGTGCCGAGTTTACTGTGTAGACCAAAATGCCAAGCATCCAGATCACCAAGCACGTGACCTGCGCCTTTCTCGAATTTGTTTCTCCGTCCCAGCCAAACTCCGCCGGTTCGACGCTTCAAACAGCACACGCGCCCACACTCAGCAATGCGCCCATCAATGCGCCTCCCATTGCGGGAGGCAAGATTCGTCTGTTCCAGCTGTCGAATTCAAGCCACACCCCGTATCTCGCCGCTGAACCAAGTCCGCTGCTACGCCTCCGAATCCCCCGGAATTCTCGAGCGCACTCGGCGCAAGCTTTGGGGCACAGATCAGCCCCCTGGCCCAGCAGACCCGTACTCTGGAAGTCAGCTTATGCCCGGTTCCGAACCTGCCCCGGAAAAGCAGGAAGATGAAGGGTTCAGTCTGTCGAAGGGTGTTGAAGCACCGGAGAACGTGGAGGTGGAGAACTTGACCTGGGAGGGAATGCCTAAGATTGGTTATCTGCCGGAGGATGCATGGCGTCTTAAGGGCCAGAACAAGAAAACGGATGTCGTTAAAGCGTATGTTTGATCTTGAGTCGATTTGAGGCTATTGCATCTCGGCATGGCATTCGCGGTACGTTTTACTGACTATGTCCATTTTGATTGGTATAGATGGTACGCCAATGAAAATGCTCTTCCACTGAGAGAGGCTGTTCATCAGGCCGCCGTTGAGATGGGATTGAACCAGATTCTCGGGCTCCCGCTCACTTCCCGCAACGAGGCCTTCCGCGCGCGCGTGATTCGAGCCAGTATCAAGTCATGCAAATTCGAAGGCGAGGCTGGACAATGGGGTGACCGTCTCCGGTTCCCTAACAACACAACAATGGAGAGACTCCTTCTCACCGCACAGAAGTCTGTCTCGCCGGAACTTGAGGAGGCCGATTTCCAGAAACGCATTGAGGAATTGAAGAGCGCCGGCAAGCTCGAGAACTCCATCTACGGTGCGGAAACCAAGGGGCACAGCCTCAAGTCCTTGCCGCTTGATGATGGGACTGTCAAGTTCGCTGTTCGTTAACTCCCTCACTCTTCTATCTGGCCAGTTTTCTAACAGTCACATCTTAGTTCTTCTCCCGACTCTCCGAGTTGACCGGCGAGCGCATCTCTGACTCCGTCATTACGTCTTCCAACACAGTCGGAAAGGTCTTCAGTCAGCAGGAGTCCCTCCGCAAAAAGACTGTCAGATTGAACCCCGTGACTCTCCACGAGATCATGGACAAGAATGGCGCGGCTGAATTGCCCAATGTCAAGATCGCCGATGTCCGCCAGACTCGTCACCACATCGATGAAGACTTCGGCCGCAAGAAGCTCATTGTCTCTACACTCTACCAGAATGGTTTGATCAACAAGCCTTTGGGCCAGAAAATATCGCGCTGGAAAAGGCCTAAGACTGTGGCTGCTTAGGTCTTGAATTTATGTAGAATGCTGGGAGCGTCTTTCCCCTTTATATGAGAGCAATCTTCTGTACATTAGAGAATTATTGATTGGATTGCATTTTCTGGTTTCATTCTCATATTTCTATTTCCGTAATATTGGAGATTGATGTTATTTTCGTCAAGGTCGGCATGCTACCTGTTTTCCTGTCCAGCATACAACGTCGTAGTCACCGTCAATCGATGAAGAAAAGCAAAGGCCCCATAAACTCCAAACATGAAACTCCCCCTCAACGAGCGACCCATGCACCGCAAGATAGGAATCGCTCAGGTCATGAAATGGAGAATCCTCGGGTCATGAAATCGCGATTCTTCGACCCCCCATCCTTCTTAGAGAAAAGGCTGTCAATATTCTCATTGCGGCCCATCAACTTCCGGCGCTTCTTCTTCTCTTCCTCCTCCGCCAACACACGAGCAGTGAGCGAGGAAGTAGCAGCATTCTTAATTCCATTGCTAGCAGCATTGGCAGGCACCGGCGTGGAAGTATTGCTTCTACCCTTAGAGTCAGAGGGCTCCTTAGACGGATCCGACCCAGCAGGCTCTGCGGCATCAGCCGCGCCCTCGGCGCTCGCTTGCTTCTTGCGCTTCTTTGAACCGGGAGCTTTCTTAAGCGAGTGTGTGAGACCCTGTTCGGCGAGTTTGTGGCCGCGCGCGATCAGACGCTGTTTATCTTCTTTTTTCGTCGTCAAGATCGGAATGATATTGTCTTCGGTGTATGATTCGTTGCACTGATAAAAGTCATAGATGTCAGGAACTATCTCCAACTGTAGACAAGAAGGAACCATTCTTACCTGTAAGCACTTATCCCCCTTGAGCTGCCGAATAGCTTCCTCTGAAAAGACATGGCCACACGGCACCAGGTACACAGACTTCACACTCGGCCCCAACGCCTTCGCGGTGATCGGGCAAATCCAGCCCTCGCGGCGCTCGCGGGGCGCAAAAGCACGGCCGCTCGGGTGCTCCGTGAGCTCGGTGTCGACCTCGAACTTCATCTCAACCACATCGCGCAGCGACTTTACTCGCCCGCACAAGATCTCCTCACAGTCGGCCTTGGAGCTGATGCCCTCGACGTCGTCGCCGGGGAGCAGGAACTGGAGTATAGCGTCCTTGTTGTATAGATTACCGACGGAGTCAGAGACTATCGGTCGGACCAAAGACTTGTGCGAGAGCGGACAGGTGGTCCAGCAGTGTTCTTGCTGTTCGCGCTGGGTTTCTTTTACTTGCGCCGTGCTCGGGGCGCGGGCTGCTTCGCGGACGAGCTCGCGGCGCGTCGGGATACTAGAAAGCATTGTGTTAGCAGATAGCCAGTATATAAAAACACCGAATTCAGCGACCACCTACCTTCCACCATCATTACCCATGTTGGCGATACAGTTGAGGAATGTTGCCCACTCGCCACGATAAAGACGCAATGGAAAGATAGCGCTGACTCAGCACTGATTAGATTCGGGCCCGATTCGGGGCCCGCTATCAACAACTGGCCAGAAGCTCTCTCCGCACCTCCACAAACAAAGCTCAATGCCTCAACCATGAGACTTGTGGAGTCATTCTTGTTGCTGGCTGCCGCTGCGTCGACGGCCCAGGCTAGCAGTGACAAGCCTGCCCGCCCCCGTGGCGTGGGCCCAGAATGTGAGTACCTGGACCCAGACTAGATCCACCCATATTGTTATGTAGTGTTTCCGCAGCGAGTTCGGACGACAGTGATCTACGAAAGGCAATTGATTCTTTCTGTTGAATAGTATGCTAATATGGAATTCTAAGTTGCCAAATTCTACCAGGACTCGACCACATTCACCTGTATCTCGAACCCGTCGATCAAAATCCCCTTCTCGGCAGTCAACGATGATTTCTGCGACTGTCCGGACGGAAGCGACGAGCCCGGCACGGCTGCATGCTCACACATCTCGCGCAATTCGCCGCTGACGGTAGCCGACAGGCCGGGGAATAGCGATCTGGACGTCGCGCTCGCGCTCCCGGGATTCTACTGCAAAAATAAGGGCCACCGGCCATCGTACGTTCCGTTCCAACGTGTCAACGATGGCATCTGCGATTATGAGCAGTGCTGCGATGGTAGCGATGAGTGGGCTCGTGTCGGAGGTACGAAGTGTGAAGACCGGTGCAAGGAGATCGGCAAGCAGTGGCGCAAACACGAAGAGCAGACACAGAAGTCCATGACTGCTGCCTTGAGGAAGAAGAAGGATCTTCTTGTCGATGCTGGTCGCCAGCAGCAGGAAATCAAAGATCATATCGTCAGCCTAGAGGCTGAGATTCAAGGAGCCGAGGTCAAGGAAGAGAATCTCGAGGCTGCCCTGAAGCTCGCCCAGGAGCAGGACCGAAAGGTCGTCCGTACAGGGCAGGGCAAGGGTAAAGGCAAGGTCAATGCCCTTGCTAACCTTGCCAAGGGCCGTGTTGAGGAGCTGCGCAATGCCTTGGTGGATGTGCGTCGCCAGCGGGATGAAGCCCGTGAGAGGGTGAAGGAACTGGAGGATATTCTGGCTAAGGTCAAGGTGGAATATAACCCCAACTTCAACGATGAGGGTGTCAAACGTGCTGTCCGCAGCTACGAGGACTACGCTGCCCGCGAGCAGGGTGCTGAGGGTGTGAATGGTGCTGCGGAGCGTGACTTGGATGAAATTGCCAAGCCCGATGGCTCAGACAACGGTGTTAACTGGGAGCACTGGGAAAGCGCAGAGGATGGTTGCAATGACTCAGATCTAGGTAAGCTACTACATGCTATTTTGTGAGGTGGCCACCAAGGACAGCCAACTAACTGACAACTACAGTATACAAGTTGGCAGCTTATCTTCCCCATCACTGGTCAGCTTCATTGAAGACAAGGTCGCTTCAGCTAGGAGCTTCCTCGAAGACAACGGCATCCTGCCCAAGACCAACGAGGACCCCTCTACTGAATCCAAGGCTGTGACCGAGGCACGCGACGCACTCAAGTCTGCCCAAGACTCTCTCACCGATCTCAAGAACAAGCTCCGCGATCAGCGCGCCGACCTCGAACAGGACTACGGTCCCGCCTCCATCTTCCGCGCACTCAAGGGCGTATGCATTTCCCACGATGCGGGCGAGTACACGTACGAGCACTGCTTCCTCGAATCAACGAGGCAGAACCAGAGGAAGGGAGGCAGCTCCGTGTCCATGGGCAAGTTTTCGAAGATAGGATCCACAAGCGTCGAAGAGGTCAACGAGGCTGGCGAGGTCATCAACATCGAGAAGATCACACTCGAGTACGATCGTGGCCAGTCCTGCTGGAATGGGCCTAGCCGGTCGACCAAGGTCATTCTGGAATGTGGTGAGGAGAACAAGATTCTGAAGACGGCTGAAGAGGAGAAGTGCGTGTATGCCATGCTTGTTACCTCGCCGGCCGCTTGTGTTGGTGGCGAGGAGGCGGATACGCCACGCTCGAAAGATGAGCTGTGATTTTGTTTTCGATTTACATCTGATGTTGCATAGCTACTTGTTGGATTGTGTTTTTCATATGCATACCATTAGTTGGAATCCATTGCCGTCTGAGCGCTTATGTTTCCTATTGCTTTCATCAGACGTGTCGAGGACCTTCGTCAATTGGCCGAAGCTGTTATAATCTAGATGAGCATCCCCGCTCTATCCTTCATTTGCTTACATCTAGAGTCTCGGAGCACGGATGTCACCCAAACAAGTCACCCGACTTGGCCAAGATCTGCCATAGGCAGTGAATTGTCTCGGGATGCTCGCCGCCGGATGACTGTCATTTCCTAGAGTAGATGATACCTATACGGAGTACGAAAGATGCAAATCACAGAAAAAGCAGCATATAGCTGTATATAGCACTTGGCCTAACTAAGTCACAAGAACGTACACGAGATCAGATCTGCATCTATAAAACCGACACCCCATCCACAAGGCTCCAGGCCCTGTTCTCCCCGGATCCTAGCATACAATCATCTCGGATGATCACAACAGAACATCACAGCTTGACAAGGCAAGACACCGTATCCCAGCTATCTGGCTAGCAGTGGGAGTCCGGGTCTGGTATAAGTTGTATAGGAGGAGGATGGCGGTGACGAAGGCCTCTGAGCCGGCTTAGTGCTAGAAAGGATATAGTTAGAATCATTCATCCCATGGTCCGATGCTTCCCAAAAGGGTAGTTATAGAACATAAAGAACCAAGCACAACATACCTTGCAGGACTCGCAAGAGCAGGAGCTGCACTCGCCAGAGCAGCAGTTGCAGGTGCAGGGAGACATGATGAATGTAGATGTGGTAGGTAAGAAACCTTGAAAAGCTTTGAAGATAGTTGGGCTTTGGATATAAAACGGCTCGGGGTAGAGAAGAAAAGAAAGGCCAGAGAAAGGAATTTGAGGCCTACTTTATACCTCTCTGTCTGAAGCCAAGTTTCCATCAACTTATGACATATGAACCAGCATCCTGTAAGATAATACTTACTATTCCCACATATGCGCTTATCATGCGCCTTCCATCCAATCCTAACAACAGTGCAGTCAAGGACTCAACCTGCCCCGTCCGTAAACACCCCATCTCATCGCGTGGGCGAGTCAAATGAGCCCATGTATTTGCTGGCATCCCACTTCTGACCCCCCTCATACAAACCCACTTCATGCATCCCACCTATCATCTATCTCCGTTTTCTTCCTCACGCGCTATGCGCTGTTGCGATGGTACGAGGACAGTACCTCACTCTAACGCTCGCCAATAAAGCGGGGCCTATCGGGTTCTGCCTGTGCCAAATCTTCCAATAGAGAGGAGAGAAGTGTAACTCCCCTCTCGGGCGAACATGGCGCATAGATTGTTAGAGGGGTGTTTGAATCCTTTCCGATCTTGGTCTTTGGTTGTCTAGCTGCATGCGCCCCCGTCTCCACGGTGTTTGCTCGGTATGGCCAAGCCCATACATACGGCATAGTAGGATGGGTTCGCTTGATCAGGCTTCAGGCGTGTAGATCTGATTGCAGCTCGGGCCGGGTTCATGCGAACAACGTGGTTGGTATGGGTCAGGGCTGCACTAGAACTAGGAATGGGCGCAGGGTTTACTTCCATGTGGAGTGGTTATTACTTGTTAGGTCGTTGTATGCGTTGTTAACGATGTATGCTTTGCTGGATGCGGGAATTAATGTCTGTACTATACCGATGTAGGGGTTTATTTGCTTCTAATTCCAACTAGATCCAAGTTGCTGATTACTATATGTGGGTTGATACCTTTGTGGATGTATACAGTTGTTGACTATAGCAACATGCTGCGTATACGTGTAACTCACAAGTCACAACGCTATCCCATTCCCATGAATGCGTTATTTAAACCCAAAAACCCTTCATCGTTTCGGGCACGAAGTTGATCTGCATTATTTGATCCACAGCTTTCGGGACGGGCCTCTTATTATCTCATACAGTCATACACATGTCTATGCCCACCATGGGGTATATGGATGGAATATGTGTACTTTGCTGTAACGACTACAACAGGGAAGTACAAAGTATGTTGTGCATCTTATTCAACTGGGGAGGAGCCAAGAGTGAAATTTCCAGCGCCTGCAGCGGCGTAGGATTGGAATATCGCGGTGGGAGCCTCTGCGGCCAAGTGTTTGCACGTGTGGACCTTGGGAGGAGGGGCGCTTTTGGGCCTCATTGGTAAGCTTTGGCTTACTTGAAATGCATGTACATGTCCACCAGGTGGAGTGCCAAGTTGTTTCGAGTTCCGTGTTTTTCTTGATTACTTTGGGGTATTTGTCTTAGTGTGTGACAGCGAGGCTAACTGGTAGGTAGGAATTTTGTCTGCATACTTCGGGGCTTGTTGTACAACGGTAGTATGGGTTGAAGAGGCATGAGATTGTCGCAAATGCAATAGTATGATAGATATTGATGCAGAGGAGAAACGGGCATGTAAGATGTTCTCCACTGTGTAGTTAGTTATTCCTCGGTCAAAGGCGAAATCCGATAACCTCGAGGTATCAGCATCTTCGCTGTAGCGGGTCCGATAGTCTTGAAACGTGGGAAATGTTTGGGCTCCATGTAACTTTGTAAGCGAGCACATTGGAACCTCTTCGAATTCGAGGAAGAAAGGCAATCCAGCAGAGACCAAGAAAGTGGAGAGGCTGCACGTTGGAATCTTGAAGTTACCAAAGCATATCGCAGACCTCCGAGGTGCATAAAGATGGTGATTGGCTTCGATCGGATACTACTCTTCTTGGCCTCGTGCAGCATTTGGTCCCGCTTTTTAAGTCTTCTGGGTCTGACTTGTGGTCCCAGGTGTCGGGGTCTCATAAGAATGTTTGATCTCGAGGAACAAAAAGGCGCATTGGCAAACTGTGAAGAGCCGCGGAGACCAAATCAGATTGCTCAGAACCGGGGAGGATACTCCCACATCTGAGCAATGTGACGATGCTTCAGACGATCGCCAGTGGTCTGTGTGGTTGGGTTGGGAAGGATGCCTGATAGTACTATGAAACGCAGAAACCACTCGCCCAGCTTCCGAAGTATTCCCACTTTGTGATCTTGGCCATGCATATGTGTGTGTAGGTGTCCTGTACGATGTAGGTACACGTCAATGTCTATACTACCGTACCATGTATGTACAAATCTCCATCGGGGATATTCTCTGAAGATCTCAGCATGTCATACAGGCCGTTGAGCTCCCAAGGTCGACCCCCACCGACCTGGAAGACCCAAAGATTGGATCTGCCCACAAGGTACTGGTTCTACGAAGAATAAAAGTGGTCAAATAACCGCATATCGTTGAATATGGCAAACTGTCCTTCCTATTCTCATTGTTTTACGTGCATCGGTATAGCTCAACCGAAGGGCTGTCGGCTACAGATATCCTCAATTCATGTGCACGCCATTACTCCTCCTTCCGCAACGTGATTTCAAACTGATTCATCGTGAATGCCATGGCAAAATGATGATTTATTTCTTCTAAGCGGAGTGAGGGGTTCCGATCAGCCAGACGTCATCGAAGAGGGGTAACAGGGAGACAGGGAGTGATATCACGTACAGGGCAGTTGCAAGAGCCGGCAGGGCACTGGCAAGAAGAGCCGCAGGTGCATCCGTGGTCGCCTATCATCGTGGTCAGCATCGAGCAAAAGTGAGTGCTGCAAAGATGGACACGATTGTTTACCCCGCTATGACCCCGCCATCCCGAGATCGGATCAGGACGGGGCAAAGCGCGGTTCTTCAGAGGCCGGAGAAGTCATGAACAACATTAAGGAAGTACTTACTCATTTTGAATGTTTTGGTGGAAGACAAGTGAAGACTTGAAGGTAATATATAGGTATAGTGTATGGTTGTGGGTGGGGGAAGAAGGGAGAAAGAGGAGGGAAGGACCGGGATAAGCGGGAGCTTATATACTCGTGACTTTAACATTTCTTTGAGCCATTGACCTTGCTCCTCTTCTCACCTGACACTGACGAGCACATTTCTGCAATCCCCGCTTGAGCACATAGCCAACGCACTGCTATTTTACTTGATAAGGAGCTAGGTCCTCAAATCATGACCTCTATAGCTTGCTTATGCGGAAGTGTATCGACATCGGTCCAGTTGCACTCTGATGTCAACCATTCTAAACTCCAACTGTGCCATTGCAACAGCTGTCGCGCGGTGACTGGGCAACTGGCTTCATCGTATTACTTCCTTCAGCATGAACCACCCAGCCTAGATGGCCTCCGGGAATACCGACAGTCCAATCACGTTAGCCGTTTCTTCTGTAATACATGTGGTGCCCACATCTACGTTCGACTGCAGCCCGGTGGACAGTATATGGTTGCATCGGGATTGTTAGCAAAGGACGTTCCACAAATACAAGTGATTGAGCACTGGCAAAGCAGCGATACTCGTGACGGTGGACTCAGTGGATTTCTCACTGGAACAAAGTCCACAGTCACAGGTTGCAGGTTACATACTCCAACCGGACTCGAAAGCTACAACCAAGAACGAGTAGAACCAGCCGAAATCCCACCAACTACTCAGCGTTTGAGAGTACAATGTCTGTGTGGAGGAATTGACTTGAATATCACCAAGCCTGACAAATCATCCTTTCAAGCAACTTCACCTTGGCCAGATCTCCTGGTCCCATATCACACTGGGTCGGGGGCGAATCCGCACGATATAAAATGGTGGCTGCGTCAAAAAGATACAAAGTATCTCGCAGGAATCTGTGCCTGTAACACCTGTCGAATGAGCAGTGGATTTCCCCTGCAGGCATGGGCCTTTGTGCCGAAATCCAACATCCTCAATGCAGACGGGACACCGCTCACGTTTGAGGCAGGTACTATGCGACGATATAACAGCTCACCAGAGGTATATAGAGAGTTCTGCGGCTGTTGTGGTGCTACTGTATTCTGGCATTGTGAAGAGAGGCCGCTGCTGCTCGATGTGAGTGTCGGATTGCTCCAGGCGAATGGTGCTAGGGCCGAGGACTGGTTGGATTGGGCGACCAGCCGGGTCAGTTTTGCAGAGATGGCGGTGCAACCGGACCTGATTCATCGTTTGGAAGGTGGGATGAAAGTATATTCAGAGGGGGAAAGAACAAACATAGCAAAGTCATGAACTATATTCGGAAGGTACATTCAACGTACCTGCTTGTTCAGCTGTTCCTCAGACATTGTCACATTTTCGACATAAATAGAAAACCAAGGGCATTCGCAACTCAACTTCGTCACCGCCTTCATCATTCACAACTTTCGTCACCGCCTTCACCACGCAGCAGTATTTCGCCGAATCTTTTTTTTCCGCGCGTTAGGGCATTTCTGATCACTTTCTTGCCCTACTTGTGTCTGCATTCCAGCTGAGAATCAGCTACTTGTAAGCCATGCCTCCTCCATTCCAGTTCAGAGGAAACTCGAACCAGCGCGGTTCCCGACCAAGACATGAGTTCACGTTCCGGTACCAGAAACCTGCCACCGCGGACCGACCGTTGTTATCGACGAGGATGGAAAGCGCGCCGGAACTCTTGTCTGGCGATTCAAAGTCCAACCTCAAATTTGCACCTCTTGCCTCTTTGAGCGATAGCGAAGAGGTGGAAATGGACATATCTGACGATTCTGACGACGAGCGACCGCGCAAGAAACGTGCCCTCGGTTTCGGTTTGGATGGAGCCCAGGATATCGAGACATCTGTTCCTGCACCTAAATGGTCGAATCCCGACCCCTACACCGCACTGCCCCCTCCAGCTGAAGTGACAAACAAACGGGTGGATGTTGTCAAGTTGATTCGCAAAGCAAGACTTGAAGTTGCCTCCAAGGTGGACGAGACAGACGCTGTCAAGCAGAACTCAGACTTCATTTCTCTCGGCATGGAGAATGAATCAGATATGCCCCAGAGCAACGCTCCCAACAATGCTCCCCGAGGACCGAGGGCTTTGGAAGGGTTAGATTCCGCCATCGCAAGCCGAAAGCGAACCCGAGACGATGAAATCAAAGGATACTCCAGGAAGACTGGAAAGCCTGCGAGCAGATTCAATTACGATGGTTCAATTATCGACCAGTGGAGACCACTCTCACAAAAGATCGGCACGCCTTGGTTTGAGGGCACGCCATCTACTTTACACGTCGGAACACAGTCAGTACTTAGGGCTACCTTCCTTTCTGTTTTCTCTCTAACATGTGACTTAGATTGCACAACGAGATCCTCAGTTTCTATCACTGGGTGAAGCCACACTATTTCGAAGACATCGTGCGCACGGATCTTGTCAACCGCTTGGAGATCGCGTTTCGGAGCCGATACCCTGGTGCTGAAATCAAGCCTTTTGGCTCATTTGCCTCAGGTCTCTACTTGCCAACGGCCGATATTGATTTAGTATTGCTGTCGCCGCAATTCAGGCGCTCGGGAGTCCGACACTTCGGAGAGAGAAAGGGCCAGATCTACTCTTTTTCAGCCTTCCTAAGGGACTTGAACATTGCTGTTCCCAACTCGATCGAGTGCATTGCCTCTGCTCGAGTACCCATCCTGAAGTATGTTGACAAGCTCACTGGATTGCGGGTCGATTTGTCTTTCGATAACGACAGTGGCTTGCTCGCCAATGAGACATTCAAGAAATGGAAGGCGCAGTATCCTATGATGCCGGTGATCTTGGCCGTGATCAAGCAGTTCTTACTGATTCGCGGCCTCAACGAAGTCCCAACTGGTGGTCTCGGAGGATTTTCGATCACTTGCTTGGTTACGAGCCTTCTACAGCATCTTCCCCAGGGCCATGTGGAGCCAAATCTGGGGAGCATATTGCTGGATTTTTTCTCCTTGTACGGGCTCAATTTCCCCTACGAGACGATGGCGATTCGGATGGATCCCCCTGGCTATTTCACCAAGGTGAGTGAATATTTGTTCCCATGACTGTCGATTCGCCAGCTGACCCGCACTAACAGAAATACTTTGGAAACCCTGATCGTCTCACTATTCAAGATCCCAACAATCCCGACAATGACATATCGGGCGGTACAAAGGAGGTCGAATTGATCCTCAGAACCTTTGGCCAAGCTTTCGATGCCCTGAAGAAACGCATGCAGTACCTGGCACTTGTCCAAGGCCCCAATCAGAGCATCCTAGAACCTATCATTGCCGCGAACTTTGATGAATATCTTGAACAGCGTTACCAACTTCGCCATGTGTTTATGACGGAAGAGAGGTTCGCTCGTTACCGGGCGCCTCCTCCTCCGCCGGCCGACGAAGCCTTTGTCCCCCCGCCGCCGTTGCCTGCCGGACCTCCTCCTAAGCGCGAGGTGCTTGCGCCCAAGGTACCTAATCCCGCCAAGAAGGCTTCCACGAAGGCCAGCGCGAGTTCGAAGGGCACGCGATCGGAGCCAGAAAACATCTCCTCTGACGAGGAGCCCACCAAGAAGGAAGAAAAGTCGGCTCGATTGCGAAGGGGAGAGACACGGCGCCAGGCGTGTCAAGAGCGTGCTGCCAGGCTCAAACGCCTGAGGCCCGATCTGGAAAGAGTCCCGAATACTCTTAGTCTCAGCCAAGCTCGCCGCCATGCAGGCTATGAGACTGATGAGCAGATGCTGGCTGACTTGGATGCCAGGGAGAAGCTTATCGGTTAGATGTCAGCATGCCGTTAAGCTCCGTTTCGACGCCCGTGACGACTTTTTTTTGGTTTCTGTTTGTATGATATTTTTGTATGATACCCCTTACTTCGAATGGTTTGGTGATTTGCTCGCGGGGAAGAGGAGGAATGCAGTGCTGATTGCACTGGTGATATGGTGGCTCATTGAATATCTTCTCATATGTTTAGGCAAAACTCGATGCCTCTGTCCTCGGATGTGAGGGGGGAGAAATCTTCATTCATTGTGGGCTGAGGCCAAAACGGTGACTATTGGTTTCTCTCCTGGATCTTGACTTGGACAGATTACGTTAACCTGTTCTTGGTTGCAGTTGACTGAGGTTATCATCTAAAGTACGTTCTCGATCTTCATTGATTAAGAACCGACCTCAATGATTACTCTCAAGCAATCTCGAAACCTCACTCGTTTTCACGTCAGTGCAAGTCAATCCGGCCCCTCGACTAATTCCCGACTCCTGTGACCACCACGACAAGCACCTAGTTTTTTTACTTGTACTGATTACAATGAAAATCAACGGCAATCATGTTTGTCGGCTTTTATTATTCTTTCCCTTTCCCTCCCCCTTCCCTGCCTCTCTCCTCACTCAGAACGCGCTACTTGCGAATTCTGAGAGAGGACTCGAGCACCTAGTGTAGAGCTCAGCTTCCTGTTTCCCCCGTTTGACACTGGTGCATGTCTTGCCTGCGGATCACTATCAGGAACTTTGTCGCGCGCACGTGCCCATAAAGGATGGCACGGGATGTGATCCCGAGGAGATTGTCGGTAGAATCGGGGCCAGATGCAGCATGCTCCAAATGGTGCCCAGCCAATAATCCCCGAGCATCTCGCATGTCACTACACTTTCTGTCCAATATCGAATCCTTGGCTCTTTCCCAGTGTTGTCCGGAGTCCATGGCTCCTGCCTGTAGACGTTTGTTTTATGCTTGTACAATCATGCGGGAAGCTAAACACGTAGAAAAGGAAGGCACGAATCACCACTGTAACATTGGAAGACGCCATAGGCCTACATTTACAGTACATGTAGGTACATTATGCATTCATGAGTCTGTTCGTAGTTATATCTATGCAATCTGCTTCTCCGCATCTGACGGCGGGGTCAGCATAGGGGTCTCGCTAATCGTAGTATCAGATATTGGGAGCTCCATCTTCCCGCCTGCCCTTTGCTCAGCTTCAATCTTCTGCAAAGTGGCGATATGATCCTCAGGTATGAAGTTCACAAAGTCCGGTGACGGACTATCCCAAACATAATCAACCCACTCTCTGCCGATGACACCCCGAATCTCTCGTGCGAGTTCAAGGATACGAACGCCGCGCGCATGGGACCACGCACGATCCGTAACGAGACCCTCCTGGGGCGTGAGCATACTGGTGTTCGATGCCGTGGGGACAACACCCATAAGAGCATCCGGTTTGGAATCCGACCGCTCAGTCGATTTCAACGTGATATCGAAAAGTGACTCTTCATCCTCCTCGCGCCAATTCTCTAATCCGTCGACAATACTGTGCCAGACGCGCAAAGTCTCGTCCAGCTCGGCAAAATTGCTAACGCCCATGACACTAACCCCCAGCCTCTTCCCCGTGCCCATCGTAGCAGCCGACAAGAACCCAGGGTCAGCGTCCGCCGCACGCGCAAGCGGCGCACCAAGGACCCCAGCCCTTGCACCAAGCCGCAGCCACGACTCCAGCGCAAAGCGGATAGCGACCACCTCGAGCTTCTCTCCATGCCGCGAAGCACACTCCGAAGCACCACGAATAGCCGTGCGCAGGGCATCAGGCGCAGGATGGAAATCGCCCATGGAACCGATCGGCACGCCATCACGACGCAGCAGACCCATGCCCAGCACCGAGGCATTAGGCACGACATCGACACCAGCAGCAACCAGCCTAGGCAAGGCATGCGAATGCAGCCGTGTATTCTGCAGCGTGAAGTTGGCATACGACATGACGATATCGAGCGGCTCGCCCGTCTCGCGCAGCACCAGCTCCGCGAGATCGCTTAGCGTGTCGACTGGGTATCCGGAGATACCGACGTAGCGCAGGATGCCTTCTTCATCGCGGAGACGGCGCAGCTCGCGCACGGCTGTGAGGACTTCTGCCGGTGTCACGAATTCCACGTCGTGGCAGTAGACGACGTCTAGGTAGTCTGTGTGTAGGCGGCGGAGGCTGCGGCGCACGCTGTGTCTGATCCAGGTTGGGGAGTAGTCGAATGTGGAGCTTGCTATGCGGCCGACCTTTGTGAGGAGGTGGTAGGTGTTGCGGGGGTAGTTGCTTTGTACGGTTTCGGTTGCGAGGGCGCGGCCGAGAAGTTCTTCGGCTGGGCCGTAGTAGGGGGATGTGTCGAAGGCGCGGATACCGCGTGATAGGGCACGCTGGACGAGTTCGGTCGTTGGGAGGGCGAATGGGTCGGCGTTGTATTGGTTGTTGAAGGTTGCGGTGCCCATTATGAGCGGGGGGAGAGCCGCTGACAGCGGGGTTGAGGGGCGCATTGTTTCTTTTGCGGTGATCTTGTCGACGGTCATGGGCTTGTAGATATGGATTCAAGGGTATCTTCTGGGAAACGATCAATTGGTAAAGAGGGTTGGGAAAGCGCAAATGCTTAGATTGCTAATACAAAAAAAAACACCATTTCGGCTCCGCTCCGGATGGCGCCATGGCGGGGATTACATCGCCTCCAGATCGGGACATACGATTGATTGAGCTTGGGCTATGAGGTACGTTTCCTCAATCCCATGTTTGAGTGACTTCTGTTGCCAAGCCGATATATTCTTCGATGGCTGTACTGTGTACAAAGATGAAGTGAGGTTGTTCCTGCACAACCGGCGGTGGCAAAAAAAGTAAATGTCAAGTCATTCGTACCTGGCTACATGTTTATGTACAAAACAAAGGTAAATGATTATAGACCGGACATCACACAGGTTAATGCAAGTATATGATATTGTACATGAATCCTTTCCGGGATAGAGTGGAGAAGGTCAAGGAAACGCGGCGCATCACAGATGATATACACAGACCGAAAGGTCAATGAGATCGGAGATGGAAATGACATTCCCACCTCCGACAGGAGATGATATCCAAGGGATTCGGGGATCCCATCTAGAACTCTCAAAGAGAAAGACCGCAATCTAGGAAATAAACGCGTCTTTCCCCAATAATCCAAAACGCCATGCTATGCCAAAACAAGAAACGGACGAGCAGATCGAAAAAGCGAAGGCAGTCGAAATCGAAGGCTCCAGTTGCAGGAAGGCGGGTGATAAACTCGTATGGAGACCGGAAACCCGGCGAACCGCACCGTTGTGCAGGATCATTTGTCCTTGTAGACCTTGGGGTTCCATCCTTCCTTCAATTCCTTGTCATGCACGGCCTTGCGCTCGGCCTCGCGGAACTCCATTTCTAACCGTTCACGCGCACGCAGGATCTTGCTCTGCAGGTAGAAACTGCCGCCCTTTTCCGGGTTGTTGGTATCGAACAGCTTCTTGAATCGGGACATGATGTGTTCGAGATCGTGTTCGCCGCTGGCTGGGGGCTTGACGTTCAGGATTTTGCAGGCCTCTTCGATGGTCACGCTGGAGGTTGTGGAGGAGCCACCGGATTTCTTTTGATGAGCGGCATATTTTCCGGACGCCTGGGCTTGTTTGTAGGCTTCGGCGAAGGCGCGGCCGAAGACCCGGGCTCCGGTCACGACGACTTGAGAGACGATGCGGTGGGCCTGGGGATGGAGATAATTAGATTTATTTCCTTTTATTTGATGGTGAAGTAATTATATCAATGGACATACCATGTTGGAGAAATGCCGTAGGGGTTGGCGATCACGGGTGTATATGTGGAGGAAGAAGATGTGAAGGGGAAAATTTTCGGCGGGTTTTAGTCCTCGGGACAGAGCTCCAGGCACGGGGTGAAGGAAGACGGTGATATACAAAGTAGCTATGGATTATCAAGGTCATGTTATTTTCGTAGACTATATGTAATGGTTATTGTATACTCAGAAAATACTTTTTGTATTTAAAGGTCCTTTTGATATGCCCAAAAGTTGCCAAAACATTCATATTCAACATGACAGTTTGCTACCGAGAGTCACATGCCCAACCCGATCTCCCCGCAGATCTTGGACCGAACATGACGAACGATCATATAAACCTCACTCGTCCCAGAAAGGATGAGCAGACTATCTTTTCTATGATATGTCCATAATTGGATGGCAGCCCTTGGTATGTACATGTCAATTCCCTTCAAGAACCCAGTCACTGACTGAAGACAGACGATATTCCGTGGATAGATTCCATGGCACCCTCAACGAACGCCCAGGATCTTGGCCAGTCGGATTCCCAACCGCCGACCGTCGCAGCTTTCTCTCCATCGACGATTACCGGCTCGGCCTTGACCTCGCGCCAACGATCCAGTGTCATCGTGCATCGAAAATCGCCTTTGTTGGTGGCTACACCACCCGCTATCACGCGAGCCCTAGCCTACTCGCACCCGTTCCTTCTCCCCCTGAACAAACTCGCTGGTCTCCTATCATGGACCTCAGGAGACCCATGGCAGAGCTTTCTGCTGGTGGCTTCATTCTGGATGATCGTGTTATATAGCGATGTTGTCATTCTGTGGGCAGGACCGATCCTGGTCGTGGTCGCCTTGATCCTCGGCATGTACGGGCGACGTTACTCGCCTCTATCATCGACAGCATCGACGGGCGAAAAACACAAAAGAAAGCTTGCTCAGGATAGCTCACTGCGTCATCAGAAGAGTCTTGATGAGATTGTTGATACCCTCCGCATCTTCACAACAAGATGCAATATCCTCCTTGAGCCCTTACTCGACCTCACCGATTTCCTCTCTACCCAGCGCACGCCCACATCCGCGACTACCAGACCTGCGCTGACGGCTCTATTCATCCGTATCCTCTTGGTCACTCCTGTTTGGATCCTTCTAACTCTACCCCCGTTCTATCTGCTCACCACGCGCCGCGTCGTCATGGCCGTCGGCACTATCCTTCTGACATACCATTCCCGGCCTGCCAGGGTCTCCCGATCCATTTTGTGGCGGTCTCGAGGAGTGCGTCGGCTCTGTGCCGCCGCGACGGGCCTCTCGTTCGGGGGTATTTCGGACCAACAACAGAAGGCCCAGGCTCAGGTCCAAGCCAAGGGTCAAAGTCAAGGCCTGAACATTTCGACTCGGCGCCGCGGAACGAACGCGGGTGTGCGGTTTACTTTCGTGGTGTATGAGAATCAGCGACGCTGGTTGGGCATTGGGTGGACATACTCGCTGTTCCCGACTGAACGTGCTCCCTGGACAGACGAGCATATGAATCCCGTGTCGGCCAAGGATTCCTTCGAACTACCAGAGGTCCAAACGGGAGATGCCAAATGGCGTTGGGTGGAGGGCAGCGAGTGGCGCATCGAAGGAGCGGACAACTTTAACGGAAAGTCCGACTCGAAGGGGTCAACCGGCGAGGGATGGATTTACTATGATAATAAGGTTGGTTATGTGCTTTCTATGAGGTTCATTGTATCGTTTGCTAACAGATCTTAGTGGAATGACGGACGCCGCGGTCAAGACGGCTGGGATCGCTATACCCGCCGACGCAAGTGGTACCGCGACGCTGAGTTAGCAGAGGTCTCGCCAGCAGGCACCGATGAAGAAAACATGTCTGGACTTGCCAGAGCCCTGTCGAGGGAAAAAGAGTCCGGTAACGCCGATGCACAGAGCATCGCCGCGTCTACCAATTCATCCCATCGTCGCCGCTGGTTCAGCGGTAGCAAGGGCCCAGGAAAAGAGCAGGCTACCGATGACGTTGACAGTGGGCGTGCCACGGGCTCAAGTGCAGGCGCCTCACAGCCTATCAGCATCAACAATCCCCGCCAACATCACCATGCCCGCGAAGGAAGTGTGGCGACTAGTGACAGTGCCAGCCTGCGCGACAAGGACATTGCCAACTCGCAGGACCATCTTGACCGATGGTCGACTAGGGCTGCTGGTGGGACGGAGAGGGCAGAAAGGGAATGGGGACTCAGCGATGAAGTGAATATGGGGCTGAGTTGATTGCGTTTTGACTTTCACATAATATGCGACTCTTTCGTTATGGCTTCTGCGACTTGCTACCGGGGGGTACGATGTTGGATCTGTGGTTGGGGGGTTCCTCTATATCCCTATGGTTTGTAGTATATAAATCGAGGACCTGTGAATCACCTTTAAAGATGTGAGTTCCACCCTGTAGTTGAACAATGTGAGCATCGGACTAGATTGCCTTTTCGGGTTAGTGTTTTGTCTTAAGGTTTAGCGCCTCAATATTTACGCGAGTCATGTCCTCCCTCAAATTCAATAGTATTGAATCAATAGTTCCTATCAGAAGACCTATCGGCCCTTCTTCCTCCCATCCTCTCACCCTGTCCATCATTTTGCCTCCTCTTTGCCCCTATCGCTGTGCCCATGCATCTACGCCTCCCCAAGTGGACACCCGGTTTGTCCCACCCACGAAGGAATCAGCTGGTCCCTATCAGCAAGTTCGGAGCTCTCGACCAAGTGGGGCGACATAGGGCGTTCTGACTATGTAGTGGCGGTTTGGCGCCATCGCTCCACAATTCGGACCTCATTGGAATCAGATTATCTCAAAGGAATCGATCTTCGCTTGAATGTACTTGGCATGGTATGACCATTGGTATCGCCAAGCCTCACACAGCCCCGATATTGTGATCACGAGGAGGCCGTTACGCCAAGTCTAGATAACCCACCAAGTGTGGTGTTTACTGCTTCAAGAAAACAATAACCAAGTTGCCACTCCCCTGGTTATCTTTATTGTCGGCAATGCTTACCTTACTATTGAATAGTAACAGTGGACTTGATACTCAATGGACATTCACTTCATTAACTCCTATACGCAGTAAGAACTATATCGCTGAATCAAACTTCCCCGCTACTAGCCTACTTCTCCTGTGAGGGGTCGAAATCCCCAAATGCATCAATCTCCACACCCCGCATATACTGCAGCGGGGTCTTGAAATTCACAAACCCAATATTAGGACTCGACAGCTCGTATCCCATAATCTTCTGCGCCTCCGGTGCCCAAGACAGCACCTCTTCGGTCGAATTAGCGAGATACGCATTCTCCTCCTGGCGGAAGTATCCGCGCGCAAAGAACATGCCATGCAGAGTTCTGCGCTCACTCTCGGTGACATTAGCGCCACCGGCGTGATACAGTCCGCCCAACATAACCCAGCAATCAGTCGGCTCCATCAGCGCCGGGACAGCCTCGTGCTGCTTGGGCGCCCGGTCAGCGCCCCAAAGGTGGCTACCGGGAATGGCGATGGTGGCGCCGTTCTCGACTGTAGTCTTGACGCCGGGGATCATAAAGGCCATCATGACGTCGGAGCCGACGCGGTAGCCGGTGGCGGTTTGGTCTTCGTGGTCGACGTGGAAGTTCTTGTCGTCGCGGTGCAGGCGTTGGGCTTTGGCGCCGGGGCCGACGTCGAAGGTCATGGCGATTGAGCAGATGGCTTCGCTGGTGTAGGTGTGCTTGGTTTCGCCGTAGAAGTTCGTGGTGGTCTTGTCTACGAACTTGGAAGTGAGAGTCTTGATGAGCGGGTCGACGATCCATTGCTCTCGGGCTGTCTTGCTGCGGCCGACGAGATTGGAGCAGCGTCGAGTCTCGGGTGGGAATAGATCGCCCTGGTTGATGTTAGATGTGGTTCTTCAGTGCCTAATCCGAGGGGAAGTTGATGACTTACCTTCCACGGCTTGTCCGC
The DNA here is from genome assembly GCF_028826915.1 of Penicillium bovifimosum. Classification (NCBI taxonomy): domain Eukaryota; kingdom Fungi; phylum Ascomycota; class Eurotiomycetes; order Eurotiales; family Aspergillaceae; genus Penicillium; species Penicillium bovifimosum. The sequence goes on along the minus strand of NW_026622717.1, from coordinate 368,653 downwards.
ATCAATGTAGGGCTTTGTTTCTGCATTGACCTTCTCGATGGTCTCGAGGTCGGTGAAGTTCTTGATAATAACGCAACCATCTTCGATGATAGCTTGAATGATAGCGGGCACATCAGTGCGCTCAATGCGCTGGACGATGGGTTCTTTAACGGCCATTGTAATTTATACGAGATTGTAGATGTTGTGATGACCTTGACTGTGACTTGAGAGCCCTCTTAAATAATATCGATTCCTCTTCAACTGCTCTATATCGTACGTTCACCTGATTACCCTCATCGAGTATAAGAACCCCCCGATATCATATCCGAGGTCTTACCTGGCAGGTGGAGCCGTTGTCAAGCCCGGCGTTTTTTTCTCCGCATTTTTGGCGATAACGGCCGATCGGGTCTGGGGCTCTGGGAGGATGAGCAAGATAGCGCCGAGCGGGGAATCAGTCTATCAGATCGATTACCTGACAATGTGACCAATGATCTCGAGTCCGATTATCACTCCATTGTGACTCTCGTTGCTTCCTCCCTTTTGCATCAGGCTGTTGATCCCGGTACACCATGGCAACACGGACCCAGAATGAGAACTCTTGTCTGAACTGTCGCTCCAGAAAGGTGAAATGCGACCGAGTCATACCCCAATGCTCACCATGCAAGAAACGGAAGCTCACCTGCGAGGTGCCAGTGGCGCCGCCTCGGATGCTGTGGTTGCGGCCGCGGTTGAAGGTTGGTTCTGACGATGAGTTGGAGGACTTGCATGCGCGGCGGCGGCCTTTGTTTGCGGGTATGTCGTCACCTTACGTGGGTAGGCACTTTGGATCAAAGACTTACAATTCATACTGGAATAGCTCAAGACCTAGCTCACAATGCTGCCGACTTGTTATGCATCGCGGGCGACAGCTCTGTCCTATCGATTCTCGACGAACTAGACCGGAAGACCGAAGATATCGAGGGGGATGAAACATTATGCAACGGACCATTTCACGTCTTCCAAGCCAACGATATGCGATCACCCACTCCGTCCAATTCTCTTATAGATATCTTCGACTCAGAGCTCTGGGGTTCTGCCTTGACAAACGTTAGCAACATGCTGGAAGCCGAGGGCGAAGACGATTCACTCCAGCGTGGAAATGCCTCCGAGCCCCTCGCTATGGAAGACGCCATTCTACAACTCGATTCATTTGATCTGGACGGAATCGACTTCTTATATCCATCAACTCCTGCGACCCTCAAGCAAGCCTTGCTTCCCCTTGCATCTTCTCCTTCCCGCGCATCGGCACTGGACTTGGAGGATTTCAGCATGCCAACTGCCAAAATGCTTCTCGACCATTACCGGAACAATATGGTGGCCTTCTTCACTCCAGCCCGGACTGAGGTGAAGTCACCATGGGAAGCCATCTATATCCCCAGCTTGCTCAGCACAGTGGGTGAAATCGGGCTCGCCGGCGACAGCAGTAATGCAAAGGTCTCCCTGCTTTTTGCAGTATTTGCAATTAGTGCGTTCAGTCTAGATGGAAGGTCGCCCTCAACAGGACCTGCGTCCCAAGACTGGAATGCTCTTGGAGAGTTATATCGCGAGAGGGCGACTAGACGGTTGAAACTATCGTTGGCGGACTTGTCTCGCAAGCAAGCAAAGAAAGAGAAATACAAGGATATATTGATGGCTCTTCTAAGTATGGTAACTATCAGTGTAAGTTTTGACGATGTCCTTTCGATAATACCCTTGCTAATCTTCTGACAGGTGGTGAGCGGGAAGATGGGGAATGCAGCTCATTACCTACGAGACGTTGAAGAGATCATCAACCTCCATGGCGTACAAAAGGTGTCTCGATCATCGAAAGTCCGCATGCTTCACAGTATCTACCTTTACCTCCGCGTTCTGACGGAGCGTGCTTCCACCATCGAATACCGATCTCAATCATCCACTTCCACGAGCTCAAAAGATCCCACCTTTACATCGTCGGCTCAAGAAATTGTCAAATGGGACAGCATGATTGGATTTGCTCCATCGTCACCAGAATCCGGTGTAAATCTAGATTCCGCCTCGAGCCCAGCATCTTGCAAGTCGATGTTCGAGGAAATATACTCCGTGCCCCAGTCATTATTCAAACTGATTCTTCAGACCACGCATATGATAGCGATGGTTGAGAAGCAGAAGAGAACCGGGAGACCACCCAGCATCGATCACGATGCCTTTGCGGCTGAAGTCAAAGATCTAGAAAGCAACATCTGCAGCTGGGAGTACGTGCTTCAGGAGGACTTGGGATACTATGCTCACACTCCTCTGCCTGGAAGAGAACTCTTCCCATACCATCTCGTACAAGCCGTGCATAAGGCGTTGATTGTCTATTTCTACCGCTGCGTGAGAGACGTCAACGCTGCGATATTGCAGACCCACGTTCAACAGATAATTCATCACCTTTCGGAATATGACAGAATGAAGCAAAAATACAAAGACCAGTCTGCTAACACTTGTTGGCCCGGGTTCATCGCGGGATGCGAAGCTCTCGATCCGCAGCTCAGAGAGCAGATCGCTGACTGGCTTAAACGATCCGGCCAGTCGAATGGCATTCGCATGTTTAATGTGGCTTTGGAAGCTGTGCAGAAGGTCTGGCAGGCAAGGAGCCATCCGGGAATGCAGAACACTCCGTGGAATGAGGTTTTGGCGCAATTTAGTGAGTTGAGGGTACTTGTTCTAAGTTAAATAATGTGTACTTCATTTTAAATAGGGGTCCTGTAACAATCAATTGATCAATTGCTGCCGATAAGTACAGAATCACGAAGCCTTGTATCCATCGTGCGATATAGCCGACTCCCACTGCAAGTAACCCTGGAACTCGGCGAACAGACTCTCCTACAAAATTGTTAGCCACGCATTTCAAATTATCCATAACATGGCGAATGTCAGAACTTACCGGATCACTGGTATTGTCATAAGTAAACCGCGCAGCCTCATCGTCCATGTACAACTTCTTGCGACCAGCAGCTGCTGCCGCATCAGCAACCAGTTGAATCTGGCAGCTCTTCTCCATCAGCAGAAAGAGATAAGCGGCCTCATCCACAGTCCCGCCAACAGTCAAGAGACCATGATTTCGCAAGATAATCCCCTTCCCACCACCCAGGCTTTTCGCCAATGCCTCCGATTCCCCCTCCTCCAGCACAACGCCCCCAAACTCCCCATAGACACTTTGCGCGCCGCCGTAGAAGATAGCAACATCTTGATTCAACATCTCCAGGGGCTGAGCAAAGGTCGACCAGGCCTTGCCGTACGTGGAGTGAAAGTGGCATGCAGCGTTCACATCCGGTCGAGCTTTATGGATAGCGCTGTGAATGAGGAATCCGGCAGCGTTCGCTGGACGAGACATGTTTCCGCCCACAGCCTCGCCTTCTTCGTTCACGAGGATCAGGTCAGACGGCTTAATGAGACCAAAGTGAAGACCGAGACTGCAAATAATCTGCATGTTAGCATAATTCTCTCGTAGACATTTTCACGTCAATTGGCCAACTCACGGATTCGTCCAAAACAGATGGGGGTTTCCAGGATCGCGCAGGCTGATATGGCCTGCCATTCCTTCCACGAAGCCATGTCTAGCAAATACCCGGAAGGCACCGGCCATATGGTTCAACATGTACTCGCGTTGCTTGTCGACATTCTCAAATTTGGGGATGCCAGGGAGTGGAGTGCCCTGCGACAACGCCGCAAGACCAGTAGGTTTGGTGGCAACGCCATTGTCCACAGAAGGAGCCATTGGTATTTCCGGTTATAGTGTTTTAGCGATGGCTGATGGCTGATAGTAGTATTTATCTGATAGTCTAAAAAGACCAAGAAAAGATAGGGAAAAAAAGGAGACAAGATTCCCAATATGTTTCTCTTGAGAGAGGCCATCTTTTAGGGTTTCGTGCTATTTACTCGATAAGCGCCTTTTTCCCCACGATAAGAAAGTCGGAGATTGCGGGGAAAGCGGTTTAGGAAGGCGAGGCCGAGCGAGATTGAGAGATACTACAAACCCCTTTGATAAAGCGATTTTAGTCTTCCCCTCTCCTATCTTTCCCCCCATATCTATCTCAGGAATCAGGATCTCTATATATTGCTCTCGGTTCATGGTTACGGGGTCAATTGTTCATTTACCTTCCATCTTTCTATCCTCCATTACTACCCCATCATGGAGGTCAAACCTAAAGCTCATAGTGTTGCCGATGAGATGGACAGCGAGAAGCAGGTTGCCTCGAGCCCTGCCTTGTCAGTTGGAGAAGGGGATGTCTTCCGCTCAGAAGAGAAATACGGCTCCCTGCACCGAACATTGAGTCCACGAATGATTCATGTATGTTGAGTCGATGGGTCGAGTCATTGAACGTGGGCTAACATCTCCGCAGGTCATTTCTTTGGGTTCCAACGTCGGCAGTGGTCTGTTCATCGGTACAGGAAAGGCATTGGCCAACGGTGGCCCTGGAAGCATGTTCTTGGGCTACCTGATCGTTTGTGTCGGTGTCTGGGCCAACTTGCAGAACATTACCGAGATGACTATTGCCTTCCCCACCTCTGGAAACTACGTCGACTTTGCGGATCGCTGGGTTGACCCTGCTTTGGCTTTTGGCGCTGGATTTGCCGAATGGTTGGGTGAGTCCCTACTAGCCCCTACATTGTCCGGGGTTAGTGGATACCCTGTGGAGATCTCGGGCTAACCTCGGCTCAACACAGGTTGGACGGCTGTATTTGGTGCTGAGGCGGTCTTCTTCGTTATCTTGGTCAATTTCTGGGCTGGGGGTGCTGTTCCAGATGCAGCTCTGCGTACGTTATATCTATTCACACAGAATCGTTCCTTTCACTAATCGTCTGGGGTCCAAAAGTCAGTATCTTCTTGGTTGGATGTCTCGTCGTGTTTCTCATGCCCAATAAGTTCTTCGGGTGGCTTCAATACTTTGGCTCACTTGTGAAAGTGGCTTTGTTCATTTTCATTGTTATCATCTCTCTTGCCATCATTGGAGGTGCCGGACCTGAAGGTTTCCCCCGTGATGGAAGCACCTGGACCGACTTGCCAGCCTTCAAGAATGGCTTCGGAGTGAGTGCAAGACTGAGAGTTTTGATTTATCGCGCTTAATGCTCACACTTCACTCCTAGGGTTTTGCCAATGCCGCACTTCTCGCTATCTGGGCCATCGGTGACCAGGTCTTCATTGGTGTCATGGGTGGTGAGGCTGCCTCGCCTCGTTTCTCCATGGCCCACTCAGCAAACTTGGTTCCTTGGCGTGTGGCTGTCTTCTACTTGGTCTCCACTGTGTTGGTTTCCATCATCGTGCCATCTGATGATAACCGCCTCCTCGGCGGCTCCGGTGTTGCTGCCTCTCCCTTTGTCATCTCAGTTGAAGATGCTGGTATCAAAGGTATCCCTGACCTCATTAACGCTTGCATGATCGTCGGCATCATTGCCATTGCTCTGGAATGTATTTTCCTGCCATCTCGAATCCTGCGAACAATGTCCTTGCAGAGACTGCTTCCCGCTTTCATCGCCAAGGTTGATGAAAAGGGTCGACCACGATGGGCGCTTGTAATCACCTCTGTTGTGGCTGTGATTCTGACATACATGAGCTTGAGCTGTACGTCTACTTTGGTTCCCCTACGATTGATCTAACTCTCGGAGAAAATACTAATCAAGCAACATAGCTGGTGGAAACGAAGCCCTTAACTGGCTCATCTCCATCACTAGCGCATCCTTCTTCACCAACTGGGCCATCATTGGCTTTACATCCTTCCGCTTCCGAGCCGCCGTCAAAGCCCAGAAGAACCCAGTATTCGAGCACGAATTCGGCTGGAAGTCCAACTTCTGGCCTCTCGCGCCGATCATGGTTCTCAGCATTTCAGCCCTGCTGTTGGTTTGCGTTCTTTACCTGAGCATCGCTCCAATCGTACGTGGTTCCCATATCGAACTCACTGGCTTTTTTGTCTAACAGTCTGGTCATATAGGGTGGTGGCGGTTTCGCAGCATACAACTTCTTCTCATATACCATCGGCCTCTGGCTCATTGTGGGCTCGACTATCGCCTACAAGCTCTTCTTCCGCACCCCCTGGAGGGATCCCGCAACTGCCGACTTGGTTACTGGCCGTCGGCAGTTGTCGACCCAGGAGATCCAGGAGCTGCAGGATTATTATTCCCGTCCGTTCTGGCGCCGCCTGGGCACATATCTTCGGTTGTGGTGAAGGGGGGTATCTATACCTGCGATCCAAGGTCGATGTCTGATCTTATATGTTTGACAATATAGCAATATGTATCGGGAGGGTCAATTCAACTTCCATAGGCCTGGTGGGCTGTCATATCCATAATTTAAACAACAACCTATCCTGGGGATTATACCTACTAGGTAGATAGCATATTATATCAATCTTACCAGGATACCCTGAAACAGGACAAATTGAAGCCCGTAGTTATTAGATCATGAGTACCTGATAATTGCTCTCCAGTATATGTGCACGAACCTATGTAATCTTCACAGACCCCCTGAGGTCGTGCCATTTATCTCGCAGAAGCTTCGTCTGGCTCAGTCATTTACAGTGAGAGACAATCACACGGAAAGTACTTTTTTGATTTCTGTCGTACATGAAGCACAGATACCACATCCTCGGCTCAGTCTCACCCTCTCTTCTCCATCTCCCTCATACTGTAGAGAGCAACGAGGACAGCCCTACACTTGACCTAAAATGTTATTCTATTGCTATCCCGATGTACCCTCGGCCAACTCCAGCCGCACATCTCATTGACACAGGATTAGGTTCAAGCAATGGCCAAGCCAACACAAATCCACCGCTTAGTTGGAGCGGACGAAAGAGAACTGGCCACCTGAACCCTGGTTGTCGAGGATGAAAGTGCCCTTGGCCTGGGCGCAGACAGAGCCGTCGCCGTTGTGGACAGTCTTGGTACCACACTGGGCAAGGGGCTCGTACTGGACAAAGCCGGCCTGGCCAGGAGACACGGTAAAGGTCTGCGAGCTGCCGTCGGTGACGGCGATGGAGTGACTGGTCTCGACCGACGCAGTGAAGACGTCAGCCACGCCGACCGAGATGCTGTATGAGTCGGTCACGGTAATGGATTGGGTCAGCTGAACAGCGCAAGACTGGCCCTGAGCGGGGCAGCTGATGAAGGCGGAGACACGTGCGCCCTGAGAAAAGCAAGTTACGCAGTCGTCGCAGGTGACGGAAGTAGAGCCGCTGCAGCCGTCGCGGCGGACGATACTGTTCTCGCGGCGCTTCGATATGCTCTCGCGCTTCTTCTGGACCTTCTTTGGCTCCTCAACGTCAGCCTTGGAGACGCTTGACATGGGCTCGATGGCGGCGACCAAGACGCCAGAGGGGATGCCGGCCAGGTTGTTGCAACCGGTCTGGTCGCACTCGGCAACCACAACGTCGAGGGCCGGGGTGACGGAGTCGTAGCAGCCAGACTGGTGGAAGATACCCTGCAAGGAGCCACACTGGATGTGCTGGTCCTCCTGGGACTGGGGCAGCTGGAAAAAGGCGATGCCGTTGGTGCCGCCATCAACCGTGACCTGGACGTGGCCGCGGGGGTCGTCGTTGGGGAAGAAGTTGTACAACGTGCAGGTGTTGACGCCCACAGGGGAGATGTCGATGGTAGGGCCCGTGGGGCTGGAGCACGAGCCGCCCTGCCAGACAGCCTTGATGGCGGCATCAGCGCCGCATGCAAAGGCGGCGAGGGCGAGGATGGACTTGGTCATGGTGGAGGGGGAGGTGGAGGTGGATGACTGTAAGTGATTATCGTTGGAGTGATCTGCAGAAGATTGACTGTTGATCAACAGGGCAGTCCCCACGGCTTCTTATATACCTCTTGACCTCAAAGCGAATACCGGAATTCTCACTTCAACCAGCTTCCGTATGCTAGTGCTGACTCCATCTCCATGACAAATACGCTCAACAGAAAACACCATGTCGTGTTAGGCAGCAAAAGGGCTCAATGGAACTTGGAAGTTATCTTTACCATTTTCCCGTTCGGGAAAGGTCGGGTAACATCGTTTGAGAAGACGATCTGTCAGCAATGTTGACTTGGGGCCAAACTTACATAAAGATCGGCATACTATGGGGGCATCGATGCTCCGGGGTTGGTGGACTATTTCCTTAAGTTCCGTGGGAGAGTAGACGCTGTCTGACAAGAAGGTGGAAGAAATGGAAGGATCTTCTCGAAAGGCTAATTTCTGCGTGTTCACCTCACTTAAGGCTAAACATGAAGAAGAGTATTGCAACTGTCTCGTATCACTGAGTGATTTTGACTCAGTTCCAGACTTATTTGCTGGAGAACTAAGAGAATGTGGCTGGCTAAGAACTTCGTCATCACACGAGTACAGATTGTCGGGTGTGAACACTTCCGGAGTCTGTCCGTCGGGCTGTTGTTGGAAAATATCATCCTTGGTGAGGAAATGGTATGTCGACTGGTTATTCAGGATAGATATCGTCTTTGTTCCGTCGACTTCTTCAATTTCCGTCATGAACCTCTCGTGCTCGTCATCAATGGCCATGGTCGCGAGCATCTGTTCTGGGCCATGCGAATCATCGTCGTCGGGGCCTCCCTTTTCCTCTGAGCCTTCAAATTCGCTCAGGAACAATTGAAAGTCCGGTGGTGTGGCTGACTCGCCCGTCGCAAAGAAGTGCTGCTCGCAGAAGTTGCCGACAGATCGTTTCCGTTCGTCTCCGGTGTGATACTTGGACCAACATCCTGGTTTCCCGCAGATATAGCATCTCTTCTGACGAGGTCCTCCATTTCCTTGTCGTGCTCCGCGGTATCCTCCTCGTGGTCCCGATTCACGGTTCTTTCCGTACCCATAGCCTCCCCTGCCCTGGCTGTAGCCCCCGCGGCTGTATCCACGACCTCTTCCTCCGTATGTGCGGTCAGTCCAATGATGATCGTACGCGTCGTATTCCTCGGAAGCTTGGAATTGCCCGGAATGTGGTAGAATGGTCGCATTGGCAACTGCTGATCGCAGCTCCGCCTGTAGCCCCTCCAGCTCGCTCGATGGCCTAAATAGGCAGAGTTTGCACTCCTCGACGCCTCTGCAAGCATTGATGATCTGGTTCCGCAGGCTCCTCTCCGACTGGTCTTCTGGTTTCAATCCATGTTGGATCTTCTCGAGCGTGTCGAAAAGTATTTCGAGACAATCTGAGCGCGACTTGTCCAAATTCTGGGCGATGACCTTAGGGAATGTAGTCTCCTCCCTATGGTGGTCGCCCTCTGTCTGTTCTCCTCCATGCCAAAGCGCTCTCTCGTCATCTTGACCATCAGGGGAAATTCCCTCACTTTTCCCCCAACCTTTGAGACGTAGAAATCCCTCGCCCTTCCTGCGAGCATCAACCGGAACGCGACGCCGAATTGGTGTTCCGGTAAGACAGAGGTCCAGGTATACAGCAACCTGAAGGAAATTCAAGGCACCGACATACCAAAACTCCGTGCATTCGCTATTATGCCTGTTCCCTTCCCGGGTCAAACGAACGGCGATTATACCGATATACCTGGGATCCTTTTGCAATATATCGATGGCCTCCCTTTGACCGTTATTGCAGAACATACACCAAGAAAAAGCTGGCAGACAATCTGTAGGGAGCTATTGGAAATATTGTTCGTAATGGTGATCTGGGAATACTTAATGAGGACGTTAAAACCAGGAGCCACATTGTGCGTGAGGGCAGGGGGAATGGATCCAAGGTGACCATTATCGATTTTGCTCTATGCAAATTCCGTCAAGATTACGAAGATGACTATGAATGGGATAAGTGGAAATCGTACGACGGCGAAGAGGGGGCAGTGGGATAAATCATGGGAAGGCGTTAAAAAGGTGGATTTGCTTACCGTCTATCTGATCGATATCAGAGCTATTTGAGGAGATTCAGAAAGGGTGAATGAGTGAACGCCGGAAGAGCTGGACAGAGAGAGAGCATGAAAGCTACCTCACGGACAGGGCAGCTTTTTTTCAATAGCTTCTTTTCTTTTGACGGATAACATAGTATCAAGGCTTGTCACTTCCATTTACTTCTGAGTTATATTGCAGCACGAGTGACGACCGTTGTTTATCGATAATATTCTTTGGGGCATCCGTTAGGTAGTCCCTATTCTACATGCTTGATTTAATCTATCGTCTTTTCTATCCACATAACTACATCTGAATGGATCTCACCAAGCGCCACAAAAAGCAGATATTAGTGGCACTTTCTACACTGCCTAGCCAACGCCAAATCATTTGATTACATCGTGAGCAACCAAAGAGTCCTGAAAAGGGCCGAAATCGAAAGCACGTGTGACACTGATCTCAATCGGGGAATGCCAGTAAGATATCCAGGATAATAAGCGAAGGTTTTCAAGATCACATGAAGACCCACGAGGTTCCGGATCTGTTGATCTCCGGGCGCAATCACCTGGGCGAGACACGCTGTAACCGCAAATAGAGGGAAGATCTCCATCAGCGCACTATGGGCGGATACCAGGCGCAATGGGAGGCCGTCCAAGCTCGCGCGGTGCTTGCGAGGGTTAGCATTGTCGTAACCCGCTGTTCTGGCCATGGCTTGCCCGGCGATGGACAGAGCGCCACTGCCGGCGAAAGTCCAGAACCCGTAAAGAAGGGCAAGCGCAGGGATTGCGCGATCAGATGTTATGTCACCGCCAACCAGCCTGAGCATGGTGGATATGGCATTTTGAATGATGCCATTGGGTGCTGTGATTGCAGATGCGAGAGGTGCGAATATCTTTGGCCTTGTTAGTGCCAAGTGGGCGGGTCGGTCGATGTATCAGAAGGGCTACTCACTATGAACAATGGGCCAGTTGCGGTAAATAAGATGCCGGATGGGTTGTTTCTGGTTGATGGGGTTGGAGGTTAGTGTATGCTTCTGAAATAGGAGTACAAGGTCATGACTCACACGCCGTTGGGCATGATCTTGACCGGGAGGAATGGTAGATGAGACTTGGGATAGAGGAACGAATGATTCTTGGAGACAGTGTCAGACAGGGTATGCTCGGTTGAGTCGGTCCTTAACTAATAACGTGGTAGGTCGATAATGTTGAGTCGCTGACTACCCGTTGAATGGTTGACTATCCGTTGAGTTGTTGACTATCCGTTGAGTGGTTACCAGCTTACCAGGTACCTAAACCACATACTCAAAGTGTGGATCCTGTGGGGAAACGATCCTCCCCTAATTGGTCGTGTTACGGAGACTAACCCCTTTTAAGGTTAGTCTCCGTAGGTAGCATGATTCAGGTATGTACCACGGTTTCAGGGTTGCCTTACAAGTTACCAAGGGACGTGTCTCAATCGACTGGTGTTCCTGGTGAAGGATGGAATAGCGGAAGGGGGATGATATTGTTCCTGATGCGAAGGAATTCCAAAAGGATGGAAGAGGAAGAAGTATATGTAATGTGAAGAACAGACGGTTGAGTCCGAGTGTAGCTAGCCAAGGGAAGGAGCACTCCATAGCTACCTAGAAGGGAAGGAGTGAGCACGGCAGAAGAACATTAAGAGAGAGTTCTTCTGCGCAGCTTTTCTTTCCTTCTTCCCTTCTCCAACTCACCACAGGATCATCTCATCTCTTTCCTTCATTTTCCTTCTGGCTTGCAACATGTATTAGAACACGAAAGTAGGAAAAGTCCATAGTATTTCTGTAGTTACCGACTACCCCTGAGAATACCTAGTAAATCATGTCTGATTCAAGTCTTCGTTTCACTTGCTCTGGCGTGCTCTTGTGTGATAACGCACATCTCAAGGATAGTCGTGGATTTATGCGCTTTGTGTGAGTCGTGACGGTGTAAGCGAAGCGCCTACTACCGGATCGTAAGTTGTTGTTGATGAGAATTGAAACACAGGTACGGAGGACATTAAGCACAGTTCTGAGTTTACCTGGAATACATGATAACAGAGTCACATGACCGGCACCACTCTCACAGTAAATCGACCCACCATCTTTCAGGTAGGTTCACCATTCGTCACCCGCAAGGCAGATGAGTTAGGAGTGGCACTTCTTATACCGACTAGCCCCAGAAGCAACTTCACTCTTGAACCGCCCGCCCCTGTTCCAGAGACTTTGCAAGATACGTCGAGCCTGCTGCCTCGCAGAGCATCAGGCAATTTTCTCTCATCACAGTGGATTTCTCAAGACAACATCTAATCACGATGACGCACGAATCCGAGTTGTTACCCCGCCTGCAGATCTAGAATATACTCATACTAATAATTTCAGATGTCCGTATGCTGTCGGCAATGTGATCAAGTTTCACGTAAAGACGCCAGGTGGATTGGAGGCAACAGCAGTTGCTGAGATCATCAAAGTCTTCGAGCCGTTCACTCTTTCCTCTGTGGTGCTTGTTCGGATGGCCTGCTCCTCTTTAGGACTGGAAGGCGACATGATTTTGAAGCTCTTTGATCGGCGATTTGCAACGCAGCTTCGGCAAGACGAAAAGATTCGGCCCTGGACCCCAGACATAGAGACTGAGTACTATCAATTTATCCTTGATGGCGGTGCAGCAGAGTTTGTTACTCAGCTCAAGGAAGAGGAAGACAGTGACGATGAAGACAGTGACGATGAAGCCAGTGACGATGAAGCCAGTGACGATGAACACAGTGACTATGAACACAGTGGAAATGGACGAAACTTATCTTCATAATCACATGTTGGATCTGTACAAGACAGAGGTCCAGGTATCAGCAACCTGAAGGAGATTCAAGGCACCGACATACCAAAATTCCTTGCATCCACCCTTATGCCTATTCCCTTCCCAGGTCAAACGAACGGCGGTTATACCGATGTTCCTGGGATCCTTTTGCAATATATTGAAGGCTTCCCGTTGACCGATGTTGAGCAATATGCGCCAAGAGAAAGCTGGCAGGCCATCTGTCAAGACGCCATTCGAATTATTCATCGTATCGGTGATCTGGGAATACTTAATGAGGATGTCAAGACAAGGAACTTCATTGTGCGTGAGGACGCGGGGAATGCTTTCAAGGTGACCATGATCGATTTTGCGCTATGCAAATTCCGTCAGGACTATCAAGATGACTATGACTGGGATAAATGGAAATCGATACAGGACGAGGAGGGGGCAGTGGGATATGTCATGCAAAGGCGTTTAAAAGATGGATTTTCTTACTGTCGTTCTGCTCGATACGAGAAGCTAGATGAGGAATTCAGAAAGGGCGAATGAGCCTTCACCGGCCGAGGGTGGGCACAGGGAAGTAGACGCTTACGTACCAAGTCTCCAGAGTCCATACAATAAGGATTTCCAGTGGAGAACTACAGATGAGGCTCTTCGGTGAGAGCGTAGGCTGATTGGCTCGGGTGAGCCGCAGCGCACCGCAGTGGGGTGGAGTACGGCATGACCCAGTGCCCAGTAGGCCCTTTCGATTTTTACTACATTGCTATTTTGCGATTCTGTCACTTTGTGTATTCGATCATGTAAGATTACGAGTGCTAGTCCAAATCAGGTTAGTCTATTTTGTTCCATGATCTATACAATGCACCTCACCGTCGCAAACCTCTTCCCCTCTTCACCAATCTCCCACTCTCCCTCCGTGCGGGTCAGTTCGCTAACCCCATCGCACCAAGGACGCTCTCGTTTCCGTCAAAGACGTCCTGGAGGTCGCGCTCGAAATCGTCGTCCTGCTGGGAATGATCAAGAATCTCGCCAGGAAGATCTTCAACGCTATCAGGGATCTGTTCCAGATGATCTGGAGGAATCGACAACAGCAATGGGAGGAGAATACTCGGCGTTTTTGGGGCCAATGGGTTCTCTCTCTTACTATCCTCTGGAGCTTCCTTCAATCAATTTCTATTGAAAAGCAGCAAAACCTTTTTATAGAATCATCTTCTACAATAAATAAAATAACCAAACTACCTTTTACTTGCTAGACGAGACCGAGTTCGACGTGCTGGAGGTGTACCGACATCTGTAGGTTCCAATCGCTTCCTCTGAGTTGACCTTATCTGCTGCGGTCGTACAGACTTAGATGCAGGGGCAGGAATTGGCACAGGCGCAGGAATTGGTGCAGGCTCCCAATTCAAAGGCCAAATAAACTGAGGACTAGCTGCCCGCTATTTTAGCCCCATTGGCACTTCCTTTGCTTGTCGTACGACCTCTGCTTCTGCTATAGAAGCAGAGGATAGATCAAATGGCTCCCCTTCAGGTGGTGGTTTACCCAAAGAAATGACATCAGGATGGAATAAAGGCTCTCCTCCATCATCAGAATCACCTCGAGCAACTGCATCATCAATCCTTTGTATATGTGCCCTCATCTCTGCCTCGGTCATGAAGTATTTGCGATGCGTACGAGGACGAAATGGATGTTCACGAGGTTTTGCAAGAGTTTCAATATCAATAGCCACTGGCTCAGAGGCGTCAAGATCAATGATTGATACCTCTGACTCTGGAGCAATTGGTGCCTGTGGCTCAGGAGCATCTGGTGCTTGTGGCTCAGGAGCAATTGGTGTCTCCAATTGCAAAGCAATTGGCGATGCAGGTCCTGGAGAAATAGGATCTGATTTGATCTCTATCGTACGAGGCTTCTTGTCAAGAATGACATAGATCTTAGCACGTTTCTCTCGCTCCACATAATCAAATTGTGTATACACCCTTTATACGTTGAAGATCTTGTTTACGTCGTTGTAATAAATCAGGACGCATCAATCGATAAACATCAAACAAACGTTTACCACTGAATAGATATCCTTGTCTTCGAATATGTTCCTGAAGATGGACTTTTCCGAAGCCTTCAATCCGACCAGTTCCAAGCTCTGATTCAAGAATAGTAGTGATTTGTTCGATTTCAGCTTCTTGGCTTTGATGGTCATCTGTTCGACGTCGAAATCCAAGATGAAGTCGTATTCTTTGGACCGTACGATGACCAATTTGAATCCCTTCATTGCAGAGGACTTGGTGGATATGAGAATCGTCAAGACCTACTTGGAAAAGTAAGGTTTGGATCCGTTTTCGAATTTCCAGGTTTCCAATTGTCTTTGGAGGTGCATTTTTAGCAATGCCCCATGCTTTGAGGCGCTTCCTCGTCGTACGAGGAGCGATTTTGATGGTATACTTAGTCTTCTTGTAATTTTGTACAAAGCTGTTGTATTGTTGCTCGATTGGTAAAAAAATGGGATGATATCATCCTTGTGAGACTCAATATCAATTATTTGACGAGGCATGATGGTGTGGTAAATCAATAATAGTTAAAAAACGGTAATTTATAAACTAGTTATTTCTGTTAACCATTTGAAGACCATGTTTTAAATTTTGACTATAAGGTAATAACACTCTTGAAAAACAGGTATTCTGTACTAATAGTCTTTCAAATGGTTATAAAAAATACCATATCTCCGGTAATGGAGCAAAGCAGTATTCCTGGGTATCAAGACCCTCCAAGCCAGCTATGCAAGAATAATATCCCACCCCAGCTCCTCGACAATATCCAACCAATGAACCTTTTCCTGACCTATTCCAACAACTTCAGCATCAGATATAGCATCCCGTCTCGCCCACAAGATCCCCAGCAACTCCTTCGCACGCCGAACATTCCCAATGCCAAAGTTATCCTGCAACTTTCCCAAAGAACGAAGCACAACTTCTCGATCCGCTACATTGTCCGTCTCACAGCCGCAGATAAATATTGGAAACGTGAGCGCAGAGTACTCGCAGTGGTCCCCTAGCGGGAAAGTCTCAATGCGAGAAAGACAGCGGTAGACGGCGAGATTTTTCGGTGTAGAGATGAGAGGGGTCAAATCGCGTAATGTTGAGAAAGACGTATCCTCCGTCTGAGTGTCCAGAGTGACGTCGTAATTCAAAATAGCATCTGCACGGTTTCTGCTGATGCGTTCCAGGATGGAATGTAGGTAGACGAAACCTGCGTCGCGGAAACATTCCGCCACGAGTTGAAGGCGGGTTAGGGTTGCAGGTGAGGTTCCTGGTTGAACGATAAATGGGGGTGAAGTGTGAGACCAGGTGAGGAGGGATTCGTTTCTGTGATGGTGTGTTGGTAAGTGCATCACTGGGAAGTTTGAGTTGCATTTAGATTTGCGTGCCGGGGAATACATACATGGATGCAACACTGAGTCGAAGAGCTAATGTATTAGCCTGAAGAGAAGGCAGCTCTGCGATCCGTGCACATAGTTTGAGAAGCTCTTCGGTGTATCCGATATATATGTCCAATTTCGGGACACCGATATCGCTGTCGACAACAATATCTGTGGAAGTGATGCGATTGTAATTGGTGATCCGGGCTATATTGTAGGCATACACAAATCTATATGTCACATTAGCATTTGATGAACGTGGGGATCTGGATTGCTGAACATACAATCCACGCAGGAACTCTGCTGCCTCTCGATCCATTGAGGCGAATCCCCCACGCGAAACAATCAGACGCTGCAATGCGTTGAGGTGGACAACCCACTGCTTGACGCTGCCACGTACGATTTCGTATTTGCATAGTAGACCAACTGCAAGCATGGCATCATCAGACAACGGCTCTGTTGAACACCGCGCCAGTGCTGTGCGAAGACCGTTGAGTGTTCCACCGTAGTACTTGACCGCAGCTGTATGCGCACCAAAGCCTTGAAAGCGGTTCGCTAAGTGGAGAGCAGAGACGGCACATACGGCCTTCATCAGCAGAGGCGATGACATCGCCCTAGGAATTAACATTGAGCGCAGGGGATTGTCGTCGCTCTCCAAGTTCGCTAGCAGTCGGGACCCTTGTTCCATGTGGTATTGAAGGTAGTGAGTCTCCTTGGTTGAGAGATGACCAATACTGCCTTGGGGCTGTGGGATCATCACGAGAGTGCCATGCGAATCGAAGCCCTCACTGGAATTATGGTCTTCTGTCTCCCGTACCGGGCTTCCGGCCGTCTCATATGCTCCATTTTCGAGAGGAGAACTAGGAACAGACCAATTCAAGAAATTAGCTGACCCAGGAGACAGACGGGTCTCGAGCCACGCATCCGAAGACGGTGACGGCGCAGACGAAGGTGTTTGAGACAAAGAAGACGCACTAAGCCGTCGTCTCTTCGGTGTTTCCATTTGGGAAAACACCTGTGCCGATGGACCCAATGGCTCTACCCACATTGAGCCATAGCCCTCGCAGGTCCGGCCTTGCTTGAGGCAATTGTTGCAGCTAATAAGCACGATTTAGTTACGGAAGTCCAAGTATAGTCGGCGCACGAACCTTGGCTTAGCCTTATCACAGGCCTTGCGCCTTTTCTTGCATGTAATACATCCAGAGCGAGTCCATGCCGTGCCAGTCTGGCGTGTCCTACCCTTCTTTGGGGCGGAAGTGGGCTGGCTCGGCGCGAAAGAAGACGACTGCGCCGATCCATTCGGAGTAGCAGCTTCCATAGTGTCAAGGAGTCACTAGATGATGTGGCGATGCTATCACAGAGACTAGTAGCCGCATGCTTACTGCAATATCTGACGAATCCAGACAAGCATGCGCTCTTTACCCATTGAACCGGTTGATTTTATCATAGCGTTATCGATAGCCATTTACGCTAGCCTGATTGGGATAATTTCACGCTCTACCCCACACTCACGTGACATGCCGATTTGGATTGAAGATCACGTGTAACTGTACCCCAAATCGTCCCCTTGACGAAATTTGGGCCTCAATAGAGGCGGAGTGAAATGATGTCCTCTGGATAGACATAGGGTTATATAGCCCAGTAGCCCTTGTAAAATTCATTTATTTTTCCACCTTGTACGTTGAGCTTCAGTCCATTTTGGCCTTATCTTTGCATGTCGAACCTCCGCTTCGTACTCCAACGCCCCACTTGCCCTTGACTGGTTCCCGTCCCAATCTGGCAAGTCCATCCTGACCTTATGTAACCAGATAAGATTCTCCGGGGGTCTTTGCGACGATCATGGGAAATGTATTTAAGCCCATTCATTCGGCCTGCTTCTCCCATAAGTACCCTCTCTGCTTCTTCGCTCGGCTGCCCTAACTTCCCTGTGAGCTTGTACGGCCTGTCCGGTTCACTACCATATCTCTCACGACTAACTCTCGGACAACGTCTATCTACCACACTGTGAAGATGGTGACCAGCCACCGCCCTCACCCATTCGACCCTATCACGCCGGAGGAGATCAAGCTCGCTGTCCGCATCCTTGAGGCTGGCTTCCCCGGTGTACCTCTACGTTATAAGCGCATCGATATCAATGAGCCTATCAAGAACGATGTGATCGCATACATTGAAGCAGAGCGCCTACGACAGCCGCTGCCCACGCCCCCTGCTCGTCTTCTCTATGTGCTCTTCCATCGCCTCGATACCAATGCATTCTACAAGGCCATCCTCAATGCCGACAGGCGGAGCATCGTCTATGCTAAGGAGCTTCCGAAGGAAGTACAGGTAGGCAAAGCACTTTCTTAATTGCATACAATCGGATCAACTAACGAAATATTGCTCTACAGGGTCCCATTGATATTGACGAAATTGCCGCAATCGAAGAGATGTGCCTGAAGCACCCTGCAGTACTGGCTGAGATCGAGAAATTGCAATTGCCCAAGGGTGTCACCGTCTGCAATGATCCTTGGATGTATGGGACAGACAGTGACAACGAGGATCGTCGTCTCTTCCAATGCTTCATGTACATGGTCGAGGTGGATCACCCCCAGAACAACCACTACTCCCTGCCTTGCAAGTTCTCACCAGTTTTCGACGGTTTCACCCATGAGTTGATCCGTATGGACTACCTTCCCGGTGGATCTGACTTCGAGATCACCGCTACCCAACCCTGGAAGCCTGTGAAGGCAGTCCAGTATGCACACGATCTCTTGGACGAGCCTCTCCGCACAGATCTCAAGCCATACATTGTGCAACAGCCCGAAGGACCCTCTTACTCTGTGGACGGCAACTCTGTCTACTGGCAGAAGTGGCGCTTCAGAGTCGGCTTCAACGCTCGTGAAGGCTTGGTCATCTATAACGTCACATACGATAACCGGAACCTTTTCTATCGCTTGGCTGTTTCTGAGATGACCGTCCCCTATGGAGGTAAGCTACATTCAAGCCTAATCACTGCACTGGATCCCTCGGGGAGATTTGGAATGCGAACGGGGAACACGAGACCTGACTAACCTGAATATAGACCCACGTGCTCCTTACCACCGTAAGCAGGCATTCGATGTTGGCGACACCGGCTTCGGTATGAATGCCAACCAGTTATCTCTTGGATGCGACTGTCTCGGTCACATCAAGTACTTCGACGGTTACCGCAACGATTCCAGGGGCAACCCATTGCTGTTGAAGAACGTGGTTTGCATGCACGAACAGGACAACGGTCTGCAGCACAAGCACACCAACTATCGATCCGGTGCTGCTACCGTTGTGCGCAACCGCCAGCTGGTTCTGCAAATGATCTGTACCATTGCCAACTACGAGTACATCTTCAACTACATTTTCGACCAAGCTGCCAACGTGGAACTAGAAGTCCGTGCCACCGGCATTCTTTCGACTGTTCCATTCGACAATGAGAACGGCCAGACCGTCCCCTGGGGCACAAACGTTGGCCCTGGTGTCATGGCCCCCTTCCACCAGCACATGTTCTCTCTGCGTGTCGACCCCGCCATTGACGGATTCAAGAATACCGTCTACTACGAAGACAGCGTTCCCATGCCTGAAGACGAGAACAACCCCTACCTTGTCGGCTATGTGTCCGAGGGCACAGTGATGCGCACAGCCGGCGCAGCCAACACCAGCATCGATCGTCACCGTGTCTTCAAGATCCGCAACGACAACGTCATCAACCCAATCACATACAAGCCCGTTGCCTACAAGCTCATGGCAGCCCCCAGCCAAATGCTCCTAGTCAGCAAGAACGCCCACGGCTTCCGCCGTGCCGAGTTCGCCACCAAGCCTATCTGGCTCACTAAGTACCAAGACGATGAACTGTACGCTGCAGGCGAGTTCACGAACCAAAGCCGTCGCGCCGAGGGCGTCGAGACCTGGGTTCAGCGTAAGGATAACACCGAGAACGAAGATGTCGTCCTTTGGCACAGTAAGTATTTCCCCTCTCCATTCTGTCCGTACTATTATCGCTAACAGCCCCCACCACAGCCTTCGGTCTTACTCACAACCCTCGCATTGAGGACTTCCCTGTCATGCCGATGGAGCGTATCAGCGTCATGCTCAAGCCTGACGGTTTCTTCAACAAGAATCCGGCTCTTGACGTCCCGCAGTCCTCGCAGCTGTTCAACAAGTCCTCGCAGCATCCTGAGGAGACAGCTGGCTGCTGTTCTGGGTCTTCGTCTGCTGGGGCCAAGGCCAAGCTGTACAAGCGCATTGACTAAGTCCGCTTTTCTCTTTCGGAACCTGTAGATACACGATACCCCGTCCATGGTTCAAGCACCTATCCTTTGGTTTCGGAGGGTGTCTTTATATAATTTTATCTGGCGATTCTGCTTTGCTTTTCTTAGGACTCGGCTCTTTCTTGTTCAGTTGAATGGACATAACGATTTTCATGAGCTATTATCTTTCAATGGAACCTGGGGTTTTGATCGGCTATTTTACTGCTTGTAGAATAAGTTGAGATTGATGCCAGTTCAGCACAATAAAAGAATAAAGGTTGCTTCATAGTTATGTCCATAGATGCATTATTATGCGAGGAAGATCAATGTATATCGACAGGGAAGTCATGATCATGCGCAGAGAAAATGGGAGCAGAATACCAACGGAGGGTTTATGAAACGCCGAGCTGAACAGAAACCGAAATGAAAAATAGAACAGCGCATAGATGTAGAGCAGATGGCAGACACCAAATGACGAAATCTCGAAATCGATCCAAGGAACAAAAAACAGATTGCAAAATTATTCCTCCATAAATGACCCGCCAGCACAAGTACCGTTACCGACGGCCCGAATCGGAGTTTTGAGACGGCACATGGCTCTCAAACAAATCCTCAAGGTACGCGCTAGGAGCCCGACCCAGCGGCGCCTGGTTGAGATTCAACGAACTCGTCGAGGCGCCTACATAAGAGTGGCGCTGATTATAGACGCCAGTAGGGGCAAGGGACGGCGACGAGAGACCAGCAGTGGGCGAGTACAAAGGGTCTCCGCTTGGGGCGGGGTTGGAGCCGCTGGCAGCAGCATAGTACCCAGCAGGCAGGTATGTCGAGGCACGGTTCCCTGTGCTCCCTGGAGCATTCAGACTGGCATGCGATCCAGTCGGGCCGGCTGCGGTAGGCGAGAAAAAGAGGCCGCTGCCTGCGCTTGCGACCCGGTTGGGCTTGTAGCTTGCGCGGGTTGCGGCTCCGAGTTTGTCGAGCGAGACGTCGGCGGTCGGTGCGGTCGCGTAGGGTGTTGATCGCTTTTTTCTGTTTCCGCGGAGGAGACGCTTGGATTCTGAGGCGTGCATTTCGGCGGCGCGGCGAACGGAGCGGTTGACTGACCATGCGACCATTGCGCGCCAGGCGAGGAGGGTGAGACCGATTAGGCCGAGGGCTGCGCCGACGGCGATGAATACTGTGCCTTCTGGTGCATTGCTCTCTTGCATGTATGGGGCGTTCGCTGTTGGGGGTATTGTCACGATGGCAGCGGCAGTGTTGGAAGAGGATGTTGATGTCGTTGTCGTGGAGACCGTTGATGTTGTACTTGTGTCGGTCATGGAGGTGGAAGACGTGGAGGAGGAAGAGGATGTGGTGGAGGTGGTGGACGTTGTGTTCTGATCCATGGTTGTGCTGGTGGACGAGGAAGAGGTGGTAGTAGAACTCGACGTTGTGGAGGTGGAGGTGGATGAGGTGGTTGTCTCGCTCACGCTAGAGGTGCTTTGAGTGGTGGTAGTGGTGCCCGGATCGTCGACGGCCTTGGCGACATCGGTGTCCGGTGAAGGATCATCTGCCGGTACAGCAGACACTTGAGTAGCGATGGCAAGTACCAGGAGAAATAACAAAAAGAATGAGGACTTGGCTTTCCCAAGCCCTGGCGGTAGAACTCGCATGACTGTGTAAACAAAGGATCAACCGGTTCTCCACCAAAGTGCGGGTCACCCGGAGTAGATGCCGATCCCAACGAGACTGAAGTCGCTTATGTATTATTGATTCCTACCAGGCCACCAATGGAGCACACCTCAGCAGGGACGTGAGTATGAGGTATTGGATGATAATTTTGAATGAGACGGCAATTTGTTTCTAGAGCGAAACTGGCGGGCTGATGCTGGACTCTGGTTACAGGTCACGGATGCGCAATCGACAGATTTGTGAGAGACGTGGTGAGACGGGGCAATCTCCTGAAGAACGAATGACTATGTTGAAGTGAGGCTAGCGAGTGTCTCAAATTGCCCACAAGAAGAGTCCAATAATGGAAGCGAGAACTGAAGGGAAACGAAAAGACGCCAACGCTAAGGCGACTCATGCCTAAGGCAGGACCAAGACTGTCACCTGACCAAGAAAAGAAGGTATGCATTTACATTGGCAGAGCTAACATTCAGATAAAAAGACCCTGGAAAGATATGTTGTATCATACATGGGAAGGAAGATCCCTAAAACCCCGCAAAAAAAGATTTAAAAGAAGAATCAATCGCAGCAACTGAGATGCATTCCAAATGAAACTACTGAAGCAAATCCTATACTTACTGTGCCTTCTTTTGCACAGCAGCAGAGGTATCCCTCTCAAACGCAGCATAAGGAGTCTCAAGGCTGCTCAGGGCGTTGATGCCAATGTACAAGATTGCCAGGAACAGGAAGGTAGCCATTAGGCCCATGAAGATGCCTGATGATGTGTTAGTAAAGCGTACAGGGTAAATAGTATTGACACACAAACCTGGAGTGAAGAATTGATAATCATTGAACAGTGAAGTGTCCTGCTTCAATGAGCTCGAAGCGCTACCGTGTGCGGAGTAGTCCCGCTTCAGCTCCATGTGGGCCGTGTCTGGGTATGAATCTCCGGCTTCATAGATAACGGAGTCCGTCTCGGGGAACTCTCTCGGCGAGGTGATATAGATGATGGTATACGTTGAGGAAGATGGGATGCGATCAACGACATCGGCCAGGAAGCCATCTAGCGGTGTTAGTTAAGCAAATGCATAGATGCACAGCATACGTACCGAATCCAGAAAGCTGCTGTGCGCGGTCTGAGCCCAGCGACAGCATGGGGAACTCCATGTCGATGATCCGAGGGCCAGATTCGAAGTATGAGGGGTAGGATCCAGCTTCATAATGTCAGCTGCAATGCCCTTTCAAATATGTCATGTCCGTCATTGGCCACCAGAGCGACTTACAAGAAGCATTAACGGCGGTGATTTGGGCCTTGCACTTCTCCACCAAGAGGTTCTTAAACTCCTTGGGTTCTACCAGACCAGTGACTTCGTTGACGCTCATCTTAGATCGGATGGTCCTGTCTTTCCCGAGCATCTTCGCACCCAAGCGGGGTGCCGACTTGCGCGTCGCGAAGTCGG
Source organism: Penicillium bovifimosum (assembly GCF_028826915.1). Taxonomy (NCBI): domain Eukaryota; kingdom Fungi; phylum Ascomycota; class Eurotiomycetes; order Eurotiales; family Aspergillaceae; genus Penicillium; species Penicillium bovifimosum. The sequence continues at coordinate 345,268 of NW_026622717.1, read as the reverse complement.
AGCTGTGGACACCGGGTTGATAAACGACGACATAATAATCGGACGGACAGGTGCTGAGGGATGAGGAAAGGTTTTCGAGGAGCTTCGCTCCTGTCTGGATGTAGGCGGAGTTCGTCAAGACCCTAAGGGAGAGCGTTAGTTCACTGCGGCAAGCGGCGTCCATGGTTGCAATCGAGCATACTCTGAAGTTGAGGCTAGGAAGAACGGCGAAGTGTCTCTGAAAGCATTTGCGGCAGCTGCTCCAAGGGCCAATAGCCCAAATTTGCTGAAATGCATTGTGTTTATCGTGGGGATGGATCAGGTTGGCGATGATGTTGCCAGCGGGAGGTGTCCGACTTGGCCTCGGAGGCGGTCGAGAATCCCCGACCCGCTTGAGCTTTCATATCGACTTTTTTTTCGCCGGCCATTATCTTAGCAGCACACACCACAAAAGTCTACTCTTTATTGAATTCAAAGTCTTGATTATTAGGATCGCATTCATCATGGGTCCTAATCTGAAACGCCGAAAAGTTGCTGCTGAGCCCAAAGTTGAAGAGGTCACTTTCGACAACGATTCCCGCCATGAATACCTCACTGGATTCCACAAGCGCAAAGTGCAGCGCGCCAAGCATGCGCAAGAACTAGCTGCGAAGAGATACAAAGAAGAGAGAAGGATCGAAAGAAGAAAGGTTCGTAGGCCTGCAATGGGTGCCCAGAGACTTCCACTAATTTTTTCTAGATTCGCGAAGAGCGCAAAAAGGACTTCGAAAAGGCTATCGAAGAGCACGCAGCAGTACTCAAACGCATGAAGGAAGATGCTGGAGATATCAGCGACACAGAAGGCGAGAAAGAGGAAGAAGATTGGGAAGGATTTGAGGAGCCTCCAGCAGTGGACTACGAAGCCGAATATATCGATGAAGACAAATACACAACGGTCACGGTTGAAGAAATGGACGCAACCCGGGAAGGTCTGCTCAAGGCTGCAAGAGGAGAAGACTCAGAAACTGAAGAACCAAAGACATACCCAGCCGAGTCGACAGAGGCTGACACAAAAAAGAAGAGAAGACCTCGGAGTGCAGCATCAGAAGCGGCGAGGAAGAAGAAGAGAAACTTCCGTTACGAGACTAAGGTCGAGCGCAAACAAACAATGCTCAAGCAGCGTGCTGTGAAGTCGAAGAGGGCAAAGGCGCGCAAGGATACTAAGGAGACTTAGGCCAACCAGGTCTTAAAAGAGATACGACATCACATGTGCATATACTCAGCTTTTATCAATACTCTGTTACTAAATTTACGGGTCACGGGCGTTTCAAATGAAGCAAAATTCAACGACAAGGTAGAAAATAGCAGACACCGCAGTGCATGTTGCATGATGAAAGGTAGTGCTATCAAAGCGCTGCATCTGGCCCAAGCAATCAGGTCCAACAAACAAAAATGGTCACGGCTTGAAAAGTCAGGCGCCAACTCAAAGAATGTAGCCCATATCCAACACAATGTCTCCCGGTATCCTGCACCCATCACGGGTTATAGCAAGCTTAGATATCGGCCATCTGGGATGCAAGGTCGTCGAGCTCCTTCTTGACAGCCTGGTGCTCCTTGATCGCATCCTCGTACCTCTGCTCCAGCTTGGTGTGCTGGTCCTCGAGTGCCTGCACCTTCCGCTCGAAGTGACCAGCCTTGATGTCGGTTTGGCGAAGCCTGAGTGTCCGTAACGTCAGTACATGATTGGGGTAGAATCAGGAGCCGGTCGTACTTCTCATTTGTTTCCCGCAAAGTCCTGTCGTTCTCTTCAGCCTCCTCCTCGAGGAGCTGCACCCGTCGCTGGAGGGCCTCGTTCTGGGTGTCGTGCTGGAGACTCTGGCTGGCAGCATCCTTGGCCTCCTTCAGGGCAGCCTCGGCCTTCTCAACTTCCTCCTCTAGAAGCGAGTTACGGTGGTTGAGGGATGTGATCTCTTGTTCCTTGGAGAGGTTTTCCTGCTCCAATGCCTTGACCTTGGCCTTGAGCTCATCGACAAGCTCGTGAGCCTCGTCAGCCTCAGCGCGGAGGGCGACCATGCGCTACATCTCGACATATTAGCATAGCTGCGATTTAGGAAAATGATGAACGGTCGTGGGGTTTATGCATGTCTGCATATGAGGAGGGGTGTATGTGATTTTGGGGAGACAGTTGCAAGCTACCCCGCCGACAGGGGTCTTGGTAACATACCTCCTTGATCTTGTCCATTTTGAAGTTATGTGAAGGGAGTAAAGGCGATAATATGTAAGGTTGAAAAGAAAAGTACTAAGGCTTTCGCTCTGCGACAAACCGGTCAAGTGTTGGATGGGAGTGCGGAAGATGATACGGGGAGAGTTTGGAAGGGAAGGGGAGGAATAATAGGCTGACAAGTGACAAGTAGACAGTACCCAGGTAACAGGTATTAGTCCCACTACAGGGGAAGTACTATGTACTTAGTGTGTACACCTGCGTAACTCTGTATGGTTAGGTACGCACTCCCCTCTTCCCCTACGCCAATCACCGCCTAAGGATCGCCGCGTCTCCACGGGCAACCATCCAACAACACCTGCATCTAGAACTTGTCCTGGCTCTTTGTCACCTTCAAACCTGATACAACGCGACTTTTATTTCTTTGTTACAGTGCATGAGAATTATCACTTCTACTTCGCCACCATGCTGGCTCTTCGTGACCAGGAGAACCTGGTGAACACGCACCAAACTGCCGCGGCAGCTAAGCCCTTGAATCAAACCAAGCAGCTGGCACCCAAGACCCCCGGCAAGCCTCGAAACGATGAGAACAACCCGTTGGCCTTGGGAAATCGCACTGTGAAAGGCAACGGAAACCGCCAGGAAAATGGAAAGCCTAGCAACCACGCGTTTTTCACGCCAATGGGTACGCGAACTTTGGGATGGTTAATGATTCGAGATTGGCGATAACTGACATTCTCTTCCCTTGATTGCAGTGAAGGATCGTGCGCCTTTGGGCGCGAAAACTACCAACTTGAAAGCCAACAATCTCCAAACGCCTGCTCCATTCGGAGGGACCACCAAGCAACCAAAGACAAACCGAAGGCTGTCGACTGCTAAGAAGATCAAGAAAGCTGCTCCGGTCACACAGCAAGCTCAGACTAAAGTCCATACCGATCCTGTTGAGGATGACGTGCCTGATATTGAATACATGCCGCCGAAGCCGAAAGGTACGCTAAACACAACTAGCGCTGTTGCTCCAAAAAGCATATTTCTGACAGGCTACAGATCTCCCGGACCTTCCTGACGATGTGACCTACGATACTACTTTCCCTCAATTTCAACCGAAGAACCGTGCATTGGGCTTGGAGAGCGTGTACGGAAAGCGAGAAGTCGGCAGTGATGGACTCACGGCAAAACAACGCAAGTTCAAGGAAGATTCTGCGGCGTACGACAAGATGGTGGATGACATGATCCTGCAGCAACTTGAAAGCGTCGGCTTTGAAGACTCTACCGAGAATGAGCCTCCAAAGCCGCCCCAGCCTGCCGTTCGCTCTAAGAAACCAATGACCACCGCACGAGAAACTCGCAGCGTGTCGACCCTTCGGTCTCGTGAGGCCGCCGCTGCACTTGCTTCATCCCAACCAACTGCGGCCCCCCGAGCGGTCTCAACCCCCAAGCCACGGGTGGAATCTTTGGCATCCTCGTTGATTATGCCCAAGAGACACGCCAGGGTCCCGTCAAATCCCTCCTCCATGCGCCATACTGCGGCTTCTGCCGCTTCTCGGACAACCCTTGGCTACTCCAAAGGCCGCAGTGTGTCATCTACGGTACGAGAGAAGAATGCCCAAGCGCAGAAGCTCTCGAGCTCTGAGGTTCTCTCCCCCGAAACCTACATGCAACTATATGGACCGCCTCCGCTGGACTCGGAAATGTGGATCCGTTGCAAAACTGCCGGATGCTTTGACACTCCAGAGGAAAGCTCTCAGGGACCCGAGGAATCACTGCCTACTTTTGAGGAAGATGAAGAGGCTCAGAGCTTCCAGCTCACTTTGTAAGGATTGGTACGTTTCAAGAGAACACAACACCAAATGGGTCTCAGTTTTAGTCCAATATCGTTTGTTGATTCGGCATGTTGGAAACCGGCATTTTTTTGACAGGCTGCGGCAAGCCGAAGGTATCCCGGCGTTATTGAATATTCAATACCAGTACTATGTTAATTGTTAATGCACTCATGTATTTGTAAGTTGTAACTGAAATTTGTACCGTTTCAACCGCAGATCATACTTGTTTCAGGCCGTTCTCCACCCTGACGATCCCTTGCCGAGGGTCAACCAGGCGAGGTCGCACATGTATTTCTATCACCACGTAGGCAGTACCAAACTCCACGAAAAAGTGGATGCTCTGTTAATTGCTAGCCGTTGGATGACACAAGACTTGCTGCGAGGAATTTCATGTGCATCACAGCGATAAGTCAAAATCACCTTCAAAGTTCACCACTAGCTTGATTCCTAAAATGGCAAACGACGTACATCAGTGAGATCCAGGGACAGGCGGTAAAGACTGAACTCGACGTACTCCGTACCTGGAAGGTACCAATTGCCCAGCTTGCCGGCCCACAGAGCTCCAAGTACCAATCAGGTACTTCCAGGTACCTGGGTTCTAGCCCACACCGCCCCTAGAACTGCCCACATGTCTTATTTACTCTGTGGCCTCTCCTTTCCCCTTCCCACTCGCCTCAATTGACGCTTCGCCGCCATGACGACCATTCATCCGGACTCCACCGAGGAGTTCGAATACATCCAGACTCCGGCTGCCCCCGAGCAGACCAAGCCTGCCTTCGATTGCGGTGTCCCGACTACCCTGGTAAGTGCACAGTTAGAGCTCTCCGGGAGGGATGTAAGATGACTCCGAGACCTAATCTGATATCAATGCTATCTAGTACCCGGCGATTAAGAATGCTCCGGTCCCCGCCGACTCTCCCGGCAGCGACAGCTTCTCCAATGGCTTGATGATTGCCCTGTTGATCATAGTGCCTTGGTGGCTGGCTCGCCAGGTTGGTGGAGGTTTCTACACCACCATCTTCTTTGCTATCTTCACTTCCCTTCCCGTTCTGGTGGCCTTCTGGGCTATCTCCTCCGCTGTATCTCCTCGCAAGACTGAGAAGGCCAAGTACTGTGGCCGCCCCGTCGAGCACTACCTGCAGTTCCACAGTGAGCATGACCGTGCTACCTACCGTGGCAAGAGCAAGATCCCCATGGAGGTTTTCTACGAGAAGTACTTCAATGGCGAGGTTGACTTCAAGGGCGATGCTCTGGAGTGCCTCGAGTACCGTCACGATTGGGCCAACTTCAAGTTCACCACTGGTCTCTTCAAGCACTTCCTGTTTGGTTTCATTCCCGAGATGCTTCTCCACACTCGTTCTCAGGGTAAGCAAGTCTCTATGCAGCTTTTGTGGTAAATTTCTAACCCCACCTTCAGATGAGGAGCAGGTCCGTGATCACTATGACCGAGGTGATGACTTCTACGCTTGGTTCCTTGGCCCACGCATGATCTACACCTCCGGTATTATCAGTGATATCAACAAGGAGGAGACCCTCGAGGAGCTCCAGGATAACAAGCTCGCTATTGTCTGCGAGAAGATCGGTATCAAGCCCGGTGACAAGATCCTTGATCTTGGCTGCGGCTGGGGAACCCTTGCCAAGTACGCTTCCGCTCACTACGGCGCCCACGTTACCGGTATCACTCTTGGTCGCAACCAAACTGCTTGGGGTAACAATGGTCTTCGCAAGGCTGGTATTGAGGAGGACCAAAGTCGTATTATCTGCAGTGACTACCGCGATGCTCCCCGTGTCGAAGGCGGTTACCAACACATCACCTGTCTGGAGATGGCCGAGCACGTCGGTGTCCGTCACTTCTCTTCTTTCTTGTCTCAAGTCTACGATATGCTCGACGACAACGGAACTTTCTTCCTGCAGATTGCTGGTCTCCGCAAGTCCTGGCAGTACGAGGACCTCATCTGGGGTCTCTTCATGAACAAGTACATCTTCCCCGGTGCTGATGCCAGTACCCCTCTCGGCTTTGTTGTGGACCGCCTCGAGGGTGCCGGCTTCGAGATCAAGGCTGTCGACACCATCGGTGTGCACTACTCTGCTACCCTTTGGCGCTGGTACCGGAACTGGATGGGCAACCGTGACAAGGTCGAGGCAAAGTACGGAAAGCGCTGGTTCCGCATCTGGGAGTACTTCCTTGCTTCTTCCACCATCACCTCTCGCCAGGGTGGTGCCACCTGCTGGCAGCTTACCCTTGTCAAGAACATCAACTCCACTCACCGTATTGAAGGCATTCCTTCTCAGCATGGTCTTGCTGGAGCCCGCCAGAGCGCCATCGACCGCGCTGGCACCCTTCCCCGGGCCCACATCATCAAGAAGGACCTGTAAAGGATTCTTGTGGTGCGGTAGCCCTCATCTGCTTCTCCGACGGTCCATATCTGCCTCCTTCGGATTAGTATGATGAAATACAGAAGGGAAACCCTTGATGTTGTTCGAATGTAAAACAAATCAAAAGTTCCAACATGTACGACATGAGTGACATGACATGAGGTGTGGTTGAGTTGAAGGTGGAGGTGGAAGAAAATGGCGATGACAACAGAAGAGAAGCATGGATAGGACGGCCTAAATGGCTGGTCCACCTTGGTACTTACGAATGTAGTTATCTATTGTGTTTCTATTCCCTGGGTATGGAGAGGTCTTTGCACGAAGTCAATGAGTCTGTGTGATATTTAGTTTTTAGAAGTCAATGGACTATTTCATCTAGACAAGCCTCTTGTCTGAGACCTGGGAGTAGCGTAGGAATGCCCCAGGAATACCCTATGGATACCCAAAGAATACTCATAGTAATAGGAATACGGTATTCCAGATCTCACCCTAAAAGATGCACAGTGAGGCCGAATACCGTATTCTCCTAAATACTTCAGGACTCAGGTAGCTTCGAAATTTGGAATCCTTCTATTATGACTTCCATTCATTGAATAGGCCTGGTCGGGAGAAGGTAGCTACCTATCTCCATGGATCGTGGATCCATGAACTCCCGTCACCTGCGGAAACATATATTTTGCCCATCTCGGAAGCTGAGTTGATGCCAGTGCTAGGTCAGGATGCACCTGACGAGAACCCTAGAGCTTCAATATGATTGTTGATAAAGAATTGTATTCCAACTAGCATCATTGAAGCCATAATTTGAAGCCAGTGCCCACATCCAAGTCTCCAGTTCATTGGAATGCACATCTATCTTCGACCCAAAATGACAAGATGCCCTAAGACCACCAACCCAGCCAGGTTCTACAACATATCCGAACAAAACAGGACAAAGAACAGTACAGAAAGTCGAGAACGATCCGATAGATGAGTGGTATATGTGAGACACAAAGCAGAGTAGATGCAGACGCAAGACCGAGTTGCAAACCCTAGGTGAATAATTGGTACAAAGAAGAGAATACAAGAATCCGAGAAGGAAAAAGGTGAAAAAAAGGACATTTATGCTCGAGATCGCTACCGCGCTCACGAAGTCATAGGCTGCATTCGAGTTCAAGGAATCCAGAAAGTCGTTGCGTGAGATTCTCACGCACATAAATAATGGAGGCAACCACCAGAACAAATCAATAGGCGTACAGGGGAGGTGCGGTGATTTCACACGCGAAAGACCAAACAAAAGAGAAAGCGCCAAACTCAGGCCTCAATCATCGCAGCTCTATCATTTGCATTGGGAGGGGGATATGCATGGGTGGAAGGTGTAGGGGGGAAGGGAGCAAGATATGCCCAAAAGAAGCAACCGTCGTGGGTTGATAGAGGGGTTTGTTTTCTGGGTCTCATTCTCGTTCCGAGTCGCTTGAGGGTATGAATCAAAGATGTGAAAAAAAGGATATGAATAACTCGTGGCTTAGTCTGCGACGAGTTTGTGGTTGTATTCTCCCAGGAGGACGTCGTCTGGGCCAGGGCCGTGGGTGTTTCGGACTATTGCGCAGAATGCATTAGTGGATGTGTTCGGAGAGAGAGGAAGAATCGCGGGCTTGAGAAGTGCAGGGGAAGAACTCACTCCACTCGGCTTCGGTCCTGAAGAAAACCCACATCCATCGTCGTACAACTTCCAGGACCATGAGCAGCCAGATCCCGCTCTCGGTTTCTGTTACCCAGCCCAAGCCTGGGATGATGCGCCATAACCACGAGAAGCGAAGTGCCAAATCAGCGATAATGACGTAGTGGTAGATCTTGTCGGATGTGAAGTAGCGATGCCGGCGGAGGCCATAGGGATGGTCGCGGTGGTGGCGCTGCTGGGTGAAGAGAGTCATATCCCAATCCTTGACGACATCCCACCAGAAGGAGTAGGCAGAGTTGATGAAAGACACGATGAATCTGTCGATGGTTAGGGGAGTATAACATGATAGCCAAGAAGTGAGATCTTACAGAAGGCGTACCATGCTGACCTCGCTATAACCGCGGAAATCCAACGGATTGTAGTTGCGCATTTTGCAGGAGATCCAAATGACAGGGAAAGCCGAGGCATACTTGAGAGCGTTGGCCAAATGTTGGTTTCCTCTGTGCGTTTCTCTCCGCGTAGCCGTCCGTCGAGCCCGAATGTACTCGGTTAAACACTGGCGAAGACGAATCAAGCTGGGAACAAGCATGATGATTGGAACGACGATTTCGTGTCCGCAGGCCCGGTTGGGTTTAGAAGTCGCGGCAAGTCCATCGGTGAAGAACATGCAGAAGCTGACGTACAGATCTCCGATCACTTTTGCGTAGCTAGTTAGGGCATCTGCCAGCAGAATGTCACCAAACTTGCCATCCTGGGTCTCCGCGAGACCTCCGACGAGGACGCGCTTGAAAGTAAGGAGAAATCGGATTCGGCCCGCACGGGAGGCGCGATTGAAGGGCCAGATCAGAATAAGCAGGAGGATAATGTAGACCGATTGGGGTATCCAGTCCAGTCGCTCGACCAATTCAGGAGACCGGTGGGTGGCTATCCAGAAGACTAACCACCATAGGGCAAGTGGGATGCTGAAGCATGTCGCCAGGCGGTAGACGGCAGTGTGGTGCGGCCGTTGCGAGTTATTCGTTCGGGCAGGATATTTGACGAGCGCCGGTACGTCCTGAGAGCAGAGAGAAGATCTGATTAGCACTCGGGAACACAATGGTCGTGTGAGGGGCGTTTCACTTACGATGTTGGCTTTTGCCAGGTATTGAAGGTTGATACCCCATCCCCAGAAACCTGTTCCCCCCTTGTGTTAACCTGGCTGTTCGAGCCTCCATTCTTCCCCTTCGCAGATAGGAACGTCACTTACCAGCAACCAAGATGGCAGCTATACGAAGCGGTAATGGGAAGATCAACCCAAAGGTGTCCAATTGAGCATGTTGATCCACAGCCATTATTCCATTGATCAGGGGGGGGGGGGGGGGGGAGAGATGTATAAGAATCACAGACCCCGTGGGGATATAGAATACCCGAAAAAAGAATGACTAGAGGTGAGTCGACATCCAAGAGACTTTTGGTGAAGCCGCTTTCAGGACAGTTTAATAAGCGGAGGGGACGATACGCGTGTGTGGACTGGTCCTGACTAGTCACAGTCCGGTCTGGAACTCCACAAGTATGTCGAATTGGGTATTATTAGAAGCACATCTTAAGGAGACGATGATCTTTGTCAAGGGAAGGTCGTGCTGTGTTTAGACAATGGCGACGTACAAGGTATTAGTAGAAATAAAATTACTCGACATGGTCTTTTTCAATCTTTATTTCAGCCGTCATCTTTCCCCAACCTCATACCCTTGAAGGGCTTTGAAAGTCTGGAACTGCAAGGAACCTTGGCAAAGAAAAAGAAAAAAAAAAAAAAAGGGGGGTACAACTGACGTAAGTCAAAGATACTTTCAGCCACTGCAAACCTCCACAATCTGAGAGGTACCGGTACCACTACCGGTACCGCTACCGGTACCGCTGAAGTACCGCAAGTGGGCCGCTTGCATTATTTGTATCGTAATTTTGGTACACTGATGACGGATATGGTTGTGTCCCTGTCACGTGAGCTCCAAGCCGGCACCAAAGTCACATGACCCATGTATACCGAGGCAACAACGACTCCGGGGAACTGCGATCTCCACACGGTCACAGAAAGCTGGGGTGAATTGAGTCTGTGACTTGTCTTGGAGGATGCATCAAGTCTGCAAATAATTTCCACGGTCATATTCCAGCATTATACCCCATATCGCACACCTAACAATCCCATCATGGCGGACGACGACTCCCACCCTCCTCTACCAACTCCGAACGCAGCCCTCGGCTCACCGACATCACACTTCTACCCCTTCGCAACCTCACCAGACATCATCCGGTCGCATGAAAAGGATGTCTACCTCACAGGAACCCTAATTCAACAATCCCAAGGCATCGTCCGGGCTCTCCGTGGCGCCCGATTCGCCCACACCCACTCCGACGCCATCAAGCATCTGACCGAGCTCCTCTACTTCACCCTGACAACAGCCATTGGCAACCGCACCCTGGGCGAGGAATACTGCGACCTCGTCCAGCTAGAAGATGACACCCTCCAATTACCTTCCATAGGCCGTCGCGTGGGCTACATCCTAAGTAGCATCCTGGTCCCATGGGCTCTGCAGCGGATCTTGCCCGCACTGCGCCACAAGATCCGCAGCAAGCTGGAGCGAATTATTGCCAAAGAAAAGATGCGAGCTGCACAGCAGGCTAATCTGCTCGAGAAGCCGCAGTTCTCAACGACGCCACGTCCGTTCTTCACTAAACTGCGCATCCAGCAGTATCTCCTTGAACACCTGGACTCTATTACTTCCTTGTCACCTATCTATGCGCTGAGCATTGCGACCTTCTATTTCACGGGCTCATACTATCATCTCGCCAAGCGGATCTGGCGATTGCGATATGTTTTCACGAAGAAGATTGAAGACAATGAGCAGCGCATCGGGTACGAGGTTCTCGGTGTGTTGCTTGTTCTCCAGATTGCCGTGCAAAGTTTCCTGCACATTCGTAAAATGAGCGCGAATGAAGATGAAGACCCGTCTGGAACTGGTGAATCTTCGCATGGTGGTGCCCTTCTTTCCTCGATCCAAAATCCGTCTGCGATTCCCCTTCTGCCTGCTTCTGTTCCTTTATATGATCTTGAGGAAGATCCTAGTGCTGTCTCGTGGATCCCCGAGGGTCAACAGCGAAAGTGCACGTTGTGTCTGGAATCGTTCAAGGACCCTAGTCTGACTACTTGTGGACATGTCTTTTGCTGGATTTGTGTTCGGGATTGGGTGGGTGAGAAGCCCGAGTGTCCGCTCTGTCGACAAGAGGTCTTGCTCTCGAAGGTGCTTCCTCTGCGGGGGTAAGGCCAGTGCTTTCCTAGTGTAAGGCCAGTGCTTTCCTAGTCACCATCTCAGGATTTAGGTACGCGGCCGAGACATGTGTACACAGTTATTTGGATGAATATATATACCCTATCGTTTTTACTCAATGCGTACATGTATTCTATATTTTCGTACGTGATTTTGGGTTGACATGCACCTCCAGTATTTTGTACAGATGAGATCACAACAAAACAAAATGCACGCCGAGTAGGAATGGAAAGAAGAGAGGATTGAAACGCAAAAAGACTCCGTGATAATGAGAGAAGTCACAACAAATGCATCGAAACGTTTGCAAAATAATGAGTGGGGTATTTAGAAGACCAAAACACGATATTGAATGGCTATAAACATCACGGTCAGATCAGCGGCTCCTTTTCATCTTCGATGACCTTCTGGCCAAGCGGAAGGATAATGGGCTGATTAAGTTCAGCATATGCAGGACGAGGTGGCGTAGGATCAATGGCTAGTCTCTTTGCCTCCATGATATGGAACAGACGAAGGCAGGCATACGGGTCAGTAGCGGCATCTAGAATGATAGAGAAATCAGCACTGAATCAACGAAAGTGCACAGACTTGCAAATACTCACATTGAACTTGACGATAGTTCAATGCCCGGGACCAATCGCCGCAGCGTACATCGTCACTTTTCTCAAGAGGAAGACCGAAATGTTCCCTCATTTGATCGCTGAGATTGACGCCCCTTTTGTTCACCAATTTGGGGTTGTCTCTGCCGTACTTCACCAGTTTGAACAAATGGCTGAGCTCGAAGGTAGCGCGTGCATCGATGCCGAGATACTTGCGCAGGCGCGTGCAGTCTGCTTTGATTGCTACGCCCACCTTTATGACATCGGGAGACTCGATTAGGCGCTTCAATGATGGGGACACCAAATCTTCCAGGGAGCGAGCAGGCTTGAAGAGCGCGACTTGGAAGAGGGCGATACGCTCCTCGTTTGCGATCTGAATCAGCGAAACATTGCTCTGGACGCTGTCGGAGCCTGATGCTTGTGCCTTCCATTCCAAGTCGAATCCAATTACTTTGCTTTCGAGGAAGTGTTGCATGGTTTGCTCCGTGCTTTGAAGGGTCCGGCAATAATGCACGATGGGCTTCTGGCCATTGGGACTTTGTTGTGAGCTATGGGTCCAGAATTGGGGCATTGTGAGATTGTCGGCATTTGGTTCAATCTCGGCAGGTGGAACCGCCTCATCCGGGGGGAAGTTCGCTTCACTAAATCCTCGGCGGTGTCCATTCTCGGCGTTTGAGAACGAGGACATATCATGCTCAAGTGGCCGTTCACGCAGAGAATCATCATTGGCACTCTCGCTTTGTGACTTTGTCTCGTAAACACTGACACTGGTGCTGTATTCTCTGGTCACATTTCCGCCTGGTGTCAAAGAATGCTTTCGCAGTCGCGTTGCTGCGACGTGGGATTTGTTGCGTATTCTACCTAGGCGGCGGCGGTAACCGCTCGACACTTTCGGAATTGTGTGTGGTGGACCTTTGGCGAATAGGAAGTCGAAGGCCTGCTCGGCAAGTTCCTTCTTCTTGGATGCCGCACCCAAAGAGTCGCTCTGATCGCGGTATCGCGTCACCGTTGGAGACAAAACTCGCTGAACCTGTTGGGCTACACCATGTGGGTTGATGGAATCTGCTTGACTCGCCAGGGGTTTATACTTTTGGCCGGTAGGCTTGATAGGAGATGGGCTGGACTCAGGGTGGTGCTCATTCGAGAATCTCCTCGTTGTCGCCCAGGGTGCGGCTCGTGGTGTGAACACAGTCCGGCTATGCCCGTGGCCATCCTGGTTGGTAGTGGGGTTCCCTGAGAAGAAATTGGACTCGGGCTGGTGTCCATTCGCGAACTTCCTCGCCTTTTTCCAGGCGGTGGTTGATGGCTTGTGTTGAAGGTGACTCTCTTCTTGGCTGCCATTGTTAGTGGCCAGAGTAGATGATCGCTCTCTAGCCCCCAGCTTTGGTAACATACTTGCAGTGTCAGCAGGCTGCTCAGGTGAGGATTCAAGTGGAGGTGGGGGAAGTCCCCACGGACGCCTTGAGGTTACTTCTGCGGAGCCCCGCGAAGGTTGGCTCACAGGAGCTACTCCAGGAGACCCAGGTTCTCGTCGTCCCTTCTTTCGCTTGCGCCACGCCTTTGAAGAACCCAAATTCTCAACCCGGCTTTTAGTCGTGGCAAGCAGCTCAAGCTTGCGATAGATTTCATTCCACTGCTCTGGCGTCGTGATCATGGCAAGCTGGGCGACATATCCATCAGTAATGAGCTCGCCCATTGTCCTGGTCCATTCCCCGAAGCGCCGAGCATCCTGGCTCAATGGATTCCGGACTTCGAACTTTCCGGCAAGATAGACAGGTTCACCCATTGAATGTAGAGTGGTCTCCGATCGGAGGCGCAACCAATTCAAGTGTCGATAATTGGTGAACTCTCTTCGAAACTCAGAGCGATGATCGTGATCGGTAGCGCACCATTGATGTAACTTGTCCATAGTATGTGTCAGGGTTGTTGAAGGCACCCAGGACCACAAATCCCCACCTCGTCCCTTGAGGGTGTTGAGTAGATACATAGCTTCCTCCCCAATCCGCCACGAGGCAAAATTAACGATTTGAAATGGCCCCAATACATCCAACTGTCGCCAGTAGATAGGTAGCTCAGGGCTGCGTGCTGGTCTCTGCTTCCAAATAGGGCGGTACACTGAATATAAAGAGTGAGATAGCTGAAGTGTGTTTCTCCGAATGAACCCTATCTTATTTGGAGAAGCCAGTGCAATTTGATTCATGACATTATGGCTGCCGAGATCACCAACTTCTCTCGCTATTGCATTCGTGATGCCCCGCAGGTCCCATGCTTGACTTTGCCGGAGTGGATGAGCATCCCATTGATTTTGGAGCCAATTCGAACGATAGGCATGCAGACGACTGTGAAGGACGTTTCGGCCATCAGCGATGACGCTCGCAAATTCAAGAAATCTGTGTTGATCAAGTGGGCGAATATTTTCGCTGCGTGAGAGTTCCCCACAAAGTCTGCAGATAGTACTGAATGTTATTCTTTGATGTGACGCTTTCAATTGGCTATACGTCTTATGAACAAGGTCACCTTGGGCAAGCACTCGATCAATGCGGTCTCTTGCAGCCTTCCGCGCTCGATACTCGTTGTTGAGGGTCTCCCGTAGCCGAGATATTGATCGCTCAGAACAATGAACTTGTTCTGACAAATGTTTGATCCGAGCCGCGCGGACAGGCTTTCGCCACTGACGGATGTTCTGGTCAAATCTTTTCAGCTTGCTTTTCCATTCTGGTATCATATAGAAAACAGTGCGGCAGAAGTCATGATCAATGAGTCGACAAACTTCCTCTGACTCCGTGACAGCAGCTTGGATCCGGTTTAATCCTAGTATGGAAGACGACAGGCGGGTCACCTCTTGGGCGTACTTTTGAGTGGTCTTCTCCGCTTGAAGAACTTGATCCCTGGTATCCGCAATCATCTCAATGTACCGCGATTCGATACGGGTTGACAACATTGCCCATTCATCCACATATCCATGAGTTGTCCTTTCTGCTTGGAGGACCTTCTTTGTGATCCGTGACATCGCGTCACTAATTCGCTTTTGGAAGGTGACCGAGAGGGATTTCCATTCAGCCTGTAGGCCTTTGTTGACATCTATGAGTTCGGAAAGCTTATCGTCGAGGTGTTGATACTTCAACTGAATGAAACTCCCAACCATAACCTGATATGACACAAGTAAATTGAATTGTTTCTCGATATCTTTGCGTTGAGAGCGTCGAGCTGATCCATCTACTCTAGCTCGAACCAAGTCGCTCACATCTTTGTGGACGGTGGGGCGGGCACGAATCGGCCGGCTAGGAGTGCGCCGCGCAGGAGGTGGCTCGGGGAGTTCGTCATCATCTTCATCCCAGATGCTGCCATCTTTGCGAGTGGTGTTAGAAAAGTGTCGCTTTGACTGAGCAACAGATGGCCTGGAATAAGAGGAAATTGCCCTCGGTGAAGAGGCGCATCGGAGCTGTGGGCTGAATCGTGTGCAAGAATGGGCGCCACTGTGCTTTGATTAGAGAAGAGTGGTCGAATCAGAAGAAAACGGAGTGGACTCACCACCATTCAGATGCATCCGTTCGCTGTGCCTTGTAGGTGATGGATGTACCCGAATTACTCGTGATCGGGAATCGAATCTTCCGACATGCTAGAAGATGTGGCCGCGATGGCATACTGCGTCTCAATCATAGTTGAGCAGCTTGGACCCGACGCAACAGTCAAATTCGAGGAGTTCGGTGGACAACAGACAGCAGCTCGACCCATGGAGAGTCGATTGTACAGCAAATAGAGAAAGTAGTTATCAATCGGGAGCAGGAACACATTCCATGTTGCGGAGCTCGAGGAGCACACTAAACTTCGAAAATTGAGCTAAGCTGAATATGGACTAATCCACCGGGCCGGATCATCAGAGATGCCGACCGACAAACGATCTCGTCCTTTTCTATATCAATCTTGCGAACATAGACTACTTGAACACCGTTGTCTGCGTTTCCAAAGATAAATCAAAAATACGATCGCAACTACTTCTGGCATCTGTCCTTTAGCATTATGGCTTCTCAACTTCTTCCCCTTGGTCGGTATCCAATAGCTCTCGAACGCCAGGACCCCGCTAACTCATTTGATAGAGCTCATTGATAAGTGTGTTGGCTCCCGGATCTGGGTAGTCATGAAAGGTGACAAAGGTCAGTTACAGGCCAAATTGTTCAGCTTCGAAGTCTGAACACGCACTAATCCTTATAAAGAATTCTCCGGAACCTTGCTTGGATTTGACGACTACGTCAGTGAGTATTACTGCGTGAACAGTATGAATCTTGCCAGCCACTAACACTCGAATCAGACATGGTCATGGAAGACGTGACAGAATTGTACGTACTTTGATTGTTCATCTCTTTTGACCGCCCCGTTTCCCCATGAGCGGGCCTCAACTCCCTGGCACCCACGCCTCTTGGCAGTGGTTCTCACCTGGACCTGCCAAAGCGTCTGTTTTCTGTCTACTCATTGCCACACTTTCTGGTGACTCTGTCGGTCTTTATGTCTACTGACCTCCTCCCAGCGACTACAATGGCGCCCAGATCAAGCTCCCGAAGCTCCTGTTGAACGGCAATAACATTTGCATGGTGAGAGCGACTTAACTTGACGAGCATGCGGTCCTTGACTAACTGGTTTATTCAGTTGATTCCCGGTGGCGAAGGCCCCGTGGCAAGCTCATGAGCCTGGGATACTTATTTCTACCCATAACGAAAGAGACAATTGTGTTTTTACGATACCGAAATGCGATGAGACAGAGCAAATCGCCAAATGAATGAAATTCCATACCACTCATGCTTTTGGGTGGAGATCGTTTCTACGAGACCTAGGTAGCATGTGCCTCACTAGTTGAAGAGACCAGGAGCCGATGTTGCCAATGCGCCACCCAAGGGGAGATCATGATATCTACGGGCGGAATGTGTATTGCCAGCCACAATAGACCTCTTCGCTGACTCTGCTCACGGGCAGTGACTAGTTAGCTGCAGCTTTTAATGAGACCCGGATATAGCATGCATGAACCGCCTAGTCATGTGTACACTTAGCCGCATGTAGTACTACACCGTAATCCATATAAGACACCCCGCGGGCCAAGATACCTAGGCCCTCGAACCACAAACCTGTCTACATACGACCAGGCTATCAACGGCTAATTCCGGCCATGGCGCGCTATTTACAGTTTACAGCCGGCTATCGACAAGGACCAGAATCATTCTCTCGCAATTGAATCAAAGCAATACGAAAGAAAGCCAGTGATAACCAGACAATTCTTCGCCGCAGGCATCATACAGACAACATGAGGTCCAAATTGCCTCATTGCCCCACATATGCATAGCTACAGACTAAATTCGTTGACCGCTAACTACCAAGTATGTAACGATAAATGACAATATGGAGCTATCATTAGCCAACTAGAACAACGTGATTTGGGAAAGCCGTGGCTCAAGCTCGGTAGAACATGATAGAAGGACATCCGTAATCAAGGACAGGCTATATCCAGTGAGAGGGTATTTTCCGAGTACTATCGTGGAGTCTGGAGATCAAGAAACGTCGAACTCAATTTGTATTACCCCGGATTTAGAGACCTTCCCGAATTGGCATGAGCATCATTGCCGTTTCTGTGACAATTTCCCCAGACTCGAAAACTGACTCGGTGGAACCTGTTACCTAACAGATTGTAACCCCCGCAATTTATATGCACCTAATTACAGGGTTCAATTCGACGTGTAGAAATGGTGTCGTTCGTGTTCTTATTTCTATTCTGTACTCCGTACTCATGTTCGAAATAGGTAGCTCTTGTTAGGCCTTGTCTTGGAGTGAGACAGCCCATGTGATACTGATAGCTTGCTGGGCCTAATCGGGGAGTTCCCCCGAACATGCCGAGGGGTCAATCAAAACGAAGCCATATCTAACAATGACAGAGGACTTCGGAGACATGAACTTCATGTTTGTCAGCCTGAGTAATGCGGACCAGGAAGATTCATGGCAGTGGCGTGAAGCTCATCTCCAAGCCAAGTGTGGCTGTCATTGGACCGTATTGATTTCGGGAGAGTCTCATCGGCTTGAGTAACCTCGAGTTGTCGGGAGAAGGGATGGGGGCGATGATTTCTTATAGTAATTTGCGGGGTAAAAAGTCTCGGGATCAAATATGGACAAGTCAAGTTTCTGGTACCGTGGCTCCTAGATGATGTACGCAGCTATCAGATCGAAAGATCTCAGCGGACCAAACTCGGACGCAGTTGGCCTTGCTTCAACGAAGGTCGGCCTTGGCGCCAAATCACCCGAGCTTATGCCAACCCAGCCCGATGTCACCGTGGCTATCTATGGCGCAAAAGAGCGTGGCCACCAGGCCAGTAAGAGGTGGCTACTGTGGATCTCCCAGCTGGGCGAGGCTTGCGGCTTGTGTGGCTGCCAGTCAAGCACTGCATTCAGCTCAAGACCGAGAACCTTGATGCGTCTTTTGTTTTTCGCCCCCTTCATTCCCTGACTACGGCGCATGGACCATTTCAGGTGGTCTAAGTGATCGCGCGATGTCCTATCTGAGAAACTGGTGATATGTAGACCTGGCCCAGGGTGCGGACACGCAGTGGATACTAACTAGATGTTGATTAAAGATAAGACTGGGCGGCCCGTTATTGGAATCCGATTTCGCGCCGTGGGCGTCTTTTACTCAAGATGAACTGTCATGCGCTTATTGAGCAAACACCCGAGATCTCAGGATCGATTGGCAACCTGGGAAATTGATGGATGCCTTCTTGGACGGAGATTGCCGAATCCAACTTTATGGAAGTCTAATCTCAGACCACACAGAATCCATGGATGCGAGGTCATAATCCTGCACCTACCAGACGTTCTGAATCGCTTCGTTCTGCACGTTGCCCAGCATAGAATACGAGGGACGTCGCTTAAAGCGCCGACGACGGACCAATCACTAGTACATCAGTGATACTCGTCCGCCCATCCTGTTTAGCTATCTGGTTATGCTTCTCCCGTGCTTCCATGCATATCAATGGTAGACCGCCACCAGCAACGCTCGATACACAATACCATCGCCCCGAAAACGCCCAAATGTACCATGGTGCCATATGCGCGAAAATAAAACCTATCGTTCCTCATGTCAGGCATCAGCGGCGGGCTGAGGGGGACGGTCTTATTCCCACTTCCGCCATGTCGTGTTGTCATCCTCTCCCACAGATCGAGGCCAAGAGCCCGTGCCGAGGAAGTGACCAGGGAAGCCCAGCTGCCAAGGATGGGGGAACCAGCC
Source organism: Penicillium bovifimosum (assembly GCF_028826915.1). Taxonomy (NCBI): domain Eukaryota; kingdom Fungi; phylum Ascomycota; class Eurotiomycetes; order Eurotiales; family Aspergillaceae; genus Penicillium; species Penicillium bovifimosum. Next base: position 326,077 of record NW_026622717.1, on the reverse strand, counting down.
TCAATTACTCAGTAGGGGTCTTAGACATATGGGCATTGCACACATACTATTTGTGTGGCCATGGCACATGCCACCATAACGGGGTCCGTCGGGAAGCCTTCCCATAGGCAAGGGGGTGAGAAGGTCATCACTTACCCTTCCGGCCACTGCCAAGTAGGATAATTCTAGTGGTTATTGTTTTTTTTCATTTTCATTTTTTTCTGGGTCCAGGATTCAATTAAGAAGGCTTTCCCCGATGTAAATACATGCTGAGAGCTGCATGTCGATAGGTACTCCGTACTCTTTTTAGAACGAAACACAGTGAAAGGAGTGTTGCGGATTTGGGAAAGATGGACTCTTATCTCCCTCGGCCCACTTGATTGGGCACATGGCAAAGATCGACTATCGCAAAGTGCGGAGAGATGGACAGATAGGGTTTAGTGGATTTGGGGTCCCTGCCGTCTCAGGATCAAGAAGCTTGGCTTTTTTGTCCTCCCGCAGAATTTCCACGGAACAAGTAGTAAAAGGTTTCATACTCAGTGCCCGAAATACGGGCTACGTCTTGGAGATGTCAGCATGACTACTCAGATAAGGTCTGTCCAGGCCGGTCTAAGAAGTAGCTGGGAGGATTCTGCGAGCTAGAAAGACGACTGACAGATCGTCCCCTTATGGTAGGCTAAATCACGCGAGAGATAAGTTGTGGCGTCTACCAGACAGGGTTCCACCCCTAGATAGTAACCAGACGATAAAATATCTCGTTCCATCCTTTTTATTTTATTTTATTTTATAATTCAAACAATAATGAACTAAGGTGAAGCATCCGTGGACCGTAAACGTTGCTCTCAAGGGCTTATCTCCCGGTCAAAGCTCGACATTGTTGATGTACACTGACACAAGGCTGACCGGTTGCAGCAGCCCTTTCCACGAGTCTGCATGGCATTAGTGTAACACGCGTAGACGCGAGAAGCACGTTTCAGATTCTCTCCTACTGTACTGTGTGAGAATTCTTGTTAATAAATCCTTCCCGAAGAAAGATTAAATCTCCTACATTAGGATTTCGGGGGGCGTTCCTGGTGCCAAGGGCCAAGGTTATTCCAGAAGATTGGAGTTTGAACTGTACTTAGTGGCAAAGTCTAACTGATTCCTTGGTCTAAGCGCATGAAAGCAGAGAGGATTTGGTGGTGACTGATTGGATTATCAGAAAAGGAAGGACCGTTAACTCGTAGGTTGCGTCGCCATTATCTCTTATTTATACCCTATGCACCCCCTGCTATCTGTTTGCTTGCATCCCCCTCTTCTCCTCACCATTGTCACCAAGCGGTCTTTAAGTACGCTTGCACATCCTTTCCTCTTTCTTGATCTTTCACTTGAGATCCTTGAACCGGCCGAAGGTTCAAGTAATTCATTTCTTGCATCGTTCTACAGTTTACCTTTATTGGAGATCTATTCACATACTCGCCATGGAGGAGAAGAAATTTGAGGAGCCTACCGTGCAGGCTACGGCCGACGCCCCCCGGCCTATGGCGATTCATCTGCCACCCGAGGATCCATGGGTCAGCGAATTTGGGACAGCTTCAAGAGAGATCCAAACCATACCGTCACTGGTCGCGTTGGAGGCCATGTTGGAGCCGATGGCTCTGGTTTCGACGCCGAGACTGCTGCGCATAACACTGCACACTCTCCTTTGCAGCGTCGCTTGAAGGGTCGCCACTTGCAGATGATTGCTATTGGTGGTTCGATTGGTATGTACTTCGAAGCTGCATAGCCTGTCACATTGACTATAGGTTACTAACATCCTTCAGGTACTGGTCTCTTTGTTGGTTCTGGATCAGTTTTGGCAGCTGGTGGGCCAGCCTCGGTGCTCATCGCCTATATTTTGATTGGATGCATGCTTTACTGTACGGTTCACGCTTTGGGTGAAATGGCCGTTCTCTTCCCCGTCGCTGGTTCATTTGCCCACTACTCGACCCGTTTCATCGATCCTGCTTGGGGTTTTGCTATGGGCTGGAACTACGCACTCCAGTGGCTCATTGTGTTACCTTTAGAAATCGTCGCAGCGTCTATCACAGTTGATTACTGGAACTCGTCTATCAACAACGCTGCTTGGGTGACTCTCTTCTGGGTGTTGATTGTGTCTATCAACATGTTTGGAGTACGGGGATACGGTGAAGCTGAGTTTGTTTTCTCTATTATCAAGGTTGTTGCTGTCATTGGTTTCATGTGAGTGACCCCGTTCTCTGCCAGTAATTGAGCATGCAACTGACTGGCCTTAGCATCCTTGGAATCATTCTCAACTGCGGTGGCGGCCCCGAAGGTGGTTACATTGGCGCCAAGTACTGGTACAACCCTGGTGCCTTCCACAATGGCTTCAAGGGTCTCTGCAGTGTGTTTGTCAATGCCGCATTTGCATTCGCCGGAACTGAGCTTGTTGGTCTGGCCGCCGCCGAGACGACCAACCCCCGCAAGTCCCTCCCCACCGCCATCAAGCAGGTATTCTGGCGTATTGCTCTCTTCTACGTCGTTTCCCTCACCATCGTCGGTATGCTGGTGGCATATGACAACGAGAAACTCCTTAGCGGTTCCTCCTCCGCCGACGCCAAGGCCTCTCCCTTCGTTATCGCCATCGAGAACGCCGGCATCAAGGTTCTGCCTTCCATCATGAACGTCGTTATCATGATTGCGGTCCTGTCTGTCGGTAACTCCTCTGTCTACGGATCTTCACGTACCCTCGCTGCCCTTGCCGAGCAGGGGCAAGCTCCCAGGTTCCTGGCCTATATCGATCGCAAGGGCCGTCCCCTCCCCGCCATTATCGTTGCATCTGTCCTGGGTCTGCTTTCCTACCTCGCCGCCTCGGACGTTCAGACTGTCGCTTTCCAGTGGATGATGGCCATCTCCGGACTGTCTTCCATCTTCACTTGGGGTTCCGTCTGTGGTTCCCACATCCTTTTCCGCCGCGCCTGGAAGAAACAAGGCCACAGCCTGGATGAGCTGGCGTTCCAATCTCAACCCGGTGTCATTGGATCATGGATCGGTCTTATCTTCAACTGTCTTGTGCTTATTGCGCAATTCTGGGTCGGTTTCGCCCCTGTTGGTTACGCCGAGATGTCCACCAATGACCTTGTCTACAACTTCTTCTCGGTGTATTTGGCCGCTCCCATCGTCGTTCTTTGCTATGTTGTGTACAAGATCATTTACAAGACCAAGTTTGTCCGCACATCCGAGGTCGACCTGGCGACCGGTCGCCGTGAGCTGGATCTCCAGCACATGATTGAGCAGGAACGGGCTGAGCAGAAGCAATGGCCCAAGTGGAAGAAGTTCTACAAGTTCTTCTGTTAAGGTGTTATTTTGCTTTTATCTAACTAGATGTTACATCTTTTAAATCTTTGAAATCCGTACCTACATCTTGGCCATTTACCCAGATCTTGCCTGAGGTAGTTAGCCAATTATCACGATACCACAATTCTATGAATATCACACGGATGTCCAGTTCAAACTTTCCAATAACTTCTGCAATCTCCTTTCTTGATACTTCTAGACCACTTTATATCCATGGCGATTATCATTCCAGTCCTCTCGGCTTTTCGTCTGTGGGGGCGTTTGACCCAAGGATCCGACATGATCATCGTCGCAGGAGTAAGGTGCTGCAGTGGCCTTGAAGGTATAGTATCACATCTAGTTCCTTGTACCTGAATGTGTATTGCTGCAGCCTCTAAGCGTAGCCAGTGTATCCAACTACTACACAGTACAAAACCAGAACTTGCCCCTGGACTTGGGAGTTTAAAGGTTCTCGTAATTTTCAGCCCAAAAATAGCCAGTGGATTCAAAAACAGTGGGGATAAGAACCAGGCTAAGGCTGTACAAAGGCTGTACAAAGGCTGTACCCGAATCACAGGGCTTTTTGGTCTATGTTGTCCGGTATTTGTAGTTTCAGGTGTATCCAAATCCTCGTAATATTACGAGCCACATGACGAAGCCTGCGATCTGGAAATCCATCAACAATCCTCATCCTCATTATTTCCATTGTTGTCTTTCTTTTCTTGCCAGCTCCAGCTTCTTACCACGTCGCATCGCAATTCATTCGCTCTGGATTCCACTCATTTCCGCCTCAAGTACATCCCCGCAACCTCGGCGCTTAACTGCCTGCGCACCCTCTCCCGGTCTCGCATTCCAAAGTGATCGTCCCCTGCTTCGTCATTGGTGTCTCGGTCTAGGCGCAGTGTCTTTCCAGCGTAGCGACTGTACATTTGAAAAACAAGCCAGCTGGTCAGCTCCTGGGTGTTCTGAGTCTCATCGCAAAACTCGTTGACCTCGATTGCTCCGACCGACTCTCAGTTGCACTCAACACCATTCTACAATTATTTGTTCCCTCCGATCATTCGAACTCTCCTGCTTTACCTTCCGGAGTGCTTCCTTCTTCTTTCTCCGATTGTCACGCATTTCCCTGCGCCTGACGGCCCGAACCAGCTTTGAGCCACCGCCATAATGCCCGGTTTTGCGGATTCGTTCTGGACCCCCGACTACGCTTCGGGGTTAGGGGTACTATATGGAAAGCTGCAGCAGGGAGTTGTGGAGAACCGGCAGATCTTGACCATTGCGTCTATGCGTGCAGATGCGGAAGAACAGTATGGACTCCGCATGGGTGACATTGCACCGAGTGTGGATAGAATGACGCCGGTTGGATTTGGAAAGGACGACGGCGCAAGTATCAGAAAGGTTCGTTCGAAGCCCCTGGACTTTATCGGGACGCAGGGAGACTGACATGTTGCGAACCTCGTTACAGGCATACGAAGGAATCCGCACCGAGATGGTCGAGGCCTCCAAAAACCACCAGAAGATCGCCAACAATATTCGGGAATTGGTCGTGACGCCCTTTCGACGCTGGGGAGAACAACACGAGATGCGTGTACAATATTCGCATGACCTCCTCCAGTCTCGCATCAAAGAGCACACCAAGCAGGCGGAGTTGGTCCGGAAGCTGCGCAGCACCTACTTCAATAAGTGTCGTGTCGTCGAGGATCTGGAAGAAGAGAACAAGCTTGCTTTCCAGGACCCTGACTCGAGCCCCAAGGTTAAAAGTACACCGAAGATCATCCTTCCCGCCGAGGAAGAGGTTGACGAGGATCCTATTGAATTGGGTGAACGCATCTTCCCACCGGACCACTTGAAGAAATTGCTCACCCATATGCTCAACCACGTTAAACTTGGCGAGACGAAAGTTCCCATTATTGGCACCTACTTGAACGTTTCCACCGGCGCCGATATTGCACAATACATTCAAACCTACATGGAGGCCGAGAATCTCGCTCAGGTGGAGAAAATTGGACAGGACATGGTGGATAACGGCCTTCTTCGCTTGGTTGGCAACATGGGCAACGTCTTTGCCAATAGCTCCAAGATGAACTATCAGTGGCGCACCAAGGTGTTCCAGCTTACCGGTATCCCCGAAAAGAAGAAGCCACTCATGCGTGTTACTTCCGCCGCGTCCAGCGATGACGGAAACAGCAGCGACTCGCCGATCGCATCTGTCTCAGAGATGCTGTCTGGCTGGAATCCCCTGAACAACCCCCATCCGAATGAGACACCCTCGGAGAAACTCCGCAGGGAGGCGTTGGAAGCCGATGAACGTTATAAGGTTGCCGTCCGTAAACTTGACCAGATTCGCTGTCGGCTGGAGGAGGAAGTTATCACTCAGCTCAAGTACATGGAGCAGTGCGAGCTGGATCGCCTCAAGGCCATCAAAGCTGTGGTTCTTGACTTCTCGGGCGCGATCAGTAACGTTATTCCCAATCTGCAGAGCACCGTGGATCATATGATGTTGTATCAGGAGACCATCCAGCCGCTGGGTGACTTGAGGTACCTGTTGGAGAACTATCGTACTGGTGGATTTGTGCCTAAGATCCAAGCATACGAGAACTATTATGGCTCCGTGGAAGGTATGGCAACTCTCGCTGGATGGAGACGAATAGCTGCTAATATCCAGCAGAACAAAACTTTGGTGTCGACCTTGAAGCGAGAGCCCGCGCTGACCGCAAACGTGTCCCAATCCTGGTGACCACCATCCTGACCTATCTTGACAACCGTAAGATATCCCTGAATAACATTAGAACCCCGCACCAACGCTCACAAACCCACAGGCTATCCTGAATTGGAAGGCGATGAAGCACGGCGAATGATCTGGCTGACCGAAGTCGAGCTCAGCACGACGCATAGACTTCGTCACATCTTGAATAACAGCAAGATCGACTACAGCGAGGTGTTGCCGCAGTTCGAAATCCCAGTTATCGCAAGCGTTTTGAGGTTGTACCTCCTTGAATTGCCGGGTTCGTGGCTCTCCCTCTCTTTCTCTCTCTCTGGTATACACGGATTGAAACTAACTGTCGGATAGACTCCTTGGTTTCCTCACAGGTTTACGAGATCGTGAAAACAATCTATTCTACCACTGCCCATGAAACCACGGAAGAAGGCCGGATCAAGGTTCTGCAAAGCACCCTTGGACAACTCCGCCTTGTAAATATTGCTACGCTTGATGCCATCATGACCCACTTTACGCGCCTGATTGATTTGACTTCGGCCGACGAAGAATACATCGCTTTGTTGGCACAGGCCTTCTCCCCCTGCATCCTGCGCCCTCGCGTGGAAAGCAGTCTGACGATGAACGAACGCCACAGCTACCGCCTGATCCGTGATCTGTTCGCTCATAAGGATGCCATCTTCGGCGAACTGAAGCGTCAATCGAGTGCCCTCGGAATTACCGGCTCCACCAACCGTCCACGCGCCATTAGCACGGATGAGAGTAACCGACGTGCGGCAATGGAGGCCCGTCAGCGGGCCATTGTCAACCGCAGCCGGGCGACTAGTCCTGCTAACCGCCAACGGCATCGACGTGACCGATCCAGCGGTGCCTCAGAGATCGGCCGATTCCCCATCAACGTCAACAGCCCCTCGGATCGCAGATCCACCCGCGGCACTAGTCTGGATGTGCCAACAATCCCCAGTGCCCAAGTTGCATCGGAGAATGGTACCACCGTGAACACTCAGGTTGGCGCGAGTGTCACTAACGGCACGTCTTCCGAGTCTCCTGCCAGCAGCAGCACCCGCTCGGACTCTCCCAGCCCACCTCCCGTTCCTCCTCTTCCTGAGATGGCCTCCGATGGATCTCCCACTCCCACTCCTACTCCCGCCGTGGCCCCTGCCGAGTTCGATAAACGCAACTCCATGAGCCGCTCTTCCGCTCGATACAGCCGCAAGGCAGGCCTTGGTAGCTTATCCAGCTTCCCTACCGGCTCGGCTGTTGGCACCAGTGGTACGGATTCCAACCGAAGCAGCATTGCTGAAAGCGAGCCTAATAGAGTCACTCTGGAAGACAAGCCTATGGATGACTAGATTTGAGGCATCGATGGGAGGCAATTTGTATAAATCAACCCGAGAGCAGTGTCTGGGGAACTATGCATTGCATAACACCACATACGCATTCTCCTTGCTCCCTGGACAGGGCAAAAGGGCGAAGACGACTGTGAATTTACGATTTGAGACTTCAGCTTTGTGTTTTATGTTCCTTTTTTGGACTCTCGAACTTTTATTTGCCCCTTTCGAGGCATCTATGCATACATACCCTATCTTTTCTACTATATTGTAGGACTGTCCGCAACCCTTTCACCCTGTGTTCTCGATAATGCCGTTTCTTATGTTGTGTGATGCATTCCCTTTTCTGCCCATGTGTGTTTATCCACTTGGTGTATGTATACTCTGGTCCTTTTTCTTGCATATGACTTTCTTTCTTGATAGCATGGATTGGTAGTGTACGAAGTAACTGTAGCCCCGGGACGTTGGTCTACCGGCAACCGGCTAAATGTAGCTTCTCCACACTTGGGATCATCCGAGTGTTGATCTCAAGATGCCGATCGAATTCGGGACAACCTACAGTCCTACACCGAGTTAATATACGTCACTCCCCTCAACCCTCTGTCTCATTTACACAGTACTTCCCATCTCAACCTCATACACCCACCCTCACAATCTACCGTACATTGTACAACCCAATCCAACCATCCCAAACCCAGCAAATACACAGTCCAACACCAAAATGTCCCATCAACACCAAATAGTGGACTCCCACATCCACCTCTTCCCAAAATCCCACCTAAAAACCTTCACCTGGTACACAGAAACAAGTCCCCTCGCCAACCAACACAGCATAAACGAATACCGCACCGCACTCACCACCCCCAACGGCACCAACCCAGGCGTCCGGGGCTTCATCTTCCTCGAAACCGACCGCCTATCATCCATCCAACCAAGCACAACCCCCGGCTGGACCCACGCCCTAGACGAAGTCTCGTACCTAGCGCGCATCGCGCTGGGCACACCCATTCAAGGCGAAGGCCACAAGCCCGCAGACAAGGAATTATGTCTGGGCATCGTGCCGTGGGCGCCTGTTCCGGGGGGACGGGAGCTGTTGCGTGAGTATATGGGTCTTGCGAAGGAGCGGGCTGGGGATGCTTTCGGGAAGGTTTGTGGGGTTCGGTATCTTGTTCAGGATAAGGAGCCTGGGACGATGACGATGGATGGGTTTGTGGATGGGTTGAGGTGGTTGGGGGAGGAGGGGTTTGTGTTTGATCTGGGTGTTGATGCGAGGTCTGGTGGGTTGGGGCAGTTGAAGGAGGCAGTTGAGATGTTGAGGGGGGTTTATGCGGGGTTAGATAAGGGGAAGGGGGTTACGATTGTTATTAGTATGTTCTTTGGTCCTGGGATCTGTGATGGGTTTGTTGTTGGGGGTTTTTTTGCTGACGTTACGACAGATCATCTTTGCAAGCCGAATCTAAGGCTAGGTGGTGGGGATGTTTCTAAGCATCATGAGTTTGTGGAGTGGAGGGAACTTGTTGTGCAGATGGCGGGTTATCCCAAGACTTATATGAAGCTTTCTGGGGCTTTTTCGGAGCTGTTGCCGTTGGAGGGGGAGGATTGCGATATCTCGGGTATTGTTGATTGCCTGCAGCCGTGGACTGATGTTGTTTTTGATGCCTTTGGGGCTGGAAGAGTCATGTTTGGGTCGGATTGGCCGGTTTGCAATGTTGGGGGTGGTGGGAATGAGGTTTCATGGGGACGATGGAGGCGGGTTGTGGAAGAGGTTTTGATACGACGGGGTCTCTCTGAGGAGGAGAAGAAGGGTATATGGGGGGATGTCGCATTGAAGGCTTATGGTATTCCATGAGATATAGCATTTCCCTGCATAAACCATCATACCTATCATATACAAATGGCTCGGTCTTATAAAGATCATATTTCGGCTATCGATGGGATTATCTGGGCAGTTGTACAGGCGTAACTTCTACTTGGTAATCCACTGCTTGCAAAGGGTTATCACTTGAACTTTTCATGAGTTAATCATATTGTGAACTGTCATGACTATTCCGGCTCCCTGTGGAGAAACATCCAAGAAAAACAAAACAAAAAACCAAACGATAGAAACGAAGAGACGAAAGACAGAACACAATAAAACGGACGGAGCAAAAGAGAGAGAATGAGAGTCCATTGATCGTAACGCACCGCCTGGCCCTTCCAAAGGGGTGTCAGGGGAAAGCGGATTCTACATGGAGACGTCGCTCTCCGAGGCTGACAACTGGCTGGCTGGCGATAGCCGATCGTTCATAAAGCTATCCCTGACCGGGGAAGAACCATCTTTCATCGACTGGTCACTTCCTCCTGGGGAAACGACGGAGCCGTCTCTGCCAGTGGAACTCGCGGGGAAGCGATCCCACGTCAAACGATCCTCGCGATCCTCAGGATCGCCGCCAGTGGGCCAGTTCGGACGGCCTCGCTTCCTGGGAGGACCCGGCGATTGTTCCACATTGCGTCGGCATCGTACTCGGCGATGGCCAGCGGGCTGTGGAATAGCGGCGGCCGGGGGAGAAGCGGCCGCAGAAGAGACTGAATCTGCCCGAGGAGAAGCGGCCTCAGGAGAGACCGAAGTGGCCGGGGGGGGAGGCGGCCTCGGGAGTGACTGAAGTGGCCGGGGGAGAAGCGGTCTGGGGAGAGGTGGAATTGGCCGGGTGAGGAGCGGCCTCAGTCGCGACGACTTCCCGGAGGCTAGGAAGGTTAATGTTTAGGTTGATGTTGATCGGCGGGTAACTAGGTTGGCCGAAGGTCGGTGCTCGAGGGCTAGTAGATACCACATTGGCCGGGTGGAGGTCAATTGCGATTTCAGGATGGCTACGTGGGTTTAATGTGGGTGCTTGAGGAATTGTGGACACCACGTAGATTGGGCTGAAATCGATGGAAGCCATGGTCATTGACAGAGAGCAACTGCAATCAAGATTGAATCACGGCTTCACAGGTGATATGAGGGAGAGGGTAGAGTGAGTTGGGAAAGGATTGGATGAAGCGCGAGCTTGGATGACTTTATACATAGCTGGAGGTATAGGCTGATATGCTGCAATTGTAATTGCGATGCTATTCAGATCTATGAATGCGTATAGAATATCGAGTCTATTGTGGTGCCGTGATATGAGGCTATATGGCTGTCATTGAACAAGGACCACAACAACAGTGTTTGAACAGTCAATATGTCCTCATGGTCAAATGGATTGTGGAATAATCCTATTCAAACGGACGAAAGTGGACAATAAGATGAGAACAATGGAAAAAGTAGAGACAAAGACCAAATGAAAACGTACCGATTCTCACTGAGATAGTAGACTATTCACCTATTGACCAATCCCAATTAAATCGAGTATCTTCAAGAATGTGAAATACCTGGTATATTTCGATTTCTGGTTGACTACCTGGGCATGTGGATACAGCAACACTTGAGGCTTTGCTCTTTCAGAAGGAGCTACACAAAACCCCTCAACTCAGGAACAAAATACTACTGCACTTTGCATAAGAGTCGAGACCATTGCGGATATCATGCTCCCCAACATCTATCTACGCAGCCTCTCTGCAGATCATTATTTGACGGAGATAATGAAATACATTCCGAACTATCATGGTTAACTAACTAACTAGTGAAGTGGGAAGAGCGCGAACGCGGTCTGACATCGCAGACAGGACGATGGGAGGACTGCAGCCCAGGAGACAGTAGCAGGGACGTCCTATGACCTACAGAGAGCCGACGAGAACCATACTGGAAAACCGAGAAAGAGGCAAAAGATGTGTGTTCTGTACTGATCCTCCTAGTGAAGATGAGCTGTACGTAGTCTAGGGCATGACCTAATCTCACGGCCTGAGGCACCAAGGCATCATCTTGTGGGTGACGCTGTTCTCCCACTACACTAGTTAGTTACTCCATAACTAGTCAATAACAAAACCTCGCAAGTCTCCACTCTCGAAAGCAAAAACCACTTCACTCCGCTGACGAAGTTGGGGTCTTCACAGCGGAGACCAAAACAAGGTGAATTACACGTTCTCCGCGAGACTATTGCGGCGTGAGTTCGTACGGGAATTTCCTCGGCTGCTGAGCGAAGGTCGAATGCGGATGTCCTGTTGGGCACGCGCATACGAACTCGCGCGAGATGCCTGAGGAATCTTGGATCCGCGTAGGCCCTCATTGTGCATTTGTGCACGTGCGTCTTCGAGCTGCTGGGCAAATGGCGAACGCTTACGCAAAGCGGGACCTTTCCAGTAGATGATGTAGACTGCAACGACTAGCGGCACCGAAATGCAGACTAAGAAAGATGTTAGACCAACGGCTCGGGTAGAAGCGTAGAACAGGATGGACATACAGAGAATCGTCGAGGCGTACTCCAGGTGGAAATCTCCACCGATGTCTGTCAAAATTGGTCAGTAAGATGATAGCGAGGTTTTGCTGCGCGATATAACTTACTAGTGAAAAATGGGGTGGCCGGAATAGTTAGCACACCCGCAAGGAAGTCTCTCGCCCATCCATTACCACCAGTGGCAGAAGCAGAGTACGGTCCGTAGGCACAGACCATGTAGTCAATGGTGGCCATGTAGATGGCATAATTCGCAATACCAATAATGGCGGCAAAGATCATGGTACCAATCCAGTGGCACTGCGGCAAGCTAGTCCAGGCAAATCCAATCAACCCGATTGGGAGGCAGGGGGCTGTGTAGAGCAACCACCACAGACGGGACTCGTATTGAGCCCGTTCACTTTCCGGGTTGTCCCTGCGCTCTTGGATGTTGCGCTTGATTACCGGGAAAAAGGACACCCATGCGATCACATACCCGACCAGAATTGGGATGAACGCCAATCCCTTTTCCCAAGTGTTGAAGCCCCACTGGCTATACACGAGCGAGAGCGACTGGATGAACATGAAAATCAGGGCATCACTGAAACCACTCAGTAGAGAAAGTGTCAAGACAATCGGCTCAGTCAAAAACATCTTGAAGGGACGGATCCAGGTAGTCATGATTTCGCATGGAGGGAACCGTTTGCGGAAAGACAAGCCCTCGGTGGGACCCCGAACATTGGGGTTTTCGCCAGACTTGCGCATCCTTTTTGCGATGCGATCCATCATCACGGTAGTTCTGGTCTCCGGCACAAACAAAAGATGGGCGACTTGCACGAAACCACCGACAATCAGCTGGATCCAGATATTCCATCTCCATGCCATATAAGTCTCAACAAAGCCTCCAACCACTGGACCGATCACAGATCCACCAACTGACGAGAAGACGACGGCGGCGACTGCATATTGTTGACAGTCAGGCTCCCACAAATCGGCCACCATTCCCAGGGTGACGGAGCCACCAGCGGATGACAGACCACCGAGGGCACGGCCGACCATAATAGAAGCGAAATTGGGCGCCAGAGCCACGGGGAGTTGGAAAACGTTGACGAAGAACAGAGATGCCTGGAGAATGGGCTTGCGACCCAGCTCCTCACTCCAGGGAGCCCAAAGCTCACACCCAAAAGCGTACAAAACCAAGAAGATCATTGCACCGCATCTCGCAGCTTGCGCGGATACGTGGAACTCTTCGGAGATACCGGGGATGGCATTCGAATAGAGCGTAGTATTCAGATTCATGGAGGTTTGGACCAGGAAGATGACCATGATGATCGTCCACTTTTTCTTTTCGCTGAACGAATAGCCTAATTGGTCGTAGCACGTCTCCTCAGAAAGGACGAGTTCCTCGGAGGGGGTCGGCAACGGAGAGGGCTCCTCCATCTGATCATTTGCTTCCAATTTTCCGGTTGCCGCATTGGGAACGGCTTGGGCGTGGGCAGCTTCTGCTGCCAGCACGGTATCCCTTGCCCCGGGCTTTTCGGCGTTGATCGCCATTGTTGATATTATTAAGATGGTGCGTGTGTAGTAGAGGTATCGATACCAGCAGTGATGAAAGAAACCCGCAGGAGCTGAGGGATCGAAGAGTATGTGTAGGAATCAATGAGGGGAAAGAAACGAGACGAGAAGAAGAGATGAAAAAGAGAAGAAGAAGAAGAAGAAGAAGAAGAAGAAGAGGAAGCGAAGGATTAAGTATGGAAACAGTGATGGAAGAAGCGCAACTGCCAAATTCAGGATTGGAAGGACCACCCAAGATGGTTTGAGGCAGTAACAGTCCTGGTTCTGTAAGATTATTACAAACCGGCAATTCATAGTAATAAGAAAATGTCAATTCTCATGATAAATAGAATGTATTGCATTGTATTCTTTGTACTTTACGGTTCTGTTACTCCACCTCCATACTCCCAGGGCTCTTTCCATTGCGGGATGCCGAATTTCCGATGCCCCATGGGTCATGCCGCCATGCCCATACCCACTTTTTACTTTTTTTACTTTTTGGTTAATTTTTTTCTTCCAATTCTCCAGACTTTATTTTGGATGATCCGACTTCGTATTATCTTCCTTCCTGTTTTGAGCTCTCCAAGTCTATGAATACAAGTCTGGTGTTGTTTGCAATCACACTGAAGGTAAACCGAAATAAGTTGACTGGTCACTGACTCACTGGTGCAGATCGTACCTCCAAGTACCTTGTGTATAAGAGACAAGCTTGACATTTTATTTCTACACTCTTCATATGTTTGGAAAAGTTCATTAACGCAGTCATTCGTTTTGATGTTGTCATTTCTATCCAGGGTTGTCGTTGGCACGCGATATAGTTCGGAGCGGTACAACTTGTGTCCGCGAACCATGGGTCGCTGTTGCCTTAGGCTTTCAATATATCCGGGCTAACCCTAAGAGGTATGATCAGCGCCTCACCAGCAAAGGAAGCGAGGGAATTTGCAAAATTTTGAATGGTTATGGTCTTCAGTAAATGTTTAATGCCCAATGGTTGGTCTCTGATAGGTATGTTGCAGAATTGAGACTCGCAGCAATGCAGGTGACAAATTAGCGATATGTAACGTTACCTTGAGTCCTAGACTGCTATACCAGACTATCACCACCAAATCACTGCAAATTAACAAACAACCCCCCATCAACCAACAACTGCGCCCCAGTAACATACCCACTCAACTCCTCACAAGCCAAAAACACCGCCGGCCCCGCCAAGTCCCTCGGTTGTCCCAATCGACCCAACGGAATCCGCCCCTCCATATACTCCCTCTTAACCGGATCCTTCATATCCTCCTCATTAAGCTGCGTCCGAATAGTCCCCGGCAACAGCGCATTGCAGCGAATTCCATACTTCCCCAGCGCACAAGCAGTAGACTGCATGAGGCTCAACACGCCCGCTTTCGTGGGCGTGTAGTGCGTCTGCTGGCCGCCGCCGACGAGCGCGGAAATCGAGCTCACGCCGATTATTGAGCCGCCCGGGGGCGACTGGACCAGGGCCATTTGACGGGCCGCGGCTTGGGTTGCGTAGAAGGCGCCTGTGAGGTTTGTGGAGATTGTGTGGTTTAGGAGGGACGGTTCGAGGCTGGGATTTGTTAGAATTGATTGTATGGGGTCGAAATGGGGGATGTACTCTAGGAATTCTGCGAATTGACACACGCCTGCATTGCTAACGAAAATATCAAGACGACCGAAGGCTTCGACTGTTTTTGCGACGAAGGTTTTGCCGGTTTCTGGCTGAGAGATGTCGCCTGCTACGGTTGTGAAGCGGGTTGATGCTTCGGGGTCGATGGAGGAGACTTCTTGACGTAGAGCTTCGAGTTGTGGTGTTTCTTTTTCGCCGCCGAGGTGACTGATGGAGACTTTGGCTCCGTGGCGAATGTAGTCGAGGGCAATTGCCTGTTCTTCCGTTAGTCAGTTTCTTTGCTTTTCTTTTTCTCTGTAGATGTACCCGTCCGATGCCCGTTAGGCCGCCGGTGATGGCGGCGACTTTGCCAACTAGTAATTGTGGAAATGCCATTGTGATTGAGATATGAGAGATAAGGTATAATACAGTAGAGAGATCTGCTATTTTTTTCCCTCTCGTAAGGTGGGATGTCTCTAATTAGGCGGCTCGGGGTTTCGCGGTGATGATCCCCCGAGGTGTGGGGAAACCCCGCGAGGGGCACCGTTCCAAGGTTCGCGAACTCGGATGAGGGGTCGAGAGTAGGGAGAGAAAGATTACGATGATTAGAGCTAATTGGATTTAATTTCATTTGGACGTAGTGTCCAATTCTCCAATTCTAGTGCTTGTCATGATCTCTCATAACCTCCTAAATATAGGTGCAATTTGAACGTTCTACTACTCTAGTGAAGTTGTGTTCTGAACTCAGTCGATTGACTCAATTGATCCATCCTATCTATGTACATGACTTTCGTATACCTAATGGGTAAATAACTGGTGCTCGAGAAAGAAATCGAGAAGGAAATCAAAACAATAACAAAATTATTCATCGCATCATCGACACCTATGCAGAGCCATTGGCAGCCTCCTTATTATCAGGAGCAGGCAGAGATTTCTGGGGTGCCGGAGTAAGGATAGCAGCAGCAGGGATCAAGGGAGCAGCAGGGTTGAGCTCCAAGCCGAATCCAGGCTTGTCCAAGACGGAGACATCCAGATAACCCTTGGTGGGAATAGGCTCGTTCAAAAACAAGTTACCGAAGACAGGCTCGACAGTGTGTCCATCAGCGGAGTTGGCAAGGTACTCCTGGAACGGACTGTTGGTCTGAGAAACGACAAAGTGGTACGAGTAGGGCCCAGAAGCATGAGGCACAACGGGAAGATCATAAGCAGCAGCCATAGCAGAGACCTTCAGCAACTCAGTCATTCCACCGAGCCACATCACATCAGGCTGCAGGATATCCACATTGCGGCCCTCAATCAGCTTGCGGAAACCATAACGAGAGAACTCGTGCTCGCCAGTGGTGAAAGTAACAGTTGGGTGAGCCCGCTTCAAAAGCGCCTGACCGTCAAAATCATCGGGGGAAAGACACTCCTCCCACCAATCAATATCAAGACCAATAGCCTCACAGCGCTTGACGAGCTGGATTGTGTAAGGAACGGTCAAAGACATGTAGCAGTCGACACGCAGCGGGAAGTTAGGGCCGACTTTCTCGCGCTGCTGGCGCAGATATTCGACGTTCTTCAGGAGACCCTCGGTGCCCTCGTCGGGGCCGTGGGGAAGGGCGACCTTGGCACCGATGAAGCCGGCAGCCTTAGCAGAGCCAGGCTGGGGACCGGTGCAGTAGAAGTTCAAACGGGAGCGGGTGGCGCCTCCAATCATTTTGTAGACGGGCTCATTGCGGATTTTTCCTTGTAGATCCCACAGCGCCAGGTCGATGACTGAGATCACGGCGACGGGGAGACCCTTGCGGCCGTAGAACATGGAAGCGCGGTACATCTTTTCGAAGAGGTCATTGGTGTCTCGGGGATCTGGTTGTATTATCGTGGTCAGAGAGGGGCATCCTAGGTGTCATGCTTGCACGATGGTATACATACCGGCTCCGATCAGGAAGCGGTTGAAATGGTGCTCGGTGAGCCAGCAGGCGGGGGGACCACCGAATCCAGTAGCAAAGCCCTTGGAGCCATCGGTGGCCTCAATCTCGACACAGAATGATCCCAGGACGTTGATTCCCCATGATGTGCGCGAGCCACGGAACTGTGCCCACTTGGTCATGGGGGTGGAGATGTTGCTGTCGACCAGCCAGTGGCCTCCCTTGACCTGTAGAGAGTTAGTACGTCGATTTTAGAACAATTGGCATCTTCAGAGTCATACATTGTGGTAATCACCGCCAGAGCCAACACCATCAATGATGAAGGTGCGGACTTCCTTGATGCGGGGAAACTCCGTTGTCGCCGTTGTTGAACCCATGATGTATAGATAAGCAAGTAAATCCTGCAAATTAAAGACAGACCCAACGAATTACAGAAGAAGATAGAGAGAGAAGAATAGGAACGATGACGGGGATTCACGTCTATTTCAACAACTTCCACATGCCGCGGGCAGCTCGGGGCATTGCTTGCCCGAGCAGCGGACCACCGGCGATTCGGAGATTTTGCGACAATTGACTGCATAGCTAGGATGTCACATGTGGGCTATTATTTTATTCGGTTGGCAGTGAACATTAGGTATTGCTGAGCATTACCTAGCGAAGCACCCATACCGTAGGTATCATAGGGTATTGCATTTCATCTAGGTGATGAAAGTGCTTCATTTTCAATTTCATGGGAATGGGATATGTGGGCATGCGTAGGTGGGAGATTACCGCACTCGGCTACACAAACAATGTCAGCAGCTGGTTTGGTTCAGTCTCAATGAGTGCTGAATAGAAAATCAGGCATCTCGATACTGTCGATAGTGAGACTGAGATGATTCGACCTTTTGATCTTCTCGGCAGCCCGGTCAACGCGACGGATTTCTTCTTTGTACCGCGCTGTGCCCAGATGAGTCGTGTCGTACATAGTCACGGGATATTGACACCCTAGACAGGCTACTGTGCTACAATTGCGGCAAGGGAGGAGGCTTAAAGCTCAGTTGTGTCATGTAGGCATAAGCTGAGCTCCGTCGGGACAGTCGGGGAAGAGCTAGAAATCAGGGGAACGCCAAGATAGAAATGCGGGGTGCCCCGGTTTCTGCCTGAGGCGTCAAGTCCAATGATTCCGACCATCTCGGCCTCTTCTTCCTCTTTCCCTCGGGCTCAATGTTGTCAGACTATCATCGTGGGAGTCCCTTATTAATGTGCTAGATCGAAATATCAACTGGTCCAGTCTATTCGCACTTGCACCGTGATCGCCCTGCAGCATGCTCGGCCCCTGATAGAGCGAATTACGATCTCGCTAAATCAACATGCCGAACGCTGCGCTTCCCCAGGAGACCCCATCTGCCAATCAGCAATTTGGGGACAATAACCGAGATCAAAGTGCAGAGTATTCTTCGGATTCAGATAATGACCAGGTTGGATATAATGGCTCCACAAGGGCCTTGAAGCGAAAACGCCCTCTCACTGTCTCGTGCGTACTTCAATCACCTCGGTTATCCGGTTTCTTTCACACCCCAGACTAATCTCGCGAAGTTGTGAACTCTGCAAGCAGCGCAAAGTGAAATGCGGTATAGTACATCATTTCCTCATAGGTCAATGTCTATTTCCTAACTGAGGAATTGGTAGACCGAGTACAGCCGAGCTGTGGCTGGTGTACGCGCAATGGCCAGCTATGCGAATATAGAGAAAGGAAAAAACCAGGATTAAGAGCTGGGTATGGGAAAGAATTGGAACAACGTCTTGGTAAGTGGATGATCGAGATTCTTATCACGAAATCGTATCTCATCCAGAACTTAGATCGATTGGAAGATATCATCCAGTCCCAAGCTCGCCTCATTGAGATGCATATCATACGGCCCCAGTCCTCAGTGGGCCATGAGTTGCCCCACGCCGGTCCCCTTTCATACAGTTCTCCCTCGGAGCCCTCAGCGGTTCACGGACCCAGTCCCAGTACTGCTCTCTACTTCAACGAGCCTGGGTCGTCTGTTACTCTACCGTCGCGCCGTGCGGATGTATCGATTACCAGTCCACCCGACACTTCAGTGAATAATTCCCAGCACAATCATCTACAGCATGGCATTCGATCAGCATCACATGCCCCCTTGGTGCAGAACCGAGATGCGCAGCAGGATTACACGGGGAATGAATCATCTCTGAAGGTTCCCGTCAACATATTCTCAAATCAAGAGCAATCTCTTACCAATCCGGAGCTAGATCTACCACCATACGACTTGCTCTATGCTTTGGTAGATCTTTATTTCGAACACATCAATTCCTGGTGTCCGATCCTCCACCGCCGAACAACCCTGGACACCTTCTTTGGCCCTTCACCACTAGAAGAGGCAGATCGAATGGTGCTCTATGCTATTGTGGCGACGACACTACGTTTCTCCTCCGATGCCAGGCTCAATGATCAAAACCGAAAGCGCTATCATGATTCGTCGAAACAGAAGGTCGTCATGTATGGTCTAGAGAATTCCTCTGTCAAGGCACTCCAAGCGCTTGTAATTCTGGCACTTGACCTCGTTGGATCTTCCAATGGCCCACCTGGCTGGAAGCTACTTGCCTTGATCACCAGGTCTGTAGTGCAATTAGGGCTGGCCGTGGAAGCAACTTCGTCTCTCATCAACCCCCTCTACCCTTCAATCTACACCCTGAGGGCCGTTACTCTGTCAGAGCCGAATTCGTGGATCGAAGATGAAAGCCGACGTCGGCTGTTCTGGATGGTCTACTTGTTGGACCGCTATTCCACCCTAGCGACAGCATTTAACTTTGCTTTGGATGACAGAGACATCGACCGTAAGCTTCCTTGCAAGGATGACTACTTCATGAAGAACCAACCCGTTGAGACGCGACGATTCCACTACTCCAGTGAGCGTGCGGACTATCTCAGTAACGCGGAGAATGTTGGTTCTTTCGGTCTCTATGTCGAAATCCTGGGTATCCTATCGCGAATTCATACGTTCCTCAAACGGCCTGTAGATATCGGAGCCCTCTCTGACGTAGAAGAATGGCAAGCCACCTATCGCAAGCTCGATAGTGAGCTGACATCGTGGGAGTTCAATCTCCCCGCAGAATATGCCTATGAGAATTCCTCTCGCCTCTTCAATGGGCCCAGGCATGGCCGCGCTTTGCACAGTGATTGGGTGCAGCTACATGCAACCTACCAAACGTGAGTCGACAGGTCCTGTATCACCCTGGAACAATCTTCTAACGCGACAATCTTCTAGTGCTGTGATCCGTCTTCATTCCTCAGCTGCATACCCAACAACCCGATCCCCAATTTTCACACCCTCATACAGCGCCAGCCAGCGATGCCTACTAGCAGTGGAAAACATCCTCTCAGTATCCAGATTCGTAGTAGAAAACAACATGCTCGACAAAATGGGCCCACCATTCGCTTTTACTCTCTGGGTATCAGCCCGCCTCCTCCTCGTCCACGGTTCCACAATCGCCCACACCGTCAGCGCCGACATCCTCTTCTTCGTGGACACTCTCTTCCAGCTGGGCAAATACTGGAAAGTCGCCGAGCGATACAGCAGCATTCTCCAACGCGTCCTGGACGAGTATAACGAGTATCAACGATCTGTCGCCACAGATGGTGAAAGATCCACACCGTCAACAGTCAAGATCCTCGCCGATATGCGTCGCTGTGCATTCGATCTGGACTTCTTGATCTCCCGCCAGCCCCGTGAGTCGCCCGCTGACAATGGCATCGGCGAGAACCAGCAGCCTCAGTCGTCTATGTCGACAATGCCTACCCGCAACTTTGCTCCCAATGAACTCGAGTACCTCGATGTCTTTGGCTTCTTCAATGTCCCTCGAGTCCCTCCTGCTCGCGCTCATGGTCTAAACACCAGTGCACCATCTCATTTGGAAATCCCGAACACCGTGCCAAATCCTATGTCCATACACGGGCTGACTGATACTGGTCCGGCGCCTTCGAATGGGTCGGTGATAGACCATGGGCATCCATCCAACGCGAATGAGTTCAACATTACGAACTACTTGATCCCGACGCCGGAGACGGATTGGTTGTTTCGACCATCTTGAAATCACAACCCTCTCATTTTGTCTCTTCTCAGCTTTTTCCAAAACGAAGTCCTATCACGCGCTCAGACAAGTCTCATCATAAGTTATACCAGGGCTTGGAAATGTTATGCGTCACTCAGCTATCCACCTAGTCCTCAACTTCTGTGCACACACCAACCGCACGAGGAATGCCAAGAGCCCTCGGGCTACGCTGGCAAATGAATCGGATTCCGAAACAAATATAGAGAGCGTAAAAAGGGAATGCGAAATGGATAATATTAGGTTGCGTTTTTTTGTACCCGCGCTATACTATATTAGGACGTCACCTGATTTTCAGATGTACCCCGTATTTTAAATGGTCTGTAAACAAATTTTCGTAACTAGTTAACTAACTATCGATTGAATGATAACCCTCTTACCTAGCCATTAGCTTTTTCTTCTAGCTACCCTTTAACACTGGCCTTTATATCCATCATGTCTATCGTCTTCGATTCCCTCCCTCTCCCACCACCCATGTCTGAATTTGGTGAGCCCTTCTATCGCTCTGTTGAGCAGGCTATTGAGGCTATCAACATACATCCCCAACCCCAGGGCTTCGCAGTCTCGACGCGAGGCTCCCATCCGAATCGGGTACGAATCCACTGCGCCCGAAGCAGAGGTTACAAAGCCCAAAAAACCACCAATCGTCACTCGACTACCCGGTCAACCGAGTGCCCATATCGTGCCGTTCTCCACCGACGACCCGATCCCGATGACGGACCCATAGCAACCACGGGCTTTGGGATATCGAGGTGGTTGAGAGCCGCCATAACCATGATCGACAACCCGGATCTGCTTTCGCTATCCACCAAACAAGACAGATCGAGCGGTATAGGTCCCAAATCATTGCTGGAATCCATCAAGGCTGCTCGCCGTCTGTCATAACGAAAGGAATCCAGAAGCAGTGTGAAGCAACGGGCGAGGAATTCACCCTTGAAGATCCCGGGAGGATGAGGCGCTTTATCTTCGACTATCGTCAATCCGGCTCAGAGGGGTTATTCACAGATTCAACGCCTACTTCAACAGGACGATGAGTGGATTATTCACTACGATGTCAATGGAGATCGTCAATTAACGGCCGCATTCTTGGTCCACCGTAGTTCAATTGCATTACTTCGGAACAACCCCTTCTTCTTGTGGATGGACTGCACCTACAAGACCAACAGATACCACTTCCCGTTACTCGACATCATCGGGGAGTCTTCGGTTGGCAAAAGTTTCTATGTCGGGCTTGCCTTCATAGCCAATGAGCGAGAGCCAGCCTACACACAGGTGCTCCGGTGGCTACAAGGGCTTCTTGACCAGCAGCAAATCCCTTACCCGAAGACGATCATGACCGATAAAGAGAAGGCGTTGCGGAATGAAGTCTGAGGTATGAATCCATTCTTTACCCTTATTAATATACACATATTACTTTATATACTAATACCAAATAAGTTTTTCCAGAGACCAAGACACTTTTGCTATTGGCATGTGATCAAAAACATCCAAGCGCGTTTTCGCCCTCGGATCAATAAGGTTGTTGCCGCTGAACAACCTGGCCGGTCCCGAACATCTCAGCAACACAGAGATGAGGTCAATGAACGGTGGGAAACTATCAAAACTCAGCTTGATCTTGTGTTTTTAGCACATTCGGAGGAGGACCATGAACTACGTTGGCAATGCTTCCGAGATCTGTATGAGGCAGATTACGGGGATATCCTACGATATGTACATGATGAATGGATAAGTCAGGTCCCCGAGGCCTTTCTCCGGTTCCACACGAAGACTTATTTCCATTTAAATCAGCTGTCAACATCTCAGGTGGAAGGCGCCCATTCAGCATTAAAGCGAGTCCTCCAGGCATCAAATGCTGAATGGGCGCCTTCCACCCGAGATGTTGACAGCTGATTTAAATGGAAATAAGTCTTCGTGTGGAACCGGAGAAAGGTCTCGGGGACCTGACTTATCCACTCGACCGTTGTTTAATGAGGTTGCCGCCCTCATATTCTCTTTTATCCAGAGGTTGAAGACCCTCGACCGTTGTTTTAACGAGGTTGCCGCCCTCGGGTGATGACTTATTACCACAACGGGCATCACTCCGCGAAGGGGGACTAGGCAATGAGTCCAAGTGGACAGGGATCCGGGTCCTGCTTTCGAAGATTTGGCGCCTTTGGGTGTATTTATCTTCCTGACTACGGAGAGTGACAGAGACATCGAGTGCGGAGCTAGCGGACTAGATGCGCAGCCCCTCACTACGATGCCCCACCTACAACAACCTGGACACGAGCTTCCCTCTTTCGAGTAGGGTATCAACCTGATTAGCTTTCCGTTGAAACCTACGAGCCGTCATTGTTGCAGTCTCGTCGTGGTGGCGTCCTCTATTCGTTGTCCTCAGAACTAGGGTACGCTTCATGTCCACGATTGTACTGTACATATAGCCCTCCATGTTTTCATTATGACATTATTCAACATCGAGTCGTCCACTCAACGGTCAACCATTATAGGTTGTGACGTCTCGCATCCTGGTTATAGTGTCCGTACATGCAGTACGTTCACTATCAGCCCCCCTGCTAGGACAGCCACCACGTTGAATCACCCCAAAACAGCGCGCTATGCCGTAGTGGAGTCGGTTCACCGTGCTATTTCACCAGGGACTAAAGGGAACTGGTGAAGGCAAGCATCGCGAGCGACAATTGACTCAGATTCCGTCTCCGCGAAGCTATTAGCCCACCCCCGGTCGGCGCTTTCTTTGTATCGAGACAAAATCTCCCTGCACTGCTGACTAGCTGTGATCGTCAGATCTATTTACCTACGAATTTTGACGTGGTACGGTATATATGTATCTCTACATCTATACCCCCAAGGACCCACTGCGCGCTTTATCGAGAAGAAAAGAGGCTGCTCTATTCAATGCCTGGAACGAGCCGTCGCATTTTCGATGGTCTGGAATATATTAGCGAAGAATGAGCATTG
The DNA here is from genome assembly GCF_028826915.1 of Penicillium bovifimosum. NCBI lineage: Eukaryota > Fungi > Ascomycota > Eurotiomycetes > Eurotiales > Aspergillaceae > Penicillium > Penicillium bovifimosum. The sequence continues at coordinate 302,258 of NW_026622717.1, read as the reverse complement.
AGGGGATTTATGATAATACCAAGAGCATTGACCTCCTCCGCAGCGAGGCCATAGAGAGTACTGAACTGTTTGCGTTCAGTACTGTCCTTCCTGTACCGTTCAGTTACCAGCACCGAGTCGCACCGAATGTCGCCGCCGTGGAGGACTTCTTTATTTAGTCGCCGGATATCCTTGACCCGGCGTCCGGTGCCTTTATTCAAGGCATCTCGGATCCACGTGGCGACGGTCCTTTGTCGGACGTCAAGGTAGCTGTCTCTGAACGACTCCATCACACCAATCTTCAGGTCTGCTTCCGTGATCTTCATGTTCATCGCTGCTATTTTGGCGGCCATTTGGGCTGATTTGGCGTCGGCCTTTGCCATGTCCTGGCGCAATCTTCGCAGTTCCTCAAAGAGGCGGAAGCCGCCTATATTGGTGACCCTTTTGTAGTGTTTGATCTGGGTGTTGATGCGAGGTCTGGTGAGTTGGGGCAGTTGAAGGAGGCTGTTGAGATGTTGAGGGGGGTTTATGCGGGGTTAGATAAGGGGAAGGGGGTTACGATTGTTATTAGTATGTTCTTTGGTCCTGGGATCTGTGATGGGTTTGTTGTTGGGGGTTTTTTTGCTGACGTTACGACAGATCATCTTTGCAAGCCGAATCTAAGGCTAGGTGGTGTGGATGTTTCTAAGCATCATGAGTTTGTGGAGTGGAGGGAACTTGTTGTGCAGATGGCCGGCAACTGGCTCGTCAGGTTGTCAGGTTGTCAGGTCTGGGAAATTACTAGTAGAAAATTTACCAGTCATTACTAGCTATGACCAGTCGGTATTAGTATTACTAGTCGCGACTAGTAAGGCTTACGTAATTTTTAAAATACCGAGGGGCTCGTCAGGTCGCGCGTGCCAAGTCCCGTGACCGGCCAAGTCAGACTTACTAGTAACTACTAGTAAATCCCACCACGCGAGGTCGGTCGTAATCTATAGCGAACCTGACAGCCGATTACTCACCGGTATGGCAGAATAAATTCTATTAGGAAAAAACGTGAATTACGTGTAATTAATAAAGTTTTACGGTATGTAATTGTAATACGGACCGTAATATAGCAATCAGTCTCTACTAGTAGTAGCTATAGCTTGGCTTACTAGTAGTAGCTTTGGGTGACTAGAGAAAATTTACTAGTCGCGACTAGGTACCACTAGTAAGCGTGTCGATAGTCATCCCTTGTCGCGACTAGTAAAGGGCCTATGTCTCGCGAGTGTAAAATCCGTTGTAATTTATTGAATAGTCACTGCGCTACTAGTAATCGCTTACCAGTAACCACCAGTTGTGAGCTACTAGTTATCTCTAGTAATAACTAATAGTTTAGAAAGAGTAGAAGAAAGCACACTTCAAAGAATATCTTTTTGCTACTCTTCCTACCATTGAGGTGGTTACTCCTCGGGGCTACCTAGTGAAAGAGGGGAACGCTCGAAGGCTGTGTGCTCTGAGGCACACGGGTCGATTCAGCAGATACCACCTAGCATAGCATCGAACTAGAGGAACAAAGAGGTTGGGCGCTTGCGCACAAGAAGTGAAATCAGAGATGTGTAGGAGTGTGTATTGCTAACTGAAGCTACCTCGCGACTATATCTCCAGCGCAAAACTGCTGACGTAAGGAACGCTCACGTGAGAACCAAGGGAGTGGACAGGGGAAGCATGCCTGTAGGGGGAGGTCACACCTCCCCACTACACTAGGTAGCAATGGCTAGTTCTTAGGGCTACGTGCCAATTTGTCAACAAAAAGTGGAGAGACCTATATGTATCGTCCCATGGGGTAGGTAATCTCTTCAATATAGGTAATTGGGCATACTTCCCCCCCAGTCGCGACTAGTAGTGGCCAGTAGTAAACGCAAAGCTCTGGTAACTACTAGGTTGGAATTCCCGCTGACTTGTTAGTGGCTAGCCGTTACTAACAGTGAGTCCATTACTATGGCTTGGGGGGTTTTGGCGGATCAGCTCAGAGCTAAGCCTCTTGCCCGGAGACTGGCGTCAACAGCTTCCGTTCGTTATGATCTGCTGCCGGGTGACTGGGTCCGTTTCCTACGGAATATTAGGACATTTAAGCAGCTCCTGATAGTCATTCTTGAGGCCCAACAGCAAGCATAGAGCCGACTTGCGCGGAATATTTTGTAGTTATTACTCTTGGTTACTAGTGGCACATCCAAATTACTAGCTTGAGGGCCAGTTCGGCCTTGGAATGGATCTATGAGTTCTTTGAGGCATACTACCCACATACAGCCTTTGAAGACAATACTCGAACCAAGGCTACTACTAGTACGGAGTAAGCTAAGCTAATTATAGCTAGCTATTACTAGTAATAACTGACAGATGCAAAAAGAGTATCAGAAGGGACGTTAATCTTCGAAGTGTTCTTTTCTCTGCATCTTCCTCTACTACCAGTTATTACTAGGGATCACTAGGAATCTGCTACTAGTAGGGACTGGTAGTCACCAATAGGTAGTTGTAGGAAGAGTCTCAGAGGGATGTCAATCTTCCAAGTGTCCTATCTTCTAGCTACTCTTCCTAAACTATTAGTTATTACTAGAGATAACTGGTGATCTCACAAATGGTGACTACTAGTAGCTGACAACTGGTGGTTACCAGTAAGCCACGACTAGTAACCTAGTGAGGATTCTATAAATTGCAGCAGGCTATACACATGCAATACAATTGCATGATACCATTTTACTAGTAAATCCTAGGAGTCACTAGGAGCCTTGTAGCCAGCTATCACTGGTTGTCTGACGTATAGCTACTACTAGTGATAACCAGTAGATAAATTACCACTCGGGAATACCAATTTTACTAGTAATTACCATGGGCTACTAGTAAAAGATTATTCTGCCATACCGGTGAGTAATCGGTTGTCAGGTTCGCTATAGATTACGACCGACCTCGCGTGGTGGGATTTACTAGTAGTTACTAGTAAGTCTGACTTGGCCGGTCACGGGACTTGGCACGCGCGACCTGACGAGCCCCTCGGTATTTTAAAAATTACGTAAGCCTTACTAGTCGCGACTAGTAATACTAATACCGACTGGTCATAGCTAGTAATGACTGGTAAATTTTCTACTAGTAATTTCCCAGACCTGACAACCTGACAACCTGACGACCCCCCATTCGCAGATGGCGGCTTATCCGAAGACTTATATGAAGCTTTCTGGGGCTTTTTCGGAGCTGTTGCCGTTGGAAGGGGAGGATTGTGATATCTCGGGCATTGTTGATTGCCTGCAGCCGTGGACTGATGTTGTTTTTGATGCCTTTGGGGCTGGAAGAGTCATGTTTGGGTCGGATTGGTCGGTTTGCAGTGTTGGGGGTGGTGGGAATGAGGTTTCATGGGGACGATGGAGGCGGGTTGTGGAAGAGGTTTTGATACGACGGGGTCTCTCTGAGGAGGAGAAGAAGGGTATATGGGGGGATGTCGCATTGAAGGCTTATGGTATTCCATGAGATATAGCATTTCCCTGCATAAACCATCATACCTATCATATACAAATGGCTCGGTCTTATAAAGATCATATTTCGGCTATCGATGGGATTATCTGGGCAGTTGTACAGGCGTAACTTCTACTTGGTAATCCACTGCTTGCAAAGGGTTATCACTTGAACTTTTCATGAGTTAATCATATTGTGAACTGTCATGACTATTCCGGCTCCCTGTGGAGAAACATCCAAGAAAAACAAAACAAAAAACCAAACGATAGAAACGAAGAGACGAAAGACAGAACACAATAAAACGGACGGAGCAAAAGAGAGAGAATGAGAGTCCATTGATCGTAACGCACCGCCTGGCCCTTCCAAAGGGGTGTCAGGGGAAAGCCGATTCTACATGGAGACGTCGCTCCCCGAGGCTGACAATTGGCTGGCTGGCGATAGCCGATCCTTCATAAAGCTATCCCTGACCGGGGAAGAACCATCTTGCATTGACTGGTCACTTCCTCGTGGGGAACTGACGGAGCCGTCTCTGCCAGTGGAACTCGCGGGGAAGCGACCCCACATCAGACGATCCTCACGTTCCTCAGGATCACCGCCAGTGCGCCAGTTCGGACGGCTTCGTGGCGGCCGCCCGCCCCATCAAAGTCTGGAAATCGAATTCCAGTACATCCCCGGACATCACTCCATTCCGAAGCCTGGCCGACTTGGTACAATCCAGGACGTAAGTATTCTCGCCATTGCTGGTAACCCTGATGGTAGCCCCAACTCTTTGGTCGACGACTTGGACTTGCGTCCAAATCTCGATGTCGGCATCGTGAGTGGTGGGATGGGTGGAGATGACCTCGCTTCCTGGGAGGACCCGGCACTTGCTCCACATTGCGTCGGCATCGTACTCGGCGATGGCCAGCGGGCTGTGGAATAGCGGCGTTCGGGGGAGAAGCGGCCTGAGGAGAGGTGGAATTGACCGGGGGAGAAGCGGCCTCAGAAGAGACTGAGTTGGCGGGGGAGAAGCGGCCCGAGGAGAGGTGGAATTGGCCGAGGGAGAAGCGGCCTCAGGAGAGACTGAAGTGGCCGGGTGAGGAGCGGCCTCAGTGGAGAAGACTTCCCGGAGGCTAGGAAGGTTTACGGTGAGGTTGATGTTGATTGGCGGGAATCTCGGTGGTGTAAGGGTGGGTAGTCGAGGGCTAGTAGATACATCATACAACATTGGCCAGGTGGAGGTCAATCGCGATTTCAGGGTGGCTAGGTGGGCTGAATGTGGGTGCTCGAGGGATTGTTGACACCACGTAGCTTGGGCTGAGATCGATGGAAGCCATGTTGACCGACAGAGAGCAACTGCAATCAAGATTGAGCGCCTCCTGAACCATTTTATCCATGCAGGCTTTAAGACTGCCATCGTTGCCCTGTAGACTTGGAGGCTGTTCTCTTTATCCTCACTGTCCTCGAATGAACTATAGTAAAGAATATCTGCGGACTCTTGGGGTGACTAGGAATTAAGATTAGGTTAGGCAAAGCTGTAATGAATGAAGATACGCAATGGACTTTACCTTTTGATGAGTCACGGGTTTCTTCCCACCATCTTCGAGGGCTGGTCGCTTCTTCCTTAATTAGGCGGAAGACGCCTATGTTGGCAGCCATTTTCTGCTCAGTATCATATTGAACAGGGGGCGCCTTGATGGGCGCTATGAGAGATGAAGAGGATGATGGAAAGGTAGATAAGAAGATGGATGAAGGAGAGAAGAATGAGGTGAAAAGCAAGTCTATATAGATGCGAGGAAGGGTCATAACTATGACCTACCAAACCTACACGCCTCCTCAAACTTTGGAATCAAGGAAAATATCAACCGAATAGAACGGTGGTGTTCCCTACGTTACCATGGTTCTAGATTATTTTGACATACTCCAAGACCTTTTAGGTAAATGAACGAGACCTTCACTTCCTGGAAAGTACAGTGACAGCCCAGTGACGAGTAACCGCGTCTAATACAACCTAGGCACAGCGAGCAAGAGTACTGGTAATCACATTCCTAACTCTTACAAATAAACATAACGAGGAACAGGAAGAGGCTCAGCGAACGCCCTTCAAGATGGTAGCGTAGAGAAACAAGCAGTGCGGAAACTTTAATGGGCCAGCCCAGAGGGTTCCATAAGACCATCGAAGTACCCAAAACAAAACCAAGACATGTAGTTACCTACACGGTCTGGTTAGCAGGTAGCAGACGGACGAGGACCTCCTCGAGAAACGCGTCCAGAACTGCATCCACACCACCACCCATGTCGACAGGTCCCTCCTGATCCCATTGGTGGAAGTTGGTGAACGCGCGGGCAATGTCCTCAGCGGCCTTCTCCAGGCTGCGGTGGATGCGCACGTTCCGGTCGAACTCCCTGTCCGCCTCCACGGTCGGCGGGGGATCGTTGGGATTGCGTCCGGGTTCGAGACTGACAAGGTAGTTGCGGCGACGGTCCATCGCCGCGCGGAGAGCGGGGAGAATGACAGTTCCAACGGCAGTGGGCTTCGCAGCCTCGGACTGAGCGCGGCTGAAATGATTCTGGTCGTGCGGGGCGGAGGGTGGGGTTGCGCGGAAGGGAGAAGAACGGTCTTCCATGTTTGCTGGAGCGCGCTTCGACTTGAGGCCTGTTGCTGGTTGTGGTTGCTGCATTGGCTCTATGGATCGGGGAGGTCTGGGGAGATTTGCTTGCTGGAAGCGTGAGGGCTGTGGGAGCCCCATGACATTAGCAGAGTCACGAAAATGAAGGGCTGGTCTGCTCACAACATGATCCGGTGGGATGCCGAAAGCTGGGAAATCGGGTCTTGCCTGTGCGAATTGCACGTTCGGGCCTCTGACGGGAATATTTTCAACAGAAGGGGAAGGTTTGTTAGAGACTAGAGGAGGCACGACGTTGTGTGGATGAAGAGGGGGCTGAGAGATATGTTGCTTGAGAGGAGTAGGTGGTGCAGAAGGAGGGAGAGGAACTTGAGTAGGAGCAATGTCAGGAGCAGGAGCTGACGGGGTTCGAAGTCGCGATTGAGGTTGTGATGTTCCCGACTGTCGAGTGGTCTCATCACACAGATCCCACTCCTCAGTCTCTGTGGGGCGCTCGCTGGTCTTAGGAATGTTCATCGGCGGGACGTGGACTGCAGCCGTCTGTCGCACTGGACGAACTGTACCGAAGTCCCAGAGATCTTCTCTCTCTTGTAATCTCTCTCGTGATTGCTCAGGCTCTACCTCATCATATTCATCCCCCTCATCTCGACTTCCGTGGGTGATTTGCCAACGCTCCGCGCGCTCAATGAGCTCTGTTAGGTAGGTAGTTCTCTTGGCTCGCTTCAAGAATGGGAGTTCAAGCAGCTCCCTGGCTGATGGGCGCTCCCGAGGGTCCCGACGCAAGCACAATTCCACAAATTGCTTGAAAGGCTTACTGAAGTTGCCGACCAAGGTTGGAGGTGGGTTCTTCGGGATCAGGAACAGCACCTTCATGGGGTGAATATCAGCGTAAGGCGGCTCACCGAAGGCCAGCTCAATTGCAGTGATACCCAAGGACCAAATGTCGGCCTTGTAATCGTATCCAGACTGCTTGATGACCTCGGGGGCCATCCAGAATGGGGTGCCTACGAACGTGTTCTTCTTGGAGATTGTCGCCGACAACTGACCAGACACACCAAAGTCAGCCAACTTGACTTGACCACTCGCAGTAAGAAGAATATTGGCAGCTGCAAGTATAAAAGTTAGTTGCCGCACATTTTCATTGAACGAAATGATGTTCTCATACCTTTGATGTCTCGGTGCAGCTTCTGGTCACTGTGGAGATAGTCCAGCCCGCGCAGGAGCTCCCTCAAAATGATGGCGATGTATTCCTCGTGAATAGGACCAGGCCGCAGAAGATCGTGGCAACTACCACCAGAGCAAAACTCCATGATGATCCACAAGTCGGACCCCTTCAAGTACGATCCATGGTACTTGGTGACATAGGGCGAGTTCAGCTCGGACAAGATGGCAATCTCTTTGATGATGTCGTCGACATCGTCCTCGGCGCTCTCGACGTCAATGACCTTGATAGCCACGGACTCTCCGGTGCGCTTATCCAGACTAGAAAGTTCCAATCTCGGTCAGCTACCTTAATGAAGTCCAGTGCTTGATGGAAGGCTCTTGGACTTACCCTTTGTATACCCTGCCAAAGCTTCCACCACCTATAACACCACATGACAATCAGTAACATGAACTCCAGGTCAGATCCGAGGACCGTGACACCTACCGATGCATGTTTGCTTGGTGTAGATAGTTTCCGGGTCAATTGGACCGGACATCTTGGCGGATTATCCGAGTCGGATGATGACAAGATCCAGTGAAATGGGCGTGCGACTCAAAGCTATTGATGGTCAGATTCATATCTCGCAAGGACTGAAGCGGGATGCCCGTACGCGACTGCGATTGGATGCGATCTGCAAGATGAAACATTCAACTCGAAATGTAATTGAGCCTTGAGGTGGGAAGGAGAAGGAAGAAAAAGACGAAGAAGAAGAAGAAGAGATAGAGAGTTGACAAAGTTGCAGCCGGCGAGTGCAACTACACTTTGCCACGCCGAGTCATCTCATCCACGAGTCCAAGGGGAATATTGTCGTCGTCGAGGGCCCTTGCTTCCTGTTGTTTATCATTGCGGGGGCTTATTTTGCCGGCTTATCTCAAAGCGGTGTGTGCCTCTTATCTATCAGACTATGTACTACATAGTACTATGAACTCATCGTATGGCAACTGGCCAATGGGGAGGGGATGAAAGATAGCAGCCACTTTACCTAACTATCACTAACTATTCTGTTGCAGCTGTTGCAGCCTACGTGCTAGTGGACGTGAAAATAATCTTGGACGTCGTGATTAGATTGTCATGATTCATTGCATACTTTGGTGACCAGCTTCAGGGCCCCATTTATGTGCGCCCTAGCACTTTGGCCCCAAAGATGCCAAAGACGACTGGAGAGCCTGATATTGAATCAGATCCCTTCAAGCGGTGATCCCAAAGCCGGAGAGAGGTAAGGGTCCCATGGGATCTGACACAAGTCCATTAACGACTTTCGAGAACTAGGATTCGTTGCAGCGTGACGGTGTGCTTGAACGAACATGGCAAGAGTATCACTCCTCCATGTACCCAATCATCACAGTGCCATTCTTGAGCCCCGCCTCTGCGATGCTTGTGCCCAGTTGGTCAATGAGGTTACGCCCCATACTGTTTAGTTCAAATTCGACACCGGCCTTATCTTCCAAGGGAGGGTCGGCCTTGAGCCACTCATAGATCCGTTGGACGGGATCCGACAGTGCAAAGCGCCGAATGACTCTGCCGGATGGGTGTCGGAACTGGATACGCGTAGTTGTAGCCGGGTCAGCCTCCGGCTCAGTGTGTGGGTGGTCGCTGGGGATAGACGAAAATGCTGAATCCTCGGCAGCTGGCTCTGGTTCCTCCATGAGCTCATCCTCCTCAATTGCCCGACCCTTGCCCTTGGTATTATCCGTGCTGCGAGTCAAGTCATCAGGATCTTCCACCTTCTGACCTCCTTCGGCTGCACCACCGAGACTATTCCGCAACGCCATCTCCATCATCTCCTCCTCGGTCATCGCATCGATGCTCTTTTCTTTCTTCTCGGATTTTCGCTTGGCGACAGGATTGCGCACGTTGTGGCTCAGACTGTACCGATCAAGGAACTCGTGCAACTGCATGAGAAAATCGGCGGGCTTGATCAAAGGCGGTCCGGACCATACCTTCATTTGTTCACCGGTTCGAGGATCGACAATTGCAATGTGAGGGTAATTGTCGGAGACATCGCTTCTTTGAAAGTAGTATTGAAGGTAAGATGCCGCACGGGCGTCGTCCTTCGAGTACTGCAAGAAGATGAAATGTTCCTTAATGGTGTCTTGGACCCCGCGGTCTTTCCATAAATCGCGGTTAAGAACTTGGCAGTCAAAAATGGATTCATCCTGGATATTGACAAGCAGCCATTTTTGGATATCCTTTCCCTCGTCGCGTGCCACTTCCCAAGACATTCGTGACATGATCTCAAATGGAGGACGGTACATCTGGGCGAGCATGCTGGATTTGGAGGAAGCCTCTGATGCGCCCCCGGTAGCTGCAGACAGTTCGTCGGGCTGAACCTCCTGGCCGCCTGCCCAGATGGAAGATGATTCTCGTTGGTTGAAGATTCCAGCTCGGCCTATAGTATAAATGCGTCAGTAACAATAGCTGCAAAACCTGGGGTGCATATCGCACTTACCTCGCGTTGCGCGGCTCATTGTTTGCCGGAGAATGTCGGCGTGCATGAATTCACCATCGTCGAAGTCCGCCCCAGGGCCGACCAATGTCTCGGTTGTCCTCGCCATGGGTGCTCTCACTTCATCTTCATCCGGTACGCCACCAGGGCCACCATACATTTCTTCCTGAAGGCGTCGAGCCATAGCTTCATCATCATCGAAAGTCGGCCGGGCGGAGCGGTGGGAGGTATCGTCATCAGAGTCCGAGTCAATAGTCACCACCTCATGACCATCTCGAAGGCCAGAGCCCCGGGATGGCTGAGCAGGCTCATTGGTCAAAGGTGCACCTCCATTATCAAAATAGAGCTGCACGGCTTCGGGGATTTCGAAATTTGTAACCTGCAGATACTGTATGGCCAACTGAGGCGTGGAGCTGGTAATTTCAGTGAACTGAGCTATCACATCGTCCTCCATGGTGGGCGGTGGGTTGGCTTAAACCCCTGATAGAAAGGTTCGTATTAGAGAAGAAAGTGCGAATGGAATGTCAGCTTTGCCTACTGACTGAAAGCGTAGGTGTTGTATGAGATGAGGTCAAGGACTCGGAGGTGAGGTTATGTGGGGGAAGAGAAACGTGGTACAAATCGCTTGAAAGTTGAAAACCACCACGGGCCAATAACGAGGTTGATGAGGAATAAAGAAAAAAACAGGCAAACAAAGGAACGTGCAGCTTCAGGTGGGCTGAAGGAATTCCGTCATGTCGATTCGAAACTCTTCAGAGACGATCATCGACACCTGAGGTATCAGGCCGCAGTAGTGACGCGGCTGACTAAGTTGTGTAGAGCTGCGCAAGTGGTCGTTATGATGGTCCGTATTCCAACGCGCGACGCGTCCGGCGCGTAGGAGGCCCACGAGGAGTGGAGCTTCCAATTACACTTCCTAACTGGGAGGTCTTCGCTCTTGACATTCCTCCAACTCTCTGAAGGAAGTCGAGCTTGTTTATTTGTACCCTTATTTTAAGTCTATCCTTTCAACATGGCAGGAACAGTCTTAGGAAAGCGCACTCGCGATGCTGTTGAACCAGCGGGTAAGACCCATCTCACCTTCCTCCTCTTTTCCAGTTCTCACCCGCCTTCCTAGCCTTGCCCGTACGAACTGGAAGCAAGCGCCGAACAGTTGCCCCCCGAGCTCCCCGAGATCAGAAGCCCGCTGCGCCTTCCTCATTACGGCGAACAAGGTCAACTGTAAAGAAGGCAGTCGACGAACCTGACCAGGAAAATGGCCAGAACAAGACAGTGTCGGTGGTCATTCCTTCCAAACATACCCTGCGCGATGACCAATCCAAGTCGCCGGTCAAGATAAATTCGCATTTTCCCGTCTCGAAGCCAGTGGAAGGTACGTTGGAGAGTGACGAAGGTATTGCGCTTGAGGCGGCGCTAATTCCATGGGCAGAAGAGATTACAAAACCCATTGAACCTGAATTCAAGACACCTTCGAAATCGCGATTCCGAGATGATTTACCGCAACATCCTCCTCTCACACCCAGACATCGAGTGCAGGTGGGAGCAAAGGCCATTACGCCGCGAACCCCTCGCCATGCCGATCTTCCTCCGACCCCTCGACAGAGTGCGACTCCGACAATTGCGCACTCCGTGTATTCACAGGCCCGGCAATTGTTTGCCCGAGGTGCCAACTCTGGTCGCTTAGTGGGACGTGATGCTGAGCGCGAGAAGTTAGTGTCTTTTATCACTGAGGGAATGGAGTCTCGGACGGGGGGATGCCTTTATATCAGCGGTCCCCCTGGTACCGGGAAAAGTGCCCTGGTACACGAAGTGTGCGCTGATCTGGATCTTTCGAACGTGAGAATCGCGCATGTGAACTGTGCAAGCATGCGTATCTCTCGCGATGTCTACAGCCGACTCATTCAAGATTTCTGTGAGGACACGGATGTGTTCAAGAAAAGCGAAGCGGATCGCTTGAAATCGATGTTTGTTCCATCCAGCAAGAAAGCGCAAGATTTGTTCCTGGTCACTTTGGACGAGATTGATCATCTACTGAACGGTGATACTGGAGTGTTGCAGTCCCTGTTCGAATGGGCATTGCAAAGCGAGTCTAAGTTGATGCTGATTGGTATTGCCAACGCTCTCGACTTGACGGACCGGTCCCTTCCGCAGCTCAAAGCGAAGAACTTGAAACCCCGTCTCCTGCCATTTTTGCCGTACAGTGCCGTCTCTATTGCCAATGTGGTGACCAGTCGTCTTCGGTCTTTGCTCCCTCCTGGGACCGAAGCTGACCCAAAGCTTGTTCCTTTCGTTCAACCGGCGGCGATCCAACTTTGTTCCAAGAAGGTCGCCTCGCAAACAGGGGACTTGCGCAAGGCTTACGAGCTCATCAAGCGTGCAATTGATGTCATTGAACAGGAAACGTTCCAAAAGCTAGATAAGCAAGCCAAGGAGTCTGAAAATATCCCGATACTTGGGGTGAACACCAATCTCTCTTCACCTGCAAAAGCAGGCAGTGCTCCGAAGCCAACTTCAATGTCAAGCTACACGGTAATTACGGCGCCCCGAGCCAGCATCGCCCACATTGCCCGAATCACATCTGCAGCTTTCGGTCAGGGGACCGTTCAGAGACTTCAGAGTTTGAACTTGCAACAAAAAGCCGCTATCTGCTCCCTGATTGCCCTCGAACGCAAACGTCGCCAACTTGAGGTGCCCAGCACGCCCTCAAAGTCGCGTGCCTCTGCACCGACTATCAAGCAAGCCTTTGATACATATTGTACTTTGTGTCGTAATGACAATATTCTTCACCCTTTAACTGCCACCGAGTTCAAAGATGTCCTCAGCAACCTGGAGACAATGGGCCTGGTTGGAGAATATCAGGGCCGCGGTCGTGGTGGAACTGTTGCAGGCGGCACAGATCTTCGCCGTACACCCTCGAAGTCTGGCCATGGACCCTCGACCCCACACAAGGCACTCGACGAGCAAGGTCTTGTCTGCTTCGTTTCCCAGTCGGAAATTGAGGGCCAGATTGCAGGACCCGGAGAGGGCATTCTTCGGCGTCTACTCCGTGGCGAGGGTATTTGATTTCTGTTCTGTTTTTATACATTGCATGGCCTTCGCATTTCATTTCTCACTTCCCACGTCCCGTCCTATTATTCCATTACTGCATCACTGGAGTCCTGTCAAGGGCATTTGTATCATTCTCATGGAGTCTTTTTTTTTTGAGTTCTTTTGGAGTTGGAGATATCCTTGTCTCATCTTTAACGTCTCGACCACGTCTACCATATGTTATCAACTCTCTGTCTATGCTCTCACTTGCAATAAAGTCATGATCTCGTGTTACAAAGAAAAGAAGGCGTACCAAATGAATTGACCAGCATATCACCGCATGCCAGGCACTGAATGGGAGGGACAACTGTCGCTTTGTTGGCAGTCAATCGCTGGTATACTACTAGCTACGCATCAATCAAGGCCATATAAGCTCATCTCCTTCCTAAACCTAGTAGAACAGGCAGTCTTACAAGCGGAACGACGACAACGATGCTTTGCATCGTGCGCAAACAATGCGGCATAAAAGATATCAAACGTTCCAGCAACAATCCTCCGCTCCTTTCACCATCCTCTTTACCATCTGTTCTTTATCCATTGCCATTCCAAGCATCATGTCTAGCTCAATCCACCAGCCGCCGCGCGACGGCTCGGCGCAGGAACAAGCCAACGCCATCCCGGCTAATCCAAACGACGCCGGCATCAGCGACGAAGGCATCCCTCGCCCTCCCCGACATGAACTCAAATCAGTCGTGCCATACCTGCTCAACAACAGTCCGGAGTTCCGTCGACTCATCGTAGCCAAGAAGACAGTAAGTTCCCATCCAAACCCACATATATCCCCATCCCATCTTGTCCTATGCATCAAGATGCAAGACCAATGCTCACATCACACCACCGACCAGGACTGGAGAGTCCCCGCAACTCCGACGAGCACCTCGGGTCCGGTACCTGCCAACTCAGCCGAAGACCCAACCCTCAAGCTCCACAGGACAATGAGAGCAGTCGGCCGCGAACTCGAGCGTTGCACCAACGCCTTCAAGCTCAACCCAGCTCTAATCGACGAGAACAAGAACAACTCAGTCCCACCCACCATCCTCAATCTCTGCATGGCGCCGGGTGCCTTCCTCGAGCTGGCTATGCGCCAGAACCCCACTGCCGAGGTCGTGGCATTCACGCTTCCAGTTTCTCAGGGAGGATACGGCAGTGTTGTTTCTCCTGCACATCCGAAAGTGAACCTGAAGTTCCTCGATATCACCATGCTAGCTGCTGATATTGGTATCGAGGATGAGGAGATCCCGTCCGACCATGTCGACGCGAATAACTTCCTCCCGCGCGAGCTGGATGAGGATCAGCTATTCGATCTGGTTATCTGTGACGGACTGGTTGCGAAGAATCAGCCGCGTGCTGAGTACCGCGCACACCGTGAAAAGAGAAGATTGTTGGCCGCGCAGCTTGTGCTGGGTCTGTCCCATGTCAAGTGTGGGGGAACTTTCATTATTCGTCTTTATCGGCTTGAGGCGTGGACTACTGTCAATATTGTTCGGGCGTTTTGCCAGTTCGCCGCTACCCTTCGGCTGTATAAGCCGAAGAGTGGCAATGCGCGGAGTGGTGCATTTTACCTTGTTGCCCAGGATATCGATATTGATGATGACGTTGCCCTGGATGTGATTGAGGAGTGGAGGTGGGCCTGGCAGGTTGGCACGTTTGGGACCGATGAGGAATATGAGAAGATGGCAAGGGAGGAGGGTCCGGAGGTTGACGAGTTGCTTGAGGAGTTTGGGGAGACGCTTGTTGCGTTGGGAGAGAGGATTTGGACGACCCAGGCTGAGGCGCTTGATTAAGGGCCGTTTACGGGGAGGATTTCAGGTGAAATGGGAGGAATAGGATTGGGATCTTGCGTTTAGTTGATCTGTCTATCAGGTCTGGATACTCTCTACTCTGAGCGAAACTAAATGAATCATGGCTATGATAATGATTACCTACGTCCACTGTAACTGCAGACTCGACCCTCACAAAATTAGAGGCGCGAGCGGCTCATCCCCGGTGAGCCCTTTCTTGTCCAGGAGAGCACGTCGATCCTTCAAATATGCCTTGTAGGGTGCTGTCGGGACTGTCTTGTCCTCGTCCTCCCATACTTGATATCCAACCTCCTCCCAAATTTGAAGTTGACGAGTAAAATTCGGGCTCGGTTTGACTCTTTGTTTTGATTGAACGAAATCCAATACGTCCGCTTGCTGCATGCAGAGTTTACGCATGAGATAGGCAACTATAATCGTTGGCGAGCGAGATATCCCAAGATCACAGTGGATTAATATGGCCTCCGGTGCTTCGGACGGCTCATCATTCGTGTCGCTTTCATGCTCGGGCAAGGAGGACAACGATGAAAGAGCAGGGGATGCCATATGGTCGATAAAGTCGCAGATATCACTCATATAAACGAGGAGGTCTTGTGTCGACGAATCTGCACACTGTACCCATTTGTGACGATGTGCTGGGATGCCTGCATTTCTTGTAGTGGAGTTCCACCGCGCCCACCGAGCAGTAGTAAGAGATACAATTGCGTTAATTCGATTTTCTTCAAGCATTACCCGTTTGTGTGATGCCTCGACATTTCCAAGGAAAAAACCTGGCACAATCTGCCTCATTCGGGCTTTCCATGCCGCCTCCCATTTCTTGTTCCTGTCCTTCTCCGTATTCTCGGTATTTTCAACCATTGTAAGTTGTCATGTCAGCCTTAGTGAGAGATGAGATTTTTGGGGTTGGAGGATGGGTAGTCGCTCACCCCGCAGTCAATACTAATATCTTTGATGCCCCACACAGACAGGTCTGTCTCGTCCAGATACTAAGCTAATACGAGGACATAGACCCGTTCATGAAAGATAACCCCCGAAGATATCCATCTAGATAATGCTCGGATCGTTCGTCTTTGAACTTGAGAAGCCGCTCAACACCGTACAGCAACATCCCGATCGCCTTCTGCGACTCCAATTGCTCTTTTGTTATCCCCCCAGCTCCCTGGGAAGCAAGACTAGCCAGGGCCCGATCGTAAAACGCCCCCTCGAGTTCCTGACGATCCTCCGTGTCTTGCCAACCACTTGGGGTCATGAAGCCGAAAAGACTATCCAGAAAATAGAAATTTGACCCAACAGGGAGGTATATAGCACCATCCCAGTCCAGTACAGCTTGGACCCGGCCTGTGGAGTCGTCGATAAGGTAATTGAATGGGGCAAGATCCTGGTGGGTAAGGGTGACGGGGAGGGCGGCGAGATCGCGTAACTGTGGTAGGAGTTTGCTGATGCAAGCAGAAATGCTGTTTCTGAGAGTTGTGTTTCGGAACATGTAGTTATTGACCTTATGACGAATTTCATCAAGGGTAGAGGTGAGGTCGGATATTGCAGTGTCGGATATAGTAGTGTTCGCTCTAGCTCCCCGAGTAACGAGGTCTGCAAGGTCTAGGACAGTGACCATCTTCTTCTGGAGCGGCAGTTCATAGTCCGGAGAAGACATCAAGACACTGATATACGGCGCCCCTTCTGCAAAAGGCGAGGTATACACAAACAGCCCTTCGTACATGCCCTGGTATGTTACCAAGGGTACAATAGGTCCATGAATGCGGCTAGCGTCGGTGACTCCAAAGAGGTCTTGCTTCTCGCTTCGGAACTGGACAGCAATGCGATGATCGGCGTGCGTGGAGTGAGTATGTAATATAGCGGTATAGCTCATGCTTCCCTGGAAAGGGCTGGGTTGAACGTCTACCTTGCCGGTAGCGTTGGGAAAAAGGATTGGGGCAATATGGTGCAAGACGAACTGGTCACACGATATCTGGGAGAGATTTGGCAGCGTCTCGAAGAACTGAGCCACGACGAGCCTTTGGTAATCGTCCATTGTAACAGCCTGCTCTCTCTAGACATGGACATTACCAATTCTGCCTACACGTGAAAGCAAAGAGCCTGCGTTTGCTGTAATCGCGGCTATGTTGTTCTCATTCAGGGAAGGGATGACATTGGGCGCGCTGCAAGAAAGAAAAGGGGTTTCAGGTCAGAACTGGCCAGGTCAATTTTAGGGAATATTATTCCTCCGATTATCACGAGACTTCTGGGAAGCGAGTGACGAGTCATGTCACGACTTATGGGCCGGGATGGCAAAGCATTTAATATAAATAAGTTAACTAGTTAGTTAAGGGGCGAAAATGCAAGTTAGTTACACAGATACAAGGGAGCCATCGCCTGTGCCTTGCAGGGGCTCAAAAGTGATCTGACATGGACTGTTTGAGCTCTCCTGCTCATGGAGAGGATGAATCACGCCGTCAGTCCGGCCATTAGCTGCACAGTTGCAGTTTCTGACGGCAGGTTTGGAGACTTTCAAAGCAATCATGTGGCTCTGACCATTCGGTTAACTGTCCATTCTATCCTCCGTTGTCCGTTCCACCCAGTCTCCCCGACACATGTGGCCGCAACTGACACAGTTTCGTATGCCAATGCGTGAATCAAGGCCACTCACAGCGGTGTCGGCTCGACAGCCATTTGCGGCCTTGGCGGATGCGAGCTCTTTCGTTTCTGCCCAGCGCGAAATGGCTTCTTCGTGCGCTGCCACCCCTTCTATGGTGGGCTGCTAGATGTTTGGGCAGCCGCGCGACTATGTATGCCTCGTCGCATTCTGTCACGCAGCTGGAACCAGGACAGGTGACGATGTGTCATGTGTCTCCTCTCCGGTGCTTGGAGTTAGGACACATGTTAGGGCTCAACATGTGTCTGTCCATTCCCCGGCGAAACCCTATCCGATGGTGAGAGTACGGACACGAAGTGCCCGACTCTCATCAAGAGTCCGGCATGATGGACCCGATGCGAGTTGAGTCATTTCGGGAAGAGCGAGCTATGGTACGCATTGCATTGTTAGTCCTATTGATTCACCAGCGAATGTAGACGAGGGATAATACATACCAAAGTACCTAGACATAGGTTCTACCTTGTTCCTGAAGGCGGGTTCCCATCTCCCACCAGCCTGAGAGATCCCGTCTCAGTGGCAAAGGCAAACGGACCTCGTCCATGACCCCTGACGCAAGCCTCCGACAGGTCAGGGTATGGGAACATGGTAGGTTCCAACTTGTTGTTCTTCGGCTGGGATCGTTGAAAGAGCCCCCGACGATTAAGGGAGCTATAAGTTCTCTTGTTTCTCTAGCCTGTATATAATGAAAATTAGCTTCAATAGCCCTCAAAGTGTTGTTATATAGATCGGGCAAGACTTTATCGTATCATCGCCCAAGGTCCCTCATCCACCATCAGACTGGGATACAAAGACTCAGGAATAAAAAGCGCATGCTCCGATTGATACATCCATAATGAATGGATGTACCATGCCGTCGTGCTAGGGAGAGGGCATAACTCACACGTGCCAGGAAGTGTGCTTAACCCGATGGTGGAGTCTCTCATCTCGGGTGAGGGATCCGACAAAAGTCGGTAACCCCCAGACATCACGCTTTTCCGCAAGAGACGTCGGAAAAACATGCGGAGAACGAGTCTCAAAAGAACGAGACCCGCACGTTTGAGCGATGGGGGAATTAAAGCGATTGAGGCAGTGTGTTGTGATGAAATTGGGGTGTGGAAGAGAGAGAGATTCGTTTGAGCCGGGAAGTGAAATGTAGATCTTGTCGGTGGGGCACTTTCCGCTCTTTGGCGGGTCCCACCCATGGACCCCGCCAAGCCCCCCTTCCCGTTTAGGCAGGAACTGCTACCTTAGGCAAACTTCTTCCCCTCATCAAACGTGTTATGCCACTGCGTGAACATTTCTATATGTACAGGACAACGTAGATTAGGGTAGACATATTTTATACCCAGTGCGCGTGAAGACCCTTTCATGCATATTCTTTGAGCTTTGGCTTCCCGATATCGCTGAGACCATACCAAGTGGAGAGATGTATGTGGTTTCCTAGATCAGAACCTAGAAGGCCCCAAGTTACTATGCCATTGCTAATACATATGATGACCAAGTATAAGAGTAGAGGAGATGAAACAATACGATATGGTTAGAGAATCTGAAGCTTTGAACCAATGGAGTAGAATGTAGATTTTTGCAAGCTCATAAGGCGACTAATGAGCTACGGAGTAATATGTAACAGGGAGATATTATTGACATGCGAACGACGGAAATGGGTATCATGCAAACTGGGTTGAAAACAAGATCCGTCCGCAAAATGCGTGGCGACCCGACTGAATGGTGTCGTGGCCGATGTCTTTCTCTTCTGCCGGAGTTGACTTCATGAGACCCGTCATCGAGATGGGACCGGTAGATACAGCAAGCTGCATTAAGATCCACGTTCGAAATGGGAAAGCATAAGCAAATTATGATAAAACGTGGGAAGGGTATGTGATCGCGTGATTTTTTTGGTTGGTCGTGGGGATCGTTAAGTCGTAATGAATCAATATCAAGAAGAGTTGAGTAGATGCTTCATGTGTTTCATGGTCGTTGATTTTATTCACGCGAGGAGTCGATTGAGGGGGCACGAGAAGGCGCGCGTGAAGGCATGGGTGAGATAGCCGGAGATACCCCGGCGACAAGGTCATCCGAGGTAAAGCGCAGCAGCCGGGGGGGAACAGAGCCATGAGTATTGGAAGAGCTCGTGGAGCTGCTCTCCAATTGCAAGGACTCGATACGGTCCAGATCATCGTAATCGGGCAATGAAAGGGGGGAGCCCTCGTAATCCCCAATGTAGCTGCTGTGAGGGGGAGGCTTAGTGTACCCGGGAGGGCTAGCGGGGACATCCTCATAGATTGGAGGCATTTCCTCGTCCCAGCTAATACCCAGACCACCACGCTGAGTGAAGTGAAGGTTGAACTGCATACGGAGCACACGGGCGGCACCAGTCGGGGTGATAAGGCGGGTGTTGCCGTTGGGGCAGAACTCCTCGGCTACGATAAGCTCGATGACTAGATTGTGCTTGACTTCCAGGCCACCGGGGGCTTCCATGTCGCAGACGGCATTGGCGGAGGGGTTGATGTTCGCGTCGAACTGCATAGTGATCTCGCCGCCAGCGGTGTCGAAATCGGTCTTCCAGCCGGTCTTCTCCTCATTGTGGCCGATAACGCGAGTCTCCTGATGCAGAACTCCTTTCCCCTCTCCGCCAATCTTGTGGGCGTGCTTCTGGCATGCGGTTGACACAATCTTCTGTTGCTCTTCAATTCGCCACATCATCTTTCGAAGACGCCAGCGGGTCTGCGTTTTTTCGCCCTTGTCGACCACGCCGCTCAAAGTCATCTCGACGGGGAAACTGCCAATGGGGTGCACCACGGAAGGCAACACGATGCGGCCAGTGAGGTTTGTCGGTGGGAAGATGCGAATGGAAGACTTATCAGGCCCGGGAAGCAGAGAACGGTTCAGTTCCAGCGGCATTTTAATGCTGTATTCTTCTCCGGTGATGCTCTGCGCATGCGCCAACAGGAAATACTCAACCTTACCCAGCACGCCATTGCAAGAAGCGGGGAGGTGGCCAGGGAACAGATAGCTGAAGGGGAAGTCATGGTCCCCTACCGCGAGCGAAAGGTTGTGGTTGATGAAGTTCCACTGGGTCAGCTCCTCGGTGCGAGTAGCGCAATTTGTGCAGTGATTCGAGACAGGCTTCTTGGTGGTGGTCTTGGATACGAGACGGACGTCGAATTGACTCAGGACGACTGCGCCAGCCACCTCAGATACAGTGATGCGCAAGCGCCCAGAGAACAGCGCGCCGGTGGAGTTGGTAGGCGGGCCATAGCAGACCAGTGGTGGCGACTCGATCAGGACATCCAGCTTTGCTGCTGGCGCCGGCGCTTCATGGCTGGAACGCTCCTTGGATCGTCCTGGGCGTCCGAGGCTACGGCGCTTCTCCTTGCTGTGGTCTCGCAGAGGGTGAATCAATTGATCCATTGTGAATGATAGGCGGCGTTCGGGGGATCGTGCGCGGTCTGGTTTGTGAGTTGGCTTTTTGCCCTGTCCGGGGATTTCATTGACAGAGACGGTCGAAGAGGAGTTCGAGTGGATAGGTGTGGAGGAAACGGAGGAGTGTAAAGAACTCGCATTCCGAATCAAGTTGGGAATTAAACGGCCCGGCATATTGGCGCTCAGTCAGAGAGATGCTCAATGAAAGAGAGATACGGCGATGATATCAATGTCTTCAGGATGCAGTACGGTGTGGAAATAATTGAGAAGCCAATGGATTGTTCCAACACATAATCTGAGTTCCTGTAGGTATGGCGGATATGATCTATGGAGAGAAATTCAACCTGTCAAGGGCGTACCCGCTGCTTTTGAATGGCAAGGGCAATCATGTGCTAATCCACCGAATCCGTGGAAAAGCAAGAGGAAACTAAAATGGTTCCATGGAAATTAACAAAATAGAATTTTCTGTGAAATTTTCTTTTCCCTTTTCCACTCTGCTGTGTCCACTTGCGCCAGGTACCGGCGTGCATTCAATAAGGAAAATTTTCAAAAAAGTAAAAAGTTAGCAAGTGGGGCATGGTACAGCGTCATAGTGGGGCATTACAATACACATACCTTTCAACTGCACTAAAAATACACAGCCTTTATGATCTTAACCTCCAAGGTCCTATGGATATTTCATAGAGAGTGTAATGTCATTCTCAGTGCTGATTATGTTCTTATTCTGAGTCATCTGAGATCATTTCTAATTGAGAAATCGCGATTCTATCGCTCGTTTCAGCATCAGATTATCAATCACATCACACTCGTGTCGGGTATCCCGGATCTGGTGCCGAGAGCAAGAGCCCAAGATCTGAGTTGGCCATCACGCCAGCAGTCTCAATCCTAACTCCTAAGAGTATACGAAGTAGAACTCTGTCCAGATGCCCTGTGAATTGTGATGGTCGCCTGACGCCTTGTCTCCTTTTTACCCCACATCACAAGTAAATAGTGTCGGCATCATTCTTCCATCACAAACGAGGGAACCATTGCATTTCCAGACTAGACCTCATCAGGGCAGTCGGCGGGATGCACATGATCTTCCTGCCTGGCTCCTGGCTCGCGTGGACCCGTGCGCAAATGACTCACGGGCTTCAGACCAGTTTAGCCCGACCGATCGGAGGGGTTTGCGATGGCCTATTCGGCTTGGTGAGCTGTTGCACTTGCATGGCTTGTATTTTAGCTTAGCGTGTGGGTTGGCCCTTTGTCCGCGGGGTACAATCTGATGTACCGGTATGATACGACCGATGGCGGAACCGCTGAAGCAAGAAGATGCAAAAGCAAGATGGTCACGGCAATGAAACCCCGGTTTTTTATTGCGGGTGGTGTATTGACTGCTTCATAGAAGACAGATCCGATCAGCTGGTGTCTTTTACCTTCTAGCATCTTCATCTCCAGTTGCCGACGGCCCGGATAAAAATAGATATAGAAACTGATCGGTTCATTCCTTTTATTGAAACATCACTCTGCCATTGACACAGCTTTGTCTCAGGTGTTTTATTTCTATATATATCAAAGACAAGTACAATAAATGAAGGGATCCAAGGTTAAACACAGCCATCACGTGGCATGATTGCGTTGACAAGGCTGATGGAGGGTGCGGGTAAGTGACATAAAGTACCATACTAAACCATTACCGTACGGATACTGCCCCATCGTCCGTTCCAGAGGATCTTCGACTAGCGCCACCATCAAAGAAAGCCTTTTGCCCGCATTGGGACAACATACCGCGAAAAAGACTGGAACAAGGACCCTTCGCGGAGCTCCACCAGGAAAATTTTTCTTTTTTTCGCATTTTCTTTTGACCGCCCCAATATTTCAGTCGTCTGATCTATAAAAGTGGATTCGGCGATAGTACGATGCACAGCAGAGGAAACTTACTCTTCATCGCCGAGGTCACGGCGCTCACCTAGGCTTTGCGCCGACACCCCCGCACTGCAGGGTTTGCATTTTGCGGGGGTAGAGGCCTGAGCATCGAAATACGTGGACATCCTGCGATCTCGCAGTTGAATAAACAAGTGAGAAAAAAGCGAAGCATCTCGAGATATCAACATATGAATTCCAAACAGCTATATCAGAAGTTCTAGCCCTTCCGCTGTCAAGATATGCTCCGTGCTCTCAAGGTTGCTCCCTGGGCGAATCACCATCCCCCCTGTCCAAACTAATTACCTAACAGGAACCACAGTTTTCACCATAAGCATCGGCATCGCACGCAGGTTGCTCAGGTACAGGCGGTACAGCCTGATGTGCAGTGGAAGCTTGGAAGAAGTGCGGGTTTACAGGGCACGTGCGCGGCTAAGAGGTTTTGACTCAACCGTGATGTGGCATGTGGCAGCCATAGCTTAGTGGGCTGCAGATCACGCCATGCCGTGTTTTGATACTTCCAAGGTAGGTAGGATAGAGATGCGGGCACGTCAACTCTTCTGCATATTTGCATTGGAAAAATGAAATGACTTGCGTTTGCAGTTGATGGAGCTATCCTCTTACATACAACGGAGGATATGCACATACCATCTAGTTATACAGTAGAAGATTTGAGTGATTTAGATACTACCCAGGATTCATAGGTGGTGATAATGGAGCTCTGATCCAAGCAGTATGCAAAATTACAAAGGAGGTACTCTAGGTCCACACTGTACGGAGTACCTCTCCGAGTCTTCTCCCCGGACTCACCCAAATAAGTCTATCAATGTCGAATCTAAGACCGTTATGGTGAATAACCCTGATCGGCTTGAAACCACGGTCCTAGATCAGTGGCTGTCGGCTGCCGATGGCGTCTCGGATGGACTAGCCAATAATTGCTGGTTACAAGGCCAGAAAGTGCCGTCTCAGGCGAACTTCCTGTTTCGGGGCGATCCGATCTGTTTCAACTCACTTTCGGTCTTCTAGAATTGATGGCTGGACTTCCTCCTTTCTCTTGGCCCCTTGGGCAACTTATCCCATTCAGGCACATCGAAATAACGCCATCCTGTCATCCGTACTTCTAAGCAGCTCGTCTAGGTAGGTGATGGACATGGTACTACAGTCATTCTACTTTCCAACACGTTATAGAAACCCCCCAAATGGCGCCATTATCAACTAGATCTGGAAAAATATGGTAAATAATAGTTTTGCACGGAGACTGGCCGGGGCTCCGCTTAAGCGCGGGAAAGCAGAAAATTTCTTCGGTCACCCACTCGGAACTTGACTTGGTATGTTCGGCCCGTCGCAACGTGATCTTTAGCATGACCCGCAATGGCCATTGGCCGCTCTGATCCAGGGACCTGCTGAATGGGAATTATATTTTTCCAGCTCGTCGGAGACCGCCGGTCGTCTCTCAAGGTAGCATTCAGGGCAGTCAGACGATCTTAGTGGTCCCCGGCCCGTCTGCCGGGTTAATAGTACGGCAACTCGGATTTCGTTTGCGGTGTGAGAATTTTCCTGCATTGATCTTAAGCTTGGTCGGGCTATTGACAGCAGGGAATATAAGAATCCAGAATAATCCCGCGCATCCACATCGTTGCTAGCTGAGAGGTTTTCCGTGGAGAACTCATCCAGTAGTGGATATTGCCCTTTCCACCACGGGTAAGCTCCGTTGACAGGCTAGAATTGACTAGGAGACAAGAGTCATAACTAGACCATGCACTTCTACATGAGTACCTCAAGTTCTCAACCATGTTGTTCGAACACATGACAGCATGAGAATCGGGCATAGCGGATCCGATTAGTGAATACCCCAGACCCCCAGACTGGAGAACATCATGTTTCCTACCTACTTAATGATTCTGATTCATGAACTAGTTAACTACAATGATACAGTTGATATTCGCATTTCCACCCACTTAAGCTCAAAAATCAAAATGACTTCCCAGCAAATCACGTAGTAACCTTGTTGTATTAAGATTTCCCCTTGGTGAGCTTAATATCAATGAGATCGCCGCAAACAGCGGACCCATGGCCTTGCTATCCAGGCACCGCCGCACCCAGCATACCAGACACTGCACTCGAACTGACAGAATACACAGTACATCATTCAAACATCATAACCACTGCCACTGGTCCACTTGATTGGCTTAAATTCACCATCCTCAACGTGTGACAGAAATCAAGCATAACGCCACACGTGACCAGCTTCAGGGGATCAACATCACTTGAGCTTCCCCCTAATGAGATGCCCCCTAATCTGAACGCGAGCTCATGACACCGTGTTCTCTTTGAATAGTGTCTAGCATTGCCATGGATCTAGTCATTGTCTCTTCACAGAAGTAGTCGACGTCAAAGTTCTCGACCACCTACATACAACGAGGGTGGATGATGCGCATTTCCCCACCATACTCATGTCTTGACTCCTGATTGCCCTTATCCAGACGGTAACCAATTCCACCACGACGCAGCAGTTGCCATTGCACCAGTCGCGAACAACTCCAACAGCTCCGGCTACCCAATTGAGCAAAACTTGGAACCCGCAAATCCAACCCAAGCTCTCCCCCGAAGCGGAGCACCGGAACTTCAAAGCTCAGAACCCAACCATCTCCCCTCCAAACAACAACACACACACCATGGCCACCACATTCAATTGGACCGCCAATTGTACCGCCCTAGCGGCGGCCATAACCGCCGTCTTCATCTTCTGGACCTTCTCCTCAACCTCCTCCTCCCCCTTCACAAGATCCTTCCCGCGGCTCCAAAACAAGCGCATCTGCCTGCTCATCGCCCACCCGGACGACGAAGCAATGTTCTTCGCGCCAAGCGTGCTAGCCCTCACAAAACCCGAACTAGGCAACCACCTAAAAATTCTCTGTCTCAGCACCGGCGACGCGGACGGCCTCGGCGCAACGCGCAAACTCGAGCTCCAGAAATCCGCGACCCAGCTCGGCCTCCGCAGCGACGCGGACGTCTTCGTCGTGGACGACCCAGCGCGCTTCCCGGACGGAATGGACAAGGACTGGGACGCAGGACAGATCGGGTCGTTGCTGGCTTCGGCGTTCGCGCCGGAGATGGCGGCGGCCAAAGCGGGGGCAGGAAAAGGAAAACAGGGTGCAAGGGATAAGGCGCCGACGGCGACGATTGATGTGCTTATTACGTTTGATCAGCATGGTATTAGTAACCATCCGAATCATCGGTCGTTGTTTCATGGGGCTGTCGGGTTTTTGAGGGCGCTTATGAAGGGGAATGAGGGCTATGCTTGTCCGGTTACACTTTATACGTTGACTACGACGTCGATTCTGAGGAAGTATATTGGTGTTCTGGATGCGCCGCTTACTATGTTTATGGGGGTGTGGAGTAATATTGGGGCTGGGTTGAGGCAGAAGAAAGCTGCGGCGGCTGGTCCTGCGCGGCTGTTGTTTGTTAGCTCCATCAATGACTGGTTGACGGCGCAGTCGGCTATGGTTATCTGTCATAAGAGTCAGATGGTCTGGTTCCGCTGGGGGTGGATTACCATTGGGAGATATATGACTGTCAATGACCTTAAGCGGGAGAAGGTCTAGTCTTTGATCTTGCTTTCACTCAATTCCTAATGATTGCTATCGCCTTTCGTGTACATCTCACGCTTCATACCTATCCACTACCTAGGTACATACCTAGATAACCGGGCTTAGGCCGAATGCCCTATATCCAATCTCTAGGTACTGCCTGTATCCCGCTACCTCCATGTACCTTAGGTACCTTATAGGTAGGTGGAACAAATACTTATACGTTTACCAACAGGGCAAGGTTGAAGAAAATATAATCATCATAGGTACTGCTCGTAAAAATGCTCAAAGGGATATCATCTCTACTCCTGACCAAGCGCAAATGCTCAAACCTATGATGCAGACAAATCAAGACAGCCAAGGATTCCCATCCCGCCAAAAGATACTCCGATTGGGGTCGACCTCGAAGCCCAGGGCCAAAACACGACCGTAAAGCCCACCCTCCGGATTATTCTCCGTCGACAGAGCATGCTCCTCCGGGTAATCGACCCACGTCTGGAACTTGCGGAGTTTCTCCTTCAATTCCTTAGAATGTTCCGTCTGGAAGGAGTAGAGGCGATTGAGCGGTGAAATGGACACGTCCAGCGTAGGATAGTCGTAAAGCAGAATCTGCCAGAACACTCTGTCGTCCAGGATCTTCTCTTCAACTGGATGAAAGAGCTCCGGGTGATCGGGTAGTCGCCGTGCATGGATGCGGCCGAGTCGGCTCATGTAGCGGCTGTGGGCGCTTGTTTTGCCGTGGAACTCGACTGTGCCGGTTCTCATATGTGTGATATCGTAGACGCCTTTCTCGGGCAGAAAGTCTTTCCACTCTTCCTGGAGTTTGGGTCGTTCTTGGAGCTCCCAGGCTTTGGTTGATGTGTCCCGCCATTCTCTTCTTCGGATCACTGCAAATGCTATGCGTTGCATCAGGTAGATCTGTTGGAAGACTTCAAGCCGCAGGATGTCGTATCTGTGAATGGCTTCGGCGAGCAGGGAACACTGTAATAGTGACATATCTGGTGGCTGACAGCCTCTTCGCTGTCGTGCGGCTGACCTCCGCGGTGACCTTCCATATGCTTCCGGTTTCATGCTATCTAGAGCTGGTTGCAAATAGTGCATGACCAGGTCTCTTGCCTCTTTCCTTCTCGCCCTTGTTTCGCTTAAAATGTCATAGGCCTTGCGCATGTCTGCTTTGCATTCTTCCAGGTTGCCATCCCTAATATGAGCCTGAGTTGTAAAGCGATACATTTGGAGAGTCACAGGAACGTTGTGCGGTTCCGTCGTCATCTCCTCAAACATCTCGTGGACCATTTCTCGGGGCACTCCGCCCATTCGCCCGTCGTTTGCTTGTCGGCGCGTGTGTTCTTTGGACAGGGCGTACGTCCTCTCAAACAGCTCATACCAAACCTTGTTCGATATCTTGATTCCGTATGCAAAGGCTATAAAGTCCACAGTTCGCATGGCCGCATGGATGTCGCTGTTATTTCCAAAGGCATGAGCCACCGCGAAGAGAAGACGCTCAGTCGGATAGAGAGGTGACCCACGTTCATAGGGCGTGACTGGTGGCAACCGCGAGTTATTGCTCTCTTCCATGAGGGCATCAACATCGACATTCCACACGGTCTTGAGGATATTCTGAGCGACTTGTTGGTCGCCCACCCGGGCCGCTGCAAGAAAAATGTTGATATATGTCTGCTCGTCCCCAACGAGGCCCTCCTCGCTCATCTCACCGAAGATCTTCAAGGTAATTCGCTTGATACTGTTCCCCGCTGTTCCATAGCCACGCCATCCAGGGCTCTGGCTTTCCATACGTCGCTTCTTGTAAGTGTGAGGAAGAATGCGAAGATTGTAGCCTTCTTTCCCGACGTAGCAGTGATCCCAGACTTTTGCTGCCATGTAATGGTTGTAACATGTAGTGTCCGGGAGGACCTCGTTGGCGTGCATCGCATGCCATAACGCATCCGCCATTGGACCATTTCCCATCGAACGTGCGCAGTCTAGGAGGTGGGTGTATTCGACTCGTTGGGGTATAGATCCACCCGCAACTCTATATTGAATGATCGTGAGGAGATTTTGGGCGAAGTCATCGAATATCGCTTCTAGAGGCTTGAGTCCTTGCATTAAAACACCCCAATGGTGTAGTGTATGATGAAGACGTCGGTATGGCTCCACGAAGTGTGCTGGGGAGAGAAGAAGAAAAGATCTGATAAATGCCGCCCGCGTCATTGACCCCACCAGCCCCATGGACCGTGGGTCTGTCATGGCATCCATCACTTGGTTCGGTTGTCCACCTTCAATCATCCAGAAGAAATTGTCTCGATACTGCGCCTCCTCTGTAGCTGACTGCCAGTTTGGTAGGGACGACATGAGCATGGCCTGTTCCTCTTCTGAGGCTGCAGGACGTGTGACCGCCAGATTGCTGTCTCGTCGTTGACTTATACTAAATCGTCGATGGGAATTGTGTGTTTCGGTCTGATCGTTTGGACTTGACCATGTTGTCGTTCTTGTGGACGTGTAGTAGGGGGATAGTCTGGGACGACCGACTCGGTTTACAAATGTATGTCTCTTGTTGAAACCATCTCCAGCTGGTCGGGAAGAGCTTCCCCAGTGAGAAGCGAACTTCTCGCTGAAGAGATATCTTCTCATGGATGAACAATGCGACACAACAGCTTCGTGTCTGACAAAACAAAAACAGAACAACAATGAGATTCGAATCATCAGGGGCGTAAATGAGGGGAAGGTGCGCTACGACCCCGGCCTGGGGGGGTGTGACCGGGGTATTGTGCATGTTGTGCCTCAGCCTAGGCGTGAGATCCCTGCACGACCACTAGGCGAGGTTCTCGGCATTTGTTTTGACTTGGAGAGTATTTTCTATTCTCTCTTTGACCTTTCTATGTAAATTGAATATTTTGTTGAAGTATAAGAATCTCGTGCTCCACCCCCCCCCCCCCCTCTATTTACCTGTCACTTTTAGATCCCGCGTGGGTACAAAGGGAAAACCCGGGGTAAAATGCTGACTCATCCGGTTTCTTGGCAAAGGACGCGCTAGTCCTCATTAGGCATCAACCAAAGCTCGTTGATTCTGCGTTGTGTGGACCTGCTCTTTACCCCAATCCACTCCCCCTTCTTTAAAATGGCCGACAATGAAGATACAGGCGGTCCCTCCGTCTCGGAGCCCTTGGACCTTGTCCGTCTTTCCCTCGATGAGATGGTGTTTGTGAAGCTGCGCGGTGACCGTGAACTCAAGGGCCGTCTTCACGTGAGCTACCCCCCATCGAACAATGCTGAGGATACCTACTGACCTATGATATGCGTCTACAGGCCTACGACAGTCATTGTAACCTCGTTCTCGGCGACGTGGAGGAGACAATATATGTGGTGGAAGAGGACGACAACGAAGAGGAGACTGTGCGGGTAGGAGACCCTTGGATTTGGCAATTTACGCGGACGACGGGCTAATCTGGATATCTGGATACAGACAATCAAGAAACAAGAAGAAATGCTGTTCGTTCGAGGTGAGTTGGAAGACGCGACTATTGAACTTCCAGACCTGTTGCTAATCCACGTCTAGGAGACTCCGTCGTCTTGATCTCCCCCCAGGCATGAGGGGCTGTTATGCCCGGAAATAGAGGAACTGGCGTCCGGCGACTGCGAGAGTATGGAGGGAACTTGGAAGGACACGAGATACCACAAAATGCAGTCAACATAGATAACGATACCATGGCAATTGGTTTATGACCATACTCATCCCTTTGGATAGTAGGATTCGGCTGCGGGCACCCCATTTGTAGAGGCTGACTGATAGTCACATCCAAGTGATTTGGCATTCTCTTAGCCTAATAGAGGTGTATATGATTCTGAAATGAGGCTGATACGTGGTTCAAGGCTGTGTCATCCAAGCCTCTGCCGCCCTCTTGCCTCCTATGACTCAATCAGTGACTCCAACTTATCGATAAAGCTCCGACACCCCTAGAATGTCGAGCTGAACAACAACCTATGAATATTCTCTTACTTACATCTTTTACTCATCTTTTGTTCACTAGAACAAAAGAAAACTATGATCACTCGAATACACTTTACTTGACGCCAACACTAACGGCGATCCGATCCCTCGACCAATAACGTCACTACCCCAAGAAGGCGACTCAGCGATCAGTCCACTTAAGTTGCTTTATCAACTCACCACCATGCCTGCACCTGGGAAACTGAGCCTCGAGGAGCGGAGAAAAGGTGAAGTTGTATGTTTTCTCAACTCCGATCATAGTCCCTTATCTGACATAGTTCCCCACTTAGGCTCTGAGTGAGTTCGCCGAGTATGCCGAACAGCAGCAGGCCCACCGCTCCGGCCAAGTTGCGCCCAGCGATAGCGGATATTCCACCGCGAGTGTATCGCACGATATCGAAGACCATGCAGAGCTCGATATTCTGGACCAGCTCGGGCTGTCCGATGCCCCTCGGACAGCCAAACTAAAGGAGCTCCTGCTGGGCACAGGCGATGCTCTCGAAGATAACCTGCAGGTGCTTGCAGGGATATTGCAAACGCGCATCGATGAAGGCCAGGGGGAAACCATATTTGATCTCGGGCTAGAGGATGGCGGCGATACCATGGGCTTCGACCTCGAGCAGTGGAACACGGCGCTACGGCGCTTGCGCGAGGCGGCCGAGACTATCCCCGCCCATTGCAGGGTCCTGCTGACCTACAATGTGGGGGGTCCTGAAGAGTCCGCAGTCAACAGTGCCCGGATCCAGGGTGCTTGGGGTAAAGTCCTGGTGCGCCATCACGTTGATAACGTGGAGGAGATGGCGGAGCTCCGGATTGCCGTCGTAGGGAATGTTGATGCTGGAAAGAGCACTATGCTCGGTGTACTCGTGAAAGGCAACCTGGACGATGGACGTGGTCGTGCGAGAGTCAACCTCTTTCGCCACAAGCACGAGATTGAAAGTGGGCGTACCAGCTCCGTCGGGCTGGAGATCATGGGCTTTGACAGCCGAGGTGAAATCGTGGGCAATTCGCAAGGCCGTAAGCTGTCATGGGAGGAGATCGGTAAGCGCTCTGCTAAGGTGATCTCCTTCTCTGACCTGGCGGGCCACGAGCGGTACCTGCGCACCACTGTCTTCGGTATGCTGAGCAGCAGTCCTAACTACTGCTTGCTGATGGTCGCCGCCAATAACGGCCTCATCGGAATGAGCAAGGAGCATCTTGGAATTGCCTTGGCCCTCAATGTACCTGTCATGGTCATTGTCACCAAGATCGACATATGCCCGGCCCATATTCTCCAGGAGACCTTGTCTCAACTGACAAAGATTCTCAAGTCTCCTGGGGCTCGCAAAATCCCAATATTCGTCAAGGATATGGAGGAAACTATCAACACTGCCACGCAGTTTGTCAGCCAGCGGATATGCCCTATCTTCCAAGTTTCCAACGTTACCGGTCAGAATCTCGACCTAGTGCGGACGTTCCTGAACGTTCTGCCTCACCGTGGTCAGTACGATGCCGAAGGATCGTTTGAATTTATCATCAACGATATCTTCTCCGTCCCTCATGTGGGGACCGTTGTCTCCGGTGTAGTCAAGTCCGGTGTCATTCATGCGGGAGACACGGTCGTCGTTGGACCTGACTCGCTTGGCCAGTTCACGACCACAGCCATCAGATCTATTGAGCGGAAACGCATTCAGGTGAATGCCTGTTTTGCGGGTCAATCCGGATCTTTCGCACTAAAGCGTGTCCGCCGCAAGGAAGTACGCAAAGGCATGGTGGTGTTGAAGAAGATGGAGGAACCCCCGAAGGTGTATCGTGAATTTGTCGCGGAAGGTATGTCGTGCAGACCCGCCTGCTGTCATTGTCGCATACTAATGATCCCAGTTCTGATTCTCTCGCATCCAACTACTATCAAGCCGAAATACCAGGCCATGCTACATGTTGGGGCGGTCAGTCAGACTTGTTCAGTCATTGACATAGACCGTCCTTTCATAAGAACTGGTGATCGAGCCTTGGTTGCATTCAGATTCGTCCAACGCCCTGAATTCCTTACACCTGGAGACCGTGTGATCTTCCGTGAGGGCAAAACGAAAGGACTTGGGATTGTGAAAAGTCTCGGCTATGACAGTTCAAATCCATTGAATCCAAAAGCCGACGAGGGATCAACCACCCCCAAACCCTCAATATCTCACGGCTAACCTTTTGCGTTGATTTTTGGCGTTTCTTCCCCTTCTCTTCGTTACGGATATGACTTTCCTCCCATGTCAAGCGCCAAGCGTTTGATATTCTGATTATCTTGCTTTCACTTTCAGCTTCAATCTATTTACATAGCACAGACCAATAGAACTACAAGATCATCTCATTTGACCCCTGTCCATCAGCTTGTCTATATCGATGTTATCACCAGCTGCAGTATGAGGTCACATGATGCCCTCAATGACGTCATGCTATGACATAGCCATCGACGATCATCGCTTTTCCAGCTGCTTCAATCTATCGCTGAGCTGTAATTCGCAGCCGAAATCAGTGGAATCGATCTAACACAGGGTCCAGGGGATCCAGCGCATATTGCCCCAAAGGCCACTGACGTATTCCAAGCCCATCCTCAGCCTTGTGGTTTATTAAAGCTTGACCTGCCCAGGAATTCCAAGACTTCTTAACTACTCTTAATCCTATACACTTACAACACTTTATACCCCAATTTGCCAAGTTTACTGTCTATATTCATTCCAAGGTTGCATACATCTCACTTGTCTTGACAACCTACATATCTTCTACATCAACCTCCCAACACTCGCCACATACATCTACATACATCTACTCAATTGATATTCAAGACCTCCACCATGGAAACCGTCAGTCAATACGTCAAGTCCGCCTCAAACGTCATCTGGGGCGAGAACACCCCAGAAGGCCAGAGACTCGCCGCCCAGCAAAGCGAAGAACCCATCTCAGGCGTGCAAGGCACCGGAAACGCCACAGACCCCTATGACGGCGGCAACCGAGAAGGCAAGTTACTTTTCCATCCCCAATTCCGACCAATCCAGAACTGGATCTAGAGACTAACAGAACACAGAACAACCCGGCACAATCCCCACAGAAGGCGGCAACACAGCCCCGCAAGAACCAATCCTCTCCAACAAACACACACCCCAAGGCGGCACCTCCACAACCCACGCCGACCCATCGACAGCCAAGTCCACAGATAATGTGGACGTCCCCTTCTCAACACCGGCTGGTGCTGGAACAAGCCTCAGCACCAGTACCGGTGACCACGTCCACGGCAGTAGTACCAGTACTGCAAAGCCAACTAGTGCTGCTAAGCCGGTATCCGGGGGCGGCTCAGCCGTGCCCACTGGTAGTGTAGAAGATGACGTTGGCGCCAAGGAGCAGCGCGGTACGGATACTGTGCAGTCTGGTAAGGATGAGGCGCAGAGCAGTGCCGGTGCCTCGAAGTCTGAGGGTGAGGGAAAGAAGGACGAGGGCGAGGCTCGTCATTTCGCGAACCCGCAGGGTGCGAGCGAGGAGGCGCTTAAGGGGCCGCAGGGTCCGGCGCCGAAGGTTGCTGAGGACTTTGAGAAGGAGTCTAAGCGGAAATCTGTTGGTATTGGTGCTAATGGTATGTTTTAGTCATTTCTGTTTTGGTGTGTGGGTGTATGCTGATGTTTTGATAGATGCTTCGACTGATGCCAAGGATCATGCTCATGGTAAGACTGGGCAGTCTGAGCAGAAGCATGGGGCTATGTCGAAGGTTAAGGATAGTGTGAAGAAGCATCTTCATAAATCTTCATAAATGGACTTGGTAGACTCCGGAACAATTTACCTGAGAGCGGTGCTTGTGTGATATTTCGGATGTTTTGTTGGATTGTTGAGATTGAATGTCTATGTCTACACAGTATATTGAGATCCTTTTTCATTCGGCTGTATTAATATCTACTTCTTTCATTCTCATCGCTTGTAGACTTGAGTGAAACTGTAATGATTCAAGGTCCGGAATAATCCAATCCTCATGCTTATATAGACCGAAATAGCCGGTATCTAGATCCAAATCCCAAATCTCAAGTGATGTAATTCCATATTTACAAACCAGAGCAGGCGCAAAGTACAGACTACTCGAACAACATCTTCAACTCCGCAAGTCTCTCCTTCCCCTTATCATCATCACCATCATCGCCACCAATCTTCAATCCCAACGAGCCGGCAATATTCATTTTCCTTTCTTGCACGCGCAGCATGCGGCCCTCAATAGAATCCTTAACCACGAAACGCGTCACATGAACATCACGAGTCTGACCCATTCGATGGACACGGTCGATAGCCTGCGCTTCGATAGCGAAGCTCCACCACGGATCCATGACGAAGACATTGCTAGCCGCCGTCAAGTTGAGGCCGACACCGCCAGCGCGAAGAGAAATGAGTAGAACTGTCGGAGCCGGTGTCGAGGATGCGGTCTTCGGTGCAGGTCGGCTACTGGCCGGGGTACTCGATGGTGTATCGTCTTCCGCATCGAGGTCATCGTCAAAGCTCTGCTCTTTAGCGAATTCAGCTAGGACAGCCGCGCGAGCCTTGTGGGGCATTGAGCCATCCAGACGAAGATGGGAGATGCCGACACGAGAAAGCTGTGGACCGATGAGGTCTAGGAAAGAAGTGAATTGGGAGAAGACGACGGATTTGGTGTTGGGGGGAAGACGGGTGAGGTGGTTGATGAGGGCTTGGATCTTGGCTGAAGTGTGGGCGGAAGGGGAGAGAGGGTGGATGCGACGGAGGGAGATGCGTGGTGCGGGCTGGGAGCTGCTTGGTGGTGTGCTGCTGACGATGTCGTCGTTGAATGAGACTGAGGTGGAGGGTGAATGGCGGATTACCTCGAAGACATTCTTTTCGTCCACTGGAGCTCGACAGTTGAAGCAGCGGGCTTGGACGCCTTTGTTCTTTTGGTGTTGCAGGAAGTCTTCGAGACATTTCTTGCATGCGCTGTGCCAGCAGGCGGTTACGGCGGGATCGACCATTGGCTCTTCGCAGCAGATTGGGCATTCGCCGCTGGATTCGGTTTGGATCTGGCGGAGAGCGTGGGATGTGAACTTTACCATCGTTCCCGGGGTATCTTGGGACTGGGCGTTCTCGTTCTCGGCGTTGAATCGCTTGATCAATTCTTGCAGATCCATGTCGTCTTTGAATTCGTCGGTTGCGCCGGCTGCCATTGCTGCAGTCTCCTCGTCTGCGACGATGGCTTTGTTGCGAGTCAACACAGGGTGGCAGCAGGTCTGACGAAGACGCAGAATTTGCGCAAAGATCGTACTGTAAGACTTCAATAGTGTGCCAGCCTCGACGTTGTCGTTGTAGGTCCGTTTCGCTCGCGTGAAGATGAGGTCGTAAATCTCTCGTTCTTGTTGCGGTAGCTCGACCTCCTCAATCTTGACTATCTTCTTGGGCAACGGAACCAGT
Organism: Penicillium bovifimosum; assembly: GCF_028826915.1. Lineage (NCBI taxonomy): Eukaryota > Fungi > Ascomycota > Eurotiomycetes > Eurotiales > Aspergillaceae > Penicillium > Penicillium bovifimosum. The sequence continues at coordinate 266,719 of NW_026622717.1, read as the reverse complement.
GGTTCGCCCTCTGGGGTTTTCATCGACTTTGTCCGCCGAAGGACAAGGGGTTCCAGGACACTTTGCACGACATTCAGGGCGCGCACGTATTCTTTCGATTCAAAGGGTACAGTGATGAACGTCTTCCAGAAAGAGAAATTGCTCCACGGCTCAACCCTCAGGAAGCGCACTAGGCTGAAGAGGTCCTCGAGACGATTGACGATTGGCGTACCGGTCAGTGCCCATCGATGCCTTGCTTTCAACTCACAGCACGACTTGGCGGATTTGGAACGGCGGTTCTTGATCACATGGGCTTCGTCAAGGATCACCCGGAAGAATTCCACAGAGAATAGACCTCTATTCATGCTGGGCACTGCAGACTGGGAGGCGAGCTGGCGGAATTCCGACAACACCACGCCATAACTGGTGACAATCACCTGTGGAGCTCCGTCATAATTGGATATACTGCATAAATCCCGCAGATTGAAGGCCTTGTCGGCTCCGTAGTAGACGAGTACCCTCATTGTTCCTGCTTTGAGTGCCTCGCTTTCCCATTGAGAGATCAGGGATGTAGGTGCAACGACAAGGGTGGTGTATGGCGCAGGAATTACACCGGTAGAGCTTGGAGTCATCGCAAGTTCATTGCCTGAGTTGAGACCGTTCATCAGCTGCGGATCTGGCTCAACCCTGTGTGAATGAACCAGACTAAGCATCTCGATGGTTTTACCAAGACCCATTTCATCAGCCAGGATTCCACCTTGGCAGTGCTGCTCCTGAAGAGGGAATTCAAGACTGAGGTCTCCGGAATAAGGGTTCACATAGAAGTGGTCAAGGTCTTGAACTTTTGGTAGCTCATGGTCGTCAACGTCCTTTAGGGGCCAAGTGTATTCCTCCCATAAGGGATGCATTGACTTTTCACGCGTTTCTTTGGAATCTTTTTCTTTTGACAGCATCCAGTGAAGGGCTTGTTGTTGGTACTTGCGTAGACTGAGCGTAAACGTAGGAGGAGGGTCTGCAGCTGGCATGTTGAAGTCAAATGACTGTGCCTTTCGATACAGAGTGTCGAGTTGGTCCTCTTGCAGTTCTTCGGTTTCGTCTTCGCTAGATTTATCTTTCTCCTTTTTCGTGTCGTATTGCTCTGCAATTTCAGCAGCACGTAGAATGCCATCCTTTTTGTGCCTTTCGGTAGTCGGGTTGGTCGAGGTAGGATGAAGGCCAATCTCGTTGAACAACTTTACAAGAGCAACTTGTCGGAGTCGCAGATTCTTTTCCTCGTTGCTCTCACTCTCTTCGAAAAGTCCGGTAGATCTGTTGTCGTCGGGGTTCATAGCGGCGAACGCCGCACTCCGAAACGCTTCTTTGAGCATATAGACGTGGAGTTGCAGGTAAATGGTATCGTTGACTCGCACCCTATCGGGTACAAACACGCAGACTCCTTCAAAGCGGCAGATCTTCTGATCAATCAGCGTAGAAACCCATTCAGCGGTCTCGTGCGGTAGCCGGCCAATTTCCTGGCCTGCCTTGTTGGTAAATCGGGTCAAGACATCGGATTTGTGATTGACAAATGTTCTGCCTCCTCTGCCACGTTTCGTCATTGGCTGGGAGCGTGCGCGTTCGATGAAAACAGTGTCACCATGCTTGAGCAAAGCCGGACCACTTCGAGTTGCCCATCCTTCCACGCCGAATCCGCCCACGTACCGTGCTGCGGGCTGATACTGTAAATGCAAAACCAAACCATCTGCATCCGCCCTTCCGAAACCAGGTGTTACTGGAACATCTCTCGGCTGGGGGATAGCAACGGGGCCATTTGACTGCACAGGCTTCTTCCATGATCCATCAAAGTATATGTTCACAGCCCGCTCAATGTTGTTCGTAGCGGCGGATCGAATTGTTTTGATTGCATCGACAGGCAATTTCTCGCCCACGATGCTGGTGAAAAGGTCGACATCAAAGCCATCGGCCGCTGCGACTGGTGCGGTGTTGGCAACTCCTTGAGGGCCTCCATTCTGGGGAGGGACAGCGGCGTCGGGAATGGGTACATCGTCGTTCTTGGTTCCAAATCGTCGTGAATACTGCCTCGGTTTTGGCGAGGGAGGGGAGTAATCGGGAACGCGATCAAGGTTGGCAACTCCTTGAGGGCCTGCTCCATTCTGGGATGGGATAGCATCGTCGGGAATGGGTACATCGTCGTTCTTGGTTCCACATCGTTTTGTATAGTGCCTCCGTTTCGGCCAGGCAGGGAAGTACTCGGGAACGGTATCAAGCGAACCGTTCTCTATAGTAGCGTCATGCTCCGTTCGAGGCTCGCGGTCTCCATTGCCATGTTGTAAGAGTAGGCGACGAAACAGGTCCGGTCCATCTCGAGTTTCGGTCGGTAAAGGTGGTGCTGGCGGGTCGGAGAAGAAGCGCTGCCTCTTTGCTGGCCGTTGATCCCCATCTTCGCTCATATTTGCTGTAACATCTGATGAAGATGAAAAGTTGAGTTCGGGAGACTAAGGAGACGCGCCCACGCGGAGAAACGCGAACGCGAAGTCAGGCGGATCGTCACTCAGGAAAACGCGTACATCAGCTACAACGTAGATCTTTGTGGATTTCAGGAAATATTAGTGTATTTGGTATTTTATCTACTTTGATTTCCATACATCCAGAGTCCTTTTTATACTGTTTCTTAATGGATGGTTGTATGCGCTGACAAAGCTCGTCTCTCGGCCAATGTCTTCTCCCCGATTACATCGTTGAATCTTTGCAGACTCGCAATCGCAACCAACTTTCAACCCCCTCAATGTCTTTCCTCGGGACATCTCGGACTTGCCAGGCAAGCAGGGCTTGCCCATATTATATCCGAAGCTTCCAATCACAGAAACGTCACTTCAGCCGGACACCATCTGTTGCCGCACCTCTCACCGCGGAGGAAGTCCAAGGCGCTCACAACTACTGCATTGGTCTACTATCGTATGTCAAGCCGAGTGACCCTAAGCCGTTTGAGCATATAGAAGCTCCGAAGCCAGATCTATGCTCGAGTACTAACGGACAATCCTTCCGAACAGAAAATATGACCGCCCCTCCTATACACTGAGCACCTTCATCCCACGCCATGCCCAATCCTTCTATATCGCGCTACGCGCACTAAACGTCTCCCTCTCCATGATCCCGGACACAACCTCCTCCCCCACAATCGGGCTAATGCGACTCCAATTCTGGCGCGACGCCGTAACCAAGATTATCGCCGGCACCCCACCAAAAGAACCCGTCGCCATCCTGCTTGCATCCGCCATTTCCGAGTTACACGAGCGTACAGAGGGCCAGGCACGGATAAGCAAAGGCTGGCTGATGCGTCTCATCAACTCGCGAGAGCAAACTTTGACAAATGACCCGTATCCTAATATCGCCGCGCTCGAGTCGTACGCTGAGAACACATACTCGACGCTCATGTACCTGACTCTGTCTGCCTTGCCTATGGCCTCGGTGACTGCCGACCATGTTGCGTCGCATATTGGTAAGGCGGTGGGTATCGCCGCTGTGCTGCGTGGACTGCCGTTTGTTGCTTTCCCCGCGCCGCCGGCTCAGGCACCGCCTGGTGGAGCTGCGGGCTCTGCCGTTGGTGGTGGTGCGAAGCAGGGTGCTGTTATGTTGCCACTGGATGTTATGGCTCAGGCGGGCGTTAAGGAAGAGGATGTGCTCCGGAATGGAGCTCAGGCGGAGGGCCTGAGAGATGCAGTCTTTACTGTTGCGACAAGGGCAAGTGATCATTTGATTACGGCGCAGCAGATGTTGAGTAATCTGAGGGCTGGGGAGGATGTTGGTCATGATTTTGAGCACGAGGGTGAGGAGGGTCATGAATATGATGTTTCCCCTGGTCGAAGCGGCGAGTCTCCTCTCGAGGAGGTGAATAGGGCATTTGGCGTCTTCATGCCGGCGGTTGGCGCACGCTTGTGGTTGGATCGCTTGCAGAAGCAGGACTTTGATATCTTCAGCCCAGCCTTGCTCCGGTCAGATTGGAGACTTCCGTGGAAGGCCTATTCGGCTTATCGTCGGAAGTCTCTTGATTGAGGGTGAGCCGTGTACAATATGTATTTATAGTCAAAACAATTTAGACGGAGGGCCTACATGGTCATTCCAAGATTGGAATCAAGCTGTTAACTGATGCAAAATAATGTCCAAGTAGTATACATGTAGCTATTGATCTAAGACCCAAATACATGGTCTGTTAATGCGTATGTGTAGCCCGAAAGCAAAACCCGCCAGCAACACCTTACAAGTGAATAATAAACAAGACCATCTATTTCTTCTTCCTCTCCCGTCTTTGCTTCCTCGAGCTGACAATGAGACGCCGTTGAGCAAGCATGACGGCGTAACGCTGGATTTTGTCGCGCCTGTAGATGTTAGTTTCGACTCTACCCAAAGGGAACCAGGCACTTACATCAGTAAGAACGTCGTGGCGCAAACGAACGGTACGGCAATCTTCCAGAAATATCTGTCGAGATCAGCATAAATCCTATCAATGACAAAGCTCAACATACCCTTCATTATGCTCAATTGAACCGAAAGTAGTGAAATTCATTCCGAAGTAGCCCTAGAACTGGTGTAAGCGACGGATCCCATCAGGATCGGGGGCCGAGGTATACGTACAGTCAAAAATGTCATGGGAAGATACAAACAAGTCACCAGAGTGAGTTGCTTCATACTCTCGTTCTGGTAGGCACCTGCGCAACACTGTTAGTTGGGACGTCTTCGCTACAGAGAAGAAACGACATACCAATAGTATTGAAGATCAGATCTATCATGTTATCAGCGTTACGCCGCATCTGATCGTATCCTTCAACAATAGTGATACAGTGATCCAGGGCATCGCCCAGATACGTGTGGCACATAGAGCTGATCGTGACACTGGTGCCTCCCAAGCTCTTTAGATTGGGCGTAACAGAGCCGATCTGCGGGCGAGGATCCTCCATTTCCGCCGGTGTAGTAGACGGGCTGAGCGGATTTCGAAAAACGCCAAACCCTGGAGTGTTGACAGGCTCGGACCGGTGATCGCGGAGAGCATTGATCACAGCCACCATAGGCTGCATGGAGTTTCGCAGAACGGCAATCTCTGACGTTAGGATATACAAAGACTTTGACTGCTCAATGTCTGGATCAGTCAGGACCTCAAGTTCGAGGTCTCCAATGGCATCTTGGTAGGCCATTGTGACGGGAATCGCAAGATCGATCACGGCATCGAGAATGGCCTGCAACAGCATGCTGGCGTCGCAGGACTGACGGAGGATAGTCTCGGGGGTGTTCAGCCGCCTGACGATTGGCGCTTCAATGTCATCCGCGCTCGTTTCGAAGAAGGATGTCACTGTGTTATCGGCATGTAAGAAGATCGAAACTTGCTCCAATGTGACGCATAGTCCCTTGGCGGCAAGGGCAGCATGGCGTTCCATGAACTCGATTCGATCCTCATTGGGACCACCGCGATATCGCTGGAGACTCCTGGTAGTTGTATCTTTGACTGTTCCAACATCTCCAAAGTGCGTGTTATGTTTTGCCCCTTCCCGTCCGGGGCCAGGCCGAATGCTGGAGCCCAGCTTCGCTTTCTCTTTGCGGTCCTGGTCCTTCGATGATCTGATAGTGAATATATCCTTCAAAGCGGCCATGATGACATTCCGTTTCGTTGGTCGCTTCAGTGAGATCGAGCTCTTTTCACTGTTCACCGAGCTTTTCCGGTCCCTTGACTTCCACCGACTGACCGAAGCATCCTCCTCGTCCTCCGAGTCAGAGGAATCCTCCTCCTGGATCTTCATCAGCTTCTGCAATGTCAAGACGACAAAAGCATGATCCGAGTACCAATCCGCTTTCGTGCGATTGGTAGTGTGTACAACATCCTCAATCGCCAGCCGATGCAATCTCTTATGATTCCCCAGAATCTTAATCACATCCCAGCTCAGCCCATTGACATTGATCCACCGACACTGCACCCACGGCTCTTTCTCCCGCTCCAAGAACTGCTCCAGCGTATCATTATCCAGCTCATACTGCCGCATCTCATGCTGTGAAAAATCCACGATCGTGATCTCGCAGCGCCGGTGCAGATCCGCGGGGATATTCGACGCCCATTCCGACGTGTACGGCGGTAGCGGCTTGGTGGGATCGATACCAGGCTCGGTTCCAGGCTGCCAATTCGGATCCTGAGCGAATCCCTCCGGATGGTATGAGCGGGCCGTGTTCGAGCGTCTGGTTCGGCGTTTCGTCGTCTCTGTGGAGTTCACTCGTGCTGCGGATGTGCTGAACGCGGGGAATGAACTACCTTCTCTCTCTCTTCCTGTCGGAGACACTTGGGAGCCGAGCGATGGGCGACCGGCCTCGATGTCAAAGTCGGATCGTGTCGCGCCTTGTTGCGCATAGTCGACTTGCGCATAGTCGACTGAGTGTACGCTCATTCTTGCGGCTCGAATTGAGAAGGCGCACGTCCGATCGCGTTGGAATGACGGGTTTTCATCGGCTCAAAAGACCGATCCACTTCGCCTCAACGATAAGGAATCTGGAGATGGGTGATGTACCAGCAATGTCTAGCAGTCCAGCAGGGGTTTCAAAATAGGTTTTCGCGTCTCATGGAGACACCACGGAGTCAGATGAGAACATGTCGCTCGGGGATCTGACGTCTGAGGAGCGTGATGATCTGCCGGGCAGAGTTTGCAAGGCTGCAAGCAAGACGAGACCTCTAAAAAAAGGATTCTATGACATGAACATCGAAAAATAGGAATTCGAACAAATCTCGACAGAAACAGGAGAAAGGGGTCCAGATCGGAGCACAGGGGCCGTTGTGGAGAAATTCCCCGTGTTAGCTCGAATGGTCGAAGCTTATGCTCATTTGGCTTTATTCACGACGAACAGTCTAACACGAGCTTATTCGATGATTCATAGTACGGAGTACATATTATTGCTTCACTAACGCTCAGCAATTAGACTATAATACATACAATTCCACCGCAATGCATCAACGCCGTCCCAATGCTAGCCCCCAATCACTCCAGATATAACAACCACCCAAATAGTTAAACAGGAGTAAAGCAATAATTACAGCAGAAAAGAAATCTCATAATACAATGAAAGACAGGATGGAAGAGGGAAATCGTCGACACTAAGCTCGAGCCGTTGGCCGTGGTTTCCAGGAAGGTCGGTGAAACCCGATTTGGGGCTGTTTGCCTCCATGGGAATTAGACCGAGACGAGCTGTGGAAGTCGGAATAGAGAGCAGACTCCATGTCCATCAGAACCGCCCGTTGGGGCTTTGCCGAGGACCAACTGGTAGACTTGCTTGATTTGGTGGAAGTGGTGCGAGCCTTGGGAGTGTCGCCAGTGGTTGCCCGAGTCTTTTCTTTGATGATATCACGAAGTTCTTTATCATCCTTGGTGATCTGAGCTCTGATGAAGTCAATGTCATTAGAAGCTGTGAGGGCGGACATGACCGATTCGCGCGGGGTGTAGGGGTATTTGTCGGGATTTGGAGGGGACTTGGGTGTGATGGTAGGGTCCAAGAACGCTTCGTGAGCTTTGTCCAAAAGCTGGGTGATGTCGAGTGTTTCACCGTGTGGAATTTTGTGAGGATGCGAAGGAGTCACACAGTCCATATCGACTTCCTTTCGAAGTACATGGTCAATGTCGACGGCCGAGAAATACGCACAAGACTGGGGAAGATCATCGATGCCCACTTGCTGCGAGAAGAGAGCCCGAGTCCACACATTGGCAACCTGCAAAGCCATTGCCGCGCGGTACTTATCCTCGTCTTTGACGAGATAACGAATCTCGTCATGAACAGTAATGGCCAAGCGGGCTTGAATATTGAATTGACGGATGAGATAGTCCATGCCAACAATCAGGAGGTGAAGATAATCAACACCCGATGACTGAATAGCCCAATTGATGCGAGATGTCATGAAGCTGCCCTTGTTGATGAAACGTCGCATAAGGGCCTCTGTGATCCCAGCACCCAGGACTGGGGTTCTGGGCCGCTCCTGATCAGCGAACTCCTCGAGCTTGTTGAACACAAAGGACTCGGTACCACCCCGCCAGAAAGGCGACGCACTTAAGAGGCGTCGGGAAGTGCGCGTCCCCTTAGTCTCTTTGTATAGATTTTGAGCAGTTTCCTGTGTCTGCTTTTCAGTCAGGGACGGATTGAACTGGCGAAGCAGAGTGGCTGCAAACTTGACGCCAGCACCATAGATTCGGCCGTAGTTGAAGACTTTGGCATCATTACGTGAGATGCCCAGAATTGAGGCACTTCGCGAGTGTAGATCTGTTCCCTCGGCCTTTGATCCTTCTAGACACATGAAGCCAATTGCGTTTCCTCCGTGGATTTGGAACGGGGCGTCTCCGACAAGACTTGCAATCCACAATTCCTGGGAGTCGACGTCGGCGCCCACAAAGGAATAGCCTGGCGGTGCTTTGATCATAGCCTTCAGCTCTGAACCAACACGGTTAGCCTTGGCGTTACTTGCAGTGAGCCAGGTGTTCTCCACGGCACGTCGAGTGATAGTGCCCATCGGGATGACCTGAGGTAGAATGAAACCAATGCGATTGTTGTTAGTCTCGGCGCCTTGGCCAGCCTTTCGTATCTGATCTTCGTAGACAACAATCTGACTTTTAATTCGATCTCGCGCGCTGATCCAGTAGGAACATGAAGCGTTCATATCCAGAGCTTGCTTCGCAAGTTCATACTGTGATGACAGGATTCCACGCTCGAAATACTGCATGTAGCCCTTTCCAAGCGGGTTGGTACATCTGGCCTGTGGGCCATCTTTGTGAGGGATCTTGAAGAATGTGGCTTTTCGCTCGTCTCGCAATTCGAGGTTCTTTTCCTCAGTCATATCGCATACAACGACTGGCTGGTTCTCATATTGCTTGACTTGATCACGAGGGACACGGAAAGTCCACCCGTGTAGGTCTGACCACACTAGGGGGTGATTGTCCCAAGAAAGTTTGAGCAAAATAGGCGCAATGCGAGTGCGCACTGTCAGGTTGATGTCTGCAGCGTTCGACGTAAAAAGGTCCTTGTACCACTTAGGCATTCCTGGTTTCTTCTGCCGGGCTGCCGGCCGGGGAGGATCACCCTTCTTCTTTCCTTTTGCCATTTTGATCTCTTGGCCGGACCAGTCCAGCTGCCGTAGCCAAGGATCATTCGTGTAAATGTCTGGTTGGTCTTTGCACTTCAATGCCTCATCACACAGCGCGAGCAGTTTGATCTGTACATCATCAAGTCGCTTATGATATGTCTCCTCTGCGCTGGTAAGATATTCTTGCCAAGACTGGTTGACTGGCAAAATGACAGAGGACAAGTGGCGAAGAGCGCCGAAGCTAACTGGATGAGGGCAGGTCTCAAGGAAATTAGGGAACACTTTGCGGTACACGCGGTGGGTGATGGCAACATCGGCTGCACAATAGTCGAGAAGCTCCTCCAGCCTGCTCACGATAGAATCGCGGTCAAGTTCACCGAAGAGATCTCTCTGCGCCTTATCGATTGTGACATCACAATGGAACTTGGCCACATCACGCAACGAGTTAACCGAACTTCGTCCCACCCAGAGTTCTTCCTCTTCTTCTCTCAACATGTTGTTTTCGAGAAGCGCGGCCAGTTCGACAGAATGGTGCTCGTTGGCGATTTTATCCCTCAAATCTTGATTCTTCTTGTGTCGCATCCAAGTCGGTCTCTGCTGCGAACACATGCCATTGACCGCAACGTGAAGGGACATTGTGTCCAGAAAGAAGTTCTGAGACTGCTGCATATCATATTCCTCAAGGACTCGTGCTCGATCGTAGCCAATGTTGTGGCCAACGATGATGCGGGGTTGGGATGGGTCTCCCAAGGGCACCAGCTGAATCTCGTTCGTTGACTCGCCCAGCAGCCAAGGCGATATCCACGCATACCATGAAGTTGGGCTGACCGCACAAGCCATGACCGCAAACGAATTGTCCTTGTACATAACCTCCGTGTCGAAAGTAAGCATTGCTTCATTGGGAGCGTCTACAGGCTCTGAAGTGCCATCGCTGTGGTATTTCGTCCATCCGCTGCGCTTCACCCATTTGCGCGGTTTGGGCGGACAGTTGAGAGCCGCGTACGACTTGGCGTATGTCAAATATGGCTCCGAAGAATCCATTCCGAGTTTATAGAAGTGCTCATCCATAGTCTGGCCCTTCAGCGTAGGAAGATCAAAGGCGACAGGCCCAGCGCCGGTCTGGGATTTACCCAGAAGCTGATGTCGAGACAGATGATCCTTCGAGAGTGCGACCAGGTCTGGATTCGGGATGCGACCTTTGTTCGGGAAGATTTGCGCATGTACATAGTCGCTCAACTGTTGAACTCCTACTTCATTGAATCTAGACGAGGAAGGGACTGGAAAAGATCAGTATTGGAATTTTTTATTTTCTTATTGAGCTTCAGCCGGAAGACGAAGGACACACCAGAAAGAGTGCTTTTCGTGGAATGGGCATTGTTGGCGGATGACGAGGAATGCCTCGAATTTCCTTTGGAAGAGATCCATGATTGTGCTTGAATAGAGAGCGGCGAGCCAAGTCGCGCGAAAGACCTCAAGCCACCCCTAGAACAAGGAGTGCGGGAGGACTTCCAATATAACATCATAAGAATAACCAGTTTGGGGACGTCAGGTCATGTTCAGAAAGTCTGGCTACAGCCGTGCGGCTGCACTGATAGCCAAGGAAATCGGGCACAAAAAGAGCGATGTGTTAAAGAAGACGGACTTGATGCCCGTATCATTGCCTAGTTATCGCGGTATGGTAAGTCTGGGCATGCACACCGGAAAATCAGTTTTTCCTTGGGACCACCTGCCGCTTTCAGACGAAAGTTGTATGAACCACTCTCTGAGGGTGAAAGTCATATGAATTGCTCTCTTCTGAGGCCAAAGTCACATGAACCGGAATGGCTTATAATCCGATCCGCGCTCCTCGCCTTTCTTTCTTCTTTTTATTTTATCCGAACGCTTTTACATTTGTCCGAACACATCGCTTTTCTTTCTTCTTTGGTCCGCACTTTATTTATCCGGCCGGCCTAACCTTTCTCCGTTACTATCAGTCACGTGCGTCTCGCCCATCACCGGCTTCCCATCAATCAATCTCCACCACCAATACCGGTGGCAGCTCGGTTGCCGGCGACGTTCCTAGGATCAATCCAGACCAGTAGTCAAGTGTGGACATCCAAGTGATAGCCATCATCCGACTGGCGGGTACCTGCCGAGCCTAGTCTAAGATCACGTGTGTCTACGTCACTGCTGCACCCTTTCGTTCGGATTAAAGATATTCCGGTCCGTCCTGTTTCCACGTCGGCACACCGCCCTAGCCCCACCCAAACAGCCACGTGATCAGGTGATAAGCAGTTATCGGTATGGCTATCTTTCAGTCGTTGCAGCGTTTCGTCCGCAAAACTCGCGAGAAGGTTGGAAATTTCCTTCCATCCAGACATCGACGTCGGCGCGAGTCTGCCGACAGCCAGACGCCTCTCGCACCTTCTACGGAAGGAATTCTCGTCCGTGGAGAGATAATTTATCCTCCACATCGGGTATCTCTTGATCCCGAGGCTCCGCGGCGCGTCTCCCAGCCGCTCCCCCGCCAGCTGTCACGCGGCGCACAGCTGGACAAGTTCGCCGCTGAAGGCGAAGACAAGTCCATCGAGATGCGTCGCACCAGCCGACCGCGCGAGTTTGTGGACCTGACCACCGGCAATTCCCCCACCCACCACAGGCGCAACTCGACGCCCACTCCCTTCCCCCGCTCGCCTCGCTCGCCTCGCTCGCCCAGCCCCGACCAAGTTCCAAACACCCCACGCGGCATCAAGCGCCGCCACAATCTCAGCCAAGAACCTGCTGAGTCCTCCTCGGCTGCCACCCGCCAGAGACGCGAGGTGATTGAAACCATTGACATGACTGGCGAAGGCGGTCCAACACTACCACTCCCCGCTCCGCTCCTGCCGTCGGACCTGGTGCTCCAGTTGACCCTCCGGAGGCCAATGCCTTGCTCGCGTACACTTGCCCAATCTGCATGGAACGCCCGGAGAACCCGACAAGCACCGTTTGTGGTATGTGCGCCCGTACGCTAGTGCCGTTGAGCCGTATGGACGGTACACCTTTCTAACTCTCTCCTCAAGGCCATCTATTCTGCCACCAGTGCATAATGAACTATCTCACCGTTGCGCTGCGTGCTCAGCCTGGCCGAGCGACTACCCCCAGAGGCGCTTGTCCGGTGTGTCGGGCCACAATTACACGCAGATCGAGGGGTCCGAGGGAGCTTACTGCACTTATCTTTGCGCGGGAGGACAGGGAGGAGGAAGATCTACCCTCGCTCGAAGCGTAGGGAGGGTTCACGTCTACGTCACCTTTTATCCTACCTCCCCTCCACTCGCCGTTGATTCCGACTTTTTTCTACTTGCTTCGACTCACCCGACCTCATCTTCAGTTACACCATCTTCACTCCCCTGTTCTTCACTGACCAATCTTCACTCGCCCTTTTCCCTTACTTCTTTATTCTTACCATTTCATCTCATTGCGGCATAGCGCAGGTGCCAGGGCTCTCCATGACGATGCACGACTTTTATGATTATGAATATTGCATCAGCAGTGTGTTGGCGGAGTTCATCTTTTGAATTAGCAATGACATCTTCCATTACTTTCATGTTTCTTTCTCCTGTAACACCGTATGTCCTGTAGCCTGGTTCCAAGATATCTCATGCTCTCGAGTTACATCGTGCTCAGATGTAGAGGCACTTTTGGATCCTCCATCAGGTCTTGCAGGTAGACCAGCTATCATACTTTCCAATCACTTCATTTTCAGATATAGGTAACTCTAGCTGTGAACAACCCCATATATCAACCCAGTTGGGTATTCTATCTATCTCTCCTAGCAGGATCTAAAGTATTCCGCCTCCCAAGCCCACTCCCCAATGCCCCCCGAACCATCGCATCCCCCTTCTTCCCCAGAACAACCTCAATAGCCTGCACGAGCGCATTAGGATCATACTGCATGCCAACAACCGTCACCCCATCCTTCCCCATAATCTTCCTCCCATAAAGCCTCAGCGTCTCAATCCCCATATCAGCCAGCCTCTCGCGATCAACCAGCGGCGTCCCAGGCCCCTCCAAATGCAGTATATGAGACACGTAGCTCGTATACGGCAGATCCGAGTAGCTTTGCGCATTTCCATGCTCCTGCCTCTGACTCTGATGCTGCAAGCGACCCCGACTTTCCTCTCCAGCACAGACAATAGCTTCGACGAAATCGGAAGCGGCAAATGGCGCGGACATAGGTCCTGTTTCTCGATCGAGGGATCCGTTCAGAATGAGGATTTTGTGGCGCGCTGGAGATGAGACTATGGATTTTCCCACGCCGCGCAGGACGATGGATGGGATGATGGATGTGTAGAGGGATCCGATGCTGTAGATTATGGCCTGGGAATCATTGATTGATTCCAGGACGCGTGGATTGGCTGGTGGGCGGATTTCCTGGCCGTAGGGATTTATGTACCAGATGCGAGTGATTCTGGCGCTTAGATCCTCGTTTTCGGTTTTGCTGAACTTGATGTTCTTGTTACGGAGCGTAGCTAGGGAGCCAGGGAGATGGTCTTCTTCGTAGGTCATTGGGTCCGAGAGTTCAGAGTCTGTATAGTCAACATCATCGCCATCGGCGAGGAGCAGACTCGGTCGTCTTGAACCCGGCTTGTGGTGAAGGGCTGTAGCCTCGCCTGGGTGAGAGATACTGTTCTGCCCGACGATGACGGTTCCATCTGCCAGGGAGGCGGAGATGTGATGGGAGAAATTGGAGTTGATTGCTGGGATTACGCGGACTAGATCTGATGGGACGCCGCAGATGCTGCCTAGGAGGTAGATGGCGCTTTCGAAACTGCCGCTGAATAGTCGCGCGGCGGTTAGGAAGAGGTTGCCTACGCTTGCGGAAGTGAAGTCGAAAGTTGAGGAGGGTGGTCGGGCTCGCTTGAGGATTTCAAGATTCAGGACGTTAAAGAAGGAGCGTATGAGCTCTTTTTTGGCGGGGGTGATGGCTGTCCATAGGGCCGATGTGCCGTCGACGATGGATTGCCATTCTGTGGTTGCGACGCCTGCTTCGGCGGGCAGTCGGTGGTTGAATAGTGCTTTGATTGCTGATCTTTCGGGATTCGTAGGTGAATCTGGGATCAAGCGCACTAATCGACCTGGTAGAAGGTTAGCATTGAGCAATTGTGCTAGGAAGTGGTCTGTTTTGCTTACTTCGAACATCGCCGATGCCAGGACCGCCGAATATCCGAATTAACTCGGAAGAAGATCCTCCGTTATCACTGATGGGAATTATGTAGCTGAGTGGGCAGTTCTTGCTTTCACGAACGGCGCTGAAGACGTCGACTAGATTGTTCGCCGCGCTCCCTCCGGAGAAGACAACAATCCCTCGATTGGCCATGATGGAAATTGGTGTTGTTTGCAGCGCGTGAGGCCCCCGTTAAGGTCGAGGACTCGAGGTGAAATCACTGACTTGGTAGGTTTATTTTGAGAAAGGTGTTGATTTGAAAGGTCTCGCCCCATGTAAGTTCCGAGACATGGCTGGCATTTCTTCCCAATATGGTAGAAACACGCGCAATGCCCATGAGACACTTGAAGTCAACTTCAGCGATAAGCAATGAAAGTATGAAACATATACTATACCTACTGTGTAATGTATACTTAACGTACGCCACCAATAAAATAGGTACATCCATTCATGTATTATAAACTTAACCCCCCATGTAAACCGCCAAATATCATCTCTATGTCCCCTAACTTTACATGCATGTTCCGTCCTGTCCAGACAAGACATGTTCTTTAAAATTTAACATAAGCATCGGGGAAAAGGCTTCCCCGAGCTGGAATTCGTGAAACAATAAGCCCCCATGGAAACCATCCACATGTTCCCAATTTTCGTCGATTGCTTCAGTTCGCCGATACGCGAGTAGTGCTTCAGACAGTCACCTGAGCAGGGGTCGAGCTGCCACTGTACAGAATGAGCAGAACAAGAGCGCAAGGCACACCGATGGCGATGGCCTTGAAGCGGGCGGGGTTGCTGCGGTTGTACTCGCCAACCTGGAGGCGCACATCCGTCATAAGGCTCTGGCACTTCTCAGCGCCGAGCTTGTAGTACACCAGACCAGCCAGGGCAATGGAGTAACCGAAGAACTGCTGGGCAGTAACGGGGTCGCGGAAGATGAACATGGAGGCGCCGACAAGGAGGATGTCCTTGAGGATACCGGCCATGGTCAGGACGACGGCGGAGGTCTTGCCAATCTGGCGGGGGTGTCAGTTACCATACCATTGATAGCGTTTTGTGAGAACTTACCAGCAAGACAACGGAGGCGTTAAGAAGGAAGGCAACCAGTGCGTTGGCAATAAGGGTGCCGACACCGAGACCGTAGATGTCACCCATGGTGAGACGGGGAGCCTCAGCGAAGAGAGTGACGATACCGTTGGTGACGGCACAAGCGGGAGCGTAGTAGTACAGAGAGACCAAGGGGTCCATCTTGAACTCGGCGGAGCTAAGCAGACGCTGGACCATGACCAGACGTAGGGCCTCGAAGACGATACCGGCGACCTGGATGAGGAAACCCAACATGTCGAACTTGATCTCGCCGAACGAGGCGATCACAACACCGACAACAATGAGAGACACATTGCCGAGAGTCTTCATGTTGGTAGGAGCGATTCCGAAAGCCCAGGTGGCCAGGAGGGTTGCGACAGCGTTGGTAGCCTAAACAAAGATGTCCAGTCAGTCACAAGTCGAGAGAAATTCGAGCGCGGGAATCGAACGTACCTTGAGCATCTGGATGAAGGAAACACTCAGGTAGAGGTATGCCAAGTTACCGCAAATCAGACTCAAACTGAACATGATACCAATGGGCACAATGGCACGACTGTATACCAAACCATCGGTCAGCGATCAAAAACTCAGGTCGGACTGCGGTGCCAGCCAAGGCATTATCGGGGATTCTCACGTATAGGTAGCCGGGTTCATGGGGACCTTGTGACGCGAGTCCAGCACATTGGTGAACCGGGCGAGGATCTGGGTCATCGCCGTGGCGAATACCATGTGCCAGGTGGTCAAGAACAACGCTGATATCTTATGTCAGTGATTCGATCGGGCGCGACAAAGCGTCGGTTGGCGGAGAAACTCACGGAAGTCTGTAAGCGTTCGAGGTTAGCAGTCAGTCCCACGTAAATCAAACAGGGGAATCGGGATCAGGGATTGGGGTGATCGTACTGAACTTGGCACTCGCCAGAACCCATTTGTTGAACAGGATGACACTGGAACTGAGGGTAATCCAAAGACTATCGAGTCTCAGTCAATTGTTCCATGATCAGGGAACTAGATCGAGATACGCACGCAATGTAGAAAGCCGGGTGGAGGCCCTTGTCCTGAGGGGCAGTTGAACCACTCTCGAGCTTACGCTCATCCTGCGACGAGCGACCGTTGGCCATGATGAAATGGAAAATAACAGTATAAAAGAGTGACTGTGGGTGAGGAGATGTTGAAGGGAAAGAAGATAAGGGGAAGAAATGAATTTAAGTGAGGATCGGCAGTTCGACCCCCAAGATGGGCTTCCAATCACAGCGGGTAGTGTGGTCCAGTGCTTGTTCCACGTAATCTCTAAGCTAACGTTGATCGCAGAGATTTAAATTATTTTTACTTATTTAGGTGTAGTCTCGAAAACATTTATCCCTGTCGATCATACACAGCCCTCCCTGGTTATCGGGCAATTAGGGCCAATTAAGGTGCGAACTAAGGAACGAAGATATCGAAGAATAAGATAGATCCGATACTACTATATCACGACATACATAGTGCGAAGTATATATACTCCGTACTATGTTGTGCAGTACTCCGTACACGGTAGAATGTGATAAATATCGACTGTGTCACGTGACAGATATCAGATAGTTTTTGTGAGACAGGCTCAGACAGCATCCAAGACTCAGATCCATACGCATATTCAAACATCCCACCACCAACATGCCAGACCAAGAATCCGTCGATTCCCAAATCAACCATGCCGCAGCTCTAGAGTACTGGAACAGCGTCCCTGCCACCCCAGGTAGCATGCTTGGCGACTTCCCATCAATTTCACGCATCGACCTGCAAGGGTCCAAGAACTTCCTCGCCAAGCTCCGCCATCTACTACCAGGCCTCACACCTGGCAAATTCAGTCAAGGCCTTGACTGCGGCGCCGGCGTCGGCCGTGTAACGGAGGGCCTGCTGAGTCAAGTCTGTGAAATGGTTGACGCAGTTGAGCCAATTGCCAAGTTCACACAAGTGATGAAAGAAAGCCAATTGAAAAAAGACGGTGTCATTGGATCGATATACACTTGTGGGCTGGAAGGCTTCACTCCAGAGAAACGATACGATTTGATCTGGGTACAGTGGTGTGCGGGCCACCTTACGGATTCGCAGCTCGTTGATTTCACCGTGCGCAGTCGCAAGTCCTTGACTGAGAATGGACTCATGGTTTTCAAGGAGAATCTTTCTACTAGTATTACTGGGAAAGATTTGTATGACAGCCAGGATAGCAGTGTGACGCGGACGGACGCCAAGTGGAGACAGATCTTTGAGCAGGCCGGAATGCAGGTTGTCAAGTCGGAACTGCAGAAAGGGTTCCCGACGGCTTTGAATCTCATGCCGGTGCAGTTCTATGCATTGAGGCCGAAGAACGTATGATTCACGCCCGAGGACCGATCAGCCATCCACATCCTCTTAGCCCTTGGTCTATCTTATGCCCTTAATCGCCCAATTTGCATGCACGGCTCCATTCATCATCATGTACATATAACCACATGGATACCTTCTCCAATGATCAACTACCATGACCACAAATCAACCAAACTGATAAAACCCCTCCGATTCCGCATCTACAAACGGCGAGACCCTCAGATGCCCACCAAAAACAACATCCCTATTCAAACTCCCCGGCGGAGTCCACACAACCTCCGCAACATTCCTCCGCGGCCTCCCCACACCGCACCCAGTCTCATCTCTGCAATGAACCACCAAAAGATCCATCTGACGCCCAGCCACTATACAAAGCCCTTTACTCGACGATCCAAGCCCGATAGCCTTCCTCGCCCGCGTCGACACACATTCATACAGAAGCTCAGCATCTGCCTGACTCCCAGCCTGGTAAATGCCCACACCAAGACAAGCCAGCGCCAGCGGATCCGGCAGACCCCACGGCGTGAACGAATTGCCCACATTGTTCACACCAATCACCGCATCCAGACCGTACCTTTTGATCATCTCGAGGACTTGTAGAGTGCCCCTGGGACGATCCTGCGGTGCTCCGCACTCACGAACCCCAGCCGACGCCATGTAGATATCACTCGTTGGTAGACCGACAAAGCTGACCGGGAGGTTATTCTCCTTGATCTCAGTCGCGAGCCGAGTCCATTCGGTTTCCGTCAGTAGAGTCAGTCGCGTACAATGGCCCAGCATGACACGTTTATCCGTCGACTGTGCGGTCCAGTTCCGTTGTTTGAGAGTTTGTAGAACATGCCAGAGTAACGGCTCTCTCTTTGAATCGAGGTTATAATCGAGATGGAAGTCGACGTGCTTATCCAATTGTAGAGCACGGGAAATTGCCCAGTCGATGTTCTGCTTTGCGGCCTCCACGCTTGATTCGACGTACGGTGTTGTCCCGAGTACATCTACCTGCGGGTATTTCTGCAGAGCAAGTTCCAAGACTTTCATATTTTGGTCTCCGTGTTCGGTGGAGAATATGGGATCCTGTGCGAAGCAGACGATTTGTATATCGCAGATGTCTTTCCATTGTGACTGAAGGGCGACAGCGGCGTCTAGACAGACTAGCTGCACTGTGTGGTCTACCTCGACGAATGCTCGCATTGCCGTAACGCCTGCTGCGGTGGACTCGGCAAGTAACCATTCTCCTCTTTTGAGGAGATCGGAGTGGTTGAATTGTTGTTTGGCTTTCGTTGTTGAGGACAGGGCCTCCTGGAACGTGCCGGTTGATGGTAGGAAGGCGGCATATTCAGGTGCACTGTGTATGAAGGCTTTGTCGAGGTGGATGTGCGGGTGTGTCAAGGCTGGTAGGGCTAAAGGGGATTCGATGGTTTCTGAGGTAGGCCTGGCAGATTCATGCGGCGTCACCGATGTGACTTTACCTCTGGGGGAAGCTGCAGAGTATTCGATTTGGATATCCCAGGTAGAGGGCTGTCCTGCTAGTCGAACACCCTGGATATGACTGATTTGGTTTGTCAGTCGTGATGGAGACATGTCATCACGTTCAGTGTGTTAAAAGAGATTCGGAACTCGTTATGGGTTCCCCGCAGCCCGGTGTGGGGGTGGCATTCGACGGTCATGCTTCGTCTTATTGATAAGAGCCGCCTCCATCCAAGTACCTAGACATAAATCGGCTGGATGTTAAGGTATTGTAGCAGTAGGTACTTCCAATTGAAGCGATGTTCAGCGCAGTCTATTTCACGATGCATTCAAATGTAGGTAATGGGGAATACGTATATCTAGCCCGTTGTATGTCAAAAATCTACTAAACCCCCTGACCATCACTCGCATCTTCTGTCGGATGGTCTTCAACATGCCCACGACAGTATCTGACGATTCTGAATGCCGCGCCCATGGCTCAATGGATTTAATCGCCCCCGCTACCAGCTCGTCGAAATCTGGTACAAGTGCCTCCAGAGACGGGGTCCTTTTAGCGATTGCGAGAGTGAAGATGGCCGCCAGTACTCTAAACACGATAAGTAAGTAAAGACTCATAAATATCTGCCGACACCCTAGGAATGCTCTCACGCTTGCGTTCTTAGCCAAGTTGAGTGAGTTCTTTTCCTCAAAAGGATCGATGCCGTCTGTAGGAATTTGCGACAGTTGATCACGCAGTCGGTACAGTTATTCCAAATGTACTCCGGCAACACGCTGCTGGTCTGATTGTTGGCGGCATATAGAAGACTCGGGCGACCGATGATGTGTTTGGTTGCATAATACCGGGCGAGAATGGGAGTGTGGTAAGGATGGCCAGGGAAGATGGGACTGTTTAGGGATGGCCTGGCGTATGCTGGGATGCTCTGGACCCATACTTCCACTTGCCGATCGAGCTCCTTGCTGATGGTTTTGAGAGACGCGATCGGTTGCTTTTGCGGAGGTACGCTGGGTGTCTCACTTGCGTGTCGAGAGGGAGAGGAGGAATGGTAGTTTTCCGGTTGAGGCTTTGCATAAAGAGTGTTGTGCACACTGTTGAGAATCTTGCGAATTGAGGTCATTGCGAGGAATAGCGTGTGGCACTGTCGGCTTTCTTCTGGATCCCCAAACGCAGGAAACTCAGGAAAGGGCATCCTATCAGCAAGGTCCTGGATATTGGTGGGGGGAAATTCGAATTCCGCCAGGTCATCACTGGGCCTATTGTTAGACGGACGGCGACACCATTGTAGAAATCAAACCAACCACTCGAGGATGAAACAGCCCCAGGCTGTCCGATATAGCGGAGCTAGGCCAGACACCGTTCTCACTTTCTGCTGCCTAAACCAATTGCAGTCAATATCGTATCAAGATCATGCGCTAGAAATTACCTACTCGGTAATCACATGTTGCACCGTTCGAGATGCACTCTGAATGGCGAAACATGCGGGAATAGGGCGCCCTATGTAACGCAAATACAAGGAAGCAAAGAATAGGGCCAGTGGTAGTAGCTCGTCCGCCATCGATGACTGCTGTACCACTGTGTCGTTCACATAATTATATGCGGGAGCGAAGTATTCCATCCCATTCAGTTCTTTGTCCGCTTCAATATCAAAGATCCTTTCTGGATTCGAGGAGACCTTTCCGAGGGCAAGAATGAGAAGATATAGTGAGGTTTGGACGCTATTAACTTTGGTGTATGTCGAGAAGGTCTCGAATAATGTCTGTAGTAGCTGCGGGTCGATGATCGGAAAGAAGGGATGGACGCATTTGAGAAACTCATTGATCAGAGGCTTGGTGACTTGTGGTAGCAAAAGATTGCGGTCGATTTGTTCGAAACTTCGAGGTACACCGGGGAGTTGCAGGCCGAGGAGTGGGCGCTTCCATTCTAGCTGCCTGAAAAAGTCTTCGGGGTATTCACCAATCAGTTCCTTGATTTGCCCCAATGCAAACAAGCTTCCTGTTGGGGTGTGGTGGCCTGGGGTAATGCTAAATGGATGGCTGTATGGCCGTTCTAGTGACGAGGGTCCGAATAAAGACCTATCACCATATACATGGTCTGGTGACGGGTCCCAGTCGTATCGTGGCTGGGTGGGATAGACGGTGGTCTTTGGTCGATAATCAACTTGGTCTGATTGAGGTGAGGCAGAGGACACTCGGATGGTGAGCTCCTTGATGGCATCTCTTTGTTCCTCGATCAAGGTCTCCAAATGGGTCAAGCGGGCCAGGATTTCTGACGGGATGTCCTGCACTCTATGAATCGTCACTATTGCTGAACTCTCAGCAGAGGAACAGGTATCTATACCTCTCGCTTTCTTGATACACACAGTGTGCCCCGGCGTCGGTGCAGAGTCCACATGTAGGCTTTTGGCCATCGCACTTCCGTTTCCTAGCCTACTTAGTGATTGTGTAACACAACCAGAACGAAACCTACCGATGACGACAGAAATTACATGCGATTGATGCACGCTTTCGAGGATACTCGACGGAAGAGCGCGATTCAAAGGATTTCATGTTTGTGAGCAAGACAGAAGATCGTCAAGAACTCAGTGCGGGGTCGTCAGCAAACAAAAACTAGCCCCTTAATAATCAGACGGTTAGTTCACAAACAAGCAAAATTCACAACTGTACATGGCTTAAATTAATTTACCTTCTATCATATGGCTTCACTCCCGAAGCAATCGATCAGAATATTCTGGCACTTCCACCGCCGATCGATTGCGGGGATCGACGGTGCCGTCCGGGAGATACACCACTTGGTCCCGTAAAACGATATTCTCGGGCCAATGTGTTGTTGCCCGATAGGATCCAAAGGCTTCTTTCTTTTGCTCCAGATTTTCTTCGCTGGCCAGTTGAACGGGGGCGTACCAAACTTAAATGACGGTTCGGATGGTGTTGCTGTTGGCTGTCGGTTCCCCTCCCCAATGCACAGTCCGGGAATCCCACACAATTAGATCTCCAGCTTCTGCGAGGACTTTGGTTGGTTTCATATCATGGTCTTCAAACCATCGGATGTCATCCTCGCTAAAAAGCGTATGTCCTTCTGCTCCCAGGTAGATGGATCGGTTTCCGTGTCGAAGGAACCCTCAGTCACTGTATTGGACTGAAACACTATATGAGCTCCATCCTCGGGATCGGCATGGCTTAGATTGATGAATCATTGAAGACAGTGGAGACCAGGCCGTATTGGTGAGTGGCCAACATGGGGCCATGGCCTTTCAGCGGGCTTGTCTCCTCGGTTCGGCAGCATGATGTTCAGCGCATCAAAGGAAACGAGTAGCTCGTCAGTGCCCCATCCTCCAATATCGTCGGCTCCATTCGGACTTCCCACATGAATTTCTCGTGAGTTACAGAGTACCCGTGAAATGTATTCACCTTACTTTGAACGGGCAAGTTGCCCCCGGTCCATGTGGAAGGGCCGTCGAGGTCCAGGGCTGTATTGAAAGAAGTGAGCCAGCCTAGGGATTTGCGCTGATAGTAGTGGGCGCTTTCGGGATCTATAGCATTTTGATAACCACAAAGCCTTGGTTGTAGAGGTCATCCCTCCAATCTCCATATGGACCATTGAACCTAGGGATGTCAGCATTTGTTCCTCGGGAATTAACTGACAACGTGGGAGGCTCACCTGAATAAGCATGATTCAGAGGAGTAGTGCTCGTGACAGTGGCAGACATAGTCACTGCTTTTCCAATCCAGTGGAACCAAAGAAAGACTATTCCCAACAATGATGGAAGAGTCTCGGGATTAAGTAGGCTACCTACTGCGGAGTCCCCGCCATCGCCATCTCCCAATGTGATTCATCGTCCTTCGTCATCCTGTGACGCGCGCTTTGAAGCGATGTAAAAGTCAACAATACGGAAGAGAATGGTCCTATGGTAAGCGGACAAGCGGGTGATTACCCGCCGGGTTATCTGGCGCGGGCGCCTCGGCGGTCCGTCCTTCCTCATCTTATGTTGGGCCAATTAGCCAGTGCACAAACATACCACGAATCCAATCAGACGAGTGGAAAGAAAACAACGTTCAAGTTGGCAATTTGCCTGCCATGAAAAAAGCGACATCATATTCTTCCCCGCAAATATGCCGGATGCACCACGGTCCACAGAGAGCTCTAACTTTCGGTGATGATCCTAAGTCATCAGACCAATCCGAGGGCACAAACCGATAATGAACGAGCTCGCATGTCGTAGGATCTCCCACAACGGCCAGTAGCACACGCCACGCCATGGCCGCGGCAGTGGCATAGCCATGCACGATGCGAACGTTGACGAGAGAGCCTTGCCCCTTCCGGGAGGTCGGAAGCCGCCAGCGCCGATTGCTACTACAATAGTCGCCGTGCATGACTGTGAGGGCTCTAACCGGGATATCCATACCGAACTTAGCTTGCGCCATATCAAACTCAATGCCTCGAAGCCACTAAAGATTAGCATGTCCATCCAGAAGATGCACAGCTATTCAGGAAGATTATTCCCACCAATCAACCCTTGTCTCTGACAGCGCTTAGACGGTCTGACATAAGTCTTTGATCCAAGGATCAAAGTCAAACTCCTGAGGGGTTACAGAGTGGCAAACTCAATACGTTGTTGAATGATCGCATGAACAATTTATGGGGATAGGACCCCTTCGAACCAACTGGCGAATCGGGACCAACTGGTGAATTCAGACCAACTGGTGAATTCTGTCCAACTGGCGAACTCGATCCAACTGGCGAGTCTTGACCACGACGGTATGTGAATTTGGCAGTACCCGAGTGTGGAGAGTGAACGGCCCAATTTTGCGGGCCTTCGTCGCTTCTGAATAGTCAGATGTGCAGACTCCAACATCTATCGCCATGTTTGACGGACCTGTGACCTCAAGATGAGAGGTCCTCGAGGTTTCGAGCTTGAGCATGTAGACTGTAGTCAGCCTCCACAAAAACGGAGTCATCTTTTAACTGCACTGAGATGGACAGAATCAATAAAATCGAGCTGAGCTAACTGGATGAAAGAAGCAACTAGGGGTATCAAGGAGAAGTAGAAGTAGGATCGTACTTGCCTCAGGTTTGAACCTGCCCAACCATGGAAACAGGAAATGTACAAACCTGAGTCAGACTCGGTCAGCACAGGCAGGTGCAACCTTGAAAATTCGAGTCATGACAACAACACAAACTACCTACATGTGCAGAATGGCCACTAGATATCCATTGGATGGACTGCTCATGGGCTGACGGATCCTCCTCATAGACCTAGCACACCGGCAAGACACGGCATCAAGCTCATGCTAACTGTTTTCCGTTGGTCTCCCCTGGTCCAACAAGTCTTCCTCTTTATCCCTTAGACTGTTGTATCTGGACGTCTTTTGGCAAAGCTACATCTCGGTGGTAGGCTATCTTGGTCTCGTCGCGAGGGAAGATTCCATTATAGGCTTAGGGAGTCTATAGACCCTAGACTACATCTGTAGAGACATATAAGAAACTGGATAGTCTAGATCATGCTGCACTTCTCGAATCGAAAACCTGACTCTCTTCTACTGCTGGGGATGGTTCATGGTATAAAAAGTCTCGTTGCCAGCAATAGGAATCCGTATAGGTACTGTACTAGGTATGGACAAACTATACCTAGATCATCGGCTCTAATAATGAGGTGCTATCAATGTGATAAGCCCCAGCGGGACTAAGTATCATTGCCAGGATCTCTCAGCCTGGATTGCAGAGAGGAGCACAAAGAGGTTGACTAGCAAAGCGTGGTTGAGAAGAGTTGGGTCTTGGAGAGCAATTTCGAGTCATTCAGATTAGTCGTAATGCAGTGAACCGGATAACTATTTCTATGGCGAGATCATTTGTTAGCTCTTCACCAGTTTCCCTCATTCACACTTTGCTTCCCCTCTACATCTTTCATCAATTCCATTACTTTCATCAACACCATCTCCTGATTCATTGCTCCAAGAGACAAAAGTACGTCCCCGAACTACTGCGTAAATCATGCCTTCGAACTTCTCTCTGCCTCTTGCCACTGCTTTGTACCACTCCCTCCGTCATCTCGCGTGATAAAATCTGACTTCGTCTCCTTTATCTACAGGCATCACACTTCAACTTTGTACCAACTGGCAAGGATGTCTCCAAGCTCCAGCCCTCGCCCAGAGGAAGATATGACCGCTGCCCAGCGTGTGTTTGGAATCGCCGAGCTCCTCGATCATATAGCCAGCTTCATGCTGGTTGATCAGTCCAACACTGATGAGTCCAACACTACAAACCTTCGGCATCAGGACCTCGCCTCATTCGCTCGGGTCAACAAATTTTGTTTTGCAAAGCTGGTTTCAAAGTTGTGGTTCCGTGTGCCGGGGTGGCTCGAGCGAGTCTTTGAGGCTATAGAGCCCAAGAGACGTGAGTTCTACGCAAACAATGTGGCTGAGGGTTCGGTGCGTCTTTGGGCTGACTCCCAGAAGACAAGGGAGTTATTTGCGACCTCTGGCGCCCTGGAAGTGCTTTCTTTCCCTAAACTGACACGTCTGCACATTTTCATGTGCAGATGTGTCGATGGAGAAGTCTCTCTTCCCGCCGTCGACTGCCCGAACGTCCGAGTCATGATCATTTATCCGCCTTTTAAACATGCCGCTGGAGTCTTCTCAAAGCCATACCCAGATGCCGAAGTATGGGAATCGATCTTCTGGGATATCTCGGTATGTTATTCTTTGCCGTCTGTGTCCCATATGACTTCCTCGTCACTGACTATGCTTGATAGACTAAGTATCCTTCTTTGAAAGAGCTTAAAGCTATCTGCCCTCCCTACGTTTTCCCGAACGCGATCCGGCGGCTGCAAAAGCGCCATCCCAATCTTCGCGGCAGTCTCGATCAATTCGAGCACCGGGAAATTGAGTGCAAGTATGACAAGCATGGGTAGTTCAGCGGCGATGATCTCAATGTGGACGCGTTAATGGAGGATCTGGTACTCAAGGGAACTCCTAGGTGTTTTTCGATCTGTTAATGAATTTGTGACCTCGTTTCCGCTTCAAGAGTCCCAGTACATGTAAACTTCTAGAGTATCTTGTTTCTTGTTCGCGGCGAAGCTCTGGAGAACATACACTCCGATGTTTGTCTATTCTTGGTAATTCTTGAGCTTCGACTATTGTAAGCAGCTTGATTGGCAAGGAGCGCAAGCAAGAACAACTTAAAAGAATCATGGTATCTATTCAAATAAATACTCTAGTTCATTCCGCGCTTTCGGTACCTAGAAGTACATTTGACTGCCAACCATCGCTACCGGTGAGGGTACCGGCTTCGACGTCGACAATCGTCAAGCCTGCAACATACTCGGCGTCCCTGACCGCGTCTCGACCGAAGACCCAGTAATGAATTGGGCGTATGGCATCATATTCCAATCTACAAGGGTTATCACATGTGAGGTGTTATATTTGCTTCTTGGCCCACCTTATCAATCAATGCTTGATCACTTTTACTACATTTATTTCTATCATATGACTGTCACTTCACTCGCTCACTGTGCCGTAGTCACATGGTATCTGTAACTATTTTCTATTCAGGCCACAGGTGGTAATGTGACTAGTACCTACCTGTGCAAAATCGCCCGGAGTACTATATAAACCATGAAGCATCTCTCCCTCTCTCCCTCTCTCCCTCTCTCCTTCTTTCTTCCATCATCATCATCACCCTCGGGTTCCTCTCTGATGCCCTGACGCACTCTGTCATCATCCGTATTTTGGGCTTCACCAACAAGTGTCCAAGAGCCAAAGCCTCTCTGGAATGCACTAGCAGATCCAGCTAGCTCGGCAGCTCTCTTAGCCATACAGTGGGGGGAGCAAGGAATGGAGCGGAACTGGGTGCGGCCATGCCCATAGCGCTGAAAGACGTTAATCCATATTCTAGAATATCCTGGTGTGTTATTGCTTTCTGTGCCTCACATTACTTCCTCGTCACTGACCATGCTTAACAGATCAAGTTTCCCTCTTTGAAAGAGCTTACAGCTTCTGACACCACCCCCTATGTGCTCCCGAATGCGATTCGACGAGATCAGAAACCACGTGCTTGTACGAGTCCATCCATCAGTCAAAGACATACTCCTGGTTTTCAACAGGGTCATGGACAGGACCATCCCATCCTTGCATTGGAGTTGAGAACCGCTCCGCCCAGAAAGAAATCAGGGAAATAAAGGTTCTCCTCCACGATATCGACCTCAGTCTGGTGGGTGAGCTGACCCCCATCATTGGTCTCCGTTTTCTCCGTTTCGTCGAGACATATCTCCAAGACCAAAAAAGGAGGAGCTCATCAGTTCGTTCACCTGGTTCCCGAGAGACTTATGGACGGGACCACCCCATCCTTTGATTGGAGCTGAGAACCGCTCTGCTCAGCAAGAGGCCATGAAACAAACGATCTCCACAATATCGACCTCAGTCATGTCTGCGGGCTCTAACATTCGGTCCACCTTTCTCCGTTTCATCGAGCAGAAAAGAAAGGCCATGAAGAAGGACTGGGTGTGAGGACTGAGGACCATCTCGGTTCGTCCACATGCATCTCTATGCCCGTCAAGCCAGTGGAAGACCACTCCAGTGCCTGTCTAGACGCTACCTGGTCCTTCCCATTGTTAGACTCCCAGCATGTTTGGTCTTCCAAGGTCTCAAGACTTGACCCCGAGACGAGATCCCAATCGATCCCCTAAGCAATCCTTTGTACCCAGGACACCAGGGATACGATCTCCGAAGCCATCAATGACAAATATTGGCGCAGCCACATCTGCCTCCTCCAGCCAGTCTTCATTCAATGCTGCCACCATCCAGTCATCCAGTATCGAGCTCGCCATTGATCAGTTCTCTCCTTTGGTGGAAGTGCTCCTTCGTTGGCATTGATCTGGAACAACCTTTCAACTCAACCTTGCACTGTCCATAGAGTCAACATATAATGTGTTTTTTGTCTCTTCTTTCTTGTTCTTGCTCGTTCATACAAATACCATGTAATCGAAGATAGTACCTAATTACCCCCTAAAGCAGATCAGGCTTTTGATGCCGATCTCGAGAGATTCTCAGTGAGCAACCTAGGTCGATAAATATGATCCTGAGCACTCTCGTAAAGCGACGGCATCCTTGGAATTGGGCAGGTTGCGGCCACAGCCTAAACTCCACCTGCATCGCTACCGGTGAGGGTACCGGCGTGGACGTCGACAATCGTCAAGCCTGCAACAGCAGTTAGCAGTAACATACTCGGTGTCCTTGACCGCGTCTCAACCTACTGGAGAGCCAGTGATGAATTGGACGTATGGCCTCATATTCCAATCTACAAGGGTTATCACGTATGAGGTGTTGCACTTACTTCTTGGTTCTTAATTTTGCTACATGTATCTAATCATATTACTTTCACTTCGTTCCCTCACTGTGCCGTAGTCACAAGGTATCTGTAGCTACTTACTACTCAGGCCACAGGTGGCAGGTAATGTGACTACCTCTGCACAATCACCTGCGGACGACTATATATACCCATGAACCTATCTCTCCCTCTCTTCTTCTTCCTTCTTCCTTCATCATCATCATCACCTCCACAAGGTTAGGATGGTACCGAACTGCCCCAATCAGTGGCGTTCGAAGCTGAACCATGGACCCAAGGCTTCAAGAGGAGACGAGGATGCCTTCTAGATGTGAAATGATTCGGGTTCCTCTCTGATGCCCCGACGCACTCTGTCATCATCCGTATTTTGGGCTTCACCAACAAGTGTCCAAGAGCCAAAGCCTCTCTGGAATGGACTAGCAGATCCAGCTAGCTCGGCAGCTCTCTACCACTCTTCACCATACAGTGGGGGGGGGGGGGGGGGGGAGCAAAGAATGGAACGGAGCTGGATGCGGCCATACCCTGATGCTCAAGGATGGTAATCCTCCATATTCTGGGATATACCGGTATGTTATTCTTTTTCCGTCTGTGCCTCATTACTTCCTCATCACTGACTATGCTTAGCCGATCAAGTCTCCTTCATTGAAAGAGCTTCCACCTTTCGACCCCTCCATATGTGTACCCGAATGCGAGTCGACGGATGCAACCCACAATTCCAACCTTCACCGCCACTCACGACACCCTCGATCCATTCAAGCACCGGTAGATTGGTTGCAAGTACATCAAGGGGAAAGGATTCTACGTCGACGATCCCAATATGAATCCTCTCAGGCTCTCATGGACGATCTGATAGGATGGATCCTCCGTGTCAATCCTGAGTCCTGACGCCAGAGTTCCATCCTCTGGCTCGGTCTGCACTGGGCAGGATTGCCATAACATCACAAATGGCCAACTCGACGCCATGGCAGCCAACTCGGGCAACATCAATCGATGCCGTGTCATCGGTCGATCAATTGCCCCGGGAAGTTTGAACCATCGGCATCGAAGCAGCAACGCATGATACCCATCTCTCAGTCCAGCTGACTGCTTACCGATTACTCCACCCATCTCCTCTGGAGTTTCCCCAGAGTCCAATCGCAACTCCTGCCCCCTGGTTGCGTCGAGGCCTTCCCGTACAACCTGGTACTTCGTGAGCTTCGGCCGAGGTCGAAGAAGTGCAAGCAGGTCGTCGTCCCTGTCTCCTTGATGCCCCGACGCATTCTCGTCACGGCTCTTATGTATGGGGGAAATATCTCCTGGTTCACCAAAGGGTTATGGACGCGACTTCTCCATCGGTCAATTGGAGTTGAGAACCGCTCGGCTCAGAAGGAGGCCATGAAACTCAGGCTCTCCGCGACGATATCGACCTCAGTAACGTGACGAGCCTCCATCATTGGTTTCCGTCTTCTCCATTTTGTCGAGACATATCTCCAAAGCCAAGAGAGGATGGGCTCATCAGTTCGTTCACCTGGTTCGCGAAAGAGTCATTGGACGGGACCACCCCACCATCTAATCGGAGTTGAGAACCGCTCTGCTCAGCAAGAGGCCATGAAACAAACGATCTCCACAATATCGACCTCAGTCATGTCTGCGGGCTCTAACATTCGGTCCACCTTTCTCCGTTTCATCGAGCAGAAAAGAAAGGCCATGAAGAAGGACTGGGTGTGAGGACTGAGGACCATCTCGGTTCGTCCACATGCATCTCTATGCCCGTCAAGCCAGTGGAAGACCACTCCAGTGCCTGTCTAGACGCTACCTGGTCCTTCCCATTGTTAGAGGCCCAGCATATTTGGTCTTCCAAGGTCTCAAGACTTGACCCCGAGACGAGATCCCAATCGATCCCCTAAGCAATCCTTCGTACCCAAGACACCAGGGATACGATCTCCGAAGCCGTCAATGCCAAATATTGGCGCAGCCGCATCTGCCTCCTCCAGCCAGTCTTCATTCAATGCTGTCACCATCCAGTCATACAGTATCGAGCTCGCCATTGAGCAGAGTTCTCCTTTGGTGGAACGTTCTGGTGTGTTGGCACCGATCGTGCAGGAACAACCTTGTACTTCCAGTTCATAGAATTATATCTCGCATGAAAGCCTGCACATGTTCGGCTGAATCGACTTGGGACAACCAACACTGCTTGATGATCTGTCCGTATGGAATAGCAGAAACATTAGGGAACTCCTTTCTCTTGAAGTATTCTTCCACTTGATCGCTAGGAATCTCCTCGTAGGGACTGGTTCCTTGAAAAACCCTCGTAAAGAGTCGACCCGAGCGCAAACAGATCTGTAGCCACGGTAGGTGGGTCTCTCCAATGTCGTGGGAGATAGAATCGAGTTCCCTCACCAGAGGCCGGTTTAGACCCGTCTAGCGAAGAGCCAGAGAAGTCAATGATTTTGATATTGAGAGTCGCGTCCAGGAGGAAATTTCGCGGTTTGATGTCGCAGTGGATTATGCCGTTACTATGTAGGAGAGAGACGGCTTGCGCAATTTGGTATGCCCACTTCAACTTCAGGCGCATCGGAATCGAGTTTTGCGCTTGAAGATAGGTTTTGAGGTCACCGTTTTTCATATACTCAAGAATAAGGCCATCCCTGGAGTGATCCAATATCCGTACCAGCCTTTCATGCGGGCCAAGGCGATGATAGATACTGGCTTCTTTGGCAATGTCCAGGATGTGGTTTTCCATTTCAGCGTCAGGAAATGGCGATTTGAGGACGGTACCATCACCAAGGAGTTCCACAATCCCAGTTAGCCCACCAGAGATAAATTGTCCTTGAGCATCTCTGCTAATGGTTTCGACCTTTCCGTGTCTAGTTTCATTTGCTTCGTGATCGTATTGAGGTCCCTATGTAAGTTAGTCAGGAAGCTCTTGCGATAGAAAGGGACGGACTTATACCGCTTCAATATCGTGACAAGTGGGCCGGTGGATCAGGCGTGACAAAGGAGAAATCAACGCAATCTCTATCCAGTCCTTGAGACTATAACATACTGATAGAAATCGTCGTAGTGTCTGTGACAAGAGTATAAAAGCCATTTGAAACGCGGCGGTTGTCGGTGATGCTGTATTGGCGAAGACCGCGTCACAATTCTCGCAAAAGAGTAATTTATCACGTGATTTACTGTCAGGTGTTCTGTGTCCCGAAGGGTTTGCAGGGTTTGCACTGCTTGTTGGCCTTAGGCATTTACCATGTGTCAACTACAACTTGCTGCCAGCCAATCAGGTGATGTCAAGGACTCTGCTTTTTTATTACCCCTATTTCTGGCATATTATATATGGGCGGGGTAATTTACTTGCTGAATAAATAACCAAACACAACAAACAAGTGGGCCTGTTTTCTTAGGCTTCCGACACCAGGCTCAGGGCGTTACATTCACTTAGTTATGTCCATGAAGTACAGAAAGTACAGAGATCGTCATAGCAACATCCTTCTTAAAATCAGAAAACACATGTCGAAATCACAACCTTCCTCAAGCTTAGAATGGCAACTTGGAGCTGTGAAGCAAATGAGTGACTGAGGTATTGTTCTAGTCGAGGTACATACCGTCGTGAATTGGACCCACAGACATGGTCTCATATCTGATATGGTCTTTCAAGCTTTTGTGGCTGGATGTTGATGTTATTGTAGATACTCAGGAATGTTTATTGGTGTTTCTGGACGATTCAGCATGAGGCTAACAACCACCCCTGTTAATCAGTCAGAATAACCACATTGGCTGTAGTTTATTTGAAAAATAAATTATACCTGGTAAGATCTAAATGTAATTGACAATGATCATTTCTGTATGCCCAGTTCATTTCCGGATTCAATGGGTCGCCAGCAGCAAAGTATAGTAGGTTTCCCCACCTGTTGGAGTCAGATACAATGACGGGGACCATATCTGCAAAATGAGGCTGGCGGCCGACCACGATGTAAAGCAGGACTTTTATGCTCTCAACCACAATGCCAGGCAATGTGGTGAATGAAAAAAAACTCTTTGAAGGATAAACAGAGATGAGGGCCGCGCTTGGTTTTTGACGTTGATATCGATTTACATCGCTCAAATGTTGTGGTTCGATTACTCCTAGAAAACAAGTATCCGCTCAACGCTATGAGACCGGGCCTATGTTAGCGGCATGGTGTTGAAATTCCCCAAGTATATAGTGCCTATATCTCATTCTGCGTTCGCTCGCAATCCGATTTCGATATCATGAACTTTCGAACCTTAGTGTGTCTGCTTTTCTTGGTAGGCGTCAGTGCGCAGAGAACTATGTTCAGAGGGACCGGATTTGGAACATACTACTACGATGTGAGGCAAGTGGAGGCCTGCGACACATCGTTTGTGGCTCAAAATTTGGGCCCTCTGGAGTGTAGCTCGCAGAATGCTTTGTCACTGAACCACGTGAACTCGAACTATGTGGTTGCCATGAATCATAGCCAGCTTAAATTGGACATGTCAAAGTATTGCGGAAAGCGGGTTATCGTCACGGTCAATGGCGAGCAGTCAAACCTACCGCTCTTTATCGGCGATGGATGTCAGCGTTGTGCAGGAGGATCGGCTTCAAGTGACGTCTGGAATGCGGTCGCCGCCCCCGGTCTCGACTTTAGTTACTCTGTCCTGGAAGAGCTGTCTGGAGGAGCTGCATGTGCTGACGGTCACATTCAAATTGCTTGGGAAATTGTGGATGACACGATCTATAACTTCTCGGATGGTGTAAATTTCGAAACGGCACCCGCGGAGGCTAGTGAAGAGCGGACGACCTCGTCAGCTGCGCTCGTAATGTCCACATCTCTTTCCGCTGCCAACTTTCTCCATACGCCAGTTAACGACGATCCAGTGCAAAATGCCGTCGGTTTCCCGGCGTTAGGGACGTGCACAGGTGCGACAGACAGCCGCCTGAGCCGTCCTTGCCCGACAGGGATATGGCGATGCAACGGAAGCATCCTCGAACAATGCCTTACCGACAGATGGACTCCTCGCATCACTTGCGGAGCCGCGATGACTTGTCAGGGTGGTAGCCACCCCTACTGTGTCCAAGCCCCACATTCGTCGGGTATCTAAATTACTAGACTCTGTACGCCGCGCTACGCGCGGCTGGGCATTACACCTTCTACATGGATACCTGCGGTAATTCTAAAGCAATACTGCCTTCGTTAGGCGCAAGTATAAGAGTCTTCTTCTTTTTAGGCTTAGAAACAGTAACAGCCGACTGGGTGTTGTGTCCGGACATGTTTTCATAGTACAGAAGCAGGACGCGCGCAAATGCTGTACCTGTACCAGCGCAGTGTGGTAAATGTATTACAGAGTCTGTCCCCGGTACGGTAGCATACAAGGTGGAGTTTAGGATCTTTACGTCAAGCGCCTCGGGTGGGCCGTCGTGTACACGAGCACCCGGCCGCTTAGGTGGAGACGAAACTAGAGGGAGTGCGTGATCGCCCACCACAGTTACCACAGTTACCTCTCGCTGAAGGGGCATTGATATCCTATTAGCACTTTCACAAATAGCGGACAGTTACTAGGAATACGGTGTCTTGGAGTGCTTCCTGGATGATGAAAGAGGCATCGCGCTTGGCTTAAATTTAAGGGATTGATATAGCGACCCCCCCCTTGGATCATTCGAAACCCCCCCCCCCCTGCCTGAATTTGGCCTGATTTCCCGCTAACCGTAAGGCATCTCTATATTCTGCCCGCCTAATTGTGATGAACTCCATCCACATCAGAATCCGACATGGGGGATTTAAGGCCCAACATGATGTTATTGAGTCTTTTGGAGGACACAGATGCAATGAAAAATGAGTTGAGAATGATAAACACCAGGTTGGAAGCCAGATTTGATGAATAAATTGGAGGTCAATCTGTATTGAATTGTTCGTTCCCTATGGACTGCAGAGTGACTTAGTATTGCTAGTACTTTACATAGTAAGTGTAGGTACCGTTGCAGTACCTGTGAAATCCCAATGCTTGACCAGGAGGCGGCGAGGAAAGCGGTCAGTTAATGCCTTGATGTAAGCGGGAAATCAGGCCAAATTCAGGCAGGGGGGTCGAATGACCCAAGGGGGAGTGGGCGAGTGGCTATATCAATCCCCTAAATTTACATTGATGGATTCTGAGGATATGGGGCTGTCTTCATGGTGCATGGCGTCTGCGGCCACCCGATCTGCGCCCTGCATTAGCCGCTTCCTTGTTACCGCATACAACATCCAGCTTTGCTTGCAGCGCCGCCACCTGCGCTTCCAGGGCATCTATTTTCCGGTAGTGTTCAACAATGGCCTCCATCTGCCGTTGTATGCCGTCGTTCCAAACATCTTGCTGCCTGATCTGCTCGTCCAGCGCCCTAGGTAGCTGTAGTCAATATACAAGTCTTTTGTCTTGGAAGTAGTCTAGAGAAATGACCCACTGCACTTGGCTGTCTAATCTACTTGGCTGTGAGTGAGGGGCAAATTGAGACCAGGATCGATCTTACTTACTGTCTGATAAACGTACCCCCCAGTGCCATGACTACCTCGGGAGAGTGTTGCCGCAGGTTATCTAAGTCGGGGAAAGCCAAGCTTGGAGGGTCCGCCGTCAAGTTGTCGCTTTCAGTACGTTGACGGTCAACCTCATTACCCGTCACATCATTGGCTTCGGTATTCAGCGGTTGGTCAACATATTCGAAAGGACAATCATCATCGGGAAGACTGTAGATGGAGGAAACCCGCCGTGGTTGTGACCCGAACTTCTCACGCCAGCCTGCCGCAAATGCTGCTGGAGCTATGCTGGGCTCATAATCAAGTGCAGGGGCCATGGATTTTGATAATACGGAAGTACACCAGTGGTGTTTGTTTTGTGCTACCTTTTCAGAAGGGTAAATGCTCAATATATATCCCAGCATAGTCGCAATATACAGGCTCCATACTGTACCGCGGAAGTCCGAGCCCTTCGGCAATATTTTCTAATAAGTCTAGACCAGGGGGCCCAGGGGGTAGGATAGATGGCTTGGGAGCCATCTTTCTGAATCATGAAGCAGGGATAACTCTTAGGGGGCTTTCCAAATGGGGCAGGCTCCCGCTCGGCCTTCGTCAGTCTGGCGTCGGTCATGCTACGTTCTTTCCGCGATGGTTGCCTTCTCTAAGCTCGATAGGCAGCGAAATGCATTCAGAATTACCTCCATGCAGATGTGATACAAGGTCCGGTGCTACTTTCGTTCAGATCAGCTTTTACCGGCTCTACTGAGAGCCAGGATGTTACCGTGCCCCAACATGAACTGATTCTTAAACAGGCAATCATAGCACTTGTAGGATAGTTGGTGGCTTGTAGACTAATTCCAAATTACACAGTCAACAGGCCAACCCCATGGAAGTGGTCGAGTAGAATCGTGTATTTTTCGACGAAGACGAACAACATCCTATCCAAGCTGAGACCAACCGTCCCAAATCCCGTGTTCCCTCCCGTGTCCCCTTAGGAGGAGTTCGAGGCGTTCAACAATTACATAAGTCCTTGTCTTCCCTTTGTTGATCTCGTTTGATCCATCATGAAATTATCGGCATCCTTCCATCGCAGCCTGCTCGTCTCTCCTCTTCGCTCTCATCATGTCCAAAGCTAACTACATCCCGTGGTCACCATCGGAAGAGCAAAGGCTTCCGGACTGGCTATCCCGACACCAGAATTTATCGTGGGAGAAGAAATCGATAGAATACCGTTGCGATACTGGTATTGCACGCGGGCCCGAGTCGCTACGTGGAAAACATAATCAACTACTAAAAGGTATCTACCGGCGGCGTTCGATATCTGCAAGATGTCGCCGCAAGAACGCTCAGGCTGTAGGATGTCAACGGCTGGCACATATGCCTGGCATTCCCAACTCGCCACCCGCCTTGAATCTGAGGGCTCCGGATCTTCAGGCTCGCCAACTGCTCCGGCAGTTCAATCCTAGAGAATCACTAACCAGAGGCCAACGGCGATCATGTGAGTACAAGCATACGAAAAGAAGATAATGCGGGTCAGAACTGATTTAGGTTGCGCTAGATGATGCAATACTCAGGATGTTTTCCCTCCAACGCCGACGACGACACTCAGTCCCGGAGAAACTTTGGAAAATATTGGACCAGGTGCTTGGGCAGTGGTGAAAGATATTACAGCTGCTATCCAAACAGTAGTGAAGGGCCAGGGCAGATGTCATTTTAGGGTACAGGGCTGTGGAGACACTCCCATGCGTTCGTCCGTAACTTCTATTTTTTACCGTTTGTCATATTTCTTTACGAGTAATTGTGTGTTCTCTTACTGTCCAATGCCTCAATCAAAGCCTGTGGTCACAATCTGATTGGCTAGTGCTTCGGTACCAATGAGCGCGCTAGAGCACAGGAGGCAAGACGCTGATCGAAGAAAAGACAACCGTATCTCTATCTACCTTAGATAACGTCTGATCGAGAGAGCTCCTGCGGCCTGCCGCGCCATGCCATCCGGATTGCAGATAAATTCCCAATACTAGAAGTCTAGAACTGGAAGGCCAGGAACGGGGAACGCTCTGAAAGGAAGATCGCCACGGCGTAAGAACTTTGTTGGTCACGCGATCCGTACCAGTCTAGCTAAAAGTGGACGCTGTACACTCCCGTGTTAGCCGTTTGCGCTGAGCTGTATTGCCGGTGGCTTATTGTGACTCCGTAGCCAATGGGATTAAGTTGGATACCAACGGAATTGAGATCCGGAAATGTGGGGCCGAATAACATCCTACGTACCTTTTCAGTCCCTCTGATAAACGTCAATTTGTACCAATATTCCGCGCTCGAGCGTACCAATTCAAAAGCCCTTCTCTACGATGCCACCTTTAGCTGAGCCGGAGCCAATCCGACCCCAGTCCCAGCTTGCCACTGTTGGTTATGAACTCACGAAACACATCACCAACATCTCTCTGATTACCAGATGATAGGTTACTGAACCATGATGTTTCTCCGAGAAGCGCTCGTCTTGCGCAATTAACGACCTTCCGGTAAAATGGGTTTTCCAACAAGAATCCATAGCTATTGCAGAGGACATATCAAACAGCGCAGAATAATGTTTGTCGTTGAATTACTATCGCATAAGTCCCAAGTGTAGAATACTTTCGCCCACGCTCAATATGGCTTTCAGTGTAGAGGACTAATACAGCAATCCTGGGTGCTTCCCACAGATAATAGTGAGCTGCATCGGCCGCGTGGGCTACTGAGTGCCAAACAGGGGTTTAGGGCTGGATCGTTCGAGTATCGTCCGACTAGCGCTATTTAATCGAATTCCCGGTGGTGGGCAATTCACAGTCGAGCCGCCCTCACAACGCCGCCACCGGGGCAGTTAGACCCCTGCAATCAACAGGCTCACAGAGTGAAGAGAGAAAGGTGCTTCAATTCAAGCCATGGATGACAGGATTGATGAACCACAAAACCGAAGTGGTTTTACATGTATAACGGACGGAGGTGGAGCTGACACTCTATAGCTCCAGTTGTTCGATAGCCTCGGACCAATCACGTCTCGTAAACGCCTTAGCAGAGTCCCATTTTTCTAGTTCACGAAGTAGTGCAATTGGCGGTTGTTCGCCCCTATTCTCTGGAAATTTGATATCGCGTGCGTACCATACCCTCCCAAATTGCATTGGGTACTGAACGCCTAGCAAACATTGACAAGATAGACGGTGGTTTCAGGGAGGACTGGGGGAGAGAGCGCTAGATGGAAAATGAAAGATCGACAGGTTCTTTGCAAAAAGAAAAGAAAGGAAAAAATTCTTATCAGAAGGTTGTTCGAGGTGCGAAAGTGAGTAATTTCTCTGCTAGCCTTTAAGAATCCGCCCGACGAACTACGAGACGTCTAAAATCTTCGTGAGCGATCTCAACCCGTTTTGTACGGCCCAACAGAGAGTAACTGGCCTAGTGACTACTACATTGGCAATTGCACACCGTTTAAAGCCTACACTTTGGCTACGATGGCTGGACTCTCCTCGGACTTGGCTCCTCTGGCAACGGTAGGAATCGCCTTCGTTGAGCAGATAATAGTAGCTCTTGATAATTTGTATGAGAAGTGATTAGATCTGAAATTTCCAGTCGGTGTCGACATTTCTGATACATTATCTGAGAGCTTCTAAAGAGGATCATGAAATTCTTAGCGTAGATTCGGCATGATTTCAAATCCACGCTGAACGATGATCTCCAGACACACCATTGGATACAGCACTAGATCTCTTGCTCAAAGACTCATGTAAAACGCTAAGGGCCATAACTTTGATGGCCTGGTAGCATAGCCCTCTGCACTCTGCTTCTGAGATCCTGACTTGCACGTAAATCTGCTTGAGCTATCGTAGAAGCCGTCTTCTCTCCCTTCGCAGGCCCCGCAAGAATACCGCCGCTCGTGACTGGCTCATTGCGGCCTCGGTGTAGCCCGGCGGTCGCATGAATTTTCCAAAGGGGGTGACCTGAAAGACGAGACCAGCAGGACTAAAACAGCACGGCTTCTGTATAGCCTGCTATGATATTATCACTAGGAATATTGCACTCACTGTGTATGGAGGCTTAGACGTCAAAAACTCGAAGTCGAACGCGGTCTTATGAGGGCCCACGACCCGACAAACTTCGCTACGCCACCAACATCTGAAACCAAATCTGCTTGGTTCCCGGCGTCCTGGATGAAAGCCAGGCTCTGTCGCCTGTTTATCTTGGGATGTTCTAATATGCTCCGCGACCCACTTCCACAATTTGACGCCCCGCTCTGGGCATGTCGATCCGAATAGGGAACCGGAGTTTGTTTCCCAAGGCTCAGCCCCTCTTCCAAATCAGTGAAATCACCCCTGTCGATTGAAACGGAATGGCTTCTGTGCGGCCTACTAAGAGCCACCAATCAGGTTTATCACACCCAAATATTAAATCCCACCAACGATATTTACCTTGTCTGACGGTGTGGAGACTACGGGAGACGTCTCGGAGAAACTCCAAATCAAATGCAGCTTTATGAGGTCCTGTTGGAGTCGACCGATTTCGCGACGCCACCAACATCTGAAACGGAATCTGTTTGGCTCTGGGCGTTCAAATTGAAGTTATTCCCCTCACCTGTTTATCTTGTGATTTTTCAATATCGTCATATGCTCATGTGAATGGCGGCCTACTACTGCAATTTATCATTGGTGACCCACCTTGGGATGGAGTGTGGGCCCCGGCACGGTCGATCCGGAAATGGACAAAACAAGGTTTGTGTATTTTGTTTGGCGGCTCGGCCTGTTACTGTATTTTATATACACCTGATAAATAAACAGCACGCATGCCGCCCTTGAATGCTTCGGTTGTGGTCCGCTACTGAGAATAGAGTTTCCAACATCTCCCCAAGCAATGTATCCATGAAGCCAAAGGGATAAGGAACGAGGCCGCCGTCCACTGGTGGATTCTGCCCGGGCTAGGGAAATGACGGCCCTGTCCTATGTAAGTGACTTATGGGTACCGCACGAGACAATCTCGCCAGGCTTTCAGCATGTCAACGACCGGCATGTTTGAAGTAATCGCTAGACAAATTTGTCTTGAGGGAGAGAGAGAGACAGAGATTCCACACAGACCCGTTGCTATGGTTATTTCACACACGACTAGCAGAAGACTCGTTCACGATTCTTATCCAAGATGAGACAAATTCCGTATAGCTACGTTTCTGCTGTTTCTTCGCCATAATGCACTATTTGGGTCACAGTGTTGTACCTGCGAAAGCGGGCCTTGTGGTCGAAAAAGAGGCCAGCCCCAGCAAGCATGGATCACACAGCCCAAATCACTCTTCGCTTAGCCCAGCGCCACATCATCGACGAATCATTATTGTGGCTTAAGCCATGTAGTTCATGTTTGGTTAGCCCATTTGTCAGGATAATACAAATTTCCGGATAAAACGGCGCTCTCAGTTAACTGCGCGTTGATGCGTAGTTCTAGGACCTGCCGATTGGGAGCTGGACGCCAGCGCTGGGGTTAAAGCCCCATTTTGCGTTATTGGCATGTACAGGGCCCCATAGGGCCCAGCATAAAGGCAAGCCCTCCACCGTTGTTTCCTCTTCTCCTTTTAGCCCCTCGTTTGAATGTGGCTACTAGTGGCCTTCTGCTGTGAGCCCACCCATCGAGGTCGAGGGTATGGCAAACGGTAAACCCACTGTAGTACGAACCCAAATCCTGGACCAAGTACCAGGTAAGAAATCCTGGGCTATGTCCCTTTACGGCTCAGGTCGGATTCAGTTCCATACGCAGACCGCTGGTCTTGCACAATCCTGGATCAAGTACCAGGTACGAAATCCTGGGCTATGTCCCTTTACGGCTCAGGTCGGATTCAGTTCCACACGCAGACCGCTGGCCATGCACAAATCCTGGATCAAGTACCAGGTCGGGTTGCGATGAGATTTCTCTTGCCCGCCCTCCAGCAAATGACAGACACCTCTTCGCGGTGCTGGAGACTATTACTCGGCTTTAATCTGAGCCGAGGAAGCCAAGATCTGCCCTCAATTTTTACACGGCATTTTACACAGTCCGTGGAACTGGCAAGAAGTATTCAAAATCTCAAACTGTCAACATTGTCCAAACACCCTGTGTCCGCGCAATTGACACCCCCTTTATATGGCATAGGATACCTGAAAGAGGCAAATAATCATCGCAGAACGACAAGATATAATCTCGCCTACGCGATATCCAAACCAGTATAGTCAAAGTATAAGATCACGTAACTTTGAGGCTACACATTCATTCAGTTGCTCGAGCTTTAAGCTGTTTAATTCAAACCTGTTCAACTCAAATCTGTTTAGCTCAGATCAGATTGGCTCAACCTAGAACCTTTTCAAAATGGCCATTTTATAAGTAGCCAAAACTTTATCTTCTGTTTGACCATATCATTTACACCTTTGATTTCTGTTAGAGAGTC
This sequence comes from Penicillium bovifimosum, assembly GCF_028826915.1. NCBI lineage: Eukaryota > Fungi > Ascomycota > Eurotiomycetes > Eurotiales > Aspergillaceae > Penicillium > Penicillium bovifimosum. Next base: position 225,349 of record NW_026622717.1, on the reverse strand, counting down.
CCCCTACGACAAAAATACACGCAGGCGCGGATCGTGTTAGTCTTATCCTCAATGGAAACATGGGCCAAATTATGTTTATTTAACTGTGGTAATAAAGACTTTCCCCAGCCTGTAGGCCGAGCGAATTGCAGACAAGGCTTTGATTGATTAGTGGCTCCATTAAATACTAGAAGCAAATTATGGTAGTGTTCGTTCACGATACTGTTCGTTCACGATACTGTTCGTTCATGATACTGTTATAATGTTCGTTTTAAGATACTGTTCGTTCAAGACAGTGTTCGTTCAAGTGTTAGTCAGATTATGAAGTTTTAAGATAGTGTCCGTTCAAGTGTCCGTCAGATTATGAAGGTCAATATACTGTTCGTTCAAGACTGTTCGTTCAAGATTGTTCGTTCAAGATTGTTCGTTCAAGATTGTTCGTTCAAGATTGTTCGTTCAAGTGTCCGTCAGAATATGAAGTCCGTGTCTCAATATTTAGTTTTTCTATGCACTCACTCTCTGCCAAAGTGAACATACTCGGCTGAATAAGTAAAGCAATCTCACTTTTCACCCACTATTCTAGTTTTGCTATTATCTGTTCGCAGACTTTGCCAGGGTTACTCAGCACTAATTGTACGTCACCGTCCTGTCCCCAATTTTATCACAAGATTCTTCGGTGACCAATAATTCTTCATCGCTCGCGTTTATTGTCGACTTACACAGCACAAAGGGGCTTTCGGCGGCCGTGTAAATTTCCCGCGGTCTGTTGAGCACTAGCTACTTCAACGTCTCGACACGTAAAAGACCGTCCTGAATACTAGGGTATTGCAGTTTACGATCTATTTACCCGCAGATTGATCCCTAAATACCCAGGAGAAGTCTACTGTTGACTGCTACCCGCCTGGCCTAAATAGCGGATCAGAATAGAATTAGCCGCGGGTAAACTTCGCCGAACGACCCCCGTGTGCATTTAGACTATAGTAGCATAAGAAGGAGTCATTGCAGTTCAGAGTGCACTAAGTATGGCACTCCGGTTGTATCTCAAAAGCAGCGAGAGAATTATCTGAATAAATCAGACTAAAAGTTCGTTCACAAAACTGACACTGCCTAGGGCAGTTTAACCTTGCTCCACATCAAGACTACCAATTTCAGCCAATCAGACCTACGCCAGCTAAGGGCACTCTGGCCAAAGACAGAGTGTCCTGAAGCAAGATCACAATTTCTCCGTCTACTATAGTGTAGGGTCCTTCTCCGCTGACCTAATATTTCGTTGGGTCCTTTCTTATTACCGTAGGCAGTCCGGCTTGATAAATCATATGCGATATAGGGGTATACGTTCCCTTGTCCTTTTCCAGTGCCCGAATCTCTCGCGCCGCTGAACTTCCGTCGTAACAGGCATTTCCTGATCCATGAGAATGCAGTCAAATGAATCGCGCTTCCACGCGTCAAGGGCTTCCTGCCCATTGTTGGTCGTGGTGACCTCAAATCCCAAGACTAACATGAATTGTGTAATTCCAGCCCTCCGCATTTTCCTACCAAAGATTATATTTTCCAGCTTCCTGGTCACATTCTTGACCAGAGAAGAAGCTAGCCATGCTTTTGTTCTGATTTTATCTCTGTGTATTTACTTAACTGAGGCGTGTTACCCATGCACCTTGGGCAGCTTCTATTAAAACAACCATCTTCTAAAATCACATGGACCAAAGTGACTTCTGGAAAACGGCGGGTGTCAAATTGAGGGTGGAAACTTGAATGAGATCAGTAGGCCCATTCACCCAACAATGTAGTGGCAATTTCGAGCCAGTTTGTCCTTTGACATTCAGCGTTGCTCAATAGTTAAGAATCATGGCCAGTAAAGAAAGCACCACTTTTGCAGAGACACAATAAGCAAATTAAGTCTTGTGCCTGCCTCATTAGTGATCTCTCCTATAAGTCCCGCGACCATAACTACAGATCAAATCTGATCCACTATGAGAAGGCGGGCTTCAACATCAAAAGCCTTGGCAAAATGGACTATACTGACCCTGTAAGTTTCCGAACAGTCCTTTGCAGCAATCGCGCTTCCCGTTGCTGTCACAAAGCCCCTGAAAACCTCGTAGCGCACGTCAAAGTAGTGGTCACCGTGGGCCTTCTATCAGGTTGAAGCCGGCCTCTTGTAGAAAGCGTGTACCACCAGATAAATCTTTTGATCAGAACAGTGTTAGGGCGGCAGATTCCTTCTCCAGCTCATAGCTTTGTAGCGCCATCCCGCCTACATCAAGAAACCTTGTAAGTCAACAAACAGGGAAGCTGAAATAGCATTTCGCGGCCACTCACTCGATCCATAGGTCGACGTACTTCTGGTGAAGGACTTTGACCTTACCAGCACATTTATACCTGTTATGGAAGTCACACTCTCGGAAGAGTCCTTGGCAGGACTCAGTGGATTTGCGTTGCGACCCGTGTCTTTCGCCCGCTGAATCGAGAGCCTGGAGAAACATTTCGATGTCTCAATATTGAAAAAGAGTGTACAATGAGCTTGAGGACTCAGCGAGAGCAAAAGGAAAGCCGACTTGTTGTGATGGTGGTTTTTCTCCGGTTCTGATAATCTGATATTTTATGGAAATTCAACCAGTACTTATAGCTCATCTTTGGAACTGGTGTCCGATGTGTCCGATGGAATAGTCCTAACAACAGCCAGTCTTGTAGAGAAGGGAGCATACAGCGCTCCCAGGATCACCAGGTTGATGCACATGCCCCAGAATGCATGCAATTCGTCCTAGGAGTAATACGCACGATGTGCAGCCAAGTTTCCAACCCTGCTTCCACTGAACGCGCTTCATGGGCTATGATCATTCCTAGGAACAAACCAAGGGTGCTTCCAGGAGCTCATGAACAGGCTGTCAGAGATCGAGCATATTGGCTGCTTGGTCGCTGACCAAACATTGTGCCTTTTTGGCCAGATGGCGTAGTGGTAAAACCCAAGCATCCATGAACCGTCACACAGGCAAAATGGGTCATCGCTTGCTCCCAGGAACCGACCCTTGAATTTGAGGAATATGCTACTGAAGAGCCTGCTGTCGAAGAATCCGCTGGGCACCATACGATAATAGTATCATACAGGATCATACCTGTTTCATGTAACTCTCAGGTTACAGGTGTTTTAAGTATTGTGGCTTATCTGTCTTAAAGCGGTGGCTGTCAATGCGGATACGCAGCATGGTTTAATTTATGGGCCTTTCTGGCACTGTCTAACTACCAAGTTCATGGCTATGGGTGTTCGGTGGGTATCATTGCGATTCTGGGAATCGCATTTGTTTGATTAGATCATTAGAGGGATACAATACATTGCTATTGCGTACAAACTGGAGCGACCTATGTGCAGGGCAAATTGATAGAGTAGTGATATGTCCATATTAAACCATTGTAATAGGTCCTTTTAGGTCACTCTATGTACATTGTAGAGGATTTGTTTTGCCGGGTGGGGCTTTCCTATCTAAGCTGCTGCCGCTTTTATGAGGGCGCTCAGAGTCAGGGTCACTGAGTAGATTTCGGTCCGGACTCCGGGTCACTGAAGTCTGAGCTGCCCCTGCAGGAGAGCCGTCACGTGAATCACATGACGTGATGAATCACTGCTGTCCAATGACCGCGCACTGAGCGCTCACTGTCCGGGCTGTCTGCGACCTCAGGCCTGTTTGTTTAATTGGCGTTTAAAAAAGGTAGAAAAGTTGATGTTCTGATGGGATGCCGGAACGGCCAGGAACCACGTTACACGTACTGTGTAGTTACACCGTAAAATTCGACACAAAAACTATCCCCATCACAATCACCATCACAATCACATGCAGCCTTCTTATTGAGATCGCCCCATAAAAAAAACTGGGGCAGTCAACTAGGCTGACTGTTCGGTCTCGCGGTCACGATCCTATCCAAGTAAAAAGCCCGACAAAGACAAAGAGGCTATTCAAATTTCAATTGACCTACCTACCATTTTCACATTTCAGCCTAGGCCCTATGCTGCTCGAAATCACATTCGGAATAGTATGTCGCTTACCAGTCTGGCGATCCCCTAAACGGGCCGTGGACTACTACCAGGGCGAAGACGGTTGCATGAGTCTCCTTGACTCGATCTACATAGAACCATTTTCTTATCAGTTTAACTGGTGTAATCAGTGTTCAGCAGGTGTCAATGATGCACGACTTCTCGCCAATGACCGCCCAAGTACTCCCGTGGGTCGTAGGACTCACGTAGGAGGGTCAAGCGGTGGAGTAGGCCCGTAGGGTGAGGCGGAAGGGGGGTTCGTAAAGTTCGGGTTCGTAACTTGTACTTACGCAGGTGATGACAGCGCACACCACGCGGGGAGTTATTAACTATGCCGGGTGCTAACTATCCGTACTGTGTACACAGTCAGTATGTATATTTATATCACGTGACCCGGTATCCCCTTAGTTATGATGTTAAGATCCTGTACTGTGGTTATGAATTGGAAACCTGACATGACAACTAACTAGACTCTAGTTAACTAACGTAATCGGTAAGCGAGTCGGCCATTCCAAACCACATAGTAAATGCGATAAATTACAACTCAATATCTCAACAACGGTGGACTCTACCGACTTTATCCTATAGCATAGCATCTTTAAGGTCATAACTAGCATCTATAGGGAGTTTGATGAAAATCCCAGACATGCATGCTTGCGTTATATATATCTTGGGGGGTTGGGAATGGTAACTTTTGTAATCACCATAACATAGCCTTTTAATATCTTTGAAATTGACACAGAGCGCTCAGTGCTCTTATCGATTGCTATCGTGATATAAAGGAGATCAAATAAAGTCGTGGTTGTTGAGATAATATATCAAGTTTACTATGTGTTTTGGAATGGCCGGCTGGCTTACGTGGCCGACTCGCTTACCGAATACGTTAGTTAGTGGTCTTTTTGATTAAAACTTAACGCCTGGACTTACGTTAGGCAGGTGGTGTCAGGCCCACATGCCATAACATATGATTTGGTGCTTCGGTAACGCTCACTGCTCAGCAATAAAACGCACTTTATCACCCTGGTCCCTGGAAGTCTCAAGTTCAACTCTACAATATCACATTATGGCTGATACAAGCCCCCCCGCGCTCCCCCTGGAGCTCTGGAGCTGCATTGCGTCCCATCTACCCAATGCCGACATAAAATCTTTGCGTCTGACATGCAAGCAATTCAACAATACAGTGTCTCTTCGACTCAATCGGGTTTTCTTATCCGCCAACCCCCTCAACATAGACGTCTTCCGCAACATTGCTTCACACGACAAGTTCCGCCATCAGGTCAACGAGATTATCTGGGATGAGGCGCGCTTGCATCGAGGTCCAGCACGAACAGATCAAACTAATGAGGGACATGAATTGCTCTCGGACGAGGATGAACCCGATAACAACAGAGAATGGGCTGCGGAATACTACCAGGAATACAGAGAGGACATCATTGAGCGCCATGAGTATGAAGAGGGAGATGGGTGTCCTAAATGGTTCAAAAAGGATTGTGAAGAAACCCTTTACGTTCTAAATTGCCGGAAAGATCGTGATGTGGACAGGCCCGACCTTATCGCGCGCAGAGAACAGGTTCTCGCTCACCCTTCGCTAAGGGAGCACTGGCAATATTATCAGCAGTTGCTGCGTCAACAGAAGGAAGTTCTTGCCAGTCAGAGTGATTTGGAAGCGTTTGCGTTCGGCGTTAAGCAGTTTCCTGCCCTCAAGAGAGTTACCATCACACCTGGAGCCCACGGCAACCTCATCACCCCACTCTACCCGACGCCTATGATTCGTGCTTTCCCGAAAGATTTTAACTACCCCATTCCTCGTGGCTGGCTGTACCCTAGAGCCATTGGGGAGCCCGCTACTGCATATTCATGGAATCAATACCCAGAACTTAGAGATCGGTACCGCGGGTTCTGCACGGCAATGCGCGTCCTCGCCAACGAACCCAACTCTGTCTCTGAGCTGGTGATGACTTCCAACTCTATCCCCACGGGAATCAACTGCACAATATTCGACGAGCCCTGCGAAGAGTACGACCATTTCGCTACCGTGCTCAAGAAGCCAGGCTTCCGCCGTCTGGACCTTGCCTTGCTTGTCGGTGGTAAAGGGGATGAAGAACTCGAAGCATGCTGGCGATCCCTGCTTAATGGGCGTTTGCGCCGGGCAGTCGGCGAAGCAAAAGACATGGAAGAGTTCAGGCTGCATACAACATTTGATGAAGATCTCTACTATGACCACGAATATCCTGTGCTCCCATTACAGGACATGGTGCCTGTGGAACAATGGCCCAATTTGCGCCATTTCGAACTCTCCGGCTTTGTTCTTCCACAGCATGATTGTGTCTCGTTCCTCAATACGCTACCAAAATCCGTCCGCTCCATTGAGCTTAGTATGCTGCACTTCCTCTCTCGCGGTGAAACCTGGTATAGTATGCTGGAAGAGATCCGGCGAATGGTATCGGAGGGCACGCTGTGGGGAGACCGGGATGCGGGCTCAAGACCAAAGATTACCGTCGGCGTGCCAATCAAAATGGGGAGCCCTAGACTTGGACACGGTATATGGGTTGAAAAGGAGGTAGAGGATTTCATCTACGGTGAAGGAGGAAATCCCTTTGAGCAGCGTTTGCCCCTTAACGTCCGCCGTGGAGTTGGTGTGCTGAGAGATGCATTGGACCCCGATTTTGAACATCCACATGACCGATCGATGCTTTGATAAAAATGGATATTTGTAAGGAAGATTATGACTCCAATGAATACTGATTTGAACATGTGCGTAAGGGTCCATTGTCAGCCCACTAAGTCTTTTTACAATGACGGGAGTATATATCTGTCCATGCCTTGGAGCTTTCCCACCCCTTTCGGTGTGGGTGCGCCACGGATGACCGGCCACCCATGAGACAGATAGGTATGTCTGATTCATCTACACTGGTACCTCCAATTATCTTGCCCCTTCTATCCAGCGCATTGTCCGGGGGCCACTTAGGTACCTGACAATATGGTTAGCATATATGAACCTGGTTATTATACAAGGCTGATATTTAGAAACTCACTAGATGTAGGCTTCGGACTTTGGGTCGACGACGCAGCAATTGATGAAGTGGTTCGCGACCCGCTGGCCTTGGTCTTCTTAGGCTGAGAGAGCATCACACAGTATGACGAGCTGGCTCGCAGCGTGCAAGGATAGTAGTACGAGTCTGGGGTAACACTCGAGCTCGAGCTTGCACTAGCACTGGCGGTTGAAGCTATGGAGGAACTACTACGCGGCTTCTCTTCGAGCGAAGGGTTCCACATGATGAAGTCCTTAGATGGGTCAGCTTGTATTGAAAGAGAGTAAGACATACCCAACCAGGGGAAAAAAGAACATACTTCTGCAGAGACACCGTTGGTCATGGCCATTGTCCAGCAATCCGCGAGCGCGTCATCCGTGGTGTTGCTCAGCCACATGTAGCTATCCAAGCATTAGCTAGTTACTGCCTTGATATACCAAAAAAAATGCACTTACTCGTAACAGTCCTTCCTGGTACCGTTGGCAAGGGGAATAACGGGATAAGAATTGTTTGGCAAGGCTCCGGGATAATCTGGTCTCGGAACGGATGAAGGAACGGCGGTCATGGAAACTTTGGTATAGTCATCTGAGGTCCCTCCATAGCCAGGGTACGTTGTAATGTATCCAACGGCCTGCACACAGTAGTACACACCCAATTGGAGGTTTGTACATTTCTCGTTGATCTCTGAATTCAGGAACAGGCTGCACAATTATTAGTTATCAACTTCATTTTTTCTAGCGATGAAAAAGACTGACAAGTCAGACATAGAGATACCCGACTTCTTTACCACAGCGTCGCATGTCTCGCCCGTTCCGATTCTATGGTATCGAGCGCACTTGCTGTTGGTTCCGGAAACTGTTGGCGAGGGGATAGAGCTGATTGTTTTCCATGAGCATGAGAGTGCTAATCGTCTTTCTGTTCTTGCAGGAGAACTTACGCAGTAGTGGTGATAATGCTCTGCGAACCGGTTGCACTGCTTGAGGTTGTGGAACTAGGGACAGGAATTGCATAGTCTCCCGCAGGATTGCTGATGCAAATATTCTTACCAGAGAGGTCACCGAGGTTCCTAGAAAATTATGCGTTGAGCTGCATTCTATCATCAATCATGATGTCCCTGAGATCACATACGAGCACTCGCGGTTGATATCGGAGTTCCATGAGAGCAACTGCGCCCATGTGACTCCACTCGACTTGCCAATTTTCGCACAAGTATCTCCATCCTTCACTGTGTAGGTGTTACAGCTCGGACTACTGGTAGCCCCACGATGGAGGGACTGGTGCGCAAATTTTGAAGCCTGCACCGAGGCAATGACTGCGAAGTATGCCAGGCCTTTCATATTGTCAATGTTTTCCCAGGTTTCAAGATGCGTCTCGCGGTTGTCATAAGAGGTCTCCAAAATAGAGAATCAAAATGTCTCAGATGAAAATGTCCCCCTGATCGGAAATTGATATTCATCGAATGTCCGAGCCTAAGGCTGAGACACATAGTGGAGATAGTGGGGATAGTGGAGAATCCGCACGTTCCGGCGGGTGAATCCGCAGATCAGAGCCCTTTTGGGTATAGTGCGTGGATTTGGGCCCACCTACAGCTTGAGCGCGTGTTGCTTGTGTCCAGCCACTTGAACTCAAAGAACTCTTTTTCTACCTACATACTCCTACTGAACGGCTTTTCTCATCCCACTGAGTCACATTTTTTAGCAAATTTATGAGGATGGAATCTGCATTCAGGAAATCAAGTCGAGGAAGGACCTCTTTTCAAATTTCAATCGTGCAAAAAGACCGCAGGAATGTCTCCCATGTCTAGCGACTTCATATGTACAGAAAAGATCAACGAACCCACCTTCTCCACTACCCCTGCGTCTCGCTCAATTAACTGACCTCGGGAGGCTGCGGCGCGTGGCTAGAGCTCATGACTTTTCTCTTGTGATCACACTAATGCAAGTCAATCACTGTCAATGTCACATCGGCACAGTAGCCTGCTAACATTGAGTGGTCCTTAACCCAAGCATTTCTGGCCCCCTGTGGAGAAAGAATCTACGGATGATCTTATTGACTCTTATCGCGAGCTTAGCTCGGCATGTGCCCTGAAAATCTCGCGCAATGGATCCTTCGCCCTCGGAAGCAGAGAATGGACTACTGCAGGTAGAATTGCTAGGCCGACAGGGACATATCCACTGGAGCCCAGGAAAATTTCCAAGCCGACAAAAATTAGTATGAAAACCCCCGATACTTACTTCATTGAAATGGCCCAGTTTCCAAGTCCCTTTTCACTCGCGTGAACCATATAGCTGTGTATACAACGAAACTATACAGCATGGCCTCCTCGAGCCGCCTTGATTCGCTCATTTTGTTACTACTTTCTTTGACTTCTCTACTTTCATTCATTACCTCCACCCGTGCCGACTTGCTAGAAGGCCTTGATGTCCTTGATCTCATGAACAATGTCGAAGATCCATACACATGCTCCAAAGACAAGCCATGCAGCAACGGTGCTTGCTGTGGTGAAAGCGGCAACTGTGGATATGGTCCAACATACTGTGGCGACGGCTGCATGTCCAACTGCAACGCAACTGCCGATTGTGGACTATATGCGAGGATCCCTGGCCAAGGTTGCCCTCTGAACGTTTGCTGCTCCAAATATGGATTCTGCGGCACAACCAGTGAGTTTTGCGACAAGGGCTGTCAATCCCATTGTACCCAGCCAAAGCCATAGACCGAGGAATCCAATGTCCAGAAGCGCGTTATTGGGTACTGGGAGGCTTGGAACATGGACCATAATTGTGGGACCATGGAGCCTGGTGAAATTCCTGTTAACTTGCTTAGCCATTTGATCATTTCTTTTGGCTACATCAGCCATGACTTCAAGGTTACAAACATGGACGGTGTATCTCCTAAGTTATATCAGATCGTTGGTGATCTGAAGCAGCGCAATCCGAAGCTCAAGATCATGATTGCTCTTGGGGGATGGACTTTCAATGACCCCGGAACCTGGCAGAGTGTGTTTCCGACAATGGTGTCCAGTGAAACCAACCGGAAGACATTCATTAATAACCTTCTTGGATTTCTCTCCGAGTATGGCTACGATGGTGTTGACTTTGACTGGGAGTATCCTGGGGCCGATGACCGTGGTGGCTCTGCCGATGATGGAGCCAACTATGCCAAGCTTCTCAGGGAGCTCAAAGATGCAATCAAAGACAGCGGCCGTGACTATCTTGTCACCTTCACATCTCCAACATCCTACTGGTATCTTCGCCACTTTGATCTGAAGGCGATGGCTGATAATGTCGACTGGATTAATCTGATGGCATATGACCTTCACGGTGAATGGGATAGAGATAATCCAATCGGCAGTCGAGTCCTCGCTCACACCAACTTGACTGGTATTGATGAAGCACTTGATCTGTTCTGGCGAGTGGATATCGATCCTTTTGATATTGTCCTCGGCTTAGGATTCTATGGCCGGACCTTTAAGCTTCGTGATGCTTCGTGCTGGAAGCCCGGATGTGAATTCAGCGGTGCTGGTGCAAAAGGTCCCTGCACTGATACTGAGGGAATTCTCTCATATAGGGAAATCTCGCAGATCCGTAAGGATACTGGGGGCACTGCCTATCTTGACAAAGAGGCTGCTGTCAGGTATATGGTATACGATGACAATAGCTGGGTTTCTTTTGACGACGAGACTACGTTCAAGATGAAAATCGACTATGCCAATAAAATGGGTCTTTCCGGTCTGATGATCTGGGCGATTGATCTTGATGATAACCGTCTCAGCGCCTTGCGAGCTGTGTCTGATTCAGATGCTCTGGAAAGTTCCGGATCTGCATTTGATCTTGTCGATTATGCCCACATCTTCCCCTCGGACATTCGTCCACTAAATTCCACGAAACCCGTTTACGGCATTTCGACCTTTGGAGGTGGTGACTCTATGAGTCCCAATGGAGGTGGCTTTGGTTTCCTTCTTGTTGCTGGTGAGTCCCATGCCGTCTCGAGACTGCGAAGGCGAGACAACGAGCCGGAGCCTTTTCACTTCCTCGACTGCCCTTCAGATGTTGCGGATGCTCCCAAAGACCACATTCATACAGCTCGAGTCGTTTGCCTCAGTGATGACCTGAACGGGTGCTTCCAAGTGATGGAGCGAGGCGTCGAGGGCACCATCGTGGAGATGCCCGACAATGTAAGTATTTTGTCCTTAGCCGCTGTGATGTGACCCTTCTAACACGCAAGCTCCAGTGCGCTCCTGACACATTCGCCCGAGCTGTTTCTTTGCAGCCTTCCCAGAGTGAGTTCTTCACCATTGGGAGATATTCAAAATCATCGCTGATTGTTTGCTCTAGACCAGGCTGTGTCCGCCGAGATCAAGAAGCGGAACCCTACATCCCAGGTCTACGACTTCAAGTTTGACTACAATATGGGCCTGAGTCGGCGTGATACGACCAACAGAACGAGTATCCGCTTAGATTACTCGAACGTCAAAGGATACTGGGACAAAACAGTGGACTCGCCCGGAGTCGAGGATGACGACGGCGTGATGGAAGCACGATCCAGAGTCAAAAGGTTCTGGTCGTCCAGCCCCAAGGACTGGAAGAGGAGCTATACGTCCTCACGCGCACACGCAGACTTTGAATACGATAGCACCAATGCCATCCCTATCAAGCGGAACATCAGCGAGCTGGTTTGGTATCAGACTGCCAGAGATTGTGAAGTGGAGGGAGAAGATTGGGGCGAAGCCTTTGCAGCCTATGTCGTTGGTAAAATTGATGCTAAAATGTACATTGGCTTCTCGATGGTTGCTGAGTACTACGACAAGCTCTATGTCTCACAGGCCAACGGTTTTATCACGGCCGGCGGTCAGAGTGATCTGACATATGGCATTGACGGCTTCAGTGAGGTCGATTTCTCCAGGGCAGATATGGGTAATCCAATTCACGGCGCGACACGATCCTTCGATCTGAAAGGAATGACCATCAGTGCTGGTAAAAACAGTTTCGTGTCTTTCAGCCCCTACCTTGACGTCAGCTATGAGCTCGCCTCTTTCAACGGATCCAACAGTACGTCCTTCAGCAACAGTGCCACAAGCTTCATCGGCCATCTCGAGGCGCGAGTGATCCAGGACTTCTCCAATGTTACTGCATACTGGCCAATTGACTTTCCAGAGAGCGAAAAACCTGAGTCTGGCAAATTTGCACCGAATGAGATCTTTGTCAACAACAACAACAAGGTCTGGTACAGTGACGGCGACGGCGGCAAGCTGGCCGTCGGCACCTTCCTAAGATTTGGCGTCAATATCCACCTTGACGTACATGGGCAAGATCGCCGTACACTCGAATCGACCGCAGTTGGAGATGTGAGTTCCTCGATACCTGCCGGGCACAATGGCCGGGTGTTCTGTTGTTGGAGCTAGCTGACCCGTCATAGATGGCATTGATGTACAACACCGTCTCAGATTTCGCCTTCTATCCTGCGGATGATGATTCTGATATGTCTTGTACCGATTTCACGGTTGCGTAAGTGTCAAGTGAAGACACCGTCTGTTTACGAGCGTCATTGACCGTCGATTCCAATTATAGGACCGTTGTCTTTCAACAGGCCCAATCGTGAGTTCGACCATATTCTGCTTCGGCCATTGAAAAATGATTTTCTAATCCATTTCCATTTGGCAGAAAGGCACTGGAGAAAGCCTATTGGACCAATGAATCTCCTCGGCTTGGAGACGACCTCGTGAGTTCTTCCATCTGTGAATGCGTCAAATGTTTTAGGCTCATCTTGTTCGTGACAAATTAGCAAACACCTGGCCGTGGAGCCGTCTGTTACCCCAATTATGTCACCAGTCATGATGCCAAACGTAGCCTTAGGTATGAGAATGTCCACAACTCCTCTAGCCTCCCCGAAGAGGTTCAGGGAACCAGCCTCAAGCTCCGCGGGGATCCAGGTGAATACATGGCCTTTCCTGGGGACTTCAACTACGGGAGTCTCAAGTCCAAGCCGCCGACTGCAAGTGAGATCCTTGACAAGAACGTGTTGGAGTGGATCGGGGACGCAACTGAGGGCGCCATTGGATGTAAAGACTGTGGGTCGTGCACCGATACTAAAGACAAGAAGAAAAAGAAGAGACCCTGTTGTGGTTGCGTGAGTATGGACTACAAGTGGTCCTACAGTGATATCCCGTCTTATAAGGACTGTGATGCCTGTTCATCAAGCCCTTCAAACAGACAGTGGCCCTACGGAGGTAATATCGTTGTGCCAGGCCCACTCAAGCAGCGAGGCCTTGAACCATCGTCCGAATATGAAGACGAGGAATTCAAGGGCAACTCAACGCTTCATCAACTTCACAGCCGGGAACCTGGAAGGGCGAATATGGGCAAGAAGTACGTCTCGATGTGCGGAGAGAGGGAATTCGCCAATTCCCCTGGCAAGTATCCTCAATTTCCCCAAGATGCCTCCTCCCCGTGGGTCGGGATTCAGAATGGAAAATGGGATTCCATCTCAAGATGGTGGGGAAACACCTCTTCCTTATGCAGCGACTGGAGTGTCGGACCCTTGGAGGAACACGACGTGGAATTGACACCCGTTGGGATACATCGAGCCCAGTATCAGAGTATGTATCGCCATGATGGCGAATTGAAAGCTTGCTAACCGATATAGCCGAACATGTCTTTGAAGGCCAACTCATTGGCGACTTCTTCACCCATTGGCTTGACAAAGGTAAAATTGTCAATCAGTTACCGATGCCAAGGAACCCGCAACCCATATGGTCCTGCGAAAATGCACTTCAATACGTCCACGAAGGTAAGTCGTGGAGTATTACAGACAGCAATGGGCATAAAGAGGGCGCGTCTTTCCTTGAGGTGCTTCTACGAGAACTTGGCAGCGAAGAGCACCTGGATAGGCTGACGATCTTCAAAGGCCGAGCCAATGGAATGAAAGGCGGAGTAAGTGCTGGATCTACCGCTGCTTTAGAGAGCACATTGCTGACCTCGAAACAAGATGTTTGGAGGAAGCCAAGCTGCCGATCGGAGAAGCTGGAGAAGGAAAAGCGCAGACGAGCAGCTTCAAACCACCAAGACAATGGGCATGGTCTTCGAATACATAAATCACCCAGATGTATGGGAGAAGTTCTGTACCACATACGAAGCCATTTATGACCGTCTAGGTGAATTTGACGAGTACCACTCTCAGAAAGGCAACAGCTTCCCTGTATTGCAAGACGAATGGCCCAAGTATATCGATGCTGTTCTCAAGTCCATGGCCAATCGGTCAAAGGGGACTCTCTCGTGGATGTTCCAGCAGCGAGCGTACGTACTTCACTTTCTATTAACCCTGTTCATCTATGCTACCAATACTTACCATATCTCTAGAGAGAAGAATAACAAGTTCTACAGTCTCATTTGGGGAATCAATGTTGGCAAGAATGTTCGCAAGATCACCTTGCCTGGGAAGTGTCCTAATCTGCCTCGGTCTTAGATGGATGTGGCTGCTTGGAGAGACAATCTCATCAAGCTGTACCTATCTGAATGTTGGATGGATTTAGTGTCATATTAGCATAGTATACAGTATACACCATATATGCATTACATCCCCCTTCGCACGCACACAGTTCACAAGCTTCTCCCCGTAATGCGCAAGCGAAGACCCGTAATGCGGCATTCCCATGAATACCACACCGATAGCACTCGATGATATAGCCCATAGTCCGTCCACGCTGTTACTTAGTATAAACACCTGTTGGCAGATGAGTCCGCCGAGACCGTGAGCTATGAATATAATTGGCCTGGTTGGGCAGTCTATGCGTTGGCTGACGAGTGCGTAGGATAAGGATTGAGCGGGGTCGTGTAGGCGGTTTGTGGCTGACTTCGATGTTGATGTTGATGTGAAGTTGACGAGGTCGAGTTCGTAGCCGAAGGTCATTATGCGGGCTTGGGGGATGTCGTTTGCGAGGAGGTCTTTTGGCCAGAAGGTGCCGTTTTGGTGGGTCCATGTTTTTGTACGGTTGCATGTGAGACCGTGGATGAAGATTATGCTGGGGGTCGTTAGGATCGGGGTTCCATGTTCTTTGGATCCATTCGTTGGGGAATCAGCGATGTCCATAAGGCACATGCCGCTGGAATCTGGCCTGGTTAACAGAGTAGTCAACAGAGAAGTGGATAGTTACTACACTGCTGCGTTCGACCCTCGGCCTTTGGTGGGGAAAATAGTTGATCAAACGGGGAATGAGTGTGTGTCGGATGTTGTTGATTAATACAGTAGATAGGCACAAAATCGAGGGTAGGGAAAAACACGGTCAATGGATCGGATTTTGAAAGTGGTGACCGACGAGAAAGTAAACTGCTGATAGGAATAATCATTCAGATTGACAGATATCCACACATGTGGTTGTGGGTGAAGAGGCGTGAATTTGATGGTCAAAAGCGATGAACGATTGACAGGCAGAGGAGAATGGCAGCCAATGAAGAAGCAACAGCTCGCCAGGTCAAAAACTGGGAAGACCCAAAAACAGATGAACAAAAATTTGCTGTTTAACCGTTGCCCTCTGAAAATGGACGGAGAGGGAGGTTTAAATCGATTGGCCAAACATCACCACATCCCTGCACGCTCAGGTGAGTCATAATCACGCGCGTTGGTAATACCCCCGCACACCCCCAGCTCGACGGCCAGATTTTTTTCCACCCGGAAGTTGATTGATGGACTCAGGCATCAAATGCCAAGCCCTACACGTGTTACAATCTCCACTGCATAGGGCCTAATTGGCCGTCGTATAACAAGTGCAGCCCTACAAGTAAGGTTACGGAGGAGGGAGAGGCAGCATTAAGGTGCTGCGAAAATCAGGAACGGATTCTCTGGTTCCAGGGAACCAGAAAATCCACTCTCGGGAACACCCGTAGCGGCCTACAAGGTTTTGCATCCAGAATGGTTATCGAACAGCTCAGTCATACTCCGTACACAAAATCCACTTATTCCAGCAATGTAGTGCATGGACGATCCGCCATGATGTCGATTCTCTATGGAGGAGACAGGAATATCGTACATGAATACCACGGCGGGTGGTATGTAGCTCTTTTCTGTAGAAATAGTCTTGGAAGTAGGTTCAAAGTGGTACTGCTGCCCAAACCAAGTCGCGGCACCCTAATTGGGCCTAGCGTTACTCTGAGCAGCATGAAGAGAAGCGCTAACCACTTCTGACTCTTGAATTTAGTGCCTTGTTGCCCTGTTTCCAAGAATGAGTGGCTCGTGCTTCTCCTATCTCCACTTTGGAGTACCATTCCTGAACCAAGCCTCCCCCCACCCCGGGAATATACAATATTCTGTGATGTCCTACGGTCTCTAGCATTTGCTCTGTTGATTGCTAGTGAAAAGTATTTTAATTCATTAACTAACTTCATGTATGGAGAGGTTTTCTATGATAATGCTGGCTACATGCTCTGTCCCTCTGTGACAAGCCGTCAATTCTATCCATGATACGAGGCCACACAGATGTGATGGTGTGTCTTCAATACAGCCAAGTGCAAATCCAGCTTCACCGTTGCCCACATTCACATTGTTTCTAAGACCCACTGCCAAGGCGCTAGCCAGAAAAATGGGTGCCCTCAGTAGACAGCACCATGAGTACTTTACGGAGATGTTACTCGATGCACATGATTGGACATTGGCTCAATTTCGCAAATTTTAGTATCTGTTCGGCGAGCTCTCTTTCTAATACTATGCAGTCAAGTGCAGCGCCAATTCACCAGAGGGCACAGATATTAAATCCAGAGCCTTACTGCCAAGGCTCTAGGTGGAAAAACGGATACATTTTAATCGACTAGATGTCGTCGTCCCCACCGCTCGCCATTACGTCCTTGGCAATCTAGCTCACGTGATCATATCATGCACCATAGTATGGAGTGGATATCGATCCGTGGAAGCAAACACCAAGGTTCTTCTGGTAATAAAAGCCGTAGAGATGGTGCGTTCAAGGTAGTGTGGGAGATCATGAGATCAACTGGATAGCTAACGCAGGTAAAGCTTCTTGAGCGCGTTTCCTAGAAAGATGGTGATACGACTGATAAAATGATACTCCCACCATTCACCAGAACGGGCCACGATGGCTGCTTAGTTACCCAACTCAGCTTTCAACGAAATAGGCCTTAGAAGATGTGCTATAGGAGACTGTTGGTTGAAAAAAGGATCTTTTTAGTGCTCCCTGTACAGTACTACGCATCGAATCCAATGAATGAAACCTGTCCGGATGCGTGTCCCAAGGCAAAAGTATTGTCTTTGACAGCCGAACAAGTAGGTCGATAATCGGGCGGAAGCCAAAGGGCCTTTTCGCCGTCAAGAGTTATCCACTGATCGTCTTGCATGAGTATCTCAACCTTCGCCAGATGTTTAGAGTCAGGATTTTTTGAGCACGGCTCTATATCGAAAGACCCCAGATTTGTGTTTAGGCGCGAACTATCCGCGGAGAAGTCCAGTTGGGTGGCTACCCCTCTTACATTTGTGGTCTGGTGCAAGACGCCGGTGGCTGGATCCCAGAGCCGGACCGTTCCATCATCAGAGCCAGACGCCAGTAGTAGGCCGTCGGGTGAGAAGGCCACAGAGCGAACTGGTCCTGAATGGCTCTCGTGAGCCTGGGTTTTTGGATCCGTGGCGACATCCCAGATTCTGACCGTCCTATCGCTGGAGCCTGATGCTAGCAGTCGCCCATCGGGTGAGAATGCCAAAAAACATACTAAACCTGAATGGCCTTTGAGAATCTGGTTTGCTGTGCCTGCGGTGAAATCCCAGATCCTGACTGTCTGATCATAAGAGCCAGACGCTAATAGACAGCCGTCGGGCGAGAATGCGACTGATCGCACCCAGTCTGAATGGCCCTCAAGAATCTTATACAGAGCACCGGTGGTGGGATTCCAGACTCTGACTGTGTTATCACTGGAGCCGGACGATTGTTGCCTCGTTACGTCATAGGATACAAGGATCATTGGTCCATTATTATCCCTTCCCCACTTTGGAGTCGCACAGGACGTGCTGAGACTCCGCAGAAGTGGTTTGATGCTGTACACCACCTCGAACCCAAGTCCTGCGCGACCATCCAGTCCTGCGCGACCATCTAGTCCTGCGGGACCATTCAGTCCTGCGGGACCATTCAGTCCTGCGGGACCATCCAGTCCTGCGCGACCATCCAGTCCTGCGCGACCATCTAGTCCTGGGGTTCCTGGAGCAACAAAAGCTCCCAGGAACGACTAATACGTTCCTGATGGACTTTGAGACTCCTGGTAAGGTATGATGGGCTCCTGGGATCATTTGTGTTCCAAGGAACCATGATGATGTTCCCCCGAACAGTCCAATTAGCTCCCAGGGGATCGTTTGTGACCCTAGGAACCATGGTAATTAGCATCCAAGGTCTATTATCATGGTTCCCTGGGACCGGAGGCTCACAGGAGGAGATTATGTTGCTCCCAGGGACGAGAACTCAATTCCTGGCGTCTCCGGGCCCATTCACGAGCTACTTAAAATCCTATGACGTCTTTTCTATAATTAGGACTCTCGAGCCGTCGAACACAGTAGTAAATGCCCCTCTTTCCCCTCTTCCCCCTCTCTCACTTCTTCCCTGGGAATATTGAACGCCACTGATTGACACAGCGTGAATGTCTGGTCGGAGGGGCGTTCTGGAGGCTTGTGTTACGTCATATTGCGCTTTCAAGATCCAGCCAACGTGGGCTAGATCAATGTCCCATGGTTGCTAATTTGGGATCAAGGGGCGCTTCAGGTACATAATTGGCTGACGTCTGTCAACACCCCACCCAGGGTGGCTTGGCTTGTCGATCCGTCGGCTCGAAAGTTCCAGAGTAATAATATGTATATATACTAATTATATATAATACTCTTTAGCTTTTATAATATATATTTTATTATATAGAGATACCTACCGATAGGTAACCGGTTACCTACCGGTTTCTAACTAGTATCGGACTAGTGTATAATAATATATAAAAAACTATACTCTTTAAACTAGTTATCCTTTACTAAAACCTCTAAACTATAATAGTATTAAGCTACTATAGTAGAGTAGCTATATATCTAAATATAAATAAAGTAAGTGGTTTACTACCGGTTCGCTACCGGTAGGAGACCGGTATATACCTTATTAGAACAATTAAGAAGTGATTAAAAGGTGGTGATAAGATAAAGTGCGTAGTTATACGAGAGTGAAGTAGAGAATAAGAAGCTGAAATGTTAAAACGAGGTAAGTTATTTATTACTACTAGGCTAGTCCCGGTTAGGCAATATCAGTCGAATTTTTCATCCCGTGTCGGTGGATCCCGTTCTCGATGTCGGTGGGACCTGTATCCTCGTGCAGTGGTCGCGCGGCTCTGATTCTCACCCCCGTTGCGCGACCGTAAAGCGGCGCTCACCCATTTCTCACCCGGGCAGTAGCCACCGAACTATTGACCGCACATAAGCCACACGCCGGTGAGTTAGTAGTTGGGTGGGTGACCACCAGCGAATCCTCACTGTTGTATGTTTTTTTTTTTGTTTTTGCATCATTTATTCTTTGACATTTGGGCCGGGACAATGAGCCTGGAGTTGGTTCAATGATTAAAGATGAAGACAAAGGAAGAGCCCAAGTGGAAAGGAACGGAAGAGAAGGATATCTATACCGGCAAGGTATGAGACCCTAGCTACCTAATATTGAATTCTGATGGACCTTGGACAAGAAAAGACAGGTTAGCACCGTAAGTACCAAGGATCGAATTAAGTACAGCTGTAACTAGGCGCCGTAAGTCCTGCTAGGGGGCAGCGGGCATTCCACCCCGCCAAATTAAGCAACCCTGGGTCGCACCAACATCATCAATACACCTACGGTGACCTAATATGTCCTCAAGTGATGACTGCTATGATGAACACGCAGTACAACGTGAGTTTCTCTATCGACTCTGGTGCCACTCATGTTAACTGTCACAGGACGCTATCAAGTTTCTCAATTCCAGACGTGCTAGTGCGCAGCCGAGTCTGGAGCAAATGAGGGTTCAGATGATATGACAAAATGGTTGGGATTACTCGGTTATTCTGTATGGCAAGGCCAGATATCGCGGTATCACCAAAAAGCGCAGCTGCTAAGATTGCACCAGCAAACCCACCTAAGGACGTTAAACATCATACATGTAGCTGGCACCAGTGGGAAAGGAAGCACCTGCGCATATATCTCGTCCATGCCCCAGAACTCCGGGTGCAAGGTCGGACTCTATACTTCACCACATCTTCTTAGCATCCGTGAGAGAATTCGTATCAACGGCAAGCCGATAGAGGAAGACGCCTTTGCGAGTGCCGTTTTCGAAATATGGGATAAACTGCCACGTGAGGTGAGCCCCGACATGGACATCCCCCGGTACCTCCAGCTTTTGACCCTTCTCTCTTTCCATGTTTTTCTCAAAGAAAAGGTTGACGTTGCAGTCTATGAGCCACACATGGGTGGCAAGTACGATGCGACAAATGTAGTATCATCATCCGTCGTGATAGCAGTGACTCGAATGGCAGAAGACCATGTCAAATTCCTCGGACCGTCTATTGAAAATATCGCTTGGCAGAAGGCGGGGTTCTTCAAGCCTCGTTGTCCGGCGAGAAATGCAGAAGCATCCGTACAGACAGGGATTTGAGGAAGCCTGCAGGAAGGAGATAGAAGGGTTGTCAGAAAAAGGAACGTTTGAGGTCATTGACCGACTGAGGGACGTTTCGAAGCAGGTCATACCGCTGCGTTGGGTATTCAAGTACAAATTCGATCAGGACGGCTACCTTACGAAGGTAAAGGCTCGTATATGCGTCCGAGGAGACCTCGAATGGATCAGCCCCAGAGACAAGAGAGCAGCCACTCTCGCCGCGCGTACGGCTCGCATGTTACTCAGTCTCGTGGCAGCATATGACCTCGACCTCAGGTAGCGCGATGCTGTGGCAGCCTTCCTAAACAGCACTCTTCCCTCAGAAGTTTTCACGATGATGCCAGAAGGATTCCAACTTCCCCATAAGTGCTGGAAACTCATCAAGGCACTTTATGGACTGCGGATCTCACCCAAGTTATGGAAGCAGGAGGCCACCAGAGTTTTCATTGCGTCAGAACTCAAACCCGTTCCCGAAGACCCGTGTGTCTTCGTGGGTGATGGAATAATCATCTGGTTCTATGTGGACAATATACTCATCGCCAATTTCCCTTCGAAACGAAATGCTGCAGAGAAGCTCGAAGGAGAGCTAGAAAAGCAGTGGGAACTCACAGACCACGGAGATGCTGCTTGGTTCCTTGGGATTCGTCTCTTACGTGATAGGAGACGTCGACGACTTTGGCTATGCCAGGATTACTATATCCAGAGCATCGCTATGCGATATCACCTCACGACACGTTCGCCTGTCTATACCCCTTTAACGACCGAGGAACTGAGGAAATACGAAGGAACAGCTAGCGCCCAGGACACGAAACTTTACCAGGGTAACGTTGGGTCAGTCCAGTATGCGACAACCGCTACTCGCCCCGATGCTGCATTCGCTGCCTCCAAGCTGTCGCAGTTCCTCACGAACCCGGGTCCGGAACACCACCGAGCGATTGACCGGTTGATCTGCTATCTCCTCACAACCTGCTACCACGCAATTACCTATTGCGGTGCGGAAGAAATCTCGAGAACGGTTCTGAAGTCGGTCGAGTTCGCTAGCGACGCTGCCTATGGAGATATGTCCGACCGGCGCAGCTCCGCAGGATACATCATACAGGTCTATGGAGGCCCTGTGGACTGGAAAGCCGTGAAGCAGCCCACTGTCACCACGTCTACGACAGAGGCCGAGCTGGTAGCGTTAGCGGACTCCGGAAAATCCCTACAATGGTGGAAATGTTTCATGCAAGGCATTGGTTTTGATCCCGGCCACCGACTGTCAACTCGCTGTGACAACAAACAGACAGTAAATCTCATGTCTTCCGAGGATGCCAAGATCACCACAAAACTGCGACACGTCGATATCAACGGACACTGGATTCGCCAGGAGGTTAAGGGAGGCCGAATCGACCTCGAATGGACACCGACGGGAAAGATGGTCGCAGATGGACTCACGAAGGCCCTAACGAGGCCAAAGCATGAGGAGTTCCTCACGATGCTGCGCAGGGAGAATGTCAAGGATTTGATAGATCCATGATTTCGCCCGCTGAATCGAGAGCCTGGAGAAACATTTCGATGTCTCAATATTGAAAAAGAGTGTAGAATGAGCTTGAGGACTCAGCGAGAGCAAAAGGAAAGCCGACTTGTTGTGATGGTGGTTTTTCTCCGGTTCTGATAACCTGATATTTTATGGAAATTCAACCAGTACTTATAGCTCATCTTTGGAACTGGTGTCCGATGTGTCCGATGGAATAGTCCTAACAACAGCCAGTCTTGTAGAGAAGGGAGCATACAGCGCTCCCAGGATCACCAGGTTGATGCACATGCCCCAGAATGCATGCAATTCGTCCTAGGAGTAATACGCACGATGTGCAGCCAAGTTTCCAACCCTGCTTCCACTGAACGCGCTTCATGGGCTATGATCATTCCTAGGAACAAACCAAGGGTGCTTCCAGGAGCTCATGAACAGGCTGTCAGAGATCGAGCATATATAGTAGCTTGGCTGTTTGGTCGCTGACCAAACATTGTGCCTTTTGGCCAGATGGCGTAGTGGTAAAACCCAAGCATCCATGAACCGTCACACAGGCAAAATGGGTCATCGCTTGCTCCCAGGAACCGACCCCTGAATTTGAGGAATATGCTACTGAAGAGCCTGCTGTCGAAGAATCCGCTGTCGAAGAATCCGCTGCCGAAGAGCCCGCTACGGCACCATACGATAATAGTATCATACAGGATCATACCTGTTTCATGTAACTCTCAGGTTACAGGTGTTTTAAGTATTGTGGCTTATCTGTCTTAAAGCGGTGGCTGTGCAGGTTGGACAGAGCCGCTGTAATTACCTTACAGCGGTAAATAACAAGCGGTTGTATCGAATACGGGCCCAGAACATCACCTACTAAGCTGATGACCGAAATGGCCCGGCTATTGATTAATTGAGTCTCGAGGCGTAATTGCAGTTTCTGTGAATTTTGATTGTCTAAGATTTAATGTGTTTCCGAGATAATACAAGTATATGGGAGTAGATTGTCGGGCCTTGTCCATATATCCACCGTAAGGATACAAGATGAAGTCCAACTGGTTTTCAATGAGCTCATTCATTCCTATAGATAGTACATAATTAAGCGGGTTCGGTCCCAATCTGCAAATGCCTCACTCAAATCACAACATTCTAAACCTGTCATATGGTGATCCAACCGTATCGACCTGGCAAACAGGAACAATATAATAAGATAAATAAAAACTGTAATCCAGATCTGCAATATTGAGCCCGGAACGCCGAGGGCATAATGTAAAATACGGCCTTTCGGTTATCAAGTCCGAATAGGTTGAAATTTCCACAGAATTTCTGTGTCACTTTTTGTCGGTCATTATCAAGTGCGCTTCATGGCAGCGAAAGCGGAGACCCAATGGAGCGGATTGTCTTGAAGAAATTGAGGATCATATTGTACGCATACGCATTGAGTGTAGAAAGCTATACAGTTGATGTTGGCTTTGCTGGATGCGCGTCTCCGCTCCGATAGATTAGTTCTCTCAAATATCATGACTCGACTGAAAGCTTTTAAGTCCTACTGCCGGAAGAAGCATGGTCGGACGAGTAAGGGCGTAAGGGCCAGAGTCAAGAAGATGCCTATAAGTCAGAGTGGAATGATACAGACTGAAGACCGGCAAGCGAGGCTGATTATCGTAGCATGGCCGATAGTCAGATCAGACACTTACTCATTAGAAACGGAAGAAGCGAGGGCTCATTTTTGTGCGTATTCATGGCATCTTCAAACTTTCTCTTCCAGGTGTAGTACTCTACTTGGGACCTTCCCAGTTTCCGAAGTAGTAGTATTGTGACGTATGAATTTCATCTAAACAAGTAGCAGTTTAGGCCAATTTTGTGAAAGGTTCAGTTGTCTCGCTGCCATTGGTCTATGTCGATGTCTAGCAAGATTGAGAAGAATGTGCATCACGTACATCTCCCCGTTTGGCTCTCGACCATATATAACGAACTCAGAGCTCGGGCATACGCATGAAACGGCATCGCAATTCTCATCGGTTGTGAAATATTGGGTATCGATCAGGTTGTCGGTTTTCTTTGCGGCATCAGACTATCTGCATAATAGTTAGGCTTTTACTCTGGCTGAGGGGTTGAAAAGAGACAGACCTGAATCACTGAAGTTGCTAAATTTATGAGCAGATTTTATGAGGCCTTGAGGAGGGATCGGTGTTTCTTTATATACTTTGACTCTCAGCAGTAGCGGCACCAGTTCTCGCGAATGGGTACCAGCACTTGAGCTCCTAGGATCTATCCTGTCTCACCAATCACATTGTGGCGGCACAAAGGTTCTGGAAGCTCCTAGGAATACCTGCCAGGCTTCTGAGGTGTTTTATTTGTAGTAGTTAGAATATATCGGGCAAATGAGGGGTCGCGAATGCCATTATGGGAGGCTAGACCATCTAGTAGACATGGCCTATACGTCTAGAATAGTTTTGCAAATGTTCAGGTCGCTATAATTGAAGTCGTATTCCTAGGAGCAAGCGGCAAAAAGTGCATTGGATGAGGCTAGCGCGGTGCATTTTATTGAGGAGAGCTGCTGACTTAGTTCTTCCGCTTCGCTTAGGTCGCGCTCAGTGAGCAAGACAGAGCGGTCAGGTCACGCTCAGTGAGTGGGATCGGGGTGCTCAGTAAGCAAATCAGAGCGCTCAGATCACGCTCAGTGAGTGAGTGGGATCGGATTGCTCAGTGACGGTTCATCTGGCTTACATAAGGGTCAGGTGATGCTCAGTGAGCGAAAACAATGCTTATATAATACTCAGGGGTGTGCTCAGTTTTACTCAGTGAGCAAAAAGCGGCTTGGGGTGAGCACTAAAACGGAAAGGGAAAGCCAAGACTTGTCAGACATTATCCTGTCAATATGTAAATCTGTAATTTAAGAGAAGAGAGAAATCCTCCAAGTATCTATGGATATCCAACGCCAAAGTCCAGATACCAATCTCGACTCTAAACCAAACCAGACCAATCCCATACTCCAGACACCAGGAGTCAGGACCACCAACTCCAAAACATTCGTATGCTATAAACTCCTAGAATGAATGTTAAAAAAAGAAGAAACCTCAAATCTCCTGTGCATCCAACCCCCAAATCTCCCAATGCTTCAAAGCCTCCCAACCAACCCTCCGCATACGCCGCCGCCACACCCGGCCGTCATTCGTCATATGGTGAGGACCACAGCCCAGAGCCGGATCCCGGTGTGAATCATCCTCGTTCTCCTCACGTCTATCGCCGAAGCCGGGAGTTCGTCTTGGACTATCTGTATCGTCTTCGCGTGTTCTTTTTCCTAATGATGATAGCGGCAGACCGGGTCTAGGAGCCGGTGAGGGATATGACCAGATTGAGGTATGTGGTAGTTTGGTAGCAGGGGAGCCATTGGGCCCTTGCAGATGAGCTGGGCTGTCGCTAGCAGTCTCTGCGGGCTCGGTGTCGCCATTAATCGGTGATTGGGAGACTCCGTTGGGCTCGGAAGGAAGGGGTGCTTTGTAGAAGTCTCTGAGTTCCCAGGCCTTCCAACCCATGCCCATTATTTTCACGTTGCCGTAGACATTCTTGTCGGCGAGTTCGTAGCTTATCATTTCGGACAGGATGGCGTCGTCGAGTTCTACTATTTCCGCGAGGGTTTTGGCATTCGCAAGAGTCGATTCGACTATTTTACTGCTCTCGGACGCGGGCTTTCCTTGGGCGGGATGGGATGTCCTGACAGCAGTGTTTGTTGGACCGGGCTGGGACTGTCCGGTCGATGGGGTAACGGTCGACGGGGGTATGAGAAGACGAAGGGCTTTCAATTTTCGAAGGAAGGGTATAAGCAGGCCCAGAGAATCCATGCTGGCGAACTCTGTGGCTAGCGCCAGCTGCTCCAGATTCGGACAGCTATGCACAAGACGCGCGACCATGCCGATGGAGAGAGGCCATTTGGAGGGAAGGAGGAGATGGCGCAGTGTTGCGCCGTGGTTCGTGGTAATGTGTGAGAGGTAAATATCTCGCATGCTAGCCGTAGCAGTGAGCTGGCTAACCGGTGAAGTAGCAGTGATAGGTGAATTGGCTGTAGTTCCACTTTGCACACCGGTCGATTGGTGTTCAGATCCCGGCGGCGTGAGCGCTGCGGATCCGCCGCCTGCTCCGGGTCGCGGGGAATTGAGAGGGTCAGTTGAGTCGGCGGTGACATTGACGAAGTATAGGCGCTCGAGCCCATTGAAGTTCCCAATGAACTCGGCGTTACGTTTTGATACTGCATCCATGCGAACGGATTTCATGCGGAGCTTCGCACGGGGCGGGACAGTCGGCCAACTGTTCTCGACAAAGGTGTTGCCCAAACTGGATCCCTCGACACCGGTGAGGAATGTGACGTCTTCGACGGTCGTCGGATCGAAAGCGAAATTGAAATCCTCTGTGTGGAATGCATAGAGATTCTGGAATGACATCTTCTTCACGGCTAGGGATTGCTTGCTTGAGATAAGCTTACGGAAGTAATCGTGCAGAGAGACACTGGGCTCCTGCGCATCCCGCATGCGAGGCGACCAGTGCATCTTCAATTCGCGCAGTTTTCTACTTTTCCAGAGAAGCGTCGCGATATCATCCGGGTAGCATAACGGGTCGATGTCGGTGATTTTCAGACATCGCAAGTGCGGCATGCCGGGTATCACAAAGGTGGGCTGCGGGTGACGACTCGAGGGAAACCGGATAGTCAAAGACGTAAGCTTCGGCAGCTGTACTAGTCCCGTAAACACTGTGTCCAGCATCTTGGTATTCAGTTCCCAATGGAAGCTTTCCAGGTTTGTCATGCGATCTATGGCGGCGCGGGCGGCAATGTTCAGCAACATTGAAGAATCGGGCACTCGGCCAACTCGGGCATATTCCTCAAGCTCCGGTTCCTTCCATTCCCCCCGCAGTGTCATTGATCGTACTAACGTTGCATAGGACCGTGTGATAACAGCGTTGAGACCCATCGTGAAAGGACTGGCGCTCCCGATTCCTTCTGGTTGTTCGCCGCGATAACGGATTTTGTCGTAGGAGGTCAGCGTCAAGTTGCGGTATAGCTGCGGCAATGCCATGTAGTTGAGGACGCGACATGTTCGACATAATCGGGCGAGATCCCCCGCATCATGAACCTGGAGTCATGGTTAGATCGGATTAGTGGAATGCGCGATTGCAGCTCTCACATGTGAGACGATCTCCGCGATGAGGTTCAACGGTAGCGCCATCAACTGGGCGCCACCAGGTCGTTCAGTTATGCTCGCTCCGAACATATTTTGATTGACGGTCGCCATGATGCGACATCCCTAAAGTGTCACATAGGATATGGAGAGTATGGAGAAGTGCTGAAGTGCTGAAGTGCTGAAGTGCACCGGAAGCTTAACCTTCCGAGTGAAATTTCGTCTCCACTTCTCGGCCGTGAGCCACTCGGAGGGTCAGTCGGAGGTTGGCCTTTTACGGTAGGTTCGGCCTTTACGTTAACACGATCACCAGTTAATCACCACAGGGCAATGATAAATGAATATATAAATTCCAATGACAATGGGTATCTTTCTAGATGTTCAACAAATTCCTCCCAACGCCCATTCCAGTAAAATATCACATCCCGGACTCCATCCAATATGACAAAAATATAACTGCCTAGAACACCACTGTAAGGGACTCGCGTGCCCAGCATCATCCTGCTCAGCCTCGATGTTCCGCACACCGCACATGTATGCACACAAATGGCCAAATCAGGAATTGCGGCCATGCTGTACATCGGAAGGCCCTTGCTCCGCATCGCCGTGCGGGGATCTCACAGGGGACTGCTCTTCGTCCCCGGATTGCGCATCATTCCGTTCTTCTGAGTACGCCGTACCAGTCCAACTTCGCTGGTCATAATCCATAACACGATCATCGTGCACATGGCCGACATCCTCGTCGACCACTAGCGCCGCAGCTTCAGGATCATAGTGCAGGACGTAGTCGCCGCCCCCTCGCTCGACGTCTGCCTCGGTCCATGGAGCAGATGCCTGTGCTCGAGTCGGAATGACCCGTACCGGCAGATTGGGACGGCGAGAAGGCGTTTCGTGGTGTGGAGCAGGCTCAATCGGTCGGATCTCACCTGCTGGACGAGCTTCCTCCAGTAATCGGTTCTCCGGGGACCATGTGTGCTGACCGCGCCGACGTGCGGGGATAACGGTGATTGGTAATGGGCCATCGGGGTTTTGCGATCCAGCGCCTAGTCGAGTCTTGCGATGAAGAGAAAAGAAGTGATCCGCTCGAGATCGAGCAGAATTTGTCTCGGCCTCGGCCTCTTCGCCCGTAGCAGATAGTCTGTTTTCCGAGTGTTCTTCTCCGGCCTGTGCTGATGCCACTTCTTTGGGTAGAGATGCACGTCGCCTCCTGAATGGATACAGGAGGGCATGCCATCGGGGGTCGGCTTGGACAATCTGCGGTGACTGCTCTCGGGTATTTTGGGCACTGAGAGAATTGCCGTTCGTATCATTTAATTCGGTGTCCCCTTGTTCCAACTCCTTGGCCTCGTCCATCTCTTCCTCCTCGTCCATATTGGGCATTGCCACGGGAGGCGTTGGGCTAGTTACTGGATGATACCGGATGTTGTACACCGTGCTTGCTGCGCTCGCAGTATCAGCACGGCTGACCGGTGTGATTGCCGCGGGCGGTGGTGTGGGCCGGTTACCCAGCGGCGCCGACGTAGCGGCTTGGTCCTTCGGTGGCGCTCCAGCACCCCTATGTCGATTGCCGCGGGGCAATCCAGCCCGAGCTCGTAAAGGACGATGGGCCAAGCCCATCACGCCGCCCCATCCGGATGAGGTACCATTGCCGCCACCTCGATCGTGACCCTGGGATGAATAGCGTGGCCAGTCAACTTCCTCGGACGGCGTGACTTCAAGCATCTCATCTCCGTCGAAGACTTCTCGTCCCAAGATTCCATCTTTGGTTTCATCACGTTCCAGCGCCTCAATGCGCTCTACCCACTCCCAGACCACCACGCTAGCTGCTGCCGAGCCTACCCATCGAATGTAGGTACCCCAGCCAGCAATTTCCGGTTTGGCAATATCCATAACGAAGAAAACGACGGGTATCAAAATGGCACACAATGACAAAAGAGCGACCAAGCAGATATTCCGCATCTTGGGGTGAAAGAAGGCGTATCGGTGCTTGGATATGGAGTAAAAGATAACCCAAGCAGCGTAAAGCAGATTGAGCGACAATTCGAACAGATAGCTCAGAGCAGGAATCGCATCGTCATAAAGTCTGGGCCGCGTTGAAGAACTCCTGACCCAGAAATTCTCCAAAATACTAAACGTCGTATCCAGCACAATCAACGCGAACCCAGCCCATTTGATCATGACCTTTTCTTTGTGTCGCGGAAATAGTCGAATCAACGTCTGAACCTGCGCAAGCCACAGAAACGTGCTCGAGACCACGCGCACGATTCGGATTTCTAGCCCATCAATCACCTCCTCGGAGAGCGCCTCGGCATCCGAATACCCATAGTTGTATTGTCGCTCAGCCACCTTGAAGGAATCGACCGTGGCTATAGTTAACGAGATCGCGACCAAGATCGCAGCCACTTTCTGCAGCCATGGTCGTCCGCCCACTCCGACAACCGACGAGTTCCCACTATATGATCCGCTGATCATACCATGGCGGCCGAGGAAATTGGCGCCGCCGCCGGGGCCTCCAACGTAGAATGTGCGCGGTGTGATGAGAAGGATAATGACTAGAAGATAACTAACGACCGTCGCACAACCGATGGCGTATAGCTGGGGAGTAATGGAGGAATAGAAAGGATCGCGGGTATCGAGGACGGCGGAGGTGTGAACATCGTCGCTTGGGGCCCCGGTACAGAGGGGTTCGAAGACGGCGTTTTCGGTGAGAGTAATAGGATATGAGGTGTTAAGCCATATAACTCCTACAAACGGTTGCGCGACTCGCGATTAGCCACAGCTCTGAGGGGAAGTGTTCTCCGACACCACGTCTGCAGGTCGCAGCACGGAAAATCCAGGACAAGAAGCCGATGCACATACCATTGCTCGGCAAGACGACAGGCGTACAGCCTGGTGAATACTTCTTCGTCGTTGTCGGTGTTGGATTCGCCCAGATCTGTCGGGGAATCAGGCGCAAGTCATCTTCCATGATCGGGACTTGTTCGACGGGCCTCCGATTCACCCGTCTCAGAAACAGTTTATATAACGCGCGATTTCCACCGATGCGTCTGTGTCACAGACCGTTCGCCAATTAAACTTCCATTCTTGACCGGTTGCCACGCGTACAGACGTTGTGAGTCCGAAGTGTCGGGGGAGCTGAGTTGATTAAAGTTGGGAGGCGGGAATTGAATAGCGACAGCGGTGTGAGTCGAGGGGGCCACAAGAGGTGATTCTTTCGTTCTTTCTGTCCCACCAAATATGAAGATCATGGACTTAAGGGGGTGGAGGGGAAAAGGTTCAATAAGGAGAATGGATCAGGGAATCTGGACTCAAAGATGATCCGCTTCCAGGCTTGGCAGAAGGTTCCTCCGCAATCCGGTGACGCTAGTGGCCGCACTATTTTAGCTGGTTCGGTGTTATCTCGGAGGCTCTACGGAGTACATTCTTCATCTTATTGTTTCACATGTTATGTCCATACCACTCTTTAGATATTGTTATATAAATTCAGCTGAGTCAATGCCAGGCGAGAGCCAATATTCACATGCTCGCTTATTGACTCGCAGATCCAAATCTAGCATACATGATGTATCACATCTCTGTCGCTTCACTGTCTGTACAACACTCATGGCGAGTTCCTGACTCCCATGAAGCCATCTCATCAAGAGATTTATGCCTGGGCGGCGAAGCCAAGGCGAGGTCCTTGGTCGTCAAAAACGACGTACTGGCTCTTGAGGAAGATATCACCGAAGATGGAGAAGCCAATGCCAGAGTTGCTCTGGATACCACCGTAGCAGGTGGAACTGCCATCGGTGATGGGGGCGTAGTTGATGTGCTCACCGGGGACAACGGCATCGTAGCCCTCAATGGTCACAGTGAAGTCAGGGAGGTCGGCATCGCAGTCGAAAGTGTAACCACCGACGGAGTTGTCGTTCTTGGCGCCGGAAACCTCCTTGTAGTAGGCGGAGACAACCTCGTCGTCAACCAGGAGGAGGGTGGTTCCAGTATCTATTTCAAAGAAGTCAGTCATCCTGATCGAAAACATGAATGGCAGGGAGGGGAAGAGAAAGATATAACTTACCAGCAATACCGGTGATAGAATCGCCCTTAGAGCCGGAGCCAATCTTGTAGCTATCGGCAGTGAAGGTCCAGAAGCCCTGGGAGCTGTCAACATCAGTATAGATAAGGTCGCCAGAGTACTTGGACTTGTCGATGTATCCAAAGTCGTAGGTGCCAGGGGCGGCGTGCTTGAGAGTCACGGCGAACAAAGGCTCGTCAAGCTGGTCCTTGACGGTGTCGAAGAAGGTAGTCTGCGGCTTAGGGCTGACAGTGTTGATGGAGCTGAAAGCCAGACCCAGCAGGCCATCGTTGTTCCTGTCCTGCACGAACTGCGAGCTGATCTTGCTGGCGGCTTCAACGGCCTGGTCAGTGGCCTTGACTCCACCAACGGTGACAGTGTCCTTGTAAACATCACCGCTGGCAGAGCTGCCATCGCCGTATGAGATAGACCAGCTGGCACCGGAGATCTTGGAACCACTGCCGTCCTGGGCCTTGTAGACGTCGTGGCCACTCTGCTCCGAGGAGGAAAGCTCATCAGAGAAGACCCAGCTACAGAATATCAGTTGCTGCTCTCGTCCAATATGTCATCTTTCGACTTACAGGTCGGCAGAGCCAGTGTCGAAGTCCAAGTTCAGAGTGGTTTTGCCAATGGTGACCGGGGTGAGGTACTCAATGTCGCCATCCTCGGGGGTGGTAACGGCACTGCCGCTAGCAGCAGCAGCGTGAACATGTTCCGGGACGGAGCCACCGTACTTGGCAATAGCATGGGCGTAGGCACCCGGCAAGTTGACGGTGCGGGTGCGAGAAGCTTGCTTGGACACTTGGTTCACAGTGAAGCCCTTGCGAGGGCTCTTGACCGGTACAGCGGAAGCGATGGCTGAGAAGCCAACGATGGCGGCGGTAATTGTGTTGAGGACAACCATGATGAGGAGAGTTCTATAGAACAACGAATGATTCTAATAGAGCTATTGAAGGCGATGCAGAGGAGGATGGATTCCCCAAACGGCCGGACGAAGGACCCTTCTTTATACCTTTTCTGAGACTTGCTATCCTCCGACGTCCGAGACTAGACGGCATCAACTCGGCCTGGCTATCGCGACATCCCAAGAAGTGGTAATGCTCTTCTGGGTAGTAGACATGACGATCCAGGGTCAAACATAGAAGGATCGAGGGGAAAGTTCGTGATCTTCACGGACACCATCGGCCTTCCAGGATAGAGCGACGGAATCCGCCAAGCAACCGATGGAGGGGCATACCCGAAAGAGCATAACGACAGGGTATCGTGGAGCGCAGATGGCGTCGAATGGGCGTGATAGGACTAGCGCGGCCACCGCGCCAGGGCGGGGAGATGCATGAATGCAACAGAAGCATTATGCCCAGACAACGCCCAGGGAGCTTGGTTGTAACAAGCTATCTCTAGCCGCAGGACGGAGAAGTCCGGCCAAAAATGAGGCGTTGTCTTGGGACACTGCATCTCCTTCTCATTCGGTGAATGCTGGTTGATCGTCATATCTTGCCATTCTGGTGCGAGAAGAGATTAGGTGGCCCATCGGGTTACGGGATATAGTAGTGCCATTTGATTGTTCTTCCGTCGTCGTTGCGAGTCACGCCAAGAGAAGTGGTTGTGTAGAAATATCGAGACTAGCAAAAGCCCTGAAGATCATCACCCGTTATCTCCACGTCGGCCAATCACCTCCTCTAGAGCACGACAAGAGTTCAGACAAGTCCGACATGGTCACATCGCTCCATTGATTTTTGAAACTGGAGGGCTCATTGGAGGAAATAACCTGTAGGTGATGCTTTCGGGCTAAATCTTGTCTCTACACTAATGAGAGTGGTTACCAGCATTATCCAATCGGTCTTTCGGGTTTGCGGTTTCGTGCATAGTATGAAACTGAAACGGAATAATCTCCGACGGGGAACCGTCCCTCTATGCCCTATGGACCCCTGCATCAATCCTGGGTTCACAGACAATGTGACCCTTCGCGGGGTTCAGTCGAATAGCGGCTCTTATCTGCTTCATCAAAGGCATTGCAGGCACCGCCGCACCGAAGTTGTCGAATGACTAACTGGCGGGCTGACGGTGATCGTTTGATCTAGAGATCGACAGGATAGTAGAACTCAGTTGGCAAGGATTATCAGGCATGCCAAGCATTGGGATCTCGGGAAAAGGATCCCATTTGAGGAATATCCAGGTGCTGCTGGTGGTTTGTAGAGATGATCACTACGGTAGATGGACACTCACGTGGTTGCTTGATACTCCTCAAAGTAATCCAGCATGACTAGGAACTTGTCGACAACTACGCAGTACGCACTAGTATATACCTGACAAATTCTCCGAATAAGACGGGCAGGGATCTCTACTATATTCCACGAACATTCAAATCCCAGGCTTGAGCCACCTCACATCGTCTGCAGAACTTCATGCATCTTCCCCCTTGTGCACAGTACACAAGAGAAAGCCACCCGAAAGCTTCGACGACGCAGCCGTAGACCAAGCATTTTTAGGGAAATCTTCATGTGAAAGCCAAGTCGTACAAATTGTTTCTGCACCCCCGCAATCGCGTATATTCGACCGACGGAGACCGTTGGCATGCATGTATTCCAATATTACGAGATAATCCAGCGTTGCAACTACCATATAGGCTGAAATCACGGATGTGTGGGGTGGTTTCAGTCAAATTAACAAAACAAAATGAAAGGCAGTCCCTTGATCATACAGTAAGGTAAAGCCAAAGAAAGGATTAAAAACGCCGCGCGGATCACGCAGGGGTATATAATTTTGAGTATCACAACCTTTGCAGGGTAATTAGATAAGTCAAAAGCTCCCGAGAAAAGCCCAACGCCAAAAGAAAAGAACCGAAGGACAAAGGACACTCATAGTCATCATTATTTTCGTCATAGGTACTGGGATGACAGCCCACCCACGTTGTCACCTTCACCGTTAGGATTACCATCGTAGCCCTCATTGAGAAGCACTTCAAGCATATCGAACTCGCCAAGCATGGGACCAGTTCCACCCAGACCCTGGTCAACGGCGCCAGTAGAGCTATTGAAGAATTGATCGAGGGGCAACGCAAACCAATCCGGAAGCGCGGTGGAGTGATGGCTGTCGCCCATAGCTTGCGAGGAGGGTACGTGACTTGGCGATGACCTGTCCATATCACTGGTAGGGAATGTCGCGTTTGAGTCATAGTAGTTGTGATACACAGATGGTGGAGGCGGCATGAAGGATACGTTGAGGTTCGACGAATTGATCGGCTGCGCAGGGATGCTCGCCAGCGGATCATGCGACGACCCAATCGAGTGGGACCCATGGGTATCCACATATCCTAGGCCCGATCCGCCCGACGTTGTATCATGACCTTGACTAGCGGACCAGGGGGTATGCGGGCCGTCACGACGAGGTGCGGTGTTCTCGCGCGATGGAGAGTGAGGTCGGGAGCCGGAAACCGATGTGCGCTCATGTCCCTCTCCATCGGGACCACGGTCAGGGGGTGCGAAGCGTAGGAAGCGCGTGCGGATACTGCTTGTGAGAAGCTCCAGAAGTCGGGCAACCGTGTTACTGATATGCACGTCATCCACGACGTAAAGGCGCAATGCCTCCACTGTACGGTCCTGCAGATCGAGCGAGACACGCACGTCGTCTTCCCGAGCACCTAGTGTGAAAGTCTAGAGACGAAATTAATATGATGCTTGCCGGCTTTGGCGTAAAGAAACCATACCTTCAAAATGAAGATCATGCCAGACAGAATTCGGAAGAAGGTTCGAATGGGGGCGTGCCTGAGGCGGCCTCCGGGAACAAGGCCGTCTAAAACTGTCTGCAGGATTTTGCGTGAGGAATCGACGACTTCCTGGATATAAGGCTCATTGACACGGTAGAGCTCATTCAACGTTTGGAACCAGCTGTTGCTATGAGACGGCCCCGATCCTGACTGTCCATTCTGTATCGGATTGTTACTTTGGGCAGACTCGTTGGACATGGTCGTCCATCGATCGACGACGGCTTGTAAGGCGAGAGAATTGATATAGAGACCTATTCATACATTAGGTCACATTCTTCAAGAAGTCGGGCAATGGGGCCAACTTACGGGTATACTCGAGCTCAATAAGTAAAACGCTCCGCATGGCCGGTGAAACTTCTCGCTGTTAGCTTTGTGCATTACTGACTCACAGCGGAATGACTTACGATCAACACTGTCCAGCTGTTGCTGGAAGTCCCGTAAAAACGGCTGGAATCGGTCGATCTGCTCACGATACCTCCCGGTCCTAATCAACTCCATAGTTTGGTCACTGGAAGCAAACAAGAGATGGTTGGCTTGATACACAATCTTCGAGATACTGATCCAGCAGTCTTGCATCCGATCGAGATTGGCATCGGCATCCTTTGCATCAGCAAGCGTCGGTGTGATATCCTGTCCCCATTGAGGCAATGGAAGCATAGAAGGAATGCCTAAACGACCACTGCTATGCGTGATAAACACGAGGATTAAACGCCGTAATCGGCGCTTCCGAGTTTGCTCAGACAGCGGTTCATTGGCCGTCTTGGCGTCTTCTTTAGGGTCGAAGACGCCAAGTTCAAACGCCAGAGCTTGCGCTGTGCTCAGGAGCATCCACGACATTCGATCTGACCGCCAGGCTGGTTCCAGCCATTTTTGGAATGCAACCCTTCCCTCTGACCCTTTGCTGCCGGTGTGTTCACCGTCGTGACCCAAGGGGTTATCGGCCCGACTATGTGTCTGGGGATCGATGTCTAGAAGAGAATTCTCATCGTCGCCCGGCGGGAAGTGTAGGTTTCGGGGATGCCACTCTGTGAGAAGTAACATAGCTTCCACGGTACCCAACGACCTCAACTGTCCCTTCACACCACCTTTACCTGATGTTGAAGGGGAGCTCAGGTCAAGCGACCGAGGTCGCCCAATGCCTGATGTCCCAGGATCGAACTTCTCTTGGCCCCAAAATAGACGTTCAATCATGCCGCGGAGGTAAGCCCAGAGTCGATCATGGATGTAGAATGCCCGTGTATTAGCACCATCGCCCTTGGGTTTCAAATGTCTGGATGCGATGGTGAGGATAGTGACCGCCAGCACCGGTTCATCCGTGAGCAATGTGCGGTGCGTAGAGGGAAGGGAGAAGTCAGGGATCACAACAGGGCTCATCGGTGCGAGGTTCTCATAGTAATATGCCACATAGTCCATTCCCTCCTCCACCGTTAGCCAACCGGCACGAACGAATCGCAATCGCGACCAAGCTCGGATTGCATCGAGATACCCCGGGTCATGGGGAGTATTATTGACCGGGCTTTCCCTTTGTGGGACAGCATCCGCTGACTGGGGATCTACCGACCCCGAGACACCAGCCGGGAAATATGTCGAGCCGCCCATGGACACTCCTGATCGAGGAGTTCGCACAAAGGATCCACCCATGCTCCGTGGCGAGTTGCCTTGCGCGAGAGGTGAAGGTCCCGAGTTATACGAGGAGACAGATTGCTTTGCGGCGAACCGATTCTCGAGACTTTGACGGTTGAGGTCCTCTGTCCTGCCCGCTGCTTCAGAAAGTAGATGCAAAGCCTCGTGGGTATTAGTGATTGCAGGTGATAGCAGCTCCACCGCCGTGCGATTCATCATCGGGGGTCCTCCATAGCTAGGCGGCACGGTGCGCTCAACGGAGTACGGGGGAGCCCGTGATATTGGGGCACTGGGCGTGTACCGCGGGGCTGGCGTTGCCGACGGTGCCTCAGACCACCTCTGTTTGACACGCACGGATTCGGGATCAAATTGGGAGGGATCAGATGCAAATGGGGGGGCCTCGACCTCCACTGGGCTTTTATTCTTGGCTACCTCCCCTACCATCATTCGCTTGTCGCGATGCAGGATCGCCGCTGCCTCCGCTTCATCTCCTGCAATGTCGGAGGTCTTGCGCTTGCGCCGAGTTGCTGAAAATTCACATCGTTTACTTTCGCGACGGCATCGAACACACGGTGGGGGACGTGGATTGTCGACACCTGCAATTTGTCAGTCGCATTCAGGTTCCCGAGTAGATTGAAAGGCATACTTCCTAGGTCGCACTTTACCTTGCGTTTGCGACACGGATCACAAGCCTGGTACCCTCGGCGGTGATGTGCATCAGACTCCGCCTTGCTGTAAGCGCCATTATTGTCCCCCATGTTGTGGATAACACAAAAGATGGGGAAGTCGCCGACACAAAGCGATGGAAAGCGAGATAAGCGTAGAAAGGCGGTGGGGTACAGAGAGGAATGATCAGAACAAAGACAGACAGAAATAGACGAGAGACCCTGAGGTGTAACAGGTGTTTAGGATTACTTTTTTTTCCTCGGTAATTATCAATTCCAAGCTATTTTGAGTATTTTCTTGGTTTTTTTCGTTCTTTGCGTAGTTTTGTGTAGTCACTGGACCAGCGTAGTTTCGATTGTATAATGAGAACTCTGCGGGGTAAGACATTGAAGAATCAAGGGATAGGCAGCTGGCAGCATATCACTTCACATTCTTGGGACTTTACTGCATTTCTCATTAGATTGGAATTATCGAACTTGAGAGGAAATCTCCAAGTCCATTGTTCATGTACATGTACACACAATGCTTCGGTCAAAGGCCGAGAGGGGAAATGTGAAACTAGCTCTAGGCCCAGGCCCAGTCCCCAGTCCCCAGTCCCCAGTCCAGTCCCCTTCGCACCCCAGTCCAAGCTAATGTCCACCTTAAACAGGCCCAACCCAAGTCAAAATCACCAGAGGATCACATTGCAGTCGATAGAGACTGTTTCGTCCTTGAAACCAAGCTGCCATTCATCTTGGAAACAGATTCCCAAGCTTTGCGCGGCTGTACTAACTCACCAGATGCACCACTGTCCACGCTCCCGCGTAGAGACTCGTTAGAAGTCGATCGCCCAGCAAGAAAAGCTTGCACTCCACCAGCTTTGCGGGCTGGGATCGCCGAATCACCAGAAGTCAGAACGTAAAGGAGATATTTAAGGTTGGGAAGAGTGTGTCGGATATCCAAGACACGCAGTCCGTATTTGATAAGGATGTATTCAATATCCTTGTTGAGAAGAAAGACCCCATACTCAAATCGGTACTGCACGCTCACCGGATAGAGAGGATATGTGCGCTGTGGAAGGTTTGCGGAGATGGGGTCTTGGATGAACGAGGTCGATCCGTTCGCGTTGATGGGGTATGGGAGAGGCACCGAGAGATAGAAGGAGAGGAGGTACACCAAGTGAGCTGTGTGGCCCAATGCCGCGGCGACCACCTCACGGTCGATATCTTCGAAAGTCGAGTTTGGGAGAGCTAGCCCAGCGATGGTGAATGCCAGAGGCTTGTCGGGGATGGGTTCAATAGGGTAGATGGTGAGAAGGTCTTCGGCAATACGTCGGAGCTGGCCCTTGGTGTCCTCCTCATTTTGGGCAAGCAATTGCTCGCTGGAGATCAACCTCTCCTGGGCCTCAGGAAGATGGCTGCGGATCTTTTCCTGGGAACTACTGCCTTTCTCCATGGCTTCTTTCCGGGCTCTGATGCTGGCAATGAGTTCGTTTTTGCGCTTGACTGCAGTGCGGACTCGTTTGCGCTCCATGGCAACGTACTGCCTGGTAAGAGCAAGCTTTTCCTGGGCTGCAGCTGCTTCACTTACGACTTTCAGTGAGCGCTCATTTTGCTGGAGGATTGAGCTAATCTGGGCTTCTAGTTTCTCCCTGGTCGCCAACGCATCCTGTACACATTCGTCCAGATTGGCCAGTTTCATCAAAGCGTCATAAGATGAGGAGGAAAGCATAGTACCATCAGCAGTGGCCTTCTGCCCTGCAGTGTGGAGTGGTGTTCCGACCGGCGGAAGGTCCGTGAGGTTGGAATATACACCGTCTGGGAAGTGAAAGAGAATCGAGTTCGCAGGAAGTGGTTGGTGGAAGCTCTCTAATGTCTTTCCCAGGAACTGTAGAGATCGCAGGTGCACCTGCAATTCGACTAGTAAAATGAACTCCGACA
This sequence comes from Penicillium bovifimosum, assembly GCF_028826915.1. NCBI lineage: Eukaryota > Fungi > Ascomycota > Eurotiomycetes > Eurotiales > Aspergillaceae > Penicillium > Penicillium bovifimosum. The sequence continues at coordinate 185,986 of NW_026622717.1, read as the reverse complement.
TATCCCCAGTCTTGGTCCAGATTTTGAGAGTCAATTCGTCCATTCGAGAGATATACGGGCCACATAGATTCAAGTCGAAAGATCGGAAACTAGGATTGTTTGCACGGTCGACCGTTTCACTGACGTAGATCGGTTCGCCGAGACCCTCGCCGTGAAGTGAGAAGAACGAATCCACCATCCGGCTGTTGGTGATATCCTCTAGTTTGACCTGTCGAGTCCGTGGATTGGGGTCGTTCCAGAACAGGGTACTTCTGCGACGCGCCGAGCGCACAGCGGGCTCCTTTGCATTCTCATGCTGACTCGTATGCGACTTAAGGTCGGTGAAGGATCGGGATGAGTGCAACGGACGGTTCTCGGTCTGCGATAAGATCTTCGAGCTCGTTCTCAATGTATTCGGAATATCGTCGTCATCAATGGTCTTGCCACGAGCCCGGGTCGGAGGCGGCGTCACAACCAAGTTGCGAACAGAGATCCCCTGAAGATGTCGAAGCCTGCGATTCTGATAGCTTGTCAGTATGAGTTACCGCATTCCCTTTCATGTTCCATACCCAAGCGTAGAGCCACGGCCGCTCTCGACGAGTACATGTATCTTGCTCCGTGTCCTTATCCATAACGCCAGCGCCGCGGGGCAGCGCGGTGATCATATGGGGATTCGCAAATAAATCCGATTGTACATAATCGAGAAAAAAGAAAATAAACACAATCACATTCCAATTGAGTTGAGAGGGTGAAGCCGATAAGAGGTGATGCGGAGAGACAAGCGCCAAGACCTCAGTCTTCCCCGTCAAAAAATCGACCTCCCGTCTCTCTCAATCAACACCGTCCGCGCCTCTCCCACCAATGCAATAAGGCCGCACCTCTCTCTGCGCTACTTCTTTTCAGATCGACTGAACGCAGCCTCCGGTACGGCCGAAATGGCCTCCAACGTAACAGCGTTCCAGAAAGTGCTGGATTCAACAGCACTTGCGGCCACGAAATTCATCCGCCGGCCACCGATCGATCCGAAAGTGCCAATTCAAGGAAAGATCCGTGTAGTGGGCTCAAACGCATACAGAGATCAACAGGAGAAGGAAGGTCGGCGCTTACAGAAGGCCTTGAACTCGATCGCCCATGGCAAGAACATCTTCGTGTACCACAATATCCGCACGAAACAGGTCGTCTACTCATTGACTCGTTACTTGGAGGTGAGTTTGCTGTTTCCCTATCGGTGGGGAGTCCAGTACCAGACCAGAGTGTCTCCGGCCGCAGGTCGTGTCTTCGTAAAAAGATCACAATTTTTCTAACTTCTCGAAACCATTAGAAAACCAACCTCCTCAAGCAATGCGTCAACCACGGCAAGAAGACCATTCCGGCCACTGTCCGCAAGGATATGTGGGTTCCCTACTTCTCCGTGCACTTCAACGAAGCGCAAGTCGGCCTGAACGTGTACAACCACCTGCGGCAATTCGCGCTGCTGCGCCAACTCTCCCCGCCCAAGGAAATGATCACCGTGACAAAAGAATATCTTGACTCGAAGCGGCCGAAAGACCTAAGGGACCAGAAGCAATGGGATAAGGAGAACATGGGCCGAGTGGGCCAGATCATGATGAAGAAAGAGCGTGCATACGCCCTCATGAACCAAAAGGCCACCTCGATTGCCGACGTTGCTTTCGTCCTGCAAAAGCACAGAGATCACATCATCGCCGGCTTCCCCGAGAGCACCAAGTCCGGGTACAAGACCGTCAAGGCCCGCAGGCGCAGGCGTTCGGCTGCCGAGGAGGAGGCTGAGCGGTCTCAGGCTCGTGCCGCGGAGGTTGCGGCGTTGGGAGAGCAGCTCGATGCTGAGATTACTGCTGATCATGTCGCACCACGGGAACAGAGTGTTAAGATCTTGTGGCAGGAGCCTTACGATGCGCAGTATGCGAAGTACTGGCCCAAACATGTTGAACACGGGCAACTGCGCTGGACTCGCAACCACATTGTTGGTCAGGAGGAGCTTGTTGCTGGTGAGGATGTCATCGCCGATGGAACGTTTGAGGAGGTGACCCCGGCACGGACGTAGACGTGCGGCGTGGGATTCTTCTCTCTTGTCTATCTGCCTGTCTATCCAGAGCTGGGCAAGGGGATTGGGTGTATCCTTCCCTCTGGCTTTGGCCTGATGGGTGGTAATTTCTTTGTATTTTCTCACTCGTGTTCTGTCTAGCTATCATAGCATTCATAAATTGTACTTTTAGATATATCAGATGGAAGTTTACGGTTGCAACAAAGTGGCCTCCAGCTCTTCTATGGTAATTTGTCTTGCATCTACTGTAGGCGCAGCTATCTTATGTCTTTTCAGCAACCTTTGTTTCACACGCAAAGGTGAACTAGCAGGTACTAACTAGGAGGCATGTAGCGTGAGTTCAAGGGTTGACTCGTCGATACTGTAGACATCGGTTTCATTCATGGCAAAGCAGAGGCACTATTGAATCCACCAAGCGAACCATGTGCACTGCAATGGATCCCAGTCTACGAGTCTACGTACATCCGAAATTCCTACAAAAGAAGGGATTGTACCACGGCCCAAGTTTCTATGTTGATCAAGCAGTCATTGAAATAACAAAGCCTAACTTTCATAGGGTCCATATTCAGGCATATCCTAGTGATGCAAAGACTTATGCTTAGAACAAGACATCAAGACAGCCAGGTCTGACGTCTGACAAAAACAAAACTTTGACTTGAAAAGGGGACAACGGGCAGCCAGAGTGGCCCATTGACGCCAAATGTGCAGTGTCAGAAAGAAAGGAACACACAAAAAGGAAACTCCCGGCCCTAATCCAGGTAGGGTACAATGGTCTCAAAAGGCATAAAAGAGGTAGATAGTAGACAGTAGACCAAAAGAAAGAGATGGGCACATTCTATCAAGTCGTTTGCGCTGCTTGGTGTGCTTCGGCGTGTAAAAGTCATCAAATCACTGAGTCGAGCCTGAAGGATTTTCAGGACTCCGGTTCGGACTCAGGATATCCACAGAGGGAAGGTCGTTACTCTCGTGAACTGACATCTCAGGCCCAGGTTCTTGTTGATTGTTCTTGTTGGCCATCCGCTGAAGGGTGTCTTCGGCAGCTTTCTCTGCCGCTGCTGGATCATCGGCAAGACCGGAAGAGACAATGCCAGACCGTGCGTTCTCGACGATCTTATCGGCCTCACTCATGCCCTCGGACACCTTTGTAAGCGGGTCCCCGTCCACACCTATCAATTCTGTGTTGTTGTTGACAACATCCCTCAGACGGTCGGAGTCGAGTTTGATCACCATGCAAGACAGGTTGTCCGTGCTGAACCGTGCGAGCGCATGGTCAACAAGAATCTTCGAGGCGTGTTGTGCATCATCCACATTCCGGATTAGATCAACGGCTTCCTGATCAGAGCACACGTCCCAGAGCTACGAAATATGATTAGCTTATGTCTTTCAAAGTCAGTGACGATCACTTACCCCATCGCAAGCCAAGATGATGAACTCATCGGCATCGGGCTGGATAACAGTCTCCGTTGTGTAAGGATGCCCGGTGACAAGGTCTTTCAGATATGCATCACCCAGGGCACGGGTGACAGCCAGAACACCGTTGACGCGGTTGTTCAGGATGAGCCCACCGGCATTGGTGACTCTTCTCCCTTCGTTCTCGTCGCTACCCTTATGGTCGTATGATAACCGAAGCGCTTTCCCATTGCGACATAATACAATGCGCGCATCACCAACGTTGGCTGTGTACAAAACCCGTTGCCGGATAGCTTTATCCTGCAATTTCGAACTAGCTTGGGTCGGTGTATCCGTATTCTCGGAATTTGTGTCGCCTTTCATCGCCGCGGCAGTCGCCGGGGCAAGAGCAGAAGACCCGGTAGCCGACTGTGAGCTAGGCACACGATCTTCCCACCTAAGAACAGCAGTGACAGCCGTACACCCAGAGTTCTTGACAGGCAATTTCTCCAGTTGTTGGTCGACGCTGGTGAAAGTCTGATCGAGTAGTTCTGGGACCGGGGTGTTGGGGCTTTTGCGCATGACCTCCTCGAGAATCAGATGCAGCTTCTTTCCACACCAGTCTGCGGCAAAGGTTCCCGCATGTCCATCAAAGATTGCGAAATAGCCGTTGTCTGTTTCTACAACACTGGATGACTCCTCTGATGACCGCGACGCGCCCGCCGTGGGTAAACTACCACCATTTTGGTATGTTGCAGCTGGGGTGGGCGTCCCCAGAAAGTTGTAGAGGTAGGCATGCGTATCCTCCATTGTCCTGCGACATTTCCGATTTCGGTCTTCCGTGACACCGACGCGGAAGGATGACCGAGCAGTGGGTGCTGACTCTCCAGCAGAGTTATTGAACGACCCTTGGGGGACGCTGAGAGCTGGATCCATCTTTCCGAGCTTCTGCAGCGGACTTTCGTTGATCGTGGGGCTAGTGCTGAAGGCAGAGCTCTCGCGTGCGGTGGAGATCAGCGAGCTTTTAGCGTTACTGAAGAAGTTCGCCGCTTTGGTAACGGTGCTGCTTCTGCGCTTTTTCTCACCAGGTACGGCCGGTTCGTCACCTTGTCGGCGGAAGAAACCAGAGCCAGGCGGAGAGAATCTCGTTGCACGCGGGCTGGTGCCTGTTGTATCGGTCTGAATATCCACGGCGTCGGTGTCGAGATTGGTCTCCGGAAGACTGTCTGCTCTGTCTTTAGGTGGACTTGAGGAGCCACTGAACATTCTGTTCAGTAACCCACCCTGCGAAGAAAAACTGCGGCGCTTATTTCCTGCCAGCTTGATTGTATTCCTTTCGCAAGGAATTGTTGAATCTCACGGGTGTGGTTGGTGTTGGGCGGGGCGGGGCGAACACGGATGGGGGGCGCTGCGAGACTGACGTAGGATCGGTCGGTCGAGGCGGAAGTGGGAGGAATTGAGCTGTAAGGTGCTGAATGAATTAGCGAGTATCTTTGCTGATGATTGCCTGGAGTGACGGAGAAGTAAGAGCAAGGACGAGACGATGCTAGTTTAGGCAGCGACACAGGCGTTTGTCAATTGAGAGGGCCCGGGGTGGCTGCGCATAGTAGTAGAAATCACGAAAGCAAGCGCTCGCTGACTCCCACATGCCACATCGCCTCGAAAAGACCAATCGAATGGTATCAAATACATGAGCGATTCTCAATTCTTGCTCCGATGAACGAGATAGAATGCACGGTCGAGTATATACAGCGTGTCGGATCTCGTCATCTCCACGCCTCTCCACGCCTCTCCATGCCTCTCCATGCCTCTCCACGCCTCTCCACCCCACCAGCTATGAGGAGACAGGGACATTGTCCGGAATAAATGGCAAGACTTACTTGATAGTCAACTGAGAACAGGTGTGAGAAATAGTTGATAGATGTAGAATGAAGGTGAGAGGAAAAGTAGTCCAACTCCGCTCCTAAGACGGCTCACGCGGCAGTGGGCGGAGCGAGCCAAGACCGTCGGGGTGGAAACTATCTACTCCGTAGCTCGATGAAGTACCATTAGACCCTATACAACTACCGACTTGGTCTACTGCATATCTTTCTATGCTCTTTCAATATGTTCAGAAGTATCTCAGCCTGTCAGCTGATTCATAAATTAATTGAGAATATCTTCATAAGTTCGCATGCGGTCGATGACGCTATTATCTCCATTTCTACCCCAGAACTGGATTCTCCACACTTGACGGGGTAGATGTTATCAATGATACTCGTAGTCGTAGCTATTGTACATATGTAGACGACCTATTCATGACAAAGGACACTCACTTTACCAAGAACTGAAATCTCCAAAGCCCCCAGACCCCTTGGTCTTCTTACGAGCAGGCTCGAACGCAGGCTCATCCACATACTCGACAATCTCATCTTCTTCCTGTTGATCCCTTTCTGCCAATGCTGCCTTCAGATATTTTCCAACCCCAGCGGAGGCACCGTTATCAGTTGAGTCCGCGCCAGCGGTACGCAGCCGCTTACCGGTCCAGGTGACACGATCAGCGTCCAATTGACGGGCAGTCTCCTCCTCTTCTTCGGCAGACGGAGCCGTAGCACCTGTAGCTCGCGCCTCGTCTGCACGCTTCTGGTTCAGGAAATCCTCGAAGGGATCTACAAAGACTGTGATATCCTCGATGCGAATTTCGGGGGTAGGACGATTCGTGTTTGGTTCCACAGGGTGGGTTTCCAGTGTATTCAGGGTAGTAGATGAGGGGGTTGGGTCATCTATCAGACGACCGAAGACGGTGTGCTTGAGATTGAGATGAGGCAGGGCTCGGTAAGCAATGAAACTAGGGAAAATATCAGTACGTTGGACCTGGAAAGATACCTATGTCACTCACAATTGACTGCTGTTTGTGTTCTTGCCCTTGTTAGCCATGCTCAGAGTGCCTCGCGCATCGTGTTTCAATGGCCCCTCGAATTCATCGGCGAAATATTTGCCCCAAATACTCTCGCCGCCGCGTCCAGTGCCGGTGGGATCGCCGCCCTGGAGCATAAAACCCTTGATATTGCGGTGGAATGGTACATCTTTGTAATAGCCCTTTTTGGCCAGCTGAAGGAAGTTCCAAACGGTTTTGGGCGCATGCTCGGGATACAGCTCTAAATTCAAATGCCCGGCAGTGGTGATGATGCGTGCATAAGCCTTGGCCTTCACGCGGCCCCGTTTCAGCATATATTCCTCCTCTGATAATACCGCTAGCTCGGCAGACGTGTGTGGTGTCAGTCCGGTGCTGGTGAATGAGGCAGCCGCCTTGCCCGTAGTGAACCGTGCGGCGTTGTACGGCGTCGGCTTTCCCGCTTGGGATCCACCTGTCTTGGTAGCCACGTTCCCAGCTCCAGATTTCGAAACCGCGTTAGAGCCAGCCGTAGCAGCACTGGCCTGCTGAGCACGTTCCGCCCGTGCCTTCGCGACCGCCTCTTTCGCTTTTAGGATCTTGGCCGCACTGCCAAGTGCATTGGTATTGACATTATCGGTATTTTGGTCCTCCAGAACCCCCTTCTCTCCTTCCTTGATGTAATTAAAGGAACTGAGGTTGCGCGATTCGATGTTCTGCGGGTCTTGCAAGGTAATAATGTCCTTCCGGCTAAACTCCTCATCCGTGACCAAGTCACGCCACAATTTCCCCTTGATGTTGAGTCGCTCCACTGTATCCCAGGAGAATACATTCCCAGTATTCCGTAATGCGACGATATGTGTATTATCCGTCAAGACCTTGTAGGTCACTGGGTCGACATAGTCGCCATCCTCGTTCTTCGCGATGGTCAACTTGATCAAGTCTGAGCTCTTCAGTGGCGCTCCATCGACAGGGTTCGTCCCATGCTTCTTGATCCATGGCAAGATGTGAGTGAGGTCGAAGATCGTTCCTGTTGGCGTGCAAACGGGGTGTGAAAATGGTTGGAGTGAGAGCGAGCAGAAATTGAATGGTAAGCGCTTGAATGCGGCGTGAGGACCACCTCTCTTTGCTTTGGAAACGCCAGCGCCAGCACTGGCTGAGAAAGCGTCTTCCGATGCCCACTCAGAGTGTGTGATCTAGTGGAAATCCAAGTATTAGCGATGCGGTATGCGACGGGGAGGGTAGAGGTCTCAAGTGGCGAGGTAGCGCATACGTAAAGCTTGTCCGTTCCTGCAGCCAAAGATGTCAGTATGAGACTGCCAATAGAGGCGATCATTCAAAACATACCCTTTCCCATGATTGACAATGAAGCTTGTTGCTAGTATCTTTCGCGCAATCCGCGGAGGTGAAATGACGGCAGGAAGCTTACTGCTTTGAGACTAGTTTGGGCGGCAGAAAACCGCTTCCCAACCATAGGCCCTGGGGAGTCGGATAGCCCTCTGCTGAAAGCTCTGAATGGCCATGGCCCTTGGTTTCACTCGGAAGATAAATTGATACGTGATATTGGTCTTCGAATAAGTGAGTTTGGAACACTACACTTGTAGGGCCTTCCTTGACTGCTGAATTATGTGATACCTAAGATTGAGACGGTGATTCTCGTACTATCCAGTTATATAAGGTCCCTGACTTTTGCACAGTCGATGACCAGGCGACCCTTCTTTAACTTCTGCTATTGGCATGGTTTGAGTGTCTAAGTAATAGCAATGGGTAATAGTACATAAACACATGATAAAATAACAACGCCGTGGGCAGAGCTAGCAACTCCGCCACCTCAATGACCCAGTACGCAAATTGAAAACGCCTCCGATGACGCTGTAGATCATAAACATTCATATGAGTGGACTGGTTTGTTGTGCTTAAGAGATCGATTGGAACTTTAACGGGACCACCCATTTGTTTCCAAAGTCAATTCCATGGCGACGACGAGTTCCATACTTTCTCCACACGATCTGAGGAATTCCGATGTCCGCAACTGACAAACTCCAGGTCAGGCGTTCGTCAGAAAGAAGAGCATTCAAAACACCAGTCTTGGGAGCTCCGAGGCACACCACTGACGTGGCATTAATGCATAAGCGGCCACCTTCGGCCAGAGTAGGCTCGCCTGTGGATTGTGATGCGTCAGTTTCATTGATTCTGGTTGGATTGCGTGGAGACTTACCAGTAGAGGCATTGATTCCGGAGGGTACATCCACAGACAGCACACCAATGTTGCTTCGGTTCACCCAGGAAATGATCTCAAAAGCCACAGCCTGGTCGTCGGTTCGAAGATCATCGAAAGATAGATGCATGCCGAACAAGGCATCGATGATCACATCGGGGCCCAGATCCGCAGTGCCCAAACGCGTTGAGAGGTCTTCCCACCTGAGCACACGTCCACCAACTTTGCGGAAAATATCCAGTTGCTTGCGGCAATTCTCCAGCAACTCAGCTTCGTGTTCGAGTCCGAGCAGACAGACGGTGACTCGGTGGCCCCGATTGCGCAAATGGCGAGCAGCTGCAATGGCCCGTGCACCAGTGCGATGATTGCCAGTGATAACAAGCATAGTAGGTGCAGCGGCATCATTGGACAAGAGGGCGACAGCGGCCTCTGCGATTCCTCGGCCAGCGTTCTCAGCAATTATCTCATCGGCCAAGCCAAACTCGGCAATAGTGATCTGTTCAATCTCCAGAGTTTGCAAGGGGCTGACGGTAGGACAGCTGCGATTGGTAGTTGTAAGCCGGAGGGACCCGACAGCAGGCACGGTTGGAACGATCATAGGTGACACCGCAGGCCGGCCTAGTCGAGGACTGGTAACATGAGGGATGTTTGCATGCAGCTGGCTACGGCCATGTGCACTCAGCTGTGGCGCCATTTGCGGAGCGTGTATCGCGCTGTCTCTCCGGGAAGGTGCGTGTGGAGGTGCCCTGGAACGCCCACGCCCAGAGATGGTCGTGCTAATCGTTTCGATGTCATCGCCGGTGTCGCTGTTCGGCGAGCTATCCAGGACATTCTCTGTCCAATGTAGGTTCTTGCCGCCGTTGGTACCTGGTTTGACTTTCCGGTTGAAACTCACAAGACGCTCCTCGTCCGCAGTAGTGTCGTCGTTTCGGATTTGTTCAAACACAGTTCGCTTGTCAAACTTGGAAAGATTACCCACAAAATCAAATTCACCCAGCTCTTGAATATCCGTCGCATCTTCAGTTGCCCAGCCACTGGGATTCTCAGCATAACGGCGTGATTTCTTTTTGCGAATCCTGGTAGTTCCTGACCGGCTCATAGGCTCCGGTGAGTCCTGGATTGCAGATCCCGCTGGTTCAACAAATGCAGTTTGACGCCAGCCTTTGCTCTTTGGGTTGGTGCTTGCCGCTGCGCCGTGTTTAACAGCGTAGCCTCGCTCTTCCCGTGCCTTGTCCTGGTCGCCACGTCGATTCCGCTTTGATTTGAGGTCTGCAGGGGACAGCTCCTGCGGGGGTTGGAGTATTTTCTTGTGGGATGCTCCTTGTGCTCTGATCTTATCGTCATCTGCATCCAATTCCAGGCTACCGAATGGCTCCACCAGGGAAGCTGAAACTTGCTCCTGCACCTGGTGGGCAGCCATAACCGGTGCGGCATTTTCATGCGATGGCTGAGGCGGGACAGAAGCCTTGGAGAAGCTCACAATAGCTGGGTCCGTAAAACGTTGCTGAGTTGGAGTGGTTTGAGTGGGAGCCACTGGTGCGATCATTGGCGCATGAAGTGGAAAGTTAGGGTTAGGATGGTGTTGGCGTAGCTGCTGTGGCTGCTGCGGCTGCAAAGGCGCCTGGGTGGGCGTTTCAAGCGACAGGTTGCTAATGCCTAAGGCGTCGATGGAGTATTGGGGCAAACGTTGGCCATTCCAGAGAAAAGTGACTAAGTAATGAGAGTTTAGTAATGCGAAGATATACTGGGGTTTGGCAATTCTCACCATCCTGAAGCAGCAGACGCTGCCCGAAGACGTTGGCGACCTGGCCCACCAGCTGTCCACCTGCTGGTTCTTTCAGCGTCACGAGAACATTGTAGCCAATGAATTCGGCGGCCATGATGATTGTGAGCTTGTGTTTTGCAGCTAAACAAGCATCGATCGGACGATTGGACCTTTTTGTAGCGCTGCGCGAACTTCAGACGAGAGGAAGAGAAAACACAAATTCCCAACAGGGAAGAAAGAGCTGTCATCCCGCAGCTTTCTTGGGGTGATCTATTCAGTCACGTGGCATCGTTATCGATAAGGATAACGGCCCGGGTGGGGCTTTGAGAGGCTTTTGGTCCTATGATTCTTGATACCGCCTTGTAGACCGCCTTAATCAGTACTGGGATAGCTCATAAGGCATATCATCATAACTATGACATTTACGCAATAACTAATAAGGAGATTGCAGAAGAACCAGGTAACATAGACGTGGCCAGGTCTACTAATTTTCTTTTCCTGTGGAATGTTGGCGCTTCAGAAACTTGGAGATCTACTTGACGCCAAGATTCCTGCCTTGGCGGTGATTTGATTATGGACATCTAGTTGAAGCGAGCTTGCTGGTACATTGTTGTAACTGAGAATACATTCTTAAATATTCGAAGGTTGTGTGATATTGATGACATACATTGCTCTCATTCACCTAACCGCATGCAATAGACCTGGGGACCTATGTTATACAGGCCTCGGGACCTGGCACGCATGCATTTCCTGTCACCATCCTTAATTATGATCAGAAATCATCGTCATCGAAGTCATCGAAGTCATCGTAGTCCACAGCTGGAGCAGTGCGCGCCTTCTTCGTCTTCTTCTTCTTCAGTGCATCTGTGATTGTGGCCAGTTTGGAATAGAATTCCACTACTTTCGGGTGCACCATCACCTTTCGAGGATCGAATCGAGTGACCTGCAAGCCTTCCTGCGACACCGCTCGACTCAGTGCAACATAAGCCTGACCCTTCTCGAAGACTCGTCCCAAGTCAACTTTCACACGTTGAAGGGTCTGGCCCTGGGCCTTGTGGATGGATAATGCCCATGCCAATATCAACGGAACTTGTTGTCGTTGGGCTTGCACCTCTCCATTGGGAAGCTCGATCTTCCATGTCTCCGGTTGGCACAATAAATGACGTTCTGACCCATCGGGTTGAAGGAACGACACTAGGGGCCATTTGCGTGCCATTGAGGCTGAACCCTCTGTGTGGGCCAGATGTTTAAGCTTCTGCCGAGCCCGATGAACTGCCTCATCATCGCTCCCCATCGCGTCATCAGCAGAGCCTTTATCGTTTTTACTGTAAGCATCAAAGTAATCTTCACTCATGAAGGCTACCACTTTGCCGATGGACCCATTGACAAGCGAGTCCTCCATGTTCTTGATAAGCATCACTTGGGCACCCTTCTTCAACTGAATGAGAGGAGGGGCCATGCAAGCTGACAAAAGTCTGTCGCGATGTTGCTGGTCTTGGATCGTCCCTGAGTCCACTGCGTTGTACCTCATAACCTCACCAGAGAGCCTTCCCATGCGCGCCGAATTGGCACCATCCACTTCAGCTCGCGTGGGAAACCTATCATGAGTCAGCTTAGGCACAGTTCAAACGGGTGGCACAGTAAAACGTACAACTCAGTCGCATCAATCTGATCTTTAACGTCAAGGGGTCGAGCGAGCTTTTTGAACGCCTCGATGGTACTAGGAGAGATGTTTCCCAATCGCAATTCGTTCAGCATACCAGCAAACACGGGGTCTCGTTGGCGGAAGACGTTGGTCAAAAGAATGGTATGCTGGATACAGGTTGTCCAGGATGCGGCCCCAAATGCAAATTTGGCTTCCCGGCCCATCTCTGGCACGGGAGGTAGTTGGAAGAAGTCGCCTGTGATAACAAGCTGTATCCCTCCAAACGGCCGACCATTGTTGCGGATGCGTCGGGCAATCTCCTCGAGTTTATCAAACAAATCACCGTCTACCATGGAGACTTCATCCACAACGAGGACCTTGGTACGGAGCCAGCGATTCCGTGCTTTTTGGTTCTTCTTGATCTAGATTGGCTGTCAGCATCGGTTTCCGCGGTAAGGAGAGATGTGGACAAACCTTTTTCACTAGTTCGACTGCTGGTTCTTTGCCTAGCCCAATACCAGCAAAACTGTGGAGAGTCACACCTCCAATGTTACAAGCTGCAAGGCCCGTTGATGCTGTAACTGCAACTCTATCAGGTTCTGTGCGATATTTTTGGCGCAGCTTGCTAATGATTTCCCTCATGAGTACTGATTTTCCTGTTCCTGCAGAACCAGTGAAGAACATGCTCTTCCCACGATCAACGACTGCTTCAAGGACGGCCTTTTGCTCATCGCTCAAAAACAGACTGGCAACCTTCGCATCGGCCGGGGTTTTCGGTTTTGGTTTCGGCTCGGGTTTTTGCGTCTTCTTGTATTCTTGTCGTAACTCCTTCTGTTGCGCCTTGATGGCGCTCTCGGACTTGTTCCATGGCTCTTGGGGTTTTTTGCGTTGGGGGGTAGCAAAGCTCTTTCGTTTATCATTGCGAGGTTCCTCTTCTTCTTTGGTCCAAGGGAGGGTTCGAGGCTTTTTCACGGGCGGCTGGAAATGGGAGGGAGGGGAGGATGACCACGGCAACTGCATGCTGCTTGGAATGGCGGGCTCATCTTGGGAAATCGATGGAAGATCTGGGTAATTGACATCTGCCGGAGCCCTGGTGTTGACAGACTGGCTGGGTTTGATTAAAGTATCAAGGTCTGGATATGTGACGGGCTGTGGTGGTGCAGAGCTAGAGATACTTGGTGCGATCAATGGCTGGGGCTCGTCGAGATCAAGGTCATCATCGAAATCGTTTTCGTCGAAATAAACCGCGTTGTGCAGAGACCCCAGTGAGGACTCCTGTGCTTCCAATTTGCGTTTGACAGCCCCAAATTGTTGTGGTTGTGGTTGTGGCTTGGGGGGAGCCTGTCCGTTGACCTGCAACAAGTCGGTCTGATGCAAGGCCTTCGTGCCATTGCCCGGGTGGTCTTGAATGGCTTTCTTGAACATATTCTCAGCGGCGTTGAGGGGTCGCGATGAGGACGAATACGTAGATGAATTCGGTGGTCTCTTCGGGCAAGTCAAAGAGAGCAATCGAATAGTATGTATTCCCCGCGCCCTGACTCTGGCAATATGCATAAAATAGAACGCACAATGCAAATCAAGACGACTCGGTCGCGGTAGATAAAACCGATACGAGGGCAGCTTCGATTTTCGGGCACAACGCGTGGAAGACGCGATTATCTACACGTGACTTGGACCAGATAAGGATAACCGCTCCGAGCCCGAGGTCGAGGTCTAGCCTCTACGCAACATTGGATAGTGATTTACTTGACTATTATGAGTCTGTCATATACTGTAAGGGTCTAGAGATCCTCCACCTGGACGTTGGCTGGTCTATAGACTAGGTAAAGTCATGCCCGGGAAAGCCAATAAGTAGATTTTTGTGGCAGTGACCTACAATATCTTACCTGTTCGTTGCAAATATATAGTTCGGAGGTAACAGATCGATCCCGCAACATGCATAATCTTGCCAAGATGGATCATACCTCAAACTACGTGATACTCGATCATCCTGTGATATGCGAGATTGAAGCGTATCAGCTAGTTATTACTAGTAGAATAATTAATCTCTATTTTACGACTCATTTCGAGAATATTCCCAAGACGCGAGGAGATACCGCTTCACGTGATCGTCAATTACCGCATAACACGCGGGACGAGAATGCACGATTCAGACACCCCCGATCATCAGTCGCGACAAGTTCTTGCCAATTACGCGATTTTGGCGCAGGTTGCACTCTGCGACCATGAGGAATGGCAGGGATGGCTGTTTCAAGTACGTGAAATAGACCATCTCTCGAACTCGAGTGTGAATTGCTAACAAGCCATGTTGATAGACAAAGACTACCCTCTGACGGGTGTAGTCATTTGCTTTACGTCCGTCCAAATTGAGAAAAGGGCAAGTGTTCATGATAGCTCTTGCGATTCATGAAATCACGCGCATAGGCTAACCTGCGTCTTCATACAGACTCCGTTGACCCAAATGGCAGAACAAATGGGCGCGATGCACAGTGTTCACCTCACCTCGGAAGTAACGCATTTGATCGTGGGTGACACAAACAGCGACAAGTACAAGTTTGTTGCAAGAGAACGGAACGATGTGGTGGCAATGAAGCCGGAATGGATCGAGGCCGTACGACAGTCATGGACGCAGGGCGAGGACATTGATATACAGGCGCTGGAGAGAGAATATCGACTGCCAACTTTGCATGGACTCAAGATCTGTACCACGGGCTTCTCAGACCGTGAGTTGCCGGCTCCTACAATTAGACATGCAGCAGCGCTAACTAATGCGCCGCAGTTTCCTTCCGATCACACATGCAGAAGACGACAGAGGAGAATGGGGCTGAATATCGGAAAGACCTGACCAAAACCGTGACACATCTTATTGCGCGCAACACGGAGGGCGAGAAGTACAAATTTGCGTCACAATGGAATATCAATGTGGTTTCGGTGAAATGGTTTACCGACAGCATGGAGCGCGGAATGATTCTGGACGAGCAGAAGTATCACCCGTTGATACCAGCAGAACAACAAGGCGTTGGAGCGTGGAACCGATCCTTACCCGCAGCGAGGTTGCCTTCTCAACGGGAAAGCGTCTCTACCAAAGAGAACCCTGGGAACCCACGGCCTCGAAAATTACGCAGGATTGCGAGTATGAAGCTGGTGGATCAGAATGAAAGCATTTGGGGAGACATCGTCGGAACCGGATTCGACAATAGCACGACAAATGAACTGAATAAGGACGCCTCAGGACGGAGGCCTGAAGCCCCTAGATCTGCCATCCAGGCATATAAGTCCTTTGCTAGCGAGACCACATACTCGGGAAACACCCAGACTCATGTTCCACCGCCAGCTGTTCCATCAAAAGACAATGGATTCCTACACATGACCTATTTCCTCATTCATGGGTTCTCCTCCAAGCAGGTTTGTGCACCTATGGTCTTGCCCACGCTCGCTATTGACCAAAGACTAATGTGTAAATCAGGCTAAGGTTTTACGTGAGCATCTCACGTTCAATGGGGCTCAATTGGTGGATACACTCAATGATTTCTCTAGCCCTGCTATTCCAAAAACCGGACATGGGCTTTACATCATGGTGCCATATCAGACTCCCTGGTCGGAGGTTCCGTCAACCGAAGACATGGCTTTTGAATGCGAGGTTGTGACGGAAATGTGGCTGGAAAGATGCATTGATGCGCGAGCTTTTGTTTCCCCGGAGACTCATGTAGCAAGCACCCCATTCCCAAAGTTCCCTATCCCAGGTGAGTACCTATCGGATCAAGCGTTCATAAGTCACTCTAACGCCCCTAGGATTTTCGGAAATGCGGATTTGTTCTACCGGCTTTGGACGCATCGATCTCTTACACCTCCGAAAATTGGTAGAATTGATGGGTGCAACATACGGAGACTATCTAACCCAGAAAGCTTCCGTTCTGATTTGCAACGACCCCCAAACGGCGAGCATTGAAAAGTTGCGGCACACGGCTGAGTGGGGAGTCCCAGCAGTATCTGCTAGTTGGCTCTGGATATCTATCCAAGCTGGCCAAAAGAAGCCATTTGAGCCATACCTGGTCCGACGAAAACTACCACAGCATGCTAGCAGCTTGGAGACACTTGGATCTGCATCTGTCAAGCGAAAACAACCATACGAGAACATCGATGAAAGGCGAGCAGATGCCCCTGTCAACAATTCCACGGAGTCTACAAATAGTAGCCGGCCCGGGAAGCCCGATGCAACGAAGAACGCTCCGAGTCGAACAATACCGATTGTCGGCGAGGGCTTCGAAGACGATGCACCGAAACCCTCTGTGCCAGAATCCCGATCTCCATCCCCAGCCAGAAACCCAGACAAACAAGACCCCCAGGACCCGAACACTAAACAGCCAACGCCAAGTACCGAGCCAGTACCACCAATTGCAGCACCAACTGCACCATCCGCCCTAGACACCGCTCTCAGTGGCCTTCTCCAGAAAGCCCGCGCCGCCAAGTCACGACAGCAAGCCGAGAGCACGACAACCACCGAAGACGGAAACCCACCACGACGAAAGCGCAAACCTCTCCTAGGCCGCGCCCCATCCCACACATCAGTGCGTGCACTGGGAGGACCCGTCTCCCGCGCCAGCTCGATCGACACACTCAACGACGACGGCCTCGGTACAACACTGGAAACCGCTCAACAGACTAGAGACAATTCCCTCTCACGGACTAACAGCCGGACAGAACAGAGTCTGTCATCTATGCTCAGCGGTGGCAAATTCGATTTCCTGAATGATAAGCTCTCTGCTCATGTCGAGGAAGAAGATGAGGAGAATCAGGTACCGCAGATGACGCAGTTGGGGTATGAAGATCCTGATGCGGCTGCTATGAGGGCGGAGTTCCTTAGAGATGCGGGGAAGTTATCGGGAAAGACAGTTAAGGCTGATAGCTCCGGTTTAGTTGTTGGTGAAGTAAGGGAACTGGAGGATGTTGGATGGGCTTCTGGACGGAGGACGAGGAACCAGCCTATTATTGTGGATGATGATTAATGGTTGGCGTATCTACGGGTGTGTACATGGGAGATGGGTGGTGGTCTTGCTGTTTGTTCTTTTCTTTCATTCTCTTGCTGTTTCATCGACGACAGCATGGCATTGCATTGCGACTGGCGCCCTTTTGATTATTTATGAGACTGGAGGAGCAAGATCTAGACTTTGTCGATGTTAATCTAATGTAGCCGAGACCGAACAATCTATGTGTCCTCTACCAGAACCTACAACATTGTAAGGATTATGACGAAGACCTGCCTTCTGACACTATTTTAGAATCAACGGAAAGGAAAAGTGCCTCCAATCTCGACGTCACAAGTGAGAGAAAATTTGGAATCGATGCAATTTCAAATCAGGTGGGAATCTTGGGTAGGGGAATTAAATACCCTCTGGTGCATGCCATCACACGCCGTGGAATACAAGGAAAGCCGACGAGGTAGGAAAGCTCTGCGGCAGAAAACGCGGTTGAACTGATGAAGAACCAGTGGGGGGAGTAAAGCAGAATGTAGAGATGGGAAGCGGAAGGGAAATGGGGAAACTGTACAAGTCCAGGGGATAGAATGAAGCAAAGAAAAGAGAAGAGATCGTAAGAATCGTGAGTTGTTATACAGAGGGCTTAGACTTATGCTTGCATAGCCGCACCCATAGCACCAGGCAAGTGAGCATCAAGATCCAAGTTCTCAATGGACCGGCGGTTCTCGCTGCTGTCCCGGAACAAATTCGAGAAGTACTTGGTGGCGATATCGCTTTCCTGCTTGATTTTGGAGACTTCTTGCTTGCGTCTACCGAGATCCTCGATATCCTGAGATAAGCAGGTCTGGAGATTGCCGGCAGGCATGCGCAGCATGCGGCGAACCTCAGTCGAAATTCGGTTGGCATTCAAGTGAACGTAGTCCATCTCAGCGAGAGTTGCGGCGATCTTCCGCGACAGGCGTGGGGGAAGAGTAGTCGGAATGGAGTTGAGCACATAAGCAGTGGTCAAGACAGCTGGTTGAAAAGTTAGTATGTATCTTTGCGTGATTTGATGGAAGAGACTTACCAGCAGCGAGAAGACCAGGGAAGAACAAGCGGCGAAGGTTGTTTGGCCCGATGACTTTGACAGCGCTCAAGGCACTGTCCACCCAACTGAATCCGCCCAATGCCCTACTACCAAGTACGGTGACCGCAGTCATTGCAACTCCTGTTCCAGCCAATTTCTCTTGACGCTCCCAGAGACCAGTGACGTCGAAGAAGTCCCACAGCTCGATTTCAGTATCGACTTGACGCGCGAGTGTGTGACGACGGCCACGGCGGAACATCGCATCCGCGCGGAAGCTGAGTGGAGTGAACTTATCTTCACCAATGTGCAAGAGACCGATGTTTTGGATGAAGCCAACTCCTTGGACTGTCTTCTCCCGGGCGTAGTCCTCGCAGCTGTAGACCGCGGAAGCAATCTGATCGAGCATTGCCAACTTCAGATCCTCAGCGAACTGGAACGCCGAGAAGAGGCCATGGTACTCAACACCGAGGTCGGCATCAGAGACACGGGTGATTGTGTCAGTCAATGTCGAGCGAGTGTAGTCGTAGACATCATCGCATGAGTCGTCGATAGCCTTGTTGACACCTTCTGCGATCTCTCCCTTCTTTTTCTTGCCATTCTCGTACGCAGGCTCAAGCTCTGCAAGTTCATCCGTCACTCGCTTGAGTTCCGACTGTGCAACATCGCGGTTGACTGTAGCAAGAGAAGTAAGGTCAGCCAAGAGATTGAGAAGATAAGTCTTGGCAGGCGCAAGCTTGGAACGGGAGCGCTTTTCGAGCACGAATCGTCGTAAAGCTCCCTCAAGGTTTTCAAAGTCTTGGACTTTCTCCCGTTCCTTGCCCTTGCCCTTATCGTTGGGATCGTCATTGTCATCGTCGTTGTCGTGAGGATCAGAGCCACCACCGTCACCGCCAGAGCCGGGCTGCGAGATGGCAGGCGCAACAGGAACAGCATTACTGGAAACGAAGTGTACCAGCTCAGCAGCTTCCTTGCGTGTGCGGGGACTCAGCTTGCCAATTTGATCCAAGATCATGCGTTCGCAGCGATTCTTGTCACGGATTTGATCGTAACCGTTGACAACCATGAAGATATATGCCTTTTCATGCGCAGCGTTCAGGATGAACTCCTTTGCAGACAAAGTGAAATGATTTGCCGCGGAAACCACAAACACAACGACGTCAATCTCCTCCTGCCGAGCAAACACAGCCGTTGTCTTCAATGAATCCGAGTTCAGGCCAGGTGCATCGATCAAGGCAATGTCAACCACGCCGTTGTTGAGAAGTGATTCATCGATAGACCGCACATCCTTGACGTAGACCTTGCACTGCATGTATTTCGTGTTGTCGATGACAATGTTCTCAAGTTCGGCAAGAGCATATACATCGAAGGTACTCTCATCATTGCGATTGTATGGCGTGTCTTTGTGGACGGCATGTACTTCTTCAACACCGCAATTTTCCCGAGCATCAAGAACCTCGCAGAAGATGCTGGTGCAAGGTTGCTGGTCCTCTGGCAACACTTTTCGGCGCAGAAGAGCATTGCAGAACGTCGATTTACCTGCATTCAAGTCTCCTGTGACTAGAACCTTGCTCGAAGTGTCTTCAATTCTGTCTCGCAGTGAGAGGAGATGCTTCATGCTTTGGGTGATCTTTCCGTCTAGAAGCGCGGCGACCGAGGCCTTCTCCAACGAGTGCACTAGCTCTGCCTGCGAAAGAGCACCAAGCTTGAGGTCCAATTTCAGAATCGAGAACTCTTGCGCAATCTGTGGAGTCATCAATCTTGGCTCTGTCGGGGCGCGCCGTTGAGCCGAGGCACTCGATTCTCCCATTTCGTCGCTACCCAGAGTAGTGGCCGCACGTCTTATATCAGGTCGGGGCGGAGTGCTAGGTCTGCTGTCCGCGGCGCTGCTACCGAACTCTGAATGAGTCTGTTGTAGCGATGGTCGTCGGTCCAGGATGGAAGGCGAACTCTGGACGGAAGGATAGTGGGCGGGCCATTGGCGGTTCATGTCCTGGAGCTCCTTCAGTGTTTCGATGGTCCGGGAGATTGCGCGACCAAGCTGGTTTCGATTCGAGTTACTGAGGACGATGTGAGCCCTGTTATTTCGTCACAATTTGCGGGAAAGTGTAACATACTACATAAGTTGAGAGACATGGCTGGCAACAACTTGCTTCTCGTGCTCAGCTATTCCCGGAAGCAATTAGTACAAGCGCTTTTTGAAGAACCCACACCATTGTATCGCCTTGAGCCACCTACCTGCGGGATTCCACTCTCCGGGGCGCGTGGGAGTATGCACCGGCGTCGGTCTATCCTCCATCAATCCTGCACGCCAAGCCGCACTTGCATCCTCTTCTGTGGCGATATCGTCGGCAATGCTACCTCCATAGCCGGAATCTTGGTTGAGTGAAGACATCAAGGCGGTAGCGCTCTCGGAAGTCGAGCCGTTGCCCACGGTCATGTAAGTCGGCGGGGGACGGAAAAAAGGATTCTTTTCGAGAAATTCTTCCTCGCCTTGGAAGTTGGATGAGCCAGCTCCAGAAGACGAGCCCTCACCGGGGTAGTAATCCTGACTCATGACAAATACCTCAGCGTTAGGGGCAAATCATCAAAGAGAAGTTGTGTTTTGGTCGTTTGGTATGGAACAATCGAGTTCTTGGAAGGTTTGATGACGTCGGGCCAAAAGGGGATTAGCGTGCATGTGACCCGGTATCTGCGTAATGTGGCAGTAATCTTACCATACCACCGTTGATTGATGTCACTGCTCCTACCGCTCAAGGCTCCTACACTGGACTAGAATTCACTTCTCGACTCAAGCCGACTGCGCAATATCGCTTGCAACCATGAATGTAGGTTGAAAATACATTCCTTCCTATGACTATTTTGCTTACGCGAAGCCGCTCAGATCGTTGAGTGGGCTTTCGGGAAGCGGATGACCCCCGCGGAGCGTCTGCGCAAACACCAGCGCGCCCTGGACCGAACACAGCGTGAGCTTGACCGGGAGCGGGTGAAATTAGAAAATCAGGAGAAGAAGCTGGTACAAGATATCAAGAAGAGTGCCAAGAATGGACAAGTTGGAGCATGCAAGATCCAGGCCAAAGACCTGGTCCGGACTCGGAGGTCAGTTCCTCACGATTGTTTACTTGCTCGCCGCAGGGTCACTAATTGGAGGATGACCATAGATACATTCAGAAATTCTATCAAATGCGCACTCAATTACAGGCTATCTCCCTGCGCATCCAGGTATGCGCAAGCTATCGTTCACTACCCCCACTTAATTCCGCGATGCGCTGACTATCGCCTTTTCAAGACCGTCCGAAGCAATGAGCAGATGATGCAGTCAATGAAGGGAGCTACCATGCTCTTGGGTAGTATGAACAGACAAATGAATTTACCAGCGCTGCAACGGATTGCTATGGAATTTGAACGAGAAAACGACGTTATGGACCAACGGCAAGAGATGATGGATGATGCTATTGACGAGGCCACAGGAATGGAAGGGGAGGAAGATGAAGGCGAGGATATCGTGAGGGAGGTCTTGGATGAGATTGGAGTTGACCTGAACCAGGCGGTTCGTTCCCTCGGCCCCCAACTGCTTGATAGCGGACCATATAGGCTAACATCTTCCACCTACAGCTGGGCGAAACACCCGCAGACATTCAGAAGGCACCGGCCAATGAAACTCGTGTTGCGCAGGCTATAGGGGGAGGCAACACGAGTGATGACGACCTTCAAGCAAGACTCGACAGTCTTCGACGATGATCACGACTTTTTTTTGTTATATGTCATGGATGACAGAGGTGTTGATGCCACTGGATTTCTATCCCCTGTTTTTGAATCCCATTTGGGATTTCCTGTCTTGCTGATTTAGCATGCCTTTGAGAAAGACATTCTTATTGCCTACCAGTCCAATACATTACTACTCGCATCTTTCGGCGAGCTTTGATTCCAGGATATTTGAAGTGTCATTAGC
This sequence comes from Penicillium bovifimosum, assembly GCF_028826915.1. Classification (NCBI taxonomy): domain Eukaryota; kingdom Fungi; phylum Ascomycota; class Eurotiomycetes; order Eurotiales; family Aspergillaceae; genus Penicillium; species Penicillium bovifimosum. The sequence goes on along the minus strand of NW_026622717.1, from coordinate 164,065 downwards.
TGTGTTAGCGTCTACATCTCTCTGCATCGATAAAGGATATACCTACTCCCGCTCAGTAGCAAACATGCCAATACATTGTTCGTCAATTAGTAGTGCTACCTACAAAGCGGAGTCGACTCGCCTACCTCACAGTGGTCTAGAGTTCAAGGATCCTGAGAGATCGGAAGCTCCTCGAAACAGGAATAGTATTCGTCATCCGACGAAGTGTTAGATGCAATGGCCGAACCATCCGTCTTTGCCGATGCACTTGGCCATGGGACACCCTTACGACCACATCCTTGTTGTTCATTGTGAAAATCTGCAACAAAAGGCCTTTTCAAAGGACGACCAGACTCGACCTCTTCGGAAGACCATTGAGAAAACCAGGGAAATGAGGACATTTCTTGCAAGGATGGTCGGTCGTCTGTAGTCCTGGACAAGGTACTTTGTAAGAAATCTCTACAGTCCTGTGAGAGGGATTCGCTGATTTGCACATCCTCGTTAATCATCCTCTTGCGTCTGGTTTTGACCGCTGAATACACGTGTTCGCCGTATGTACCGAAGTACTGATCGTGCCATTTCACAGAGTCCGGACTTGGGTCTTCCCAGGGCCAGAAGCCGTGCAGAAATCCGTAAACCAGCGTTGAATACTTCCACAAGACGGTTTTCCGCGTGTCATTAGGCAGTTCCACTTCCGAGGGACAGGCATCATCACAAACAGGATTCCTCGAAGCGTCGTACTTTTCTAGCTCAATGGCTCGCTCCGGCCGCAGCTGATACTCTTGAAAACTGATCGCGAAGTCCCACTCGTTCTGGAATTGCTGGCTGTCCAGTCCGAATGTCACCTGCCCCATATCGATTAGCTGAACATTGAGGAATTGGTCTATGAGATAATTGAAGATCGAGAGATCCTCATGCCAGATCTTCATATCAGCCAATTCAAATATACCTTGGAGAAACTGGGCAGCAATCTTGTTACCTTGCAGTTCATTGACCAGAGGCTGTTTGGTATCCGACATGAGCTTATCGCCACTGAAAACTGGAAAGCTGGGATATCTTTTGTAAATGTACGATGGGTCTTCGTCTGTCACAATCTGATTGAAATGATTCTCATCGATATGGGAAACAGATTCATGGCTGGGATCCACGCAGGGGGTCATGAGGATCGCGGTTAATATACCGTGCGTGTAGACCGAGTCAACTCGTGGGAATCTCTCACTGTCATGAAGATACATCAATATAAGGGCTTCTTCTGGCACATATCGAACCTCTCCATTGGGTTCTCGAAAAGTCACAATCTCCGTATGTTCCCAACGTTCTTCTAGGTTCTTCCACATAGTCTCGTGGAATTGCGCCTTGATTGCGAACTGTTCAAGCCCCTCTAGCGAAGCACCCGGGGCACCTTTCTCTCGTGCAAGAAAAATAACACCAAATGCTATATGTAGTTAGCAATGTGAACAGTCAAACTAAGACGTGGAGCGAGTCTTACTTCCTTCGCCAATCATCCCGTATAGCTGCACTCTTTCCTTGAGACTCGGACAAAGCCCTATTACTTTGACAAGGCGGCTTTCCTTCTTACTTAGATCGTTGAAAGCATCAAGAGGAATGTAATTGTTCTCTTGAAATGCTGGGCTGTCGCATCTGTTACCTGATTGGTCTCGGCAATCGCATCTTGAGAATTCATGGTTTTTACGCGCACTGAACGCTGCTCCTAGTCGATCTCGAAGAACACGACTCAGTTGAGGATGGCTCTGGGAGAGGTTGCTTGTAGGATCTAACAGCAAGTTGGCACTGAACCCAAAGCTCTTTTGCTCGTCCACCTCGCCCATGGGTGGTCTGGGTGAGCGGCGGATATAGTTTCCTTCGATTGCAGCTACATCTTTGCCCAGGATGCTGTTGATTCCGGATGGATCCCGTGGATCAATGCCTGGGTGTTTGGCCATAACTATATCGGTATAGTATAGTCGGAATTGGGTAGGCAAACTGTGGTGGATCAACAGGAGAGGCGCTCATAGGTTATATAGGCACAGAGCACTACATTCAATGTATTGTCTCGGAATAGAGGAACAAAGACCTAGGTTACTTACCTCTTAATATAAGGATAAGCTGAAAGATATACCCTTGAGACAATGTCTTAATATGGAAAGCTAGTGCCTGGGTATAGAGATGGAAGACACAACCTCTTTGAACTATGATCAAAGACCACCCAGGTCAGCTGGACCAAGGCTACACTCCGGGCATTTCAGAGTCTCATCTTCCGGGCTTCCGCCTTCCTTTTATGCCCCGGTTTCAACCTCAGACGTGGAAGATGTACATAGCCCGGAGAGTTTGTGATGCGGAACATTTAGGGCAAGCAAGGTGGGGGCTCAGCAACCTGAGCAAAATCATGATGTACGCAGTATTCTACCGTCAGTTCAGAAAATCATAGAACAAAATTATAAAATAATGACATTATGACTTGACAGTGGACTATAAGAAGTCTTCTCCAATCACCCAACTTTCAAGTATACAGAAGCTCATATGGTCCGAAGGAGCCAGCTTCGGAAGATCTGACTGATGTCATAATTGATACCTGATAATTCGGGCGGAAAGGCTGGGCATGCCCCGCCATTTACTTAACGTACTTTTCCTCTCACCCGGTCTTCTTCCTCTTAGCTATCCACATACTTCACACTACTCTTCTATTCCTTCAAACCTCGTCAATCTTCATTCACATAATCTTCCAAAATGCCTCGCCAATTCTTCGTCGGTGGTAACTTCAAGATGTACGTCGTTTCGAGCTTCGCTACCCCGCGGTCTCGGAGTCCCTCCAACCCTCAAGCTTCGCTATGCGTACTTGACCAGTGAAAGAACACGCAATTGACTCTATAAAGGAACGGTGTTGCTAAGAGCATCACCGACATCGTGAACAACCTCAACTCCGCCAAGCTCGACTCCGAAACCGAGGTCGTCATCTCCCCCCCGCCCTCTACCTCACTTTGACCCGCGAGCTCGCCAACCCCAAGATCGGTGTTGCTGCCCAGAACGTCTACGACAAGCCCAACGGTGCTTTCACCGGAGAGATCAGCGTTGAGCAGCTCCGCGATACCAAGATTGACTGGGCTGTCATCGGCCACAGCGAGCGCCGTGTGATCCTCAAGGAGTCCGACGAGGTATGCATATCCGCATTTCCCGCGATGTTCCAATGCCGTGGAAACATTAAAATTCCACGCCAGCTACTAACTAGTGCACTATAGTTCATCGCCCGCAAGACCAAGGCCGCCATTGAGGGTGGTGTTTCTGTCATTCTCTGCATCGGAGAGACTCTTGAGGTACGTCATTTCCCGCCCGGTTTCGTCCCGATAGTGGGTCATCGGGCCAGCATCGGGTAATAGTTTATTGAATGTATTCCGCTCACACCCGATTTTCATGCAGGAGCGTGAGGCCAACAAGACCATTGACGTCGTCACCCGCCAGCTTAACGCTGCCGCTAAGGAGCTCACCGCTGAGCAGTGGGACAAGGTCGTCATTGCCTACGAGCCCGTCTGGTATGAACCTACCCGATCGCTTTCTCGCCCTGTACTACGTAAAACTAACATCTTTCGATAGGGCTATTGGCACCGGTAAGGTCGCTACCACTGAGCAGGCTCAGGAGGTCCACGCCGCTATCCGCAAGTGGCTCGGCGATGCCATCTCCCCCAAGGCTAAGGAGAACGTCCGCATTATCTACGGTGGCTCTGTCAGCGAGAAGAACTGCCGCGAGCTTGCCACTCAGCCCGATGTTGACGGTTTCTTGGTTGGCGGTGCCAGCTTGAAGCCTGCCTGTAAGTTTAAGATACATGTCTATATATCAAGGTCATTCGCCGTGATACTAACCAACATCCACAGTCGTCGATATCATCAACGCCCGCATCTAAGGGGTTACCGAAAAAAGCTCAATACCCTCCTCGTAATGCCGTATTGTCAGAGTATATAACTCTGTGTAGGCGTCGATAAATGAACAAATCATGAATCTATGTACAATTGTTAAGTATATTCCGATAACTAACATGTAATCATAACTACTCCATCGGAGCAGCCGTTCCCTTGACGAAATAAGCCGTATGCGCCTATATCACAGGAGACTCAAACAGCACGTAGCCTATGAAGAGTACAGCACCGAGACCCCAACCCCACGCCAGTACGACGTCCCAGGACCCCCACCTCCACTCTGAGCCGAGCCGCTAGCAGCCGAAGAGATAGATGGCGACAACGAGAACGAACCCGGGCCCAACCCGACACCCGCGCTCACCAATAGCTCCTTAACCCTCCCCTCCCAAAGAAGCCGTACATTCCAAGACTGATCAATGCGCAGCTTAATAACCGAATCACTCGTCTCAATCTCACCATCACTCTTCGAACCCACGGTACCCTCAGGACTCAACGGGTCCTCTAGTAGCGGGGAGACGGGCGAACCAGGCAGTGAAACGCCAAAGTCCTGCATGCGCATCTTGCGACGGGCCCATTCAAGGTCGTCGTCATGACCGGACTTGAATTTCGGCGTTTGGCGCCACAGCTCGCAGCCAGCGACCATCTCGCTTTCCCAGCTGTAGACGTTGAAGCCGAAGCGGGAGCTGAAGGCGAGGTTGGGCGAGGCGCGAAGCGAATATGTCGTTGATAGCGAGCCCGTTAACGGTGTTAGTGTTAGTGTGAGGGTGTAAGGGAATGTTGAGATGGGTGCTGGGGTGGTGGAGCGGGATGATGAGGACGAGAGGACAGGGACTTCGGTGGCTGCGGGTAATGTGGTGAATCGCAGGCCGGTTGACATGCCGACCAATGACGAGATGGGGGAGTAATATGCCTCTGCGCCGGCGGAGAGGAGGGATAATGGCGGCGGTGCGTCGGCGGGCGTGTAGCGAGGGTCTGGGCCGAAGTTCCAGAGCCCGCGCCAGCCGAATAGGGCGTTGTCGGTGCTGAAGAGGTATTCGTTGCTGTATTTGCCTGTGTCGTGGGATAGGTGGGTGAGCATTGAAGCCTGCGGTGCGGACTTGGATTGTGGTGGTCCTTGGGTTGAGCAGACTGCTAGGGATAGCTGCATGTTCGTGGAGATCCGGCGGAGGAAGAGGGCGTATAGGGTTGTTGGAGATGGGAGGTGGAGTGAGGCATGGAGTAGGGTTGCTTTTCGCTTTAGGTCATTTTCTTTGCTTGTTTCATCGTCTGCGCGAGTTGGTGGTTCTGTGTGATTTGCGTCTTTGAGCCCTGGGATGCTCACGCTGTCTAATAGCGAGTTCCAGCCCCATGTTTGGATCGGAGCTGTGGGGGCTTGCACTTGTCGGTATCCTGGGGATATCTTGCGAAGCGGGATCAATGCGCTTCGACTCGGTAGGTTGTTGAATGGTACGGTACTAAACAGATATGAGACCGATCCATCGATCAGTCCAACAGTGCCGAGGGTGTAGCTGGTCGCGAAATGAGGGGTGGCCAACGACGAAAGGTGAACGCGCAATCGTTCGGGAGTCGAGAAGTCCAGAATCGCTACACCAGTTGTGTTAGTACTGCAATTTGCTTATACCGTAGTAAGTCCTGGAGGAGCAATCAATTACATACATTGGGCGGTCGTTGTCAGTGACGAGTACGAGTTGTCACGGTTCCAGTGAGTCGCCTCGGCGAAGGACAGCTGGATATAGTCCATAAAGTCCAGCATCATCTGCAATTAGCCCGTACAGGCAATAATTGGACTCACGTAGTGGGATCTAAGTAACAAAAGAAGCTCAGTTGAGCGCAACTGAGGTTGAACTTCACCCTGATTGTACAGCTGATTGCCCCATTGAGTTTAGCGTTGGATAAGCCCGGCGGTATGATGATCCGGTTATCAACGAAGAAAAAATGTCTGTGGGGGAAACATCCAACCCTCTGTCTGAATTCAAGAAACAACCAATCTTTTCCAAATAATTCATCATGCCCCGCTCAAAGCGTGCGCGCGTCGTCCACGAGTCCAAGACTCAAAAGAAAGATCACAAGGAGCAGACCCGCCGGCTCTTCGCCAACATCCGGGAATGTATCGATGAATATGACCATCTTTTTGTCTTTGCGGTCGATAACATGCGCAACACATACCTAAAGGATGTGCGCACTGAATTCTCCGACAGCCGGTAAGCAGAAGAACACCTTGGATTTGCTTCGACCTCTTGAATTGGAACCAGGCGGTTAAGAAACCAGCGGTGGATCCAATATCAAATCTCTACATGCAAATCCTTCAACGCAAAAACACAATCACTCTAACAATTGAACTATTGCAGAGTCTTCTTCGGCAAGACCAAAGTCATGGCCAAGGCCCTGGGCAATGACGCCGAAAGCGAGGCCGCTCCCAACGTGCACAAACTCACTCCCCTCCTCGCCGGAGCCGTTGGACTGCTTTTCACCAACCGCACTCCGGAATCCGTGATCTCCCACTTCAACACCTTCCGTCCCCAGGATTTCGCCCGTGCCGGAACCATCGCCACCCGCTCTTTCACCATTCCCAACGGCCTGGTCACCGCACGCGCCGGCGAGATCCCCGCTGAACACGACGAGCCCATCAGCCACACCATTGAGCCTGCGCTCCGCAAGCTCGGTGTCCCCACCCGTCTGGTGAAGGGCAAGGTCATGCTCGAGTTGACTGAGGGCGAGGAGGGTTATCCTGTTTGCAAAGAGGGCGAGACATTGACTTCGCGACAGACTACATTGATGAAGATGTTCGGTATCACTTCGTCTGAGTTCAAGGTCGAGCTCAAGGCCTACTGGACTCGGAGTAGTGAGGAGGTGAAGATCCTCGAGTCTGAGGGTGGAATGGATGTTGATGCATAGATTGGGTTCCGTTTTTTGATTTTTTCTTCTCTTTCCCATTTGGCCTCTGTGTGGCTGAAAAAAGAACTCTGCTGGGCATCTTATGGAGTTTGGTGAGGGCGCTTTCCTTTGCAAATATCTTGAAGAGTTGTGTTGTATTTCTCTTTCTCTCTTGCCTGGAGGGCTTATTCCTCCTGGATCATGAGCCTACGATTAGGGTCAGATACTAGGCCGAAAAAAAGTCTATAAATATACCTCGTTCTTGGGCCTTCGTCAAACATAGTGCTAGCTGTATTACCTAGAGTTTTATATACATAACGAGATACCTGCCTTCGGTTATCTCTCATGGCCCTTACCTGGTCTTACCTGAGCATTCACCTGATTCCATTTCAAACGACCAGCTAAAATACAAATACCTACCCTTGTAGAATGAACGATCTCATCAGGGCCAAGGAATGACACGGGGAAAAAAAGAGAACAATGAAACACAAGGGAGGAAAGAAAACACATAGAACACCCAGGGAAATAAATCAACAAAGAAAACGGGGAATACAAGCACAGTTCATGAAAGCTTCGGTCTGCCGGGCCGTATGCGTGGACCGAGTAGGGAACATTGAAAATAACCTTGGAAGCACTTCGACATCGACGAGTCCGATATCGTAAGTGGAGGCGGAGCACATTGGTGGTTGTAATCGTCATGATGCTAATCACACATGGTCGAAGACCATATTCGACAGACACCCCTTACCCTTGTAACAAGAGGCACGAAAACTGGGTAGATCAGTGATATTGATACCCACCAGCAAACCTGAACCGATGCAGGAAGGGACAACTTCCAGATACACGAAGACTTAGTATCTCCTTCGGGAGCGGGGGTCATCGTAGCCAGGCTCATCCTCGCGGTTTCGCTTGCGGTCCTCTCGGTCGCCATCCCGGCCACCGCCGCCATACCTATCGCGCTCACGATCCCGGTCACGGTAACGGTCTCCGCCTCGGTCTCCCATCCCCCTATCACCCATTCCTCGATCGCCCATGCGGTCACGACCGCGATCTCTGTAGCGATCATCACGATCGTAGTCACGGCGGTCACGGTCAGCATAGCTATCTCTGGGGCGCACAGGCTCCGAATTGCTGCCGGTTACACCCCTGTCAAATCTTCCACCACCGCGATCGCCGCCGAAGCCACCTCTGTATCCTCCACTGCGCCCACCACCGGGGCCAGATGGGGCGTTAGGGGGTGCTTGTCCACCAAAGCCGCCGCGGCCGCCTTGATAACCGATACCACCGCGAGGACCACCGAAGCGGTCACCGCCGCGGAAACCTCCACCACGGAAGCCACCACCTCCGCCCCTACCACCGAAACCACCACGGAATCCTCCTCCATACCCACCGGGTCCAGATGGTGCGTTGAATCCAGGGCCACCGGGGCGAGAAGGCATAGCCTTGGTGTATCCACGTCCTCCGAGACCGCCACCAAAGCGACGGGGCTTCCATCCCTTGGTGGTACGGCCACGCTCGACATCTACCAATACTCGTCGGTCTTTGATGCGGATGCCATCTGTTTCTTTGTAGGCCGCTGATGATGGTGAACAACTGGCGTTAGCGACGTATCTTACCACAAAGTCAAGCGCAGGGGGTGGTTTCATGCCAGTGGGCTGGCGTGGTAGGGATACCTTTCATGTCTTTCTCGCGCTCATACACAACGAATGCATAACCTTGATGGGGTTTCTTTTTCTTGTCTGATACTGTATCCTTGACGAGGGATATCTGGAGCCAAGAGATTAGTATGGATCGTCATCACAGAGGGAAATAGCACAAAACATACTCTCTCAATGGGGCCAAATCGGCCGAACTCTCGCTCTAGGTCTGCTTCTTTGACATCATAGCTAAGGCGTGCAACAAAGAGCGTCTTAAATGGATCACCTCGGGCTTGAGGATCTTTCTCAGGATTGACTGTGGGACATCCGTTAGCTTCCCGAAACATGAGCAAATGAAAGAAGAAAACAAAGCGTACAATTTTGCAAATCCTCATCGATCTTCTTCTGTAACAACTCTTTCTTCTCTGTCTTTTCACGCAATTTGCGCTGGACCCAGCTTTCAGTCGCATTGTAGGGAACCTCCTCGGCGTAAGCTTTGGCCTCAGCAACGTATTGGGCAATTCCCGAGAGAGTGCTCTTTGGACAATCTCCTGGTGCGCGATCATTGGGAGGCAGGTATCGAAGGGGTGGCCTGGGCTGGAACAGCGCCAAAAGTGGCGGGGGGAGCTTGTCCGTCATTCTGAGCGAGATCACCGACCAGACGAAGTACAGAGGTACGATGAAGACGATGTGCGTAAGTCGAGCTCAGGAGTGTGAGCTTCGCGTCGCAGTTCTGGTGTTAGCGTCTGGCGAGGGGCGTTACTGCAAACGCCATTGGCGCTGGCTGCTCACCGCCCTCAATATCACGTGCCTCCAGAAAATGCCCCGAAGAGCCATTGCGGATTGGAAACTACGAAGATAACAATTTAACGACTTACACAATGCCTTTGCGCGGAATTAGAACGACGACGGCAGCCAGGGTATGTGGAATATTCGTCTTCGAGGTTTGAATGTCGAACAGACGCAGCTGACATGGCTTAGAACGGCGCCGGTGCCTTCATCCTTCAATGCAAGCGCCTTGACTTCCATTACTGCAATTCGTCAGGCAGCTCAAGGGGCATGGTGTAAGTGCTTACTCGATGGCCAGAAAAAGTCCTTTTTCGAATCAGGCAAGCTGACCTTGGTTGTTACAGCGCTTTTCTCCAGAAGACTCTCCCCACCTTCGCCCGCGAAAACCCTCAGATCGAGATCCGCGTGTCTCCCCGGCCCCAGAAACACCCCCTCATCAAAGGCCTCTACATCAACGGCCGTGAGAAGCCCGTATGTGTGCGCAACTTGGAGCCTCATGACATCTTGAAGAAGGCAATTCTTTTGAAGGAAGCTAGCGGAGAGAAGCTGAAGCGGACCAAGAAGCCGGTTACCAGTTTGAACGAGAGTGTGCGTGGTATCTGGTCACCATACCACGGTGATCTTCGGGGCGTTTAGACGAAAGTGCTCTCTTTTTATGGTTTCTTTTCTCTCTGTGGTGGTGACTCTCAGGTATCTCCACTGCGGTCTACTGTACAATTGACCTGGGTTCTGTTTCTTTTATCATTCTTGTTTTATTTGCTACATGGAAGCCAATGGTGTTTTGAGACCATTTTATGCATACCGCACTGGAGACTGCATCAGATTAAAAGACAATAAGTCTAATTTGAAGACAACAAGTCTCTCCAACCTCAGTCGTAGGCAGAATTAGCCTCCTACCTTGATATGAACGTACTGAAACTGGCCAGTATTCGATCTGGGCCACAATCGAGAGACCCTCGTATTTACCTACTTATCGAGGAAAGGAGTTCCAAATATTTTACAAGGAGACAATGGATGTACACGATGGGATGAAACCTCATGACGCTATGTAGGCAGAAAACCAGCCCTATTTGAATCGTAAATGCGTGAAAGAAATACAACGCCTGTGAGTTGTATGCATCCTGGGTATCGACGGAATGATTTTGAACATGGCCATAACACCGAATGCAAATGATTGAGCGCCCGCAGAAACAATGCCCATGGTGAATATCATAAGTAAAGCTGGTACATTGCCGTCGGCGCGCTTACAGGTTTGTTGCACCCTGCGGCCTGGCACTTTGAGAACGGCTTGCTTTTTGAAGCTGCTTTTTTGGACTTCGATATAGACCGATTGCTGGCACATTCGCCACAGTAAACCTGAGAATATTATTAGCTTCCTTGGTGTAACTCAAGTTTGGATTAGCTTGCTACCCACATGTCCACATGATTTAGCAACATAAATCTGTCGCTTCAGTCCCTCTCCGGCTCCCAGCTCCCCTTTGCAGTTCGGGCAAGTAGGCATGCTATCTTCCGAAAAGTTTCTGGTGAAACCTTCTGGCGCTGGGGTGGGTGGTTTGTATATCTCTTGCGGAGGCGGAGATATTAGCTGAAATGGAGAATTAAAGGCGGAACGGCGAGATCGATAGTCTAGTCCACCTGGCATAGAAGCCATCGCCGACAGGAAACCTTCGTGTAAGTGTTGTAAAGCCATCAACTCTCTTCTTGGATCATGCCCTGGGCTCCCTGGCCTTGGCCCCTGTGTGGCGCGATAGTCCATGGGAATGCCGTCGAAGTCGAGGAACCTCGGTTCGTCTGGATCGGGCCTTCTAGAGGAAGTCCCGACATACAGGACATCCCCACTGGGGTCGCTCGGTGGCTCTGCTTCGAGGTCGATCACAGGAGGATTGGTATCCACAGGGGAATCGCGACTCATCGGGTCTCGCCTAAAATATATCCTTTGACGGCGCGGTGGTGGAAGACCAAAGCGCCCAGGAAATGGTGGCCTCATTGCTTGCGGGGGATCCTCAGATTCATTCGTCAAGTCTATCACGGCATTTTCTTGAGGGGAGGTCATCGCTGGCCGTCGATAGTCGTACCCAGGTCGACGGCTTCTGTGTGGCGAGCTGGTAGACTGATGATCGTAGTCGGATGGAGGTGGATGGAAGTAGTCCTCCCAAGCGGCCTCGCGATCTCTGTCATTTTCGGCCGCCATAACACGGTGTGTTCGCTGGAAGAGAAGGAATCTTGTTAGCTACGTTCGTGGTGATCTGATCAGGTGCCCCGCCCGTTTCACGACGGATGAAGGCTTACCTTGGTTCTGGCGCCCGTAAACTGGACGCCAGAGTCATCACTCATTTCAAAACCCAGTACTGAAGGTAAACAGCGATGAATAGCAGAGTGAGAATGGATTGACGTGAAACAGAGAGGGGATATGTAATTGGGGTGGTCCATCTTTGTCTTTAGACCGAGTCTCAAGGCGGTCAGAGCGTTAATGTCAAGTCTAGAAGGCGGTCAGATTTGTCAATGATGCGAAGTGGTTCAAGTTTACCTGGAATGGCAGGCGGTGTGGAAGTGGCAACAGATCCTGGCGGTCCCACTGCTCCCTCATGGGATCGAAAGTTTTACTGTTGTTTTTGGGAAGCAGCGACAAGGCCCCAAGGGGGTCTTCGTAGTTATTTAAGTTGCTTCTGAAGTCCTGGAGGCGATTTGCCATAGGATGAATGCCTATCAGTAAATTAAGCAAGTTCCAGACGAATTAACGATCTAAATACATGAGGACTTCACACGGGTGCCAACCTCATTGATCATTGTTACATGCAATTTTATGGAGTTGATGTGGGCATTTGGTTGGATTCAGAGCTGCAATTGATTCAAGACAAACACCAGTTAACGATTCAAATTCCGACCAGCTTTAATCGTACACTATTCATCCTGGGGATCATGACTGGGCCGCAAGCACTGTGAGAGCACCCGCCTCGTTCAATGCCACAATACTTTGAGCAGCAGGACCCCAAGCAACTGAGGTAGCAGGCACTGCACGCCGCAAAGGTTCTGACCATTCCTTGTTGGCCTTGGAATATTGCTTCACGGTCACACCGCCAGGTCCACCAACCAGGAGGAACTGGCCAGTGTAGTCCCAGAAGATCGAATTAATTTGGCTACCTGTGTCCAGCACCTTGGTTTCCTTCGAAGTGCGTAGATCCCAGATCGAAACGGTGGTAGACTGTTCGGCCACCGCAGCCAAGAAAGTGCCATTCTCAGAGAAGAAAAGGCATTTGACCGGGCCCGACATCGCATAGTCTGCAGCGGCAGCGCCAGTCTTGACGTCGAAGATCTTGACTTGTCCATCTGCGGTGCCGGCTCCAATCAAGTGACCATCCGGGTGGAAATTGACAGACAGTAAAGCTGTAGAAAGAATATTATTAGCGTTGAGCTTAGAGGTTCCTGTCCTAGATGGTAAGTCCTTACCGGCGTCACTGAAGACCTGAGATACCACAGTGTTCGTGGCAAGATCGTAAAGTACATAACTCTTGTCGACACCAACAGATGCGGCAATGTCACCAGTGGCGTGAACTGCGACAGCTGTCACCTCACCAGCATGCGAGTTGAAGCTTGCAACTTCAGCATCATTCTCGAATACCTTGACGGAACCTGTAGATGAGCCAACAACGACCTTGTTGCCTGCCCAAGTCGCACCGGTGACTGGACCATCTGTCTTGAGAGTCTGCACCACGCTCTTCTGGGAAAGCGAGTAAACACCCACCACTCCATCAGCACCGCCAATAAGAGCCAAATCGCCAGTCGAATTGAGAGATAGAGCTCGACCACCGGAAGAAAGAGGTTCAGAGGTCTCAGTTGGGTTGAATGTGGAAATTGCCTCACTTGAGGCCCAGCCCTCGGGAACTGGGCGCTTACGACGGGTCTTAGATAGCCTGTCAACGAGTCAGCATCAAGTCCCAAGAATGGACGGATTAAGCACCAGTGGAACGTACGCTGCATGTGTACTTTCAATCCGCTCCAACACAGATTGGGGTAAGCCTGTGGAGTCCACCTGCATAGCCTCACCACCAGAGCGAGTGGCGCCGACCGTGACATTTGAAAGCGCCTCACGGGCCTCGTCCCTCTCCTGTGTCAGACGTGCAATCACCCGTACCGCGGCATCGTGCTGGTAGAGCGCCGAACTCAGCTCGCGCCTTGTCTGTGCCAAGTTCTGCTGCAGAGTGTAGGTTTCCAGTGCTAGGGCATCCCATTCTTCTTGGAATACATTGAGAAGAGACGGGATGGATGTGAGAGTAGGAGGTCGGGGTCGGACAACGCGCTGCGACTTGACATCGATCAGATCGTCGGTGGTGAGCTCCTCGCCATTGACAGGGTCTTTGCCATGCTCTGCAATGTATGCCTCGATAAGGCGCTTCTCAAAAACATTGCCTGTTTGACTATGAGATGGGAATGTCTTGCGCGCAAGGTGATCGTGGTGACTTACCGCTCTTGACAGAGACGACGGGCACTTGTGGCGCCTCTCCGGAGACTGGAAGTGAGATTGAGTTAGATATTTCCGTGCCAAATAAGACCGCTGAAGAGCAGTAATAATGGGGCTACTTACTGGCACAAAGCATGATTAAATGGATCTTGATAGAGGAGAGTCGATAGAGAGCAGTCGACGCGGAGCGGCTCCTTGGGACTTTTCGATGTGTCTAATTGCGGTTAGCGCCTGAAGCTGTTGGGCGGTGTAAGATCAGTGGGCAGATACCTGTGGCAGAAAATTTGATAGCGAAGTTACGTTGGAGTTGGAACACCTTTTGGGTGTGGGGATCAAGGCGGTGGAGAGGGCGGAGAACAAGGCGGTGAGTATGCACGTAGACGGACACAAGCGTAGTACTGCCGACTGAAGCTACACTGGCTCTAATTGACCTCCAATTCTTACCGTTTGCCTACTGTGTATAGAGATGCCCTGCTTCCCTCTATTTTGATCACTTTAAGAAATGCATATCTCTCAATGATCGACTGAACGAGCTGAAGGTAGCACAGAGCTTCACTCGAATTCGCTAGCAGCATCGGTTCTGGCCGCAGCATCCTCACCATGCCGAAGAACCCAAAGTTCGAATACGGTATGTCTACATTCAATTACACGTCATGTGCTATTTCCCTCTGATTTGGATATCAGAGGCAAAGCAGCCGGCCTTTCTCCAGAAGCTCCGCAGCCAGTATGGAGACAACACCGGTCGCTTGGAGCGGCCCGCCTTACGACCAACAAGACTGAAGGTCAATAACGATGACGACGATGATGAGCCTACGTATGTCGACGAAGAAAGTAATGAAGTGATCTCCAAAGAGGAATACAAGGCACTGGTTGGCGAGAGTGGTTCGAAAGAAGAGGGCGAAGACGCTACCTCCGCGAAGGACCCATCCACCGCCCACGAAGACAACCCCGCAGCAGCAGCACTTGGTCCCACGAAGCAGAGCAATCTCACAGAAGTTGGAGGCCAGAGGAAACGAAAACAGGTCAAGGTGGTGGGCGAGGACAAGGCTGAGACCGAAGAGGTGCAACCCAAAGCGGCGAAGAAATCAAAGAAGTCCAAGAAGATCAAGCTCTCTTTTGACGAGGAATAAGAAGCTGAGGCAAGAGGTATATTTTTTCACATACCAGTTTCCAAGTCAGGGCTAGGTGCTCCGGTTACTCAGCGTAAGGCTTGCGGGACTCATAATGAGTCAACATAACCGGGATTGTATAGCGTCATAGGTGTAAATACTGCCTCTTGGCATCAGGTTCAAGCACATAGAAGAATTTGCTGCAAATAGCATTTGGATCTGAAAGAGAGGTATTTATCCAACTCGATCCGAGTAAGAAACTGTGTAATTGAAGTGCTGTTGAGGGCTCGGGCAAGGGCACTTCTTTATCAGCAACTTTTCTGCAATCTTTTTCTCTCTTTTTTTTCTCTTGCGGGATCCAGTCGGCCCTCCGGCTTCATTCTTTTACTCCGTACGAGCTGCTCTTTTTCTCATCAGATAAGATGCCTGTGGTCAATACTGACCAGCTGGTCCGCTTACAGCGGAAGTCCGAGGACATAAGAAATGTGTGCCCCTCCATCCCACCTTGATGTCTGATGTCACGGCTTTATACTAACATCAATTAGATCTGCATTTTGGCCCACGTCGTAAGTCAAACTGTCAGTCATTCATGTGTCTGAAATGCTTATCACATTTCTTTTTGGTATCTTTCTAGGATCATGGCAAAACATCTTTGACGGATAGTCTCATTGCCACGAATGGCATCATTTCACCCAAGCTGGCGGGTAAAATCCGCTACTTGGACTCTCGTCCAGATGAGCAGCTCCGAGGTATTACTATGGAGTCATCAGCCATCTCGCTGTTCTTCTCAATGCTCCGTCGTCCAAGCCCAGACGCAGCACCAGTGCCCCGGGAGTATCTGATCAACCTGATCGATTCGCCCGGACACATTGATTTCAGCAGCGAAGTCTCAACAGCATCGCGTCTTTGTGATGGTGCCGTTGTTCTTGTCGACGCCGTCGAAGGTGTCTGTAGTCAGACCGTGACAGTTCTAAGACAGACCTGGGTCGAGCAATTGAAGCCGATTCTAGTCATTAACAAAATGGACCGTTTGATCACCGAACTGAAGATGAGTCCCTCTGAAGCATTCTCGCATCTTAGCCGACTGCTGGAGCAGGTCAACGCTGTCATTGGTAGTTTCTACCAAGGGGAGCGTATGGAAGAGGATCTGCAGTGGCGTGAGCGCATGGAAGATAATATTAACGCTGCTGCTGCGCGGGATAAAGAGAAGAAGTCAGCTGGAGATGACGACTCTGCATCGCCCATTACTGAGGCGACTGAATTTGAGGAGCGCGACGACGAGAATATCTACTTTGCACCTGAGAAAAATAACGTCATCTTTGGCAGTGCCGTCGATGGCTGGGCTTTCACTATCAGGCAATTTGCTGCCATCTACGAGAAGAAACTGGGAATCAAACGAACCGTCTTGGAGAAAGTGCTTTGGGGTGATTACTATCTTGACCCGAAGACTAAGCGTGTCCTGGGCACCAAGCATCTGAAGGGACGGGCTCTGAAACCAATGTTCGTTCAGTTGGTCTTGGACAGTATTTGGGCGGCATATCAAGCTACTACAGGCGGAGACAAAGGAAAGGGGTAAGTAGAAACCCATTCTGACCATCCGTATCGACGTTTGATATTGACATACGTTAGGGACCCGGTGTTGCTGGAGAAGATTACCAAGTCGCTAAACATCAACATCCCGGCATACGTCTTGCGCGGACGTGATCCCAGAAACATCATGAACACATTGTTCTCTCAATGGCTGCCTCTATCTACTGCCCTACTGGTTTCTGTCATTGAATATCTACCTAGTCCCCCCGCTGCGCAAGCTGCCCGACTACCAGAAATGATCAAAACGTCACCTGGTGCTGAGTTCGTTGCCGAGGATATCAAAAAGGCCATGATTGAGTTCAAGACAGGACCCGAGGAACCCGTTGTGGCATATGTCAGCAAGATGGTTGCGATCCCGGAGAGCGAGCTTCTGGCAAGCAAGAAGCGGAGTGGCGGTGGTGCTATGACCGCGGGCGAAGCCATGGAGATTGCTCGCCGCAAGCGAGAGGAGATTGCCAAGATGCAGGCAGAGGCCAGTAACGGCCAGGCAGATGACTTTGAGCGCATGACATCCGTTTTCGAAAGCACCTCGTTGATTACTGAGACGATAGATGAACCAGAAGAGCCGGTCGAGAAAGAGGATCCTGACCATCTTATTGGCTTCGCGCGACTCTATTCAGGAACCCTTTCAGTTGGAGACGAGATATATGTCCTCCCACCCAAATTCTCACCAGCCAACCCGCACGCCAGCCCGGAGCCAAAGAAGGTTACGGTCACAGATCTATACCTAATGATGGGCAGAGCACTGGAGCCGCTCCAGTCAGTACCGGCCGGTGTAGTATTTGGAATTGGAGGTCTTGCAGGCTATGTGTTGAAGACAGGTACACTCTGCAGCCGACTTGACGGAAGTGTCAACTTGGCTGGTGTTTCGCTGAGCATGCCGCCCATTGTTCGAGTCGCCCTGGAACCAGTCAACCCAGCCGACTTGAGCAAGATGGTCACCGGTCTACGCCTTCTTGAACAGAGTGATCCTTGCGCACAGTACGAAGTGCTACCCAGTGGTGAGCACGTCATTCTCACAGCAGGTGAACTACACTTGGAGCGTTGCGTGACGGATCTCCGAGAGCGATTCGCTCGTTGTGAGATCCAAACAGGCGAGGCTATCGTCCCCTACCGGGAAACCATTGTTCATGGCCCCGAGATGGCCGCTCCCAAGCACCCCGAACTCGGACGTGGGACCGTTCTCACCGTCTCAGCCTCGAAGCAACTGACGCTGCGTGTGCGTGTCGTCCCGCTGCCAGAGGCTGTAACAGAGTTCTTGACCAAACAAGTGGGAACAATCAAGCAAGTCCAGTCAGAGAAGCGCTCGGAGACCGAAGCCAGAACGGATACGGAGACGGCCGTTGAAGCTGTCGTCGACGGCACTGGCGAAGCACCCGAAGGTCGCATTCTCTGCAAGAAGGAGTTCCGCGAGGCACTAGCCAAAGTATTCGACGACGACGTCAAGGAAGACAAAGAGCTATGGAAGGACGTCGTCGATCGAATCACTGCATTCGGACCCCGCCGAGTCGGACCCAACATTCTAGTCGATGCAACGGCCGTCAATACCTGCGAGAAATTGTGAGTCTAGTATTGGAGCATATCATAACTATCAATCAGCGCTAACATTGTCTCTCTAGCTTGGTCGACGACATCAAGCAGCAGATTCCCGGTGACAACCAGCAAGCTCTCCTCGTCCGCGACTTCAACGACAAGATCGCCTATGCCTTCCAGCTCGCAACAGGCCAGGGTCCCCTCTGCCAGGAGCCCATGCAAGGCGTAGCCGTGTTCCTGGAGGATCTCTCCGTGCAGGCGAACGGCGACGAACTCGACATGGGCCGTTTAACAGGTGAATCAATCAAACTCGTTCGCGAAGGCATCTCAGCCGGTTTCCTAGACTGGAGTCCTCGCATCATGCTCGCAATGTACAGTTGCGAGATCCAAGCAACGAGTAAGTCCTCCTTTTCCCATCTCTTCCATCCTACACAACCCCATAACTAACCCATCTTTTCACCCAAAGCCGAAGTCCTAGGTCGCGTCTACGCAGTCATAACCCGTCGCCGAGGCCGCATTCTCTCCGAAATTATGAAAGAAGGAACACCCTTCTTCACGATCATCGCCCTCCTCCCCGTAGCCGAGTCCTTCGGTTTCGCAGAGGAGATCCGCAAGCGCACGTCTGGCGTTGCGCAGCCGCAGCTGATCTTCGCCGGCTTCGAAGCCCTCGACGAGGATCCGTTCTGGGTCCCCGCTACCGAGGAGGAACTGGAGGATCTCGGTGAGCTGGCTGATAAGCAGAATGTTGCGAAGCGGTATATGGATGCTGTGCGCAGTAGGAAGGGATTGGTTGTTCAGGGTCGGAAGTTGATTGATGCGGAGAAGCAGAAGACGTTGAAGAAATAAGTTATAGTATTTGGTTATAAATGATTGAGAATGGAGGTTTTCTGCATGCATTTTTTGAAGTTTGAGATAAGTGTGTAGGTAGATAGACAGCGTGGTATGAAGGTATTATGAATGTCACTCCGGAATCATCTGTCAAGTCGCACTGGGTAAACTTGGACATGACAGATGAATCGGAGGGTCACAGGGGATGAGAGTCCTCCGCGTGCTTCTCGGATGAAAAGCTTCAATCTTCCTCTCTTGACAAACACAGTCCGACATGGCATAGGTCTCGACCGTGTATACTAAGGAGGGTTACCCAGAAGGGTCTACGGTTGGCAGCGTGAAGGCTGCTCTACTTGAAGACAGCAAGCAAGGACAGCAGGAATATGTCCGAAGATCGAGAGAAAATGAAAGACGGAAACGACATGAGCTTTTCAGTCATGGTTCCGTGGGGTATCTTTATTCTAAAGTCGTTATTGAAGTCAATGATACACATGTCTGGCAGCACATAGGGGTGTAGGGGGACTGAGTGGAACGCGGGCAGTGCCCGACTCAGTAGAACATGAAAGTCGTCAGGATCAAGCAGAATGCTGCTGCTTGATAGCCCAGAGTAAGTATGGATCTTCAAAGCCATTTCTCGGTGGGGTTCGGGGATGTGGATTGTCCATCCATTGATCCCCAAGTTAAAGAACCATGCTCTTGGAGTTCAAGTCAGGCTCGCGCAAGGCTGCCAAAGCCTGCTTGGTTGTTGCTGACTGAGCCCACTGGACAATCAGTCAACAGTGGAGGGTTGGTCGAAGGCACGAGGTTGTTGGCTAGTCACATAGACAGCCAGAAACCACGTATGGAAGGGAAATGAGTCCAAGTAGGTGACTATGTTGTTCTCAGAATGGCCGGGCAACCTTCCGCGACTCACTGATTCCAGTAATAGGATCCCTCATTTCCTTCCAAGTCACAGGGAACATCATGTTGCCCGCCTCGCTGCGAGCCATGAAGACACCGAGATCGTTGCGCGCGGTGGTGATGTAGTAAAAGCTCTGATCGCCAAGCGAGATCACCGAGCCGCGAACGATATCGCCCACCCGGAACATCTCATCCATGACAACGTGGTCTTTCTCAACGGCCCGCACGTCTTCTTTCCTAATAAGTGCCTGAAAGCGCAGATCATCGGAGTTGCTGTGGTTTTCCGGGTTGGCCGCGGATGTGAGAAGAGACGCCATGTATTCTTTGTCTGAGATTGCCCCTGACTGGTCTAGCGGTTGTGATGTGGACTCGTCAAGTACGACGAGAATGGAGACTGTGGCTTGTCGCTTCTGCACACGAGTGACGCGTGCGAGAACGATAGAGTCCACAGCGGGGAGGGTGTTGTAGCGGGGCTTCGACTTGTATGTGGTAGCGGTTGCGGCTGAGGGACTGGGATGCTTGGTATCGGTCACTCGTGAGACTCTGAGGGTGGGCCTTGATCGTGTCTGCGGCGGTGCAGCGTCTGTAACTACGGGTCCGGCGATGGAGGCATAGACGGCGTTTTGATGGACGTGTGTGCCGGGTCCAGCGAAATATGTGGCTGTAGATCCGAGGCGTTGGCCAGGAATCGCGATTGACGGAAGAGAATTCATGGTGGAATTAGGATGAGGTGGAGGAAGAGGACTAATTTTTCGGGAAGCATTTTTTGGAGAGCTCTTATACGGCCCGGTATTACGTTTGTCCGGTCTAGGTTACCCCAGTACCACTGGTCCACTGCATGTATCTACTCCGTTTGACATAGAGCTGTGTAGTTTCTCATCCTTTCATATGTCAGGTTCAATTACTCGACAGCATAGTCGACAGTTTTTCGAGCAACTAAATTATAAAGCTCATATCTAACCTGAATACACAGTTTATGCGTTGAAACAACAGACAATAGCACCAGCCCAGACGTACCATGGACAATATAACAACAAAAAGGATGGAAAACACAAGAGGAAAGCCCGTACCACTCCAGATGCCCGCTGACAAAAGTGAAGAAAGAAATGGCCATACGAAGACCAGAGGCGGGAAAAGAAGAGAGACCCAGAGGGGTCAACATAGACATAGAAAGAGCCGAAACAGCGACGATGGTGGGATGAACTGGGAAGACAAAGGCCTAAGCTTCCACCAGTGTCTGCTTAGGGCCAGCGCCAACCAGCTCCAGACATCGGCGGGCGAGCGTAATGACTTCGCCCTCGCCATCATCCAGTTCCTCGTCATCCGACTCGATATTCTTGTCGGAGATTTCCTTGACCAGCCGTACGATGTCTTCAGACCGTGAGATATATCCAATGAGCTTATTATCTTCCGACTCGAGAAGTTGGAGGAGGGTCCAGATAGCAATGTGCTGGAATGTTGGATCTCCACTGGACAGGAAGCGATGAAGGTAGCCATGTATGCCACCGTTAGCATCTGCCCAGTCGCGAACAAACATGGAATAATCACCAACTGCGATGTAATTAGTACATGATGACAGGAGAGAGGGACGAAGAACGTCAAGATGGAAGAAGAAACTCACCTTTGGAAGACAAATTGCCCAGAGCAGCGGCACTGTTGCCTTGTACCTCGATGCTCTCGGAACCCGTCAGAGGGATCAAGACATCAAAGACTCCCAACTTCAAGAGGTGCGGCTTCAGCTCTTCGCTGAGGGCCAGCACAGCGATGGCAGCAGTCATCTCGGATTGGACCGTAAGCGGGACTCGGAGAACCAAGTCCTTGCACTTCTGGACTGCGCCGGCCTGTAAAACAAGTTCCTTGTTGCGGTCCGAGCTAGCAGCCAGGTTGCGAAGCGTAGAAATAGCGTGGCACTGTATCTCCTCATTGTCCGTCGAGCCCAGGAGATCCACCAACGGCTTCAGGAAGCCAGCTTCAATAATAGGTGATTCGTTGAGAGGATGAATAGAGATGTTGCGAATACAAGCGACGGCGGATAAAATAAGAGGAAGGTATGACGATTGAAGTAGTCGCAGTAGTGGAGAAAGACCCTTAGCCCGAACTATCTCAAGCTGGTACTTCTCATCAGAGGCAAGGTTGCGAAGAGCGAGCGCCGCTTGGCATTGGACTTTCGGGGTGGATGAATCCATTAGATGAACCAAAGATTGTACCAGGCGCGACTCGGTCTGGGCGAGTCGCTTTCGATTTGTCGAGTCAACGGCGATGTTGCTGAGAGCTGTTGTGCAGTAGTATTGAACGTCGACATCGGGGGATGAGAGAAGATGCACGAGAACGGGGATGGCGCCGGCATTGACAAGTTGCTGTCGATTATCATCTAGGCTTCATTAGAAACAGTGCCCATTCAGATGGGTGTTCATCACGTACCAGAATGCGTCATGTTGAGCAGCGCGCCCGTTGCATTACGCTGGACACGCATATCCTTTGACTTGGCCAGGCGGATCAGAGGGCCTAGGGCCCCCGAGCGAGCAATCTTGGCCTTGTTCTCCTCATGTGTCGCGAGATTGGTGATGCAGCCAACTGCATTGCACTGTACCTCGACATTGGGAGACATCATCTGGCGAATCAGGGGAGCCAGCCCCCGAGAGTGACAATCAAGACTTTGTTCTCAGCTGCGCCGAGTCAGCGACCGCGGGTAAAAGGGAAGGGAACTGGGATCGGGACCAACCATTCACAGCAAGATTACCCAGCGCTGCGCTAGCAGCCCGTTGGACTTCGATATCCGAGCTTTGTAGTAGGAAAAGTATAGGTTCGAGGGTATCGCGGTCGACCTCGCGCACATCTGCAGATGAGAGTATGGTCAGGTATTGCATCATTGCCATGCGAGCCGGTGATACGCACCTCTTTCTGTGATCTCGGCAAAGGTTAAGCTGGCGCTTCGTTGCAGGTCAACGTTTTCAGAGTAGACGAGGGTACTCAATGCTCGTAGAGGTTCGCCGTTGAAGAAATCGGTCTCCGCGCGCTGTAAGTCGTTCCAAGTCAGCAGGATGCACGGAGGCAGGCAGATTTCGCAGTCTGGTATCAAAGAAGAGCAAAAGCTCGCAAACAGATTACCCAGCAGCTATGCACGTACATTTTCGAGGTACCCTAACAGATCTGATACGGCTTCTCGTTCATTATCCGCCAAGGTGGTCTCGTAGATACCGTCTCGAGAACGAGCTCCGATGGGACCGAGACATGCTGTGATATGACACCATCTGTCGACTGCTGAAAAGCAGGACAGACAGGCACTTGCGATTCCACTCATGCTGGCTAGCAGGCCCGCATCAAGCGCGGTCCTGCAAAAGGTGTGAGGTCAACGGAGATAAAGGCGCAGGATGGGGCGGTCGGGAGATGCGAGGGCGAGGTGAAAGGGGTAGGACGCATAAAACCGAAGCTTCGGAGGAACACAAAACAAAAAGGAAGTAGAAGATTGGCGCGTGATACTTTTAAAGTAATGGAGGGAAGCCTCCTGATGCTTGGAGGAAGGAAGTTCGAAAGTCTTAAGGGAGGGGGGAGGAGAGATCAACTAGTCTCCTCAGGCAGAAACCTGAGATTAGCTCAATAGCTTCGAGGGTGGTTAACTATGGGATGGACTACGTTAATTTAGAATTTATATTCATTCTATATCATGAAGATAACTTCACTAACCTTCATTACATTGATTACAAGACCATGGATTTATATTCAAGGGGACAAATGAGCATATTCGACCTTGATCTTCCACTCACAAGCTCCAGATACGTGCATCATCGGGAAGCTCTAAGACTGACCAATCCGGAATAGCCAAGGACTGCTTCCACTACATCTTCTACTGTGTTACCTCTGCATAACTGCTACTTCTACTATAAGGAACTTCTTCACCATACAGACTACAGTTAATTCCACCGAATCGGTTTCCAGGCACTTTTTACCTTCGACTCGGCCCGTCTGAAGCGAACCGAGTCGCCCGTTACCAGCCTCTTTCGAAGGTCCGTGCAAGACTGTTCGCCAATGAGAATCGTTATCTTTGCTCTTGTGATTTTGGTCTTCAAGTGACGCAGATGATCACCAGACAAAGTATTAGAGTCACATTGAATAGGGACATCTTAGCCTGATTTAGAGGGGACATAACCTTTGTCGCTGAAAGTGTATCACATGCGATATAGGGACAGGTATTGTGACCATACCCAGTGCCCCAATATAAGGCTGTGGCGAGTCATTCCTTTGCCTGCTTTCCCTTCCATCGCCTGTCTTCATGTGAAGGCGGGAGTATGAGCATTGAGTCTTGGAATCATAGCTGACAGGGAGAGAGAAGAAACCAGTAGACTGTAGTTTCCATACCTGATAGCATGATAGGGCATAGGCTGATAGCTCGATAAAGCTTATACGCAGTAGCTCCTACTAATAGCCTGATAGTCTGTTAGGGAAGCAGCGTTCGAAGCCTTATCGATTTTGCGGGGAAATCGCCTTCGCACCGCCAAGACATGCTGACTGTCAGGGCCTTAATAACCGATGGCAAATGGGCAAAATTCCATGAGTATACGATCCAATAGAGCTCTGAGTCCTCAATTATCTTCTTTTCCCTTTCTCCAATTTGCTACTTGTTATTGGCTTGATTTACTTCTCTTTGTTTCTCACCTTGAACTTCTTTGTTCCTACTCTGCTTTGAAACTCATCCCTTATCCCGCCCATTGATCGTATGATGACCGGGTAACTCCCCATTGAATCGCATCAGCCCAGTTGCAGATCCCACTTGTAACGTGCCATCTTGAGCTTTTGGGTACTATTGGATTGTCTGTATCCTGGCAAAACATCGAGATCTTTCATGGTCCGGAAAGTCGAATCCATGTCTGCATCAGTCACCGCCTCCACTTCCCTCCCTGACAACCCTCGCCCGAGTCGCGGGCTGCGTCGATTCAGCCTTCTACGAAGTCACACTCAGAATTTGTCATCTTCATTACCGAGTGGGCATTCGTACAGGCATAGTCTCAGTAGTCGAATCCCTTGGCGCTTCTCGAACTCGGGCTCTATCTCTCCGACCCATCAGAACCCCACACCTCCATGCCCCGAAAGTGACCAACCAACACTTTCTCGTTACACATCTGCACCCGCCCCAGGTTACGGTTTTGGCGCCGAACTCAACAGTCAGATATCATCCACCGAGTCTGCTGCCTCTACACCTTCGCACGACGTTACCCAGACACCTCATGCTATGGCGCGGTTGAGGAGCTCATCGGCCGCCCAGCGTCCACCGCCTCGCATGGTAGAGCGGACCACAACCCTCGACTCCCAGGCGTCCACACCGTCCCCCGAACCCGGTAGCGCTCAAAACAATGTGAATGATCCCACCAGCGCTCCTGCTGAGGAGTCGGAGGCCACGTCAAGGTCGGAAATCAAGGCGACCATTCGATTTTTCCCTTACCAGGACTCTCAGCAGAGTTCGAGGCCCTCATTACCTTTCGTCCCTATTACCCGTACTCTGCCATCCGAGAGCTGTGTTATTCGCGTTGGCCGATACTCGGAGCGGGATGGTATTCCCCTGCCCAACCCGACCGAACCCTCGGATGCTCCTGTGGGGTTCAAATCAAAGGTCGTCAGTCGGAAACATTGCGAGTTTTTGTATGTGCAGGGTCAGTGGCACATCAAGGATGTTGGCAGCTCTTCTGGGACTTTTTTGAATCACATGCGGCTGAGTCAACCGAACATGGTATCCCGCCTGTACACCATCAAGGATGGTGATATTGTGCAGCTGGGTATCGACTTCCGAGGTGGCGAAGAAATGATATTCCGATGTGTTCGGATTCGAATTGAATGTAACCGATCATGGCAGCAGCAGCCTAATGAGTTTAAGTTAGTCCGCGATCTGATATGCAGTGTCGTGTGATACTAACAGAGTTGCAGCAAAAACACCGAGAGTCTGATCAAAAACCTCGGCAAGGGGGAAACAGCTGATTATTCGGGTTGCCGCGAATGCTCCATCTGCCTTGGCTCCGTTCTTGTTCGTTCCTTCTTTTCTTTTTCTGATGATATGACATTCACTAATTGTTCCTTAGCGACCCTACCAATGTCTATTCATGGCAGCCTGCGCGCACGTCTGGCATTACAAATGCATCAGTCGTCTGCTCCACTCGCCTGATTACCCGATGTTCCAATGCCCCAACTGCCGTGCCTTTACCGATCTCAGCGCCGAAGTGGATGACTCGAATGACTTGGAGGAGAAACGAGTGAAGGAAACGGAAGGTCAAGCCGCCAACGACTCCGGAGAGCAGGCCGAACCGGAGGAAATTTCGGTCTCGGAAACGAACCGCACGGGAGAAACTCAGGATCAGCTCGAAGAGCTTGCTGAAGACAACCTGGTCAACGACGTCCAGAACCTACATTTACAAGATGAACCACAGACCGATGACACTCGAAGCACTGCCTCGCCCGCTCCTTCCAGCACCGATGACCTCGCTCGCAGTGCAACTAGTAATATACCTGGATGGCAACCAACTCAGCCACTCAGTGTGCCACCTCGCCAAGCACAACTACGATCTGAGACGCCCACATCCGATGACAACCCGTTGACTCCACGGAACGACTCAGGCCCTCTAGCCTTCGATGGTCGGGCTGGGATGTCTTAATTCAGGTCGTATCTGTTACACCATATCTGGGAAGCGGGTGTTCTGAGTTAATATCATCTAAATTTGCATTGCTTTCTATCTCATGCACATTTAACCTGGTCAGAATCTAGCGTGCTGGACCGCGCCTGGGCACATCATTGACCATTGTCGGGGATTAGTTCTCTGGAGCATTGAATGAGATAATGCGGATAACAATGGATGGCGGCAAGATACCCCCTTCGCCAGCTCGGACGAACCTCGTCTCACGGCTTCCGTGTATTTAATTCTTCATTCTTTCCAGCGTGTACATCCAACGTGATTAAATATGGCTGATTTACTGGCCCTAATCGGTGTGGCCTCCCTGCTTATGAAAAGACCCTAGATATTATGGTGTTACAATGCCTCCTAACCTCAATTTGCGCGCCTTCCTCCCAACAGCGCTTCGAAAATGTAATCTCTCAAGTTGGTCGAGCTTGGGCTCAGGTCAGGATCTCCTAGGGTATTCTGTTGACTGAAATCATGTCGACAATGAACTCTAGGTGAACCACTGCTGCCAAGTGCCCTTGCGTGGTCCCAGTTGTGCCTGTAAGTGGAGTTACTAGGACCTTCCCCTGGCATAGCCCTGGCATAGCGGCCCCAGACCTCCACTAGGCCAGTGCATGTGGTGGGACTTAATACTTGAGACAGGTCAAATTAAGCCAGGAACTGGAAGTCCCATCAATTCAACTCCAGTTCGTAACCCAACTTGTTGGCCGATAAAGAGATGATAGTGACGATACTATCATTGTAGTAGTATCACGTGGCGGCATAAAGTGACCACCAAGTGGGTCCGATCAAGCAAATCCCTGGACCCGCTTTGGATATCGAACCGTGGACAGCTTCCCGGTCCAGATCTGAATCTTCCCCGGATTCGAGCCCTGTATTGAACACCAAGGAACACAGATAGTGTCACGAGTATTTTGTTGGAATATCCGAGACTGACCACAGCTCGAGTCTATATCTCGAGATGCGGTTAAACTTCAGCGAGACAGCTACCCCCACCTTGAGTCGCCAGAACACTACAATACAAGGTAATCATCAGCGACGGGGCACACATCCCCATCGGCTGTCATCGCGGCTGAAGCCAAGAAGGTGAGCTGCACAATGTCTAATATTCACAATACATGCTAAGCCAAGAAGATGGCCACTAGTCTTCCGCTTCATCAAAGGCGCAATCCACGGTGCAATATTATTTCCCGTCTTCCTGCATGCCATGTTCACAGCCTTGATCGTATACCTGGATACCTACGTCTTTGAAACTGTCGGCCTACCCAGCACAATCGTATGTATCCCAACATACCCAACCCCCATCCCGGAGAGAAACTGAAATAAAACCAGATCCCCTCCCTCTCCATAGTCGTAGGCCTAATGCTCGTCTTCCGCAACCAAACCTCCTACAACCGCTTCTGGGACGGCCGCAACGGAATGAACACAGTCAACACCTGCGTGCGCAATCTCGTCCGCACAATCGCAACAAACAGCCACAGCGCCAAGAGCGGACCGCCCACACTCGCCGAGCGCGAAGACATAGAACGCACAATCCGAATCCTCATGGCAATTCCCCACGCAGTGAAGAACCATCTTCGCGCTGAATGGGGCGCTGCCTGGGATCTCGGAAATGCCGTCGAGGAGGATCTGAATATGCATGAAACAACGCTGTATAACCCCGAATATGCGAATCTGCTACCAGCTGGACTGGAGGGCCACGAGCATGAGGGATTGGGGTTGCCGTTTCAGTTGACTTTCTTGGTTGATGGGTTTATTAAGCGGGGTGAGGAGCGAGGGTGGTTTCCCGCGCCTGGGGCTAGTCAGATGCAGGGGCAGTTGAATACTTTGACTGATGCTTATGGGAAGATGGAGACGATTAAATTGACGCCGATGCCTGTTGCTCATCTGTGAGTTCTCAATTGAATCATTTGAAGGGGGTTTGGTTACTGATTTTGGAAATAGGATTCATCAAAAACAGGTCCTTGCGCTGTTTGGTTGTGTTTTGCCGTTTGCTATGGTTGATGAGATGGGGTGGTGGGCTGTTCCTGTTGTTAGTCTTGTTATTTTCACTTTGTATGGGATTGAGGGGATTGGGTCGCAGTTGGAAGATCCGTTTGGATATGACAGGAACGATATCAAGATGGATGCTATTGTTGGTGACTTGAAGATTGAGATTGATGTTATTTTGTCTGAGTGGCGGGCGCATTCGAAGGCTATGGAGGCTTTGAGTCAACAACCCGCTGGTGCAGTTCATGGTAATTTGTGTTTATCGGCGGAGAGAAATGAAGCCGGGAATGAGGGCGTGAATGGGAAGTATATGCCTCCAGACTTGTTCTTGAGGTTGTGGCCAAATACTGGCAGTGCCAGGTGAGAGGTTGGGTACGATCCTGCTAGATACGCCCCTCGGGTACGTTCCTTATGATAGAGAATGCGATTTAACCACTCTTGTCAGCTGATGGGGGTATCTCGAGGTGTCGAGCTTGTCGAGCCGCCTTTACACAGGCATATCAAGCTATTGGCACTATCCAAAGGATGTGGTGGAATCCGACCCTTTCTGACGTATCACGCCTGATATTTGACCACGGCGGAGTGCAAATCAAGGTGTCAACCTTTCCTATGTAGAATTCGCAGCAGTATTATTCTAAGTACACGAATTCCAGATATGTACCTATTCGCGGGGTATCCAATGCAAGAATCAAAAGTACGAACCGATCAATATCATAACGGCGGCTCAAGTGCCAAAACACCATCCAGAATTGAATCCGGTGTCACGTCAGCAAGAACTTGAGACACCGCATGCAGGTTGCTCCCATACTGTAAACTGCGGTCCTCGCCAGGAGCAGTAACACAGATGCGATGGCGAAAGACCTTTCTAGCGGCTAGGGCCACGATGGAGGGAGTCACGTAATCGATACCATGTAGAGGAGCTAGCAGTCTGCATAATGCGGTTAATGACACGAGTTGAACCGGATAACAGATACAGATCTGTTCAGACTCACTGTGTAAATCGAGAGAACTGGATGTTCGCTTTGGCGGACACGCCACGCGCAACAGCGCGGCTGAGCCGCAAGAACACAACTATGTCCTGGATGTATCGAACAACTTCGGCGCTCGTGCTTACTAATGCACTTCTTTCTCGAAGTGATTCCAGAGCCTATAAGCTCCGAGGTCAGGAACCAGGGTTTCATGGAACAAATTGGAAGTGACAAACGTACTGCTCGGCTGACCATAGCCTGTTTCATTTGCTTTTGCTTCGACTTATGGATAACAGAGGAAGCCGAGAGTTGTCCATCTGACAGCCAATCATTCTCTTCAAGATAGGTGTAGCCAGACCCCGGATTGTGGAAATGAGAAACGAAAAGATTATCGACCTACTATGGCGTTAGTTATAAAGCTATCAAGTTGCGGCATCCTTCACAATACTGACCAGATGTGTTTTTAAAGGCGGTTGGAGCTGATCGGAATCCCGTGCGACAAGAGGGATGAAAAGGAAGTCCTCAGGCGCATTCAGGGCCCCGTTCTCGGTGACCAGCTCCCTTGAGCGCATCAACTACTGCATGTCAGCAGTGTCTTTGTGAGGCTGCCGGGCGAGATACTTACATGCAGCATCTGCACTTGGATATCATCACTAACATAATTGAAGTTCTTCGCAACGACAACATTGACAACATTACTGCCTGGTAGTTGTGAAAGTGGAGCTGGTGGTTTGCTGTAATTGTCGAGACTCTTAAAGGAAGAACGTTTGCTTGACTGAGTCTATGAGTATACTGCAATCAAGTAAAGAATGACTGGGAACATACTGTCTCAGCGTTCATCCAGGGACGAGACGGGCGATAATTCGCGCGTGCATCCGGGCTGAGTACGTCATTGAAGATGTCCTCAATAGACGTTGCAGAAGAACATTCAAGAACACAATATGAATAACCAAATGTGCTGGAGCTAATCTGGGTTGAAGTCAGCCGAATTTCCAATATTCCAAGGACATGCATCGGCATACCAAGGCAAGCTCTTTGGCAAGGTCGCGAATACAGTAGCTAGTCGTTTCGATCAAGCAGTGTTCTCGAGCAACAAGACACAGAAACAATGCCACTTCAAGATCGGATAATTGTTCTGCAAGATCTGCAAGATCTGTATCATTCATGATTTCAGTAACGATAGGTGGCCAATGAAGATGCAACTATTGAAAGAAGTCGAGGATTGAGGTGGAGAATATCCGCCTGATAATCAAGGCGTCAAACTCACCCCATCAGGCCTGGCGCCCGTGACCCCCGTCCTCCCCGATCAACAGCTCTTACGTCGAACAACTGGGCATCCAGTGCTTCACTTAGTGCTCAGATCCACAGTCATGCCTCCTAACCCACTGGCAAACTGGGAAAAGGTTGGAGATAGCTTTTATCGCAAAATCGCCGTGTACGACGCCATCTTTGAGGATGACGTTGAGTTAGAGAACTACATTGTCGCGGGCGCCCCCTACGGAGGAGCTATTGGTAAGACTTCCGCCTGGCAAATTGAGGGTCTGTACTAAATCGCCTATCAGCGCTGTATCGCGATGAGACCAAACCGTTCAGGCTTCGCGACGGACAGAGTCATCGCTCAACAATTGATGTTTACTCATGCTCTGGACAGCTGATCAATCGTATAAACGTTGGTCTCCACCTTTGATCGAGCCAGAATGAGTATACTAACGCGTCTTAGTGGGAGCAAGCTACTATTCGTGGCGTGGGTTGGTCCGATAAGGAAGAGCTGCTAGTCGTCTCCGAGGACGGAACAGTACGACGCTACTTTGGATTTGACGGCGAATTCACGTCGTTCTCTCTTGGCAATGTATGGATCGGTGATTTTTGCCTTTCTTCCTCATGCAAAAACTGATAATATAGCAGGGCACCGAAGAATATGGTGTGAGAGCCTGCCAATTCTGGTCATCTGGCCTCGTTGCATTGCTGTCCAATAACCAGCTGATAGCCGTGTCCAAATACGATGAGCCTCGGCCGCGACCCCTGGCACCTTGCCCGGAAGGCGAGGTCTCATCATGGGCTTTGATCCCTCCAGCGCATACACTCTCGCGCTCTGTCGAAGTTCTGTTGGCTGTTGACAAGACCGTTTTTCTGATCGATTCAACAGAGGCGGAAGACAAGATATTGCAAGATGGCCCATTCAAACATATCAGTGTGTCCCCAACAGGGCGCTTTGTCGCTCTTTTCACCGCGGAAGGGAAGTTATGGGTAGTTAGCAATGACTTCCAAAACAAGTTCAGCGAATACGATTCAAAATCTCGGGTCCCGCCAGATACCGTCAGTTGGTGTGGCGATGACGCTGTCATTCTTGCATGGGAAGATGAAATTCATCTTGTCGGGCCCAACGGGGCTGCATCGAAGTGAGTGGGTCTCTTTTCGGACGTCTGGGAGCACCATCTAATGATCCTAGATACTATTACGATGGTCGTGTTCACGTCATACCGGAATTTGACGGTGTCCGCCTTATAACTAATGACACATGCGAATTTGTGCACAAGGTCGCTAGTAAGTTGATATACCAAGAAGGAGATGAGGCCACCGTTAACAGATTACAGGTGTGACTGAGGAGATATTCCGTCTCGGATCGTCCTCTCCGGCTTCCGTGCTCCTCGACTCGGTAGACCAATTAGAAAAGAAATCACCAAAGGCTGACGAGAACATTCAGCGAATCCGATCAAGTTTACCTTCAGCAGTTGACGCCTGCATCAAGGCGGCGGGTCATGAATTTGACGCATATTGGCAGAAGCGCCTTCTGAAGGCAGCCTCTTTCGGGAAATCTGTCCTAGAACTCTACAACAGCGATGAGTTCGTAGAGATGACAGAAAAGCTACGCGTTCTCAAAGCACTGAGAGATTACAAGATCGGCTTGCCAATCTCCTACGAGCAATACTTGCGCCTTACGCCAGAAGGGCTTATTGAACGCCTGATCAGCCGGCATGAGTATCTGCTTGCAATAAAGATCTCGGAATACCTCCAGATTCCTGCAGACAGAATTTATGTTCACTGGGCCAGCCAAAAAGTGAAGGTCTCCACTGTCGATGACGAAGCTGTGTGCAAGCTCATTGTTCAAAGACTCGAGGGAAAGCCAGGTATATCATTCGAAGTCATCGCCCAAGCTGCTTATGACGAAGGTCGATCTCATCTGGCGACCCAATTGCTCAATCATGAACCACGGGGCGGTAAGCAAGTTCCTTTGCTTTTGAATATGGAAGAAGATGAGCTTGCCCTCGATAAGGCAATCGAGAGTGGGGATGATGACTTGGTGAACTACGTGCTACTGCACCTCAAGAGCAAGCTGCCGCTCGCAAGCTTCTTCCGGATGATCAACACTCGCCCCATGGCTTCGGCACTGGTGGAGACCACTGCACGGGGTGATGATATCGAGCTATTAAAAGATCTGTTCTACCAAGATGATCGGCCTATTGACGGTGCTAACGTGCTACTATCGGAGGCATTGAGAGAGACCGAAGTGACGCGCCGGATTGAGAAATTACATCTAGCATCTCGCCTCCTGTCAGATTCCAAGGAGCCGACGGTCGTGCTAAATCAGAAGTTAGTCGCTGAAGCCTCCCAGCTTCTGAAGGCCCA
The DNA here is from genome assembly GCF_028826915.1 of Penicillium bovifimosum. Classification (NCBI taxonomy): domain Eukaryota; kingdom Fungi; phylum Ascomycota; class Eurotiomycetes; order Eurotiales; family Aspergillaceae; genus Penicillium; species Penicillium bovifimosum. The sequence goes on along the minus strand of NW_026622717.1, from coordinate 131,212 downwards.
AGAAGCATTGGACAAAGACCTGGCAGACCACAGCGAGTTTGTTGGTCTTAGCCTCAATGAGACAGTCTACAGACTTGTCCGAGGTGGTTACGGGAAAAGAGCGCACAGAATTCAAAGTGAATTCAGAATGCCAGAGAAAACATTCTGGTGGTTGAGATTGAGAGCGTTGGTGGCTAAACGTGACTGGGGTGAACTAGAGGAAATCGCTAAGGTCAAGAAATCCCCAATCGGATGGGAGGTAAGAGAGTCGCAGAACCCAAACTACCCAGACAGATGCTAACACAAGATAGCCTTTTTACAACGAAATTTTGGGTGCTGGAAACACGAAACTTGCTTCAGGTTTTGTGCCGAAGTGCACCCACCTGCCCCCCGCTGAGAGAATTGAAATGTGGCTGAAATGCGGAATGATTGTTCAGGCCGGAGAAGAGGCACAAAAAACCAAGGACCTGAACACCCTAGAACTCCTCCGCGGCAAAGCATCTGGCCCCGCAGCCACCGAGATCGAGCGCATGATCAACCAGCTGAGGCCACGCAAGTGAGCCCACTAGCGATGTTCGACATCTATCAGGAACCACGCAGGCCTGCTCTAGCGGTATTCAGGTGATCTCGTCGGTGTCATCGGTGGGGGCAGGCTCATCAACTGCGGGATTGGAACCTTCAGTTTCAGTCGCCATCTCGAAGACATTTGTTGCTACAGCGACCTTAGGGGCTGCAGAATCATCGGCCATCGCATCGTCATCCTCGCTATCCTCGTCGTCGTCTTGTTGAAGAGCGTTGAACGACATGGTTTTGCGATTCGTATCTTCCCAATCAGCCTGTTCATTGTTAGCAAATTGTACGCCCAACCCACACGACTCTGATTTCATACCCTTCGGGCGTTGACGGTCTTGCCGCGAGCCATACTTTTCGCCTTCTTGATCTCCAATCGATCCAGGACTGCCTCGGCTCTGTCCATTCCCTTTTGTTGCCTTAAGCGTTGGGCCCTCGTGATCTTGTCATTTTTCTTCTGTTTCTTCTGGACACCGGCATTGGCACGTTCAACCAGGATCGAAGGCCTTTGTGCGGTCGGGGATTCTGCTCGGGGAAGCGAAGTCACCGACTTATCGAGATCCAGACTTGGGGACGCAGCCCGGCGCGCTGCGCGGGAACGCTGGTTTTGATCTGTTCGACTGTTAGATACACAGATATCAATGTATTGTAAGATGGCCAACGTACTTCTGCTTTTCGCCATTGTGGTAGGGTTTGTTATGAAGAATTGACAATCTCAGTGGGGGGAATCGCTATCGATAAAAAAAAAGTTTACGGTAGACAGAGGCGACCAGCTGTGCAACTATTTCGCGCCATTAAGCCATCTTGTGTTTTGTTCAGCACAACTTCCTACACCATCCTTACGAGTCACTATTCACTCATGCTTCTTGTTCATGCTGGAGACATTCTCTTGTCCCAGATATTCTCTTGGATTCATCGACAATGAATCTTCGCCCTGCACGGCCTGAGATCTTTCCCAGTCCTGATCAGCTTTCAAGTCGCAACAGCCGTTATGACACTGCCCTCACTCCGATACTGAACAACCATATGCTAGGGTATCTTCTTATTGCTGTTGTTTCTATTCCTATCGTACTCGGCTATCTCGGATTTGTTCCCGTATCGCTACTCCACATGCTCTGGGATATCCTCGTCCATCTTATCCCCTCTCGAATCGTTATCGCATTAGATCCTGGCATATCCAAGTCCGATCGCGAGTCTCTAATCTCAGCCCATTTGCCTCCCCACGAAAAGAGTGACGCCATGAAACGGATTCTGCGCCTAGACACCGACAAGCCCTTCCTCTCCTTCTCGCGGCCAAGATCCGTCTCCATCTTCGGTAACACAGTGCTGGGAGATACAAGAGATACCACACCCCCGGGGCTGGGCAACTGGAACAACTCTTGTTTTCAGAACAGTATTATGCAAGGGTTGGCTTCGTTGAAATCCCTCACCGAGTTCCTAAGCTTCAACATTGACAATTTCTCGGGAAAGGCTCCTATCTCGACCCACAGGGCGCTGCTGGACCTTCTCGACAGTTTGAACAGTGCCAACAAAAGCGGAACCAAGTTGTGGGTCGCGGGACCCCTTAAGTCCATGAGCAGTTGGCAACAGCAAGATGCTCAAGAATACTTTTCCAGGTTGATTGATCAAATCGACTTTGAGGCCGAGAAGGGTGCACGGGGGCAGACATCGAATCTGGGATTGAAGATTGCAGGCCCGGAGGAGAACGTATTCCGGGTTAAAGACAATGACAGTGACGAACGCATGTCTGGGGAACTCGAATCACTCCCATCGACGGACAAGCTCTATCTTGATAGGGTCTCAACTTGCAATCCCCTCGAAGGTTTACTCGCTCAACGGGTTGGGTGCATGAACTGCGGATGGACGGAAGGGCTCTCGCTAATCCCTTTCAATTGTCTCACTGTTCCTCTGGGAAGAAATTCTGTCTACGATATTCGTGAATGCTTGGACCAATATATGGCACTTGAGCCCATCGACGGTGTTGAATGCACCAAGTGCACGCTTTTGCATCAACAAGAGCAGCTTTCCACTTTGATCCGCGGGTTTGAAGAGACTGAAGGTCAGCCAGCTAGCAACGCCCAGGCAATGAGTGCCGTCAAAGAGTCGGCCTGCTCACGTTTAGCGGCCGTCGAGGCAGCATTGAAGAGCAATGATTTCAGCGACACTACACTAAAAGAAAAATGTCGCATCCCTTCTAAGAACTGGATTTCGACGACGAAGTCTCGACAGGCTGTCATCGCACGGGCTCCTCGCTGCCTTGCTATTCATGTCAACCGAAGTGTGTTCGATGAAATGACTGGGGCGCTTGAGAAGAATCTTGCAGCTGTTGCGTTTCCGCAAACCCTCAATCTAAACGATTGGTGTCTTGGCATCAAAGCCTCTCGGGAATCTGGTGACGATTCGGAGCAATGGGAAACGAATCCCTCGCGGTCAATGCTTCCGCAGGGTCAAAGCATTGAAGTCCCCAGCAGACAATATGAACTCCGAGCCATCATCACCCATTACGGCCGACACGAGAACGGACACTACATTTGCTATCGCAAGTACCCGACCTCAGAATTTTCAGCTCCCGCTCCGGATGAGATCCTTCAAGCTGAAGGTTACAAGGACGAACCCGAACGTTGGTGGCGGCTCAGCGATGATGATGTGCAGATGGTCAGTGAAGATCATGTGCTCTCCCAAGGAGGTGCTTTCATGCTATTCTATGAAGCCATCGACGACCCCATCGCGCCTCGCTCATCCCGGGTTACGACTCCTGAAAATGAGCTGCCCGAGGCTTATTGCCTAGCATCTGACTACCCCATCGATGCAGACTCATTCTGCGACTCCAGTATCTCGAACGCCATCTCTACTTCATCTACTGTCACGGACTTTGGATCCTCTACTTCCCGTGCCACTAGCGTCTCCACCCAGTCGGAGGACTACATCCCTGATACACCTCCTTTGAAGGCTTCGAATGTTGACGCCAATGTTCCAGCAGTCGATCGACTGGACTCACGCCCTACGGTCATTGCCTGATGACCGCTTTTCGCTGCCATTTTTGTCTTTCTGTTTCTCCTTTTGCCAGCATAGTCGTGCCATATTGCCGGCTGCTGCATGTTATGATACCCAATACCGCGTTGTTTGCATTTGAGGCGTTGATCTGAGTTGATCTGAGCGGTGCTGTGAGAGTTCTCTGTGTAAATTTATGTACTAACATCACGGGCTTCGACTTGATACGCGAAATTGATCTGTTCAGAATGGAATTACCTGCATAAGTACATGTACTGGCTTTTAGTCCTTTGGCTTTAGTACAGACAGACGTTCCTCGTGAATTGATTCGTAGCTGCCCTTTCAAGCACCAGCTATTGTCAACAATGACTGCCAGGGAATACTCTCACCTGGGCAACAGCATGTTACATTCACACTGTTCTTTTCCTTTCTCCCATCATCGCATTTAGACAGAACCTTGTGAACGGTGATCTAACAAGGTCCTAGGGTCAATCCGTGGGTGATGTCCGCAATCACCTCATTAAGTACCTTGGGGCCAGTTACCACGCCTCACAATTTGAAGACCTCTTTCGTCGCGGAGATTTGGGTTTGGATCGACTCATTTTCTGTTCAGGCAATTCATTCCAAATGCTGAGCAACGTTGATTCCATGCTAACTTTCGAAAATAGTTTGTTGGGAATCAAGTTGGTCGCAGCAAGTCTGTTACTAGGTATAGATCGCTCCGCATGTCCTCCAGGGTCCTCATTTACCACTGATCGTCATATAGTATGCAGTTTACCTCAATATATAACAATCTAGGTTATTCCTAGGTAGGTATTCTTCTTCACCAAAGACCTACAAATTCTACACCGTCCGCAATGTCTTCCAACGATCCCTCACCACACAGCATATTCCTCATCAACGAGCTCCTCGAGAACATACTCTTACACATGGACACAAGAACCCTCTTAACATCCGCTCAACGCGTGTCACGCACTTGGAACATCATGATCAAAACCTCAACCAAGCTCCAAGAAACCCTCTTCTTCGAACCCTCCAAAGCCTCCAACTCAAATCCCACCCAGCGCCACCGCAACCCCCTCCTAGAAGACATTCTCTGGGCCCAATTCCTCCTCAAGCAACAAACCTCCTCCTCCTCCTCCTCCTCCTCCTCCTCCAATCCCACAGCTGTAAGCAGGTTGCCACTCCATAAATCCGACCACCGCAACCTCAAGCCCTTCCTCCGCAAAACCGCAAGCTGGCGCCAAATGCTCCTCCAACAACCACCAACATCGTCAATCGGCGTTCTCGAAATAATCAAAAGATCCGACTCGGAATTCACGAAACTAGCCATGAACTCAGGCCAATTCCTACGAATGAGCCACATTGTCGCCCTCCTCGACCGCAGCACTTTGATACCAACTCGCAACAAGTGGATACTCTGGACCGGACGGTCAAGCCCCTTGAACTTCGAGCTCTGGAATCCTAAATGGGTCTATGAACCAGAGCCAGATACCTCTCAGCCGGGTCCGGAGTCCGTTCCCGAGCATATAGACTGGGATAGTCTGCGGTTGGAGGTGGCGGGGATGTATTTGGATGAATATGACTGTGGGGTGGTGATTGTTTCTGAGAGGAGACAGGTACTTTTTCAGGCTGAAGATCGGGAACATCAGCTGAGCGGACTTGATCGGAGGTTGGAGGGGGTTTGGGGGATGTGTGAGGTGGAGGTTGGGAGGAGGCTTGTAAGTCATTCTTCGGTTCATGTTGCGGGTGTTGGGGATGAGAATTGGAGGTTGAGACCTTGTTCTGCCACTCCTCTGGTTCCCATGTATGCGGCGTCTGGGTCTGAGGGTTTGGATTCTGCTTCGCTGGTGTCTGGGTCCGTTGAGGGTAGGTAGGAAGGTTTGTGGTTATCCTTGTGCCTTAATCTATAAAACTGTATGATAGAAACATCCATTGAAAATCATCAAGAATCACAACGGTCTTTCGACTTTTCGAGTATGTATACCTCACGCGAATATGGAATGCTACAACCATGGAGTACGAGACTCAAGCAAAGGCATTAGGTATTCAGTGGGGGTAGCGGGTACCTAGAGGTTGACTGGTATTTGACCGACGCTAGGTTTAGGTTCTATGTTCATAGATCTCTGTCCACGTGCAGCGGGATATATAGCCGGGCTCGTTCCAGTTGGAACCTAGATCTGTTGCGGGCGACAGTTCCACAGGTTTTCTTGAACGGATCCCATCTCGTTAAATCTGAGGGTATGTACAGGAACAATCGATCCGAGCATGTTATATAGGTTGGTCTTCATTAAAAGTAGGTAGAGCAAAGGAAGCCGAGCTGCGCTTAATAGAGGCGGGCATCCATCTAGTATACCCCGCTGCGGCAGGCGCCCCTCAATAACCATACCACCTGGGCAGAATTGTGCAAGATTGTCTATTAGCTACTGTCAGATCTGAAGGACGAGTAATCTCCATCTCATAAGCTACTACAATTAAGGACTGTTCCCAAGTTGTCCGACGGGATAATTACCGAGCCCTTTTAGCTAGCACCAACCAACCCAAAGTAGAAAGAGACTTACCCTGGGCAACATCACTCAGAAATCGAGAGAAGACATCAAATTTCCTCCCAGCAAACAAGCCCAACAACCCAACAATCCCAAACATTCAAACATCCCAAATGCTGCCCAAGTCCAAATAGTAGCAAGAAAACACAATTCACCGCCAGTCCATCCATCCTCCGTGCACCGGGGGAAAAATTGAACCCAAGGCATCAAATCAATCCCACGAAATAAGCAAAAAAGAAGACCCTGTCCTGTTCGGATATTAGACGTTCACCTCATCCAGTCAGCATACACAAAATAAGGATATTTACTTTTTCCCACGCCGTCGCGGATGTCAGTACCCAGCGCGGATTGAAACGACAGCGCCGTAATGTACATATGTCAGACCGCAACGGCTCGGCAGGAACAAAGCAATTACTACTAAGCCGAGAAGGGCTGTCGAAGGATTCGGAGATGCATCGTGGTCGGCTATGTTAATAATTCTGCGTGTTGGAGGCGGCTTCCCCGGACTGGGTACGGGTTTGTACATTGCAGAACTAGTGGGTTTGCGGTTATCGAAATGTTCTCGAAAGTGGATGTTGGAGGAACCATGTAGGTTGGTTGTGTTTATGAGACTGACTGATTTGAGGTTTGCTAGTGATTTTTTTGATCCTTCGGGGTGATGGCGAGGGTAAATTGCATATTACCCGGTCGCAAAAATATCGGTCAGCGTAGACTGTCTCCAGCCTAACCCATCATGAAGAGATATCCCTGGAATCCGCGTAAGATGTACATGTACAAGTAACCTTCTGACTCAGAAACACAACATCTTGATTCTTAACCGCCAAAGGGCTTGATACCGCACCCAATAACAATCACCAACCAAGCGGTCTCGATCACAAAGTCTGATCTCACAATCTCTAGCATATCGGCCTCGGTCTAGACAACAAGGCTTTTGTGGCTTTGGTAACAACATACAAAACCGCATGCGAGCATGCCTCCTCCCCCCCCCCCTGCAATAAACCAGGGGGCACAAGCCAAGCTCCGTGATCATTCAATGAGAGTAGACTGTATACAAATCGGCAAGCCTCGAGGCTTATCGACACGTCGATAAACACACCGTCTACTCCGTACCAGCCACTGCCATCACACCCTTGTCGATCGCCGAGACCCCGCGGAAGTGGTCCCGGATGTATGTCGATGCTGGGGTTACTCACAGTGCAGATGCACATGCGGGCGTGCAGAAGAATGTGAGATGGCACATTCTTCTGAGATTTCCTCGGCGGGATGTGGGTGATGTGGGTCGGCGGGATCCCCGTGGGGTTCAGTGCGTTCCATGGTTCAATAGAGGCTATTAGTCTGGTTCCCCGGTGCGGATGTGAGCCTATGTACTCCGTACAGCATCTGATCGTGAATGTGAACTTAACTCGTGCAGCAAAGAAGTACGATGATGTATGGTGTACAGTAGTATTGATGGAAGATTGGTGGCTAGGAGTCGGTGAATTGAGGTCAAGGTGTCGGTCGGAAATTGATTTTGGCACTTTCTAAGCCGAAACGCCTCGGTCGGAGGTAACTAGCAGTTGACAGATTGAAATGCGCTTATGTTGTTTTACCTTGTCGATAGCCTTGATCCGTCTACCTAATTCAGTATTTAAATTCGACCTCTTTCTTCAGCAGCCCACTATGATAGCCCACTATTATAATCTGTATGCAAGAGCAGACCCGACCATCTGAGTCCTTGCAATTAGTTACAGAGATCTTGCATATGAACTGCATAGTGCATGGGCCCAATCTGCAGGGCAACCCGGGAATGGCTGGAAGAGCGCGGTGTGGGTCCGACCTACGATGCACTTTCACAAAGGGGCCAGATCCGACCACAACATACCACAATCAACAGACGGAGCTCCCTTCAACCCTGCATCCGCGACTGGACACAGAATCCAAGTTCAGTCTACAGTACAAACCCGTGCATGTAAAAGAACCTGACCTCGTAGCAAATAATGTGCGACGGGCAAAAACCAAGTTTCGCAAGGCTGCATCCGATTCACGACAAACATGACCACAACCTCGGCAAAGCCAGTAGTCCGAATTTGCTGTGTTTCCCTTTGAGGAAGCTATCCTTCACGGGAGCTTCAATAGTCTCCGTACTTCCGTTTTCAATACATTGGAGCTTAGCTTGAGCTCCATCCAGCCCTTTTTCCATTTCCCCGGTCGGAACCATCCGTCTCCACTATATCCCAGCAGACAGGTACAGGGCATGCAATGAAAATCCATCGGGGGCACCAGAAAGGGGGTTCAGATGGGGATCAGGATGTGAGGCGAGTGGAGTTCGACATTTGTGTGGCTGTTCCTCGAGATTTTCACAAGGGAGCTGTGTTATGACTTCATAAGTACTGGAGTGACGGGTCCTCGGGAGGCGCGTTGTGCAGAGCTGTCGCGTCGACCTGGATGTGATTTCCTTGGTTCTGGTGACCCGCTCACCTCCTTTTTCTGGTTCCCCGACGGGCCGGAACGCGCCAGCATTAATTATGGGGTATGGTGCAGCGGGGGGATAGATGGATTGCATCTGTTAGATTTCTTTGGGATGGGGAATTAGATATATCCATTTCCTAAAGTACTGTCGTGGCTTAGGAAGGGTCTTTTGGGATATGATGAGTATGATAACTGGCGAGTAGGCCGCGGATGTGTAGATTGGTCGGGATTCCCAGGATCGCGGATTGATCCACTTTGGGCCGGGGAAGACGGCCGCATTCCTCCCGGGAAACGCTAGTCTTGCATCACGCAAGTCATCTGGTGCATCATAAGCCAAAAGACATACAATATATGGACAAACAATTACACAGTATGTCGATTTGACAGGACGGAAAGGAGAACGGTGATCGTCTGGGGTACAACTCGAAAATCAGTCGATAGATGGGAAATGTCTTTGTTGTAAGTGGTCTATTGCACGATCTAGACTTAGACTGACTTAGACTGACTTAATAACGGGCGGACTTTGAACAAAGACATAAATCCACTACAAAGTACAAACTACCGCGGTTCCGGGGAGAATGTGGGGAGCCGCTGATTTGCGCGAAAATATATACCCCTACGGATATTCTTCGGGGAGACAACGGTGATAGGCTCTTGCTGACTGAACGCCTAGAACAAAGACAGTTACATAAGGAAGAGGGTAAAAGTAAAGGCGATCACAAAATACCGAGGAACTGCATTTAACCGCCATCCCCGTGGAGACGTAGAGACGGCGGAAGTTCCGAGGCGTCGGAAGCCGGTTAGTACTAGCCAGATTGCAACATAGGCTAAGGCTTCTAGTGTCGAATCTCGACTTCTCGAATTCTCCACGGACTCTAGACTTGAGCCGAGGTGGAGACACGGGCGAACTCCGTGAACTCCGCGAACTGCCAGGCCGAGGTCATTTCAGATGAACAATTTAACAAAATGAAATGGATTCCAAGGTTGGTATTCTTCCGACAAGTTGGAATATGTAGTTGAACTTGCAAACAATAACGATCAAAGACGGTGTCGACGTGTTGAAAGACTTTTGACCGCCAAATGCCAACTTGCTGATCCCCGACGCGTCGAGGCGTTCGAAGACCCCGTTTGGGCGCATGCGATTAGGGCATATTCAAGTTAGGCCCGCAGCCCGACATTTGTGCATCCCACTTTGTGTTTTTTCTTCAGAGCGGTGTATTAGTGAGACAATCATTGGCGGATTGATATTGGGGCTACTACTCCGTACAAATATTCCAGACAATCCGATCTTCACCAGATCTCGAGCTTTGTTGGACAGCCCTTTCGGGGAACTGATATCCTGCCGTAAGGGGTGGAGATGAAATACTTGATTTTCTGAGCTCAGAAAGATCTTGGTCTAGGCTTTGTAACTTCTTCACTATGGAGTATGTACACACAAATAGATACATTTGTGTCAAACTTGAGACCTCGAGTCTGGTGTCGGGTGTGTCAGGAAGAAGAAGCAATTTAGGGAATCCGATCTTCCCCGTACAAGTGCCAAAGAACGACAGATCAAGAAAATGGATAAAAGGAAATAAAAGAAAAAGAAAATCAATTAAATAATTCCTATTCAGATCAATCGATTGCTGATCAATTGAACTGATCGACATGTTTTGTTTGCGGAAGTTCCCTTCCGCTGATTGTTCTCATTTTTTTGATTTTGATTTTACCCTTTTAGGCTTTTTTTAAATATTATTTTCTTTGTTCTTTTTGATTTAATTGATTTATTTTATTTGTTTCATTCAAACCTGCAAGGGTACCGGGAGTCTAGAAGTCTTTCTCCCCCGGCTTTGATATCTATTTGTGTTCCCACACATTCCATTGATAAACATCATCCACCCTCGATCTTCACCTTTATTTCACCTTTCACACCTTCACACTGTCGTCTCTCTCACCTGGGCCCTGGTCTAACCAACCCTCTTAACAACATCAACACATTCGTCATGATTCCCATCCAGTCGCGTTTGCAGGAGATGGCCCTCCCCAAAGGCTCTCCTCCCATCGCCTGCACCGATCCAGCACAGCCAACCTTCACCTGGACCAGCACCGCATCTTCCATCATGTCGAGTCCCTTCGCTCCTCCGCCAACTCCCTGCGACTCTCTCCTTGACATCCGCCCTCGCAAGTCATCCTTCTCGAGCGAGATGGCAGCCGCATATGCCTTCCCCTCCTGGCCCAATCGACCAGCTCTCTCCAGCAACGACTCCTACGCCAATGCCTACCTTTCGGATGACGACTTGCTATGGATGCCCGAGAACTCCGCCGTCGAACAGGCCGTCAAGGAAGCCACCCAAGACTCCGTCGATTCCATCACGACCGAACAACAGCTCCTGCGCCTGCGCGCCATCCGCGAACAAGAGGATCGTGCCAACTTCCTAGCCAAAGTCGAGGCCCACGCGCGAGCCACCAAAGCCCTGCGATCCGCCAAACAGGCCGCTGTCACTGAGCGCGAGACCAACTCAAAGCGCAAGAAGCGCCGTGTCGTGCCAACCCCCAAGCCCAAGCGACGTGCTCACTCGGCCTCCAAGGTGTCGGGTCACTAAAGCCTACCACCGGTTACGCCCGATGCAGCGCAGGCGCTGTCCGATAACGCCACATTCTATTCGCAATCATGTCATTTTCTTCTTATCTTTTAATTTCTTCCCCCGCATCTTTCCAGTGCGGGAGAGAGTCGAGACCCACACAACAAATACCCTTTTTCTCACTTCAACCGTGATACCCGATCACATCTTTCAAATGCGAATCATGGAGATCTCATCAACAACGTGACCATGACTGATCATCCTTCATATCGACCTCTGCCCCCGCGCTTACCTAATTCTTCGCTGTCGGCGGTTTCTCGAAATCACCGAAATCCCCACCTCATCACCCTCTTCACCGCTGCTTCTCTTGAGTTGTCCTCGGCTCTCTGACTCATTTTCCCTTTTTCTTTTTTTTACCCGGCACGTTTTATCATGCATGGAGTTGCAGCGCCTTGATTTCCCTGCTTTATCATACCCATACCCTTCGTGCATCCATGGCCTCGGTGTTTCTTTTCCATTTCCCTTTCCGATCCGACTAATGACTTGTTCTTTTCCAGCGCCTTGTCCTGATACCCCCACTTTGCTTTCTCTCGTATTGCGCTTTGCTTTTTCTTCTGCAACGGTGATCTATCCTCAGGCGGCACATGTGCCAATACCTGTTGAGAAATCCAACCAACCATAGTTGGTTCTCGGTACTTCAAGTACATTAGGTAGCCTCACCGAACTAAGCCTGTTTATCCACAATCTTCTTCACACAGTAGAAATCGTAAATAATACTATTTAGACAGTAATATCACTACACAGTAATATGATTCACTAATATGATCACCGTTCCACAACCACCTCTGCCACGTTCATGTACACTCCAGATGTAACCTCCAACCCCAACCCATCGATCGCAGCCCCATTCGCGTTCTGCGTAACCGTCCCATAGCCTCGCCTTCTGCCCGGAGCCTCGAGAGGGAATGAGGCTGTAAGAGAGCTTATTTGTTCCTTGCTGTAGTACATGAGTCATGTGGTTGGCATGGTTCCTTTTGTAGGGATGCAACAGTGAGATCGTGATTTGTAAGGGATGGTCATGTCTAGGTGAATGAATATTTGTTAGATGTGATCGGAGAACATTTTGGTTCAATAGTTGGGGATAATTAGTCAGGTGTTGGTGTTCATGTCAGCCTCGGACTTTCCTTTGGGTTTGGGTTTTGGTTTTGGCTGTCTATGGAGTCGGTTAATTTGTGATAGTCTGTAGAGGGTACATATTGTATTTTGGTGCTGGATACAATGGTCAACTAGCGGAACAAAGGCATGTCAACCCGTGTCTGTCTCAACTAGTCACTCAAAACAGTGAGTCAGTGACGGCTAGTTTATCGAAATACGAAGGACGAAGCCATTTCCATATATACGGAGCCACAGCCCGAGTCTTCCTGTCCTGGAGATCGGCAGTCGGAGTATCCTCCGTAGCGGCTCGTTTTCGGGGAGTTGGATATCTCCTGTGCCGAGGCTTAGATTGTTCGATAAGAGATAGTCAGGAATACACCTACTGTGTACACTCGGTTCCATAACTAGAGGGTTTCTACTAACTACATAGTATGTCATTGACTTATATACGAGGTGTTGACCTTGAAGCCTAAACGTCAACTACCTTTATCATAATTCCGAAATCCATCTACATCCCAACCTCTCTTTGTCCATTGATCCATAACATCTATACCAATCCAATCTATCTCAAACTCCCAACCAGTGGATCTAAATCAAACCGGGCACTCATGCCAGATCACTTTGATATTGGGAGATACTGAGCTCCAGCAATCATTGCTGGTCTGCCGCTTTCAGAAGTCCATTATTTTTTTCTAGTATCATAAGATACAATGAAGAGCGACGAAATAAGCGCCGCGCATGAGAATCCGAAGGTCAATTGAAACGCTCGATGAAGCGCATCGAGATAGCAAGCGTCGCCTGGTACACAAGTGTTCCCAGTGGTAATTGCGTGTTGATTCAACCGAGCCGAAAAAACCGCAGTCGCGGCAGAAAGTCCGATAGTGCATCCCGTGGACCGAAAAGCGTAGTAGGCGGAGGTGACTGTGGCATGTTGGTCATGAGGCACGGCAGGAAGGAGCGCAAGAATGAGAGTTGTGACAGTGCCTCCCATACCGATGCCTTTACAGAGAAGATAGATCTCGGGTAAAGCCCAATGAGTTATCTCCGTCACAAACATGAATCCGGCGCCGGCGATGATCATGAGGGCAGGCATTGTGTATTTGAACACACCGTACCTTCCAGTAATCCCAACTACGACCCCGACTAGGGCAGAACCAATCCCCGAGCCGAGACCGTCTGGCAATAGATACAGGCCGGTCCGACTAGTAGAATAGTCTAGCATCTGGAAATAGAGAGGAGCATAGTAGATGATTGCGTACGCAGCCATAGATGCGAACCATGCGGTCAGGCACACGGCTATCACGGTTTGTTGACGAAACATTGACATCGGGATGATAGGTTCCTCTGCCCAGCGCCATTCAATAAGCAGGAATACCACCAGAAGGACCAATCCGAGGGGCACCGTGACGGCGAAAAGAGTCGTTACAATCCGAGTTCCCTCGTGGTTAAGACCGATGAGGAGGAGGACTAGGGATGAAACCAATGTTGCGGCGCCAGCAAAGTCAACACGCCTTAGCATCTCTTGAAGACTTTGTCCGCGTTGGCGGTGATCAGGCACGAAAATCGCCACACCGATTCCTGCGAGAAAGGAGATGGGAGCGATTCCAATAAATGCCCATCGCCAACCGAAGGCATCGTGAGTGGCTCCTCCGATGACTGCGCCTAGCCCCATACCAGCTGTAAACCATACAGAGCTCAATCCTTGCCAATATCCGCGGCTCCGGAGAGGGATGTTATCTGATAAGATGAAAGTGGCGATGGAGATGCAACCCCCGCCTCCGATCCCAGTGACGAAACGAGCAATGATGATGATAGTTTTCGAACGAGAAAGACCGCAGATCAGATTTCCGATGGTGAACATAACAGATGCGAAACAGAAGGTTTCTCGCCGGCCGAATATATCACTCAACTTTCCGCTGAGTGGTTGGGTGACCGTAAGACCGATCAGGTATCCAGTGCCAAGCCATGATACGAGTGATGGAGATTTGTATTCGTTGGCGATGGTCGCGGATAGAGTTGAAGTAATGGTGCTATCTGCGGCAGCGAGGAAAGTGACGATCCAAGTAGAGATAATCCCAACAACCACCCTTGGTTTTAAGCGTGTTTCGTCAGGGCGAAGGAGGAAAGTCCGTTCCGTCGTCATTATAACACCGCCCTTATATTTTTGACTCTTCAAAGAATGGAATGGTTTGTATGAATAGCTTTGACGAAATGGAGTAGGGAAAGCTGCTTTGACGAGTTTTTTTTTCACCTTTAGACAGTCCTGGTGATACGTCAAGGAGAGGGACTAATGTGTGTAGATTGAAATGGTGTTTTTGCTTCTTTATATGCAAGGCTTGAACCTTGGAATTCTGAATTTGCGGCTGAGGCTTGGTCACTACTGCAGTCAACTCGATGGTTTCCAGTAGCGCCGATCTTGTCTAATCATACGAGGTTCCGAGGTTGATCATTGCCCGATGAAATAGATCGAGGGCTGAAGACCTTGGGGGTGGAGACGGCTTCAAGATCCAGCTAAGCCCGAACCCTTCTTGATACTACCTGCATACAAGTGGAGAGAATCTTTACTAGTTGTGAGATGTATAGGTATGTGTGAGCTGGTACCCCATGATGCCATCTTGCGATCCAAGTACAACGCGTAGCTGGCCACACCGTTGATCTGTAGCTCGTTACGGCGTAGGGCTGAGCTGAAGAATTCACTCTCAGGGTCATAATACATAACAAGCCTACAAGGAAAGGGGCGATCTGGGATTTTTAGTATCCATACCTTAGAACCTATAAACATCAGGTCACTCCCACCTCCTCGTCCAGTTTGTGTCACAAGCCTGTGACTATCTTGTTCCTGCATCATGAAGATATCTCTCCCACAATCTGTGCCTCTTGGTAAAGCAATTCCCGCTAACAGTCGTCATGTAAGTAAACCATTGTTGGTCTTGGAAAGGCCTTGACCGATCTTTTCAGACAATCCTCTGCTCATTGCCAACCATGAAATCGATGAATGCGCTGGCTGCAGGTGAAGCCTGGCTCAATTCACAGCTCAAAACTCAATACCCCGGTGAGCAGATCAATCCTTATGACCGATATTACTTCTCTGATAATTTATAGATTCTTCTTCACCACATACGTCCGAAAGCTGACGAAGAGGGTCTTGGAACGTCTCGGCCTTGCTGGGGTGGATGGAGTTTCCTGTATGTATGCTCCTTTGGTCACTTCCCAGCGTGTCTCGGTGTGAGAGAGCACTCCAAGAATCAGGCGCTCCGGGCGATGCGGTAGTTCCTGTGCGATTTTTCCAGCCTGAGAGGCATAGCTGTGAAGCTTCCTGGTTGGAGATTCATGCCATCATTTACCCAACTGAGTATTTCGGTGCAGCTTTTACAAACTGGGTTAACATTGGAGATGGAATGTCCTCTCGCCACGCCGAATCTTGCCTCACTGGGTTCGATTACCTGCAGTCCGATTCATCTAAGCCTGAGTTCTGTACTGCACCCCCCAAAACACTAACCGCTAAGGGGGAGCCGATCCCGTTGTTGTTTACGTCTGGAACGTTCGAGCTGGAATGTATCAAACACGATATCGCGACCCTTCTTCAACCAGATGACCAGGACCAAGCACTCCCATCACCCAACGATGTCTTTTTATATCCTGGCGGAATGTCCGCCATAAATGCGGTTGCTCGGGCTTTGAGTGATCTGGGTATCAGCTCAGGTGTCTTCGGTTTTGGGTGAGTCTCAATCCACATGAAGGATTGCCTTTCTGACATGAAAGCAGTTGGCTGTACACGGAAACGGTCAAGATCCTCGAGAATCGCTGGCCAGCTATTGAAATTTACAAAAAGTCTGGGGATGAAGAGCTCGATCGTCTCGAAGGATGCCTAAAATCTGGGCGGCAAATCACCGCCCTATGGGTCGATGTACCTTCCAACCCAATGCTTATCACACCTGATATGCCCCGACTTCGCCTAGCAAATGAATACCACTACTTGATTCTGATCGACGGCACTGTGGGCACATTTGGAAATGTTGACCTCTTGCCCTATGCGGATGTGCTTATGTCTAGTCTGACGAAGATGTACAGTGGATACGCCAATGTACTGGTGGGCAGGTATGTCAAATTGTTCTTTATTGCAAGTTTATTGCAACTAGTTTACTCTAAAGTGCGGTCGTAAACCCCCGGTCATCTTATTACGAGAAATTGCACCGGCAATTGACTGTCTCCTACGAGAAGCCATTGTTTCCCGGAGATATTGCTGTCCTTCACGACAACTCTAGGGATTTTGTCCACCGTGTTCAAGTTATCAACAGAAATGCCGAAATCGTCGCCGCCAAGTTGGCTGCTCATCCTGCTGTTGAGCGAGTCAACTATCCAACCGTGACGACACGGCCACAGTACGAGCGCATCCGCCGCCGCGATGGAAGGTACGGTCATTTGCTGAGTATCATCTTCCGAGACAACGAAACCGATCTCCGGTTCTATGATGCAGTGAATATCTTCAAGGGTGGCAGCTTTGGAACCGTCTTTACACTTTCAACTCCATTCGCCCAGTTGGCAACGGATGCAGATCGGCGTCGTTTTGAAGAGGCTGGTATTCCAAGCCATATTGTCAGAATCAGCATAGGAGTGGAGGATGTAGATGCCCTTGTGGATACCTCTTTTTGAAGCCATAGAAATGGCTATGATGAGAGAGACAAGCGGCCGTCTCTAGGCCCAAAAGCGGTCATTTTTCGTCAATTCCCCAGCTCGGATTCTAGTAAAAACAACATCGCCGAGCCTGATTGATCTCACCAACACACCCGACCCCTTCTCAACCGTATTCTTCAACGTAGCCTGAAGATTCTTCAACGTCTTCTCCAAATACCATAGAGGTTTCTACCAGCCAGCAAGTACAGTAGTATGTCATTGACCTATATACAAACTGCTGACCTTGAAGCCTGAACGTCAAGAACTGTACACAACTCCCCGGAAATCCATCTACATCCCAACCATTCTTTGTTCATTGATCCATAACATCTATACCAATCCCATCTATCTCAAACCCCGAACCCGGTCTGTACTTCAAGCAAAAACAAATCACCCAACCTGATTGATAGTCTCACCAACACACCACTTCTCAACCGTATTCTTCACCGTAGCCTGAAGATTCCTCAACGTCTTCTCCGAATACCAAGCAAGATGCGGTGTAAGCACCAAATTCAACCCCTTAGCCTCCTCACTCAACAACGGCGAATCCCCCCGTCCAGCCGGTTCAACAGCATAAACATCCGTCGCCGCACCAGCAATAACCCCCCTTTTCAACGCCCCCAGTAACGCCTTCTCATCAACAATACCCCCCTAGCAACATTAATCAGCACAGCATGAGACGACATAACCCCCAACTCCGCATCAGAAATCATATTCATCGTCTCCGCACTCCTCGGCAAACACAGTACAACAACCGTCGCCCTCCTCAACGCATCCTCAAATAAATACCGCCCCCCCTCGGCTCCACCCCCTTCCTCTCAGCAATAATAACCTCCATCCCCAGCGCCCTGGCCAGAGTCTCAATGCGTTTCCCCAACGCCCCATAGCCAACAACGCAAACCGTCTCATCGGCACACAACAACGGCGCCTTTCCATCAGATGCCCGAACCCGACTAAGCAAAGACCCATTCGTCTTCCACTCCGTGTCGAGCGCTGGATCCGTCGGCACAGCAGCAGTGGCATTGTGGAGCTCGACGAACTTGCGGCGCGTCGCGAAGTATAGTCCGATTGCGTGTTCGCTGACGCTGTCGATGTTGCTACCTGGGCAATTGCAGACGGGGATGTTGCGGGCTGTGGCGGCTGCTATGTCGACGCAGTCGGTGCCGGTTGCCATTATGACTATTAGACGGAGATTGGGGGTTATGCTGGGACTAAGGGTTTCGGCGTTAAGGCGGATTGTTGTTGTTATGAGGATTGTGGCGTCTTTCACCCGTGAGGGAAGCTCGCTGGGTTCTGTCCATCGGTGGATTGCTCGTGTGTGGGGTTCGGGGAGGTTGAATTCGGGGATTGGGCAGTGGATGGCTTCGATGACCACTATGTGGTGGGTTGTGGGTGACATGATTAGGGTGAGTGAGGATGTAGAAGGATTTTGGGTGTTGGGTATTGGGTGGGATTGAAAAGCTTCTTTTTAAAGCTGTTACTACTATCTTTGCGGAGATCGTTCTTGGAGGGGCCCGTTGTGGGGAGACCGAGGGTAGCCGAGGTCGGGTGAGTGTAAGAACTGCTTGAACAGTCACCGGTGAACAGTAGGTGAGTAGGTAAGGATTGGAGATCGGGATATGTGAAGTTGGAGATGTTTTGCAGAGCCTCACCGGGGCAATGACAAGGGTCATGTCGGGGTAGATTTGGTGTCTGCGGGTCTCATAGATGAACAGCGAGGATAACCGATGTTAGGTATGAGTCATGGAGTCAATCTTGTAAATCTTTCTCTATACGCTCTACCTATACGCTCTATGTCTATACGCTCTATGTCTATACGCTCTATGTCTATACGCTCTATGTCTATACGCTCTGACATCACTGATCAGGTCAAGAAATATTGAGTAGAATAATGTCATTACTGGGCTCATTGGGCTTCCCATCGAAACCGACCCAGATTTCTGAGGAGTAAGGAACTATCCCTCAGTAACTAAGCCCTTGCCAAATAGTTCTCCCCCAATCTCCTTAAGCAGCGGTTCTTTCTGAACAGCCTCAATCTTCATCTTAGCAGAAATATCCTCCGTCACACCCATGGCACGGCACAGATCAATCAAAGCACCATCCATCGGGGCCTCGTAGACAATCAGACCAAGAGCATACAACAGTCCATGCAGAGCTTCCACGCTCTGGTCCTCGCGAGCAACAGCCTCGAGCAAAGATGCCGTCAGCTCGACCTGATCTTCCTCGGACAGTGGATCAGGTCGCCCATTGAAACGGGCGTTGTGATTGTATGCAGCGAGATTGTACGCAAAAGAGGCGGCGACAACGCGAAGACTAGCGTGTGAGTCTAACAGAGAATTGGTTGCCAGACCGAGGCAGGTTTTGCGGAGTGGGGAGGAGGAAGAGGTGAGTTGCTCTGGATAGAGGGGTGTGCTGAAGAGATTGCAGGCTAATTGAAGAGCCACGATGCGGAGATTGTATGGGCAGGAGGGTAGATCGGTCGGGGCAAGGAGAGTGAGGAGGGTTGTATGTTGGGCTTCTTCGGCGAAGTAGCCGCTTATGCGTGGATCGAGCAGAAGAAGGCGGACCAGATCGACCACGGCGAAATGGCTGTCGACGGGGAGTGTGGGATACGTCGTTTTCAATGTTGTGGCGAAAGTATGCAAATCGGGAACTTTGATATCGGCGGGCACGGTTGTCGAGTAACGCTGTTGGATAAATTTGATTACTTCCGTGACACCCCGAGCTTCTTTAAATGAGACAGGAAGTTTCTGAAGGAGCTTATCAAGCGGCGGAACCTTCTTGTACATGACGAGATTGGTAATCTCTCGCTGGAGACTGGGCAGTTCGAGCTGGCGATGGGGATGAGCCGGGTATGCCATTTCCAACAGCATACGGACATTGTCCGATAGTTTGGCTGGGGTTGCACCGCTCCACCGCTCCAGTTGTTTCCCTTTCAGGAAGGTCATGAAGGTCGGCGTTGAAGACACAGCGTATTTCATGCCAACATCGCGAGCCACGCCGACGTCGATTTTGATGAGGGTACCTCGCTCGTCCACTTCCGCTGCCAGCTGGTCGTAAATCGGGTAGACAGCCTTGCAGGGCGGACATGTTGCCGACGTGAAGAAAACAACCGCGAAGGAATGAGATGCGGCGGACAGCTCGCTCTCTAGTTGGCTTCTGTCTCGCACTATGCGGACTGTGCCTGCTCCTGGGTGTGCCACGGGTTGCGGTGCGGGAGGAGCAGGCCTGGCTGTGGCACTTGGACCAGGAGCAACCCCAGTGCCCTGAGTGACGCCTTTGAGAGCCATCTCGATTTGGGGTTTCATCATCTGTCCAAATGGAGTTTCCAGAAAAGTGCGCGGAAGATTGATGATGTGTTCTGGGATGCTTTTACCGACCAGGAACATTGACAGGTCTTGGGTGAAGTTATTGCAGTTGTGCAAAAAGAGGTCGTACGACTAGGGTTGGTTAGATCTGGCTGCTTTGCTCAAGATATGTATAGACAAACCTCCGGTGTATAGATCGTCGCCAATGATCCCAGATATTCCTCAATAACTTCATGGGGAAGCTCAGTGGTACCCAGCTTCACGATCTCCAGGGGCTGTCCATGGTGCGTACTACCTGGAACAGCGGTCTGAATACCCTGGCCAAAATAATACTCGACGCCGTTGAGGACTATAGATGTATGGTAAATAGCATCCATCTGAGTCCCTGTCAGGGCAAGGGAGTACTATTCCAATCAGTCACTTTCTTTCACATCACTAAAGGCACATACCATTCGGGCCAGACCCTATAGTCACGATTAGTTAAGGAATATTTGTTGTGGAACTGGCTACACAGTACACACCTTGGATAGATCGTAGACATAAAGAGAGACATCCATTTTGAAATGTCAGTAGATAAGTCAAGTCACTCAAGGCGAAGATCAAGAGCTTTAAGGGCCAACGCTGAAGGCTGCAATCAGATAACGTCAGCTCCGGATGGACAGGGCTGCAGGTTGCCATCACTTTCGATCGACTTCGACTGTTTGACTTGAAATGAATTTCTACTAATTATTCGACTTTCACTACAAAGAGTACAAAGAAAAAAACCGATAGTATGTGACGCCTGACAGTCGACAACTACGAAATACACCAGACTACCAAAAGTTCAACAGCTGCTCAAATGGAAGGTAAAGCCAGATATTATAGGAACATCCTATTACTCCATCAAACCTCTGTAAATCTGTTTGCAAGCGTAAACTACTCTAGACTCTAGTTTGCTACCTCCATACTACCTCCACACATAGATCGTCATTTAGACTCATTTTCCACCAGAGCCGCTCTCCCCACTTCGTACACTTCACAACCAGCGCCCCAAAACCACATTGTCGCCCCCAGGACATGCCAATACCCGACTAACCCATAAGTCCTGTCCCTAACACATACACATGGTAAGCTTCACCTATCTACTAGTATCCTCACCGTACCGACTACATCTGACCCCGGCGCAAGCCTCCCAAGAAGCGCGGAGCCGCAAGCTCCTCCGCACCGGCAGCGCCAAAACGCGGCCGCGCCTCCAAACTCGCCAAGGAGAACAACATCACCGCGGAAGAAGAGAACGAAATAAAAGAAGTCTTCCACCTCTTTTCGGACAAGAACGCCGACTTCCCAGACGAGAAAGAGGGCGTCATTCCCCGAGGAGATGTGCGCAAGGCACTGGTGTGAGTTCCCCCATCTTCCTCCCCCTCTTCCTCCTACACCTTTCTACAAACCGCACCTCCAAGAATACCTCCAAGAAAAAGAACAAAGAAAGAAACACTAACATTTATTCTTCCAGCGCCCTCGGCCTCCCACCCACAGACTCCCACGAACTCTCCGAAATCCTCTCCGCCCTCGACCCAACCCTAACCGGCTACGTCCCCTACTCTCCCTTCGTCTCCATAGCAGCAGCGAAACTACGGACGCGCGACGACGACGCCATGGCAGCCGAGGTGGACGATGCCTACCAGCTCTTCACGCGCGGCACGGACGGCCCGATTACGCTGTCGCATTTGAGGCGTATTGCGCGGGAGTTGAAGGAGGATAGTGTTGGGGATGAGCTGCTTAAGGATATGATTCTGGAGGGGAATGGGGGTGCTGGGTTAAGTGCTGGGGTTACTTTGGAACAGTTTCATGATGTTATGACGAGGGCTGGGGTGTTTTAGTGGCTATGGTCCAATTTGTACATGTTTTGTGGGTTCATTGTGTTGGATAGAAGGGATTGGGTTGGGGGAATGGCGTCTTTGTTCTTTGTCCTTCGTTTAGCAGGGAGTCGGGGATTCAGCTTTCTGGTCAGACGTCTGTCGCAACGGAGCCAATACTGGGAGATGTTTCTTTTTACACCCTAGAGCATCAAGATAAACTGCGCAGAACCGATTACAATTTGTAACGTTCCATTGTGTGTGTAGGTACATGCGTTCCTCCACCGGGGTCTGCCGAAGTCATCGAAGAATTAAACCCGTAAACAGCGAAGTGGGTAAAAGAAAAAGCAAAAAAAACATAGCCTCTGAGTGAAAAAGCTTGGAGCAGAATAGGAGATATGACCCGCGCATCAACCGAAACTCCCGAGAACATGAAAGTTGAATGCAGAACCACCGGTGGGGAGCAATGGCAGCAACTGTTAAACCGTTTAAAGGATCTCATCGGCCATACCAACATCCTGGGTGGCGCTAGCCTGGGGGGCAGTGCCATTGGCAGGAGCAGCAGGGGCAGCTTCGGCGGTAAAGTAGTCGGCCATCTCAGCATCAAGCTCCTCAACGGTCTTGGGCTTTCCACGGCCAGTGTTGCGGCCTTGAGGGCGAGCAGGGCCCTTGCCACGGCGGCCTCCCTTCTCAGTAGCAGCGCCCTTCTTCTCCTTGGGCTTAGCAGTGGCAGCGGACTTAGGGCGAGCCTTTTGACTGTTGAAGAATGAGTATGTGGATCCGCAGGAAAGACTGACATCAACTTACGCGACGCGCTCGGTCAGAGGTCGGGAGACGGGGGCGGCGGGAACGTGAGAAGCATCATAGACGACCTCGATCTGTTCGGAATGTCAGCCATTGTTGCAGATACGGTGAGCCAGAGCAGTGAATTTACCTTCATGGGGCGACCGTCGACGAGGAGTCCGTTGAGCTCCTTGGTAGCCTTGGCGGCGGTGTCTGGCTTGTTGAAGATGATGGAGGCGATGCCACGGCTGGTGCCGTTCTGGTTGTAAGTGAGCATAACCTTCCTGACGGGGCCAGCAGACTTGATGAAGTATTCCTAAAGTGCGAAGACACGATCAGTATTTTCGTCAGAAATTGTAGATAGCGAGCTTTCTCGAGTGCCGCAAGAAATGTGGCGGCGCAAACGAAGACGGCCAAAGGTGAAAGAGCATCAGCGAGCACACATCATCAATCGATAGTCCACTTCGTTCCAACATCCGGACGAGGAAGATACAACTTCCATAACAACTGTCGCTCAAGAGGATGCGTTTGTTGCCGCACTCGTGTGCGGCACAACATCACAAAAACCAACATCATAGTAGGTAGTCCCACTTCATCCATGAATCCTTCAAGTTCTCACAACAGATCCTTCAACAAAAGCGTCTTCCTCTCAAGCCACTGCCATGAACGCAAGGTCTGCCAGATGCCCATGAATTCGTCAACCCAACAAAGTCAGGTAACAGCAAACATAGTTTGGAGCTCTCCAAGTCATTGGCATAGGTAATCACCCTATAGCAACAAGACTCCTCCCACGGAGAGATCAAACACAAAATGGGGCCAACAGGTGGGTATCAGCCTGCCCTCTGAACCCATTCCCCACTGCGAACTGATGTGCTCGCTGATGCCCGTACAGATCTTTAAGTATAGGAAACATGAATGGATGCGCGGATTGAAAGAGGTCAGGATGACGAATTTTCATCAGTCATCCTCGGCACAGTACTCAGAGAACAAGGCACGTGGATTTCCCTGAAATCAACACGAGCGATGCACCCCTATTCACGGTACTACACAGAGCTCAACTTCATGTCTCGCACAGCGCCAGCAACATATGAGTGCAGAGACTTGTAGAAGGAGCAATGTGTAAGGGTGTGCCATGCATCAAGGAATATCCATCGATGCGGGTGGTAGAGAGGTCGTAGGCGGGTCGAGATCGTTTGCGCCGCAAAATTCCCGACAAAGGTGGCGATGAGAGCCAAATGACAGCCTCTAGATCAACATACCTTAATATTGGCCTCGGACACGTCGGAAGGCTGTAAGGTTAGCGCATGAACGAAAAACGCGTCTTAATACACGTGTAAAGATCAGAGACTTACCAGTCCGCTGACAAGAATCTTGCTGGAACCAGTCTGAGCGACGGGGGCTGGGTGAGCGGCCTTCTGAGCAGCCTTGGGCGCAGCCTTGGTGTGCTTCTTGACGCCTCCCACGGCAGCAGGCTTCGCAGCCGCGCGGCGGCTACCGCGGCGACGACCAGTCTGGCGACCAGACTGACGACGGCTACCGACAAGATCGTCAAGAGACTTATCGAGGTTGGCAGACATGATTGTTGAAGTGGAGCAAAGCTGGCGGTTTGCAGGGAGAGAAAAGAGAAAGAGGTTGATGAGTCTTCGTAAAGACTATGTAGCGTTCGATGACTTGACAAGAAGAAGTTTTAAGAGCAGGAGTTGAGCTCGAAGTGATGAAGATATCTGTAGCGGGCAGTGGGAAGGATGAATGGTGTCGGGATAATGAGTGATGGAAGAGAGGGGGCAACTTGGAAGTCCACCGGTTTGGCGCTAACCGTTTTGGGGAGCCAGCTGCAAACACGCGATCAGTCGATTGGACGATGTTATTCTCAATTCATTATTGACGCCACTTGGTGCCTGGAGATCAAACAGAGAACAAAGGAAAACTGAAAAGTCAGATCTCATTGTCCTAAAAGAATAACAGAGTTTCATTATGTGCAGCTGCTGCCTAGCGCGCTTTGAGAGAATGATAGACTATAGATAGACGATGAAAGAAACGCGCGCCCAACTCCAAACAATAAGAGGTATCGCAGATGGCTTTGACTGATGAATGAGAATCGGTTCTGGATTTACTGCAGCCTAGCTCTTGAGAGCTTCCAACCGGCCGCGCATCTGTGCCAGAGTAGCTTCTTGATCTTCGAACTCCTCTTCAGCTTGAGTCTCCGGCTCTGAAATCTTGGCCACAGGTGGCGCAGTGACAGGCTGGGCCTGGGCGAGCTTGCCTTGAAGCACTTCCTGCAATATCTTTTCAATCTCCGAGTCCGCTTCTTCTTCCTCCTCTTCAAACATTGAAGGGTCCGTGATCGCATCATCTACCATCTCTTCGATGATGCCGGCCCTGACTAATTCCGTAGAAAGTTGGTGCATAGTCGATGATAGTTGAGGTAGTCGCACGAGTGTGTTTACATCCTTCATAATCCCTGTAGACTTCTGAAGGCTGCCCTGGATCTTGCGCGCCGAGAAGGCCTCATTGACCTGCATCCCCACACTCTGTAATTGAGCCCGACTGGTATGCAGCCGTGCAGTCTGCTTGCGAATCCGGACCAGCTCCCTTGCGAATAGTTTAGTGTCATTCGTAGCCTGTTTGGCCTGGGAAGGGTTTCGCTGGGCGCGTTTTGAGGCATTCAGGATATGCTGGCGGGTCTGGCTGTCACTGGCTTTCAGCCGGGCTAGGTCGCGGTCGAGTTGCCGTGTGTTGGTGCGAATGAGAGCATTGCATTTCCTCATCTGACAGTATAATCATCAGCGCCATGTTCTTAATTTGGAGGCATTAACGAGCCGCTTAGATACCCACCTGGGCTTGTGGGTCGGGCCCAAAGAAGACCGCCTTGAGACTCTCCATCGTTTGAGGCAGTATAGGGGTTGACGGAACGTCAAGCACTCGAATCGAATGAGTGGAAAGTGTCCAACGGATGATTATGGTCTCAAGGTGAGGATTGATCGGCGATAAGGCTCATGCCCGGGGCATCGTCTTGGAGATAGGCGGGGCAAAGCAGATACGTTCGCTATATTGGTGCGGTTTCAAAGCATCGAGGGTATGGTCGAATAGACACTTAGTGAAAACCAGGATTATCGTCTTCGATCTCTCCGTTTAGATCAGTGTTTACTGACACGACCGTCACTCTAACCTTGTCTTGGGTTGTTGGAGGGCCACTGACCGGCCGCGGCAGCATGAGTCAGCCCTGACGTAATCACGTTGTCCCACATTATTGGTGCCTGGGGCGTCAGTCCTGATTGTTCCACCAGTTTCTACAACGTTGTAGCTTAGCAAGTGAATGCGGTTGAGCTTCTCCTACACTTCTTTTCATCACTTCTAGACCATTTTCTTCTATCCCTCTTCCTTTCCTCAATCTTTCTCAGTGACATTACCACTTCTAATTCAACATGTCTCAGACTTTGACTCCCGAAGGTACGTTGTGACTGCTCTACTTGTTCCCCGCTCTTGAACGCGGGACTGTACATTCTGCACCGAATTTACTATGACGTTATCCCATCATGGGTTTGAAAGACTGACTGCCAATTGCATGGCTTCGTCGCTGTCGGAATAAATGCGCTGACATGTTTCATCAGTTACGTGGGCTCAGCGTTCGTCCGACTCAGAGCCTGAGCGAAACTACCTTTACGTCAACATCAAGGCTGCCGATGTTCCCAAATCCGACGCTACCCTCAGCATCACCGAGAAGAATGTTACTTTCAAGGGCCCCTCCAAGAAGGGTGTAACATACAGCGTCTCCCTGGACCTCTTTGCCGAGATCGATCCCGAGAACAGCAAAGTCAACCACAGCGACCGTGAGGTCGAGCTCGTGCTCCGGAAGAAGGAACTCAAAGAGGAGTTCTGGCCCCGTCTTCTCGAGAGCAAGCAGAAGATGCACTTCTTGAAGACCGACTTCGACAAGGTATGCTATCGCATTGGATTTTATTTACGACGGATGTCGACTAATTGAATGCAGTGGGTCGATGAGGATGAGCAGGATGAGGCTGGTGAAGATGACTACGCCAACAACTTCGGCGGTGGCTTCGGTGGTGAGGACCCCAGCGCCGGTGCCGGTGGTTTGGGTAACATCGACTTCTCCAAGCTTGGTGGTATGCCCGGTATGGGCGGTATGCCCGGTGGCATGGACCTCAGTGCTCTGGCCGGTATGGCCGGTGGCGCTGGTGCCGAGGGTGCCGAGAATGCCGAGGAGGACGATGTAAGTCTGCTCGTCTGGACATGGCCTGTGTAATACTCTACTAACACAAAATTGCAGGATGATCTCCCCGAGCTCGAAGAGGCTGATTCTCAAAAGTCCGCCAAGATCCAGGAGGTGAACTAATCGCAAGTCACTTGATTTCTGCGAATTCTTGACGACCAGAAACGAAAAATTGAGGGTGCTATTGGGACACCCACGGGATGCTGGATGGGAAGATGGATATGCTTGGGTGTTTGCTGTCACGTTAACAGCGGGCCATTCTGACCACGCGGTTGTGGTCCAAGGCCACCTTCATAATTAGCGGATCTATCTATTATTATCGCTTTGAAGACATCCCGATGATTGATGAGCGTGACGAGTCTATTTCACTTGTAGGCAGATGTAACCCTCGACTTTGTTGCCGCATTGCGGATAGATCAACCTTGAAGTAATGCAAGAGACCTCACTCAATGGCTTCAACGCTTGGCTGGTTGATGATGGGAGACATAGTCAGTGTGCGGAAATTGATCTTAAAGGGATCAGTTGTTTCTATGACTCTGTATCTGGGTGTTGAATAGCCTCTGTCTGTCACCGAGGTTTGTTACTGTCACTGTGTATACTGGAGATGATCCATTCTGATACATCTATGGAATATCTACTGTTGCCTGGTACAATTGAATGATACGTATCCATCCTAAATCCTTCCGTACTTAATCTTACAGAACAGGGCTGTCCAATTGTTGGTGTTCAGGGCAAATATGAGTGGACATAACTTATGATGCAATGCCACAGGGAAGGCAGTGTCCATCCATTTGAACCTTCGTCCACCAACGAGAACTCCGAAGTCATAGTAGGTAGATAATTCTCTAGTAAGACTTGAGTAAAGAGTGTAAAGACTATAACATTTATCCCATGAGTCCTATGATTTGCCCCCAATCCCGCAGCAACGCACTGGAGTAAAAGGACGACCCGCACCGTCATTGGTTAACCAAAAATTGCCGTCACACTCACCCCTCGTTTTCAAGATCCTTTCACTCTCTACAACTATTCCTGGCATTTTTGCCCACACCTCGACATCTTCTTTCTCACATCCAACACTGTCGTTCTTCCAGGTTGTAACAACCATCTTTTCTATCTCTAGTTCCCAGCGACTGAGGCGTATCCTAGACAGGCGCATTTTCACATTTTTACTCTTCCCCGAACCCGCGACGTCACGTCCGCCCAACCGTCACCATGCCTCCCAAGAAACCCGATGCCCCAAAGAAGAAGAAGGCTACCGTTGAGGATAAGTCCTTTGGTATGAAAAATGTGCGTTATGCTCTTTGAGCCCCCGGATGGCGTCAACTGTCTCCCAATTTGTATCGCATGCCCTAACGTACAATACAGAAAAAAGGTGGTGCCGCCAAGAAACAGATTCAACAGTTGCAAGCACAAGCCGCAAGCAACAAGAACCTAGACGAGAAGAGGAAGGCCGCCGAGAAGGAGAAACGTGAGGCCGAGAAGAGGGCCGCTGAGCAGGCCAAGAAAGAAAACCTTGAGCTGTTCAAGCCCGTCCAAGTCCAAAAGGTCGCCTTTGGTGTCGACCCCAAGACTGTCCTCTGTATTTTCTTCAAGCAAGGACACTGCGAAAAGGGCCGCAAGTGCAAGTTCTCGCACGACCCCAATATCGAGCGCAAGGCCGCCAAGAAGGATCTGTACACCGACTCCCGTGATGAAGGTGCCGAGGAGGAGGCCAAGAAGCAGAAGGATACCATGGACGATTGGGATGAGGAGAAGCTGCGCAGTGTCGTTTTGAGCAAACACGGAAACCCGCGCACAACGACCGACAAGGTGTGCAAATACTTCATCGAAGCAGTCGAAAACCAGAAATACGGATGGTTCTGGACCTGTCCAAACGGAGGAGACAAGTGCATGTACAAGCACAGCTTGCCGCCAGGGTATGTCTATCTGACCCTTCATATGTGCCCTATTTGCAATACTAATACTGTGGACAGATTCATCCTGAAGACCAAGGAACAGCGAGCAGCCGAGAAAGCCCTGAAGGACAAGTCACCCTTGAGCACGCTGACCTTGGAGGACTGGCTCGACTCGGAGCGGCACAAGTTGACCGGAACATTGACACCGGTTAATGAGGAGACCTTCGCCAAGTGGAAGAAGGAACGTCTGGACAAGAAGGCGGCCGAGCAACAAGCACAGCAGGCGAAGGAGGCCACTGGCCGTAACCTCTTCGAGAGCGGCAACTGGGCCGAGGAGGACAGTGAGCCTGAGGAGGGCGAGGACGAGAGTGGAACCTGGAACTTGACAGTCATGCGGAGAGAGACCGAGAGGCTTCGCGAACAGAAGGAGGAGGAACGGCTCGCAAAGGCCAATGCGGGGATGCTGCCCACTATCACACCCCAAGCTGCGGGTTGAGTCCATACCCTCTTTCACGATATTAGATTCGTGGGCCCTTGCGAATCCTTCTCCCCGGGAAGCATGGAATCCTAGCGATGGTTCTGTGTGGTTATGGGGTCGGATTGCGATGTCGAGTGATCGCTACAATCGCCTGCCCAAGCTGCTTGCTTTGTATGCAACCTCGTTCATCACTGAGGGCTCGGCTGGTTGTCTTTAATCTCCCCGTCTCTATACGTGTGTACTACAAATGTCATACGTAGAAGGGGAGATTAAGGCTGACTAGCCACGGGGGCACATAGCTCAAATGAAGTCATGTGTCCTATGTGATAGAAGAATCAACGGCCGATACCTTTTGATAGCACATTGTTCATTTTGTTGGTAGCAAAAGTTCATTCATTTCAATGAACCCGAGGCATTCTATTCTGTTCTACTGTCCCACCGGCACCCTATCAGCCTGCAGGGTAAGGTCTATACACGCAAGAACATAATGTACATCACACCGAAGGCTAGTAGAATCTGCTCCGAAAAGGGAGCCGGAGCTGCGGGGCCTAACTGACCATGCAGCATGATGATGTGAACGGGGAAGTCAAAACTACGACGGCTACGAAAAGCGAGTGTTCTTGAAGTTTCTGCATTGGCATTGTGCCTTTCAGGAGGAAGGAGCGCACAGCAGCGGGTCCTTCTGTCTCTGGAGGACCCCCAGTTCTTTTTATCATAAAATCCTCTTGGTCTTCACGGCCGCATCTCCATTTTCCTTCATAGTCTTGATGATCTCATCCAGGGTTGTCGGAGAGGTGATTTCGAGGACATCGAGACCAACCCAATACCAGAAGTAAAACTTTCCGCCGGCTTCGAAAAGGTAGGCATTCTTTGTGCAATGGCACATAATCGGATGGCCTCTCCCAAGATTCATCTGTTTACACAGCTCTTGTCCGAAACTATCCTCCGCTTCCCAGTCATCTACGTACTCGAGGTCCTCGGGCTTTGAGCCCCACCCGGACGGCGGGTCATCCTATGATCTGCATTAGCGTTGAATACAATGTTTTGACAGCGACAGGCTTACCACGATGGCCATGACGTTGAATTCGTTAATATATTGAAGTTACGGGGTATCCGAAACGAGTTATGATTGCTGAGCGTCGGGTTAGCGAAGCAATTACAGTATGTAACAGCCTCCTCGCCCGTCACGTGACGTTCGTCCTTACCATAGTGTCACGTGAGGAGGCCTCCTGCCCCACCTACTTGTTTTCCCTCCGGTAGCTAGCCTTAGAGAGCAGACATTCATTTCTTCTTCCCCATATATGACAGTTGGTAGCATTCTCTGGTCGACCAGGAGGCCCTGCTGTTCGACGTCTTGAAAGAGGCATCGAAACCGTCGATCTTGAAAGAGACCGACAGAACGACGGATCAACGTCTTGAAAGAGGCTTCGACCCCGTCGCTCTTAAACTGATAGCCTAAGGAACGACAAACCCACGGAATTTGGGAAGCCCAGTGCCTTCCTACAGACTATCAGACTGATAACCTACGGAACGACAACCCCACGGCATTTGGGAAGCCCAGTGCCTTCCTACGGACTATCAGACTATCAGACTAGCACCGACGCCAGAACGTCAACGTCTTGAAAGAGGCATCGACCCCGTCTCTCTTGAAACTGATAACCTAAGGGACAACAACCCCACGGCCTTTGGGAAGCCCATGTCAGGTCGTGCCTTCCTACGGACTATCAGACTAGCACATCAGCTGAGCATCTACCATTCTCAGCCAGAGCAGCCCCATCAGGACCTCTTTGCAGCGGAGATCGAGCAGGAATTACAACAGGTTCGTACACAGGAACCGGTCTGCGAACTTCCTCGCCATCAACCGCTACCTCTTGATTGGGCACTTGACAGACGAGTACTGGCCAAGGACATACGGCAATTTCGACGTCTGTTCACCCAGTTTTTCGAGGCTTATAGGAACGTCCCGAATCCAGTCACAACGCCCTTGGCTGCAGTGACCTCTTCTAGAGACGTTCCGAATCCAGATACGACAAGGACGCCGTCTTTTACAGAGTATGGTGAAACACCGAGGACAATATCTCAGACAGGCAGTGAGATTACTCCCGGGCAAGACGAACTACTCCGCCATCGACTGGGCTCGGAAGTACTTCAGACGAGTATATCCTTCTTGGGGACTGCCCCAAGTGATCATCTCTGACAGGGATAGCAAGTTTACGTCCGAATTCTGGACGTACCTTTTTGCCCGGGCACAGGTTCGCCTTGGGTTAACCGCAGCATATCACCCTGCCGCGGATGGCCAGACGGAACGTTCCAACGCGGTCATTGAGACGATGTTACGTTGTATGCTGTGCCAATTACCGGATGAAACAATATGGGAACACCTACTCCCTGATGTCGAACACCTCCTTATGACATCCATCAGCGAGTCCACAAAGACAACCCCATTCGAGTTACTTTACGGCGTACCGCCGAGATCCGAATTCACGCCGGCAACAACAACACGCATGGAGACAGCTGATGAGTTTATCAACGAACGCCAACGAATACGGGCCGAAGCCGCTGATGCACTCCAATATGCCCAGGGACGCATGGCATTCTACTTCGACAGAAAACACAAACCAGTTGAACTGAAGAACTACGCCTATATCCGCCTCACGCGTAAGCCCGGCCACGTTGGATATACGTTGGAAGGCAGCTCCTGCTTGTCACCCGTCAAGATGGGCCCGTTCCGGATAATCCGCCGCGTCGGCAATCTGGCAGTCCCACCGCAAAAGTTTCCGTTGATGCGGCCCCACACCCGCGTTTTTAGGACGCGTGCCAACCAACTCACCTTCTTCAAACACCTACCATGGTTCCCAGAACGCCCCTACGTCCTATTGATTCAAACAGGGTAAAGGGAACTGAGTTAACTCCATACTTACGTGGTAAAATCTCCAGCCAAGCTGAAATTGGGATCCCCACGGCTACTATTGCGCGACACTTTGGTTTATCCCCTTCAACCATCCAATATACCCTCGAACAAGAACACGCCCGAGTAGATGGGAAGACCTGCCCTCGACCTGGGAGACCCCCTATTCTCTCTGAGGGTGACAAACGCTTGATCCTGCGTTTAATTACGCGCGATCCCTTCATCGTGTATCGAGAAATTCGCGAACAAAGCGGATTAACGGCGTCTGACGACACCCTTCTTCGTCTGGTGAAATCCTCGGGCTACGGCCATTGGAAAGCTAAAAAAATACCCTTCCTGACTCCGGAAGTGGCCGCGCTACGTTTAGAATGGGCTGAGGCCCACCAGAATTGGACGTGGGATGACTGGAAGCGAGTTGTGTGGAGTGATGAATGTTCCGTCGAGATCGGAAAAGGGAAGCGCCACCGTTGGGTCTTCCACCTGAACCACACCAACGTAAAATACAAAAAGGAACATGTGGTCACGTACCGGAAGTCGAAAGGTCTCTCTATCATGATTTGGGGCGCGATCTGGGGTGGTGGTTCCTCGAAAATATACCAAATGGTTCGAGATGAGGCATCCGCCCGAAACGGCTACTCTGCACGCTCGTATCTCGATGTTTTAGAGGGAAATCTACCTCAAATTCTCGATGATACCAACCGCATCTTCATGCAGGATAACGCCCCGATTCATACGGCTCGTTTAATCAAGTCGTGGTTGGATGAGCACAAATATGATGTGATGAAGTGGCCTCCCTATTCGCCGGATCTGAACCCTATCGAACATGCCTGGGCTAAGCTCAAAGAAATGATCGATAGGCTGGATCCGCACCTGGAATCCCACCGGCACCCTATCAGCCTGCAGGGTAAGGTCTATACACGCAAGAACATAATGTACATCACCGCTTTCTATCAACGATGCATATGTTGGCACGCACCAGCATATGATCTAGTAATCTACAGCGAAGCTCTTGCCTGCAAAAGCCCCTTCTCGA
This sequence comes from Penicillium bovifimosum, assembly GCF_028826915.1. Taxonomy (NCBI): domain Eukaryota; kingdom Fungi; phylum Ascomycota; class Eurotiomycetes; order Eurotiales; family Aspergillaceae; genus Penicillium; species Penicillium bovifimosum. Next base: position 97,817 of record NW_026622717.1, on the reverse strand, counting down.
GCATCAGGGACACAATGTCTTCCGCAACACCACGAGAGAGCTCGAAGCCACGACCACCCGCGCCATATCCATGAACGACATATCGGTCATCAGCGATCTTATCAGCCTCAATGCGCAAACCGCCCTCTCTTGCCGGCCGCCGACCGACAATATCGTGAATGACATCGAACTGGCCCTTACTCTCGGGAGCAAAAGGGAACCACTTGCTGGCGTTATCAAGCAATCGCTTCCTGGTCTCCAGAGACGGATTTGGGTCCCAGTTATTCGGCTCCTTCGTACCTCCGATGATAGTTCCACCGTCAAGGGGACGCGGGATACAGAAGGACCACGAGCCATCAGTATTTTGCCGGGTGATTGTCTTCGAGACATGATTACGGACGAGACAAGTTTGTCCTGTTCAACCATCAACATCAAGCCAAAACTCCAGTATCATCAACCTCAACCCTCACAAATCCGTAGAAAAGACACATACCTCGAATAATAAAAGATTTCGGATCCCCAAACCCAGTCCCAGAACAATTCACCACACATCTCACACCTCTCGCCATACTAAACCCCTCCTCCAAATTCACCAGCGTATACCTCTTCGTCTCCCCACCCCTAAGCACAAACTTCCGCAGCAAATGCGCACAATAAACAGGCGAATTAACCACATACGTCCCATACTCAACACCCCACCTCACACCAGCCGGGAGCTCCTCGCCTCCCAACTTGCGGAACCCATCCAGATGCGCATAGACATTGCGCACGCTCTGCGTATCCAGATACTCCGCCGGCGGTGCCTCGAGGTACTCGACGCCGCCGACGAATTCCACGCCGGCACCCGGCTCCGCGCTCGCAGTGCGCTTGAGAAATTCGTACGTGCGCTGCGCTTGCTTCGCTTCGCGCAGTGCTTGTGGTGTGGAACCCGGGACTGGGCGGTAATGGGCTCCGGCCCAGGGTGAGGCGTAGTTGACGGATGTGTCGGAGGGGAAGTCGCGGGCGATGAGGAGGATGGATTGGGTGGGTGTGAGGTGTTGTTGGATGTAGAGGGCGGTTGAGAGGCCGATAACTCCTGCGCTGGTTTGGGTCAGCTGATTGTTTGTTCATGTGCCTGTGCTTTGTTCTTTTTTTTTCCGTTCTTTGGCTATGTTGTGGTTGGGGTCCATGGAAGGTTGGGGTAGAACTTCAGATATTTTGGTTTCGTTGGACTGACCCGATAACCACTATTGTTTCTCGGTTTGCCATGTTGGACAGATCACCAGGGGTATAACAATGGCTTTATACGAATTGTTAAATCGTTAGACGCGCCTGACTGACGCTGCGGAATTGGTTGGGTGACTCGATCGATATCTGGAGTGATAAGACCTCTGACCCCCGCGATCAGATGACGATAAGGAAGGCCAGTGGGGGATGAAGGAGGAGGATTAGCTGGGCTTCATATACACTTATAAACTTCTCTATACGCAGTGCATTGATGATTGCTGTTGGAAACAGAGTTCCGATTTCGACGTGGCATTCAAAGAATCGTGATTCCAACAGGAAACTCCAACACTACTTTATTTCTGTCTGCCTTGCGCAATGCTTACAATATGAATTGCTATATCGTACATGGCTGTACGGAGTACAAGGTAGAGTACAAGGTAGGAATGCCTTGACACCCAAGATCGATTGAAAACCCTACCGGTGGTGCCGTCCCCGTCCTCCGTAACTTCGTCCCCGATACATCCCATCACAGGGGCCCAAGCTCCAGGACGTTCGACGGTGCCTTTTTTGTGCAGGGATGACTGCATAGCTTTGCATTTTGTGTGCAGTGGCTGTCACATCACGGGAAATACAAGCCTTGGACTTCAGGGCGGATTTCATTTGAGTCTCGACTCTCGGGGAAAAGAAAGATTATCATGACTCATGGATGTACATCGGAAACACTAGTTCGAAGCATGAAACTTCTGGACAGTGTTCTCCGGATTCGATATGACGAGAGAGAGGGCTGTTATAGGTCCAGGGATTAAATTGAGACTGGCTAAAGCCTGCAGTCCTTCACCGTGTACGTGCCGGCATTGGCTGAGGGGTGGGTGGTGTAGCCGCCGAGGGATCAGCAGTGATGGAAGGTGATTGGTGGGGGAGGTGACGAAGCTGCAGCTTGACATTCAGCAACTTCAATCACACGGTCTCAGATCACATCGTTTTATTATACCTTCTCTCTGGAGGTCGGTGGTTTTCTTTTGGAAAAACACGTGTAATATTGTTGCTGTTACAGAAGGGGAAATCGAGTTGGTTGGAGTATATGAAAGAACAGACGTTGGAACGAGAGATCGACGGGATTGGCAGATGCAGGAGACTAAAGATAGACAAGGGTCCGGGATAGTTTCTTCATAACCCATGACGATAGAAGGACTGTGATTCGGGAACAGTCTGCATCGATCTAAACTGGCTCAACTCTCCCTCACTCGCTTCTGCATGCTCGTTGGTCGTCAGTCCGAATAACCCAGCCACCAAAGAGGGCTCGATCTCACCGTTTCCGCTAATTAAGTGATTTTTGATCTGGTTCATGGCATCAGGGGGTAGAACTCTGTAACTTAGCATGAGGTTGTATGGTCCCAGTCAGGAAATGAAAGCGCCCAGTCATTCCGGAGCGCCAACCAGTATGGAGGTAGAAGTTCATAAATCATAAGTTGACTAATAATTCTTTAGTTGTCTCCTTTTCAAGAGGGATGTCCGGATTGAAGTGCTTATATGTATAGCCAAAGGACTTTACCCCGGTCTGACTTCCAACTGTCACAAAACTTAAGCCCCCTCTATCACTGTGATGAACGTGCAAGCGAACTTCTACCTATGGTTCTAGTCACACTGACAGATTCTTCTTTTCTTAGTCTTCATTTTGGTCTTTCCTCCCCTCTCCCCCTCCTACACCCCTGCTCCAACAGCTATCATTTCCTCGCCTTTTCGCATATTTTTGACCGAACTTACATCTCACCCATTTCATTCATAAGCTCCAGATCTTCGCAATTACTAGCCTATTTCAATTCGGTCATATCCCTTGTCAGGCACTAAATCCTCCCTCCAGATGTGCCTCGAGCTTGTCTAGAGAGTCCGTCTTTCCTTACCTTGACCGGGACTCAAGGTCGTGGTCGATTAGCAATCTACCTGGCTTGAAGTGAGGTCAGTAGTCCAATCCCTTTGGTTAAATCAATGCCTTCCCTCCTGCTCTGAATGTATCATTTCTGAGGACATTCGTCTGCTGGATTGAGCCCGGTAGCTTGTCAAACCAAACAATCCCAACAGATCAATTTCCGCAGATCTCATAGGTAGAATGACCAAGTTAACATGGAACAGAAGCTGGACAGAATCGCGACCTTCGAGGACCGTCCCAATGGCGCCTCCGCCGCCAGTTTCCCAGCCTGGCTTCCAGGCCTGCGCTTCGACGGCGTCGCTATTTCTTTACGCCCAGGGCTCGACGATCCTATGTCTGCACCATGATACACTGGCAATTGAGCGACGCTTTCAGAGTCACCAGCAAAACATCGTGTTCATATCGGTCGATAATGTCAGCGAGCGGGGTGCGGGTAGATTGGTGGTCAGTTACGATGTAGGGCAGACGGCCATTGTCTGGGATATTTTCACCGGCACCGAGATTGCGCGCTTTGCTTCTTTCGACCATCTGCGTATAGCTTCATGGATGCGCAATGGAAATGTTGCATTTGGTAAGATTCAATATCTTGGATCAATTGTTGCTGGCTAATAGATTGCAGGAAATGGCAAGGGCGAGGTGATTCTGTTCGAACCTCCAACTTCAGAGCACATCTCCGCGCGCACCATCTTCGATCCAATCACTGCTCTTGCGCCTGCTAATGATTGTCGTACCTATGCAATTGGGTATGTTGAGTGACACCGAGTGGCACGGCAGTGTGCTGATGGTTCTAGATATAACAATGGATCTATATTGATCGCGACTCTACTTCCTCAATTCACCATTCTTCACACCCTTACCACTTCGCGTGGACCGTCGCCAATCATTTCATTGGCCTGGCATGCGTCTTCGTCGAAACAGAAGTCAGATATGCTGGCAACGCAGTCGTCAAACGGGGATTTAAGAGTGTGGAGCGTGGCGAAACCGCCGGGAAAAGAATCACCGCGAGTGATTAGGGTGCTGAAACGGTCGGATTCCAACTCTTCTGATCCGAAATGGATGGGATGGTCGAAGAACGGAAGACTTGTACAATATTTGGAAGGGTGCGCAAGGCATTGTTCGAAAAGTGACTGATTTACTGACATCCGATAGGGAAACATGGTCTTGGGATGTCCGGACGAAACATGTTACCTACGAGCCAATTCCGACGATAGACGGTGTACGAGGAATTGCAAACTACGGCCCTACCGCGACTCTATTCACCCTCGGTCCCCAGCATTCAGTCCAGCAGTATGACCTGGAGAACCCGGCAATGGTTGCAAATGTGCAACATATGCCGGTCATCCCCCGACCAAGCACAGCAGAAGGACGATCAACGATGTCTCCAAGACGCCTACAAGACCCCCCAGACCTTCGAGAGCCACCGGGAACAGTGCAACGGACGCCATTTGACGCAAACAGCATCGAGAGCATCAGACAGAGGGCGGATCTTACGAGCCCTGCTTCATCGCGAAGTCGGACAGAATCAGTGAGCTCAAAGGCTTCTTCCAACAAGTACAATACTAGGCCATTTTCTCCGCCCAGTCGCTCCGGCCAGAGTGCTACGACGTTCTCAATGACATCGGCAGGCCATGATACACCTCAGGCTTCGGCTTCCTATGCGTATCCCTCGTCTGTCTCGATGTCTTCTATGAGAAGCTCGAGGGCGGCTTCACGATTGCGGAATGAGGTTCAACTTAGTCCTGCTGATAAAAATATTGTCGATTTGTTTCCGTTTACTCGCGCGCGTTTGAATGATGTGCCTTACAAGCAACAACCGCCTCTCGATGAATCGAATCTAACTTCAGATGATCTTCGACAACAGATGTTGAGCGTGGTCTTTGGATGGGACGGAGATGTCCAGGATTTGATTATAGATGAGTGTATGGATTTCACCCACTCCTCTCTTGGAAGCACCTATTGACAATTCTTAGTGAGCCGACATGCTGTTGGAAGCCAGAGCGCTATCATCTTAACGCAATGGCTTGGAGAGAATGACTCGGATGAAATGGTCTCCATGATTAGTCCAGGACAGGTGACAACCTCTGACTGGATGATTCTGGCTCTGAGTCAGATGAACGGCCAAGCGCAAGCAAACAAAGTCGGGCAGGCATTTGTGCAAAAGCTGCTTGAAATTGGCGATATCCATACATCGGCTGCGATTCTCCTCGGTCTTGGAGACAGCAACGATGCCATCGAGGTCTATGTTTCGCGCAATCATTTTCTGGAAGCTATTGTCATGACATGTCTCCTCTTCCCGTCCGATTGGCAACGCCAGTCATATCTCGTGCGTCGATGGGGAGAGCACGTCGTTACTCATGCCCAACAACAGCTCGCTATCCGCTGTTTCATGTGCACAGGAGCGGAACCGTCAGAGCCATGGGCTTCACCGTCTGCACAACAGAATGCTACCTTCTCAGAGATGGTTCGCGCGCAATCTCCTCTCACTTCCAACGATGCACCAAAGGCCAATATGATGCCTCCGCCTATCCGACCAAGATCTGCATCTAACGGGAAACCTGCAGCGAGAACGCCAGCCCTGAAGCTCATCACCTCCTTTGATGCAGCGCCTAATGGGCGTTTCCGCTTCCCTGGCTTGAAGTCTGATGATCGCACGCCAACGAATGCACCTGGAATCACCCCAATCGCTGAATCTGCTGTTCCCGACTCGGCAATGTCCCCTGGTGGCTTCGGATCATATAAACTGAACAATATTCAAAGTTTGAACCAAGCTATGACATCTAGGACTAACACACCTTCTTTCAACCGGCGTCGTCTGCCTTCAATAGGAGAAACGCCAGTGGACGTGCATCCTCCGACCTTCTCACGCTCCGGTTCCTACAGCCAAAATGAGTATAGCTCCACCTCCGAAAATGAAAGTGGACGCGAACAGAGCCAAGATGAGAAAGAAAGCAACAGTGGTCTTCTGACTTTGTCTTCAGCAAAGTATACACCCAGTCTAGACTCGCTCAAGCCTAGTCCCCAGACCGCGCTGCATGGTTCAGATAAATTTGCGTCAATCAAGGGACTCCCATCGCCAGCCGTCGGCGTCTTCGAGGCACTCACAAATGACGACCACCGTAACGGGTCCCGAGATCGGAAGCCGGATGGTTTGCAAATCGAAACCTTGGAAAGTGAACGAAATGGAGACCGTTCCGATTTGATGCCCAGTGCCAAGAGCACTGCTTCGACCGCCCATAGCTTTGCTTCAGCCAGGAGCCCAAGTGTGAGTGGTCGCAGCATCGACCAATACATCAGTAGCCTCGATGAAGCAAATTACCATGCGCGGAAGTTCCGTCCCCATACCCCGGGCCGCGGTAGACGAAACCCAGACGACAATGCCAGCCAGAGCTCACGAACGAATCAGCCGCGGGAGACTTCTCGTGGGATGAGCGAGCGTCGATATATCCAGCCAGCCAAGCGCTCTCCTTCTTCGCCTGTTCCGATGTCCCCTGAAGAATTGGCTCGGTATCACAACGGAGAATCTGAGAAGTCGGTGGAACCGCGGAAGTCAAAGTCACGCGCCAGGAGTTCGAGCAAGGTGAGAAGGCCTGCATCGCGAACCCGCCAACGCTCGTCAAGTCGTCACACGGCAAGCCTCGCCACAGATAAACGGGACGCTTCAGTCCGAGGTAGGAGTAATGACCGGCAAGGATCCAGCGTTCGATCACCATCTTCGCCTCTTCCTATGTCATTACCTACTGAGGAATCTTCTCCTGGCGTCGACAATCCATTGAGGATTGTCGAAGGCAATCAAAAGAGACTAAGATCCCGCCACCGAAGTGCTAGTCGACGACGAGCCGAGAAAGGAACGAGCAAAAGAGACGGTTCTCCCGATATCAAACACAAATCCTCACAGAGCCTTTCTGTAATTCAGCCAGGACCTAAAGCAGACCCTTGGGCACAACCGGAGGTGGAGCAATTAAGCAGCAAGGTCTTCGGTCAAGAAGACACTTACAACGGGTACCTGAATGGACAACCCAGCTCGAGTGCCAATGATTTCCAGGAAGTTACCTCTCCAACAACACCATTCGTCAGCCTCGCAGAGAGGAAACGTCGAGAGATAGCAGCTGCTGAATTGGAAGCGCGAAGATTATCATTGGCGCGCAATCCATCTGCACCAAACATCCCCTTCCCAGGCGAGCTGCAAAGCGCCAGAAGTCCACTTGTCGAAAGTCCTCCACCCTTCTCCAGCGGAAGCTCATACTTCCCCCGTGCTCCATCACGCAACAAGATGACCCAAAGCAAAGCATCCCCCGACTACCCCAGCAGCTCCGATTCCAACTCCTCACGCTCCGGTATGCCCGGCGGCCTCCCAGCGACTCCTCGAGCCATGCGGCATCCCAAGTACGGCGGAACCGGACAAGACGAAGAGCGACCACCATCAGTGCCCAACCTCCCCACAGAAAACAGCCTCTTCCTCAGCAACGCTCGATACCAAGGGGAAGCCGAGCGAATCGGCCGATCCATGTCCGTCCCCGTCCCAGAAGGACAATACAACGCGCCAACCATGCCCAACGACATCCCCATGCATCCGCGCTTCAACCCAGCCCTGCCCCGAAGCCGCTCCAGCAGCCGCAGCCGCAACACAGGACACCGCCGCACAAGCTCCGGTGGCTACATCTCCGGCGTCTCCCCGCACGTCCAAGTAAGCATCGAGGAGACAATCGAGAACGCAATGCAAGGCCAAACCAACAACGAGACCATCCCACCACCACCCCCGCCCATCCTGCCCGAACTACAGCATCTCAACACCCCGCCCCCACCACCCCCATTCCCGCTCCCGCTGTCGCCCCGCGAGTCCTCGGCCACTATAGACATCGCCATCGAGAACAACGAGGACCTCGGCCGTCTGCTTCCTCGTGCCATGACGGCCGCGCCGGCTGTCAATGTCAACTCACAGACAGACTCCCGTCAGTCGGGGAGCAGACGCATGTCCTTTGATCATCGGCGCAATCGTAGCTCGAATGAGAGCTTCACGAACAAGTTGCGCAGCTTTACGAGGAGGAATAATACTCGCAGCGTCGAGCCTTTGTCGCAGGTTGAGAATGAGTATGAGAACTTGCAGCAGCACGGGGCTGGCTCGAATTCGAATTATGTTCTGCCGAGTCAGAGCTATGTTGCGCCGGGCTCGAATTATGTTTGAGTCGAACTTCTATTTCTTACGCTACTTCTTTGGTGTTTGTTTTCTTCTTCTCTTCAATTCTCTTCTCTCTTTTGCATCATGAGCCCTGCTTTTTCTTTCTTTACTAGCTTTGTTTTTCATTTATGAAATTGCTATGTCTACCGTAATATCACGCATCACGCATCATGCCCGAGGCTCCTTTTACTGCCCCTTGGGCTTTGGTTTTGATATCAACCCTTGTTCTTGGGGATCATACCCTTTTGTTCGACGTTGATGTCTTTTCCCCCAAGTTACCTATATCTATATCCTGTCGTCGGCCCGAATATCTAAGGTCGTTTCAAATCTCCTTCTCTTCTAATTCGAGGAACTACCTATTTCTCTTCTCAGACTGTACCTAGACAGCTTAAACATTTCATTTCTGTTGGTTCAATTCTTCTATGAGGGTAGTCAAAGGTAGGTACCTACAGAGCATACGTGGACGCGCACAAAGGCTTAAGAATGGTATCAGTTGCTTCTGAGTTGAAAGTAGGATATGACAGTAGCTGCCCGTTCATGGGATGGAATATTGTACAAAATGATCAAAGAGAATCCTTAGAGATTCTCAAGATCCCCAACCTCGGCTTTGAGAACCTCCATTACCAGCATTCCTCTCCGAATCAATCAACCGATCGAATTCCGCCTGCGCACTGTTCCTCTCACTCCCACCATTGGAGTCATCCCGGTCTTGCTTCCCCCGGGCATAAACCCCAGCGTAAGGATGCGATGGCACACCAGGCTGTCTCGGCTGGAAGCGGCCACCTGAATTCTGCTGTCTGAGCCTGTCCCAAGCACTACCACTCGACGACCCATCGATATTGGTATCCCGGTATTCAGCAGCAGTAGGGCTCGCATCATCCTCATCCAAGAAATCCAATGACGACTTCTGTTCAGGTTGCGCACCCCTGCCACGAGCCCAGACAGCACCCGCAGCCTCCTTCCTCATTTGCGACTCATCCGCACCATATTGCCCAGCAGCACCCCCACCACTCCCCTCATATTCCGAATAAGAATTCGGAGGCTGCACATCCAGTTCCTGCTCATACCCACTATCCCCAGCAAACCCATCAGAACCCCCCATCCCCTTCCGCATCTGCGTCCCAATATCCTGCTCCCCACGACGCATATACCGAAGCCGCTCCGAAGCCGCCTGCATCTTCCGCTTGCGCACATCATCCGGATCCCTCCCTCGCATTTCCGCAAGGAACCCCTTCAACCGCGGATCCGACAACGTCCGCATAGCACTGTAAGCCGAGGCCGAGAAACTCGACATCATACCACCGAGCGTAACAAGAAAAAGCACCCTAAACACAGCCGGCCCAAGAATCGACCCCGCCGTGCTAGCAGTCATCGCGCCGCGCAGCGCCGCCAGCATATTGGCCGGTGTGGGGTTCTGCGGGAAATGCGGGGATTTCCTTGCTTGTCTGTACAGCAGCGCTGTACCAAGGAACGAGCCTACCGGAACACCGGTTCGGGCGTAGTAGAGGGATCGGGTGCCGTGCTCAACGTGGGCGTCTAGCTCGGCTTGGGTGGGGGCTCGGCCCGTTAAAACGTAGTGGTTTTCGACGCGGTCGGTTATCGTGTTGGCTACCCGGTTTTTCCAGATGCGTGTCCCGAAGAAGCCGAAGTAGAGTGTGAAGAGATCGGGTTTCACGATGCTGTCCGGGTGCAGCTGGAGCTTGCTGTACTTTGCGATCGCGGGATTGTGGCCTTGTAGGTCTGTTTGAGAAGCGCCTTGGGAGGCATTGTTGTTGAAGCTTTCGCCTGTTTGGGGCGAGCTGTTGTTGGTGCTCATGGCGGGTGTTAGGTGTGGTGGAGAGGTGTCAATGTTGCAGATGATGAGCTCGGGGAGAGCTTGGCTGTGTTCGTTTCTGGTTTGGGATGTGACGTGCCCTGTGGAGTGTGGACCCACCCGTCGGGTATGCACGTGACACGCCTGAGGTACGTCTTGAATTGACCTGTCTTTCTGATCGCCATGAGAACTTGGTATATAATTGCTTTGATACAGCGAGGCCTGCCGGATGTCTTCACTGGCATTATCGACCGCCTGAACCAGAGAAGTACGGACATAGACCTCCTAAAAATGGGGAGGTCACACTGAGCCCACGTGGCACAATGTGAGACCGTTACAAGACTGCGCTGCGCTGGACGACTTTGAACATAAGATCTCGACCACCACGTCGAATTTCATCTCAAAACTTGGCCTATGGCATCTTCTTCTTTACATCAATCACATTCTCGCACTATCAACCATGCCTGGGACAAGGTCGTCGAGATCGAAGCGTCCGCGCTTGACCCAAGATTGCGGGGAAGACACAACCGATGACCGTCCACATTGCCACATCCGCGTACATGAAAGGGTCTCCCATGTCGCTAATTTGCTCCAAGAATGGAATTGGACCTTCCCTAAGGCAAATCTGCGAGTTGATGTTATCTGTGAAGATCGTTGTCAGATCCGGCCTTGGTATTTGGAGCGAGTCGGAGATCTTGCTTAGCCACATGGCGTCATCGTATTGATAAAAGTGGACAGAGAGAAAGAGAGAGAGGAAGAGACTATCTAACTAACTAACTATGGCTTCTGTCTCATGTGATGCCTGAGGCAAACCCGCAACGAGTCTGACAGTGAAAGAAGATGTAACGCTCGTCAATTGATATCTAAACTACGGCAGTGTCTGTTACGATGATGCCAGTTCCTCAAAGATAGAAGAGTGCATTTGAACTAGATTCCGCAAACTAGTTTTGATTGTCGTTGTGAAGCGAACTGGGACCTCTCACGGCGCGTGATAGTCCTTGCAGTGGCTTCAGAGAAGTAGAAATGGGTTGATAGTTGTTGTTATGTTACCAGCCAAATCTTTTATACATCAAGACATAACAACAACTATCAACCCATTTCTACTTCTCTGAAGCCACTGCAAGGACTATCACGCGTCGTGAGAGGTCTCAGTTCGCTTCACCACAACAATCAAAACTAGTTTGCGGAATCTAGTTCAAATGCACTGTTCTATCTTTGAGGAACTGGCATCATCGTAACATAATATTGAAGACAGAGAGGGAAGGAGAAGAAGGAAGAAGGGAAGTGAGAGATGGGGCCTTGACATAGATCCTCGCGTCATGTGTTCCCTGGCACATCCCTCCGTCTAGTTCAATGCACCATCAAAAGCAAACAACAAAGGTAATAATAAACAGCAAACCTGTCACACGTGACAGTGTCAGGGTTCTTGTGATAATGAAGACTGTTTGATACAGGGTAATTGAGGTGGTAGTACCCTTATAAATGGCTATAACCTCTTCTGGGCCATGGCCGAGGGCCACGCCTGTGAGATTTCTGCTCGTCGCAACGCCGGGCATGAAGAACGCCTCCAAGAACGCTGGTGATATGGTCAATAAGCAATAATTACGTACTACCTCTTAGGCTCTTATGTTGTTCCTTAAAGAAATTTGAACTGACATTTTCCCAGGTTCCAGATCTCGTACAAACGTCAACGCCAAGCCACGATTACTGGAGAGCTGGTTGGGATTATCACCGGTGCTACTGCCAGTGAGGACATCTAGAAGAAGTTTCCTTCTTCGGGACGAAGTCGCCTTCAGTGTAGATTTGTTCATATTTAGTTCGACCTTCAGCTTGTGTAAGATCAGAGTCAATCCATTTCAATTTTCTTATGGTCTTTACCCGTGTAGCCCTAAGCCCTGGATGCTCATCAGTTGCATTCAATAAGCTCCAGCCCTAAATAAGTTTAAATTCTCTATTGTTCTTTGTTCAATGATATACTACACAGTAGCCCTAATACCTAGGTTGTGTATAAACATTGTCGATAGATTCTTTGTTCTTCCCAACCTCTTCATTCTCTTTGTTCGATGATATAATATACTACACAGTAGCCCTGATATCTCTTTGTTCAAATGTGGCTGGGTGTATAGAGTTCGATGAGTTACTCGATGGATTCTTTGTTCTCCCAAACCTTTCGTTCTCTTTGTTCTCTTCTGTCACTGTGTACCTATTGAGACCTCAAACAGCACCCATGTAGCATGCTATACACCTGTCCCTATCATGTAGATTTACATACAATAGCATCTATTGTCAATAGCATTATCCCAATTGAGCAAAAGGTATTCATCCACATCCTCGAAACTTTGTAGACTTCGTAGATTCCCTTCGGTCTATAAATGTCCCCTTCTTCTCCCCATCCTCTCTCCTTCTTCTTCTCCCTCTCGACTTCTCAATTCCTCGTTGCTTCGTAGCAGTTGACGTTCGATCTCATTTACTTTCTTCTCATCGTCTTCTCACTGCTTGAGTTGGTCTTCTCGATCATCTTTTTTAAATCAATTCCCAACATTGGTCTGGTAAGTAGCTATAGTCACCCCAACAATATCTGATTCAATACGCACATGCATATACTGAATAGACATACACGGGACACTGACATCCATGATAGGACTTTCGTAACGGCGAAATGTCTTCTCTCAAAGTAACCATTGACGCCTACGCCATCCTGGCCGTTGCCCGCGATGCTAGCGCTCAGGAAATCAACGCTGCCTACAAGCGTTTGGCTCTGAAATTCCATCCTGACCATGCTGGCAACACTGAGGCTAACAACGAAAAGATCAGAGAGGTATGTCTCCAGCAGAAAGAAATAGTTCTCGGTCAAGTTGGCATAGCTAACAAACCATTGTCAACAGATTAATGAGGCTGTCGAAGTTCTTCGTGACCCCAAGAGCCGGGGCCGGCTTGATGCCCAGCTGAATGTAAACCGCAAGAGAGCTCGTGCTCCTGATGAATTTTCGTCTTCCTGCAGCGGGCGGGCAAAGAGAGAGCGCCGCTCTGAGTGCCCCTCTGAGCGCCAATTCCAGAACCAATCTCAGGACCAATCTGAGCGCTCATGGACCAACCACTGGGAAAGCAACTTCTTCCCGCAGGAATCGTACATGCGCAGCCACGCGGCCGGGGCTGGCCTTGGTGAAGAAGCCAGCAAGGCTCAGGAAGAACTCCTCAAGGAGCTTCGCAAGGAGCAGATGTGTGATCGCATGAAGCGCGATATCATTCGCCTGATGGGGGGTAGCTGTGGCCCCGACTTTGACACTTTGCTTGCTTGGGTCATAAACAATAGCATTGGCGAGATGGAAGCCGACCATGCCAAAAATGTCCGTCGCCGTGAAGAGGAGCCGAGGACGTGCAATCCGGCTGACATATTTGACAGCTTTACGGGTATCTAGTAACTGACCGAGTCAATCAATCAATCAAAGTTCAATTAACCCGTTGCAGTTTAACTAGTTGCGTATGAGTTGACTATGCAGGCGCTCCTTCCAACTGGAGCGAGAACTCTGCATAGCGCCAGAGCTGGAATCACATGATCCCAAAGGAAGCAGTGGCTGATTTGAGAAGAGTGTGGTGTCAGTCCATTCCCATGTGTCCAGCCTGTAAAACCCATATAAAAGCAAAAACCCAGTACAAAAGAAATGTTCTTCTAACGACCGTTGTGGAGTCCATCCTCCATCTCTGCTCCCCTCACTCTTCCATCCTCATTCGGCATTCCTGCGCCCTTCCTCGCCCCAGTTTCGATTGGTGATGTGTCCTTACTTTGGCCGACTGGTGGGCATGTTTGTCGATGTGCTGACCGAGTCTGACTCAGGTCTGTACCTTTCCTGGTTCCATGGTTGGGCAGGTTCAAACCTGAGGCAAGTACGATCCCACTTCTACTTCTCCTTGATATCTGTACTTCTTTCTTCCAGTTAGCTCAGTGCAATTTTATTGATTCTGTCCATCTCAGTGCAGTTAAAAGATGACTCCGTTTTTGTGGAGGCTGACTACATGCTCAAGCTCGAAACCTCGAGGACCTCTCATCTTGAGGTCACAGGTCCGTCAAACAAGGTGATAGATGTTGGAGTCTGCACATCTGACTATTCAGAAGCGACGAAGGCCGGCATAATTGGGCCGTTCACTCTCCACACTCGGGTACTGCCATCGTGGTCAAGACTCGCCAGTTGGATCGAGTTCGCCAGTTGGCTTGTAGAGCTTGTGGGGCTGCTCTCAGGTGAGGGGGCACCGTGGGATCGTACTTGCCTCAGGTTTGAATGCCCAACCATGGAACCAGGAAAGGTACAGACCTGAGTCAGACTCGGTCAGCACGGGCAGGTGCAACCTTGAAAACTCGAGTCATGGCAACAACACAAACTACCTACATGTGCAGAATTGCTACTAGATACTGCTCATGGGCTGACTGATCCTCCTCATAGAGCACACCGGCAAGACACGGCATCAAGCTCATGCTAACTGTTTTCCGTTGGTCTCCCCTGGTCCAACAAGTCTTCCTCTTTATCCCTTAGACTGTTGTATCTGGACGTCTTTTGGCAACGCTACATCTCGGTGGTAGGCTATCTTGGTCTCGTCGCGAGGGAAGATACCATTATAGGCTTAGGGAGTCTATAGACCCTAGACTACATCTGTATAGAAATATAAGAAACTGGATAGTCTAGATCATGCTGCACGTCTCGCACCGAAAACTTGACTGTCTTCTACTGCTGCGGTGATTCATGGTATAAAAAGTCTCGTTGCCAGCAATAGGAATCCGTATAGGTGCTGTACTAGGTATGGACAAACTAGTTATACTTAGATCATCGGCTCTAATAATGAGGTACTATCATTGTGATAAGCCCCAGCGGCACTAAGTATTATTGCCAGGATCTCTCGGCCTGGATTGCAGAGAGGAGCGCAAAGGGGTTGACTAGCAAAGAGTGTCTGAGAAGAACTGGGCCTTGGAGAGCAATTTCGAGTTATTCACATTAGTCGTGATTCAGTGAACCGGATAACTATTTCTATGGCGAGATCATTTGTTAAGCAGGCCGAGAGCATGGACTAAGGTAGTCATGTGGTTGGACTACCTGATGCCTGATGGTTGTTGTCTTGAGTCCTGTGACAATAAGTGGGATAAAGAGCTTCTTGACCGATTCCCTTCTTGTTCTTCTCCCTTCCTCCTTCATAGTTGTTGTTCTAGATCAATGCACTCTTTTTCCGAAAAACCTGGTCAATTTTCACCAGTTTCCCCCATTCACACTTTGCTTCCATCCCCTCTACATCTTTCATCAATTTCATCTAACACCATCTCCTGACTTCATTGCTCCAAGAGACAAAGGTATGTCCCCGAACTACTGCGTAAATCGTGCCTTCGAACTTCTCTCTGCCTCTTGCCACTGCTTTGTACCACTCACTCCGTCATCTCGCGTGATAAAATCTGACTTCGTCTCCTTTATCTACAGGCATCACACTTCAACTTTGTACCAACTGGCAAGGATGTCTCCAAGCTCCATCCCTCGCCCAGAGGATCATATGACCGCTGTCCAGCGTGTGTTTGGAATCGCCGAGCTCCTCGATCATATAGCCAGCTGCATGCTGGCTGACGAGTCCAACACTACAAACCGTCGGCGTCAGGACCTCGCCTTGTTTGCTCGGGTCAACATATCAACATATTTTGTTTTGCCAAGCTGGTTCCAAAACTGTGGTTCCTTGTGCCGGTCCGGCTGGAGACTACTCAGCTGGCAATCATCCCCCAGCCAGACAGGTCTCGCCAATCCACCTGTATTTCAGGACCGGCCGCACCTCGGCTTACCATAAATCTCCTGGCAGCGCTTCTACCAACAGCGAATCTACTAGCAGCACTTCTCGCACTGGTTTCTAGGTGTCTATTTTGTCGGTTCTTTTCTCGATTTTCTTGAGGTTCGGCACTGTTAGGTAGCGCGCGCCGCGGTTGAATATTTCCATCCTCCAATGTTTTTAAGCTAGGATATTCTCGGTGATTGATGTACCTTAGCTACACGTATGTAGGCTAAAGGTTTAGAGACTACTCCATCAAATCAATCCATTTCAGTTAAACCAAGTGCGTATGACAGTGTCCTCCATCCAACTGTAGTGAGAACTTGTCGAGGAATGTAGACCATACCTATGAACCTGTACAACCTATATCACTAGACTCATGCCCAGATGGCCGTTTGAGCACTAACCCATAGGTGTACAGAATTAGCGCTACTTGATCTGCTGACAAGACCGACTCAACTCTAAATGCATATGTACTATTGCAACCCATGATCGGTGAATATTTCATTGAACTACTAGCATATCTCCAGATTGTCCAGCAAGAGCCTCTCACCATTTCTCAACATAAGGCCGCAGGTCCATTTCAAACGCAAAGGTCGTACGCGGCTGAGTATGCAAATGCCAATACGAATCCGCGATCTATAGCCAGTAAGTATCTTGCAAAAACGCAATCAGTGAAGACAAACTTACGGCATCAGGACTCAACTTCGCGTCGGGATGGTCAAATTTAAAGCCCTTAGTGCGCTCAATGTCAATGACACCGTCAATGATAGTATGCGAGACATGCACACCCTGCGGGCCAAATTCACGAGCAAGGGACTGTGCCAATGCCCGAAGTGCAAATTTACCCGAAGCAAAGGCAGCAAAATTAGCTGACCCTTTCACACTGGCCGTGGCTCCAGTGAAGATTAGTGTAGGCGGGTATTCTGCAGATTCACGAGCTTTCAAGAGCAGGGGGAGAGACCGCTTGGCAAAGTTGAAGGCACCCTGTCTGTTATGGCGATGTAAATTAGACAAGTCCTCGAGAATCAACGAGCCGTATACTTACGCCTGTGAAGCGAGTGCAGTCGCGTAATCCTCTTCTGTCAACTCAAGGAACGGCTTGCGAACAAAGCCACCGCCGGGATTGAAAACAGCCGCAGCCACGTTCGAGGAAGGATATTGGGCTTCTATCTGATCAAAGGCGGCATTGATGCTCTTGGAATCGGAGACATCGGCTTGGATGCCGATTGCCTGGCCGCCGCTGGCCTTGATTGCTTGCACGACGCCATTGTAGTTATCGGGGTTTCGAGCCAGAACTACGACAGAATACGCCTTTGCGAACTTTCTGGCGATTGAGGCGCCCTGGATCTTTTATCAGCAGATATTCCTTGCGGGGAGTCAAAGAGTCAGATGCGGGGAAGGTATATCGTACCGTGCCAGGACCAACACCAGCGATGATTGCAATCTTAGAAGTCATTTTGATTTGTTAGAGATTATGTGCCTCTCGAAGCTGGGAAAGGAATAGGTCTATATAATGGTTGTCGGTTCCGCGGAATCTCCGAAGCTTAGAAATGCCGATTGATCATCGCATCCGGAAATGATATCATCTGTACAGAACACGACTGGACCCCCTCATAAGATGACAACTGAAGACAAATTAGGCCATCGTGATGAATAATCTTTAATGTCGGCTTCTTTTCGAACAGAACCACTACTCATGTACTGATCTCATGGAATACCACTTGCGACGGATCTGCGGGACGAAGTCATTCGGTTGTCACGCTCTTTTTATATTCTAATTATTGAATATTGAGTAAAGCCAAAGGGACGACCTTGGCAGGTTTGGTGTAGAACTCCGCCATCCTTAATAGAGCGGCGAAATTCGCAGGTGTGAGGTTCGCAGGGTAGGCGAGGGCATCTCCTTTCCCCGGGGGGTAAAAACTCACGGCCATATCATGGATCACGTGATAAGCTAGCTTTGATCTCTGCCTCAGGCCGTTATCGATAAGACAACAAATTATTTCCCCGACCCAAATCTCCTCAAACAAACCACCAAGATGGCCGACTCAGAAGCTTTGCTGAGCGATCTCTGCTCGATATGGTATGACCCATTCCCCATATATACATGGCTACCCCCGGTTCTAAGCCTACCTGTTCATCCAGTCATATAAATCCACCCAAATACCGTTGTCCGCGCTGTTCAACACGCACCTGCTCTCTACCTTGCACCCGTCGCCACAAGCTCTGGTCAGAATGTTCCGGCGTGCGCGACCCAGCGGCATATCTCAAGCGCAAAGAACTCACCACAGAATCCGCGTTCGATCGTGACTTCAACTTTATCACGGGCATCGAGCGCTCCCTCGAGCGCGCGGAGAGAGAAGTCGATAACCGCGGAATTGATCTCTCGCAGCCCGACGAGGCTAATGCCCAGGCTGGGCGCAAGAGGAAGCATCCGAATCAGGGCCTTGCTAAGGGTGAGGCTGGATTCCTGCGCGGTGCCGAGGCTGCTGGTGTGACGGTTCTTCGTGCTCCGAAGGGTATGTCGAGGAATAAGCAGAACGGGTCGCGTATGCATCCGAAGTGAGTTGTGTGGTTTTTTTCGCTTTTGATTGGACTTATCACTAATTGCGCTTTCATTGAAAGGCACAAGCGCTTGGCTTGGACTATAGAGTGGATCGCGGGTGACGGGGTAAAGACTACTGGGGACTCGGTCCTTGATACGTGCTCTATCGCCGAAGCTTATAATCGGAATCATCCACGCCCAAAGGATCAAGAACCACTCCTTGAGCCAGCGAAGCAAAATGATAATAAAGAAGACTTGAGCACCCCGAATAACGACACTAAAGACAGCGTTATTGCTGCAGGTGATTCAAATACAGCAGGAAGCGAGGCACCGGATCAGGGTCCACAGTCATCATCGATCCAACACACGGAGAAAGCAGTACAGACACCAATTGAGGAAGCGGAGAAGACACCAACCGACACCATATCATCTCATCGCGGTCTGTACTTCTACCTTCACCGTCCGCGAACCTCAATCAAGAAGCCGGTCTTAGCTCCCATCTTGAAATCTGCAACACTCAATAGTGTCCTGCGCAATCGGACCGTGTTGGAATTCCCTACGATATACGCATTGCCAGAACCAGCGGAGACCCTGTTTGCGGAGAAAGATGACTCCAAGTTCATACACGAGGAAGAGTATCTCCGTACCATTGGACCGGAGGAGACGGGTCAGTCTTCTCCGAGTGATGAGGACAACGCCGTTGTAAATGATGCGCTGCTTGGCACTTCTGCGAATATTGAAAATCTTGACGAGAAGCTGGTACTGGAGGTGCTGAAACAAGACCTATATGAGCCAGTGGAGAATGAGTCAGGAGTATAAGTGCTTCCTGTGCGAGATGTGCCGCAGATGTTTGTCATTCTGGCGGACGATGCATGTACAATAATAACAGCTACTTGTTAATCATATACGAACGACGCACATCAATACATATGGATCCTTCGTCTCGGTGCAACAGCCCCAAGGCCTAGCTGCAGACAGATTGATCGAGTCAACTTGGTTTTCACTGTCCGTCAATCTCGCTGGTCATGACTCAAACCCCATCGAAGGAAGTCAGGCCCAGCGCGGTTTCCCGTCGAGAGAAACTCGGACCTTCCTTCAACTCACTTCCAATGTCGACCTGTGACGATATTTACAGTCTTAAGCAATTCAGATTGCCGCCATGAAAATCCACATCCTGGCCTTAGGGGCCGCCGTGATCCACCTCGGTACAGTTACCTCAGCCTTACCAGATGCGCAACCACCGTCGCACTACCCCAAGAATCGTCCACACGGATGCGATTGCTACACAGTATCTGGGCCCGATCCGGGATACTTCCAGCACTACAAGTTCTGGGACTTCCGGGCCGTGGACTTAAGGAGACATGCCCATCCCAACATGTCCGGGCCCGTCCAAGATAATGACGAGGATTGGGACAACGTCGCACCCGGAGACCACCACTATGGGACAGACCCGAACCCCAACTCGCTGGTATTCTACAAAACCGCCTTCGAGCGAGACTGGAGCAGTCAGAACTGGAAACGCGACGGCAGCTTCATCTCCCCAGTGGTCATGGTCAACTCAAAGAGCAACGTTTTCTTCACCCGAGACCACGAACGACAGGATCCACACGCAACGTATCTCGTTATGCGCACCACCCGGTTCTCAAACTACACCTCGGCAGCGGAGATCGAAACCCGCTTGCGGGACATCTACCGGTGCTCGCTGCGCGTCCGGCTGCGCTTCTTACCGACCAATTTCATCGTCTCAGAGCCCGCTCAATCCCAAGAGTGGCCACCGAATAACCCAAAGCGACACCCTCGGCCACCTCCAAATGACCATCCCATCACAGTTCCCGATGGAAAACCTTCTCCCGGTGCCTGTGCAGGCATTTTCACATACCATGACCTAACCACCGAATCAGACATCGAGATACTCACTCGCGACCCATCGCATCGCGTACACTATGCCAATCAGCCAGATTATGATTTTGCCGCTGATGAAGAGATCCCTGGCGCGAGCACTATCGCCGATTTGCCAGTTCCCTGGACGAACTGGTCTACTCATCGACTAGACTGGCAGGCGGACATGTCGCGGTGGTTCGTCGACGGTCAGATACAGGATGCCAGGTCGTATGGGGTTCCTGAGTTGCAGAGTATGATTGTGCTCAATCTTTGGAGTGATGGCGGACTCTGGACGGGTGATATGGGGATTGGGGATAGTGTTTACTTGGGTGTCGAATACATTGAGTTGGCGTATAATCGGTCATCGGATGTCTCCAGGGGTCTCTATGGCCCGTTTTCGGAGAACCATGGTGGTCATCAGAATGTACTCTCTGCTGATGATGATGATGGTTTGGAGGCAGATGGGAAGGGGATGTGCAAGCCTGGTAGGCAGGGCCGTGAGTGCAGAAGGAAGAAGTGGAAGAAGAGGCCGCGTCGTGGATTTTGTCGGAGACCGTGCAACATTGATGAGTTTTCATAGAGGCTTTCTGGTTGACTTGGGGTATTATTATACATCCTAAGGGTTGGCATGGGTGTACTGTATGCTAATTCTGCGTGGACAAAGTGAGTGAAGCCATTATCAAATAGACAGTGCACTACTTCATAGCCGTCGGTTCTATCCTTTGTAACAATCATTGATTTCCTTCAGTGAGAACATAACATCATAAAAGTGGTTGGATACTAATACTATCAAGAACATCTGAACAGAGTTGTAAGTGACAAGAGACCAAAGGGACAACCTAGAAGTACATCACTACACCAGCAGAAGAAGCTGGCGGTTAGTCGAAATGAGAGTAAACGCCCCGATGGAATGCCCAGATATCATGAAAACAAGAAAAAGAAATATGACCAAGGCAGTCTGCCAGAAGGAGGCTTCTTTGTATCAACTGAGTCACCGATGTAGTGACTATGGGGTATCATTCAAACACATTGCAAACATCAAGAAAGAGCGCGTCAAAAAAAGAGGAAGAATCATGAACACTTTTCTCATCTTTTCCGTCTTGTGTGCGCCGGGGAAAAAGTATCAATAATATGGAATGGTAGCGGAAAGGAGCCGAGGACGTCTTCAGGATGGCGCTCGATGTAGATGGATGTGGGGAAGGATATGAATAATGGATGAGATGAGGTATGCGAGGTCCGGTAGGATGGAGATGGAGAGGGTATTTTGAAAGACAGTGCTTGAATCGAATAAAGGCGTGTATGGCCATGGACAGATGGAGTTCCCAGCTCAAAGCAACACGGCACCAGTTTTCATGTCCTGTGGACTGAACTCGCCGTGGAGACCGCCATTAATGAGCTCGGCCACGATCTTTTGTCGGAGAAGTGTGATGTGAACCGGTCCAATGGAGGTAGGCTCGACTCCAACCGCGATTGCTTTGGCGTTTGTTAAGAGGAAGACACCGCAATCGCTTCCGTTGTCTTGCTGCGAGGAGACTGAGGGCAGATGAACCCACTCCTCGTCCTTATATTGTGAGCCAAGCTCTCCACGGAGCCATTCCTTGACATTTCTCACTTGGCGAGCGCCGCGAGACCCTAAGGAGTCGAAATATTCGATTGTACGTTCCATCGGCCGGACAACCAAAAGAGTCCAATGGCTTGACTCGTGGACGGGAATGAAGACCGTGTCCACATTGAGTAGACTTTCGCCGCCAATTTTCGCCCTGTTTGCCCAGCGCCGGACACCCTGATAGCCCTTGTCACGAAGGGTGGAGTAGAAGAATGTGTTGAAGGCGTGGAAGGTCGGCCGATCATTGAGATTCCCGTTCAATTGACGGAGATAATGGACGACTAGACCTAAGTAGGCATTGATAATTTCGTCATTGAGCCAGGCCATCGGTCGAATACATGTGACAATATCCCGCTGGTACAAATCATCTCCAGCCAAAGATCTTGCGACAGCATTCCCTTGTCCAGCCTGCATGGCACGCTGAAGCTTGACGGCCCACTCCGGTGTGAGTAGACGTACAGGTTGGCCCCTCGGTACGACTCTGCTGGGACGTCGGAGATCCCGCTCCCGGGCTAGTCGTTCCTTTTCGCGCTTCTGGAATTCTGCCTCGTACCATGATGCCATGCGATTGGCAGGAATGGGCCTCTTGGCGGCATAAAATAACTGTACAGCGGAAACAGGGCCATGCGGGAGCCGCGCATCTTTCCTAGCTTGCTGGGCCCACGGATCATCGACGTCCATGAGTTCATCTTGGGCGGGCTTTGCGATTTTCGGAGGACGTGGCGAGGCAGCGCGTTTGGGGCTCGGAGTGGGAGGGAGATACGGAAGTCTTCGAGGATGAAGATGTTCGCCTAGTTCCGTAGGTAGTGCCGGTGTTGCGCAAGCGTCTAGGTCCATAGACTCCCAACCCTTCGGTAGACCATATTCATCCTCGATGATCGCGTCGGCTGGTTCAAGGGTCGGTGATTCGGGGGAGTCGCCGGGAACGCTCCGGGGATGGGCAAGTGTGCGCCATCCAGGACTGGACACGGAGTCAGGATGTGTGGCGTTAGACTCGAACGAGGAGCTACCTTACCATGCTGAGCGGCAATTGAAGGTTTCGAGGCTTCAAAGGGATTGAGAGACTTGAATACAGATTCCTTCCGCTTTGCAGGTGAGCGGCTTCGCTTGCGGCGAGGCCAATGAAAGAACCCCATTTTGAGGTGAGACTGAGAGTTATCCGAAGGAGTTGAACCGAGTGGTCTAGTCGTCCGGTGACGCGCTTTCGGGGAGACTGGCGGCGGCTGAATGAAGGTCGGGGGTGTGATCAGAGGAGACTGAAAGAATCTATGAAGAGGGAACTTCAAGATCCATCATTAGACATGACTGGATCAGCTAAGTATCCCAATCCAGTAGCTATATCGAAGGCAGATACTCTGCAGAGCAAGAGGTATTGAAACAAGATGAGCCGACGCGGTTTGCGGGTTCTTTCATCATTCTGCTGACTCATCACATATTCCAACCCGAACCTACTCCGTATTTAGGGCAGCTCCATTCTTCCAAGGTTGTGGCAATGATCTACATCACTCTTTGTTTGCACGCTTCTTCCGAAAGAGATTTGAGAAGGATTGTCTTTGGATCTTTGTCAAACTTCACCCCGATCCTTACATCGTCGTATCTCAGAGATCATTCTTTGAGGGCATACCATGAAGCTACCACCATGAGACCATCTCGAAGAGAGCATTGCGATTACATCCTTTTACTTCACCGCGCATTTGTTTGATGCTTTTTCTGAGCTTTATGTTGTAGTCAGGCTAGACCTTACCCCCTTGACTAGAATCCCTGATCAGCGTGAAGAATGTGCGTAATTTATATCGCTTTCAATGCTTATGTACATGGGCAACGGGTTGAGGTGACCCTTTCCAGCACAGCCAGCTGAGCCGGGAACAGCCCGAATAGGTAGAAGTAGGGTTGAAGGGACTGCGAGGCATCTAAGCCTCCCACATCTTATCGGTTTCCAAGTCCGATTCGGTCGAATAACAAAGGCGCGACTTCGATGACCACCCATGGGATACCTGGGAGAGTTTGAGGTTAGTAAATTGAACGTCCAGAGACAGGGATTTCACATACCCGCATACACAACCAGTTTAGTCACCACCTCGACGTCGTACCGCACGCGAGGCTTCTTGATCTGGGAGAACACTTCCTTCTCATCCCGCCTTCCAGCGTCGGCGTCTAGCGAAGGGAAAGGTATTGTCTGTATATCGGAGTTTACATCCACTGCGGTCGATCTGGGACTGCCTCTGCCCATCATGTCTTCATACTCATCCAGCCTAGTCGTCTTTCTCGACGGCAGAGGCGATCCGTTGACCTGAACCTGGCCTTCTATCACTGGCGAAGCACGATTGCCAGACTGGCTCTCACGTCGACGCTTTTCGCGGTACGCCAGGGTCTCATAAGCGTCGGCCTCGGACTGAGGCCCAATGGATACGGCTCGGCGGCGCGGATGGCGCATCGTGGTGATGATGTTTGAAAAGTCAGAGAAGTTAGGGATAACGTCATGGTCCTTCAGGTTAGTTGGAACGGTGGTGTATTCCCTGCACAAAAGTCAGAACAGCGCCCACTAGCGATGCATATTTGTACTTACGAAGCAGTGGTGAAGAACCGCCGAGGTAAAAGAAGGCCGAGCTTCTCCAAGGTCCGGAAAATAGGTGGGAGGATGCGCAACAAAGCAGGCTTCATCACAGTCCTCCAAGCAAAGATACATGCCACACCCACTACCAGGCGGAGACCCGTTTTGATCCAGCCCACCTTGTCAAGGTCGTAAGGAATTGACCCGGGAGGATAACCGGTCCAGACATCGGCGAAGTGCCATGACGACACATCCACGCCTAACATAACTCCTGCAAAGGCAACACTATCGTCGAAACACGGACAATCATCCGCCGGCTCTGGGTGGATGCGGACAAGACCTATGATCAGAATCGCCAGAAGAGAGATTCCCATCAAGGAGGTGGATAAGAGATAATCCTCGAAGACAGGTCCATAATGGAACTGCACGAGGCCGATCGCAGCGCCCATGACGCACCCGACGATACAGTCTAGCATTCCATGCATGCCACAGTATAGTCGGCCCACTACGATGGACACAACATAGATATAGGTGACTGCTTGGAGCACAAGGGTGACTTGCGCGCTGAGAGTTGAATCGGGCGAACTAAGCAAGCCCAAGGCATAAACCGCAACTGAAACTGCGTTTGTCGAATGTGTCGAGGGGAAACCATATTCTAGGGCTGCAGAGCCAGACATTGTAATTCGCTGTAGCGGGGGAGACAGAGGCCGTGGAAGACACAATAAGTCCTTCAGGAAGCCGCTCCAAAAGACGCCTGATGCTAAGATGTGTACCAATCTGTGGACGATACCTGTCAGCCATCAAAATACCTTGCACGTCCCAATTCTGAAGAGGACTCACCCGCGACCAATGCTAGGAGAACCACACCAGAAGAGGAAGGGCAAGAAGACCATGAAAAACGTGTGTGTGCCGAGGTTGGCCGTGAACGCGAAATATGAGTCGAGTGCCGGCGTGCGCACTTTCTCCTGCACCCAGGCCAGATATGGCGTCTCATATCGGATCAGTGGGATGAGCTTCTGTCGTGGCCAATAGCGCCAGAGTGGTAATTGGCGCGAATCTATGTCGTGAACGCGCGGCGGTTAGCGGACATTGCGATGACCGACGGGTGGATAGAAGGGACACTAATCGCGTACAGTGATTCAGACTCTTGAGCCCAGCATCTGGCTGGTCTATTTTGCTCTTGCCCATGATGTGATGTTATTGAACTAAACAGTACCGCAATCGGATCGATTCCATAGAGGCAGGCCGGTGCCTGCCAGTCCGTTCGAGGGGTTGAGAGTATTATTGGGTTCGGAACATAAGGAGCGGATTGAAGTTAGATCTCGTGGGCAGTTCAGATAATCAGGTACTGCGAGCTTAGGATTGTATTGCTTCACGAGGTTGACGGTCCCGAGTCCCGACTTTACACCCCTAAAGTCGGGCCGCGGGCATGTGTGTGCTTAGTCACTGCTTGGGGGGAGGGCGGGGCCTCGGCGCCAAAGCTACTCCGTACCTATTTGGCGGCTATCCGATCACCAAGATGCTTCTTAACTACTCCATACCTACGGGTGGTGGCTTACTTAAATTGAATTGATAAAAATGGGTGGATTCTATTCCGTAGAGTGTAGACACTGCCTCAATGACCTCAGCTTGAGCTGGAGAAACGTGGTTGTCTATGTTGTAAGATCTACGATCACATGACCCATGTCAGATATTGTGTGTGTACGCGGAGTACAAAACATGAAGCTGGATCTTGTTCTGGCTGAGCTGAACGGTGGGGAAAATAAACAGATTAGACCCCAAAATAGAACTAGATCGAGATAAACCAGGCAATGGCAGGATATGACAGGATAGCAAAGACTTTTTGATCGTGGCAAGCGGAGCCCTGGCGTCATGGAGGACGGCCGTTGCTATGGTAGCCAAGTGTAAACACGGTTCTCGCGGGTCTCGACGAGGCCCTCT
This sequence comes from Penicillium bovifimosum, assembly GCF_028826915.1. NCBI lineage: Eukaryota > Fungi > Ascomycota > Eurotiomycetes > Eurotiales > Aspergillaceae > Penicillium > Penicillium bovifimosum. The sequence goes on along the minus strand of NW_026622717.1, from coordinate 71,399 downwards.
TGCTCTAACCGTCGATCCTCTAGATCTTTTTAGATCTGTCTACTCCGTACTTTCTCCTCCTCTCACTCTTATTCCTTCTCAAATCCTTAACATATCTATCCATTTTTCCTTTCATCCTATCACCAAACGACCCCTGTGGACTCCCCGTTTTCTCCTGCATCACATCACAAACCAGGCACATCACAAACAAGGAACCACATTCCACCCTATCTGTCTTCATCATGAGTGCTATGTATGATGATCAATACTATGCAGCTTCACGCCGCCGCTCACTCGCAACCCCTCCGCCATCGTTGACACCCCGTCACAGCCGAGCACGCAGTGATAGCGTCCGAGTCAGTCACGGCACAGCCAGCACCCACACCAGTTTCTCGAGTGGACGGATGTCCGAGGCAACCAATATCACCCAGCCGCCCTCCTTCTCAAAAAAGTTTGTAGTGGTGGGCGATGGCGGATGTGGCAAGACCTGTCTATTGATCAGCTATTCCCAAGGTTACTTCCCAGAGGTACGTTTCAGCTGGCAAAGGATGACACGGGCCTAGTGCTAACCCTTATATAGAAATATGTCCCCACAGTCTTTGAAAACTACATCACTCAAACAACGCATCGGGCTTCCGGCAAGACCGTCGAATTAGCGCTCTGGGATACTGCTGGACAGGAGGAATATGACCGTTTGCGCCCACTGTCCTACCCGGAGACTGATCTTCTGTTTGTCTGCTTTGCTATTGATTGTCCTGCTTCATTGGAGAACGTTGTTGACAAGGTATGTCTCCGGAAATAGAGAGCTCTTGACTGCATTACTCTAACAATTCTATATAGTGGTACCCCGAGGTTCTGCACTTCTGTCCCACTACACCGATTATCCTTGTTGGCCTCAAGTCCGATCTGCGCAACAAGCGAACCTGCGTCGAGCTCCTCAAGACGCAGGGTCTGACGCCTATCACACCAGAGCAAGGCGAGAACGTCGCCCAACGAATGGGTGCAACGTATGCCGAATGCAGCAGCAAGGAGATGCGCGGTGTGGACGAGGTCTTCGCAAAGGCCGTTGATGAAGCTATCTCAATTGAGGAGCAGGGATGGTCAGCTCAGCAACCGGCCAATCGCGCTGGCCGTAACAGCCGCTCCGGTGCTACGCCTTCAGGAGGCGGAGGCCCTCGTCCTGGCAAGAGGATCAAGAAGCGAACTTGCAAGATCCTGTAGATTGATTCTACTTGCCTCTCGTCTCCCTCATTATTCTCTTCTCGACTACTTCTTGATTTTCCTTTCTCTCTTGGCCGGACCACAAGCCTGGTTGCTTCGTCGGCGTGCTTTCTCGCTCGCCTGTGTATGTGATATGTCGCCGCAAGCTGGACAGAGCTCGACATGAATTTCCAAAAGCATCCTATGTTGTATCGATACGCTGCGCGGCCCTTACAATGTTCTCGATTTTCTGCACTTTGCTGGAGGCTGTTTGTTTACTTTTACGTTTGCTCCCTGCTTGTCTTATTTCTGGCCCTTTTTATCTCATGACCCTTGTCCCCCTTGTTCCATTTGATGTCTCTCATGACTCGGGTCGTTGCCGTTTTCCACTGGCATGCATGGGACTGGTGTTGTTGTTTATGTTATTGATATGTTACGTTGGCGAAAGCGACTCTTATGTGTTACAGAAATGCAAATGAAATTGTGTTCACGAAGACGATCCCCGTAGGGAAAAAAAAAAAAGTAAACTAGCCCACCGACGCCGAGATCATGCAGAACAACTCGTAAACTCCAAACCCTCACTGCATGGCTGTTGAATTCCCCTCATCGTTTTCATGCTGTGCTTCCGACTTGATCGGCGCATCGCTACCCCCACTAACCTTCCGCTTCCCAGTAGCAGTCTCTTCAACTTCGTCTTCAGGACGGCCCATAAAATTCTCAAATTGAGACCAGAGAGCTTCTACAGATCCAAATTCATTGCCTACCTAAGTAATCGCGTTAGCTCGGGAGCACATATACAAGATCCGCTAGCCACCCGAGTTGCCAGACTTACCGCAATAACACTCTCCAAATTCCGATTGAGACGGTTGATATTTTGAAGCACTTGCTCCATGCCCTGTGCGAAAGAATTAAGATCTGTAGTGCTTTTTGACTCTGTCAAGCGATGGGCGCTTACCACTGCAATCTCGCGAACGAGTTCTTCACGCTGCTGTTCGAAGACTGTTGGGGAGGCGCGTCGGCCTGAGCCGGGGGTTTGTTGGAGCCAGGCCATATTTGGGCGCTTTCAATGAAAACAGTGTCCCAATTTTGAATATTAAATTTAGTTGGAGGTGTAGGGTTAGATTCAATGTCCAAGCAGGGAGTTCGGTGGGATTCACTGAGGTCGACTCGATTTGATGTGAAGTTGATGTGGGGCGGAACGGATCGCCAACTTCGAATGTTTACGTTCGACTTGACGTTAAATTACCAACTTTCGCGCCACTTGCTTTATTGAATGCAGCTCGAAGCGACGATTGAAAATACAGACGATTTGATCGCGTAGGAATCCGATAATAACATCCGTTGGCTCTATTGCTGCTGCTGCCAAGCAGTCGCTTCTCCTCCGTACATGGCCCATGGGTCAATACGACTACATCCCATCGATCCCGACGGCGGTGGTCTTCATTGTTCTCTTCTTCGAAATGATCATCCTGCTGGTAGATGTTCCGTGGTCGGGCCCGCCTTTATATTTCTTTCGTACTCGCATCTCTACGTCCCATGCCCTGTACATCGGTACTTGGCTTATCTCGCCCACTCGGTCTTCCGGTACGTTCAGTACATGGAAGGAGGGAAATAGTGGGACGTTACTCAAGTACCTGTGGAATTGGTTGGGAGAGGGCAGAACTGCCAGATGTCTATGTAGCGTACCCTACATGCTAGGAATTAGGTAGATGCCCGGTGAACATGGTGATCTAGGTACAGAGGGCCGCAGGAAAATATGAAATAGGCCGGGATATCTCCGGATATTCCCATTCGGGCTGGGTCATCCCGTAGTATGATAACACAATCCAGGCGAAGACATGCTACATGTCTTTATAGAAGGTAATTGGGTAGATTGGATCATTGAAGACAACGTATTAGGTCCATGGAACAATGCCTACCCTATGGATCTATTGCATTAAATCCCTTCTCAATGTGAGGGCACGGGTACGGTACATTCTCACATTCGAGAAGTTCTCTACAAAAATAGCCCTACATTCATGCACAGCAAAACTCCAGTCTAGACTCAAACCTCCGAATGCTCCCGAGGCAGGCACAGAATACTGATTGATCCCCTTAGGGAAAATAGCAGTAGATAGAAATCTCCGCCACTGACAGCTGTTGTGCTAGACGGCTATAGCTAAAAATGGAACAAAGGCATTGTGCTTTATCGATAATCCTGTGAGACTTCGTCTGGCCGCTGGTGCCCAGAGAAATCTTATTGCGTACATACTTGTAGTACGGATTCGGCTCCGAGAGAACACTAGTTTCCAAGGGTCCAGGGTCCACTGTACTCAGGCCAGGCACTGTGCAAGGTACAATCACAGGTACCGATGCTGTGTGTATGTAGTGAGTGGGACAGGGCAGTAGTGGCTAATTTACTGCCCGTTGCGGTTGCAGACCGGGTAGGCCAGAGCTCAGACCCCGGTAGATTGGATATTTGCCAGGTACGATGCCCACGACCTCGGAAGCAAACATTCGGGTCGAGTCCAGCTAATTTTGTCACTAGGTAGCAACTTGTGAAAGATGAGATGAGTCTCATCATACCGGGGTATCATAGCCTAGATAAGGAAAAGAAACGTGCAACAGCCTGGTACCAGTACCAGTAACTACTCCGTAGAGAGGAGTTATCGTCAAGGATGTACATGAATAGCCGACACACAAAGACCGGTCTCAGACCGTTTTGTTTCTGTTTCAGAGAAATCTTTTATCTGTACAAATTTGGATCTGATTCTTGCATTGGCCATAAAACAAGACATTCGATGATTGTTGTAGACTTTGCGTCAACCAATTCCAATTCCAATCCAATCCAATCCCTGAAATCCCAAACCCTTCGTAATCATCGGGAAGGCAAACCTGTGCCGCCCTTGCTAACCGGACCGAACACCAAGCGCGCGGCCTGATTCGCATATCATTTCACTTCGTAATGTCGTTGCGCATCCATTCCACGATTTTCTAAGTCCGTGCCCCAGGCGCGGATTCGCGAATGTCCGTAATGTCATTGTTTCGTCTCACATCCGGACATGTCCTGATACCCAGCGTATCAACTTGTCAGAGACAAATTGTAGGAAGTACTAAAACCACCGAAACAGTTCTGGGTGTATGTCAAGAATTGCGACGCGGCTGCACAAGGATACTACTCAAACGCCTCCATCGCGGCGTTGGAGAAGTCATGTTCGTGCTGGAGACAGTCTTGGCTAGTGATTTCGGTGAGGACTGAGTTGAGGAGCAGGCGCGGTTGGTGAGGGTTGCTTCGTGGTCTGCGAGGACATCTTCGAGGCGGACATCTGAGTCGGACATGCGGAGGGATGAGTCTTTTGGATCGAGGATCTCGATGAATTTGGAAGGTGTGTCGCGCATTTTGTTTGCTTTCTTTGTGCTGGTGAATGTGGAAATCGGGTGGGAGGTGGTGGGAAGACCAATACCCGGAGGTGCTTGGGTTTTTATAAGGGCGACGAGTCACGAGGGTGTTATGTAGTTGTTTGGGGTTGGCGGAGATGAGACGGGAGATGTCGCAGATTTGGATGACTGCAGATGGGGAGTTCTTGGTGTTTTAAGGGTATATTTATAGAGGGGAAGAGGAAAAAGGAAAAGGGGGACGATGAGGGTTTTATGGATGTCCGTGTACGGAGTAGGGCCAAAGAATACTGCGTAGAAGGTGATATGCAGACAATTTACCTAGTTTGAGGGCGGTGGGCCCTGGAAAAGGGACGATCAGGGGAGGGGAAGACAGATGATTGGATGGGATGAGGATAAGATTCGTCGCACTGAAGAGATTGGAGATCGGCATGAAATTTGTTCTGGACTTGAGGGTAAATACTGCGTATAAAGGAGTACGGAGTACAGAGTACAAGCCTACAAGGAGTAGAGAAGTACAAGAGAATGTCTAACTATAGTTATGTAGTGACAGCTACGGAACAGTGTGTACAGACATCTCCGACCGTTGAAGATCCAAGCGAAGATCTGTTGGCCCCATCGGCCCCTCTTTTGCTCTGCTCTTTTCCTCTTTCCTCCTCTTGCATACCTGCAGAACCCCTCTTCTAGTGCTGCCTACCTACTCCGTACAGTATTCCCTTAGGACCCTTACCATACTCCGTACTCCGTAGTGGATGCCTCCATCTGCGCCAATGACGTCTACGGCAATGAATCCTCCAGGTCAACCTTGGCCGTCCCCGTAAGATCAGACCCTCGCATAAGGCCCATGACGATGCATCGTATCCCATGTGGTACATCCTGCTCTATAAAAAGAAACCCAGCTGCTACTATTCGGTGATTTTCCGGTCGATCAAGGGAGGCCCTCAATATTATTTCCATAACTAGTAATATATGAGGCATTTGGCAACCATTCATTACCTATCACGAGAAGAAAGAAATTAACACTGCGACCTCCTCTGACTAGGACGTTCATCTAGTTATCCTAAACTGCACACGATGCACGATGTGGCTAAATTCGCATCGAGATGCACAGGTGCGCCTGCATGGATGTAGTATGGGATGTCCGGGGTGGTGGGGACTAGTTGCTCTGATCTGAGCTCCGACATATCACAGTAGATGTTCCCTGACTGATCGTCCTAGTCATGTTGTCTGATCATTCCTTTTCTTTCACACCCATTTACATAGTACGCGTACTTGCATTCGCAATAAGTGATTGATGCCGATTGAATTGAGGCTGTGATCTGCCACTCACGCTTACTCTTTTCTGGTGGATTGTGAGATTTAGCCAAGGCAGCTGGAGACGTAAGGCTGATCGCTGCGCCGCACTTAATACACTGCCGCACCCGTCTTGACACCTGAAAATGTCGTAGTAGACTGATACTAACCACATGACGATAACCAAACACCACGACATAGGCCTCCCAGAATTGTGCAGAAAAGTAATTGATTCGATTTTAGGCAGAGGCCATGCACAAACCCGACTTTGAAAAGCCATAAACAAAAAGAAACGCCTCGTGATAATTGAAAGTGTGGGCCAAAAACAAGCAGAAACACACCAGACTCAGCAAACCGGCAGAAGTGGCATGTTCGCGGTGCAAGCCTGAGCTCGGGTAGTGTTTCATAAGGCGTCCAGCCAGCGTAGTGGGGCAGTCCCTTCCCCAGACCAAGCGACACTCAGGCCGAGCCACATATCCACCAAAAGCGTAGCATCTCACTGCGCTGAGTGCAAGATCCGGAGCTGTCAAAGCTAAGAGACCCAGACAAAGGCGGCGGTCGCCCTCACACCACCTCTCCCAGGCACAGCACCACACCGCACCGCATTCCCCGTTCATATGCGACAATATTATTTATATTCCATGTCAGTCATCTCAACGGTATCTGCCGAGCCCACATAGAGGATGTTGTTGCATCTATCCGCGAGTCAGCCAAAGAACCAAGAACGATCGAACTCGGGCTGAGTTCCAGAAGCCATATCACTCACCTGATCATAACCAGACCCAATGCTCCTGCAAGCTTGCCATCAATGTATTCTTCCGGGTTGCGCAGCAGGACATTCATGTATGAATCGATGCTCTCAAGGACACCCTTGTATTCGGTCTGGCCCCACTTCAGGCGGATGATGACTTCGCTGCCGACGCTGGGGAGATATATAGGTTAGTATAAGTCTGTAGAAATGCCGATGGAGATTGTGCCGATGTAGGGAGAGAAAGATCGGTGTGGTGCTTGGGATTGGATTGCTTGGCGGGGTTTCGGTTGGACTGGGGAGCGGATCGCTTACCGAGCCTGGAGGTAAGGACGGGGGTTAAGTGGTTGGAACTGTAGCGACGGTTAGCAATTGGTTTCTTCTGTGAATAACGAGCAGGGTTTGGTGCTGATGGGTGGTATCGCTGAGCTTGGCTGCTCGAGGGTGAGGGACATACACTCATTGTTGCTGCTGATCAGGATGCTGAGTGGGTATAGTGGTGTTGAAAGGCGAGGGTATGGCAACAGAAAAAGCTCGGTGGAGTCTTTTTCTCTGTTTGGTGGATTGAGCTGGTTGCTGTTAGCTGCTAAGGCATCGGAGTCGGCGACAAGTCGCGAAAATGCGAGCTGCGCAGGCGGTGAGGAATACAGCACACTGATTGGTTAGATGCCCTCCACTTGTGATCTCTCTACTGTGCAAAGAGCGCTCTTAGTGAACTGATACGTAGTCTGATTGTCACGAGCACGCTTTGGGGAATTTTTGGTGTTGTCGTTAATTCAGAGACTCTATTATGGTGACACGCCAGACTCAGGGCCGTAGACAATACTGTCAATACACATGGTCCTCTAACTATGAAGAAATAATGCAACACACCCTACGGCTTGTTCCCTCTCGCCATAAGCGCGTCATCAGTTTGCATCGCGAATTGAGCTAAGATACCAGTAAAAATACAAAGGAAAGACGTGACCAGAGATTTGATAGATCTGAAAGGCAAATATCCAGTGAAAGCATGGCCTATTCATCACGATCTCGTCACAGCATCTTCACCTAACGGCCAACAGCCCAGGTGATCTCTTTAATGCTAACCTCCTCGCCCTTCTTCTCATCGTAATCGTACCACTCACCCTCTGAGAGGTCAATCCCAGTGAAGACGGTGGTAGAATCAACAGCTTTGGCCTCCCACTCGCCCTAAACACGCTCTGTCAGCATATGCAGCCCGATCCTGACAACTCAGAAAGTCCACTCACATCAGGCTTGAACTCGGTGAACTCAAGGCCACGGCAGTCCATCTCAATGATCTTCTGGGCGCTGCTCTTCTCCTGGACCTCGTAGGGCTTGGGTCCACTGGTGATGGAGGCAGTGTGGGTTTTCTGTGTTACTTTTAGCTGATTGATCCGAAACAACCGGGGGTAAGACGGCACAATGCAAGGAAAGGCCAAAAGGAACAAGAACGCGAGAACCGCAGAGGTGGAGCTATGTGCTTGATCAGATGTGACCAAATGTCTTGCTTACCGTGCAAAGGCGGCATTTCCACACGAAATTGGCCTCACCGCGGCTGCCGGGGACTTCGTGGACCTCCTATACACCAACTCAGTCAATGATCCATTCGATTTCAAGAAAAAAGTGGCATAGTCCAGGTGGGTGCGTTCACTTACAAAGCGGTTGAAGCTGACCCAATTGGGGTGAGTCTCATGGCAGGAATTGCATTTCACTTTGAATGTGTAGAAGTAGGGATTCTCCTCAGTGTCAGTGGGAACGAGAGCAGTGACGCTATATCATCTTATCAGCAGGGTTATTCTTCAACAACCGCGAGTAAACGGGCCTGCCCGCGCAACATTCCAAAATTTGGAGTGCGGTGCGGGGAGATGCAGACAACGCGAAGACGCGTTAACAGAGCTTCAAGACAGAGACCACTTACCCCTCCAGCTGAGCTTCGACGGTGAGAGCGAGCATTTTGACTTTTCGATGTCGAGTGACGTGAGCTCGTGTTGTGGATAGCTGAAGTCGAGATGCTCTCTGCAAGTGATGCGGGGTGGAGATGGAAAATACTTAACGACGTAGATCGAGGCTTGGCATGTGACCATTTCTCTCAGGTTAAGGTACAAACACAACAAATCATGAACTGATGGAACTGATGGAACTGAACTGAACTGGAGGAAGAGAATTTGATTTTTATATAATCTCTAAATTGAAAATGAACGCCGGTTATGCCCAAGCTACCGCAACAAACGAACCAAACAAGCTATATACATCTCAAAGGTAAAATACAGACTCATTAACATGTCGAATCTCTTACAGACGGCTGTGCTGAGGGGCCTGTCCCAGGGGCTTGGTCGAGAAAGCGTTGAAGAACTCGTTGAGAGCATCGACGGTGCCGCTTCCCTCGACCAGCTGGACGGTGCAGGCAACGTGGCTGTCAGGGCGGGTGACGACGACACCACCCTTCTCAGCGTCGAAGCCGAGCTTCTCGTGGGCTGCGAACTGGGCCTGAGGAACACGCACATCGGGGATGTCATCGGCATAGAGGTGGTGGTGGTAGTCACGCAGCACCTGGGGGATGGAGTCCACATCGATGGTGTTCTTGGAGCCTGCGTAGATCACAGACAGAGTGAAGAGCTTGGAGTGAGGGTTGTGGCGCTCGAAGAATGAGATATCGGCGATGTCAGGGCGGCGATAGGCAGACAGGAACGAGCGCTCCTTCTCCAGATTGGCGGCAAAGTCGGCAATGGCCTGCTTGGTCTTGGCCTGGTTGCCAGCGAAGACGAAGATGCGGAAGGCACCGTTGGCGGGCACTTCCTGCTCGAGTTCGACAAAGTTGGAGTCCGCGAGACGGGTGACGGTGGTCGGGGTGAAGGCGCGACCAGGAGTGAGATGAACACCGGGGATCTCGAACAGCGGAGACTGGGCGGGGTGGGTTCGGTCCCAGGTGAAGATGTTGGGGCGGTAAGCCACTCCGTATCCACTGGTGAACTCGCAAGATGACTTGAAGGTCTTGACGAACTCGTCCTCCTCCGCGCCAGCGCCAACGGTGGTATCACTGGCAGAGCCAACCTCGCCGGCAGAAGGACGGCGCTTGGAGAACAGAGCTGCGTATTTGGCATCGAAGTTCAACAACGTCTCAGCGATATCCTTGCGCTCGGTCTCGTAGGTGCTGAGGGTAGAGCGATCGGCGAGACCGCTCTCCACAGCGTGGATCTTCCAGGCCATGTTGAGTGCGTCGTGGAAAGCAGTGTTCATTCCCTGGCCGGCCTTGGGCTTTGGGGTCGTTAGCGATGTAGATTAGAAGCAGAATAGGGGATACTAACGCTGTGAGTGTGGCAAGCATCACCACCCATGAAGACACGCTCGTCCAGGGTGTACTTCTCAGCAATACCCTGTCCAATGGGGTAGACAGAGTACCACTCGACCCGGTCCCATTCAATCCAGTAGGGCTTCAGGATGTTCTTTGCGGTCTGCTGGACCTCCTCGACGGTGGCAGTCTTTCGGGGGTTCCAATCGGCGTCGGTGGAGGAGGCAATCTGAACGTAGAGGCGGACCATGTTGTCTTCGCGGGGGATGACCATGATAGAGCCAGCATCGGAGTGGATAGTGCACTTGGTCTGTAAATACATGCGTTAGTATGATCTCAAAATCAATTCTTCTTTTGCGCATTCTTACCTCAATATCGGGGAAGTTTGTGCGGACGACACCGTCCATAACACCCCAGACATAGGCGATAGGATCCTTGTGGTGGATCTTGATACCAAGCTGCTCACGGACGAAGCTGCGAGCACCCTCGCCACTGAACAAGTACTTCGAGCGCACATTCTCGATAACATTGGTGTCAAGACACTTCAGGTTGACCTCAACAGGGTACTCAGCGTTGGCACCGTCGTTCTTGAAGCCAACGATGGTCCAGGGACGCTCGACCCTTGTGCCAGCCTTCTCAATTTCGTCCAAGAACACACGCTCGATCTTACCCTGGTGGACCAGGGTGGTGAAGGGGTAGCGGGTGTCAATGAAGCGGGGGCAGCTAGGCCAGCTGCCAGTGCGGCCGATACCAGAGCCGTCACCCTTGGGGTCCCAGAAGGCAACATCGTAGACCTTCGCGGGCTCATAAGCCATGATCGAGCGCTTCAAACCAAGGTTGCGCAGAATCTCGGTGGATCGCGGCTGGATACCGTCGGCGCGACCAGTAGCGGTCGGCACGGGCCGGTTGTCGATGTGCTTCACTTTGTAACCCCATCGTGACATGCACAGGGAGAGGAGCAGACCGACAGGGCCGGCGCCCACGATAACGATGTCATAAGTCTCCTGTTGGACCATCTCGGCGGCCGAAATCAAACACGATGATTCGAGTGGGGATATAAGGTATGATCTTGATGAATGGGAGTATGTTCAAAAAGATGTGTATATATAATATGAAATCAGAATATCACCCAGCACAATGAGCGAAAGAAATGAAGAGGGCCATGGCTGTCCCTATATACTGTTCGGGAACTGGATCAAGCGAACGGATTGGGAGTTCGACTGAAGCCACGGAGAACATCCACGGCATTCAGAGTCGGCTGAATCGTGGGGAACGGGGGCCCAAGGGTCGGGGAAACCAATCAGACCCGGTAGAAATGGAGTGATGGAGAATTAGTAAGATTCCCAGAATTAAAGGCCATGTGGGGGGGGCAAACTGGGATCACACAAAGTCATCAGCCATTGTAGCCCGTACCGCAGTTGATCCCGAGTTGCATATGGACAAAGTGTGGAGGCATTCAGTTGAAAGCCTCTGACTGGGCTTTGCAATTTTTCTGCCCCACCCGGAAGCGAGTCTCGGCAGGCGGTGTTGGACTCACGTGAGGAAGTCTCGGCAGCCCTGTCGGGATCTACGTTGGGACTTTCACTTGGGACACTCCGGAGCCCGCTTTGGACTCGCAATATTGTACACAGAATGTATGATTCTACGAGATAATTCCGACAAAAGGAAGGTAGTTGATGATTCGCTATCATACCTACCGTCGATACCGAGGAAGGCCAGCAAATACCCTCTCCTCATTAAGAACTACAACATACACGTTTCCTGTCACTCGTTTCGTCCTGCCGAGTGAAGACCTTATCCACCCGCCTCGGCCCCACGCGGTCAAGGTAGTTTGACCTGGTACTTGCACTCCGAAATACCCGAAATTTGCTGCCAGGTGATATTTGCAACACACTGGAGGCGTGGCATCTGTTCCCAATGGGTTTCCTCGGTCAGTAGGATGGCAGATTGATCGCCTTAGTGTTCTCAATTGTGAATTGTCTGGGTGCTCGACAATTTTCAAGGACACTTCAGATGCGAAGTTTTCCGGAAAATTGCAGATTCTATAAGGCAAGAGGATTGATTCACCACTGCATTCCTGGCTCTGAAGGAGTTTTTCAACATCAATTCGGACGATTTCCATCAATGGCCTTGGAAGCTCTTTTTCTCTAAAACCAGGAATTCAGCCTTTTGGGAGAGTCTGCCATTTTTCGAAGTCATGATTGACTCCACCTTTACTAAACAGGAGATGAACAGACGTGATTCCGCAGGACAAATGGATCAATGGATTACATGCAGGTCCAATTCAGATAAGATTTGATTCCAGTCGAAAGGATTGATGAAGCTAGAGTAGTGCTATACTGGTACCTAAAAGTAATTACGAGACACCCTCTCAGCTGCTCGGAGTAGGCAAGCAAACCTAGTCGGCGTGGACGTTCAATTTCATGATGCTCGTGTGCTTGCAAGGTTAAGTCCCTCACTCGAAAATAGGTATAGCCAGTATAGGTACGTATCGCTCAAATTTGTCGGCATTACTGCGACATACCTACCTGTCAGACAGTCAGAGAGCAATCTTGGAGATTAGTTATGACCATAACATGATAGACGCATAACCATTCAAAATCTACAGATTCCCTCGTACGCGTCGTACTCTCGCTTCGTTTGCTGAGGTGGCGAGTGATTGTACCGGAAACGCTGATAGCCCAAGGCAACAATGACTCAAGCCTAATTCTCGGACGCAAGTTGTACCGCTCCGAACTATATCGCGTGCCAACAACAACCCTAGATAGAAATGACAACATCAAAATGGATGACTGCAAATTGAGCTACTAATGAGCTCTTTCAGACATTTGAACTTGGAGCCTGACATCTGTGGCTTGGGGGTGTAGAAAGTTAAGCCTTGTCTCTTATGCACAAGGAACTTGGAGGTATGCGCACCTGCCACCAGTCAACTGATGTCGGTTTACTACCTTCAGTGTGATTGCAAGCAACACCAGACTTTCGTTGTATTCATAGACTTGGAAAGCTCAAGAAAGGAAGGAAGAAATTACGAAGTCGGATCATCCAAAGGTAAGTCTGGAGAATTGAAAGGAAAAAAGTGGGTATGGGGCATCGGCATCCCGCCATGGAAAGAGCCCTGGAAGTACTAGGTAGTTATTTCATTTTCTCCGTCATGTAATAATCTGCAGAGAGACTGCGTGTATAGATGTTGGGGAGCATGGTATCCGCAATGGTCTCGACTCCTATGCAAAGTGCACTAGTCTTTTGTTCCTGAATTGAGGGCTTTTGTGTATCTCCTTCTGAAAACGCAAAGCCTCAAGTGTTGATGTGTCCACATGCCCAGATAGTCAAGCAGAAATAGCAATATACCAGGTATTTCACATTCTTCAAGATACCCGATTTGATTGGGATGCGTTTGGGACTTGGAATTGCATTTGACAATGGTCAATAGGTCAATAGTTTATTATCCCAGTAACTGAGACTCGATACGTTTAAGGTTCATTTGGTCTTTGTCTCTAGGTACTTTGTCCATTGTTCCCATCTTATTGTCCACTTTCGTCCGTTTGAATAGGGTTATTCCACAATCCATTTGGCCACGAGGACATATTGACTGTTCGAACACTGTTATTGTGGTCCTTGTTCAATGCCAGCCATATAGCCTGATATCACGGCACCACAATAGACTCCATATTCTATACGTATTCATTGATCTGAATAGCATCGCAATTGCAATTGCAGCATATCAGCCTATACCTCCAGCTATGTATAAAGTCATCCAAGCTCGCGCTTCATCCAATCCTTTCCCAACTCACTGTACCCTATCACTCATATCACTTGTGAATTCGTCTGCTCTATCTTCCTTGCAGTTAATCTCTATCAACCAACATGGCTTCGATTGGCCTCAGCCCCGTATACGTGGTGTCAACAAGCCCTCGAGCAACTACCTTCGGCTCATCTAGCTACCCCAAAATCGCCATTGACCTCCACCCGGCCAATGCTGTCTCGATTAGCCCTCGAGCCCACATTCGGCCCACCTAGCCTCCCGCCAATTAACATCAACCTCAATATCAACCTTCCTAGACTCCGGGAAGTCTTCACCACTGAGGCCGCTCCTCACCCGGCCACTTCAGTCACTCCCGAGGCCGCCTCTCCCCCGGCCACTTCAGTCACTCCCGAGGCCGCCTCCCCCCGGCCACTTCGGTCTCTCCTGAGGCCGCTTCTCCTCGGGCAGATTCAGTCTCTTCTGCGGCCGCTTCTCCCCCGGCCACCGCAATTCCACAGCTCGCTGGCCATCGCCGCGGCAGTGTGGAACAATCGCCGGGTCCTCCCAGGAAGCAACGCCGTCCGAACTGGCCCACTGGCGGCAATCCTGAGGACCGTGACGATCGCCTGATGTGGGATCGCTTCCCCGCGACTTCCACCGGCATGGACGGCTCCGTCGGTTCCCCACGACGAAGTGAGTCAAGTGACCAGTCAATGATAGATGGTTCTTCCCCGGTCAGGGATAGCCTGATGAAGGATCGTCTATAGCCAGCAAGCCAGTTGTCAGCCTCGGGGAGCGACGTCTCCATGTAGCGTCGGCTTTCCCCTGACACCCCTTTGGAAGGGCCAGGCGGTGCGTGACGATCGACGGGCTCTCGTTTTCTCCCTTCTGTTCTGTCCGTTTTGTTTTGTTCTGTTTCTCGTGTTTTCGTTTTTTCGTTTCTTCGTTCTGTTTCTTCGTTTCTTTCGTTGGTTTTTCCTTTTTTTTTTTCTTCATGTTTCTCCACAAGGAGCCTGATAGCCGTGACATTTCACAATATTATTAACTCATGAAAGATTTCTTCACTAGAAGTACCGGGCACCGCTTAGATCATCTCCGAGTAAAGAGATAGAAAATATTTTGTATTTAGCTGGAGACTTGGGCTCTTCCAATGGCAAACAACTTCCTAGATCAGACCTCTGAACGTACTTTCCAGAGAAGCAGAACGGACGGTTAAAGCAGGACGTTAGTCGTGATATCAGGTGATCTTGCTCGCTTACTTATAGCTCCCATCAATGGCTTTGCTTCCTTCTTCATCCATGTCTATTACCTATTCTTTACCAACCTATATCAAGATTTCCATCATCATCGACCATCGTCTTCATATCGCTGCCTTTCCTCAACGTCCTTATCGCTACTCACATGACCATTGTCGATAAGCATGTTTGTCGACGTCTCACAGCAGACCTCTCGACACACCTACTCCCACCGAGCGCTCGGTTCGTCTGTCACTTATCGGGCATTTGATACGCGTCTATGACTTCTGCCAACGATTTGGCGCACAACTCCTTCTTCCAAATGTTTCCTCCCACACTTCCTTCCGCAACATATCAGGCTCGGACAACTCACAGCTTGGTACCGGGGTTTAGGAGGCGCATATGAGGGTAGGCACCTAGCTGGCCGAGTTGAGCCTCCTTCACCCAAGCCTGCACCAGTGACCTGCTATAGGGTCCTCGAATGAGGACCTCGGCCGGTATCACCTCGGCCACGACGATGCCCAAGTTACCTGCTGGGTTGACTGCCATCAGGCCATGGCTCATTGAGCTGGAGGCAGGGGGCGCATTTGCACTAACAATGCACGTGAACCCTGAGCCGTCAATTGCTCACGTTAATGTTCCCGGTGTAGATGACCTGACCACTATTGATGCTGCTTCGGTTCCGGTCTATGCAGAATGGGAGGTGTCGGACGATGTGCCGAATCACTCATGTTCGGGTTCTTCACACAGTATCTTGTTCCACGCTCCCATCATGAAGTCCCTTCTCGCCCGATTACCGGACAAGACACTTCCCAATATGAGTGAATATGGGGCTGAACACATAGCTGACAGGACATCCCTCATATCACTTGTGAATTCGTGATCCCCATACTTCTCAATCTTGATTGCAGTTGCTCTCTGTCGGTCAACATGGCTTCCATCGATCTCAGCCCAAGCTACGTGGTGTCAGCAATCCCTCGAGCACCCACATTCAGCCCACCTAGCCACCCTGAAACCGCCATTGACCTCCACCTGGCCAATGTTGTATCTACTAGCCCTCGACTACCCACCTTTACACCACCGAGCTTCCTGCCAATCAACATCAACCTCACCATAGACCTTCCTAGCCTCCGGGAAGTCTTCTCCACTGAGGCCGCCCCTCACCCGGCCACTTCAGTCTCTCCTGAGGCCGCTTTTCCCCCGGCCAATTCAGTCTCTTCTGCGGCCGCTTCTCCCTCGGCCAATTCCACCTCTCCTCGGGCCGCTTCTCCCCCGCCAATTCAGTCTCTTCTGAGGCCGCTTCTCCCCGGGCCAATTCCACCTCTCCTCAGTCCGCTTCTCCCCCGGCCGCCGCTATTCCACAGCCCGCTGGCCATCGCCGAGTACGATGCCAACGCAATGTGGAGCAAGTGCTGGGTCCTCCCAGGAAGCGAGGTCATCTCCACCCATGCCACCACTCACGACGCCGACATCGAGATTTGGACGCAAGTCCCCTCCTTCCTTTAAAGTACTCTTACAATCTTACGTCTCCTTAATCGACACACGATACATCCCTCCTCTAGCTCAAATGTCAGTCAGAAAGCGCAAATCAAAGACCGTCCCGAAGACATGGTTGGAATGGAGCACCGCTGCCAGAAGGCACGGGGTGCTCAGATCAAGCATCCACAGGCAGAAGAAGCTTGAGTCAGGCTCGAAAGTCACAGAAGAACAATATCTTCTGTTGAAGGTTCTATGGGATATAGAGTGGCCGACTATGCGTGCCGTCCAGGACTTGAATCTTCAAGACTTCTTTGATCAGGCCAGAGACTGGCTGGCTACCTTCCACCCGTTCCAAGCGTACCTCGACACCATCGACGACGACAAGACGCCGGGTAGTTCTGAGATAGGGATTTTCGAAATTCTTCGGGAGCAGCAGCGACAAGTTTGCGAGCTTCTGCAAAGCCCAGGGAGTAAAGGCCTGCAAAGTGCTAATGAGGAGATCGTTAATTCCTCTCTCCTATCGTTCCTCACTGCGATCTGCAAAAAGCACCCCAGCTTCAAAGCTCGATGGACCCCCCAGCGGGCCTCCCTGACCGCAGAGTTCAGAGGGGCTCACATGGAGTGCCTCCTGGACGGTTTGCTTGCGTCAGAGGCCACGTTACAGACCCAGGTCATTATCGAGGCTAAAGCCAACCGTCGCGGCAGACACAGTCCAGAAGTCTTCATGCAGGAAGCTGCGGAGCTGGTCGCTGCTCTTGTCACGGGGCCTCCAAAAGGCCTGGCCAAGGACAGGTAAGTCTATTTGCTTTCATTCCCGGTCAGTATCCGGCAGAAACCAAGTGCTATTCCATGTGTATAGAGGCCTGCTGATTTCACAGATGGTGACGAATTATACATTGCCAAGGCCTACGCCCTCGTCGCCTCGACAAGTACATAGCCATCATGCAGGACCAGGAGAAGCAGGCTATCACCAAGAACGAGTTCTTGACCATTCGACAGTGGGGGGCGTGGAGAATTGATAAGCGCGAGGAAATTGAGGATTTCGCTAGGCTAGTGCTTGCCGAAGGTGGCCGCCCGATGGGGGGCTTTCAATTGCGATTTGCGCCAAAAACCATGTAACGTGACGTGATTACTCATCACATTTTTTCAAAACAAAAAGCGAATCACGTGACCCAGTACGCCCACTTGTAGACTTGGTCACTTGATAGTAGTGAGGTCTGCTCAGTGAGACGTCTGTCTTCAGAAGATGAATAATTCAGAAAGGGTGAAGGGGGGATTTTGACTTGTCATGTATTTAAATATCAATTTCAGAGCCTCTTCAAAAGCAACTGAAGCAAGTTTGAAGTCGTACTTAAGCACGTGGGGCGACGTCATCGGCTCAAGGATCACGGGTGGCAGTCACCGCTCTGCACGGTGTTGACTTGGAACTTGACAACTCCCACTTATAAATGATCACACATTCATTTCCAAGCGGGTGTTTCTGACAGCACGCGTTGTGGACCGTAACGATTTAGCCCCCAATGACTGTCAATACATCCCACGTTTAAACACTCCGTACTAGTATCGGGGTGGCGAACAGTACCAGTTCTAACGAAAGCTCAGATAGCTCGGGTTTCCTCAGATATCCGAATGGCGGGCCCGATCCACACCTACGGCCCGAGCTGCTTGC
The DNA here is from genome assembly GCF_028826915.1 of Penicillium bovifimosum. NCBI lineage: Eukaryota > Fungi > Ascomycota > Eurotiomycetes > Eurotiales > Aspergillaceae > Penicillium > Penicillium bovifimosum. Next base: position 53,390 of record NW_026622717.1, on the reverse strand, counting down.
TAGCCGATGAAGAACAGGACTTCGCCAGACTACAGTCAATGCCCTCACCGCCAGAAATTCGATCACAATTCTTCTATCTATCGGCGTTACCCATCGATGATCCACTGGCTCCCCTGCCACCGCCCGCCACTGGGAATGAGAGACTTTCTCCAACACCCTTCTCGGCCAGGGATAACATCGCTTTAGAGGAAGCCTGGTGTGGCCTACGGGATGCGAGGAAGACCAGAACAACCGATAACAGGTCACGGCCAAATACATCAATAGGGCCAGGAATTGCTGTGCCAGGCCATGAATCGATTTTGAGTGTCGAGCGCCAAAGCAAGGCGGCTGACCAAGAGGACCCGCACTTGGTCGGCAGCAGAGGAAGCACTTTCAGCAGTCCCCCTTCGTTCCCGGACGAACTGCCCTCTCGCAGTCAGAGAAGCCACCTTGCTTTAGCTACTGGCAGTGATGGTATTCGGACGCAGGAGCTTGGCAAGGAACAGCGTCCGAGTTCTTCGGTGGACGATGGCTTGAAACAAGAATTCCCCAGAGGAATTGTTATTGATCGGAGAGGACCGCGCTCATCAGCCGCCAATGAAGCCGTTGCAGCCAAAAGAAGGAGCAATGATCTGTCAGACATCGAGGATGTGGGCGAAGGTGAAGAGCGGACGGGAAATTTGCGGGCCAATCGTTCTCGTGATGCAAGTATCAGTGGCTCTCCTTTCATACGAGCGCCGATATCTCAGTCTCAAACACCGCTTGGTCGCTCATACGAGTCCACTTCCTCAAGAGACGCGGGCGAAAGACAGGCCGATCTGCGAACCAGCACTGCTCCTCGGAGTGCTCCGAAACCGTCAGGTCTGCGGACTACCGTGAGCTTGGACCAATTGACACAGGACTCACAGGAGGAGAGGACAGAAGAACCAAATTCACAATTAAAGATTCCAGTCGGTGTTTCAAGACTCCATCTGGTTGAGTTACCAAATCTCAAAGTAAGACCAATTCGCCTGCGTAGCTTCGCGTTATACTCACAATGTCCAGATGAAACCTATTTACTGGAGTCCTTTGCATGACGTATCGAATGTGATCCGAGCTACTTGGTTCTATAAGAATACCATGTTGCCAGTTGAGACAGAACTTGCAAACAAATTGGAGGAAGGCTATGTCTACTTAAAGCCATGGAGCGACACCTGGCAAGATGAACTGAATAGTTGTGTGGAGAATGGGCCGGATGCCGAATTGAAAATCGTTTACCCGCTGTGGACAAAGAAAGACTTTGAACCTTCGACTGCACAAGATCCACAGAGTAGTGACGCACCTATGGGTGAAGCAGCAGAGGCCTTAACATTTGACAAAAGCCAAGCTGCTGGCGGCACTGCTGTTCAATCTGAGAACATCAAATCATACCTCACGTCCAGTGCTATTTATGTCGATGCAACAAATGCGCAAGTCCTTCGGCCCAGTCTGCTTCCCTCGGTTTCGAGGGGCCGACGACCTCTCGGTGCAATTAGAAAAGGTCGACAAATAGGTATACCTGTGGTTCGCGGTTTCAGCCGCAAAGCATGGGAAAAGCTGCATCCATCAAAGCCCAATCCTATCGATGTCCGCCATTACATCCGCAAGACCCATTTAAAGAATGGTTTCGCACCAGGTGAACAAATATGTTATGCGTGCAAGATGGAAGAGTCGCGACCACCTCCAACAGACTTGGTTCTCGTTATTCATGGCATCGGCCAAAAGCTCTCGGAGAGGATGGAAAGCTTCCACTTCACTCACGCCATCAATGCGTTCCGACGAGAAGTAAACATGGAGCTCAACAACGAACCTGTATGGCCGCACGTGCGTCCAGATCATGGAGGAATCATGGTTCTTCCTGTGAATTGGCGCGCGAAATTATCATTGGATGATCCGGAGGCTGAATCTGATATTGAAGACACAGTGAGCAACAATTTCTCGCTCGCGGATATCACACCCCAGACTCTTCCCGCTATTCGATCTCTGATCAGCGATGTGATGCTTGACATCCCTTACTACCTCTCTCATCACAAACCGAAGATGGTTAAGGCAGTGGTCAGAGAGGCGAATCGTGTGTATCGTCTCTGGTGCAAGAACAATCGTGGATTCCAAGACCATGGACGGGTACATCTCATTGCTCATTCGCTCGGAAGTGTAATGGCCGTGGACATCCTCAGCAACCAACCAACACATGTTCCTCGATTCGACTTTTCTGATATGCCTTTGCATAGCGATATATTCGAGTTCGATACCACAAATCTGTTTCTTTGCGGAAGCCCGGTTGGCTTCTTTTTGCTGCTTAATAAGGGTACGCTTGAGAAGTATCCGATGTTGCAGACACTGCTAACTTCCTCACAGCTAACCTTCGTCCCCGCAAGGGCAGAGACAAGCCTGGGAGTGAAGGCGACGATTTACTTCCTAACGTTGCCGGTGAAGCGGGCCAATATGGCTGCCTCGCCGTAGATAATCTCTACAATATCGTGCACACAACTGACCGTATGTGGATATCCAAATGTTCCAGACAACCCCAATATATCATTTCTCTTTACTAACAATACCGCTAGCAATTGCATACCGAGTCAACGCAGCAGTAGACTCAGACCTCGCCAATACCCTCAAAATGGGTACCATCCCCAGCTCCACATCCACCTTCTGGCAATCCTTCGGCAGCGTTTTTCGCTGGAGCTCAAACCCATCAGATTTGATGTCCACCGCTACCTCTACCCGCCCCGCGGCAGTCTCCAAGCTCCCATCCCAAGTCGAACTCGAGACCCACGATTTCACGCGTGAAGAAATCGCCGAAAGGCGCATGCTTCTACTCAACGATAACGGCCAGATTGACTATTACCTTTCTGGAGGCGGCGGTCCCTTGAATATCCAGTACCTGAACATGTTAAGTGCGCACAGCAGTTACTGGACGCTAGGTGATTTCGTGCGGTTTTTGGTTGTGGAAATTGCGAGGAAGCAGGGAAGAGATGGGACGCTGCCTGCTTTCCGGGCTGAGAAGAAGAAGGGGTGGAAGTATTCTAAGAGTTGATTTCACATACAGGCATACAGGGAGTTGACTGATTTTTCTACATGCTTGGTCACAGCCTCGGCGTTGGTTTCATGGTTTTGCCTAGAACAGAATATGTGAAACTTCTTTAATATGCGAAGGCGGCTATCCAGTCATAAGATTGCCAATCCAACAGAAATAGATCGTGCATATTCTGTCCAGTTCAAAAACAGCAGTAACAAATTGTTCAATCAATCAAGAGAATGTACATATCTCCAAGACAAACAGGCAAGGAAATGAAACCACAATAAGTCCAAGGAGATCCAGTCCCCACCCAAAAGTCATACATCGTTATCAGCATCTCAGCAAATGACCCTCGTATCCGAACCATGCACATCCCCCATCAACAAAGCCTCCACAATCTCACCCCTTATACAAACCCCCCGTCCAGCCCTTAGCACAACCAAAGCATTCGCCTTAGCCAAACTCCCAACCTTCGAAGACCGCTGTCCAGCACCCTCAACCCCCGTACTCGTCGCATACAACCTCCCATCCGACCGCGAAGCCGTAACAACAGCCCGATGATACTCCGTCCTCTTAGGATCAAGTGGGAAAGCATGCGTCAGTACAACCGCAACACGCGGCAGACCAAGCTGCGGCGCAAGCCAAGGCCTCGAACTGAGCGCCTGCGAGCTGTGTCCCAGGCCAGCGAGCTTGTGCAATGATGGCAGAACGAATAGGTTGAGAGTAACGAGCGCCGAAGCCGGGTTCCCGGGCAGCGAGAAGATGAGTTTTGATTGGCGTTCCTGCTGGGAGGAAGCATCGCCGGATGCTTTGAACGGGACTGTTGCGAAGGTGGTTGGTTTACCGGGTTTCATGGCGACGCGGCCGAAGTGGATGGTTCCGCCTAGGGAGCGTTCAATCGTCGGTTTCAGGAGGTCTAGCTCACCCATTGAGACGCCGCCTGTTGTGATGATCACGTCTACGCTGGCGGATACGCGGCCGATGCCGCGTAGGGAGTCGCGCAGTGCTTGCTCTAGGTCGCTGGCTGGCGTGTCGCGGGCGATGCCTAGGTCGACGGTTTCGAAGCCCCAGGAGTTCAGGCAGGAGAGGAGGGAGGGGCGGTTTGAGTCCCGAATTTGGCCGCCTGTTAGGGGACGCGGGTCGTTGTGTTCTACGAGCTCGTCGCCTGTGCTTAGGACGCCGACGCGGGGTTTGCGGAAGATTTTGACGGTTCTTGTGCCGGTTGATGCTAGGAGGCCGAGTTCGCCCCCGACGGGACTGATGAGGTCGCCGCGGGCGAGGATTTTGGAGCCTAGGCTTACGTCGCTGCCGGGCTCGCGGACGTTCTCGCCGGGTTCGATGTCGTCGGCGAGGATTTCAACTGTGGCTTCTTCTTGGCCGTCGGGTGTGCTGGTATTCAGGGCTGTGTCTTCGACCATGACAACGGCATTTGCGTTGGGAGGTAGAGGGGCTCCCGTGGTGATTCTAGCGATGGTACCCGGTTGTAGGGATTGTAGGTTTCCACCGACGTTGGCATGAGTGATGGACGCTACGGGGAAAATCCCCTTCGTGGACGGGCCAGTTGAGCTAGAGTCCGGTGCGATGATGGCATAGCCATCAACAATACTGGCTCGATATGCTGGTACGGCTTCCCCGGCATAGACGTCTTCAGCAATCACCGAGCCAATCAAGGACGTGGTGACTGGGACTTCGATGACTTCCGGCTCAGGGGTTTGCTCATTGATCCGGCGAAGCGCTTCGTCTACAGACAGCATTGGGTAAGGTGAAGAGCGATAGCGCCGATTAGGGCCCGCACTAGGGTCGTTTGATTGTGGTCTTTCTGACGGCGACGTGTGAGCCCTGGGAACCTTATGTCCATGACCACCATGATCATGGCCATGGTGGTGGTGATGGTGGTGGTGATGATGCCGATGCTGACGATCATCAACGCCAGCCTCTGCTTCCAGCTTTGTCACACCTCCAGCATGGAGATTGCGCGAATTGGCCCCCGCAGACTGTAAGCATGCATGTGGCAGAAGCTTAACGACAGCATCGAGGTTTTCCATGGCTCCTTTTGGTGACCCAGGTAAGGTAATAATCAAAGATTTTTCACGCACACCGGCAACTGGTCTGGCCATCATAGCAACTAGACGAGGGGTTAGCTGAAGTATATAGTCTCGGGAAGGCGCCAATGCAGGCGCCCCCTATGTCATGCTCACAGGGGGTTACTTTGAGAGAGGCAGCTAGCATGCCGTGTCTGGAGGTCTTGGTTAGTTTACTAGCGTCAATGCGGTGGCCAGGATATCGAATCGACTCACACTAGGCCCGGAGCATGGCGCTGTATCAGGGGAGTCACTGCCTAGTGATGTCATGAGCATTTGGCGATATCAAACCAGATCACAATATAAAAACCTCAGGAGTGTTGTCCTTGATGGCAAAACCTGTCCCTCCGCTGAGAAGAATAAGGTTATACCAATCAGGGCCATCGGTCCAGTTGCGTATAGACTCCTGGATCTGGAGTACATCGTCGGGGACGATCTTGAATGCGGGGGGTTCCCACTTCCCTTCTGCGGCCAAGATAGGCGCCAGTGCATTGACTACCTTGTCGGAGGCCGGGTCTTCCGAGGCTGTGTCCGAGATAATTAGGATGGCGACTTTTAATTTGTTGTCCATGTTGTTGGTGATGTTTGGGTGGATGTTGGTGGGGGGGAGGGGGGATGTTCTTTCAATCGGGGAAAGCATCGGACTATCCCCAACTCCCGGACGTAAGTTAGTGTGCTTAGTGCAATTAGTGTTTCAACTACATGTCTGGGTCGTACCAATTGTACCAATCGTAGTGAACGATTGTCCCATTTGTCCGTATTTATTGTATCCATTTCATTTGGTCCTAATCGTCCCGAGAGGGCTACTAAACGAGGCCGCGGAACCAGCCTTGACTGCCAATCCGAGACATAGTCCATTTAGGGCTCAATCAGACTCAGAACGACGCCCAGGAGCGCTGGCGTGGTGCACGAGGGCTATCAAGGCCGCATATCGAAGAGAACGTGACAGTTGAATCTAGAACAGTTCACAGAGAACCTCGGAGGTAGGTGATAGCATCCATTGGATACTTGCATGTTTTCATAGGCAAGTTGACTGCATCCGACGGCGATTTCTACAAGTGATTCTCTCCTATCCCTAGTGTAACAAGCTTAAACTAGCTCACACAGCCTCATATCTGATACATATGATCCTCAGATCATCGATGCAATTCAGCAAAGCCAAAATGGCCAACGTGACGGATCCCAGACGCCCCTATGCGGTGTATATCGAAACATGAACATGAAATATGAAAACGAGGAGAAGGTGGCAATGGGTAATCACCAGTTATGTCTGTCGAGTCCGCAATAGCTGTTTATTGCCTAAGCTTGGAGCTCTTCTCTGTCAAAGAGAGGCTTTGTTCACGCTGCATCCAATACCGCGGCTTTTTGCGCCACGAGGAGACCGACAATCAGGCCAAACAGACCCAGCACTGAGCTGAAAATCTCGACGACAAGGATCTTGACGAATCTGGGAAATAAATAATGTAAGTGACAATCCGAAATAAAGGACACTTTGGGGACCACCTACAAGCTAGGATCGGCGGCATCAGCCAACGCAGCACCACTTCCGTTGATACCAACAGAGATGCCACAAATGAGATTGCAGACACCGACTGTAATTCCTCCCCAGAAGACCGCGTATCCAGTGTAGTAGTTGCTGGAAGTGTGGATTGCGCCTTCTGGCACCTGGCTGAGCTTTGAGGAGAAGACAATGGCCATAATGACACCATAGATGGCCACGACTTCACAGAAGATAATGGAGATCAAGTTCTTGGTACGAATCCGAGGCGCTCTGACACCACCGCCGACGATCGATGATCCGGTAAGGAAGATACCCCTATGAAGAGTCCGCCGTCAATATCCTGTATCAAGTCATATGAGACGATCGGCTTACCATGCTGCACCAACAACTGAGAAACCAATACATGAAGCGATTCCGATATTTGCCCAAGCATAAGGAGAAACCTCTTCAAGGAAACGGCCGACCTAGTTCGTGTTAGGTTGCTGAACTTTGAATTTCAGGGAAGAAGACGTACATTGAATGCTTCTCCCTCACCATGGAAGAGCATATCTAGAGTTCAGACCCTCTCGTTAGCTGCCAGATCGCACATGGGATGGATCCGTTGGAACATACACAATCCCACCACGATAAGAGCGGCGGTCACGTAACCGGCCGGATATAGGTAAGCCATGGTGGCCTCAGAGAACCTGATGAAGAATGAATGAAAAGGCCGATCGCAGCTGTAGGAAAGGCAGCCGATAAGGTAGCTGAAGCTCTAAGATGGCAGTGGGTGATGGGGACTCGGTGGTCGGAGCGGATTAACTGCTCCCCTCGGGCGGTGACCTCGCGTTGTGCTTCCCCGGACGGACTGGACCAGCTATTCCACCCCCTGCTTGAACTGTTCTTCTAGGTGGAGTGATTTATCTTGGTTTCTATATCTTCACTGCTCTTGTTATCGCGTGACTATTCTCAGTCACCAACCCTTCACCTCGCTCCGCCATTCTTCGTTACCCCTGACTTCCACCGCATCAACATATCGGCGACAATGGCGTCCGCCTCTGGGGTTGGGTCGTATTCGAACCCGTTGAAGAAGTTCAAGTAAGTCTTCAAAACCACGCCTGAGATTAGAATTCCAATCCTAATGACTCCGTGTAGGCTTGTATTCCTGGGTGAACAGAGTGGTACGCGTCTCTTCACTTCCTACATCTACACCTTGCGGCCCAGTCGATGAGAGATGGTTGCACAAGATGCCTAACAATTTCTACAGTCGGCAAAACGTCATTGATTACTCGGTTTATGTATGACTCGTTTGACAACACATATCAAGCAACTATTGGCATCGACTTCTTGTCTAAGGTACGCCACCCCATACCCCGCACAAGGTTCAGATTTATTGAGCAATCCTCCGAGAGCTGGTTACATATGAGCGAATATAGGGCTAACCATTGTATCTAGACTATGTACCTCGAAGACCGAACTGTGCGCCTTCAGCTTTGGGATACCGCCGGCCAAGAGCGCTTCCGTTCCCTAATTCCTTCCTACATCCGAGACTCGAGCGTTGCCGTGGTGGTTTATGACATTTCGAATGCAAAGTCATTCCAAAATACCCGTAAATGGATTGATGACGTGCGCGGAGAGCGTGGGAACGATGTGATAATTGTTCTCGTGGGTAACAAAACCGATTTGAACGACAAGCGGGAAGTCACCACCGCACAGGGTGAAGAGGAGGCCAAGAAGAATGGGTTGATGTTTATCGAGACTAGTGCGAAGGTCGGGCATAATGTCAAACAGCTCTTCCGGAGAATTGCTCAGGCTCTTCCGGGGATGGACGGCGAGGCCAAGCAGGGCGAGAGCACAAGTACGTTTATGCTCAACTGTCATCCATAAACCCCTTATACTGACCATGGCTTCTTTTCCAGTGATCGATGTCAACATCAGCCCCAAGGAGACGACCAGCAATGATGGTTGTGCCTGTTAAGATTCCCTACGCTCCTTATTCTGTCCCTAAACGCCCTATCTCGATGATCGATATCGGGATTGTCCATGATATTTTCAATTTCCGAACATGTACATGTTTCTTCTCTCTTTTGTTGCCCCCGAGTCGATAGCGCGTGTCTAGACTTTTCAGTACCGATGCGGTCGTGTCAAATCCCTTTTTCAAGATTTCGGGAGGAGACTAGGTGTTTTATTTTCCTTTCAGCCTGCATTATACGTTTTCTGTGGCGGTTGAAGTTACTTTGCTTGGCTCCTTTTTCAGGGGGTCTTCTGTTATCACTGCGACAGCATGAGCTAACATGTCTGATATGCCTGATATGCTTTAATTGATGAAGCTGTACAATATTGTATTCCCCGTCTGGGCAATGCACGCTATAGCCGGCTCCAATGAAACATGAACTCAATAATATTCCAAGGTTACAGCTGTTGTATCCGTCCTCGATGTAATAAAGCCTACTTTCCCACCGGGCTTCGGTCAAGATTATTATTTTCGGTGACACCTCAACATGCGGTCACAACATCCCATATATCGTGGCTTAGAAAACGAAACCTCTAAGATCCACCTCATTTTCTAAGTTCCAAGCTCTCTTGATTATAGAATCAACCTTGGCGGTATCCGTGATTCCGCCATATTTGGCAAGCGCATGCGTCTTCGCCTCAATTTCAGACCTGGATGTAAGGTCAGGATATATCCGACTCATTACGTAGGGATGTAGAACAACACACCTTGTCAAAGGAAGCTCCGGGTCTCCCTTTGCAAATCTGGTTGATTCCTTGAAAACCTTCCCAGACTTGCAAGTGACAATAACAGTCCCTTGCCACTCTTCAGGGAATTTAGAGTCAATTTCTGCATTATACTCCATCGTCACTCGACTCTGGAAATCACGCAGAGAGGCATCCGTTAGATCAGCTTCGGTGAAATCAGTAATCATAGCATGTCCCTTCTTCGCCGCGATGGCAAGTACAAAGCCCATCGAAAACTTGCTCTGGTGAACCGTGTCGCCATTCCCACTCAAGCTCAGCACGTTAATAGCAGCCTGGTATGTAGGAACAAGAATAGAGTCAATATCGTCGAACGTGACCTGGTTCTTCGACATCAGGTTCAGCAATGCGTCCACACTGGGATGCGTGTGACGACAAGATGCGTGCCACTTGAAACTGGAATTGATAACGGCAAAGTCTTTGCCCAAGTTCTGGTCGATGGCCTCTGGGTGTAGTTCACCCGGGACTAGTGCAGCACCCATTGCTCGTGGCCCTTCCAGGATATCCCGCGGACCTAGGAGGCCATCGCGAGCAGAGTAGGCAGCGAAGATGCCGTCGAAACAGGCCTTTGCGGTGTGCACCTGTTTTGAGTGCGTTGCATCCATCAAGAATTGCCATAAACCTGCGGCTTGAGTACCGGCTGTTCCGACAGCTGATGATGTCTGAATTGCATCGAGTTTCAGAAGGTGAGCTACGGCCGCTGCGACTCCAATGACTCCTCCAGTTGCGGTAGTATGGAATTTCTATAGAAGTCCTTATTAGTCACCGATAAATAGCAACATAGGCTTATGATGCTTGCGCAGCACTTTCCAGCGTATGAACAGATCAAAGCATGTCCAAAGCTTACCTCGTAGTGGCTTTTTCCTAGGTACTCTCCAACACGACAGCCCACCTCATAGCCAACCACACAAGCAGTGAGGAACTCTTCTCCAGTAGCTCCAATGTCTTGTGAAACTGCAAGAGCAGCTGGGAAGATGACAGTTGCCTATAGCAAAATCAGCATGGTCGATGTGCAATGGGAAGCACCTAAATACTCACTGGATGCATGATGCTTCGCATGTGAAGATCATCCTGTTCAACCACATGAGACGCAGCAGCATTGATCAAACTAGCAAATGCCGGACTAGTTCTGACATTTTGGGAGCCATCAATCAATTCACTCTTTCCATCAGACGGGCCCATTTGTGCTGCGAAGCGCACCATTGCAGAAACCGCAGGGTGGCTACGACCGGCAATAGCACAGCCTAGTGTGTCCAGGAAGAAATCCTTGGTGCGTTGGATCACGTCGTCGGGAATATCGCTGTACTTCAATTCGGCCGCCCATTTGACCAGTCGATCGGTTCTAGTTTCTTCGTTTGATGTGATAGTCATTGTGAGTACTCCTTTGATGAGACAAGGTATATGAGAGACTGATGAAGTGACTCGACATCTACCCCAGATCGTCCTCCAAATATATGCGGGGCAAAGCGGGCAGCTGATGTTGGTTATCTACTTGTTTCACCCCGCCTCTTCCGAGGTGGGCTTAAGTTAGTTCCCGAGGTATGCCGTATGCAAATGGTCAACGGAATCATATGTGGGAGCACAACCTAGCAGTTTTAGATATTCGTCGGATATTGTATGAACCTGGATTTTGCCCTTTGACATCTAGTTCACCATATCGTTATATGACTTTGTAGATCCAAATGGCTGGAGTCAAGACATGTGCACAAAGCGTGCAATGTATATAGCCGACTCGGAAGAAGCTTGTAGGTTGGAATATTTACGCCTTGGTAGTCAGGCAATCAGGCAGTAAGGCAGTCAGGCAGTCAGGCAGTCAGGCAGTCAGGCAGTCAGGCCAGAATTTTAGGGGTCCATACATCCAGATGCATCCATATTTCATAAAATTCATAAATGGCAATCAAGCAAGGGGCCAAACTCCAAAGCCATGAAGATGATCTTTTCTGCGAAGTGGCTAGATAATTCTGACCTCTATTTTATTCTGACTGAACAGATCAGAGTCAAACCCCTGAAATTCAGCGTCTACTCGAAAGAATCCAGAAATACGAAGCCAACATGATTTCCTTATACTAGCAGTCAAAGAATAATGCAACCGAGGACGAAATCGGGAAATTGATCTTCAGGCGGATCGCCCGGGAAATGGCGCCCCTGGCCCATCTGCGGCGCCATACACCCAGCCTTTTTCCTCTTCCCTTGCTTTGCCCGTATATATACCCAACCACATTTCCATCGCTATTTCCGTCTTGATAACGTACATTCTTGGCCAGAGGCCTTAAACCACACTCATGGGGCTCACGTCCCGTTTTCTCCGCATTCCGCGGCCAGAGGTGAGTCAAGATTTTGACCTGTCCGTTTCCTAAAGCTAACTAATCATGATGACTTCAGTCCTTTCTCTATGTGATGAGCTTAGAGACTGGTGCTTCTCTGATCACCCTTTCACTTCTTTTAAATAAGATCAGTGGTCTCTACGGCCTCTTGGCCCTCTTGACCGGCTACCACCTATCGCCTGTCCAACTGTCAATGTACCTTTGGTCTCTTGTCGCCCTTGGACTTACCGCAATTCTTTTCCCTCACATTCGCAAACAATCACCCCTACAATGTCTCGCCCTCGCCTATCTCTATGTATTCGACAGCTTGATTAACGCCGCATACACTGCCGCCTTCGGTGTGACCTGGTTCTTGGTGGTGTCGCAACATTACGACAGTGGCAAAGCGGCAGGCCCAGGGGGCGACACGATCGCCCAGACCGCAGGCTTCACCAGCCCCAAGTACGACGCGGCCTATGTCGAAATCCAAAACACCAAAGAGGGCAACAACTTCATCGCCCATCCGCCGCGCACGGCCGACGATATCAGCAACGTCGTCCTGCAGCCCGAGAGCCTTCAGAGCATCATCTTCATCTGTCTTCTGTGGGTAATCCGCGTTTACTTTGTGCTGGTGATGCTCGCGTTTGCGCGCCAGGCCCTTCGCCTCTGGGTCGCGATTCCCCGACACACTCAACTCCCGACTCACAGCCGCAACGTGTCAGTCGCCAGCGTTGCCGACATTGACAGAGAGCCCTTCTCTCCCTATAGCCCCGACGGCCAGGGATGGCTAGGCAAGCTAGGTCGCATCATGGTTAGCATCGGCCACGGCTACTGGTTGGGCGAAGAAGAGGACGGGAACTGGCTCAGCGGTATCGATTGTAATAAGTTCCGCAATCGTTCGGGTAACACAGAGTTGCCCGGAGCTCTCGAAAGAGAGAGGAGACGTCGTTCTGGAACGGGTCCTCCACAACCCTCGCCTTCTATCGTTCGATCCACTGTGCTTCAACAGCCGATTCCCGAGCATGGTCCTGGCGGCATGAATGTTAAGATGCAGGATTGGAACGCGCCGCGATAAACGCGCGCTTTCTTAGCGGCTATTCCACAATCTTGGTTGCGCCAATGTATAACGCTCGCCTCTACCAGACTGAAACATCCTCAACCCCAATCTCCTTCCCGGCTATATGCATTCGGCCGTATATCTCTGTGAGAGGAGCCAAGGGACACAATCTACCTTGGCTCTTGTGTCTGTCCTATCGTTTCATGAGGTTTCTCCCTCTCCTTCCGATAACCGATTTCTGTCTTCCCTCGATACTCCAACATTACGAATCCCGAGCTTCTCCTGCTCAAAACTTACGACAAACTCTGCATATATGAATTTGGGACGGGTCCAGGAATTTCACGATGATTCATTCTTGTGTAATCATTTGATTTGATCCACTTATCTGGCCCTGGAAGGCGTTTGAACTCTCATCACCATGGGATATAGGGGCGCTTGAATTCAAAACAAGCGTTGGCTGACGGCCACGCTCATGTTCATTGATCTAATAACGCGGGTTTGGCGTCGGGACATATGTACATTGCTTTTCTGATATGGGTTCCTAACTTCCTGTATCTTTCCCGGAAGGGATTCATGTCTTGTTATTGTACACAATTAGTTTTGATACACCTCACATACTATCGCTATAATTTGCTTTTGACGATCCAGCAGTGTGTTTCTCAGTAAGATTGGAAGCCATTCCGTCAAACCTTCTAACTAGTACCAGCCTCAAAAGAATAGGCATCTCATCGAACGAGTTCATTCTGATCATTCATCTTCACAGTGACACAGGCTAGCCCGTGGAGCACATCACTCGGCCGAATATACGATAGTGGGGCTGAATTACAGTCACGCCGCCATGCGAGATCGGTGCGGCCTCGACTGTCGGCATTTGACCCAGTTGACCGGTAGTCTTGTCTTGGGAGAGAATCCCTAATCCTCGGTCACAAATCCCTACACAGTATGTTGCAGGCCAGACCAAAAGCCGGGGTTACTCCGAAAAAAATACAAGTGTTGGAGCATCGGTAATTGCTGTGGTGTTATTGGTAGACTAAAAGAATGTGCAGACAAGCAGTCTTGCGATATCAAGTGTCTGGCACAGAAGGCTACTAAAAGGGGGGCAGCTGAGCCCTAACAAATATCAAACTTGATTTACGACACTGTTATTGATCACTTCGTATCTACTCCAATAATGAAGATGTCTTCCTGATGCCACCCCTCACACAGGCAAACCCCGATGCAGTGACGTGCTCGGCAGGATCACGGGATTCCCCGCACTGGTCCCAAAACGGTAAGTTTGCATTTTTGTCGACCGGTGTTTGCATTGATGTCGTGATCGAAGACCAATCAGTGGGCCAATCAACGGACTGCTGATCTAACCCCCCGACGACGGAGAATTGAGCGAGCGAGAGAAAAAAAACCGTTGGCTCTATTTTTTTTTCTTGAAGAAGATTCAAGAGAGCTGAGAGACATAAACCTATCGTCTCCTCTGCTCGTTATTTCTGTTTGGATCCGTGCTGCGAGTGGGAGATCGCTGCATATATCTGATAAGAACCCATCACGATCCATCTATTTACCATCCCACTTGTGCTGTGAGCTTAACAGCCAAGGTCAGCCAATATGGCACAGATCTCGACCGCTGCTGAAGCGGGTAAGTCATCGATGTCCAGTTCTATTCTGAAAATCCAGCGCAATCGCTAACCATCGTGCAATTGTATAGTGGCAAGAATCGCCTACCTTACTAGTGATACCGTCCTGTCCGTGCAGCCTTCGCTGAAGGATGACTCATTGTTCTCAAAATCACTAAAGGCCCTCAAGGCTAGCAAGAAGAGCAACCTCTCCTCAAAAGCCCCTGTGGTAAGTCGGAATCGTTGTCGTTGCGAGATCGGAACGCAACTAACTATATGGCTAGGTCCAATCTGTGCGCTATAATGAAGACCCCCTCCTGTCCGCATTCACCCCTCTTCAAAATGGCGAGACTGTTTCCGTCGTTACCAGCTCCTCTGTCCTGATTAGCGCGGTTCCTCACCTCTACCGTCTCGCCAACAGCCCCGTGGTTGTTCACGTTGCGCTGGAGCCCTCACCATTCCCCGATTACTCCGTGATCAGCTCCATTCGCCAGTCCGGATTCACATTCCTCCACTCAGAAACTGTGCAGGAGGCCCAGGATATTGCTATCACTGCTCATGCGCTTGCTCGCAAGTCCGGAAAGGGTGTCATTCACTTCTTCGACCCCGCCAACTCTGCCAAGGATCCCTCTATCCCCGAGGAGGATGTTGAGGTTGTGAAGAAGGTCCTCAGCATTGGTGGCAACGCTGCTACTTCCGCTGAAGCACAGACACTCTATGCCGACTCCGGCAGTGTGGCCACTGTCACGGAAGAGGCTGTGGGTACTGCACCCTCCGGTCAACAAGAGCAAGCGAACTTGACTGTTCCCTCCCAACCCCAGACTCCCTTCAACGCTAGCGTTGACAACTCGTCAGTTGGCTCCTCACGGAGAGATAGCAGCGCTGGCAGTGAAGCCCCGAGCTCAATTGCCACAACTGTTGACAGCGCCACCGTCCGGCCTGTTAACGCCAGTGATACTTTTGCATGGACCTCTCAGATTTGGAACACACTATTCGAAGAAGTCGGCCGCCGATACAATGCTATTGAATACACCGGCGTTGCTAATGCTAAGTCTGCTATTTTCGTCTTTGGCTCCACCGGTGTCTTCGTGGATGCTCTCGCCGATGCCAGCGCCAACCCGGAGTTGGAGAACATTGGTCTGATTACTGCTCGTTTGTACCGCCCTTGGGTCGGTGGACAGATCTCGAACTCTATTCCCAGCTCCATTGAGAAGATCGCTGTTCTGGAGCAGGTCCGCAAGACTACGCGATGGGGTCCCTCCTTCATGGATCTGCTCTCCAGCCTGACTCCCTCAGGCGCTCGCACCCAGGCTCCTCAAATCGTCGGCTACCGTCTTGGATTTATTGAGCCCTCTACCGCTGTTCAGGCTCTCCGTGGCGTCCTGCAGAACCTGGCTTCTGCTTCTCCCATCCAGGGTCTGGAGATTGGAAACACTCAGGTTCCCACTGTTCAACCCGTCCTTGAGCAACCCCGCATTGAGAATGCCTACTTGAAGATTCTGCACCAGCTCTTCGGCGAACAGCTCTACATCGCTAACCAGCTTGGAGCCGAGAACGCCGGTGTTTCTAACACTATCGCCGCAAGCCCTGAGTATGGATTCGGTTCGTTGCTGGCTCGCCAGGAGCACCGTCAGCGCTTCATCCGGGAGGTTGAGGAAGCCTCCAAGTCCAACGCCTTCGCCACGGACATCCCTAAGACTTGGCTGTCCCGCTGGGCTCTGAATGTGAAGGAAGCCGCTAAGTCTAACAAGCTCGCCCCTGAGGTCATTTCCCACCTCTCCACCGATGGCTCTTCACTATCCCGCCAACTCCTCCAGTCTAAGAAGTTCTTCTACGAGGAGTCCGAGTGGCTGATTGGATCCGATGCCTGGGCCTACGACTTGGGCAACTCCGGTGTCCACCACGTCCTCGCATCCGGTGCGAACGTGAACATGCTCATCATCGACTCCCAGCCTTACTCTGAGCGCGCTGCTGCTGACGCCACCCGCCGCAAGAAGGACATTGGTCTTTACGCTATGAACTGGGGTAACGCATACGTCGCCTCCGTTGCTGTCTACAGCTCGTACACCCAGGTCCTCCAGGCTATGTCCGAAGCCCAAAAGTTCAAGGGCCCCTCCGTTGTCGTTGCCTACCTCCCTTACAACCAGGAGAACGACTCCGCTCTCACAGTACTGCAGGAGACCAAGAAGGCCATCGATCTTGGCTACTGGCCCCTGTACCGCTGGAACCCCGAGAACGAGGAGAAGGGCGAGCCCAAGTTTGCCCTCGACTCCGAGCGCATCAAGCGTGATCTCGAGGAGTTCCTTCGCCGCGATAACCAGCTCAGCCAGCTCATGAACCGCCAGCCCAAGTACGCCCCTGTACTCTCCGAGTCTTACGGTACTGAGGTCCGCGCTCTTCAGAAGAGAAATGCCAAGGACTCCTACGAGAAGCTCTTGGACGGTCTGTTCGGTGCTCCTCTGACTATTCTCTACGCGTCCGACGGCGGAAATGCTCAGAACCTTGCCAAGCGTCTCGGCAACCGTGGTCGCGCCAGAGGCCTGAAGACCATGGTCATTGCTATGGATGAGTTCCCTCTTGAGGACTTGCCCACAGAGGAGAACGTTGTGTTCATCACCAGTACTGCAGGCCAGGGTGAATTCCCTGTCAATGGCCGTGCCCTTTGGGAGCACGTCAAGAACACCGGCGATCTCGATCTCTCCACTATCAACTACTCCGTTTTCGGTCTTGGCGACAGCCACTACTGGCCCCGCAAGGAGGACAAGATCTACTACAACAAGCCTGGAAAGGATCTCGATGATCGTGTTGCCTTCTTGGGTGGTCGCAAGCTGACTGACATTGGTCTCGGTGACGATCAAGACCCCGATGCCTACCAGACCGGATACTCCGAGTGGGAGCCCCGTCTGTGGAAGGCTCTGGGCGTCGATAAAGTGGAAGGTCTCCCTGAGGAACCTGCCCCAATTACCAACGAGGACATCAAGATTGGCTCCAACTTCCTTCGCGGCACTATTGCTGAGGCTCTTCTGGATGAGAGCACTGGCTCTATCCCCGCTAGTGATCAGCAGCTGACCAAGTTCCATGGTACATACATGCAAGATGACCGTGATCTGCGTGATGAGCGCAAGGCTCAAGGTCTGGAGCCTGCTTACAGCTTCATGATTCGTTGCCGTCTCCCCGGTGGTGTTGCCACCCCTAAGCAGTGGCTGCAGATGGACGCCATCAGTAGCTCACACGGTAACGAGACCATGAAGCTTACCACCCGACAGACCTTCCAGTTCCACGGTGTGATCAAGCGCAACCTTCGTGGTGCTATGCGTGCCATCAACAACTCCATGATGGATACCCTCGCTGCCTGCGGTGATGTGAACCGTAACGTCATGTGCAGTTCTCTCCCCGAGCTCTCTTCCTTCCACCGTGAGACCTGGGCCATCTCTGCCAAGATCAGTCAACACTTGTTGCCCTCTACCTCAGCCTACCACGAGATTTGGCTGAAGGATGACAACGACAAGAAGGTTCAGGTTGCTGGAGATGCTGTGGTTGACCACGAGCCCCTCTACGGTCCTACTTATCTCCCCAGAAAGTTCAAGATCACTATTGCCATTCCTCCTCACAACGATACTGATGTCTACGCTCACGATATTGGTTTGATCGCCATTAAGGGTGCTGATGGCCACCTCGAGGGCTTCAACGTCCTGGCTGGTGGTGGTATGGGTACAACTCACAACAACACCAAGACTTACCCCCAGACTGGTCGCATGTTCGGATACATTCCCGCCGACAAGGTCCACATCGCTTGCGAGAAGATCATGCTCGTGCAGCGTGACAACGGTGACCGCAAGAACCGCAAGCACGCCCGTATGAAGTACACCATCGACGACATGGGCGTCGAAGTCTTCAAGGGCGAGGTCGAGAAGCTCCTTCCCGACGGCCTTAAGTTCGGCGAGCCCCGTCCCTTCGAGTTCAAGTCCAACGTCGACACCTTCGGCTGGCTGAAGGATGACACAGGTCTCAACCACTTCACCTTCTTCATTGAGAACGGTCGTATCGAAGATACTGCCGATTTCAAGATGCGCACTGGTCTTCGCGAGCTTGCTGCGATGGGCAAGGGCGAGTTCCGTCTCACTGGTAACCAGCACTTGATTCTCTCTCGCATTGCCGATGAGGACCTCCCCGCCATCAAGGCGCACATGGCCAAGTACAAGCTCGACAACACCTCTTTCTCTGGTTTGCGTCTGTCTTCTTCTGCTTGTGTTGCCTTCCCTACTTGCGGTCTGGCCATGGCAGAGTCTGAGCGCTACCTCCCGGTCCTGATCACTAAGCTTGAGGATACCCTCGAGGAGTGTGGCCTTGGCCGTGACAGCATTGTCATGCGTATGACTGGTTGCCCCAACGGTTGTGCCCGTCCCTGGCTCGCCGAGGTGGCCTTCGTCGGAAAGGCTTTCGGTGCTTACAACATGTACCTTGGTGGTGGTTACCACGGCCAGCGCTTGAACAAGCGCTACCGCTCTTCTATCAAGGAGGACGAGATTCTCGACATCATGAAGGGCCTTCTCAAGCGCTACTCTCTTGAGCGCGATACTGACGGCGAGACCCCTGAGCGTTTCGGTGATTGGTGTATCCGCGCCGGTGTCATCAAGGCCACCACTGATGGAAAGAACTTCCACGATGGCGTAAGTGATTTCTCTTTTCCGTGATGTGCACAACATTGATTCTAATGATATTCTACAGGTTGCCGAAGACGAGGAAGAAGAAGAGTAGCTGCATCCAGCTGCACATCTAATCTCCGATGTTTTATGACTCTCACGGAAACTAAAACCTGCTTTTGTTATTTTCTCTAATTTCTTGGATATTCTTATTATCTGTATCTCATGTCGCAATGCATTGATGTCTTGGCGATTGTACGATTCCACTTTGCAAAAACACCGATAGAATTCACATTTCTCTTCCATTCAATGATGCATTTACATGTATGGCCCAAGCATGTTGCTTGTACTCACTCAACTGATATCTTCCTGTCAATCCTTCTCTGAACCACAGTAAACATCGCCGTCGTTGACAAGATGAACTTCGCATCAATGAAGCCCCAACCGTGGAATCACAACAGGGGGCGAAGATGATGCAGCATTTACATCACAACTGACCGCTACTTTGACTTTATTAAGCCGATTTTGAGTGACGAGACCATTTTCTTGCGGTCTGACTGGCATTCATTGCCTTCATCTTGCGAGAGAATTCTCAATCCAGGTGGAGATGGTTATCACCTCGATGTTATCAGCGCCTTTTGCGCCATTTCTCTATCTACACCCTCGGTTTCGTCAAGTGCGAGAATGGTCGTATCGACAGGCACTGACGACTACATTCGTCAAGGTCTTCCTACGGGTCTTCATATTCTTTCGCACAAGACCACCTCTCTCACTTAGACCCGGCTTAGACAGAGACCGTTTCGTCCAGATAGAGCCAGCAGCATCAGAGTTATACAGCGGCATCACAATAGACGACGAGATCCAACCAGTGACTGTCGGAGGTACGTGGTTTCCAACACTCTACCAATACACCACAACCACCGAAGAAGACAAGCACGTCATCATCCACTTCCACGGCGGCTCCTACATCCTCGGCGACGGCCGCACATCAACCTGCCACTCCCTCGCCAAGAACCTGTTGAAGCACACCCCGTCGAGCCATGTCTTCAGCCTCCAGTACCGCCTCGCCTGCAAACCCAACGGCCGCTTCCCCGCCCAGCTCCAAGATGCCATCTCCGCATACTCGTATTTGCTCCATACTTTGCACATCCCGGCTTCGCGGATCGTACTCAGTGGCGACAGCGCAGGTGGCCACCTCGTGCTCGCACTGCTCCGCTACATCAGCGACTACGATGACGAACAGGCTCTTCCATCTCCAACATGCAGCTGGGTTTTCTCGCCCTGGTGCGACATCCCCGGCGCGCTGAACAACCACCTCTGGGATAATATTCCCAACGCGCTGATAGACTATATCCCGCCCTCGTTCCCTGCCTGGGGTGCGAAACACGTCATCGGGAATCTGGAGATCACTGAAGATTACGAGCCGTACCTTGCGCCGATATGGCATCCTTTTCCCCTGCCGTCACCTCTTTTGATTGTTTCTGGTGGGAAAGAGGTGATGTGTCAGGAACATGATCGGATGACGAGACATTTGAGTAAGATGCAGCAGAATGAGGACCGAGTCGAGTATTTCGTGCAGGATCTTGCGCCGCACGATATCATTATGGTTGCTTGGCTTTTGGGGTTTCATGAGGAGGCTGAGCAGTGTGCTATTAAGGCTGGGATGTTTTTGGGAAGCGTACAGGCGGCATCTGCAGGTGATGCAGATATTAGGCATATACCTAGTGTTCCAATAGGCTGAGCAATGATGCCTCCGATGGTTATATACTGAAGAGGGGAACGCTCAAGGCTGTGTGCTCTTGAGGCACACGGGTCGATTCAGCAGATACCAGCTAGCATAGACATTGGACCAGAGGTAGCAAAGAGGGTTCAGGGTTGGACGCTTGCGCACAAGCAGTCAAATATGACATGTGTAGGAGTGTGTATTGCTAACTAGAGCTACCTCGCGACTATAAGGTGGACAGGGGAAGCATGCCTGTAGGGGGAGGTCACACCTCCCCACTACAATACCTATGTCCTGTGGTGTTTGATGCTTCTTTATTTAGTAGGTATGCTATCTGGCAGGGAATCTTTTGACACTTCGAATGAAATACCTATGTCCCTTGATGGCTTCGTCAGAGGCCTTGACCTTTTGGTTCGACCTATGCCTATGGCATGATGTTTCATAGTTGAGCCTCTATGGTAAATGTGAGGACACCTATATTTGGAACTGCCTATGTGTTTGATCAATGTCCTGCATAATAAAGGTTTCACGCATATCTCTTATACTTCCCTAGTTAGGATGTTGGATGTTGAATGTTTGTTTGCTCCTCAGGCAGTCTCCATCTTCTTCAGACATAACAACCCCAACCATCTCTCCTTCTCTTTCTTTTTTTCTCTCAATTCCCTTACATGATAAATACAAACTACAACAAAGCCTGATCTGACATCAAATTAAAACCAGTCACCATCGAGTCTCAGACAAAAGCCATCAATCACTCTCCCTCATTCATCACTTCACTGCTCCCGTTCCAAGGTCCCGACGAGTCAACAATATCAGAAACCCCCCTTCTACTCCATCACTGGAAAGTCCAACGCGCATACCCATCTCTCGGCCGCGCACTCGAAACAAGTCGCGGCCGAAACGAAAATGGTGCCCATCCCGAGGATAATCCGCGACGCAGCTCGCTTCGGGTACCAATGCGCCGTGAACTGGACGTGGAGCCGCACCTGTACCGAGACAACACCAGAGCGACATAATTCCTTCAAACTAACAGACCTCTCTCGCGAGTCCCGGGATAAATGGCTACTTTCGGCCGTGACCATCATCCTATTTGGTATTACTGCCATGGGGTTCGTTGCTTGGTTTTACTTCTGGGGCAGAGATCGGTATGTACATACAACCTACAAAGCTAGGCATACATATACTATGTGTTGCCTGATCTTTTTCGCGCGGGGTAACTAATCTGAAGTTATTCATGCAGACACCCGCGACAAACGGCGTCTCCCGAGGACAAGACTGCCCTGAATGAGATCGATGAGTTTCCGGATGAGGAGGAACGATCAGGTTTGTGGAAATTTTCTGGGGCTTTGTCCCAGGTGTTCGTGTCCTCTGCTCACGGTTTATAGATGGTTGGTATGGTTTTATTTTGGCCTGTCATGCTGCCATTACCCTCGGTGCTGGTGCTGGCTGATGTTGAAACTTGAGGAACGCGTACGGCTGGAATGGACGCGATGGGCAGATGAATTCGGGGTTTTCTTATTCTTTTTGGGCCTTGGCTAACGTGCTACTATGGTGTTTTATTTAGTTTTATGGGCTTCGCATAGTTATGTGATTAGGAGTTTCGCGTTTGTGTATTCGGCTTTGATGATTTATGAGATTGGGATTAGGATTGACTCAACCTAGTTATTGGAAATGAATCACTTCTATTATACTTCTGGGAAAGATCCCATTAGCTTCAAAGAGGTACTAGGTAGAGTTACATGGATTGTCTACGTACCTATCAAGGGTGGCATAGATTGGAGTCGGCTCTAGTTCCAGGGGTTCTACTCCATGAATATCGCATATTGGGGCCATTCCATTGAAGGTGGTCTAACTTAACAGCTGGTACAGCTGCTCAGAAACACCTCAATGGCTTCGAATTGTACGTACGCAAAAGGGCATGCTGGAACAAATGCCGTCTTCAGGTACCTATATGCCCATACCTTGCGGCCGGGCTAGAGAGAGAGCCGAGGTGGATGTTTTTCATAAGTCGAGTGCTCCCGAGGTAAACATGATGTGTCACAACTGGGTGCCCAGGAATAACGAAGGTGTGTCTCTGTGCGCATGGGATGTTTGAGCCCATCAGCAGTAAACATACACTACAAAGGACAAGCTGGCTACTAGTCCCTAGGGACGAAAAATAGAGATTTAGCGAAACAACTCAATTGACGTGCAGACCAAAAAGATCTGGAGCTGTCTAACTAATGGTATTTAAATCCTGCTCAGACCCGACCATTTCCACCAACTGTCATCGCACCAACCACTCAACCCAGAGCTCCCAGGCCGGATGCATGAATCGTGAGGGAGAGATCCGTCATATTTGGCCCTATCTCGTCATGGTATTCATGAACGGAAAACCGACACCATCAAGATGCCGGCACATGTCAAGGAAAAAGGCAATTATTTTCCATCTGGTCAATGTGACCTGTTGTCAAGGAACCGGAGTCCCGTGGGACAAATCCACCTCCCCCGGCAAGGAGGCCCTGATGTCCCAAATCGTTGCGACGATCCCGTCGGGGAAAGTCGACTGGTTTCTGTTTCTGGTTGCGCCTGTATCAAGGTAACCGCGTGTTTCGTGACCGATCGTTGGTCTGTTCATCGTGTGGAATGAGAATACCTCCATCAGGTTTCTACACTTCCCAAAATCTGCGACTGGCCCCACTTTTTGGGCATCTATTGTCGACTGGTTTCTGTTCGAGCTGACTGCCTTACTGAAAAGGAGCCGCGAGTTTCGATTGTAACGTAAAGTGTCACAACAATTGGCGTGAATGTTTCGAGTCTGATCAACTCATGTCATGGCAGCCGGTTGGGGTCAAGGTTGAGGATTGGGTTGACAACAGTCGATGAAAGATAGTAGAATTTGAGCAGGGGGTGCGTCTCTCACGCTAGGAAGGCATCGAGGGGTGATTGGCATGCTGGATGGTGACGGAGGCTGAGGCTCGACGTCAATGAAGAGTACTTTATGGTGAGAGGGAGGATAGCATGATTTCTCTCTCAGTATAATTCAGAGGTCCCCGAAGAAGAAAAAAAAGAAGAGAAAGGGGAAAGGGATGGACCCATTTAGGTTTTTCCCACAAAGCGGTGGGCCACTAACGCACGGACATCTTTCTTTCTGCCGCATTCCCGCCAATGAATTTCGATAAAAAAAAGTTGTCAATCATTATCTCCGGAATTCTTTACAGAATCATTGGGACTTTCCTGTCTTTGCTTGGTTCATATTTGCTCATTCTCAACTTGCTAAGACCGGTCACCGAACCAATTCTTCATTACTCCACCATGACACGTTCGGATGACGACCCTGTAGTAGCCTCCTACGATGTCCTCCTCACTGATTCCGATATCAGTCGCTTTGTTTTTCAATACGTCGATCGAGAGCATGACCGTCCCTATAATGACCAACATAATCAGCGACCGTTACAACTTCGAATGAAACATCGAACCGGTTTGGTTGAAGTCGAAGTCCCCATCAGCACCCGTGAGAACTATGATGTGAACAAGGGCATGCGCTACGGGGATGCAGTACAGAAGAGTCGTTCTGCTCGCGATGGGGGCGCCTTCGGTATGGCGGGTGGCTTCTCTGCCGGAAGTGGTACTGCAGCTGCAGGTGGGAGAGTCAAGATGGAAGCAAATGGGGACGTCGAAATAATGGATAACAAGAGAGCTGTGGATTCGGCATCATTGCTGCGAGTGCAGTCACTTGGAGGACGGATCAAGCCTGCTGAAGAAGGCGATCCAGTCTACATGCTGGGCACCTTTACGGATAGTACGTGGAGCCCACTCAAACGCATTCGGGGAACACTTTTCCTTCCCTCTGGCAAAAGCTAACGTCTCGTTGATTAGAGAATTTGCATCTTTCGCCTGTCACGTCACTTGTCCAATTCCACCCTAACCTACACCACTTGGATGCTTTGGACGAATTACCAAAAGGAAAGGGTGGCCGTGGTAAAAAGGACGACGAGGAGCGCTCTACTGAGACTGAAGCCCGTGCAATTGATATTAAGGTCAAGGCCGCTGAGGATAGTGAAGCAGCCACAAATGCCAGCAATCTGGATCTCCTTAAGCAAATGCAGGATGAGAAATGGAAAACATATAACTGGGTTGACGCCGAGGTACGTGACTTCTCCCACAAGATGTGTGATAACTTCTATTTGTACTTACTGACTTTGACCGTTCTCAGACTGAGGAATCATGGCTCACATATGAAAGCTACATGATTCACAAGGACACCGAGAACCTCGAGCCCTTATCATCAAACATTGAGTCCGAAGATTACCTCGATAGAATGAGCGCCCCCAGGATTGATCCTGCTCGTCCTGACCTGACTGGCTGGGCCATGAAGGAAAATCGTCGAAGGCAACGAGATGGTCAATAGACCAGTAACTAAAGAGAACGGTGTACCATATTAAACAATCACTTCTTCAACGAATCATCGAGCGACAGTTGATCATGGCTCTAGAGTCTTTCAAAGTTCACGACTTGCAACTGATTCACTTTACTGTTATGCATGTAGTATCTTCAAGTTCGTAGCACTGAAACACGTCAAGTAGCCGGAAATTGCTACGCGGCGGTCGCGGACGCACCCGCGCCTTCAGGGATCGCCACCCAAAGAACTCTCCGCCAATCACGATTAGGGGTCGGATAAGGTCACGTGCATTGCTCTTTTTTTCTGCCGTCTCTGTTTTATCTCGACAGGTCAAGTAATCCCCTTTCTCTCGCGAGACATTCTTTTCGCCTTCCGTTTTTCTTCTTTCTTTATTTTTCAGTTCGGTCGAGGTTTGGAGGACAGCGTATCAACGCGATCATCATCCGGTTTTCATAACGGACAAGTCGCTTGATTCCGTTCTACATCCATTATCGCCGTCTTCTGTTTTTTGGACGGCCATCCTCATTGAATGCCTACAACACGCTTATAATCTACCCTTAATATATCCTCGCTCCTACGCCTACCTTCCCTCCTCGCCTTCAGCCTTCGGTTCTCGGATTCAGACCCCGAGGAATCCATATTGATGCGCCATGTTATCGCGCGTGGCTCGTCAAAATAATGGGTTACTTCACTTGCGGAAGGCTCAGGCTTTCCGATCAACGGTTCATCTGTCCATAGCACGCTTTAATTCGTGTTCTAGCAACCGAACGCCGCTTTTGAGTGTATCAAGCACTTCGGTTCACGATCGTCCGCATAAGTTGTCTCCTCAATCAGAGCGTCATCTTGCTACGGCCGCCGAGCACTCCAGCATTGATTTTGACGATCATTCTCCGGAGCTCTCCGACTCTTTCATGTACATGCCTTTCGAAAGCTTCGACGCATCATCTCTAGTCGTCCTTGACACAACACCATTATCACAATCAAAAATTTTTCGCAGGAGGCACGGTATCGGTGGCGACGAGAGAGAGATGAGGGCCAACCTGGAGGTCTCGTTAAAGGTTGGGCATTTCGAGCGCGCCGCTTCCTTGATCAATCGTCTCGGACATTACCATCCGCCGGGTTCGCAGGAATATCTTGCTATGCATAATCGCTACCTGAAAACTATGGTCTCCCACATGATCCTGAATCGCGATCACAGTATGGTCCTGCCGCTACAAAAATGGGTCGAAGTGGATATGCCTGCCGGTGGCGTCACACCAGATGCGATAACTTTCGCGATCATGATCCGGATGTCGCTGCGCATGCTTCACGGTGCGAAACGCGATAGGACTGTGCGTCGGTATTGGGAACTTGCCCAAATCGCACACGTGGAGGAAGAGCTTGTCGGCATTGAGATTCTCGAAGACGCAGATGTCGGTGAACTGTCTAAGGTGAGCTTGTCTTCCTAATATCTATGCCGGGTCTATGCTGATCCCCCTAATCTAGATCTGCTCCTCCGATTCACTAAACTTGGTTTCCAAGTACATGGAGTTTCCCGATTCCACCGAAGCGACAGCCCCCGCCATTGATGATGTCCCTGAGGTACAAGCTGCTGATGTGCATGGATCTGGGTTGAAATCATTGAGAGACTCCTTGTCACTCTTCTCGGGTAATGCTGAAGTGCAGTTACCCCCAGATTTCCAGGGCACCGAAGAAGAAAAAACGAAGCTACTTGCAGAGTTGCGACAAAAGCGACTCGAGGCCGACAGTCTCTCTTCAGCTCTCGAGCGTTGGCGCGCGGAAACTGCCAAAAAGCAAAAGTCTGGCTTGACAGCCTCTACCGATTCGAACAAAATCAGCTCAATCATGAGCCAGTGGCACACAGACCTCGTGGCTAGAATCAAGAAGGAGTTGGAGCTTGTTCAGGACGCACTTAACCGCCCTGTCCTCAGCACTGAGCAAAGGGATCGCTGTGAATATGGTGTTTTCTTGAGAGCTCTCGATGCTGAGCGGTTAGCTGCTGTTGCCATCATGTCTGTGATGGCTTGCTTCAGTCGTGAAGGTATGGACAAGGGACTCAGGCTCTCCAACATCGCTTCCGTAATTGGAAGGGAAGTGCAGGACGAGGTCATTGCGGACGATTATCTCAAGAAAGCTAAGGCAATCGATCCAAAACGTGTCAGCGCCTTGAAGACGGTTCTTGCCAACCGCAAGGACAAGGACGGTCGGATGCGCTGGAAAAAGCTCGTTGAACAGGTCACTGCAAGCACTGAATCCGTAGTTTGGGGATCGCGCGCA
The DNA here is from genome assembly GCF_028826915.1 of Penicillium bovifimosum. Classification (NCBI taxonomy): domain Eukaryota; kingdom Fungi; phylum Ascomycota; class Eurotiomycetes; order Eurotiales; family Aspergillaceae; genus Penicillium; species Penicillium bovifimosum. The sequence goes on along the minus strand of NW_026622717.1, from coordinate 26,065 downwards.
CAAGTCAGAGTGGGTGGTGTCTTGATGGGCATGTTGCACGAATCCGCAAAAGTTCCGGTTTGGACGAAGGACCCTGCGACTGATAAGAAAACCTGCACTCTTCAGCCGGCCTTTCAGCATGCTTATCAGATCCACTTTGGAAGACGTGCTGGCCTCGTCCACTTACACCCCCACCTTGTGAAGGTTGTTGCCAAAGAGCCGCCTGCTGAGCTCTTGGCCCGCCACCTTCCTATGGTTTGCAAGCCCAAGCCATGGACCGGGCCGAGACAAGGCGGATATACCATTTACGAATCCAACCTAGTGCGCACTACTCCTGGTGAACTTCTGCAACCAGCCTATATCAAAGCTGTCATGCAGGAGGATGGGCTTAAGGAGATTCGAGCGGGTCTTGATGTTCTTGGCGGCACGGGTTGGAAGATCAATCAGCAGGTGTTTGATGTGATGCTCGAGGCTTGGAATGACGGAGGGGCCGTGGCGAAAATCGCGCCCCTCGAACCGGACCTGCCGGTGCCAGCACCCTTGGATCGAGATGCCGACCATCAAACCCAGAGAGAATGGCACCAGAAGATGCGTGAAATCGAGAACATCCGCTCTGGATACCACTCCGTTCGGTGCTTCCAGAACTTCCAACTGGAGGTGGCGCGAGCGTTCCGGAAAGAGGTCTTCTATCTACCACACAACATGGACTTCCGCGGAAGAGCTTACCCTCTTCCCCCTTACCTCAATCAGATGGGAGCTGACAACGCGCGTGGTCTGCTACTCTTCGACAAGGGAAAAGCACTTGGGGCAGCTGGTTTGCGTTGGCTGAAAATTCAAATCGCAAATTTGTATGGATTTGATAAAGCGAGCATGTCTGAACGAGAGCAATTCACTATGGACCATTTGGACGAGATCATTGACTCTGCCAACACGGGGCTCCACGGACGACGATGGTGGCTCCAGGCCGAGGACCCGTGGCAGCTTTTGGCAGCGTGTTGCGAACTACGCAACGCTATGCAGCTCCCCGACCCCACTGAATATATCTCTCACCTTCCAATCCATCAAGATGGCTCATGCAACGGTCTTCAGCACTACGCTGCCCTGGGTGGTGACAAGGTTGGCGCCCAGCAGGTCAATCTTGAGCCCTCTGATCGCCCTTCGGACGTCTATACGGGTGTTTGCGATTTCGTCAAAGAGGCTATTGCGCGGGACGCGGCTAAAGGCGATCCGTTGGCCAAACTTCTCGATGGCAGACTTACCAGAAAGATTGTGAAGCAAACGGTTATGACTAATGTCTACGGTGTGACCTTCTTGGGAGCTATGAGACAGGTCAAAAGACAGCTCATCGACTATATGCCTGAGCTTGATATTCGCCAGAGGAACCAAGCATCGCACTATATCTCCCAGCAAATCTTCGGCGCTCTCGGAACCATGTTCAATGGAGCTCATGAGATTCAATATTGGCTTGGCGACAGTGCCCACCGCATCACACAGTCCTTGACACCTGAACAAATCGAGGAGCTAACGCAGAATGCAATGGATTTGAAGCAAAATGCGAAAAGACGCAACGAAGGCGGTACGACGACGACGAGCGATCCAGAAAAGTCCTTCCGGTCGACTGTGATTTGGACCACCCCACTTGGTCTCCCAGTCGTCCAGCCATATCGCACGCGCAAATCCCGCCGAGTCCACACCAGCTTGCAGGATATCAGTATCGTTGATCCCAGCGCCGACGACGTTGTGACCCAACGCAAACAGCTTCAGGCCTTCCCGCCAAATTTCATCCATTCTCTTGATGCCACTCATATGATCTTGTCTGCCAATGCATGCCATGAAGCGGGCCTTACATTCTCCGCTGTTCACGACTCGTTCTGGACTCATGCCGCTGATGTCGACCGGATGAACCACATCCTTCGAGATGCCTTTGTTCGTATGCATTCCGATGACATTATCGGGCGTCTTGGCGCTGAATTTAAGGTGCGGTATGGTAGGAATCTCTTCCTGGCCAGGGTCTCCCGCACCACCGAATTTGGTCGGAAAATCCATGCGTACCGTTCCAAGCATCGGCTCACCAGACTCCAAGAGTTGGTTAACGAACACCGACGCCAGACACTCCTTGCATCTGAGGATCCAGAAGATCAGGCCGCGGGTCGCGCTATGGTGACAGCCGGCAGTATCTTTGAGGAGTTGGGCGGTACATCTGAGGACCTGACTGCGTTCAAAACCATGGGCCGCAACGCAATCGGACACGTCCCGGAAGATGTATCAGCTCTGGAACGGTCAGTGGTCTCAGATACAATGGACGTCAACGATCCTGCCATCCAGAGCCTGGTGGGCGACCTTGAGATGTTTGACGGGAAGCCAATCTCGAAGTCAGAGCTGCAAGATTGTACGGTCGACGATAGCCCTGATGAGGTCTTAGGGCAGATCGACGAGCCTGAAGAGGTCGACCCAGTTCAGCAGGGCAAGAGCCCCCGAAAGTACAAGAGCAAGCGAGAGAACACTACCTGGCTCTGGATGCCTCTTACTTTCCGCCCGGTTCCCAAAAAGGGCGACTGGGACTTGACCCGAATCCGCGACAGCAAATACTTCTTCTCGTGATTGTCCCCTCTCCCTGTTTTTTGGGGTGTCATCGCATTCCGCCGGCGTCATGTCTTTGACATTTTGTTTAAAAATCTCTTCATTTGGTCATCTCCACAACGGTGTTTGACGCGTCACATCTGGCTTCATTAACTGACTTTTAATTTTTGTATATATTTTCCATGGCTGGATTGGTTGCATTTGTTTGCATTTGTATATTACGCATGTTGGACGGCGAGTGTGGGAGTTGAGAAGCCAAAAGAACTGACTCATGCATATATAGCCCTGTACGAATATGACCTTCACTGACAACCCTACAGTACCCTAGATTTTACCTGCAGGCATTAGGTAGTAGTTCGCAGTACCATCCCCTAGTCCCATAACGGCTCTAGACTAAATACCCGGATTGGTGCCCCAACGTTGCATTTAGGCAAAATTCCCCAAGGGAGATGGCCTGACGAATTAATCCCTTTAATCTCTTTACATCCTTGGCTGCCTGTTGATGTATGTCATAAAAGTGTACCTACATTCTCAGATCGAGATGCCTACACAGACAATAATTGAGGAGGTTCACCCATCTTGATACTCTCCATAGGCATCGGAATAACCCCAAGCTGAAATTCGGCACTTTGCCACTCTGATCTGCCGGTACGAGCCCAAATGTATCCATCGCTACTAATACTATATCCGGATACATCCCCCCCCGGTACCTAATGTGCTTGGTCCTCCTTCTTCCGGGTTAAATCTGGGGTACGAGACCGGCCAGACGAGGGGCTCCGGTCCGGAGTCCTCTCATTGTCCAGTCCCCATTTCTCACCCTCCAATCCCTGTCAAGGACAAGGTATTCATACAGTAGTCAACTAGTCATACTTGACTAGGATATTGTTCGAAGAGGGGAAGGTGGATATGGTCATATAAGCGAAGGGGCGAAAAGGGGGTCTCTGCAGTATTTTTTTGAACCCTGCAGAATTGGTTGATTTGGTTCCCCGGGGATATCTGGATGACTGACTCCGTAGTCCGTACTCCGTACGATGATTATTACTGTAGTAGAATAGTGTGAATAGACCTGACTAGTCTCATCCCCATCTCATCCCAACTCTCCTGAAGCTACACCACGTGCCCGTTCTTTCTCCCCCGCCTTTATGCGACCAACTTCCCCAGATCTTCTGATCTTCATATCTCCTGTTGCGATCTTCGACGCTTTTACCCCAATTTATTGATATATCATATCACCTGGTCTCTGGAATCACCTGCTTGGCCCTTCGACGTTGTGAAAACTAAGCTTTTGGCTCGGGTCCCGCCCCCAGGAAAAAAGTCGCCTCCCCGGGGGCGTTTCTCTCTTGATCCTTCTGCCGGGCTGTTCGGACTTGATACAAGCTTTGCATCAATTTTGGCCCCTTCTTATTTCTCATCTCTGGTCGGATGACTAGAGAGTATAGATCCCCTTGATCTGTCCCTCTATGTCGCCGTAGTCCTGATCCCTCCTCCTCGGAGAAGCATGTCGATGCCCTCCCTCCAATCCTCCACCATTTACTCTCCTTTTTCGTCTCAATCCAAACGAATGACACAATCCCAGACTCCGGGACTGGATACGCTTGCAGAGGGGTCGCAGTATGCGCTGGAGCAGCTCCAGTTAGCTCGTGAAGCCGGTGCAGCTTCCAACGCCCCGACCGACCCCAGCAACTCTCTCACCGACTCCAAGACGTCGCAGCACTCTCAGCACATCCTCTATAGCGAACAAAACGGTTCCAATTCAGGTCTTAAGGATCCAGAACGGCGCGATTCCCTTGCCGAGGCGCGCTCTGCAATTCGCAAAAATTCCTCTGCAACCCCGGTCCGTCGGAGAATCAGCCGGGCCTGCGACCAGTGCAACCAATTGCGAACCAAGTGTGATGGACAAAACCCCTGTGCGCATTGTGTTGGTAGGATATTGCAATGGATTTTCTCTCACTTTGCGCATCGGTTGAACTAACACACCCACAGAGTTCGGACTCAGCTGTGAGTACGCCCGTGAGCGCAAGAAGCGCGGCAAAGCGTCCAAAAAAGACATAGCTGCCAGCGTCATTACCGACAGCGACGTCGGTGGCAACGAAAACATGGCGCATACCAAGAGACAATCCTCGAATGGACAATCTATGCACGAATCAAATGAAAATTACGACCCTGCCTTCGACGCCGCGCGCACTTTGGCCGAAGGCGCACAATCCCGATCGCACAACGGGGAGGTGGCCGGTTTAACAGCGATGCGCCAAAATCAACCCCCGTTCAGACTCCCCATCAACAGCAGATGGGTCCCAACATGGCTGGCATGCCATTTCCCAATTATGCAGGGATGCATGAAGCTCACCGACCGTCGATGTCCGTTCCCGATATGCGCTCCATACAGATCATGCAAAACGCGACTGGGAATCCTCGATCTCCTGGGTCAATGCTCCAATCTCAGGGGTATGGCACAGGTTACCACGATGGTGCATATCCTTTGATGAATTCACAAGATGCAAATCCGACTTCGATGAATCAGTTTCGCCTTGGCAATCCGACCGACAACCCAACCGCCTCTTTTATGGGTTTCTCTCCCCCAGCGCAGTCACCAAGCTGGTTGCCATTGCCGTCCCCTTCACCAGCTAATTTCCCCTCCTTCAGCATGCCTCCATTCTCCAGTCCATTGAGATACCCCGTTTTGCAACCCGTCCTACCACACATTGTCTCTATCATCCCTCAATCTCTCGCCTGTGATCTCCTCGACGTCTATTTCACCAGCTCTTCTTCCTCGCGTCTTTCTCCATCGTCGCCGTATGTGGTTGGTTACGTCTTCCGCAAGCAATCGTTTTTACATCCCACGAAGCCGCGACCGTGCAGTCCTGGCCTCCTTGCCAGTATGTTGTGGGTCGCTGCGCAAACGAGCGAGGCTGCATTCTTGACATCGCCCCCGTCAGCCCGAGGCCGAGTCTGCCAGAAGCTATTGGAGCTGACGATTGGTCTGCTCCGGCCATTGATTCATGGGCCTGCCACTGGGGAAGCATCACCCAATTACCCAGCGAACATGGTGATTAACGGGGTCGCTCTCGGTGGCTTCGGGGTCTCTATGGATCAATTGGGTGCTCAGAGCAGTGCCACTGGTGCGGTTGATGACGTTGCGACGTATGTTCACTTGGCGACTGTCGTCTCCGCTAGCGAATATAAGGCTGCAAGTATGCGATGGTGGACAGCTGCCTGGTCTCTTGCGCGGGAGCTCAAACTCGGCCGTGAATTACCGCCAAACACGACAGCTCGTCAAGATGGCGAAATGGATGGCGATGGGGACATTGACGTGAATGGCAACAACAGGCAACCATCTTCCTTAATGGGCCACGGCCCCGGAAATACTGTGGTAAATCTCACAGAGGAAGAACGCGAGGAGCGCCGTCGGATCTGGTGGCTTCTGTATGCCACCGATCGTCATCTGGCGCTCTGTTACAACCGCCCATTAACGCTACTGGACAAAGAGTGCGAGAGCTTGTTACAACCGATGAACGATGATATATGGCAAGCGGGCGACTTTTCGTCTGTCAATTACCGCCGTGCCGGCCCTTCTTATGAATGCACTGGGCATAGCATGTTTGGATACTTCTTACCGTTGATGTCCATTCTGGGCGAGATCGTGGATCTGCAGCATGCCCGAAATCATCCACGCTTCGGTCTTTATTTCCGCAACAGCGGCGAATGGGAAAGCCAAGCCATGGAAATCACCCGACAACTCGATATCTACGCTCAGAGCTTGAAAGAATTCGAGGCTCGCTATACAAACTCTCTCGCACTGGCTGGGGAGCCCGACACCGCCATGGAAAACTCCAATCTCAACCACGTCAGTCCGTCCGGTCGGTCGAGCAGCACGGTCGGATCCCACGTTAGCGAGTCTATCGTCCATACGAAGATGGTGGTCGCCTATGGCACCCACATCATGCATGTTCTCCACATACTTCTGGCTGGAAAGTGGGACCCAATCAACCTGCTTGATGACAATGATCTCTGGATCTCCTCGGACTCATTCATCTCCGCCATGGGTCATGCAGTCAGCTCCGCTGAGGCGGCCTCAGATATCTTAGAATACGACCCAGATCTGAGTTTCATGCCGTTCTTCTTCGGTATATACCTTCTCCAAGGTAGCTTCTTGCTGCTCTTGACTGCAGATAAGTTACAAGGAGATGCTAGCCCCAGTGTTGTTCGGGCGTGCGAAACAATCGTACGAGCCCATGAGGCTTGTGTCGTTACTTTGAACACTGAATACCAGGTAAGATCTATTTAACATCAAGGCTTGGATTGACAGAAGCTAATATTCTCGCAGCGAACGTTCCGAAAAGTGATGCGCTCGGCTCTGGCCCAAGTCCGCGGCCGTGTTCCTGAAGACTTTGGCGAGCAGCAACAACGCAGGCGTGAGGTGCTAGCCCTTTACCGCTGGAGCGGCGATGGCAGCGGTCTCGCACTCTAGTAGACCGTGCCATTGCTCATCTCGACCTTTGGACCCGTCCAACTCACGTATTTTCTTTGTCTTGACTCTGATTCAATTTGCGCTCTGTATACTATTATACTTCTTGGATTCTGGACATACCCCGAGAGGAGTGAAAAGGCGCACAATCTTTTGGTTGTCTGTATATTGACTCGGCATATACCATTCTCACTTTATACATGATTTGGTTTTGGCTTCCTTGAAATGTGTGGGCACTGGGAACTTCCGTGAACCTTGTACGCAGTAGACGGCGGCTGTGTAGCAGTTAGCTCTCATTTCTCTCCACATTGGTCAAACAGTATCTTGTATATTGCCATATTCAGGCAGATCATATCGTAAACTACTAAGCCCTACGCTCATCTCACGACGGCTTGGATGGAAGATGATCGGGCCCTACATGGAATAGGCTCAATCGGGAGAGATATGTAGCCGTAAGCCCAGAGTTAAACCACGGCCGTGCCGGATCATGTGATTATGCTTCATTTCGGGCCCCACCCAAGCTCCGATCCTCTTGAGCTACGTCAACTTCAACCACCATCCAGGCCTGCAGGACGGTGCTCAACTGCTTAAAATGAAACCATATATTGGCATTCCTCTTGTCGGGGGGCTCCTCTATCGAGCTTGGTCTCGCAAATCCCTTACCCCGCTCGGCCTCGTCGTTGCGGGATTGTCAGCGTCAGCACACGCACTCCACCCGTGGTCGGCCCCAGTTGCATTGTTGGCAGTATTTTATTTCGGTGGCACTAAAGCCACAAAGGTATGATTCCCGCATTGGATCAGCCCTATGCCCCTTCCTTCCAAGACTCAGCTGACGACCCCCCCGCGATCACAGGTAAAACATGATATCAAGGCACGCTTGACACTCTCCGCAACAGGCGCAGAAGGCGGCGAAGGCGCACGGAACCATATTCAAGTCCTGGCAAACTCCGTGGTTGCTACTATACTATCAATTGCTCATGCGATTGTCCTGGCCAAAACAGGCACTGAATCGTGCTTCTCGCTCGGTCGAAATGCGGCCGATATCTTGATGGTTGGGATCGTAGCGTGCGTTACCCCACTCCATCTTTGATTCAAATACTATCTTGGGCACGTAACTCATGGTTCTTTCTCTATAGGAACTACGCCGCGGTCGCTGCGGATACCTTCTCCTCCGAGCTTGGCATTCTTTCGAAGTCCAAACCTCGCCTCATCACATCGCTAAACTTCCGTGTCGTGCCCCCGGGAACAAATGGCGGTGTTACTGCGGCCGGTCTCGGAGCCGGTCTTCTGGGTTCGTTCATTGTTTCCGTGACATCTGCTGCGGTCCTGCCATTCTGTGCCAGCGCCGGATTCAAAGATCGGGCTCTGTGGACCGCTGCTATGACACTTTGGGGCACGCTGGGCAGTGTGCTTGACAGCATCCTTGGCGGACTTTTGCAGGCGAGTGTCGTTGATAAGAGGACCGGGAAAGTTGTAGAGGGCAGTGGTGGCAGGAAGGTGAGTCCACAATGTCGCTTCTGGGTCTTTTGACGAGATCTAATATCTCTTATTTCCAAGGTCTTGATCCATCCCTCAACCGGTAAGGCGATTAAATTTGCCGACGGCACTAAAAAAGCGACTGGCAGTGCTATCACGAGTTCTTCACAAGGGAATCAAGCGTCGAGCACCATCGAGCCTGGTCACGAAAGCCGTCGCGTTGAGACTGGTCATGACTGGCTAGACAATAATGGCGTCAATCTTCTCATGGCTGCGACTATGAGTGTTGGCGCCATGGGAATTGCGCAGTGGTTCTGGGAGTTGGATGTATTCGAATTGTTGTCGTGAACCTGCAGATATTCTTGGGTTGGTAGAATATCAGACCAATATACGTCTGTCATACTTCCACTTTCATGGTGTAGAATCCGGCATCAATGATCCCAAGTGCGCTCCTTCCTTTCAAGTTTCTTCTCGGCCATCATCGTTCCTTCCTACTTCGACACATCGTAGCATTTATTTTCTCCTTCTTCACTGCCTCTCAGCCTTTTAACTCTTCCCAAGGTTCTCTCCTCTATTCCATTGTCATCATCACAACGACCCTTCCTCATCCAAGTCTTCATCAGCACGTGGATAAATTCATCATGTGCCATCACCTGCCCTAGCTTGTGAGTACGTCCAACGTGTTACACACGTGCAAGGCCCCAAGGCGCTAAGTAAGGCACGGGAAATTGACATAAAGACCTTATCTTTGATCCAGCTCAGAAACTTGCAAACATGTTGGACCAAGGGGTCATAGACGAGCTGACGTTCCGATGGGACCCCGAACGAATCACCGAGCCGATTGTTACCTTTCTACCCGAGACTAAAACGTCGAAAATCGTGACGCACGACGCCCAGGATGGTCTGCTTCCGGTCTATAACTACGTGACCCGGGAGTATATGATGGGCGGCATTGCTCGCGGACAATGGTTCTGCACCCGCATCCTGCTTCGTTGCCCGGCCGATCCCCAGCGGTTTTCTGGCCTCGTCGTCGAGGAACCATCTCACATCTGGGGTGGAACAAGCATGTGGAGTCTAATCAACCGTTGGCTAATGCGCAATGGTGGGCTTTCCCCGTGAACTAGTATTGTATCGAAGCTAATGAACGGAACAGGACATGCGTGGCTGCAAGTGGATTCGCAGGCTCCCGCGGCACTTGACCAGATCAAAAAGGTTGATCCGGAACGATACAAGGATATGATATTCATGGATTGTGCGAGCTTGTCGGATTTCCTGGATGACATTCCGAATGGGGTGGCCGGCTATGAAGTCTGGGAGCATTACTATCAGTTCAAGTTCAGGTGGTGGGCTGAAACCACGCAATCTATGGATATTCTCGCTGCTGCGTCGTACGCTTTGCGATTGGGTGAGATGGGTATCGAGGCTAATCGGGTTATATTGACTGGTCTTTGCCAGACAGCAGATGTGACAAGGAAGTTTATCGAGGAGGGACAGTCGCTGCGTCTCAATGCTGGGAAACGCCCGTTTGACGGTTTTTTGCCCTGTCAGTCTGACGGCGGTCTCCGACTTACAGACATACCTCCCTCGAAGGTCATTGAAATTCAAGGCGAAACGGAACTATTGGCCCTCAAAGACAATTTGTGGCTTGAGAGGGCGAAATACGATTTGTATCAACGCCGCGATGACAGTGACTACTATCGACTCTACGAAGTATCCGGAATGCCTCATCGCGAGACTCGATACCTCTCCATGGCCGACAAGGCACGTCTCTCGGGTATCGAGATTACAAATACTCAATGGACCACTTTCTCCAAGTCTTTTGTTTTCAACGCTATCTTTGAAGCAATGGACAAGTGGATTACAGCTGGCATTGAGCCGCCTCAAGGAGCCAGGATCGTGGTAAATGAAGACTGGGAGATCCAGCGCGACCTGCATGGAAATGCCCTTGCTGGCGTCCGGACTGTCCATACTGATGTTCCCACTGCAACTATTATTGATGTTGCTCCCAGGTCCTATCCTCATTGGCATATCTGTAAGTCGTTCATGTTTTAGATACGTGCACGAAGTTGACTGACGCAAATTGTATCATTGTCTATAGACACTGAGGTCCCTTTTAGTGATGTTCACATGTGGATGAGCTACAAGACGGTTGGCAATTATCGACGCCAGGCTGGCGAGGCTATCGAGAGGCAGATTCAGAATGGCTTCTTGCTGCCTGAAGACGCTGAGATCCTCCGTCGGGATACTATTGAGCACGTCTCTTTTTAGGATTGTCAACTTACGACATCTACGGCATGGATGTCTTTAAATTGTGTACTTGGGATTTGACCTGGATCAGAAACGGGTTTCAACGTTGGATACATCATCTTCTGTGCCCCGAGCCCTCGGGTTATCTTGCTGGATCAAATTTGCGCTCATCTTCACTCTTCTGGTTTCCATAGCTTCGACTAACTAGGCCGTCCTAGTTGATTTCCTGTCATCCAGTACGCATTTTCTAATTGAAACAAGGAATCTTAACACAGTTCTTTCCTACCTTACACAGGGCGGTTGCGTGAAGTAACACACCCCAGCCCCGAGGATCCAATTATAGAGAAGCCACTCATCGGTATCGAACACGTCTCGCAAAGCACAACAAAGCTTGATTAATGTAAGATTGATCACAGTCGCAGCGCCTAATAAAGCCTAACCCCCATAATATGAGGAAGCGCAACCCTGGACCCAATAGCGACTACTCAGTCTTGTGTCTCCATACTCAAATTAATACCCTCAGGACTCAAACTCCAACGGAGTATGCTCATTTACCGCCGTGCCATGCTTATACTCCCATAGCCTAACTCAAAGAAGACCAGGCCTTGAGTAAGCCAGGGTATAAGGCCTCACTCCATCCATTTCCAACCTCATCTGTCTAGATCATTTACTTCTACCCCTCGGAGACACCAGTCACCAATTCATTCCATCTGATACGACTGTCCACCATCCACACCCAGCTCTGCAGCAATGGGTCTGATAAAGCTCCTCCTCAAAGCAATCATAATCCCCATCGTCGTCCTCGTCGTCATCATCGTGGCCGTTATACTCCTAATCAAGATGCGTCGGGACCGCAAGAAAAAGGAGAAAGAAGAGAAATTCATTCCACCGCATATACAGCAGTGGGTGCCGTATACGCCTGTGCAGCACCCTGCTCCGGTGTATACTAAGGCACCGGGGGAGATGGAGCAGGGGTTTGCGCATGGATAGGGGTGAAGATATGAGTATGAGTATGAGTATAACAAGTAAGGAGATTGACTTTCTTTTCGGGGTTAATTGGATATTTGCTGATTTGCAGGCGGTAGATTGAATTCCTGGTTCTCAGATGATACGATACTTATGTGACGGTTTCTTGGATTTTGGGACTGGACTGGTATCGGGTCATTCGTTGTGTATCTTTATGTGCGGTGACTATGTTGCCTGGAGGTTCGTTCGTGTCACAGTCGTCGGTATATTTCTGGTGACGAACTAAACCCAGATTCCATTGGAAGCTATCCGAGATATTGCTTGTAATATTAGGAGTCTCCTCGGAATTGGTCCCAGTAATGGAATACGCAGAGAACCAGGCAAGAAGGGACTGTGGTGGTGTTAGCTCGCCAGTTGGCTTGTCCGTTCGCCAGTTGGCTAGAATGATTTGAGTAGGCACTTAAGAAGGCACTGTTATTTAATTGGGTTTAAAGGGTAAGTAGACGGTAAATTAAACTCTCCAATGAGTTAGTTACCTATGCGTTGCTCGAATAATTTACATGTATTTGCTGTGAAGTATGACCGGATGAGTAGATTCCACCAAAATGGCACCTCTAAAGTAAACATGCACACAATACACTGAAAGCTTCCCACAAATCCGGTTAAGCAGAATTAAAAGCACGAAGATAAATCAGTCTTTCTTGGCGACACCCTTTTTGAACCAGTGCGATTCTCCTTGCCGTAGCATCCTAAACCAGGTGTGCATCAATTGCATCTGGGTGCACGAAGTATGCAATCGCAATAATGAGGTACCTAAGTTAATCAGTCAACATTGCCGAGAAACATTGATGTGTTGACTCACATTCCAATCAGTAAAGACCCTTCATAGTAATTGGACCTCCCTCCACGGATCAAGCAGTCCATCACGATGACCGATAGGAAAAAGACCACAGTCTCAAAAGGACTATAGCGCAAGGACATCGGCTGCCCAAGAGCCAAGCCGCACATGACCAGGAAGGGGCTCACAAACAAAGCAATCTGCAGAGTGCTCCCCACAATCACACCAATGGCAAGGTCCATATTACCCTTGAGGGAAGAATTGATCACCGTGTTGAATTCCCCAGCATTTCCAACAATTGGAACCACAATCAGGCCAAGGAAAGCCCGGCTCACATGCCACCTTTCTACCAGACCGTCGACGCTATCCACTAGACCATCCGAGCACACGGTAACGCCGAGAGTTGCGAGGATCAGGACGACGCTTGCCGACAAAGGGCCTAAAAGTCGCTGGCTATCTTCTTCTACCTCGTCATCAATGAATAACTCGGCATGGCTCTTCAGTTGGAAGTAGAGATAGACCAGGTAGAATGCGAGGAGGACCACGGATGCGGCACGGGAGAGACTGAGGATGCTCGCTTCGACGTCGGCCGTTTTCGATGATATAGTTGAATAGAGCACGGAGGGTATGATTAGCGTTGCAGAAGATACCACCATAAGCGATGAAAGAATTCCACTGACATCGACGTTGAAGATCACCGCATCTTTGGCAAAGCCGCCACAAAATAGTGAAGAACCAAGTATCTACACCGTAGAATCGAAGTGAATGAACGTGTGAGTCGGCGTGTCCATCAAAACTTGACCGAGGACCATACTCACCAGCAGATTTCCGGACAGGATACTGCCCACCATGCTAGACTGCACGATACTGATTTCCCCCTGTCGGACCGCTGTGATCCCGACCTAACGTAGGGATCAGTGTTAGCGTTCCCCATTGACAAGATATCGAAAGTTGTGGATTCTCACAATCATTTCAACCGCATTCCCAAACGTCGCATTAATCAGTCCCCCGACTGTCTTTCCGACACTCTTCGCCAGTTCCTCCGTGGCGAACGATAGTAACGCAGCGAGAGGAAAAATCGCCAGGAAATTGAACGCAAAGGCAATCGAGTCATTCCACCCTTGACGCCCTGCAATGATGCCCAGAAACACAAATGGTAAAAGTAAATTAGTGTAGCTGCATCCCAGTGTAGACTTAACGACGCATAACACTGATTTTCTTAGGAAAAGAGCATGCTTCCAGCTGGAGCAGTTTGTCTCACGCGGCTCTGGAGATCCTTCTCTGAGCAGTGATTCTCGCTCACCCGCGGCTGTGTTCATCTCGAGGGGCCCATTCATTCTTGCTGGGCTTTTCGCTAGCTTTCGTAGTCGCGGGTGGGCGGTATCATCCATGGATGTCGAAGTCGAGAAAGGTGGTAAAGCAACTCTTCACCTAGACTAGGGAAGATGATGTGTCACTTTAGTGCGTGGCCCGGCGTAGGCATCTGCGTAATGTGCATGTGTGTAACGAAATAGTGTTGCTTTCAAATATTTCCTCGTACGAATGGATAAAATACTATTCCGTACAATGATGTCTCTTTGCAAATTACGCTGTTGTATTGTATCAATATGTAAAGCTGTATTATTGCATGTGGTAAACAGCAAGCACATCTCGTTGACTCGACTACTGTGGTTGGCTTTCTATAGCTTCATCACTTCCACAAACGAAGTACACCTTCTATCTAACAATGGCCAGATTCCAGCACCTGGAGGTCTTCTTGGCTTTGATACCCCTCCTCGGCTTCATCTCAGGCGCTTTGAGGTGGAACAGCGCTATTGTCTTCGTCTTGAACATCCTCTCACTGGCTCCGCTTGGATCATGGATCAATCGCTCAATCGATACGCTGACCATCAGCGGATGGCGCACGGTCAACGAGATACTGAAATCAACACTGGGGAACACAGTTGAGCTCATGGTGATGTCTAGCTATTCGATCCTATTCAAGCCCAAGCTAACGATCTAAATTCTAGATTGGCGCCAATGCGATTGTACAACGGCAACCACATATCTGTCAGTCAGTGATACTTGGCAGTGTCCTCAGCAATTTGCTACTGGTAAATCAACACCGTTAAATGGGACAGTCAGTGTGATAAATTAGCTACATACTGAACTAACAACATTTGTAGGTCCTCGGCGGCACCATCTTTTTCTCGGGCTATGATCAAAAGAGACTCCGATTCGATCGCGCCCTCACAACGGTCCTTTCATCCCTCATGATGGTCGTATTCATTCTCCTCGCACTGCCGACCATAACAGAAATCTTCTCATCCGCCAAAGCCACACCGGCAGACCAAATCCTGTTCATGCAACGCATCACCTCCCTAATCCTTGTTGCCCTACTACTTACCTTTCTCATATTTCGCCTCGGCACCCATGCAACCATGTTTGCCAGCACCCCATTTAGTCCGCCAGACCAGATACAAGGTGGCCATGACGTGAGCCAGAGCCGAGTTCTCGACGCGCAGATACCGCGGCCGTATATCGGCAAAGCACTTGGGGCGTTTATTTTAGCAGCTGCGTCTGCATCTGCGCTTACATGCACCTACTACGTCGTCAGCAGCTTGAGCGGGTTTTCTGCGATCGTCGGAACCAACCAAGCTTTTCTTGCCGTTACCCTTATTCCGCTGTTCGGAAACGCGGTCAAGTATTACTCCATTATCGTGAATTCACGATCGCGCCATCAGGTCGAGCTTGGGATTAGAGCGGTCATCAATGCTGTCTTGCGGGTTACAATGCTTGTTGCACCATTGTTGGTTCTCCTTGGTTGGGCTTGTGATGAGCCCCTCACTCTGAGGTTTGATCCATTCGAAGCTACGACGCTTTTGCTAAGCGTTGTGATCATGACTTATTTGATTTCCGATGGACGGAGTAACTACTTCGAAGGGTTGATGTTGATTGGGACGTGAGTTCTGTGACTGCTTTCTGTAAGACTATTGGTCTGATGCTAACCCTGACTTTTAGGTATGCTATCATTACTTTCTCGTTCTTTGTTCGACCAGAGCCGCCGGCCAACGTGATTTTCCTTGGACCTTAGGTGCTTCTAAACATACATCTGAAATTGCTTCATTCCATCGTTATCCGATTCGAGTCGGAGTCTCGTCCAATTCAAGCCAACTGGTTAATTCGAGCCAACTGGCCAATAGTGTCGCACTAACAGAAGCTGTGGCGGATAAGACTGTGGAGACTCTAGCGCGCATACATCACCACAACTAAACTGCAGTACCTATAGCCATGAATTAGTAGGAATTTCACTTGTCATCCTATTGAACACTCACAAGGCAAGCAGCATGGCACCATGGATATAAGCATACTGCCCATCCCGTAGTAGATGATTAACGACCAAAATCGCTAAAAACATAGCAACAGTCTGGAAGGAGTCAAAGAAAAGCGTCATCGGCTCCGCAACGCACCAGCCAATGACCACCAAAAACGGAATGACAAACAAGCCAATCTGCAAAAGACTATCGATGATAACCCGAATTGCAGAGTCCGTGTCGCCCGTCCGTGAAGCGGCTATGACATGAACACCCTCGGTGCTATTGCTAGCAATCGGAAGAAAGAAAATCGCAATAAAAACCTCAGTGACGCCCAGTGTGTCCGCCATGTCGCTCGTATTCTCGATTACAATCTCCGTGCAAAATATCGTCGCGACCACAGCTGCTATCAGTCGGGTAACCGATAAAGCCAGTTTTGCTCGGTTGGCGAGCGGGGATGACGGTTCGTCGTCTTCGTCACTATCCGTTTCAGCGTTATCTGAGATGAAAAGGTAGTTGTGCGTTCCGAGGTAGAAGTAGAGGTAGCCTCCATAGAGGAGGAGGAGTACTAATGAGGTTCCCCGTGAGAAGAGCAGTACTTTCTTGTTGATTTCGGCAATCGGGAAGCTCGCGTAGAGGGCTGTCGGGAGGAGCATCGTCACGGCGGTTATCATCATCAGGGAGGATAATGTCTTTGCCAGGGCGTTGTTGAATCCCAGTACATCTTTGTTGTATGAAGCTGTGACAAGACAGCAGCCGAAGACCTAGATCGATTAGGAGTTTAGTGACATGACATCGCCATTTCAGTAATGGTAAGGGCTTACAAGCAGGATATCCGAAAGGATGCTGCCCACCATGACGGACTGCGCGAATGGAATCTGGCCGTGGACTAGAGCTACAATGCCCGCCTGTCATAAGTCAGCAACGGTGTCATCTTGATGCTCGGTATTGCAGAAGGCTCACCGTCAGCTCTACGGTATTCCCCAAGGTGGCACTGAGCAAGGCACCCTGTAGCTCTCCGAGATGTGCGGCCAACTCAACGGAGGAGGCGGTGATAGCCTGGGAGAGGAAGATGATGGAGGTGATGTTCAGCACTAGAATGATGGCCGGGTTCCAGTTGAATATGCTAGACAGAGCAGCCAGAGGCAGAAGTGCCAGCGCTGGCCATCCATGCTTCATATTTAAAGGCCTTAACCCTGTTTGTGCGGGCATGTTGGAAACTCGTTGGATGAGATAGGGGTATTCTGCATCCCGGGTTGGCTGTTGATGTGTTCCCCGTGTCCTTAGTTCTGGTCTGCAGGGCTCTGGTTGCGTGGGGTCTCGGTGAGGAAGAGGTATGGTAGGGCTGAAGACGCCCGATCTGGGACCGTGGCAGAGTCGAAGCTTGAACGAGTTGGCGACCGGGGACCGTGGAATTGAGAACGGGTCATGTCATCTGGTGTTTCCAATAATTCAATGTTACCGATGTGCAACGCCAAGTACGGTAATTTTAAGTTCATGGTTTAAAGTTAGCCCTATTACTAGCGCCAAACAACCCCACTTTGGGAAATTGGCAACCCCATAGGGCTGAACTGGTGATTAGCCGTTTGTTTTGGTCCCAAGGCAACTGCATTTCAGATGCATCTTCGGTCGTATATTCTATTATCCAGGGGAAGAGACCTAAGGCTGAAGTTACAGCATAGGGCTGAGTTATAAATAGTCGAAATGAATATGCTCCGCAATTGCGATATTATCTTACCGGTATTACACGAGGAACAGCTCTGTCGACCCCTCTCTGCTTTGTGCTTCCAAGTAAGCTTGGCCGATGATGGTATTGTCATTAACAACAAATATTCGAGTAGTGTCCTTGTTCTTTCCCCCACCTCGGCAATGTGTAATGCGCTCACATTCTACCCTGTCTTCACTCTTCACAGAGCCGCATCTCGAACGCGAAGCCTGGTCTCCTCCATCAATCAACCATCCATCTCGACCACGAACACACCTATCAAATTTGCTCAATTTGCATATCGATTAGTTCACAAAGTGATTGAGGGATTGAGAACACGCGTTTTGATCGCCATCACCTATCACCACAAAAGTCAAACCCTCCGTTCAAACTTTCGCATCCTCTAACCCATGGACAAAAAGTCGCTCCCTCTGGAACATCCCCAGAGGGAAGTCAGTGCGCTGGCTTCAACCTATCGTGACCGGGGTTGGACGAAAGAAGCATTAGAGCTGGAGGCGGCGATGGCGACAGCTAGGAGGCGGGTAATGGAGGCAGACGAAAATCCTGACTCCGCGACAATAGCACTCGAAGAGCTAGCTATATGCATGAAAGGCTGGTTATATGCCAAATCCTGGAGTGCGGCCGTGGACTTGGGTATCCTGGTGCTGGAGGCCTGTCAGAGCCTCAAGGGTGGACAGGACTCGATGACCATGACGGCGATGAACAATCTCGCGTCCGCATACTGGGGTCGTGGGCAGCTGGACCAGGCAGCTGCTCTCGCCTCCCGGGTGACGGGCTTGCGACAGAAGATTCTTGGCGAGGCGCATCCCCAAACGTTGATCTCGATGACGAACCTAGCTTCAACATATCGGAGTCAGGGTCTGTGGTCCGATGCCTTGAAACTTGATGAACAGATTTTCGACGTCAAGAAGAGAACAATCGGTGCGAAAGATCCGTCCACTTTAGCATCAATGTCTAATCTGGCTATCTCGTACGCCAATCTTGGACGGTATACAGAGGCCGAATCAGTTTCACGCCAACTGGTCAGTATCGGGGAGCAGGAATTGCCTCCAACGGATACTTCATTTTTGAATTGGAAGCTCAGTCTCGCATCAATATACCGGGACAGGGGGAGACTGGACGATGCGGAAAAGATAGAACAGGAGGTTGTCAACATGAGTCGAGATCTCTTTGGGACAGCCAACCCCTTCACTTTGACTTCCATGGCAAACCTTGCATCCACATACCGCGGGCAAAGTCGATGGGCAGATGCCGAACGCCTAGAAAGAAATGTTGTAGCAAGCAGCGAGAGAGTGCTTGGCGAGACGCACCCCCAAACCCTCATGTCCATCAACAACCTAGCCTCGACAGTTCGCAACCAGGGTCAATTCGAAGAAGCTATGCGTTTGGGAGAGAAAGCAGCAACGGTGATGAAAGAGGTCCTCGGCGAGCGCCATCCACACACACTGGTAGCTATGGCGGATCTCGCTGTCACATACCAAATGAACCAGCAGTTGAAAGAAGCCGAGGTTTTGGCTACCCGGTCTCTGGCCTTAATGGAAGAAACATTAGGCAAGAACCACCCGCACACTCTCAGCGCAATGGCCAATCTGGGTTTTATTTACCAGTCGCAGGGCAGGTGGGCTGCTGCGGGGGAAATGGCGGAAATTGTGTACACTCGCAAGGCAAGCGAATTGGGGAAGGAGCACCCGGACACTCTTGCGGCACTTGAAGACTTGACGAGGGTGGCGCGGGTCGAGGCGGCGGATCGTAATGCGCAGCATACGTCAAATTAGGCGCTTTTAGGGTTGGAATGTGCATCGGATTGCCGAAGATCCCTGGGGTTGTGGTCTATTTTTGCATGTACTGGGTCTTGATAGTCCGAAATAGGAATTTAATACCCATTTTCAATGATTCTTTCGCGCCGAGTGATCATTTGGAGATTGGTCGAGCCCTGAAATCTAGAAGCCGGATCATTGTTCGCAATTGGGCCATATCTGTTCTCTTGCACAGCCTCCTTGCCAAGAAGTGAAATCGTTAGCTGGCACAGGTACTGTGCAATCTCTGGACGTGACCCCTGAGGATACATTATGCAGCACTGCCCTGTCATAGACTAAATCGGATACTTTGAGATGAACTCTGGGTGCCGAATAACCCGCGTATCTCGTAAGCGTAGGGCTGATGGCTACTCAAACCTTCCTCTAGGATAATGCTTCATTTTCAGAGTCGGATGTATGAGCTTCGAAGAGTGATACAGGCTATGATCAGATATTTAGAGCTCACATGCACTCTCCTGCAGTAATCAAGTAGTAATTCACCTCATGTTAATATCGACAAAAGTAATGATATCTTTGTTAATGGAAGAATAAGATTCAGAGATTTGACTTTGATGTCGATAATACTACAGGGACGAAAGCTTCCGAGTCGCACGGCTTCTGATGATAACTGCAAACCTTTCCTCGTTTCTACCACGGATATAATTCCTCTCTCGCAATTATCTCCTCCATCCGTCAACCGTGAAGACCTAGCGTTTTGATTGCCGTCGGTATGTATTTACGACTGCGTTTTATATGGATTTCTTACAAACGTATTGGTATTTCCAGGAACACATCGATGCAGGTGCGACGTACCCAAGTGTGTATCCGCCAAGTCCCTCTCAATTCATTTGGCGTCTCGGATTTTTGAGCATATCTTCTCCTTCATGCGAAAATGAAAACCGCGACCGAGAAGGCTCGTGAGCCATCAAGTTGGTTTCGACTGGTACGCTCACACCCCAGCCTTGCCCGAATAGATACCATGCTTACAATACACAAAAGAACTCTCGTCACAAACGCGCCACGCAGCGATCCACTGACTCGACGATATTTGCTTTCTCTCTAGACCCCGATGCCCTAGGGGACCTTGTCCAAACCAAGGATATACAGAAATTGCAGGCCCTTGGAGGTATCCGAGGATTAGAGGAGGGACTACGAACCGACGTTCTCTCCGGTCTGAGCCTGGACGAGACCTACGTGGATGTCCCTGGAAACGTCCCAACCAATACCAAAAACACCGATTCGGCAGAGAAGCTTGCTACTCCTGAGTGCCGTGTCTCGTCAGAGCTTCGTCGTGATGTCTTCATTGATAGGAAAACATTCTACGGAGATAATCGCCTTCCCACGCAACCTGCCCCGAGCTTCTTATCACTGATGTGGTCAGCCTACAATGATCATGTCCTCTTCCTTCTGACTGGCGCTGCTATCATTTCGCTCGCTGTGGGGTTGTATCAAACATTCGGGACCAAGCATTCTGCCAACAACCCGCCCGTCGAATGGGTTGAGGGTGTTTCGATCCTCGTCGCTATCATCGTGATTACTCTTGCCGGTGCCGTAAATGATTACCACAAGGAATACAAGTTTCGCAAACTCAACAAAAAACAGCAAGACCGCAATGTGTGGGTACTTCGCTCTGGGCGGGTCCATGAGGTCCCCATCTCCGATGTTTTCGTCGGTGATATCGTCCAAATCCATCCTGGAGATATTGTGCCTGCAGACGGTGTGTTGATAAAGGGGCATCAGGTCAAATGCGATGAGTCTTCGGCAACTGGCGAGTCAGATCCGGTTTCTAAGACTGCTGTCGGGGGCATCGATGCCGATCGCTCGCATACTGGGTTTGATCCTTTCATTCTTTCTCACACCAAGATCGTGGAAGGTGTCGGTTCTTACCTTGTACTGGCAACCGGCACAAGTTCCAGCTACGGAAGAATCCTCCTTTCTCTTGATACCGATCCAGGATTCACTCCGCTTCAAATGCGGCTCAGCAGTTTAGCAAAGAACATTGCTCGCTTCGGTGCACTTGCGGCTATTGTGCTGTTCGTG
Source organism: Penicillium bovifimosum (assembly GCF_028826915.1). NCBI lineage: Eukaryota > Fungi > Ascomycota > Eurotiomycetes > Eurotiales > Aspergillaceae > Penicillium > Penicillium bovifimosum. The sequence goes on along the minus strand of NW_026622717.1, from coordinate 4,659 downwards.
ATCTTATTCATCAAGTTCTGTGTCAGCCTCCCCCGCAGCAGAGATTCCCCTTCCGAAAAGGGACAATCGTTTTTGAACGTGTTTATTCTGGCCTTGACTGTCGTTGTTATCGCCGTTCCTGAAGGACTTCCGTTGGCGGTTACTCTTGCCTTGTCGTTTGCAACTACCCGGATGATGCGTGATAACAACCTGGTTCGGAAGCTCCAAGCATGTGAGACGATGGGACAAGCTACGGATATCTGTTCGGACAAAACGGGAACTCTGACACAGAATGAAATGACTGTTGTCTCAGGGTTCTTCGGTCCTACCTCGCAATTTACTGATCGCGCTGGAAGTCCAAATAGCTCAGTTGAAGGAACATCTTCCTCAGTGGCAAAATGCATGGGGTCTTTCTCAGACCAGTGGGTTTCTCTTATGAGGCAATCCATAGTGATCAACTCCACTGCAGTTGAAAGCCGCAATTCTGAAACTAGAGAATTCCTCGGGTCCCAAACTGAGGCCGCTTTGTTGAGATTCACCCAAGACTATCTCGGTCTAGGCCAGCTTGACTATGACCGGGCCAATGCTGAGGTCGTTGATCTTCTACCTTTCGATTCTTCTCGCAAATTCATGATCTCCATTGTCAAGCTCGTCAATGGGTCATATCGAGCATATATCAAGGGCTCACCTGGACCACTGATGAAGAAATGTGTAGCCACCATTGCTCAGCCAACCCAAGGTATTGAGACTGTTCCTCTCACCAAAGAAGCAATGGGACAGATTTGTCAGGTCACTCGACAATATGCCTCAAGGTCCCTACGGACTATGGCCATTTGTTTCCGTGATTTGGACCATTTGCCCTTTATGGGAGATGGGATGACAGTGGACTTTGAGGATGTAATGAAAGATCTTACATTCCATGGCATTATGGGAATCCAAGACCCTCTCCGGACCGATGCACGAGATGCTGTAGAGACAAGCCAGAAAGCGGGTCTCATTGTTCGAATGGTCACTGGCGACAACGCTCTAACAGCCAAATCCATTGCCGAAGAATGCGGGATTATTACCGGCCCAGATGACGTTGTGATGGAAGGTCAAAAATTCCGTGCGCTAAGTGTAGGCCAGCAGAAAAGTCTGGTTCCACGTCTCAAGGTCCTGGCTCGGTCCCGGCCAGACGATAAACGTGTTTTGGTGGAGCGCTTGAAAGATCTCGGTAGAGTCGTTGCTGTTACTGGAGACGGCACCAACGACGCCCCTGCCCTTGCAACTGCTGACATCGGGTTTTCGATGGGGATATCTGGCACTGAGATTGCTCGTGAGGCCTCCTCTATCGTTTTGATGGACGATAGGTTCTCTTCAATCGCCAATGCTATCATGTGGGGAAGAACAGTCAGCGATGCTGTCAAGAAATTCTTGCAGGTAAGCACGAGACTCGGTCAACAATATCGCCAAATGAGTGGCAACCCATTCTGACATGTGTTTCCAGTTCCAAATTACCATCACTTTCACCTCCGTCGGTCTGGCATTTGTGTCAGCGGTAGCGGACTCATCGCAGCAGTCTGTCTTAACCCCAGTGCAGCTCATGTGGGTGAATCTCTTCCAAGATACTCTAGCAGCTCTGGCGCTAGCAACCGACCCCCCAACTCGCCGGGTTCTTAACCGCAAACCTGAGCCCAAATCTACACCTCTGATCACTCCTATCATGTGGAAGATGATCATCGGTCAATCTATTTACCAGATGGTCGTGACACTCGTCCTGTACTTCGCAGGCTCATCTATTTTCTCATATCATACCGAACTTCAAACATCACAGCTACAAACGGCTATATTCAACACATATGTGTGGATGCAGATATTCAATATGTACAAGTATGTCAACATCACTAACATCCCTTTGCCTCACTAACCCCAATTTCCAAACAGCAACCGACAAATCGAGCGGTCATTCAACCTCCTCCAAGGAATTCACCACAACTGGCTCTTCATTGCAGTTACCTTCCTGATGACAGGGGCTCAGATTCTAATTATGTTTGTCGGCGGCCGGGCATTCTCAATCACAAAATTGACAGGCGAGCAATGGGCTTATTCCGTCGTTCTCGGCGCAATCTCCATTCCCATTGGCTTCCTATTGCAGATTTTTCCCACGGCCGTTATTGAGAAGCCAATAGGATGGTTAGAAAACATGTGGAAGCTAGTGGAAGCCACTATGGTGACTCTTTCGGTTTGCATATTTCTCTGTTGAGCTAATCACGCGAGCTTCCTCGAACCTTGCATTGCCATTCGGGCGGAACAGCCGAGAGCTGGCTAATAAATACCCATTATTGCTTAGCGTTTATTTGCTCAATATCGTAGTCCCTGGCCCCCGATAAGCGTTCCCAGCAATGTTGGCAATTCGAATTGGCGAGGTTGCGGCCGGGGCATTGGTTGTAGCCGGCTCCCCACTGTAGTCCAGACTCGAAAGGTTAGAATGTAACTATAGATAGAGGTGAATCAATCTAAGTCTTGTTCGTATTAACACAAGTCTTCTGGAACAGAAACAGCCACACGACATTGATATTGCTGAATCAACCTCTTATACACCCACGTGTAACCTCTCTGCGCTCTGATAGGTAGAGGTGGTCCGTGCGTCTCAAGCCCTGCCAAGAACTGCCAAGAACTGCAACCGTCCAATGGCGGAGCTACGAGATCCAATCAGAGGCCATGTTACACCAGATCTAGACCCAATGTGGTCCTGATCCATGGGATGTCAAAGTGTCCAAGTATGAAATCTGTCACAGTCGATTGCCAAGATGCTTGTCTAATTTGCTTAACACCCTAAGCTTGACTTGGCCAGGCTTTTCTCGCTTTTACTTTATGCCAAGCCATGGACGCGATGGCGGATACTGCTCCCACTCCAGTCGGACCAGCACGTGTGGTCAGAATGTCTCAATCGGGCTGACCTTCGAGGGAACCGGTGCTCGCCATGGGTCCGAATCAAGCGTAGAAAGTAGATGGTCAGATCAAGCTCTGGAATCATGACTGCATACATAAAGGACAGGCTCCTGGTCAGATTTCTTGTTCTTCTTTTCCAGTGCAACCGGAAGTCCAGTACTGAGCATTGACTCGATACAAGATACCAAGATGTTTCTCCACCAGTACGACTACATCTTCGCCATCGGCACGTTGTTTGCCATGCTTGATGCATACAACAACGGTGCAAGTGAGTAACACGTCGCCTATGCTGTACTCGAGTGACATCAGCTAACTCTTGACTGTAGACGATGTCGCCAATTCCTGGGCTACCAGTGTCTCCTCCCGTTCCATCACATACCGCCAGGCGATGATCCTTGGGACTATCTTCGAGTTCCTCGGCGCAGTCACTGTCGGTGCTCGTACTGCCGATACCATCAAGAACGGCATCATCCCCAACACAGCCTTCCAGGGCAATGCCGGTGTCCAAATGCTTGCATTCACCTGTGCCCTTGCCGCTGCATCCTCCTGGGTCATGTGGTGCACCCGCCACTCCGCTCATGTCTCGTCAACATACTCCCTTATCTCTGCCGTCGCTGGTGTCGGTGTTGCAACTGTCGGTGCTTCCCAGGTCCAGTGGGGTTGGAACGATGGCAAGGGTCTCGGTGCCATCTTCGCCGGTCTGGGCATGGCCCCCGTCATTTCTGGTTGCTTCGCTTCCTTGATCTTCTTGCTCATCAAATTCACGGTGCACACACGCAAGAATCCTATCAGATGGGCCGTCTGGAGCGCTCCTTTCTTCTTCCTGGTTGCTGCCACCATTTGCACACTCTCCATTGTGTACAAAGGTTCTCCTAACCTGGGCCTGTCCAAGAGGCCTCCCTGGTACATTGCTGCTGTCACCATGGGTACCGGTGGTGGCGTCGCCATTCTGTCCGCTATCTTCTTCGTTCCCTTCTTGCACTCCCGCGTGATCAAGAAGGACCCCAGCGTTAAATGGTGGATGATCATCCAGGGCCCTCTTCTCTTCAACCGCCCGGTTCCCACTGATTCCGAGCTGGCCCAGGTCCCGAACTATGCAGTGATCCAGGAGGACTCCGAGCCCGAGCTCAACAACAGGCTCGACGAGAAGGAGCCCAAGACCGGTGTCGCCTCCATCACACCCTCTTCAGACGAGCAATCTGTAGACAAGCTCGAGGCCAACCAGCTGTCTTACCGCGAGCTCTTGGCCGAATCTGATGCCCGACACAACGCCAAGCTTCTCAAGAGCCGCGGTCCCCTTGGCTGGGGTATGCGCCTTCTCCGCGACAACCCCATGGGCCCTGGCGAGATCTACGAGCTCCGAAATATGAAGCAGATGGCCAAGCGTCTCCCCGCCGTCATCACTGTCGGACTTCTCTACGGCTTCCACTACGACATCCACGGAGCCCAGAGTGGTATCGAGGGCACACCGGAGGGTGTACGCATGAAGCGTGTCTATGCTCATGCCAAGAAATACCCCAACGAGGTCGAGCACACCTACTCCTTCATCCAGATCATCACTGCTTGCACTGCGTCTTTCGCCCACGGTGCCAACGACATCGGTAATTCGGTAGGACCCTGGGCTGCCATTTATTCGGCCTGGTCCACTGGCACTCCAGTTGCCTCTAAGGCCCCTGTTCCGGTGTGGCAGCTCGCCGTTCTGGCTCTTTGCATTTCTGTTGGTCTCTGCACGTACGGATACAATATCAT